>NC_030682.2:20890226-22219392 GCF_000004195.4 Xenopus tropicalis
ATGTTTTTCTGATGTTGGGTTTGTGTTTGTAGAACTCTGATATAAAGAGAAGTGCCGCAATGTGAATCTGCACACAGGGAAAGTACAGGCAACTCCTATTGGCAAGAAGTGTCAGCTGTAAATGATACAGATAATGAATTTCCGCTTCCAAATAAACTGAAACTCTCTATATGAAAATGAATTTAAAAATTGGAGAATGATAAAGGTAAGATTTACTGATTTATAAACTAGGCACATAGGACTTTAGAACCAGTGTATAACAGCAGTAAATGTGGGGTCTTGGCTGGGGTGCCATTTCTATATATGTGTCATTGTGTTATATGCATGGTTTATGGCACTTATATAGTATATAGTTACTCTATATAGTAACTTTAGAATGAACCACAGTATGATACCACTACTATATAGTATATTATTATTATTATTATTAACATTTATTTATTAAGCGCCAACATATTCCGCAGCGCTGTACAACAATTGGGTTTCATACATTGGACATACAGAGTAACATATATAGTTACTTTATAACAATATAGTTACTCTATATAGTAACGTTAGAAGGAACCACAATATGGTACCAATACTATTTACTATTTTACTCTATATAGTAACTTTAGAAGGAACCACACTATAGCACTCCTACTATATAGTACTATATATTGTTACTCTATATAGTAATTTTAGAAGGAACCACAGTATAGTACTCCTACTGTATAGTATATAGTTACTCTATAAGTATATAGTTACTCTATATATATATATATATATATATATATTCACTTTAGAAGGCACCACAGTATAGTGCCACTACCATATAGTACAGTGCTGTCCAACTTCTACGGTGCCGAGGGCCGGAATTTCTCTAGCATACATGGTGGAGGGCCGCTAATGGAAGCCAGTTTTGACCACTCCCCTTTTTGAAACCACACCCACTTCAAACCACACCTATTTTATCACAATGGTGGTAGCACAGCAAAATCCCAAATGCTTGGTCCTTACTGTGGGGATATCAACCATCATTCATATGTGAAAGAATTATGTCATATTAAGACACACCCTTAAATCCATATGCCTCCTCTTCCCCTGTGGATAGCAGAGCAACCCCCAGTACATAATTACACACCTTAGGGACCATTTAATGGCTATTTCCAACTGCTAACAAACTCCCACAACAAACCCCTGCCAGGTTCACCTCCCACAGGCAGAATAGAGCAAGCAGAGTATGGCACACACAGGCAGCACTCTGCCTGTCCTATTCTGTCTGTGTGTGCCATACTCTGCCTGTCCTACCCTGCCTGTGTGTGCCATACTCTGCCTTCCCTATGCTGCCTCTGTGTGCCATACTCTGCCTGCCCTACCCTGCCTGTGTGTGCCATACTCTGCATTCCCTATGCTGCCTGTGTGTGCCATACTCTGCCTGCCCTACCCTGACTGTGTGTGCCATACTCTGCCTGCCCTACCTTTCCTGTGTGTGCCATACCCTACCTGACCTATGCTGCCTGTGTGTGCCATACTCTGCCTGCCCTACCCTGACTGTGTGTGCCATACTCTGCCTGCCCTACCCTGACTGTGTGTGCCATACTCTGCCTGCCCTACCTTTCCTGTGTGTGCCATACCCTACCTGACCTATGCTGGCTGTATGTGCCATACTCTGCCTACAGTACCTATGTCTGAAGTGTGAAGAAGTGAACAATGTGGATGATTACAGTCTGAGCCTGAGGTGTGAACACTGCAGGGGGTGAACAATGCCGGTATTAAAAGGTGTGAAAAACACAGGGGATTACATGTTTAAACAATACAGAGGGATTACAGCCTGAATCTGAGGTGAGAACCATGCAGGGGGGCAGTTAATCTCAGTACTGATACCATTTAATGCTTACTCAAGGGTAAGCCATCAAAGCAGCCAGACAGGTGGGGGGCCACACAGAGGGTGGTCGGCCCGCGGGCCGCCAGTTGGACAGCACTGATATAGTATATAGTTACTCTATATAGTAACTTTAGAAGGAACCACAGTATGGTACCACTACTATATAGTAAATAGTTACTATATAATTATATAGTTACTCTACATAGTAACTTTCGAAGGAACTACAGGATAGTACCACTACTATATAGTATATAGTTACTCTATATAGTAACTTTAGAAAAAACACAGTATGATACCACTACTATATTGTATATAGTTACTCTATATAGTAACTTTAGAAGGAAACACAGTGTAGTACCACTACTATATAGTATATAGTTACTCTATATAGTATCCAGCCCCAGACCCTCAGCTCAGGGAGCAAAAAACAACAGCAATAGGAAAAAAAGGAGCATCCAGGCACTCAAGGAGTTCCACAAAAGTCACAAAAATAAAAGTAAAAAAAAATAAAAATATTGACATCTACATTCAAAAAATGAGCATCTCCATTGGCGTTACGCGTTTCGTTCCCAAATGACACTTAGTCATAGGCTAAGGATTTTTAAAACTTTCTATTTGTGGCCCTGGTGGAAATCCTTGCGTGCCTGGATGCTCCCTTTTATACCTATAGCTGTCAGGATCACAGTTCCACACAACTGGCATTATAAGTAGGGGCTTGTTGGCATTGTCTATGCTAGTAAACACCTGAGAAATAAGGGAATCTCTACCCAGGCTGCTTGAGACTGATTGGCTTATAGCAACATATTACCTTGCCAATAGCCCAGAGCTCACAAATACAATAGGGATAGAAGTAGCTACATGGAGTACCCAGATTGAGGAGCAGAATCAAACTTGATGACTTGCAAAAGAGTTACCATCTGTACTCACAGAAAGGTACAATATTTCTGAGTGGCACTACTCTATAGACCTGACTTGTGGGATGTTGTGTTTCATGTCTTCAGGTAATTATCTTTCCACTGTACCATAAGTTGCTATGGTTCTTATTAAAAATAATGGGAAGTCATTGGCAGAGTAGTGGGTCTTTTGTTTGCTTCGGTTCTCCCTGAAAAACACCCTAGAGCTCAATTTGGCATGTACTTTTACCCCCAGTGTACCATTTTTCCAGACTTCCACACAGCTAGGGGCAAGCAATAGATTTGGGGGCAAAATTTGCATTTGTTTCATAAATTGCATGCAAAAGTGGTGCCACATCAGTATGGAATGGCTTTCTTTCACATACATTGCAATTGTGCCATATGTTGTTGGTGCAAAAGAATACAGGTATGGGACCTATTATCCAGAATGCTCGGGACCTGGGATTTTCTGGATAAGGGATCTTTCCATAATTTGGATCTCCATAACTTAAGTCTGCTAAAAATAATTTAAATATTGAATAAACCCAATAGGCTTGTTTTGCCCCCAATAAGGATTAATTATATCTTAGTTGGGATCAAGTACAGGTACTGTTTTATTATTACAGAGAAAAGGGAATCATTTAACCATTAAATAAACCCAATAGGGCTGTTCTGCCCCCAATAAGGGGTAATTATATCTTAGTTGGGATCAAGTACAGGTACTGTTTTATTATTACAGAGAAAAGGGAATCATTTAACCATTAAATAAACCCAATAGGGCTGTTCTGCCCCCAATAAGGGGTAATTATATCTTAGTTGGGATCAAGTACAGGTACTGTTTTATTATTACAGAGAAAAGGGAATCATTTAACCATTAAATAAACCCAATAGGGCTGTTCTGCCCCCAATAAGGGGTAATTATATCTTAGTTGGGATCAAGTACAGGTACTGTTTTATTATTACAGAGAAAAGGGAATCATTTAACCATTAAATAAACCCAATAGGGCTGTTCTGCCCCCAATAAGGGGTAATTATATCTTAGTTGGGATCAAGTACAGGTACTGTTTTATTATTACAGAGAAAAGGGAATCATTTAACCATTAAATAAACCCAATAGGGCTGTTGTGCCCCCAATAAGGGGTAATTATATCTTAGTTGGGATCAAGTACAGGTACTGTTTTATTATTACAGAGAAAAGGGAATCATTTAACCATTAAATAAACCCAATAGGGCTGTTCTGCCCCAATAAGGGGTAATTATATCTTAGTTGGGATCAAGTACAGGTACTGTTTTATTATTACAGAGAAAAGGGAATCATTTAACCATTAAATAAACCCAATAGGACTGTTCTGCCCCCAATAAGGGGTAATTATATCTTAGTTGGGATCAAGTACAGGTACTGTTTTATTATTACAGAGGAAAAGGAAATAAGTTTTAAAAATTAGAATTATTTGCTTATAATAGAGTTTATGGGAGATGGCCTTTCTGTAATTCTGGATATTGGGTTTCCGGATATGGGATTCCATACCTGTATACGGGTGGCACAGAGAGCAAAGGAAACCCTGGAGGTAACAGGTACACAAAGGAAGGGCTTAATTGAAAAAGTTTTTTTGTCTCTAATACTTTGAAAAAGCTTCTACAACATCATTATTTTATGTTATTTTTAAAGGAACATGAACTAAGCACACATGGGAAAAAAATAAAAATACTGGGCGAGAGACGTCGGCCAAAAATAAAAGAATCACCAACTGGTTAAATTGTTTTCAGCATCTCTGGGCTTTAACCAAGTGAGTGTGAAGCAGCCTGATAGTTATGCCAATAATGATAAAATGATTTGGATGAAGTTACTTTACATTGACGTAATGTTTCATATTTAATCACACAAGCAAAAAAGATCTGCCCATCGCCGATTTAATCTTCCATAATGGCAACATTCTGTCTGCTGCTTAATGACACGTGAAAGCCTTTGTAATCTTTCTCCTCTTTGTTGCTGCCGTAGAGGAGCAGAATGTCGCCGGTTATTTCTCTGTGCGCTGTGAAATATTACTAGCATTCCAGCTATCCCGCTGAAGCCTCCGTGATTTGTGTGCTGTTACTGTGTAAAGCTTCGCTTACTAATAGCCACAATCGACTACGAGTTTCCCGTTAGACATTCAGATACCTCTGTGGCTTTTTTCTCTTTTTGTTTCATCATTTCACCCTTTTGCTTTTCCAAAGATGTGTGTAATAATAAAATTAATCCAAATAAAACATGCATTTTTTTAATTAAGAGTGTCTGACTTGGCCTCTCTTCATTTGGAGGCCCAATGACCTCCTAAATCAATATCTGATTAGGACTTAACTAAGGACTGCATTATGATCCAATCCAAATAGGTCTGCAAGGGCCATCAATGCTTTGTTATCACTGGCCAAATAATCCAATCAGCGTTTTTGGCAAAAAAAGAAAAGTTGTGCTCACCACTACATTTTAAACCATTAGGTGGGGTTCCATTGAGACTGTGACCACAAAATTCATACAAATACCAGAGATCCTCTGCAATCACCCATTATTAATGTATATGGGGCATTTTATGCATTATGCTACTAAAAAATGTGGTTCCTTTTAATTAAAACAGGGATTGTTTGTCCATATATTGCAATATATTCAAGCTGGCCAACTATGTCACAGTCTCCCCCGGTCTGGCCAGTCCTACACTCACTTTCATCTGATTCACTAAGAATTTGATTATGTATGTATGTATAACTTTATTTATAAAGTGCTACAAGGGTACGCAGCGCTGTACTATCTGTATTATATTATCATACCTTTTACACAGGGGCTAAGTTTTACCTGCAACTTGCTTGCTTTCAAGGTTAAAACTCCCAAATGGCTTCCCTTGATAATTGGGAGGTACAACAAGGACCTGGCCACTGCTCCTGTATAAACTATAGCAAAAAAGGGAATGTTGTTCTCACCACTACATTTTAAACCATTAGGTGAGGTTGTGACCACAAAAAAGACAAGAGGCCCTTTGAACTAGCCAATATTGGTAACTTACTGCACAAAATGTTTTAATGTCCATATTGATAATGGCTGAGTGCAGAGGGGCTCTTGCCTTTGTTTGTATTTGACATTATAGGATTTTAAAGCTCTGAACAAATTGATTAATTTAAGTCAGTGATCCCCAACCAGTGGCTCAGGATGTTGCTCCCCAACCCCTTGGATGTTGCTCCCAGTGCCCCCAAACCAGGGAGTTATCTTTGAATTTCTGACTTGGGGGCAAGTTTTGGTTGAATAAAAACAAGATTTCCTACCAAATAAAGCCCCTGTAAGCTGATAGGGTGCATAGAGGTTGCCTAATAGCCAATCACAGCCCTTATTTGGCTCCTCTATGAACTTTTATGGCTCACGAGTAAAAAACGTTGGGGATCCCTGACTTAAGGTGATGATTAGGATTTGGATTTGGTTCAGTTTTCAGCGGAATCTTTTGAGGAGGATTCAGAATTCTGTGAATTAATTCAGAGAATCCTTAGGAAGGAAGAGCAAACTTTTTCACCCAGTTCAGGTTCACAGCAAAATTCACCGTTTTTGCCAGCACTGAAATTTTCACAAATCTGTGGTAGAATTTTGCCATATGTTCTGCTTTGCCGAAGAAAACACAGTATTTAGTGCTGGAAAAAAGCTGACATTAATATTATGTGCATCTTGTCTTCCATATCAACCAAAGGGATCCTATGAAGAGCTGCTGTAGCACAGTGGGAAGCTGCTCCTCTCACAAGGTAATGTATATGCTATTGCACAGCTAAAACACCTTAATTGCTATGTAACGTCACCCTCCCAATGCAATTTGGGAAAATTTTGTCCAGTTTCACTCGTTACTAATCACTAGCAACAATTGTATCATTGCCCAATACCGCACCATCATTTCCTCTTCTCCTGTCCCTCATTCGCCTTATTTCTTTCTTAACATATAAAAGACCCATTTAAGAGAAGAGAGTATTTACTTAATGTATGGGAGGGAATTTGGACCTAGAGGTTAAGTGCTCATCATCTAACACCACAGGAGAGTCCTTGTGTCAGCTCCATGTGACATTTAAAAAGTAATTTATGGGGCAATGTAATAATAGACATTATTGTGCAAGTTTAGAGCCCACCCCCATTGCACATATGACCAGGCTAGGACATGGGAGGAGGAACATTGAGTAACTTAGAGGTCTTGTTTCACTTTATTGTAAGAACTTATAGTAGAACTCTAACTTATTGCTTATTACAGACTTTCATTGCATTTTATCAGTTGCACTGTTACCCTAATGACCATGATTACATTGTCTGATTTGCAATTTCTTTCTAAATTTTGAAAATGTGTGCAAAATTCATTATATACCTCCATTAGGGTACAGGTATCGGACCCCTTATCCAGAAACCTATTATCCAGAAAGTTCCAAATTACGGAAAGGCCATCTCCCATGGACTCCATTGTAATCAAATAATTCACATTTTTAAAAATGGTTTCCTTTTTTCCTTTTTATAATAATAAAACAGTACCTGTACTTCATCCCAACTAAGATATAATTACCCCTTATTGGGGGCAGAACAGTCCTATTGGGCTTATTTAATGGTTAAATGATTCCCTTTTCTCTGTAATAATAAAACAGTACCTGTACTTGATCCCAACTAAGATATAATTACCCCTTATTGGGGGCAGAACAGCCCTATTGGGTTTATTTCATGGTTAAATGATTCCCTTTTCTCTGTAATAATAAAACAGTACCTGTACTTGATCCCAACTAAGATATAATTACCCCTTATTGGGGGCAGAACATCCCTATTGGGTTTATTTAATGGTTAAATGATTCCCTTTTCTCTGTAATAATAAAACAGAACCTGTACTTGATCCCAACTAAGATATACAGGTAATTACCCCTTATTGGGGGCAGAACAGCCCTATTGGGTTTATTTCATGGTTAAATGATTCCCTTTTCTCTGTAATAATAAAACAGTACCTGTACTTGATCCCAACTAAGATATAATTACCCCTTATTGGGGGGCAAAACAAGCCTATTGGGTTTATTCAATATTTAAATAATTTTTAGCAGATTTAAGTTATGGAGATCCAAATTACAGAAAGATCCCTTATCCGGAAAACCCCAGGTCCCGAGCATTCTGGATAACAGGTCCCATCCTTGTACCAACCATCTCTCTTATCCCTCTGGAGAAGCAAACAGATAACATAATTGTGGCTAAGAGTTACATGGTAGCTGACGATGACACAGGTCTATGGCAGCCAACCTGATTTACTTTAGACTTCTCTTAGATCATTCATTGGCTGCACACAGAACTAACATTGTTGTATATAAATTGAAGTGCAAACTTGGCCAGTTATACATTGCATATCCTTGAACAGAAAATATGCATAATAATACACTGTCAAGATAACCAAAAAGTATTTACAGTGATTATACATCATTCACATCAGCCCTTGTTCCAGTGGAGCTTACAATTATTGATGAGCAATCTGCTTCACCGGAAATTTTGCGAATCGTTCAAAAGATTTTGTCGCCCGTTTGGCAAAACAATCTGCCAATGGTGAAACATAGAAATCCGCAGCAAATCCATGCCTGGCAAATAATTTTGCCCATCACTACTTTCAATCTAAGGTCCTATCCTATTCACACACAGTGGGGCCAATGTTACCCATAGCCAACCTTTCTGTATGGAAGAACACTGGATTGTGAGGAGTCCATACTAGCTGCTAGAAGCTAATGTATGGTAAGGCTTTTACTACCACATTAATGGAAGCTAAGGAATGATTTATGCCCACAGAGCAGTATTTAATGTTTATGTATTAGCAATTTAGCTGATCATGTTCCATTACTGCCCATGAAAGTGATACCACAGAATCCAGGGTATTCATTCAATATAAATCAATAACTAACATGGGACCAATAACACTGTTCATTTTCTATTTGCAGTTACATGATCAGGCAAATATACATGTAATTACTCTAGCAGAATAGACAGAGTCATTTGGAAATATGACTAATTGGGACAGGGTTTGCTTTAACAGATATGGTGGTGATGTTTTCTTGGAATAATGACTTTGATTGAGGAAAGCTCTCACAGAGCAGCTGCCTCTGAAAATGATATTCTCTCCATTCATCACCAACGTACTTTTCCTTGTATGAAGGACACTTTGTCAGATGGAGTCACCCATTATTATTTACCCGCTCACAGCATCATTTTTTTTATTTCCATAGAAATGCATGATGGGGGATTTATTAGGAACAATTTATTTATTATAGACTGACAATATACTGTATGTTATGGGACCCTAATCATTACTCTATGTGATTTATTTCTCTGAAAATATATCTATTCCTCAATTCCATTGACATAATTCATTATAAGAACAAACCTACTAATAGTGTCTATTACATGTGGTAAGGGGGAAAAATGAAGATACTCCATGTTCAGCGGTGGACTGGGCGCCGGGACCCTGGAAAAAAAATGGTGGGCCTCGGCCCTAATAGGCCCCAGCAGCCCAGACCAGACCCCTGTCGGCGCTCCCACACCTGCAGGTGTCCCTCCCCTGATGCGTTGCATTTACGCGGGATCTGGAGAAGATGTTGGGCTGGGGTCCCTGTTGGGGGGGGGGTTAGGGGTTGTGGCAGCCCCAGTCACCTCCCAGTCCAACCCTGTCCATGTTCAGTGGTCCTTCTGACCTATTCTGATAATAAGATTACATAACAGTATACAGCCCCCTCCCTTTACCCTTTATCGTGACTGTTTTGTTAGTAGAATTCCATAATGCAGGGGGATTATCTATGCACTGTTAATTAATCTAACTACCTCCCAAGGACCAAACATGAAGTAGCTTAGATTTAGTTTTCCTTGTTTAGCTCAAGAAATAATGAAGATCAGTTATACTGCTCCCTTAAATCATTTGATAATAAGATGCAGAAGATACAGTTTACAGATAGACATGAAACTTATACAAGCAAAACTTTTACCTCAGAATATTCCCAGAAATGCCCCACAAAAAGAATTAGATGAAAACTAGAATTTCTAAAGGAAAACAAGCTCAGGGAAAAAAGCAAAAGGTAATCCAGGTAGCCAGGCACTGGTCAAGTATCAAGGTCAGTCATTAGAAGTTACTGTAGCAGAGATTTGATCTATTGATCAAGAACGATGAGGTCAGAAAGCAAAGCCTCATAACCAGTAATCCCAGGGCTCAGAGCCAGTTCCTGGAAATGAGGGTAGGCATTAACCCTAACTCATATATAGAATCTCCTTACTGATCAATTCCCTACTAAATCTGGGCATTTGCTGGTGACTCTCCTTATAATAAGCGCCCAGCTTGTGACTTATATAGGGGGTGGGGTTGTATTTGAAATATAAACAAGTCAAAAGGGTTGAGGAGACCGCCTCATATGTATGCAAATAGACCAAAGGGATTCTGGGAACAAATTCTACAGTATAAGGCTCCTAAAGAAATCCCATTTACATGGGTTTACCCTATAGGCTGAAGCTCACCCACTGGGATTTTAAAGCAAAAGCCATGATTATAGCTGATCAGCTACAGACTGGTTTCGCCCTCCTTGGGGCTCATCAGTGTAGTGCAGGGTTTTCTGATCAGCTTAGGTAGAGCCAGGAGTGTTGATTCACGAACAAGTCAAAAGGGTTGACTTCTTGACTTTTGACTTGTTAATGAATCCCCACTCCTGGCTCTACCTAAGCTGATCAGAAAACCCTGCACTACACTGATGAGCCCCAAGGAGGGCGAAACTGGTCTGTAGTTGGGAATCTGATCAGCTATAATCATGGCTTTTGCTTTAAAATCCCAGTGGGTGAGCTTCAGCCTATAGGGTAAACCCATGTCAATGGGATTTTTTTAGGAGCCTTATGGAATTTGTTCCCAGAATCCCTTTGGTCTATTTGATATGTTAGGGACCTTTTGGCTATTTGATTTGTTCTGGGTCACTATTAGTACTGTTGTAAGCAAGAGGAAAGCAGTCATTGGCCCTTATAATCATTGGCATACTGGCTTGGGTTGTCATATTCTTTACCATAGACTGCTGACTCAATTCATCTCAGTTTTGAACTGTAAGGGGTGACTTATCAATGTTCTAATTGAATTTTTTTTCCATGATTTGAATTTTTTTGTGCTACAACTCCCAATATTTGAATTATGGCTCAAAAACTCAAATGTTCGATATTTATGAAATGCAAAAAATCGGAAAACTCAAACTTCGGCATGTAAAAGTTTATGTAGTGAGTCAATGGCAGTTGCCCTAGCCATTTTTCAATTCTAGATTTTTGAGGGTTTTTTTTTTTGACTTTGTAAACCCATTAAACTTTAAAATTTCACAAACTCACAAAAATTGCTTAATCTGTGTTAGTATTAGGGCAGCATAAAGCTTTGAACTTCTATTCTCTACTCTTCTGTCTCCTGGTTTCAGTTTGTAGCCATGACAATAAGATGTTGCAACATCGTGGAGAAGGTAATTAAGGACAATATAATGCCAGAATTTTGACTGATGGGTTCATGTATGATTTTATTATTGCTTATTTTTTATCTGCCAGAATTCCAAGTACCAATTTAGGTTGTTTCTGTTTTGTTTCATTCTAATGTTCTAGTAATGCGCCACCACAATGCTAATGGGTAGTGTCTGTTGAATGGTCTCTTCAAAACACTGTAGGTTGTGCCAGATCCTAATGTTGGGCCTGTCTTCCAATGAAAAACATGCACTTAGAATTAGAATAGGACTATTTTTTATGTACTGAAGGGAAATGGAATTAATGGGGATTAATGAGCTGTATTATTCAATTGCATTTAATGAAACTGATTAGCTTCCTATAAACATTTCCAAGAACGTGCAATTTTCCTTTGTGCTTGTTTGATGGGGCTGCAGAATTTCTGCCAGTTGAACTGCTAAAATAGGCATAAGGAGCTTTATTCTGCGAATACCCTCAAAATTCATGTAACGTATCCTGGTACCACAGATGGGCAATTTTATATGGACTGTATCAGATGAACCTCCTATGTACTGTGAGCCTCATCTACATCAAAAAGGAAATGTATACTAAAGCTGGCAATATACGGGCAGATCCGCTCGCTTGGCGATGTCACCAAGCGAGCGGATCTTCACCCGGTATCCCCACCTACGGGTGGAGATATCGGGGAGGAATGTCGGTGAATTCGATCGTTTGGCCCTGGGGCCAAACGATCGGATTCTGCAAGCGACAATGGGGCAGTCGGTTCGGGGACCGCATCAACGAGCCGATGCGGTCCCCGATCTGACGGGATTTTCTAACCTGCCCGACCGATATCTGGCCAATTTCAGGCCAGATATCGGTTGGCCAGTCCGATCGTTTCTGCCCCTACACGGGCCGATAAGCTGCCGAGTCGGTCCAAGGAACCGATATCGGCAGCTTCTATCGGCCCGTGTATGGGGACCTTAAGGCACTGATTGGGCCAGCCGTGACTTCCACTTGTGTTACACAATGTAATTTACTGCTTGTGCACTAGTGAACAAGGAGCATTCTTTGCTCATGAACATAAGGGCACCTATTAGCTGTCAGTATCTTTCCTGTGGTGGTAGATAATCAATGAAAAGATGTTTGCAACGGGATACATGGTACTTCAACTACTGTATATACTCGAGTATAAGCCTAGTTTTTTCAGCACCCAAAATGTGCTGAAAAAGTCACCCTCGGCCTATACTCGAGTTGGGTGCCATGGGTCCCTCCAGAGTAGCACCCTCTCTCCTTTGTGTGCAAATTAGGCCACCCGCAACCAGACCCTCCAGTGCCCTGGCTCGCTCCCAGTCGCAATACTTATTCCCCCTTTCATGTCCTCCAAGCGTGGGGTAGTACTCATATTGTTTTTGTTGACCCTCTTCTCCACTTACAGAGTTAGGTTACTGTTTTTCTTTGAAATAAATATTTAAAAACATATACCCCACTGATTTCTCAATTAATGTAATTTTACTGGTATTTATTTTGATTATTGAAACTTAGCAGTAGCGGCTGCATTTCCCACCCTAGGCTTATACTCACAGGGTCTTTCCGTAATTTGATCTCCATACCCTACGTCTACTAAAAAAAATAATAAGGTTAATAAGGATTAATTATATCCTAGTTTGGATCAAGTACAGGTACTGTTTTATTATTACAGAGAAAAGGGAATCATTTAACCATTAAATAAACCCAATAGGGCTGTTCTGCCCCAATAAGGGGTAATTATATCTTAGTTGGGATCAAGTACAGGTACTGTTTTATTATTACAGAGAAAAAGGAATCATTTAACCATTAAATAAACCCAATAGGGCTGTTCTGCCCCAATAAGGGGTAATTATATCTTAGTTGGGATCAAGTACAGGTACTGTTTTATTATTACAGAGAAAAGGGAATCATTTAACCATTAAATAAACCCAATAGGACTGTTCTGCCCCCAATAAGGGGTAATTATATCTTAGTTGGGATCAAGTACAGGCACTGTTTTATTATTACAGGGGAAAAGGAAATATTTTTTTAAAAAAAAATTGAATTATTTGATAAATTGATGTCTATGGGAGATGACCTTCCTGTAATTTTGGAGCTTTCTTGATATCGGGTTGCCAGATAATGAATTCCATGCCTGTATCTATTTTTTTCTATTGTGTATTTATTTTTTTAAGTGTAAGTGCGGTTCTTTGTCCATGGAATGGATTTGTGGTGCCCATTAATTCTAGAAATGTTGCACATAATACTGTTTGTACAGTTTCAACTCTAATTTGCACACTGAGGATGTAGGATGAACATGGATTTGGACATGTTGTGTCCGTGTATGTTTTGCTTACGGCATAGGTAACGTTGATGACAGGTGTCAATGCACCTATCACTCATCCTTTCAAGGTGTTTTTGGTATCGGTGACAGTTTTCTCATGAAATATTCAGAGAATGAAAAGGTCTGACTGTGGGTCATAAATAACATTTAGGATATTTGAGGTTACTGAATGTCAGGAAAACTAAGCACACAGAGATTGTCAATGATAGTGGAAAAACGTTGACACCTGCAGAGGTGAAACAGAGGCTGAGTGTGAGGCTCTTTCCCAAGTGAAGGTACTGACGTCAAGGCTGTATTTAGGTGCCACCTTAGGCGCTGGATCTAAACGCACCCCCTAGTCCAGTGATCCCCAACCAGTGACTCAGAAGCAACATGTTGCTCACCAACTCCATGGATGTTACTCCCAGTGGCCTCAAAGCAGGTAGTTATTTTTGAATTCCTGGTAAGGAGGCAAGTTTTGGTTGCATAAAAACAAGTGTAATTGCCAAACAGAGCCTTCTGTAGGCTGCCAGTCAACATAGGGGCTACCAAATAGCCAATTATTGCTCTTATTGGCACCCCCGGGAACTTTTTTCATGTTTGTGTTGCTCTCCAAAACTTTTCCCATGTAAAGGTGGCTCAAGGGTATAAAGGTTGGAGATCCCTACGGAAGTGACCGTTTGTTTTTTTATATAGGCACCTGAGGGCTGCCCCCCAAAAGCTAACGTTCTTGGCACGGTCCCCCGGGCACCTATATATAAATACGCCCTTGACTGACATTACAGTCCAAAAACAGATTGCAAATATAAAGAGGGATTTCACAACTCTCTTCAAAGCAACACGCATCTTTTTGCACCTTTATTGTTGCCATGCTTCTGGTAATGTTCTATTAACATTTATTTTTCTTAGTTATGAGGCCATGTCTCATTATAGGGGTGAAGTTACACCCAGCTCTGGAATTGTAGAAGAATTTAGAAAAAAATTAGAAAGTTATAATGATAAACCTCAACATAATGTATTTTGTCACTTAGCTGTCTGTTTAAAATGAGTCCATGCATTTGGGTAAAATGTGCAGACACCTTCCACCAGACCAGCCAGAACTTTATTAGCTTACTAATTAGTCTGATATAGCTCCGTGTTTCCTCTTCATTTGTACCAATCTAGGTCTTTCTATGTTATTTCTAGCATTTACAAAAGTCCTTGATCTCTCTCTCTTTTTCAAATCAGAATGAATATTTCATCCGTGGCTGGGTCTAAGGACACCTTGAAGAATAATAAGTGCATTGGGATTGTGCAGGATTCTGTTTATATGATACAGTTATAAAATTAAATGAAATAGGAGTCTGAAACTTTGCCTCTGCAAGTACCCATGAGACTAGGGGGAACGGCCTTGGTTAACTGGATAAAGGTATAAAAAGGAAATCTAAGAAACGTGGTGAGGTTGTAGTGGGTGAAAGACATTGGGAGGAGCTTGGCTGGTAAAATAATAACCAGTTATACTTGTCAATCTATTTATACATGAACAACAAGATTCTATATTACCATTTACACAGGCGTCTATCCTGTCTTTATACATTATAACACATATAACACACAAGGCTCATAAATAGCCTGTAAAACACATCATTATAAATGGGGCATTAGGTCTGTCATCAGTTACAGATGGTGCTTATTGATTTCACATGAGTGGTGCAATTTGTATATTCATGTACAGAAAATAATGTTCTTCCTGCTTCTAAATAGGCCTTTTTTGACATATGATATTTCCTACATAAAAAAAGCAGTTTCAGTTAAAAACCGTTGAGATTTTCAAGTTAATTTTGTAAACAAATAAAAAGACAATTGTATATAAAAGTTCGAAAACCATAAACTGGTACAGGTATAGGACCCATTATCCAGAATGCTTGGGACCGAGGGTATTCTGGATAAGGGGTCTTTCTGTAATTTGGATCTTCATACCTTAAATCTACTAAAAAAAACAATAAAACATTAAACCCAATAGGATTATTTTGCCTCCAGTAAGGATTAATTATATCTTAGTTGGGATCAAGTACCGGTACTGTTTTATTATTACAGAGAAAAGGGAATCATTTAACCATTAAATAAACCCAATAGGGCTGTTCTGCCCCCAATAAGGGGTAATTATATCTTAGTTGGGATCAAGTACAGGTACTGTTTTATTATTACAGAGAAAAGGGAATCATTTAACCATTAAATAAACCCAATAGGGCTGTTCTGCCCCCAATAAGGGGTAATTATATCTTAGTTGGGATCAAGTACAGGTACTGTTTTATTATTACAGAGAAAAGGGAATCATTTAACCATTAAATAAACCCAATAGGACTGTTCTGCCCCCAATAAGGGGTAATTATATCTTAGTTGGGATCAAATACAAAGCACTGTTTTATTTTTACATAGAAAAAGGAAATCAATTTTAAAAATCTGAATTATTTGATTAAAATTGAGTCTATGGGAGACGGGCTTTCCTTAATTCGGAGCTTTCTGGATATCGGGTTTCCGGATAAGGGATCCCATACCTGTACTCTATTTCAGATAGGGATACACCAAATCCACTATTTTAGGATCTGGCTGAACAACGAATGCGTTGCCAAAGATTCAGTCAAATACTGAATCCTAATTTGGTATTGAAAGTGTTCAAAGTCATTGTAAATAATTGTGTGAATAAAGATGTGCCTGTGCAGTGCTGCAAGTATCCATTTGTTCCAAGAATAAGAACCCAGACACGGTTGACATTGACCCCCTCTGTGGGACTGGGCCCAAAGATATATATAGTAAAAAAGAGTCCGGCACTTGCAGGTCTTTAAGTGAAAAATGCACAAATATTTATTTGGCCCCTCTGGAACCTTCTATTCACTATAGATTTGCTTTCTGCACCACTGAGGCTTTTTCTCTACCCTACATTTTCTCTACTTCTGAGTTCACCCACCCTGGAACTGGTACTACACCCAAGAGCTTTACAGAATGTCCCCCATAGTCTCAGAAAGATGTTGGTGGGAACTTTGGCTCGTGTTATATGGATAGTTACCAAAATGAAGAAAAGGGCACATGAGAGCTATGAATGTAGAAACCCTCACAAGGCCGTCCAGGTGCAGCCTCTCAGCCTGGGGAGTGGCAAACCATAGATAGAAGTATGGCCAATCAAAACATGTCAAGCATGTGGCAATTTGGAGATGCCTGTGAGTACTCCATGTTTTGATGTGATCAATACAGAATTGCTTTTAATGAAATTTGCCCAGCTGGTGCTCCGTGCAACTAAGTGGGAATCCTTTTGAGTGCCTGATTGCCCATGCTTTTATATACAGTCAACATGATATGGAATTGTTCTAAGATAACTCTCTTTTAGAAGATAGTGAAGTAGCTTCTACATAGGGTGCTCTAGATTAAAATACCATTGGGCCCTTTGGCCATATGTCCTGGGGAAACCAATGTTCGAACTTACTAAGTCAGTCGAGAGACCGATGAACCTTATTTTGACAGCGGCTCGGAGACTTATCTGCCATTAATGGAAACTGACACCTACAGAAAGGGAATTGCAAAGCAAAATAGAAGAGGTTAAAAGAATGGAATATTTATCTGCACTGCAAAAAGATCAAAATGCAAAAATATGATGAAGTATGGGGAAATTAGACTTATTTCTGGTGGGAATTATAGTTAAATGCTGATTGAGGGTTACCTCAAGAAACCTAATATAAAGTTGTTGTTATACCTGTCAAAGATGATACATTATAATAATTGCTGTAAGTATATATGTATGTATGTATATCTTTATTTATAAAGTGCTACTTATGTACGCAGCGCTGTACAGTAGAATACATTAATACAAACAGGGGGTTATTAAGATAATAATAGATAAATACAAGGTACAACAATAAATACAGATAAATACAAGATACAGTTGCAATAAGAGTCGGAAACACAAGATGAAGGAGGTCCCTGCCCCGTAGAGCTTACAATCTATATGGGAATCTATGTAAGGAAACATCATTAGGCCAGTAGGATGACACTAGCTACTCCTTGGATTTTGATGTTGTTTGTACCTACATAAATTATGTTTATAAACCAATCTAGCTGGATTTTCTGGTCCTCATTTGTTGCACGATCTGGTAACCTTATTAGTAGCCTTGAGGCAGAGGTTGTCTGACTTTTTTAGTTCAAGCTCCCTTTGAGGTCCAACCTTTGGCCATAGCCCCCTGCCTTATAGCAAGGTCAAATACAGGTCCTTTTCAAAAAATTAGCATATTGTGATAAAGTTCATTATTTTCTGTAATGTACTGATAAACATTAGACTTTCATATATTTTAGATTCATTACACACAACTGAAGTAGTTCAAGCCTTTTCTTGTTTTAATATTGATGATTGTGGCATACAGCTCATGAAAACCCAAAATTCCTATCTCAAAAAATTAGCATATTTCATCCGCCCAATAAAAGAAAAGTGTTTTTAATACAAAAAAAGTCAACCTTCAAATAATTATGTTCAGTTATGCACTCAATACTTGGTCGGGAATCCTTTTGCAAAAATGACTGCTTCAATGTGGCGTGGCATGGAGGCAATCAGCCTGTGGCACTGCTCAGGTGTTATGGAGGCCCAGGATGCTTCAATAGCGGCCTTAAGCTCATCCAGAGTGTTGGGTCTTGTGTCTCTCAACTTTCTCTTCACAATATCCCACAGATTCTCTATGGGGTTCAGGTCAGGAGAGTTGGCAGGCCAATTGAGCACAGTAATACCATGGTCAGTAAACCATTTACCAGTGGTTTTGGCACTGTGAGCAGGTGCCAGGTCATGCTGAAAAATGAAATCTTCATCTCCATAAAGCTTTTCAGCAGATGGAAGCATGAAGTGCTCCAAAATCTCCTGATAGCTAGCTGCATTGACCCTGCCCTTGATAAAACACAGTGGACCAACACCAGCAGCTGACATGGCACCCCAGACCATCACTGACTGTGGGTACTTGACACTGGACTTCAGGCATTTTGGTATTTCCCTCTCCCCAGTCTTCCTCCAGACTCTGGCACCTTGATTTCCGAATGACATACTTTGGACCACTGAGCAACAGTCCAGTGCTGCTTCTCTGTAGCCCAGGTCAGGCGCTTCTGCCGCTGTTTCTGGTTCAAAAGTGGCTTGACCTGGGGAATGCAGCACCTGTAGCCCATTTCCTGCACACGCCTGTACACGGTGGCTCTGGATGTTTCTACTCCAGACTCAGTCCACTGCTTCTGCAGGTCCCCCAAGGTCAGGAATCGGTCCTTCTCCACAATCTTCCTCAGGGCCCAGTCACCTCTTCTCGTTGTGCAGCGTTTTCTGCCACACTTTTTCCTTCCCACAGACTTCCCACTGAGGTGCCTTGATACAGCACTCTGGGAACAGCCTATTTGTTCAGAAATTTCTTTTTGTGTCTTACCCTCTTGCTTGAGGGTGTCAATGATGGCCTTCTGGACAGCAGTCAGGTCGGCAGTCTTACCCATGATTGCGGTTTTGAGTAATGAACCAGGCTGGGAGTTTTTAAAAGCCTCAGGAATCTTTTGCAGGTTTTTAGAGTTAATTTGTTGATTCAGATGATTAGGTTAATAGCTCGTTTAGAGAACCTTTTCATGATATGATAATTTTTTGAGATAGGAATTTTGGGTTTTCATGAGCTGTATGCCACAATCATCAATATTAAAACAAGAAAAGGCTTGAACTACTTCAGTTGTGTGTAATGAATCTAAAATATATGAAAGTCTAATGTTTATCAGTACATTACAGAAAATAATGAACTTTATCACAATATGCTAATTTTTTGAAAAGGACCTGTATATAGGAAAATATTGGTGTGTCATTAAGCCTTAGTACCAAGAATAACTACTGCAGGAATTGGTTTCCCTTGGAAGTACAACCTTTAGCCAGGGCCCCATTACCTCATAGTAAGATCAAGGCTATAGATTACATATACAGGTATCGGACCCCTTATCCGGAAACCCGTTATCCAGAATTAGGCCGTCTCCCATAGACTCCATTATAAGGAAATAATTCTATTTTTTTTAATTATTTCCTTTTTCTCTGTAATAATAAAACAGTACCTTGTATTTGATCCCAACTAAGATATAATTAATCCGTATTGGAGGTAAAACAATCCTATTGGGTTTAATTACTGTTTAAATAATGTTTTTAGCAGACTTTTGGTAGGAGATCCGAATTACAGAAAGCCCCCTTATTCCCAAAAACCCCAGGTCCCGAGCATTCTGGATAATGGGTTCCATACCTGTATTGGTAAATATTTTGCTTCACCAGGGTTTTTTATAATTTCTCCTATATTCTCACTGGTAAAACATATCACTTTTAATTTGCTTTGTTGCTTAGCCTTTGCGGCTTTGTTAAAGCGGGTGACAATTTCAGTGATTCTGCACCTCCGGCAGGATTATTTAGCTGACAACCCTTTGATATACGCTTGTCCATGTCAGAATAATACTTCAAGTCAGTACCCAACTCTGTGGCTTTGCTCCCAGTAGGCAGAATAAACCCTAGGCACAGCTTGCCCTTGAAATTCGATATAAGACTTTAACCATAATGATATTTCTTGCTCGCTTTGGCATCTTCTATCTACAAAAACGAAATCCTTTTTCATATTTACTTGTGAGCCATTCTATTTAAAAAAGGAAAGGTCGGCAAGGCTTTTTGTCACCACTGTGCAGAAAGTGTGGCCAGCAGGGATAAAACACGACGATCCTGTACTAATCATCTCTCCACACTGACATGATTCAATTGTCAGAGACCTGCTACATATCAAGCCAGGGCTTCACTTTAGCCGCAGCCTCCTCACATTAAATGTAAAACATCTGCTTGTCTGGATTACATCTGTGGAAAGATTTCAAGCATTCCCTTCACCTTTTATTTCCATTAAGGCAGAGACATATTTGGTATTTTTGCCTCGCTTAGCATAATCTTTATTCAGGTTTTCTATAAGCGGCTATAGAGGTATTTCCGGATGAAGGCTGGCACTGCTGACTAGGATTTTTTAAATGTATTTTTCTTATCTCTTTGATATTATGGTTGAGCTATATACTGTAAAGGCTGATTCTAATGGCTAATATTATGAATATAAATGTCACGAGCATGCACTCAAGTAGCTTGCCCAGATCTTTTTGGCTTGATTTATTGGTTCATTTTTCAGCCTGGGAAGAAAATGTAACTCTTATAAAACAGATATGAAGAACAAAATACACACCAATAAGCAGGTAGCGTTAACTGCTTTAATACATTTAATATAATCCAAACAAACATCCGTTTGGTTGTTATTCTTTACAGTGATGGGGCAACCTTTGCTCACTACATAGTACAGGTATAGGACCCGTTATCCAGAATGCTCGGGACCAAGGGTATTCTGGATAAGGTGTCTTTCCGTAATTTGGACCTCCATACCTTAAGTCTACTATAAAATCAATAAAACATTAATTAAACCCAATAGGATTGTTCTGCCCCCAATAAGGGGTAATTATATCTTAGTTGGGATCAAGTACAGGTACTGTTTTATTATTACAGAGAAAAGGGAATCATTTAACCATTAAATAAACCCAATAGGGCTGTTCTGCCCCAATAAGGGGTAATTATATCTTAGTTGGGATCAAGTACAGGTACTGTTTTATTATTACAGAGAAAAGGGAATCATTTAACCATGAAATAAACCCAATAGGGCTGTTCTGCCCCCAATAAGGGGTAATTATATCTTAGTTGGGATCAAGTACAGGTACTGTTTTATTATTACAGAGAAAAGGGAATCATTTAACCATTAAATAAACCCAATAGGACTGTTCTGCCCCCAATAAGGGGTAATTATATCTTAGCTGGGATCAGTTACAAGGTACTGTTTAATTACTACAGAGAAAAAGGAAATCAGTTTTAAAATTCTGAATTATTTGAGTAAAATGGAGTCTATGGGAGACAGGCTTTCCGTAATTCAGAGCTTTCTGGATAACGGGTTTCCGGATAAGGGATCCCATACCTGTACTCTAAAGGCACTGGTTCCAAAGCTGTTGGTCTGGTTCTCTCAAAGGGGCTCACAGCAGTAGCTGGGTGTCCAGACTGGCTAGTTAAGGTAAGATTTGGGGTAAATTACTATTTCATCTTCTACTTACTAATGGAAGGTTATGTTAAGATTATGGATAAGCACTTATTTTTGCCCTAGATAGTAATTATACCTAGACAATTATTCCTAGATCGGAATTATGGCTGACATATCAACATTTTCCTAGATCTATGAGCCAATGGGGGACCTAAAAAAGGGGGTTCAATCGAAAAAGTCTGACAACCTCTGACTTAAGGTATTAAGTTTCAAATGAGTCAAAACCGATACCCCGTACACACCAGCTGGAGGCTTGCCTGAGGTTGGAACAGGAAGCACAGCAGTGGCAGAGGCTGGAAGGCCGAGTAGTGAAGTTCATGGATAGTCAAACAGATCCACGTGAGCAAAGTGCATGAGCACTTGGTAGGGGATCTTACATAAGTAATAATGTAATTAAAGATCCAAATGATCTAATAACTCAAAGAAACAAATTAGTGGTTCCCAAAATGTGGGGCTTACCCCCAAAATAGGCCTCAAAGCAACAGTGTGGGGGGCAGCCCAAACTAAAGGTCAGTTAGGGTGAGATTTGGTGTAAATGCCTATTTGCTCTACTACTGTTTCCTCTGCCTGTGACAGAGTGCATATGTGATATGCTGAGTCTGTTTGCCTCTGCCATTGCAAGGGAGTAATTAACCAATGACCTTTCAATTTATGCAACTGGTTAGAGTGCACAAGCAACCAATGAATTGGTCCAATAGGAAAAATGTAAGGGATGTGATTATGTAACTTTTATATTGGCCTTTTCACTTTTTTTAAATTCAAAAATAGATATTCTAGCACACTGAGAGCACTATTGGTGATTTAATAAGATTTGGACATTGGCTATCTAGCAGGTCATTGGTCTTGGGCTCCATTTTGACTAGGACACTCTGTAGTGTGCATATTCTACCTGTGTTGGTTTTGTTTTCTGGTGTTCTGGTTTCTTCCCATATACCTTGGTGTTGACATCAAATGGATTGATTGAATCCACTAGTATAAGTGGAAAGGCCCCATGCGTTTCTCAGTCGGGGTTTATTTTCTAGCATGCAGGAAAGAAATCTTGCAAAATCAGTGCAATCTTGACATTCTATAAACCTTAACGTTTTCAGTTCTGTGATTTTTGTGACCGTTATTATGTCCGTTTATGAGCAGCAGAGTGGAAAATATGCATATTGTGAAACAGGCTGCCATAATAAATCTGCCATGCCAATTTACAGTTTGAGAAAAACAATTGCTCAATTGCAGAATGACTTGGATCCATTCGGCTGGTGGATGGAGCAATCGCTTCTCTAACGTAATTACTGAACCGTCTCAGACTCGCTTGACTGTAAATCAAACCTGGCTGGAAAAGACACAAACCAAACACAAAATGTGAACTAACCAATTCTGTCTCCTTTTAATTGTAGTTTTTGGTAAGCGCACTCGGATACTGGACCATGCAAAGGGAAATGGAAACTCATGTCAGCGCTTTCCATTTACAGTTGGTAGAGAAAAGAAAAAGATCTGTGCAGTTTTCTTAATGCACCATGTCTGTTATATGAATCTGAGCTACGGGGACATATTCATTTCATTGAGAAGAAACTATATAACCTCATTTCATTTTCATTTTGAACATCATTTTAAAGCCCTTGGTATAGTCTCTCTGGTATGATGGATTGCTAGGGATGCCTTGGCCTTGCTGATGTCTTCAACAGGTGTAGGTCACTGGCCGGCCCAAAAGTGATACAGGCTCTTCCAATCCACTCGCTTGGGGAGGTCGCCAAGCGAGCAGATCTTCTCTCAATATCCCCACCTACGGGTGGGCGATATCAGGCTAATTCAATCGTTTGGCCCTGAGTCCAAATTATCGAATTAGAATAATGGGGATAGGCGTCCATCAGTTCGGGGACCACATCAACGAGCCGATGCGGCCCCTGATCTGACTAGATTTTCAAACCTGCCCAATCGAGATCTGTCCAATTTCAGGCCAGATGTCGGTTGGGTAGGCCCGTCGATAGTGCCCATACATGGGCTGATAAACTGCCAAATCAGTCTAAGGGACCGATATCGGCAGCTAGAATCGGCCCGTGTATGGCCACCTTAACATTCATATTTCTGTTTTCCATGATTTATGTTCCATTCCATGTGTAGCGCTATTGATATGCTCAGGGCCCAGCCTTCTGTTTGTAGTGAGAGGATTACAAAGAACAATGTGGTGTTAAAAATGTGGAAATTAATTGTAAAGAAAATTGGAAAGAAATTATTTAGAAGATATAATATTTATGCAGCAACTGAACGGTAACATATCACCTAGGCTGTTGAAGTAGTAATAATTCAATAATGGAAAAGTGGTCATACTACAACGGGAAATAATTAAATATAACCTTTAATAAAATCTTTCTAAACAAAAAACAAATATTTTATACATATAAGGTGAGACCTCTATGCTGAGCTGCCAGGTATCTACCTGTGTACAACCAGGATACAAACTTACTAACCTGTTGGAACTTTGGACTGCTCGGCTACCATGACTGGCACTAAGTGGGTGCTGACCCACACAAGCTGGCTAATCCAAGCTAAGAACTAAATCAACAGAATATTCTAATAACACTATGGTTTACATATGCCATTAATAGACAGTGGTTCACATTTGTAATTTCAGGTTCATTGTCTGGAATTAAGTATTTCACTATGTAGCAATTCTATCCTTGATAGAGGATCGTCAGGGATCTCCAAGCAGGAACATGGGCACTGGAAGCCAAAAAGCCTTTGATGATGTCAAACATGGTCACCACCATACCCATTTGTCACAATCTCCCTGAGGAGACGCCGTGGAGTACCAGGAAGGTGGGAGCCTGAAGACTGGGTAACCTGGAGTGTAACCATAGATCACAGAACTGGTGTCAGAGGCCATGATATAGTGAAGAACTTTAATAAATAGAGGCGTAACAGTGCACACAATGGAAATATACACAGAACGGCAGGCAGAAGCGGAATCCAAACACAGGCAAAAGGTCAGGGCAAGCGGCAGTCAAGCGAAGTCGAGGACAGGCCAAGGTCAGAACCGGGAGATCAATGCAGAACTAGGAAGGGCACCAGAGGACAGGAACAGGGTAGAAAGCAGGAACAGGACACGGGAAAACTGGAGCTTGGAACCAGCAAGACAACAAGAAAAGTCACAGGAACAGGAAACACGGAGGCAGGGTCACAAGAAACAATTAATGACCAAGCAAGGGGCAATGGTCAGGGAAAGGCTTATAAAGGGTGAAGATTAGGAGATGGGAAACACATGAGGTTAATGAGGTGGGCGGAGGAAAGGGAGCAGACAGAAAGTGGAAGACAGACAAGAGAAGAATTAAACAGGGGCAGCCCAAAATGCCTCCAGTGGCTACAGAGGCAAATGCACGCCGCCAGGAACACCCCAAGTGGTGTTCGAATCCTGGCTGATCCTGACACCATTGCTCAGCTCTGAACTGATCACTAAGCACAGATGAACAGTTCATTGTGTGCCAGTCTGTTGATGGGCTTGGGTAGGCGTTAGGGGGAAAGTAGTTAAAATGCCAAAGGGAGGTTTAGTTCTATCATTATTGCTATATCTGTATTTTTCCTTTATTACTATTAGCATTTTCACCGCAGATCCAGTTCAAGACGGCATGTTCTCATTTTGTAAATTTTTGATAGGAACATTTGTATGTGTCAGCAGAGCGCCGTATAATTCATATGGTTTAGTAATGAATACATAATTGCATATTCTAAGCCGCGCGCACGCGATATCTCAATTGATGAAATTACATTCATTTTTATAATGCATTTCCTCATTGTCCTGAATATTTTATACCCGGTCGCTTGTCTTCTTCTGCATATCTCCTGACAGCGGTTATCATATTTCAGACTACTGCAGGCGAATTTGTAATATATAGGGCAAAGTATCTATTTATTTGGGCTATTTCTGTAAGCCATATATCTATTATTTATCGTTTTATTTCTTATTCTATTTTGGGCAACGAGGGCAAAATAACTTTTGGCTAGGTATGTAGATATTCGGCTCTGTTTAAAGCAGGATAATGAGTGGATTTGCAAGAAAAGGGACATCAGCCTTGGAAACAATTTTTTTTTTTATTATTCGTGGCGACAGTTGTGCCTAAAGAGGGCATCATCATGTGGTATGTGCCAGATGTAATAAAGGAAAAAGCCATCAGCATTAATGTCCTGTAAAGGAAAGGGGGAGGAGGTTAAAGTCATTTGAACCTATTTTAGGGTAATTTAAAGCAAATAGTCTGCCATAAAATGGAGAAATGGGATTTTCTCTCTGTTCCTTTACAGAGCATCTCCGTAGTGATGAGTGAATCTGTCCCGTTTGGTTCACCACCGCGAAACAGCGGAAAACTTGAGAAACGCATTTGTCCATGCAATTTTTTGTCACCCGCGTCTATTTTTTGTCGCCCACGTCTATTTTTTGTCGCCCGCATCTATTATTTTGTCGCCCACGCTTTTTGACGTGACCCCGCCCAATTTGCCGCGACTGCACCTTTTTTGACGTGACCGTGCCCAATTTGATGTGCGACAAAAAAAAAATTTTCTGTGGCGAATTTTCACGGACGTTTCGCAAAACAATTCGTCAATGGTAAAATGTCGAAATTCACTGCGAATCCATGCCTGGCGAAAAAATTCGCTCATCGCTACATCTCAGCCCACGACAGACCAATTCTCTGGAAGCCTGGTCATTTCATTTCCCATGAAGTATTGGCCATTAACAAGTATTGCCCATAATAAATGATTAAAACAATAACAATTTCTAATGTTTTTTTATTTGCTTTGTACTTAGCAGTGGAAAATATTAAGATCTTCTCAGTTTCAGTGTTTGTTATTGCTTGAGGTTCTGGGTTGGCTCCTTGTGAAATATGATTAAAACCCAGACGAAGTCACAAAGCTGTCTGATCCAATAATCATAACATTACTTCCCTTTCATTCGGGACTTATGGCTAATAATCCTTTAGTTAGCATCTGAAATCCAAAGTTTTTTTTTGTTCTTGAACAGCATTGGTATTCTGGCAAGGAAACAAATTCTTATTTAGTCATTCTTTGTAGGCCAGAGATGGCTATCCCGGGAGACCTGGCTTGGGTGGTCAGAAGAACTAAATCAACTTCTCAACCTTGAATGATTGTTGTTCTTGGTAGGAATCCGCCATGCCCTGTGACCCTTTATAGGCAAAAGCTGGTTCAGCTGGCAATATGGCTGAGAAAATAACAGCATACACATGTCACTTAGTCTGTAAGCTCTACGGGGCAGGGAACTCCTTCCAACTGTGTCTCATACCACATGGCACTTATATATATATATTTATTTATTATATTTATTTATTATAACACTTGTCGTCCCTGTGTGTAATTGTGTATTTTGTAAGATTGTACAGCGCTGCGTACCCTTGTGGTGCTTTATAAATAAAGTTATACATACAAACATACATGTCAGACTCCAAAGTCTTCAGTGTATGGATGTTGTCTTCAAAAAAGTAAGAATTTAGAAGCCACTCATGGTGAGAACATTTGTTTATCATAGCCATCAGTGTTTTGGGGGAACTAAACCTTTCTTTATCATGAATCATGAGCGAATCTGTCTCTTTTCGCTTCGCCAGAAAATTCGCAAAACAACAGAAAAATTAGCAAATCGGAGCAAAATCCATGAAATATCTTTGTTGAACGACTTTTTTTTGTCACCCACGTCTTTTTTTGGTTGCCCGTGTCTTTTTTTTGTTGCGCGTGTCTTTTTTTGCTGCATCCATTTTGACATGACTTTTTTGATGCACAACAAATTTTTCTGCGGCTAATTTTCGCTGAAGTTTCGCAAAACAATTCACCAATGGTTAAATGCGGAAATTCACTGCAAATTCAGGTCTGGTGAAAAAATTTGCTCATCACTAATGTTGATGGCAGTAGAGGTGACTGTGCTACACTGTTCAGTGGAGTCATAAACATGAATAGTGAAAGCTAAATTCGAGTCAATGGGTGTATTTTCTCGTTCCAGATGCATTGGAGTCAATGGGGCACATTTACTAACCCACGAACGGGCCGAATGCGTCCGAATGCGTTTTTCGGTATTTTGCGATTTTTCGTAAAATTTTCGCGACTTTTTCGTAGCCATTCCAAATGTTTCACAAAATGTCGCGACTTTTTTGTAGCGTTACGACTTGCGTGAATTGTTGCGACTTTTTCGCCGAGTACGAAAGTTTCGGATTCATTCAAGCTTCAGTATGGTGACTTTCCTTGGGCCAGGTTGGAGCTGCAGAGTGCCATTGAGCCCTATGGGAGACTTTCCTTGGGCCGGGTTGGAGCTGCAGAGTGCCATTGAGCCCTATGGGAGACTTTCCTTGGGCCGGGTTGGAGCTGCAGAGTGCCATTGAGCCCTATGGGAGACTTTCCTTGGGCCGGGTTGGAGCTGCAGAGTGCCATTGAGCCCTATGGGAGGCTTCCCTTGGGCCGGGTTGGAGCTGCAGAGTGCCATTGAGCCCTATGGGAGACTTTCCTTGGGCCGGGTTGGAGCTGCAGAGTGCCATTGAGCCCTATGGGAGACTTTCCTTGGGCCCGGTTGGAGCTGCAGAGTGCCATTGAGCCCTATGGGAGACTTTCCTTGGGCCGGGATGGAGCTGCAGAGTGCCATTGAGTCCTATGGGAGACTTTCCTTGGGCCGGGTTGGAGCTGCAGAGTGCCATTGAGCCCTATGGGAGGCTTCCCTTGGGCCGGGTTGGAGCTGCAGAGTGCCATTGAGCCCTATGGGAGACTTTCCTTGGGCCGGGATGGAGCTGCAGAGTGCCATTGAGTCCTATGGGAGACTTTCCTTGGGCCGGGTTGGAGCTGCAGAGTGCCATTGAGCCCTATGGGAGGCTTTCCTTGGGCCGGGTTGGAGCTGCAGAGTGCCATTGAGCCCTATGGGAGACTTTCCTTGGGCCGGGTTGGAGCTGCAGAGTGCCATTGAGCCCTATGGGAGACTTTCCTTGGGCCGGGTTGGAGCTGCAGAGTGCCATTGAGCCCTATGGGTGACTTTCCTTGGGCCAGGTTGGAGCTGCAGAGTGCCATTGAGTCCTTTGGGAGTCGTCAATACGAAAAAATCGTAGTCGTAAAAAAGTCGTAACGGTTACGAAAAAGTCGCGACTTTTCGCTCAAGTCGTAATGGTTACGAAAAAGTCGCGACAATTTCTGAAAAATCGTAACGGCGACAAAACAATTGCAAAAAATACGAAAAAATCGCAAAATGTTCGTTTTCCAATCGGAATTTTTCCAATTCAGATTCGGATTCGTGGGTTAGTAAATGTGCCCCAATGAATATTGATGGGCAAAATAATTCGCCAGGCATGGATTCACAGGGAATTTCCGCGTTTTGCTGTTGGCGGATAATTGCGTAACAGTGGTGACAAAATTTGGTGGGCAATAAAAAATTGTAGCCCACGCCAAAAAATTGTCACCAGCATAAAAAAAATTGTCGTATGTGTAAAATCCCTTACCAGTAATATCATTCCCAGAATGCTTCGACCTTATTGGAACATTCTAGGAATTACAGAACATTTGGTGACATAAGAAACAGTTAATTGCAGGGCCCTGAACCAACTGCCACTCCATATCCCTCTGATTCTTGTTTATTCAACTCGTTAGTGCATTCAAATTCAGGACGGCTTTAAATTTTAATTAAACCAGAGGAATATTGTCTCTTCCAACTAGGCCAGTTGGGCCAAGAGAGGTAAATGTCCCCAGACAGTAGGATAATTATATAGCACGTAGCATTAATTCTCTAATTATTCAGTGCACCGGTGGTTCAGTGGTTTTTAGTTGCCATTCTGGTAACAAATGAGGCTCCTGATTGATCTGCTGCCATATGCTAAGCACTTCACAAATGGACAGTTTGTTATGTTTGTTCTCTGAGCTGCTGTATTCCTTGTGGGACATGTCACTAAGTGCTGGCCTTTCTAACAGCCTTTATTCAGGGAAGAAGCAGAAAGCAAAAAAAAAAAATATTTCCAAATATTTATTTCATTAAAAAAAAAATGTCCAAATATTTACATTTGCAACGATTATATCCAAATGATTTTATTTTCTTTTGGGCAATAAACATTGTTTTATTCAGAGACTCAGAGCGGCCAAAAGACACAGCTGTTAATTTTATGCACAGCGTTATGAGGGCTTCAGTGGTTGGTGTTAATGCACCTAACGGCCGTTTTATGTGCCAATGAGCAGGAAAGCACAAATAAAGCAGCTCATTTCATTTCCCAGGTTCTGATGGTGGCTTAGCAGCTAAGGTTTTTCCAAGAAAGCATACATATTCTTATATATATATACTGTATATGAATAATTGAGTCGCATTCATTGCACGTAACAATACTGGCAGTATGTAATGAATATTGTTTTCTTTTAATAAATATACATTTAAGTCCTTGCTACTGTAACATGTAAGGCGACGTTACCTCAAATATCACCACTGTTATTTTACGGCTATTTTCCTTTATTTATATCACGCTCTGCTTACACAGCCCATTAAAGACATTGTTCGTCATCTATCACATCAGTAAAAAGCCTTGTTATCGCAGAACATAACCTTTATAAAAGAAACACATATATAGTGCTAATTAAATGTAAAAATATTTTGATAGCTGTTCCATTTATCACGCTGCCCTGTGGCGCCAAGTAAAAAATGGGCACAATACCAGTGGTGTAACTACTCTAGGCCAGGCCTCCCTGAAAAACAATTAAATGGAAATAGAGTAGCAATCCCTACCGGCCCCTGGCCCCCTTTTCTCCACCCACTTTCTGTCTTCCCCTGACCCGTATAGATCCCTGCCCGCTCTCGTAAGAGCTAAGAGTGGGCCAGGGGCGGGGTTTTATATGCAAGCGGGTGGAAGGAAGAGGGCCTTGCAACAACAGAGTTTGCAGACCCCGCAGTCCGGGCCCCTCTCTTCCCCCGCCACCATGGGGTCTGCTTCCCCCTATTGTTACACCACTGCACAATTTACAAAGTATTCACACCATAATATTCTTCAATTTTGGAGTTAGTCTTTTAAGACCTTGTGTGCAGGGGTGTATTTAGGTCCAGTTCTGCCCTAGACGTACCTACATAGTGGATGTGCACCATCGTCACAGAAGTGATGTCATGCGCTGTGTGCCCATGACATCACTTCTGCAGAGCCCATGACCCCCTTCACCCCAAAGCTCCTATGGAAATCCATGGCAGAAGCTGGGGGCTAAATAAAAAAAGAAAATATAGGCCCCCACCCCTAGGCCAGGCCCTCGAATGCCTTCTTATAAATGCGCCCCTGCTTGTGTGCCAGATCTGCAACTCTTGTGATTGAGGTGTTAAGCATAAATCTATAGGAATCCTGTACAAAGCCTTTGAACACCCATGAAGTCTAAGGTGCTTTGCATTGGCACAAAGTCATTCAATATTACTGGACTTGTTGGGAATAAAACAAAATTTTACAGGTAACAACATGGAGAATACTGCTGGCCTCAACCTCCCTTTTCACCTCCCACAGTCACCTTGTAAGGTTATTTAAACCACAGATGAGGAGTCAGTAGGGTTTAGTTACAAAGGCCCAGCAAGTGAGGGTGCTCCACATTTGACGCACATCATTCAAGGTGCAAACATGCTCTTGGACTTCAACATGGCTGCCAATGCATCTATCCTTCCTGTTCTGAGGAATGGTGTGAATTTGTGCCTATTTATGCTGGGAAACCCTGGAGCATCTCCTTGGGGGTATATCCAGTATTCCCACAGCACCACAGGTTGTGTTTGAAAATGCACAATTTTGATTTATTGGTGCAATAGTGGAAGTCTAAAGGACACAACTTGGATTGTGGCCATAATAACTGGGTAAAATGCTGCTGTATGGGTACGAAACATGGCAATTTTACATCCAAATTTGCACTTTGAACACTACACTTCGGAAATGAGCACTTATGGGGGTCATAAGTGACCGCCTGCTATTAAGCAAAACATGGAATAAAATGGGTTTCCAAATACCAGTACTAAGAGATACCATAAAATAATGCTGGAATAGCTGCTTTCCTGAACAAAGTACAATTGAGCATATGGCGGACCTTCCATTGATGAAAGAAAGTTCCCTCCCTATATCCATATGCCGGGTAATGAAAAACAAAATTCTTCTTTTCTGTATAAGGATATTAAGGAATTCAGTCTAAGGCAGCAGATCTATTACAATTGGTTTGCTATGAAATTGCCCACAATGAAACCAATGACTTCAGATTCATCTTTCTTTAAAGTCTCCCTTTCATCAGGATCAGTGTTCTTTATTTCCAATGTAAAACATGTAAAAAGAATGATGTTCAGAGGAATAAAACTGCATGTCGGTTAATGTATTTCTTTCAAGGGAAAATAATCTTTTATGTTTCCACTACAAAGTGTATTGAGAAGTGAATGACTTCAAAAGCCTTTTAATTCCCCACCTACTCTTCCCCTTATCATTAAGTTATTGTTGTACTGGCAAACTTATATATGTTACTGTCCAATGAGAAACTGCTACAGGTATAGGACCCATTATCCAGAATGCTTGGGACCAAGGGTATTCTGGATAAGGGGTCTTTCCGTAATTTGAATCTCCATACCTAAAGTCTACTGAAAAATCAATAAGATATTAATTAAACCCAATAGGATTGTTTTGCATCCAATACAGATGAATTATATCTTCATTGGGATCAATTACAAGGTACTGTTTTATTATTACAGAGAAAAAGGAAATCAATTTTAAAAATCTGAATTATTATTAAAATAGAGTCTATGGGAGAGAGGCTTTCCGTAATCCGGAGCTTTCTGGATAAAGGATTTCTGGATAATGGATCCTATACCTGTACCAGTATGTCCTGTATGTCCTTTCTTATGTAATAATGAATGTACCAATGCATTTTTATTGTAAGGATTGTGGATGTAAGGATCAGACAAACAAGAATGTTATTACACTGTTAATATTAATGACTTTTGTGGGTTCAGATCAAACTATAAAACCCTTATTAGGTATTAAAACAAACGTTTTGTTTGAAATAGGCCCATTTACATTTTCAGAACCCTGAGTCCTTAATCTGGAACTGCTTCATTTGGGTGACGGCCAAAGGAGAGTTGGGAGTTGAGCATAAAAGCAAAGAGTTACCAAAGCCAACACATTGGGGCACATTTACTAATCCACGAACGTCCGAAAAGCGTCCGAATGCGTCTTTTTCGTAATGATCGGTACTTTGCGACTTTTTCGCAAAAAGTCGTAATGGCGAAAAGACACAGCTATGTCGTAATGGCTATGAAAAAGTCGCGACAATTCACCAAATTTGTAATGGCTATGGAAAAGTCGCGACAATTTATGGAAAAGTCGTAACGGTGACGAAAAAATCACAAAAATACGAAAAAGTCTCAAAATGTTCGAGTTCCAATCTGAATTTTTCTCATTCGGATTCGTGGATTAGTAAATCAGCCCCATTGAATTGGTGAATTGTTAGTAGAGTAATACTGCCCTTATGGTTGGGCATAAATATTTGCTTTACCTTAGAGTTTAACTCTACCCCCCTCCCCCAATTACAACTTAAACCAAGTATAACCTGCACTGTGAAACTATTTTTCTCACCCACCCAGGTCAGTGACATCACTAAAGATGGCGAGTTCCCTATGATGAGCTATGACAGCCTGGCCAAGGTAACCACTCTAACCTGCATAGTAACCTGCCTAGTAACCTGCATTGTTAAGATTTACTTACAGCTTGAACTTGGCCAGCCCTTTATTAATTGATTTATTAATTTTTGATCAGATCAACTCCATTACAGATCAGTCACAGAAAATCAATACATCATATAAATAAAAATATCAATGTAACCTTTTGCAACAAAAAAGAGAGGGGGGTTGATCAATGCACACTCCCTGGTCCCCTGTCTCATAAGTAAATTATCTATGCTAGTGCAGTATTTACAAAAACAGGGGTTTTTAGTTACAAAATTATGATCCTAAGATTGGTAAGCCACCATACCACGTCATACCACGTCAAGGTAAGCCCCGTATGGTGGTCCTATCTATTTACCTCTGGTCATATTTTTCAATATCCTGTGCACTGTTGCCATTCTTGACCTGGGGGCTGGTTTGAGTCAGAGGGCTTAGTCCACCCCCCCCCATGCCTTCAGCTTTTATAGAGAGAGATTGCCAGGACCACAGCTTGGTTCTACAGGCTTAATCCTCCCCCGCTTGCGGCTTGTAAAGTAGAAGACTGCCCATTAACCAACACCATTTGCAACCATTGTTGCAACCACAGTGGTGGATCCTGCACCATTGTATTCTACAGAGCGTATCTGTTATCTGCTATTTAACCTGTGCCTTTTCTCCTTTTTCCCAGCCTTAATGGCTGCCCCCGTGTCTACACAGCAGCTTCTTTATATAAACTATAGTAGTGTTTCTGAAGCAAAGACAGAATTTTTACCAGTGCAGGGTAATAATACCTAATATATTAATTACTCTGATACACTTTAATTCATTGGTGTTACTGTTCCTTTAATGTCCTAGTTATGGCTTCCTGCCATGCACAGATTACTCTGGGCCCTCCAAGGGAACGCTAATATTTCCCATCCACCTCTATAGAACCCAGATTTTAAGGGTTTAAAGCAGGGGTCCTCAATTTTTTTAAACAGAGGGCCAGTCCATGGCCTCTAAGACTTTTGGGGGGCCGCACTATAGTCCTCAAACTATGCTGTTAACTATGGCCCGCTCCCGTTGCCTGCTCACCCCTCTCTGCTGCGTCCTCAAACTACGCCCTGCTCATGCTGCCTGCCCCCACTGCGTCCTCAAACTACTGCCTGATCCCTACTGCGTTCTCCCTCTCCCTGCTGAGTCCGCTCGCAACCTTCTCCCCGCTGTTTCCTCCTGCTCCCTCCTACGTCCTTGCGTCATGTCTCCGCGATGAAGCAGACAGGTAGTATCCAGCAGGGCCGGAACTAGGGGTAGGCAGGAGAGGCAGCTGCCTAGGGCGCAATGATTAGGGGGCGCCAGGCAGAAGCCTCTGCTGCCTACCACTAGTTCCCCTACTTTGCCATTGCCCCCGCCACTAATGACAAGCGGCGGGGGCAATGACCCATGGCATCGCACCCCCTCCCCAACTGCGCATCCGCGCCAACGGAGGGGGCGGGGCGAGCCAGGGGGCCGACCGAGTTGCCTAGGGCACCCGGACGGCTTGGCCCGCCCCTGGTATCCAGGGGCGGGGACACACCGGGGGGGGGGCAGGGTAAATTACCTTGGGGGGCCGGATCTGGCCCACGGGCCATAGATTAATGATCCCTGGTTTAAAGGTTCTGCTGGAAACCAAGTAAAGAATTCTGTTTAAGCCCTGTTCTAGGTCTATTCTAGATATGTACAATATGATATCCGACGCAGTGTATAGTCTATCTGCTCACAGCGTTTAGGCAAACTGCAGCTAAATAAACAACTGAAAGAGGGTTGCTAAATTTGGTTTTTAATGAATACAACCGGCCGTGACTCTAAATAGGAGCATTTTCATGTTAGGAGGCAGTAGCATTCTACTCTGAAAATGAATCGATATTTCGTTCCACCGAGTTGATTTACATTCACACATTGTCCGACTGAACATATTTACTCAGCTTTCAAAAATGAACCCGAGTAAACTACAGCTGACTGTTTCTAATTAACAGACTCGTCAATGAGGTTATTCAGCATTTTCTGTTAGATAGCGTGGGGAATTCCTAGCTCTGCCCAGAAACCCAGTCTAATGGTGACTTTCATTTCATTTAATATCATTCTAAAAAATGTTTAGTTTGCCCTAAACACAGGCGTATATTATTCCTTAAGGGCACTTATTCAAGACACATACGGCAATGTCGTTTATTCATCGGATTTCAGCTTTCTGTATGGCAGGAAGGCCTTATTCATGGCCACTTTATCAAAGGTCCTTCAGTCACTGCCCGGCCAGGCTTCATGGTGGCTGAGCTATTGCTTATTATATGTTATAGAGGGACAGAGTATATGATTCATGTGAGGGTTCTGGCCTCCATTGCAGACAGGTCAGACTTCAGCTTTAGTGAGCCTTTATTAATGGATTGGTTATACTTTACAAGCGACATTTAATACATCACTAATTCACCTTGCAAGATGTTTGTTCAAAAGTTAAAATACTCAGCGGGGATCCTATTATTCGTGAGCGTTTGGTCAATATGGGTCAGTGTTTCATTACAGTTTCTCAACAGGGTTTTCTCATCAGAGCAACAATGGCTGCTTCGCTCCTATAAATAAACCAGTGGCTCATAGCACTTCTTTCCCTAAGGGACTCGGATTAATTCTTTCATTTTGAGAATGTGGGAATGGGCTTCTTATCTACAGAAATAGCTGAGAATTAATAGCGCACCTTATTTTAATTAGTTTTGTCTAATTTAGGAAGAATTTAGCTGTATTAAAAGGGCCCGTGGAGACCCAGCCTAAACAGCATGGGAACCCATTTTAGTGCCACAAGCAGTAGTTAACAATCCTTATAATCATCCAGAAAACAAGGCAGTAATCTAAGATTCCCTATGCAGAATAATGATAGTATGTTTTATAGAACATTTTTGAAAACATAAAATGAATGTATACAGGTATAGGACCTATTATCCAGAATGCTTGGGACCAAGAGTATTCTGGATAAGGAGTCTTTCCATAATTTGGATCTCCACATCTTAAGTCTAATTAAAATGGAATCTATGGGAGACAGGCTTTCCGTAATTCGGATCTTTCTGGAGAACGGGTTTCCGAATAACGGATCCCATACCTGTATATACGTGTATCATTTCTCTGTAAAGGACAACTGAAGCCCTAGAAACAAAAGGTTATATAATAATAATACACAAGAGCCATAAATATCCTGTAAATTATACCCTTATTATGTGCTTAGTGATCTCATAAGTTATAATTGGTGCTTAGTGATGTCATTTCTGTCACATTTCTGTTACTGAATCTTGTATTATTATAAAATATGTACTTGTAGTTTTATAATGATCATGAAACTCCTTGGTAACTGACAATATCTACATATTTTACAAAAAGGGGTGTTTTATTCACTATTTAATCATGACCATATGTTACTATGTAATAGAGATTCTCCAGCAGAATCCTGCATGTGTGTTTCAAAAACACAATAGATTTTTTTTATAATTAAGTTTGAAATTTTACATGGGGCTAGCCATATTCTTCATTTCCCAGGGTGCCACAGCCATGTGACCTGTGCTCTGATAAACTTCAGTCACACTTTACTGCTGCGCTGCAAGTTGGAGTGATATCCCCCCCACCCAGCAGCCGATCAGCAGGGCCGGATTTCTCTCCGGTGCGCCCCGAGGCCGCCCCTGTGGGAGTCCCCCATGCGCATGCGCGAACGCGCCCCCACTGCGCATGCGCAAAGCGCCAGCTCCCCATTGCGCATGCGCGAACGCTCTTTTTTAACTCCCATACGGAGCAGTGGGGAGAGGTCCCGACTGCTCCGTATGGGAGCAAAATTAAAAAATGTTCTTGCGGCGGGGCGGCATGCCGCCCCTAAACTTCTGCCGCCCCTAAACTTCTGCCGCCCTAGGCCCGGGCCTTTGTGGCCTCTCCACAAATCCGGGCCTGCCGATCAGCAGAACAATGGGGAGGGAGCAAGATAGCAGCTCCCAGTAGGTATCAGAATAGCACTCAATAGTAAGAAATCCAAGTCCGGCTTGGGACTCCTCCAGTTACATGGGAGCAGGAGAAACAATAGGTTAGCTGAAAGCAGTTCTAATGTGTAGCGCTGGCTCCTTCTGAAAGCTCAGACTCAGGCACAATGCATTGGGATGGCGCCTACACACCAATATTACAGCTACAAATACATTTGTTGGTTCAAGAATAAAAGTTTAAATGGCAGAGGGAATTATATGCTTTGTAAACAGTGTAATTTAGAAATGAAAAGTACCAAATAAAAATCATGACAGTATCCCTTTAAAATAATCATTTCATGGGTTGTAGTTTCCCCATAAGAATTTATTTGCTCTGTTCCTATAGTTCTGACACACATATTGCTGCCTGATTTACACGTATTTAGTGTCTGTACATTCGGGAAACCCTTTCCTTTTCCATTTTGAAAAGGTCGCAAGCTCCAAATTAAAACCACATCTGAAAACTGCAAATTCATGTAATCCCATTCAGCTCTCTCCGTCCTGTAAATTCCTTTCTGCAAATTCCCCGGCTGCCGCGCTCTAATCAATAGTAATTACCATTAGATCTTAATTACAATTTTGTGTTTTCAAACTGAAATGTATGCATTAATTATATGATTCTGTATTGCAAGTAATCCAATAAACCTTAATAACTGTTCATTTTCCCCGGCTCCTTTTTAATGTATTTCAGATGAACGCAGTCAAATACTTTATTAAAGTCAAAGGATCTCACAAAGGAGGAGCCGCAGACAGAGAAATGTAATTAGAATTTTTAATTTACAAACCAGCTGACATTTTACCCAAAGCAAACCGTTTCTTTCTCTCCCCTTTTTAAAGAAGATAAGCAAAAAATCAAATTAAAAGATATATTCATCTCAACTTACTTGGAAACAAAATGATTTTGAATATTATAAGGATTTGATAACAATGAGAAAACATTTTCTTTTAGAATAATATACTATTGTGTAGATTCTCCCAGTGTGTTTTGTCAATAAGAACATTTATTATATTTAATCCGCTCCTTTGTTGACCCTTTGTCGTTTTTACTCATTTTTAAGCAGCAGAACAAAGACATTAATATTAGGGTCTTGAAAAGATTCGCAAAACAGTGAAAATGTTGCACATCAAAAAATTGTTGCGAGGGTCAAAAAAATTGGCACGCATCAATGTTTTTTGACGTGCTGCACATCAAATTTTTCTGCAATTTTTTTTTTGTCACCTGTTTAGTTAAAAAAAAACACCAATGGCGAAACGCAGAAATTAACCGTGAATCCATGCCTGGCGAATTATTTTGCCCATCACTAATGAGCACATTTTTTTTACCTGATACAGGTATGGGATCCTTTATCCGGAAACCCGTTATCCAGAAAGTTCCAAATTACGGAAAGGCCATCTCCCATAGACTCCATTATAAGCAAATAATTCTAATCATTGTAAATATGATTTCCTTTTTTCTGTAATAATAAAACAATACCTGTACTTGATCCCAACTAAGATATAATTACCCCTTATTGGGGGCAGAACAGTCCTATTGGGTTTATTTAATGGTTAAATGATTCCCTTTTCTCTGTAATAATAAAACAGTACCTGTACTTGATCCCAACTAAGATATAATTACCCCTTATTGGGGGCAGAACAGCCCTATTGGGTTTATTTAATGGTTAAATGATTCCCTTTTCTCTGTAATAATAAAACAGTACCTGTACTTGATCCCAACTAAGATATAATTACCCCTTATTGGGGGCAGAACAGCCCTATTGGGTTTATTTAATGGTTAAATGATTCCCTTTTCTCTGTAATAATAAAACAGTACCTGTACTTGATCCCAACTAAGATATAATTACCCCTTATTGGGGGCAGAACAGCCCTATTGGGTTTATTTAATGGTTAAATGATTCCCTTTTCTCTGTAATAATAAAACAGTACCTGTACTTGATCCCAACTAAGATATAATTACCCCTTATTGGGGGCAGAACAGCCCTATTGGGTTTATTTAATGGTTAAATGATTCCCTTTTCTCTGTAATAATAAAACAGTACCTGTACTTGATCCCAACTAAGATATAATTACCCCTTATTGGGGGCAGAACAGCCCTATTGGGTTTATTCAATATTTAAATGATTTTTAGCAGACTTAAGTTATGGAGATCCAAATTACAGAAAGATCCCCTATCTGTAAAACCCCAGGTCCCAAGCATTCTGGATAACAGGTCCCATACCTGTATATACATGTGTGCGTGTTTATGTGTAAGAGTGTATATTTGTATATTGCTGTAGGTATATGCTGTATGTACAGTTGGCATTAAAAATTACTTCGTTCTTGCTGGTTTATTAGAGGAAAATTTCCAGCACCTGTCATAGCAATCATGATAAAATGATTTTAGATAAAGCTATTCCTGGGAAGACAAATCTGCATGAAACATTATTGCCTCAGTAGACAATATTCCCAAATGGTTTCTGTTTTGATGCTGCTGGGACATTGATTTTCATGCCACAGAGAGACAGACTTTGTAAAAAAATTGCTTTCTTTACCCAAGTTCCTACATTGGTATGATGGGAAATACAAAAAGTCTATTTAAAGTTCATCCAAATATTAAAGGGGAACTCCGGCATCTGAATCAAAATTTGTTAAAGAGCCCCACTCAGCACAGAAACCCCTACTATACCTATCACTGTAATCTGTTCCTTCATATGAATAAATACCATTTTGTATTATTATTATTATTATTATTATTATTATTATTATTATGTTCATTTATATCCATATATTAATGAATAATATATGGAGTTGGTTTAACTCTGGCCTAAAAAATATAATTATCTTTAAAAATGGCCCCTTTATTGGAGCTCCCTATAGATCTGCTATGGCCCCTGTCTGTGATTAAAATGAGGGGTGGGTGAGCTCTAATGGTCCCTGCCAGAGGAGCAGTAGACAGGGGATAGCCAATCACAGCCCTGCAGGCACACAAGCAAAGACAGGCTTCAGTTCCCTATTAGGTAAGCCTAGCTGCTGATTGGTTCCTATCCGTGCTAAGTTTCTCCGCCCCCACCCCAACAGCCTGGCAAAGGAGGCAGCAAGAAGTGGAACAGATGGGTGGGACTTTCAGTAATTTTCAATAAATCATCCCAAAACATTACTTTTTTAAACACATTCCTTCTATATTAAGGGGAGTATTATGAACTGACACATTCGTGATTTTCACACAATCAATTTAAAAACTTAACTTAAAAATCATTTTACATGGATAAATTGGACATTTTAGCTAGCTAGAGAAAAAGGCATCCCCAACCCGGCTCAGTCCCCTTCATGATCAGCAGGCAACCAATTTTTTCGCCAGGCATGGATCCGCAGCGAATTTCTGCATTTCGCCATTGGCGTATTGTTTCACGAGAATTCAGTGAAAATTCTCAGCGGAAAAAAACGCTGCATGTAAAAAAAGTAATTGTGCGTCAAATTGGGCGCAGTCGCGTCAAAATTGGGTGCGGTCACTTAAAAAATGGGCGTAGTTTCATTGTTTCTTAAACCGACAGATTAGTTGGAAATCTGGCGAGGCCCTAAGGGGACTCCTTGGTCCTCCTTCTTTCTCTTCTTGCTTCTTATACGTCTTCAAATAATCTATATAATGGACTAGTGTGTTATTCTAATGCAAAAAAGGTTGCAGTTGTGTCAAAAAAAGTGCGGGTGACAAAAAAAGGACATGGGGGACCAAAAATGACGCACAACAAATGTTTTGCCGTTTTGCACATTTTATGGCCAAGTGAGACATATTCGCTCATCACTACAGTTTAGTAATACTGACACGTTCCTATGGCGAAAAATTCACACAAACGATTATAAATCTATGAAATGCAATTGTCGCGCAACTTTTTTGTCACCCACGTCTTTTTTTGTTGCCTGGTGAAAAAATTCACTCATCGCTACTAGCCACATTCATTGCATATAAATATATGATTGCACCCCAACTACACTGAACTACACACCTGACATTTAAGGGGTGGCACATAGACCATTGTGGGTGCTGCTTACATGGGCAGTAGGCAGTATATATGATATATAATATGATCACTTTTTCCCACCCATTAAGGCACTTAGGACCTGCATCTACATATACTAAATGAGGCATTTTTTTGCAGAAAAAAGAAGCTCAGACAGGTGCTACACAACTAACGTCACGCAATATTAACTGCAGTTGTCCCTTAGAACCAATATATAAATGGCTATTAGGCATACAACACACATATTCCATGAATTGCTTTCAAGACTAATTTTGAAACTGTTGTCTCTGTCTCCTAATGAGTTGACTTGTAAATGATCACTCATTATCTGGCTATGCTCTATGGCTTCCCTCGTTATTACAAGGTGTTTTACTCTATTCATTGTAAAGCTTAATGCATAGTAATTGCTGACAGATGTCGGCATGAACAATCCGTGTACGTTAAATATTCTTTAGGCTGTCATTAGCCAGAGAATTTCCACTTCTTCCATGGTGGAGGAAGATAATGTTCCTCTGAACAATGATCAACGGAAAGTTGTTTGTCTTCCCGACATATCTGATAAACTGAGACCCAGTAGCAAGGGAACCTGTCAGATGAAGTTCCATTCAGTGTCTGTCAGTTTGCATAACCAGGTTCTGAAATGTGCATTTGCCCTTGTCAAATCAGCTTGTGGCGGGAGAACATGTGATATCTGGTGCATGTTGACAAATATTGATTCATACGCCGGGGCTTTCCATACAGAGAGGCGCTGAATATCAAGCCATCATTGCTCAGGGAGGCATCAATAACCGGCTCTGCAGGAATTCAATGAAATCTCTGAATGTCAGTAAATAGTAAGTCAGATTGGAAAAAATAGATAGGGGGAATGTGAGTTTGCTTCCCGTGGAGGTTATTAATGAATAGCCCCTTTTTTATCAGAACAAATAAAGTTGGAAAATCAAAAAGGTGTTCAAGTTCTCTTTCTTTGGGAAATTTTACAGCCGTGTTCTTTCTGTTTGACCTAAAACCAGACATATTATTTCATAGCATTATTCAAGATCCATATCAGCTTCACTCTTTTTCATTGCTTCTTAAACTGACGGATTAGTTGGAATTCTGGCGAGGCCCTAAGTGGACTCCTTGGTCCTACTTCTTTCTCTTATTGCTCCTTCTACTTCTTCAAAGAATCTATATAATGTACTAGTCTGTTATTCTAATGCACTGAAATTGGCTTCTACATCTTTCTTTGGAGGCAGCATAAAAATCTATACACCAGTTAGATCTGCATACACCTAAAGTGGTAATTGTGCCAACGGGTGTCCATGTGTTCTGTAGCCAAGGCAATAAGTAGCTTAATGGATGGGAAACAAAATTTAAAAAAATTGGAATGGCAACCCCCTTTTATCAAGAGATTGTCACTCTGAAACACTGCTTGGTGTGTGAACGCTTCTTTGTTTGAATACTAGTGATGAGCGACATTTTCCACCAGCTATAGATTTGCTGAGAAATTCCGCTTTTCACCATTGGTGATTTTTTGCCGTGAAACTGCTGCAAAACTTTGACGAAACAAATATTTGCCTAGTGAGGAAAAAGTTGCGGTCACGTAAAAAAAAAAATTTGAGGTCATCTAAAAAAAATTGTGCGCGTCAAAAAAGTTGCGCGCGTCAAAAAAAGGTGCGCGATAGCTGCATTTCGCGGGCTCATGACTAGTGAATACCATAACAGTGAATGAAGGTCGAGTTTCATTCTTTAGCCTACCACCCATAGAGCTACTAATTGGTGCAGGAACAAAACAATTGCCCCTTGTGTTTATTTCAGATGCAGATTCCTGGATCAGTACATGGGGCTTCTTTGGGCAAAAGTGAGATTTCAATAGTTTTCTCTTTTCTATATCCCTATTATTTACCTTAGTTTACCAACACAAAAACACACTTTGGGGAAGATTTTTTAAAATGTGAATTTAGAGCTTAATACATAAAACTTTCACCCACTGATAAATATGCTTCTAAAAATCCAATAGGAATGAATAGAACACGGGTGAGTTTTTATGTATTAAGCTCTAAACTCTCATTTTGATAAATCTGCTCCTTTCTTTCTACTTGATCCTGTGTGGTCGCCTTCCAGGAGAACCAAATGAAAGACTTCTGGCAAAAAGTGACTGCTTTCTACTGATCATACGTCCCCTTCTCATATAATTTATTACTGATGACCACACACCACTTCTGCATGATATATACACATATTGCTGACTTCCACTGAACATTCCTCTTATCTCCTTCATTGATATCCAACCCCAAGTTTGACCTTTTAAATTAGTGTTACATGAGGAGTTATTGTCCTATAATGTGTTCCTTATGCAGACAAAAATAATCTTATTTACTACTGGGCACTGATATACTGGAGCACTTGTAAAATTAGTTTTGTACTGGGGTACCACTGTCCCACCAGAGAGCCTGATATCAAGGGCCCACCAACCACTAGCAAACCTTAAAAACACCTGGTACCCCCCATCTTTGAGATTCATTGTTCCAAATTACTACTTAATATAACCAAATAGGCACTGGTTTTCAAACAATGTGCCTGCTAGACTATAAGAAGCCAGTTACATGAAGACTGTGGGCACTACCCCAGCAACTGGCAGGGCAACTTTCACAAACAGAGATTCAGGACTATTACTATGGGGGCAGCTGGGTTTTCCTGTGCTCCGTTTGCTGCATTGTGCTCCATTTGTCAGTACAAGCTGTGTGAGATCTCAGAGTAATGCAGTGGATACACACAGACAGACTGCAGAGGATAGCTCAGACAGACTGACAGTGGATATAACAAGCCGAACCTCTCTATCCCTGTGCTGCCTACAGCCCAAATGATATGCTTGTATTTGGATGATGTTGGTCCTGCCAGTCCTGTATCAGACACCCTGGACTTGGCCTATGTCTTTTCCCTGACCTCATTAGATAGTCCTATATGAACTCCTTCCTTCTCATATGTTTTTTTTTCTTGATTTGAACAATAATGCTCTAAAAGGTAGTAGGACCCACCCAGAAGAGGGCACAGATATCCTAGCAGGCCAGTCCAAACCTTTGTAAACATAAGCTTACCCATTCTAGGTTCTCTGCATGTACACTGAGATTTGTTACCTATTATTCACATTATGAAGCTTCTCAAATACAGTAACTATCCCACACCACCTTTATTCTTTATTCACACCAGTGCTTCTCAATGCCAGGTTGCTGCATACAAATATCAACCACAGATAAAGGTAGAATAAACTTGGAATTATTGGTTGGTTATCACACCCTACAGTGCAAATAAAAAAAGCAAAAAGTCAGCACAAGTTTTCAGGGACAACTCATAATAAACCCCCCTCCCCCAGTGGCATAACTATACAAGCAAACCCTGCACCCAGACCACGGGATCAGCTTCCTCTATAGCACTAAAAGCCCGCCTCCCCAGCCGCTCTTTTTTAAATATTCACGTTATCATACAAGCTGAGTGGTGTGAGTGGGAGGTGCTGTGCGTGCCAAGCCTCTCCAAAGATTCAGGGCCACTGCTGGCCAAATGAGTGCCCTAAGCAGAAATTTACTTTTGTGCCCCCTCCCCCAAATATTACAGAAGTAAAAATAAAATAATAAAAAAAAAAACACCTACTATAGGGGCCCCACACACAGTGCCCCCAATATCCCCCATAGACAATGCCCCCATAGTAAGTGCCCCCAATAGCCCCCATAGACAATGCCCCCATAGTAAGTGCCCCCAATTGCCCCCATAGATTGATTGAACTATCCGGGACAGCGGGATGCGCTATAAAAACCGGTGGGACAGTGTTGGGGGGTATGTTATAATATATAAAAATGATTTTTTTGAGCAGCTGGGATGGTGCCCCCCTGGGAGTTGGTGCCCTATGCAGACTGAGTACTCTGCTTGTAGGGAGCGGCGGCCCTGCAAAGATTTATTTGCAGGGGTGACTGGAGGCCTCTGCTACACAACTTCCCACCCACTTCTGTGTGCCCTCTCCCTTTATCTGTAATGCAAAGCTTCTGTTATTTTGCTCTTTACTGATGAGCAACATTTTCCGCCAAGTTTCACTTTAAAAAAAACAAAATGACCATAAACTCCAATGACCATGGCTAGTTCACTTCTATAAACACTTTTTCTGTTCATATATCTATAGGTGTATCTATTCCTGTGCAGCATATTATTTATAAAGCACTACTTATGCATGCAGCGCTGTACAGTAGAATACATTAATACAAACAGGGGGTTATTAATATAATAATAGATAAATACAAAGTATAACAATAAATACAAATAAATACAGTTACAACAAGGTAAGAATCAAAGAGACAAGAGGATAGAGGTTCCTGCCCCATAGAGCTTACAATTTCATATATTTTATGCCTTTTAAATACAGTAAAACAGACTATTGATACATCCAACACAAGGGCAACCTTCATATTATATGAAAATGAATGCACAATGTTACCCGAAAGCCTTTACCAAAGTCTCCTCAATGGAACTGAGCAAACTCAAACATCTCACCATCATTAGACGTCATCAGATTTTTGATGGAGCTGAGAAGAAATGCAATCTGAGTAAATACAGAAAAGTATATGTCTTGATGTATCTTAAGGTATTTATAAGCTGATTATACCCTAGGACAGTTTATGACCTTTCTTCTAATCATATCATGAATCTGCAAGGCCTTTCTTACAAGAAATAATGTCAAACCATGAAGGTTCTGCCGCTGTTAGCCAACGCTCCAAACTGGCCAAATGTAGAAGTTGATAAAATCACTGCCGAAAATAGACAAATAACATAGAAATGTAATAACAATTTCTTGATGCTTTTACATTTAGAAAAATGACTGATTAAAGGTCATACTAGCCAGGCTATGAATTCTGCTTACACATCCATCAGTCTTTGCTATATCACTAACCAAGTCTTGGGGGGAAAAGGTTATTGTTTGAAATGTTCAACCCTTGTAGCAATACTACAGCAAATCCACATAGTCCTGCATAAACAAATGTTATATCTCAACTGAGAGATTAATAAATAAAAGGTAGACAATTTGATAGACAAATGTTCGGAGATTTGCTGGATGTGGGAGTAAAACAAAAGGTTCTTTCACTGATATATTTTGGCCTTGCAACTTGATCACGCTAACCTGGTCTGGGGTTATCCTTTCAATTAATTATTTCTGGCTTATCTTTGCCCTTAGACCTCACTGTAATATGTCTTCATATAAATCCTCGGCAATCAATGGAAACTTTGGAACTTTTACCTTTCCTAACCTCTCTTGAATTCCGTTACACTGGGAAAGAACATTTCATCTAATACAAATGAAAGAGAAAGTTTCATCGGGAAAGTCACACAAACAAAAGCAACAGCCAAAAGGCCAATAAAACATTAGCTGTCCCTATAAAACTATAGTAATTTGATGTGAGACATTATTGGAAGCTCTTGAGATTAGGAAACCCTGGACTAGTTTTTCCGGAACATTGGTTTTGACTGCCCCACTGATGGAGCCTGCAGAGCACAGTGTAGTCATTTACTTACTGAAGGAATCAATGTACTGTATTTAGGCCAAAGTACCTGCTTTTAAATTAAATAGCTGACCAGCATCTAAGTGTCTGATAATTTTGGGTTTAATGTTCTGCAGTGAAGGAAGTCTGGGTACCATTTAGCAGTATCAGATCTAGTGACTTCTCAAAAAGAGGCTGGGGAAAAGTGGGGCCAACAAGTTCCGACCTTGTGCAGACAAGACGCTAAAAAGTAACACAACGGGTTCTTTAGAGACTTACTAAAGATGGGCATGTACAATAAAGGCACAAACAAATACGACTGGGCCTTCCGTTGCTCAGCTGGTAGAAAGGAGGACTGTAGATGTGATAGAGCAGTCAGTAGGTGGCTGGTTCAATTCCAGCGCAAAGGACTTTTGGCTTAAAGAACCTTCACAAAGCTTCTTAAGAATCACTTTTTAGAGGAAGAATGTATTAGTCTTATTCTGCAGCAATATACCCTGGATTTATGTACTTGTTTCCCTCTACATTTTGTTTTTGTCTCCTCTTTGAGGGAGGGACTTCGTTCCAACTTTTTTTGACACGTGACAAATTTTCCCGTGGGAAATTTTCACTGGAGTTTCGTGAAACAATTCACCAATGGCAAAATGAGCAAATTCACTGCGAATCTATGCCTGGCGAAAAAATTCGCTCATCGCTAATCAGCATTGTCTATTGTAGTAGCCACGACAAGTAGCTTCACACTTAGGGCAGTGGCAGACGGGGAGATTAGTTGCCCCACGGCAAATCCTCATTTCCGCAGGTGACTAATCTCCCCACAATGCCATCCCAGCGGCAAGAATGTAAATCGCCAGTGGGATGGCATACGCATCGCTACAATTTGCCGAAGTGGCACGAAGTTGCATTGAGAGGAAACTTCAGGAGACTTTGGCAAATTGTAGCGACAATTTACATTCTTGCCGGTGGCATTGCGGAGAGATTAGACAAAGAATATTAGTTGCTCATAGTAAAGCAGGAGGCAGGCAAGGCCAGGTAACAGCTTATAGATCAGGGCAGGCAGCAGGCAAGGGGAACAGTCCAAGGTACAGGCCAGTGGGCAAAACCAGGGAATTAGGACTTAGACTGGCATGCAAAAAATATCTTTATATAATAAAAAAAATATTTTCAAGCCAAACAATAATTTTTCTGAACAATTTTTTTCTTTGTGGGTATCTATATGTAAGTTTTGGGACCATGTAGCTGTCTCTCTTCCGTCTATGGATGCCAGCCACTAAAGGTATCTTGAATTTTGAACCAGGCCCAATCTAGTACAGGTTTGAGACCTGTTATCCAGAATGCTCAGGACCTGGGGTCCTTAAAATAGGATTATTTGCATCTTAGTTGGGATCAAGTACAAGGTACTGTTTTATTATTACAGAGAAAAGGGAATCATTTAACCATTAAATAAACCCAATAGGGCTGTTCTGCCCCCAATAAGGGGTAATTATATCTTAGTTGGGATCAAGTACAGGTACTGTTTTATTATTACAGAGAAAAGGGAATCATTTAACCATTAAATAAACCCAATAGGGCTGTTCTGCCCCCAATAAGGGGTAATTATATCTTAGTTGGGATCAAGTACAGGTACTGTTTTATTATTACAGAGAAAAGGGAATCATTTAACCATTAAATAAACCCAATAGGGCTGTTCTGCCCCCAATAAGGGGTAATTATATCTTAGTTGGGATCAAGTACAGGTACTGTTTTATTATTACAGAGAAAAGGGAATCATTTAACCATTAAATAAACCCAATAGGGCTGTTCTGCCCCCAATAAGGGGTAATTATATCTTAGTTGGGATCAAGTACAGGTACTGTTTTATTATTACAGAGAAAAGGGAATCATTTAACCATTAAATAAACCCAATAGGGCTGTTCTGCCCCCAATAAGGGGTAATTATATCTTAGTTGGGATCAAGTACAGGTACTGTTTTATTATTACAGAGAAAAGGGAATCATTTAACCATTAAATAAACCCAATAGGGCTGTTCTGCCCCCAATAAGGGGTAATTATATCTTAGTTGGGATCGAGTACAAGGTACTGTTTTATTATTACATAGAATGCAATGAGAAATATGTTTTAAAATATTGAATTATTTGAATAAAATGGGAGATGGCCTTATGTAATCCAGAACTTAATAAATAATGGCTTTCTGTATAAAGGATCCTATACCTGTACTAATTAATGGGTTTTCTAGCGTCCCTACAAGCAATTTTGCCCTACAATTTTTGTCCATTCTAGTACCTTACTCTTGCACTTGCATTTATAACTGAGACCTTTTGGTTTGGAAAGATTTAATTTGCAGAAAATCTAGATTTCAGAGTTAGAAATAGGGAAAAAAAATTGTATTTGTTTTCTTGTTTGGTGCAGAGCTAAATGTAAGCTCATTTCTCATCATATCAAAGAAAAGGTTAGCCATGCAGTAAAAAGGGCAACAAAGACAGTTTATACTAACCCTGAAATGCTAGATTCAATTTTCTCTCTGATTTCATATTTGCAGAACCTAAAATTGGACTCAGACATCATAAATCAGACAGGGATAAGTAAAATAAAGCGTGTCTCCCAGTACTATGCTTTATGGGATTACTTCCCCTTGCCTTGGATAGAACACAGTGCAGAACATTGTACAGGCAATGCTAGACAATCTCTAAATACTTAATTACTGATGCAATTTAGTTTTGATTTTAATTTAGTTTTTATTTAACCTACAGTACATATTTAAATGACCAATTTGGCAAATATATCTTTTGTGAAACCAAATTGGATTGTCCAGTTTGTACACAATGGGAAACCCAGTTTGGCACATGTAGTGGGGCAACAGCCACCCAAGAACTTCCCAGGCACCCTTCCTCCAGATTCTACTAATTGTAGGTACTGATATCTCTCTGGTTAAGTAGCTGCTAAATCAGCCTATTCCGCCTTTATTGTTCTATGCTAAACCACCCTTTTGAACATCTGAGTCTGAGTATCATCATGACTTTTTTACATTTGGCAAACCCCCGGAGAGTATATGGATTCCTGTCTAGGCTTGCTCTTCTGCCTATAACAGCCACCTTTGGCTTTGGGCGTGACTCTCAGCTACTCTGGTGTTGCTACAATTTACTGCCCGATAATCCAGTCCCACAAGGGCAGGCAAGGGAGCCAAACATATATTATGGGGAAGGAGCTGGTAACAAAAGAGCTTAATGGGTCAGAACCAGATAACACCTGTCAAGAACAAGCCAGGATTCAGAGCACCTAAGAAACAAGCAAACTGGACCTATAAAGGGCAGAAGGTGAATTCAGAGCTGCGGTATAATATAACAGTATGAATAGAAACTGTAGGTTACTGGTTCAAATCCAGGCAGGATGTTACTGACTCAAATTCACTTATGCACTTATATATGAACATTCAATTATGTGTATATATATATATTTACATACATACAAATATACTACTGGCAGCCCTAGATGTTATTACTGCAGCCCTGGATACTTTGCATGTCCATGAAGAAGTCCAGAAAGAATCTGCCATCGCCCGGCAGGGCATTCCACAACTACATTCTCACTGCCCTCTCCATGGGGAACCATTTATATTGCACATGTACTTTGCCCCCTTTTCTTATCAATTCTGTTGCAGTTTTTATTAAGAACTTTGCTTCATTGTTATTGGTGCTAATGGATTGTAGTTGTGTCAACATCGGTGCTTACTTAGTAGAGCAATGCTGTGTCAGTTTCTACACCCTTAGCATCAATCAATATTTATTCATCTCTATTTATATGTGTATTATGTACTATACTATATTTATACTATGTGTACTACATGTTTCAGGCTGGGTTTTTCTCCAGGTGAGTCCATTTAACTTGCCTTAGGGGAAATGTACTGCTTGAATATTGCAACAATGAGCTCTTTTACTATAGTGCTACATTCCTAAATGTCATTGTGGTCACATATTTTGCTTTTATTACATAGCTATACTCTGGCCTTTAACCATATTCTAGCATTTGGGTGTTATTCTGTCAATAAACTAGCCGGTATGTATGATGAGGCGGCTGTTTTAGTTTCTGTATGTGCAAAGTCAGTTGACATTTAAGCTGAAGATGATATAGTCATTAATATTTATATATATATATATAGTGGCACAGTAACTGGAAAACTCTAAAAGGAAGATATATCTCTAGTGATAAGCGAATCTGTCCCATTTCACTTCGCTGTAAAATTCGCGGAACATCGGAAAAATCTGGGCGTGTCTTTTTTTTATGTGACCGCGCCCAATTTGACGCAACCGCAACTTTTTTGACATACGACAAACATTTTTACGAGTTTTACGAAACTATTCGCCAATGGAAAAATGCGGAAATTTGCTGCAAATCCATGCCTGGAGAAAAAATTTGCACTATATCACTATATATCTCTACTTAAATGCTCTATCAGACAAAGCAAATGTAGAGTATAAGGGGCGGTGTTCACGTGGAGGCTTATTTATCAAACTATTTTTTTTCCCTAATTAAATTAAAATGTGAACGTTACCTTATTTATAAAAAAAAAAATCCCAATAAAACAATGTGAGTAAAAAAAACTCAAATACCTCAAATTCATAATTTTAGTATAATTATCAATGGTTCCTAAATAGTGATAAGTGACACATGGGGAGATTACTCGCCGCGCAACAAATCTTCCTTGTCCTTGGCGACTAATCTCCCCGAAATGCCATCCCACTGGCTAGATTTGCCCAAGTCGGCGAAGTTTCCTCTCAAAGCAACTTCAGATATTTCGGCAAATCGCCATGCCGCGTATGCCATCCCACTGGCGATTTACATTCTAGCCAGTGGGATTGCATTTCGGGGAGATTAGTCGCCTGCGACATCACAGCCCTAAGAGACCATTCAATATGCGAGTTTCAATGTAGAAAAACAACTCAAATTCACAAACTGCTTTAAAATGTTTGTGGAAATACAGAATGGTCTCCCAGTAGCCCAATGAGTATTTTCATGACATATTCAGCCTCTCCTTTCAATTAGACTCTTCCATTTGTTGTTATTGTTTTATTGTGGTTGTTTTCTTTGTCACTTCATTTCCTCTTCTGATCGACGTGCCAATAGAAAAGCTTTCATTAGGCGAGACAGTATAAAGCAAATAGCTTCCTATTGAATCTGGATAGAAGGGAATAAAGGGGAAATCAACTCCATATGCGCTGTTTCTATGTTATCCATACGGGGCAGGCTACTGTCTTTCCATAAGAAGTAATGTCTGGTAATTATTGTACAGTTCTGGTGTTTCTGTCCTACAAACCCTAATGCTTATTTACTGCTGGTGTTTCTGATACATATTGGCTGCTTAGCTTCATAATTGAACCCCAAGGAGCAGTATGAGAATATATTTAATATGAGGGGGAAAACAATTATTTATAGACTGTTGACACATTTTACTGAAGGCAATGTTTTATACCACTAGTATCATTCATTATTATTGTATATAGAGCACACACTACTCCTACTGATACCTGAACAACTATAACTTGTAATACTGCAACTACTACTACTGATACATAAACAGCTATATCTTCTATTCTAACAACTACTACTAATGAAACATGAACAAATATAAATTCTGGTACTACAACTACTACAACTGATACATGAACAACTATATCTTCGATTCTAACAACTAATAATAATTATAAAAAATTATAATAAAAAAAAACAACCATAAATCCTGGTAATACAACTACTAATGCTGATACATGAACAGCTACTACATACTACTACTACTGATAAATGAATGACTATATCTTCTAGTACTTCAACTACTACTACTGATACAGCTGGTACTACAACTGCTCATACTGCTACATAAACAATTATATCTTCTAGTACTAGCACCTACTACTATTACTGATACATGAACAACTATATCTTCTATTCTAACAACTACTAATAATGAAACATGAACACATATAACTTCTGGTACTACAGCTACTAATACTGATACATGAACAACTATAATGTCTAATATTACTGATACATGAACAATTATATCTTCTATTCTAACAACTACTACTAATAAATTATAAACAACTATAAATTCTAGTATTACAACTACTACTACTGATACATGAACAACTATATCTTCTATTCTAACAACTACTAATAATGAAGCATGAACAACTATAAATCCTGGTAATACAACTACTAATGCTGATACATGAACAGCTATACCCTCTAATATTACAACTACTACTACTGATACATGAACAACTATACATTCTGGTACTACAACTACTACTTCTACTGATACTATATCTTCTATTCTAACAACTACTAACACTGAAACATAAACACACATAAATTCTGGTACTACAGCTACTAATACTGATACATGAACAACTATAATGTCTAGTATTGCAACTACTTCTACTGATACATGAAAAATTATATCTTCTATTCTAATACTGATACATAAATAACTATAACTTCTAGAATTACAACTACTGCTAGCTGATAAATGAACAACTAAAACTTCTAGTACTTCATCTACTACTACTGATACATAAAAAACTATAACTTCTCATATTACAACTACTTCTACTGATACATGAACAACTAAAACGTCTACTATTACAACTACTACTACTGATACATGAACAACTAAAACTTCAAGTACTTCATCTACTACTAATGAAACATGAACAACTATAAATTCTGGTACTACAACTACTGCTAGTACTAATAATGCTGCTAATAATGCTAAAACTATATACAAATATAATGTTAGAACATCATACAGCTAAAATATTAGAATAGATAGAATAAAAAAAAGATAAGAAAAAAAGATAAGAATACAAAGTTGAAATGCAAGAAGTGTTTTACGCACTATTCATTTGCACAATAGTTTCTGTAGAAGAATAGAATATAAGGCTGACTAATCATTTAAGTTATGGGTTATGTTCAAAAGTCAATTGCAGTTGCAAAATAAATACATGAATAAAAATAATATGAAAGTAATATAAAAGAGAAGCAGTGGAATATGTATCTAGTCTCCAGATCTTAATGGAGATTTATGGCACTGAAAGCCCCAGACGGCACAGATATCACTATAATTTAACATATCTTTTAACTCTCCCTGGGGTCACATTGATGCCCATAGCAGCGCTGATGAATTATTTTGGGGGGAAAAAAAGCCCTAGAGGAAAAGCTACACAAATGACCCTCTTTTCATGAGTCCCTTTCTTTCACTGCTTAATCACTCTGAAGGAAGAATATAAATTACACAATACGTTGATTACAAGTAGAAACAAGATGTCTGGGGACTTGTCCTGTAGATGTAATAACTTGGCCTTTATCTACAAAACATATTGTAATCTTGCATTATTTTTTTATATCATTTTTTTATTAATGTCCAAATAAATCTATAAAACAGACTCAAAGTGGAGGGATTTTGACCACTCCAACTAGTAAATAGCAATAAAGAGATACAGGGGCTTATATAAATAAACTTCAGGGGAGGCAATGAGTCCCTTTGTCATGTGACCTTTGGACCAAGGAGAAAACATTTCTATCAGCCCAATTCACCCTTTTTTGGTCCAAGCTCCAGTTGATCTGTTCAAAGAATATATTACATATTCTAGACCCCATCATGCTGATTCACACCCGTTGATCAATACGACATTTATTATATTTAAGTCAGTAGGAAACCTAATTTTTTTGCAATCCCAAACATGATCAGCAGCAACTTTATACAGGTATAGGAACTGTTATCCAGAATACTTGGGTCCTGGGGTTTTCCAAATAAGGGGTCTTTCCATGATTTGGATCTCCTTTTATTACTTCTACTAAAAAAAAACTTTTAAACATTAAAAACCCAATAGGGCTGTTCTGCCCCCAATAAAGATTAATTATATCTTAGTTGGAATCAAGTACAGGTACTGTTTTATTATTACAGAGAAAAGGGAATCATTTAACCATTAAATAAACCCAATAGGGCTGTTCTGCCCCCAATAAGGGGTAATTATATCTTAGTTGGGATCAAGTACAGGTACTGTTTTATTATTACAGAGAAAAGGGAATCATTTAACCATTAAATAAACCCAATAGGGCTGTTCTGCCCCCAATAAGGGGTAATTATATCTTAGTTGGGATCAAGTACAGGTACTGTTTTATTATTACAGAGAAAAGGGAATCATTTAACCATTAAATAAACCCAATAGGGCTGTTCTGCCCCCAATAAGGGGTAATTATATCTTAGTTGGGATCAAGTACAGGTACTGTTTTATTATTATAGAGAAAAGGGAATCATTTAACCATTAAATAAACCCAATAGGGCTGTTCTGCCCCCAATAAGGGGTAATTATATCTTAGTTGGGATCAAGTACAGGTACTGTTTTATTATTACAGAGAAAAGGGAATCATTTAACCATTAAATAAACCCAATAGGGCTGTTCTGCCCCCAATAAGGGGTAATTATATCTTAGTTGGAATCAAGGTTCAAGGTACTGTTTTATTATTACAGAGAAAAAGGAAATAATTTGTAAAAAGTTGAATTAATTAAAATGGAGTCTATGGGAAATGGCCTTCGGAGCTTTCTGGATAATGGTTTTCCAGATAATGGATCCTGTACCTGTACTGTTTATCCCTATTAATATGGAGTATGAAGGTTGTAATAACGTGGATAGGAAAAATAGTTGATATGATATTATCAGGTACTAAGACTGTATAATTTCCAGTGGAAAATTCCATTTTCGTCAAGGTATCAAAACCACTGGAGGGCTAAGAATTTCACATTAGCATCACTGCTCTGAGTGCCTATGTTGACTGCTCTGACATGTAGGCCTACATACAAACCCAGCGACTCCCGTGCTATGCCTCCCCCGGGCTCAACTACACGTATGCCACACAAAGTCTGCTAATTACTGCTAAATGCAATTTTCCTTGCTATCAGATCACAGTATTTGTCTCCAAATTCATTTAACTCTGTGATTTTGTTCCTTTTTCATTAATGCGCATTGCCCAAAGTGATATTAATTGCATTATAATCAAGGCCATCAACTTCAATTAACGGCTATTAAATCCCTTTTATAGGCTCATCTACATAAACATAAAATAAAATGTTGCTAACTTGCCGATATCATATATTGCAGAGGCGCTGCTGGGGAAATTCAAACTTCCATTTAAAGCCTGATCAGATAAGTTAGGGTTTTTTTTTTAAGGAATGTTTAAATATAAAGCAAAAATTGCTGCACTGCTTTATAAATACACTGGATTTTTCTAGATAAATAAGGCCGTCAGGCATCTCTAGCCCCTAAATCAATGGAGAAGCAGCTCACTCACCGCTCTCTTGCTCCACATGGGCTGGTTGGTTCTCTATTAGCCTCATTCACTGGGAGCACCTAGCCCAAAGGACTCATCAGCACCCAGCACACTTAGCCACTGCAGGAGCTAGGGTTATCAGTAGAGATGTAGCGAACTGTTCGCTGGCGAACTAATTCGCGCGAACATCGGGTGTTCGCAAGTCCGCAAATTCGCGAACTTTTGGCGATGTTCGCCATTTTGGGTTCGCCGGGTTTTTTTTGTGTCGCGTTTTTTCGCCTCGGTTTTTTCCGCCGCGTTTTTTCGCTTCGGTTTTTCGCCTTTGCGTTTACATAGGAATAGCTTGCGGTTTTTTTTGGCGTTTTTTTTACAAAGTATTTTTCAGAGAAATTTTTGCCCTTGATCCCCCTCCTGCATGCCACTGTCCAGGTGGTGGCACCCTTTAAACAACTTTAAAATCAGTTTTCTGGCCAGAAATGGCTTTTCTAGGTTTTAAAGTTCGCCTTCCCATTGAAGTCTATGGGGTTCGCAAAGTTCGCGAATATTTGCGAGTTTTGGCGAAAGTCCGCGAACGGGTTTGCGAACATTTTTGGCGATGTTCGCTACATCCCTAGTTACCAGCACTTTGTCATTGGCAAATTGTTTCACAAAACTTCAGTGAAAATTTTTGTAGTGCGTCAAAATGGGCGCGATCATGTCAAAAAAAGAGCGGGCAATGAAAAAATAGATGTGGGCGACAAAAAAAATAGCCGTGGGTGACAAAAAAGACTCAGGCGACCAAAAAATTGTGCGGCAAATGTGTTTCGCGAATTTTTCGCCGTTTCGTGAATTTTATCACAAAGCGAAACGGGACAGATTCACTTATCACTAGTTGGCACCTTTCTGTGTTCGCCACTCTAGGCCGGGGGTGAGCAGTGAGGTCACAGGGTAGTGCCACGGTGTAATGGGCGGGATGTAGCATTAGGAGTGGTCCAGTAACATTAGGGGGTGGGGCTATGATGTGGTGGCCAATTACTGCATCAGTTAAGGAAACCTGTCTGGATTTTCAAATTTGGAAAAACAAGTTTTGATCCGGACAGGCCTTCTGTAAACAAGGTTGTCTTGGTCCAAAATGGCCACTTAACAACCCTAGCAGGAACCTTTCTCCAAGATACTGATGGCCTTTCCAAGACTAAAAAGGTAATTTATGAATGCAATGCAGTGTGCAAAGTGCAATGCCCAGAAACAAATTGCCATGTTTTTTTACCCACAATGCAATATTTCTTTCCAGAATTCCAGCATCATAGCAGGCATATGGGTGCCACTGCCCCGATGTATTAAAGGAATGCAACTGCACTTACATTGGTTCACAAACTGGGCGCAAGTTGTGGCTACTATTTTCAGAACGGGGTTGGTGTCACTTCCAGCTTGTGGAGTTAAAACACCATTAGCGCGAGTTTCCTTTGCCCTAAGTCTGTTGCACCTGATGACTAAACCTGCTGTGGGAACCCTGGAATTGCTGCCATGCTTAGGGTGGCATTAGCTCCAGAATTCCCTAGTGGCAATGGGTGTATTTCTCTTTGGAAGGAGCAGAACATGTGCAATGGCAACTGTAGAGAAGGCGCAAGTCTGGATGCAAGAACCTTTAATGATTTACATCAATAGGTGCAATATTTTGGGCCCTTTTAGAATGACCACACTTGCGGCTGCATTCTTAAATGGCCATATAAGTTCCTGGGAAAACTGTATATATGTGTATATGCCCTTCACTAGAGAGTATGCACCTTCTGTAATGTGGTCCTCATCCAGCGGGTCTGCTCAAGGCCACAACGTTATGGCGCCAACTATTAAATCAGCCATATCCAAATATAGCAGATATTGACTCATTTACAAAGAGACAAAGAGGCAATAATCTAAAAAGCCATTGTTTTCTGATAGCCCATAACAACAGCCCAATGATTTGTTTGCCTACTTGTGTCTGTAAGTTACCCTCCCATATAGATTGTAAGCTCTACGGGGCAGGGACCTCCATCCTCTTGTGTCTTTGATTCTTAACTTATTGCAACTGTATCTTGTATTTATTATTATATATTATTATTTATATACTGTACAGTGCTGCGTACATAAGTAGCACTTTATAAATAAAGATATACATACATACATACGAGAAAAGCAAAGGGCTAAGTAAATAAAAATTATAAAATGACTGTATTCCTGTACCTCTCCTTATCTCCTCACATTTTAGGGTTGAGGGGCTACTGCTATCAGAACATGTTCTTTATATTGAAAAGCTTTGTTTAAGTCTAATGCTTAAAGAGTATGGGTTTTGCTGCCAAAAACTTTACATATTATAAATTCAATCTCTTCCCCCTTGGCCTTTTTTGTACTCTGCTGTGAGCTTTCTTTGGAGCTGTCCTGCTTTTTGTGCCCTGACTTTTCTCAGTTGGTTCTGAGCTTGAAGCACATACACAGGCTGCCAGCGATAAGCTATTCTCTGTAAGAATAAAGAATCATAAAGGAACAAGCTAGAACAATAGGGCAAATAGATATTAACATAATAAGCTGAATTTACCCTGCAGCTCCAAGGCAGAGAAATGTTCAGGGGAGACATTGGGCAGGTTGTTGCCTTCAGAAAGCAGCTCATTGCAAGGAGAAGCTGGAGTACTGGTTTCACTGTGCGCTGAATTTAAAAAATGCTTTTGGAAGAGCAAACAGAGGAGGATAAAAATGTTATTAATATTTAAAGGTCAGAGTCAGTTTGTGACAGATTTTTAGACTTTCACTCCTTTCATAGTTATATTTATTGGATGACCAAAAGTATGCGGTTACTGGCCTGTCCAATATCCCATTCCAAAAACCAAGGGTCAGAGTCAGTTTGTGACAGAATTTAACACTTTCACTACTATCACAGCAATATTTACTGTATGGCCAAAAGTATGTGGTTCCAATATCCCATTCCAAAACTGAAGGTGTTAATATGAAGTTGCTCCTCCCTTTGCTGCTCTTCTGGGAAGGTTTTCCACTAGATATTGGTGCATGTTGGTGAAATTTCATTAATATGGAATGATATTGGGGATTAATAATGGCTTGCATTGACATTCATCCCACATTGGGCTGACGTCAGGGCTCTGTACAGTCAAGTCAAGTTCTTCCACTGTCATTCTGTATGGACCTTACTATGTGCTCAAGGTTCTACGCTGCTCAAGCGCAAATAGGCCTTCCCCAAACTGTGACTACATAGTAGGAACCACGGAACTGTCAATATGTCATTGTATGATGTAGTGGCACCTGTCAGTATTATATCCAATAATTGAAGGGGTGTCCCAATACTTTTATCCATGAATATACCATTATAAATAGTTCTAAGTGATGTTTTCAATTATAATTGTTTCTTGGTGATGTGACTCATATAGGTCACTAAGGAGTTTTATGGCCTGTTTATAAGGAACTGAAACTCTTTTGCATCTTCCAATATCTTCTAAAATGTAATATAAAGTAAGTGTCTGACTGGGATTGCAGGGCACCAGGAAAAAACAGGCCTGGATTTGTGGCGAGGTCACAGAGGCCCGGGCCTAGGGCGGCATAAACTTAGGGGCGGCATTCCGCCCTCCATATGCTCCATATGGAGCAATAAGGGGCCTCTCCCCACTGCTCTGTATTGGAGTTTGAAAGCTTGCACATGCGGCGCGGTGGGGGAGAGTGTTCGTGCATGCGAGGGGGTGGGCGCAGAATGGGGGCGGCCTTGGGGCACCCGAAGTTGAAATCTGCCAGAGGCGCAACTATAGAGCAGGAGTCCCCAGCCAATTTTTATCTGTGAGCCACATTCAAATGTAAAAAAGTGTTGAGGAGTAATGATGAGCAAAATTTTTTGTCAGGCATGTATTCGCAGCAACATTCTGCATTTTGCCATTGGCAAATTTCTTAGCAAAATGACTGAAAAAAGTAGTTGGGGAACAAAAATTCACTGAGTGAGGAAAAAGTCACTATAGTGTCAAAAAAGTTGCAGTCGGGTCACCACTGCGTAAAAAAAGTTGCGAGGTAGCTGCATTTTGCAAATTTTTGGCAAAGCAAAATGAGACAGATTCACTCATCACTATTGGGGAGCAACACAAGCATGACAAATGTTGCCTAATAGCTGTAATTGGCTATTTGGTAGCCCCTATATGGCCTGGCAGCCTACAGGAGGTTCTGTTTGGCAGTATGAAACCAAAACTTGTCTCCAAGCCATTAATTCAAAAATAAGCACCTGCTTTGAGGCCACTGGGAGCAACATCCAAGGGGTTGGTGAGCTACATGTTGCCCCTGAGCCACTGGTTGGGGATCACTGCTACAGGGGAAGCAAACATCACGGGGGGGGTTGCTGTTGCAGTGCGTGCTGTGCCCCGCTGCATATTCTTTGGTGGAGGGGGGGCTTGGGGTGATGCATTAATGCCACTGCATGAGCCCCTCTGTCCCAGGCCCTCAGCCTTCACAGGATGTACAGGCCTTCCCCCCATTATTTTGCAGCTTTCTGGAGTAGGGAACATGTACGAAATATGGGGCACAGTGGGGCAGGCAGGGTGTAGGGGACCCGAGTGGGACCCCAGTCCAAAACACTGTTGTGTAATATTCCATATAAATGGTATAAAGATAAGTATTTAGCCGCAAGGCACCTGGTTACCCTAAAAGCACTTCTTTTCCTGTCATAAACAAGGCAACAATTGCCAGCACATTTATAACTGCAAATTTAGCACACTCGTTCTCTAGCTGCCTCCACACTTCGTATATTTTTTTCCCCGCGCCAAATAAAAAAGCTTACAGCGTAAATACATTAAGTGAGACGATTTTCCCGAAGTGTAAACCTTTAGCTAATCTAACCCAGCCTGGCAGCGCGGCACTGAAAGCAAAGCTGTCAACAGAGTTTATTTCAGCTCGCTCAATCTCGCATTGTGCCTTCCTCTGCTATTGTTCGGCTACATGGAAACGCTGTTAGGATACAAGTTTATCTAAATGGAGGGGAAATAAGAGGCTATGCAATCTCTCCTGATGCAGAAAACGGCTTCTTATGGTTTGTGTGGGAAGTGGAAAGGAATGAGATTACATGTTCCTCAACACGGTTGGTGGGGGGGGGGGGGGGGGGGGAGGAATCATTTAAATAAGGCAAAAAGCCTCCGGGTGGTTGTTAAGATTACATATCAAGTCTTTTGAATAGTAATTAAAGATAAATAATAAAGATGCTTGTATGACACAGATTGAAACAATGAAAGTAGATTATTTTTAAGTCATTACAAATGAGAGTTGCTCTATATAGTTCTAGTTTCACTGCTTAGGGCTTCCATCAAATCCCTGTGCTTTGTGAGATGAGTGAATCAAAATACATAAGGGCCTTCCAGGACATAATCAGTGGTCAAGACCTGGACTAGCCTCTATCTGTTCAAGAACCACATTCAGAGTGTAGTGTAGAACTCTTAGGCCTAATTTACAAAGCCAGTGCAATCCTTTTGGATTGCCCCCTAAGGCCCAGCTCTCTAGAATGGACCTTGGTCTGGATGCAATGCTGCTTGCATTCAGCATCACTAAATTCAGAGGGTTTAGTAAGGGCATCATGTTGCCATCCCCTGGAACGTCCCCTAACTTGTCCGTCATTCAGACACAGGCATCATGTTGCCATCCCCTGGAATGTTCCCTAGCTTGTCCGTCATTCAAACACGGCATCATGTTGCCATCCCCTGGAACGTTCCCTAGCTTGTCCATTATTCAGACACGGGCATCATGTTGCCATCCCCTGGAAGGTTCTATAGCTTGTCCATCATTCAGACACGGGCATCATGTTGCCATCCCCTGGAACGTTCCCTAGCTTGTCCGTCATTCAAACACGGGCATCATGTTGCCATCCCCTGGAACGTTCCCTAGCTTGTCCGTCATTCAAACATGGGCATCATGTTGCCATCCCCTGGAAGGTCCCATGGCTTGTCCATCATTCAAACACGGGCATCATGTTGCCATCCCCTGGAAGGTCCCATAGCTTGTCCGTCATTCAGACATGGGCATCATGTTGCCATCCCCTGGAAGGTCCTATAGCTTGTCCGTCATTCAAACATGGGCATCATGTTGCCATCCCCTGGAACGTTCCCTAGCTTGTCCGTCATTCAAACATGGGCATCATGTTGCCATCCCCTGGAAGGTCCCATAGCTTGTCCATCATTCAAACACGGGCATCATGTTGCCATCCCATGGAAGGTCCCATAGCTTGTCCGTCATTCAGACATGGGCATCATGTTGCCATCCCCTGGAAGGTCCTATAGCTTGTCCGTCATTCAAACATGGGCATCATGTTGCCATCCCCTGGAACGTTCCCTAGCTTGTCCGTCATTCAAACACGGGCATCATGTTGCCATCCCCTGGAACGTTCCCTAGCTTGTCCGTCATTCAAACATGGGCATCATGTTGCCATCCCCTGGAAGGTCCCATAGCTTGTCCATCATTCAAACACGGGCATCATGTTGCCATCCCATGGAAGGTCCCATAGCTTGTCCGTCATTCAGACATGGGCATCATGTTGCCATCCCCTGGAAGGTCCTATAGCTTGTCCGTCATTCAAACATGGGCATCATGTTGCCATCCCCTGGAACGTTCCCTAGCTTGTCTGTCATTCAGACACGGGCATCATGTTGCCATCCCCTGGAAGGTCCCATAGCTTGTCCATCATTCAAACACGGGCATCATGTTGCCATCCCATGGAAGGTCCCATAGCTTGTCCGTCATTCAGACATGGGCATCATGTTGCCATCCCCTGGAAGGTCCTATAGCTTGTCCGTCATTCAAACATGGGCATCATGTTGCCATCCCCTGGAACGTTCCCTAGCTTGTCTGTCATTCAGACACGGGCATCATGTTGCCATCCCCTGGAAGGTCCCATAGCTTGTCCATCATTCAAACACGGGCATCATGTTGCCATCCCTTGGAAGGTCCCATAGCTTGTCTGTCATTCAGACATGGGCATCATGTTGCCATCCCCTGGAAGGTCCCATAGCTTGTCCATCATTCAAACACGGGCATCATGTTGCCATCCCCTGGAAGGTCCCATAGCTTGTCTGTCATTCAGACATGGGCATCATGTTGCCATCCCCTGGAATGTTCCCAAGATTGTCCATCATTTAGACGTGAAGACTAGGGTGTGCTAAGATCTGCAATGTCTAGGAGAGCACTTCATGGCCAGCAGTGCTTTGCTCTGCCATTAGGGCAGCGGTATAAATACAGTAGTATCATACAAACATAACCATCCTAAAAATTATCAGCCTAGATAAGTGTACTGATCACACAGCCAACAAAGCACAGCAACTTAACAACTAAGCAAGTTCAAATTTTTATGTCTAAATGAAACCTGCCTGCTAGGGGATCCAGAGGAAGGCAAAAACCCCCAATTATAACCTTAATCCAAATTCAAAATACACACAGCAGTGCAGTGCAGGTATAAATTGTTTTCCAGTTGAACAAAATTGCACCTCTTAAAACAGATAAATAAGCACGTGTGCTGTAAATCTTGGGGTGGGCAGAGGAAGCACATAGGGGGGCATAAGCCCTGTACTTAACGCCTGCACCTCTTGAATGACACACGAGAAAGGGGCTCCAGATATCACTCAAGAAATAGATTGTAATACCTCAGCTGGTAGATTAATTATAATACAAATGTTCCCCCCATGCCAGAATGCTTTGTATAATGTACTAAAGTACTCGTATAATGAAAGCCTATAACATCGTTAGTCATGTGCTATCACATGTCATTATCTGTGCAGTTCTGAAAGCACATTCAACCTAAAAGCCCCAGTGAATAAGGGCTTGCATTGGTGAATGATTACTTACAGTATATTATAAAACAGCTCAGACTTATTATCGCCAGTAATGTCAGTGGCTTGCTATTCCCTGCTGGCATTCCCAGGGTAGATCACTCTTTCTCTCTCCTCATTGCATTGCACAATCATCATGTTCTTTTGTGTGAGTCCTGATGTCACTGCTTCATGCAAAATAATCTATTTTTTTTCTTCCTATAGTGACACAAGGGGACTTGTGATGCCATTATGTCATACATTTGTCCCAAGATCTACCATCACCCAGAAGCAGAAACTGTGGCTCCTCTTAACTTCCCCATCTGATGATCCACATTGCATTCAATATGGAGCATATACAGATAGTTACATAGTTACATAGTTACATTGGGTTGAAAAAAGACCAGAGTCCATCAATTTTAACCCTTTCCAGTAAACCCAGCACACACAACCCATACTTACCAATCTATACACTCACATACAGACCCATACTGACCTATCTATACACTCACATACAGACCCATACTGACCTATCTATCCACTCACATACAGACCCACACTGACCTATCTATCCACTCAAATACAGACCCATACTGACCTATCTATCCACTCACATACAGACCCACACTGACCTATCTATCCACTCACATACAGACCCACACTGACCTATCTATCCACTCACATACAGACCCACACTGACCTATCTATACACTCACATACAGACCCATACTGACCTATCTATACACTCACATACAGACCCATACTGACCTATCTATCCACTCACATACAGACCCACACTGACCTATCTATCCACTCACATACAGACCCATACTGACCTATCTATACACTCACATACAGACCCATACTGACCTATCTATACACTCACATACAGACCCATACTGACCTATCTATCCACTCACATACAGACCCATACTGACCTATCTATACACTCACATACAGACCCATACTGACCTATCTATACACTCACATACAGACCCATACTGACCTATCTATCCACTCACATACAGACCCATACTGACCTATCTATACACTCACATACAGACCCATACTGACCTATCTATACACTCACATACAGACCCACACTGACCTATCTATCCACTCAAATACAGACCCACACTGACCTATCTATACACTCACATACAGACCCATACTGACCTATCTATACACTCACATACAGACCCATACTGACCTATCTATACACTCACATACAGACCCACACTGACCTATCTATCCACTCAAATACAGACCCACACTGACCTATCTATACACTCACATACAGACCCATACTGACCTATCTATACACTCACATACAGACCCATACTGACCTATCTATACACTCACATACAGACCCATACTGACCTATCTATACACTCACATACAGACCCATACTGACCTATCTATCCACTCACATACAGACCCATACTGACCTATCTATCCACTCACATACAGACCCATACTGACCTATCTATCCACTCACATACAGACCCACACTGACCTATCTATCCACTCACATACAGACCCACACTGACCTATCTATCCACTCACATACAGACCCACACTGACCTATCTATACACTCACATACAGACCCACACTGACCTATCTATACACTCACATACAGACCCATACTTACCTATCTATACACTCACATACAGACCCATACTGACCTATCTATACACTCACATACAGACCCATACTGACCTATCTATCCACTCACATACAGACCCATACTGACCTATCTATCCACTCACATACAGACCCACACTGACCTATCTATACACTCACATACAGACCCATACTGACCTATCTATACACTCACATACAGACCCACACTGACCTATACACTCACATACAGACCCACACTGACCTATCTATACACTCACATACAGACCCATACTGACCTATCTATCCACTCACATACAGACCCATACTGACCTATCTATCCACTCACATACAGACCCATACTGACCTATCTATCCACTCACATACAGACCCACACTGACCTATCTATACACTCACATACAGACCCATACTGACCTATCTATCCACTCACATACAGACCCACACTGACCTATCTATACACTCACATACAGACCCATACTGACCTATCTATACACTCACATACAGACCCACACTGACCTATACACTCACATACAGACCCACACTGACCTATCTATACACTCACATACAGACCCATACTGACCTATCTATCCACTCACATACAGACCCATACTGACCTATCTATCCACTAACATACAGACCCATACTGACCTATCTATACACTCACATACAGACCCACACTGACCTATCTATCCACTCACATACAGACCCACACTGACCTATCTATACACTTAAATACATAAACCATATATACCAACATCAACACTAACTTTAGATATTAGTATCACAATAGCCTTGGGTACTATGCTTGTTCAAGAACTCATCCAGGCCCCTCTTATAGGCATTAACAGAGTCTGCCATTACCCCATCACTAGGAAGGGCATTCCCCAACCTCACTGCCCTCACCGTGAGGAACCCCCTACACTGCTTCAAATGGAAGCTCCGTTCCTCTAATCTAAAGGGGGGGGGGCTCTGGTGCGCTGATTGTTTTTATGGGAAAAAAGAACCCCTCTAATGTACTTGTACAGAGTAATCATGTCCCCTCGCAAGCACCTCTTTTCCAGAGAAAACAACCCCAACCCTGACAGTCTAACCTCATAGTTTAACCCTTCCATCCCCTTTACCAGTTTAGTTGCACGTCTCTGCACTCTCTCCAGCTCATTAATATCCTTCTTAAGGACTGGAGCCCAAAACTGCCCCCATACTCACGGTGAGGCATTACCAGGGACCTATAAAGGGGCAAAATTGTGTTCTCATCCCTTGAGTCAATGCCCTTTTTTATACAAGACAGCACTTTATTTGCTTTAGTAGCCACAGAATGACACTGCCTGGCATTAGACAACTTGTTATCAACAAAAACCCCCAGATCCTTCTCCATTAAGGATACCCCCAACAAACTACCATTTAGCCTATAACTTGCATTTATATTATTTCTACCAAAGATCATCTGCCATCCAAAACCAAACACTTGAAGGCTAACTTATCTGCTCAGCTAGACCAATTTTTTTTGTTTTTCATTTTTTTTCTCATCACTGGCATATCTACAGTATAAACCAACTCAAATCACAATACCTTGATCTCATCAAGGTTCTCATAATTTTCTAGTCATTTCCAGTGAGTTTCAAAAAAGAAGCTCACCAGGTTTTATCAACTGAATTTGTTCATTACAATTTTAGATATGGAATTTTAGATAAATATAAAATATTACAAGTTTGTTTTTTTAACCATATTTTCTTGAAGCACAGAAATAAAAATCAATCTTATATTTTAATAAATATGCCCCTTGATGGTCTGTCAAAACCTGGCATACATGTCCAGTGTGGTTAAAATGGGCATATATGGTGAGATTACCTTTCACATAACAGGTAGAGCCAGAGTGCTGGGATGCTCAGCCTGGCAGTTATTGGCAAAATAATTCTTCAAAACAGAAACGGAATGCTTATGATCTGGCAGGATATTGTATTTATCCGGAAATTGTATATTACTGACTTTCATAGCGCTCATCAAAACAACCAAAAACATACCAGATGCCCCATAAGGTGCTGTCCTAACTGTAACATTCCAAAAGATGTTCAATAAAACCTGGGACAAATATCTCGAGTCCAAGATACTGGGGGTCATATTCTGATATCCCAGATGAAAGTGCAAGAGAGCACTAAGGGGCACCTCAATTAAAAAGCACTTGTGCCCAGTAGTGATGAGTGAATCTGTCCTGTTTCGCTTCGCCATAAAATTCACAAAACGGCAAGAAAATCCGCGAACGGCGAAAAATTTGCGAAACGCATTTGCCACGCGATTTTTTTGTCGCCCGCGGCTATTTTTTTTTTGTCACCCACACTTTCTTTGATGCGACTGCACCCTTTTTTTTTACTTGACTGCCCCCAATTTGACAAGCGAAAAAAAAAAACAAATTCCGTGCGACTAATTTTTCCGCAGCGAATTTTCACAGAAGTTCCGCAAAACAAAAGCAGTAATTCATTGCGAATCCATGCCTGGCGGAACAAATTCGCTCATCATTAGTGCCCAGGGATAAAAAAAATCCCACAAGGGTACAGAGCACAGTTTTAGCAACATAAGGCAGTCCTTGCCCCTGAGAGAGATATTTGCTGATGCCAAGAGAATGGCCCCATCACTAGTGATGAGCGAATCTGTCCCTTTTCGCTTCGCCGAAAAATTCTCGAATCTTTTGAAACGGCGAAAAATTCCCGTAGCGGTGAAAAAGTCGCGCATCAAAAAAATTTGTCGCCTATGGCTATTCTTTTGTTGTGCGGCTATTCTTTTGTCACCCGCAGCTATTCTTTTGTTGCACAGCTATTCTTTTGTCGCACGGCTATTCTTTTGTCGCCCGCGGCTATTCTTTTGTCGCCCGGCTATTCTTTTGTCGCCCGCGGCTATTCTTTTGACACGGGTGACAATTTTTGGACACGCAAAAAATTTTTCCGCAGTGAATTTTTTCATCTGTTTTGCTAAACAATCTGCCAATGGCGAAATGCAGAAATCCATGCCGCGAGTCCATGCCTGGTGAAACATTTCGCCCAATACTACCCATCACACAATCACAAATACAACTTAGCACCCAAGTTTTTCCAATATCAGTCATTACAAGTCTAAAATTCCTTACCAAAATCTCATTCTGTATTTATATAACAGCTTCTTAACTCTGCTACAAGTGAGAAAAATAGTAGATATCCTTACAGTGGATTCAGATTAAAAATGAATATAAATATATGTGATGTATTATGTGAGCGGCACCCAACTGTGATGGCATCGGCTTGTGAGATGATGCAATTTGCCCTTAAACCAGTAAAAACTCATTAATACCTTGTAGGGCTTTGATGCCTTCATGTAGAATATTTATCTTGTAGAGTGTTGGAAGTAGGTCACAAAGTTGAGAAAATATTTTTCCTATCTGCTTAAAAGAGTAATTCTGATCCATCCAGCGAAAAGGTCAGCTTTGTTGAATTAAACACATAAAGTTGTCAGGCACCCAATGCGGTTTCTATCAAGATCGAGAACTGGAGGTCTGCCAATTGTTTCTTGTGATCAGCCAAGCTAAATGTTTGGTCCATTTGCTGATAATATGCACAGAAAATGACTGCACAAAGAGACCATTCCCAAATAATTAAAGTGAAGAGAAGAGAGATAATATGGGCACAACCGCACTCATCGTTGGTATCTGAAGCAAATAAAAAAAAATAGAGAAAAATATTACTTAAGAAGTTGTTTTATGCTTTCAGGAACTGTAAATGGGCCAGAGTTTCTATTATTCTTTTTATATATATATATATATATACAAATATATATATTGCTAACATATTATGCAATACTTTATTATATACAACATTTCCATCAGTCCCTGCTCCAGAGCTTACAATCTAAGGTCCCTATCATATTCACATTCCCTGTATGTTTTAAGAGCGTGGAACTTGGAGAACATGCAAACTGGTGGGGACCCTACCCTTGCTGGAATCAAAACCAAGTTGTAAACCCATAAATGCAAATCATCTTCTTCCTCTAGTTGCTAGGAAGAAGCCTTTGTATTTATATTACCCTATATACATATGTTATTGATCCATAGAATTTATGACCACTTCCTGTTACATGTCTTCTGATTTAGGTGGATGTGTCTGGGGAGCCTTGGGTCAACGAGGAACAGAAAAGAGTAAAAGCCCAGTGAATAGTTCTGTCCTAGAAGAGCAACCCTTCTAGAGAAAGGCAGATAAGAGGGATCCTGTGAATGAGGTTTAGTCAGATATTGGACTAGTTTTGTCAGACGTACATTTTAGGAAGATTGTAAAGCATAGCTAGAAAGAGCAGTTGTGTGCTCTACCAAAGGATTGTAGGCATCCTAATGTGAGGGGACCACCTTGCCAAATAGGGATTCAGGCTAAATGGATCACTTCCTGGACCATTTCTGCTGCTCCGGACCACTAGCTGGTAGTCTTACAGAGTTTTGCAGTGTGACCCATGTTCTATCATTACTAGCTGAATAAGCAACTTTTAGGTCAAGATAGGAGAGGGAAGGCTAAGATGGGAACCTTCGTGGTGAAGAGGCATGGTCAGGTAAAGGGTTGTAAAAGGAGAAAGTTGGGATTCCCTGGGTCAACAGAAAGAAGCAAAATCCTCCCTCCTGCTATGGTAAATGTTTCAATTAGGGGTAGTTATTGGCTGTTCAGTTAGGGTTGGTGGCTGTTGGTGGCCCAGTAAGAGGCACTGGCAGGGAAAATACCCAGTAGGGTTCCCTTGGGTACTGGCCCTGGGAGGAAGGGGTTTGGAGTGAGATCACTTTGCTTACACTTGCCCACCTGAGTGTAGCACTGGGCGGCTGGCATGGCAGGTAGCCTGTTCATTCCTGGGGCTTTTATTGCTGCAAGCAGTCCAGTGTTTGTTTCCTAAGCAGTTCATTTTTATTAATGATGTTAATAAAGCTGTGGCTTTTCTGACATTCCTCCTGGACTCCTAGTGTGTTTTTCAAAGGGTAACGGTTTTGTGAGGTAACAAGAAAAGTCCAAATGCTTCACCTAACGGGCCCAGACGTCTCTTAACTCTGTAAGAGGCAATGTTACCTGCATTGATAAATCAGCCCCATTATACCAAATACAATGTTTTGTGAACTTTGCCTTGTATACAAGACCACAACTTTTTTCAGATGGTTGGTTTAAATGCAATAACATATCATTATTTTCAACTTTTCTACTCCTGTTACACATCAACATTTTTAGAAAGAACCACTGACCTATTGTAGATATGAACCTAGCTAAAAACAATAATATTCAGTGTTCACTTTTTATAAGGATGTTCAGTTGTGTTGTGATATACAGGCACACAGAACAAAAGCTATCACCCATCTACCACCTCTAAAATCTATCATCTAAGCGGAATTACACATTACAGCAAAAACTAAATTTTGCACATGTATCTCCAAACCTGCAAATAAATGGAAACTGCCTCTTTTGAGAGTTGCTACTGAGGCTTTAGTGGATCATCACAGGCTTATACTGACCAATCTGATTGGTTCTTATTAGTGATGAGCAAATCTGTCCCGTTTCATTTCTGCGAAAAATTCGCGAAAATGTCACATGTCAAAAAAATTGTCGCCCACGGCTATTTTTTTGTCGCCCACGGCTATTCTTTTGTCGCCCACGGCTATTCTTTTGTCGCACAGCTATTCTTTTGTTGCGGGCGCAAATTTTTGGATGTTCGGCGAATTTTTCCGCAGCAAATTTTTTCATCCGTTTCGCGAAACAATCCGCCAACGGCGAAAAATTAGCGAAGTGGCGAAAATGTCGCACGTCAAAAAAAATTGTCGCCCACGGCTATTTTTTTGACGCAAGGCTATTCTTTTGTCGCCCGTGGCTATTCTTTTGTCGCAAGGCTATTCTTTTGTCGCAAGGCTATTCTTTTGTCGCCCGTTGCCATTCTTTTGTCGTGGGCGTCAATTTTTGGATGTTCTGCAAATTTTTCTGCGGCAAATTTTTTCATCCGTTTCGCGAAACAATCCGCCAATGACGAAACGCAGAAATCTGCCGCGAATCCATGCCTGGTGAAACATTTAGCCCATCACTAGTTTTGATCTAACTTTCTAGAAACATGGCTATGATGTGAACAACCAAATGACAGATATGAATTAAATGTATATATGCACAACAGCAATGTTCTGGGTGTACAGTAAACTATGGTTTTGTGCTGTCTATTGACAGGAGTCATGAATATATCTTTTCAGCTTGTGTTTGTGGGTGTTACCTGTTAATTATGTGACTATTAGGCACCCCTTATTAATAAATAACAGACTATCCTTGTTTAAGACACCCCCTATTAATACAAACAGACTACCCTTGTTTAATATCAGGGTCTCTCCCATAGAGACACTTTCTGCAGCCCAATAGCCCTTTATACCCAGGACACAGGCTTTCTTTTGTTACCATGGGTGGGGCAACATATAAATAAAACAAATTACTACTAGCATAGTTACATAATAATGTGTTTTAAGACGGCACATAAATATCAGCTGACACATCTTAATCTCCTACTTAGTTTATATTTTGTTCTCTGCTTATATTTGGGATAGAGCTGGGCTTATTTTGGTTTGGACATATAAATTCTTTAACAGTAATGTCTTCTGCTACATGAGGTGGAAAACTGTCTATAGTCTTGTTCTGTTGAAGCAAATGAGTGACCTATAATGTCCCTTTCTTCTAAATACTTCCATGTTTTCCTGTTGATGTGTTGTATGCAGCTTAGGACCGGGGCACTGCAGGCCAACCAGGGCTGCAACTTCAAGGGCCCTACTTGAACCTACAGGGCCCTCCTCCTGACGTCCACTCTCACAGACTGCATGCACGCAGAGCACCACGTATCTCATTCCTCCACCTTTACATTGTGCGATCAAAGTGTGGTCAAAGCAGGGAAGCAGACCTGGGTTGGCGGGCCCATGAGAGCTGGGGTTTTCTCAGTGTCGCACCAGTCCAGTCCAATCCTGGTTGCATGAAAGAAAATAAAACCAGCAGCATGTCGAAATACTGTGGCTTATCTATTAAAACTAACAACTAGGTCTGATTTATCCATGCTAAAATGGATGCACGTTGCACTTATTGAAGCCATTTGCAAGTCCAAACATGCACTTTGCACTTTTGTATAGTGTATTTGTGGTAAGTGCCATTGTGTCTGTCCTACTGAATCATTGCTAGCACTTATTGGGGAACCCAGGAGCTAATGTCACCTGAACAGGTTAAATGAGGTGGCATCAGATCTGAAGACAGAAGAACCCCTGGAGATACCCACCACTTGGTGATGCCAAGTTGCCCCATGTGTTCTCTTAGCCTAAGCGGTGTGATGTAATAGAGAATTACATTTTTATAGGTCATTCCTGTCTAAATATACTGTATACAGAACAAGCATAAAGATTGGGAAATATGAACACATCTGGCTTTCACATGAGGTCATCCTGATAGGTAAGGTATTTTTAAGCATAAAGATGTGTCATCGCAATACATTCTGTTCTACAGATGGTGAGTCAGATATTTTGTAATTGCAAACTAAATATTCCTGTGGAATTTATAGCCCAGCTTCAAGGCTATGAATGGGCTACAGCGCTTGGGTACTGGCACTCAACTACTGTTCATGATGGGGCTACAAAGAAAGTGTTGAGATCAAGCCATAACTTGCTGCTGTGTATTCTTAAGAACTAGGCTTCAGTCTTGGGCAACTTTTATTATGCATTTGTCATGTAGCATATATCAAAACAGACTTTTAATAGCCCCATTAAGGTGCTCAAACTTTGGGAAAGCATAATATAGGCAGCAGCACTCTGCCCCCCACGAATGCTGTACATCAGGGGTCCCCAAACTTTTTTACCCATGAGTGACATTTAAATATGAAAAAAAGTTAGGAAGCAACACAAGCATGGAAAATGTACCTAGGGGGTGCCCAATAAGGGCTGCGATTGGTAGTGATGAGACATTTTTTTCGCCAGGCATGGTTTCACAGCAAACATTTGCTGAAGAAAAAAGTCGCCAAGACAAAAAAGTTACCCAGACAAAAAAGTCACCAAGAAAAATGTTGCTGAGACAAAAAAGTCACCACAAAAAAACGCCCATTGCCTTGAATGCATTTGGAGTAAGAAAACATGCCCATTGACTTCATCATGCAGATTCATACTGCAGAATCATCATTGTATATATGTATGTATGTATGTATAACTTTATTTATAAAGCGCCACAAGGGTAGACAGCGGTGTACAGTCTTACAGAATACAAAATTACACACAGGGAGGACAAGTGTTATAATAAATAAATACAATAAATACATATATGTATATATATATATAAGTGCCATGTGGTATGAGACACAGTAGGAAGGAGGTCCCTGCCCCGTAGAGCTTACAATCTAAGCTCTACGGGGCAGGGACCTCCAAATAACCAATCACCAATCATTGGGGATTGGTTATTTGGTAGCCCCATGTGGAGTGGCAAATTCTAGGAGGTTCTGTTTGGCAGTACATATGTTCTTTATGCCTCCAAAACTTGCCTCCAGAAATTCAAAAAATAAGAACCTGCTTTGAGGCCACCTGGAGCAACATCCAAAGGGTTTGCAAGCAACATGTTGCTCACGAGCCACTGGTTGGGGATCACCGCTGTACACAGTTCATCAGAGTTAACAGTATTCAGTCTTTCCTTCATGCAGGCCATCCTCTGTGGTTAGACATTTGATTGGAACCACATTATCTTTCAATAAGGTTACAGATAAAGAGGATAATAAAATCCTCTAGTTTGAGAACTTCTGCAGTACATTCAGCAAACATCTAAAAGCTGTGACAGCCAATGTCATTGTCTACAATACTAGGGATGTGCCCTCATCTGGTGCCCCTTGGATTATCAGTTTACAGTGGTTAAAGAATCATTAAAGAGGATCTTAACCTTTTTTATTATTTTTAACCAGTTGGCCAATCAGCATGTAACTTCTGGTCCAAGGTTCCTTAGTACTGATTGCCAACAGGATCATGTGCACTGCTATCCAGGAGCAGACTGGCTTGGTGACAACATCATTTTTGGGGATTCCCTACAAAGACCCATTTAGTAAATTACAAAATGAATATTCTTATATAGCTATGTCATATTTCTGGCTTCAGTAATGTGTACTTTCAAAACATTCAAAGTCAATATGTCTGCTGCTGTGATGTTTTTAATTATTCCCTGTTTGTTTGATGTATTTGCACTTTTTTTTTTTTTTTTTGGCTCAGTTGCTCCTGTGCCAGGAAAAGTAGATGCATACTTCCATTTATTGTCTGTAATAAATGTTTATCATCTGATGTAAGAACAAGGAGTGCTTGGAACGACCAAATAATGTTGAGCTCTGTTTCAGAACATGTGTTTGGTAGTCATCACATGGTATGATCCGAAAATTCCAACTCGCTTAAAAGGAGAAAACAAAACAGAAAATTGACTCATGACATCTTCTGATCAGTCGATGTTCCAGCTTAGGAAAATTTCTCAGCTGAAACTCATATACAATATGCACAAGGGGGGGGGGGGGGGGGGGGGGGTGGGTGTAGGAATCAGTGGAAATAGATTTTTCAGAGAGAAAATTTTGTTTACAAGATGTTATTGTTGCCAGTCTACCAAACAAATGTACATTGGCAGCCATATTATACTATAATATTGTATAGTTACACATGCACATACATATAGGGGCCGAACGGGCCGAATGCGTCCGATTGCGTTTTTTTTTGTAATGATCGGTATTTTGCGATTTTTTTCGGAAAATTATCGCGACTTTTTCGTTACCAATACGATTTTTGCGGAAAAACGCGAGTTTTTCGTAGCCATTCCGAAAGTTGCGATTTTTTCGTAGTGTTAACACTTGCGCAAAACGTCGCGCCTTTTAAGTTTTAACGCTACGAAAAAAGCGCAACTTTTCGCGCAAGTTTTAACGCTACGAAAAAATCGCAACTTTCGGAATGGCTACGAAATACTCGTGTTTTTTCGCGCAAATCGTATTGGTAACGAAAAAGTTGCAATAATTTCCGAAAAGTCATAAAGGCGCCGAAAAAATCGCGAAAAAGTCGCAAAATGTTCGTTTTCCAATCGGAATTTTTCCAATTCGGTCGGAATTCGTGTCTTAGTAAATCAGCCCCATAGTATACATCTATTTTATATATGCATATATATGTACAATATTATGGTAGAATATGTCTGGAATGTTTTAGGTGGACATTAAGGATCAAATATTTTTTTGAAAATGAAAAAATTAAGCTTTTGAACCTATTAAAACCAGGGCAAAACTGTATGAGATATTATTGATCAAAAGGGTGAGGAACCTTCTATATTATTCATTCTATATTTCAGTCCCCATTGGCCACCCAAACTCATTTATAGTAGCAAGAGGATGCTTTGACCCTTATATATAACCAAGGCTGTAATAGGGACTAAGGACAGGCTGCGCAGTGTAGGTGGAGGAGGCTAGTGGGAGGGCTAGGAATCAGGGCTAGGAGGGGTGCGGGAGGTGATGCCAGATCCTGTGAGAAGGAAGAGAAGCCCAGAACCATTGTTGGAGGATGCAAAGCAGCATCCAACCTGCCTGTGGATTGGTCTAGGTGACTTCTGGGGGTTTTGTAGATAGGTGGTCGGCCATTAAGTTCATAACAGCAGACAGTGAATGTTACTGAGACAGATTGGAAACCGCACTCCCTAGTGCTCCAAAATGAGAGGCTCGGTGCCCAATCCTGGAGGGATCGGCACCCTCCTAAACAATTCGATAATTGAAAAGCAATGGCACTCAGAGCTATTACAAGCAGGGCAAGCCCTTGCAAATGTTATTGCGGAGGTGCAGTGAATGTTACTGCCACAAGAGTGGGGACAATTGGCTGCCTGGTTTCACTTGCCCATCTGACCCCTAAGGGATGGGTGGCTGGCATGTCAGGTAGTCCAGGAGGTGCATGGTGGTTTATTTTATGGCAAGCATTCTTTGAAAAGAGATTTTTCTTCATGTTTTATGTTAAAAACCTGTGGTTTGCAAGTAAATATGTTGTTATCACTATATCAGTTTGAACTGTATTTTAGTGATTTGCAAAAAGTTTTATTATTATTATGATGTTATAATGATCAAAATGTGTAATTTGCACCAATAAAGATGCCCAGAAAGGTAAGGTTCACATTACAAGGAGTGATTTTTTCTTTTCATTGTTGGTGTCTTCCTGATTAGGAGCCAGTAGTAATTGGATGTTGCTCCTACAGCATTTTATAAGGTGGCTTATTGCTAGATTGTAATGGATAATAGCGTTTTTGCTAAGCATTTATAATTATAGTGTTTAGGTTATGTAGAGAATAAAGCACTCTGTTGTAAAATATTAGATACCTATTTAAAGGTACAGAGCAAGTGCATTTATAGAGGTCATGCAACTTCAAGGCACGAAGGTGCTTGGTGAGATGCTCTTAATAAGGTCAAAGGCCTAATGTTATTAGCACCATTTATAAGGATATGTTCTATGGATCTTGTGGGTTATAAAAAATAATGTACCCCCCTAAAAAAATTAAGTCATCCTCCTATATGTAATAAAAGGCACTAAGTTTGCCTGGCAGCAATATCTCATAGCGACCAATAAGATGTTTGCTTCTAAACAGGTGACCAGTAAATTCTATTAGCTGATGGGTTGCTATGGGTTACTGCCTGCTCCTGGAGTAACTTAGCCTCTTTTTTTTTTTTTTTTTTTTACATAACTTCAAAAAATCAGGTAACAAGTCATATAACTTATTAGACACGCAAGTTAGTCAGAGCTAAAGAACCTTTTGAACATATTGTTTTACTCATTGAGGTCTGACTTTTTTTAAATACACCGTCTCATTTAATAACGTATCATCCCTTTTCTTGAAAGATTTACGTCAATGTATTTAGCTCAAGGGTATGCATGGAATGCGATGGGAAATCCACTCTGTAAATGCTTTCCAAATGATAACTCCGTTTAAACATAATATATTTCATCACTTGTAATCACAAAGGTCAACAGACGCGATAACCGCATACTGTAAAACCTCATCTCCGCAGAATAGCTTGCCCTTGTTTATAATGAAGTGAAGAAATACATGCGTTATTAGGTGTTAGTGATACGGATTAAGTTACTGGGTGGCACTGGGCAGAAATAAGTGTAACCAGTTTTTTGACTGGGCGGGTGATTTACCTTCAGCCAAACCAAGGAAAGATCCATAATTCTACTACAAACCCATAACCAGTTTTGGTATGGGACATAACAGTACAGGTATGGGACCTGTTATCCAGAATTATCCAGGACCTGGAGTTTTCCATATAAGGGATCTTTCTGTAATTTGGATCTCCATTACTTAAGTCTGCTGAAAATAATTTAAATATTGAATAAACCCAATAGGGCTGTTCTGCCCCCAATAAGGGGTAATTATATCTTAGTTGGGATCAAGTACAGGTACTGTTTTATTATTACAGAGAAAAGGGAATCATTTAACCATGAAATAAACCCAATAGGGCTGTTCTGCCCCAATAAGGGGTAATTATATCTTAGTTGGGATCAAGTACAGGTACTGTTTTATTATTACAGAGAAAAGGGAATCATTTAACCATTAAATAAACCCAATAGGGCTGTTCTGCCCCCAATAAGGGGTAATTATATCTTAGTTGGGATCAAGTACAGGTACTGTTTTATTATTACAGAGAAAAGGGAATCATTTAACCATTAAATAAACCCAATAGGGCTGTTCTGCCCCAATAAGGGGTAATTATATCTTAGTTGGGATCAAGTACAGGTACTGTTTTATTATTACAGAGAAAAGGGAATCATTTAACCATTAAATAAACCCAATAGGGCTGTTCTGCCCCAATAAGGGGTAATTATATCTTAGTTGGGATCAGGTACAGGTACTGTTTTATTATTACAGAGAAAAGGGAATCATTTAACCATGAAATAAACCCAATAGGACTGTTCTGCCCCAATAAGGGGTAATTATATCTTAGTTGGGATCAAGTACAGGTACTGTTTTATTATTACAGAGAAAAGGGAATCATTTAACCATTAAATAAACCCAATAGAGCTGTTCTGCCCCCAATAAGGGGTAATTATATCTTAGTTGGGATCAAGTACAGGTACTGTTTTATTATTACAGAGAAAAGGGAATCATTTAACCATTAAATAAACCCAATAGAGCTGTTCTGCCCCCAATAAGGGGTAATTATATCTTAGTTGGGATCAAGTACAGATACTGTTTTATTATTACAGAGAAAAGGGAAATCATTTTTAAACATTAGAATTATTTGCTTATAATGGAGTCCATGGAAGATGGCCTTTCCATAATTTGGAAATATCTTTCTGGATAGCGGGTTTCCGGATAAGGGGTCCCATACCTGTAACATGGTGGCATCATTAATAACCATTTACTGCATTTTCACTGATTTCTTTTTAAAGATGATAAAAAGTTAAAAAAATATTATTTGTTTTCTTGAGTTTGGATTAATCTTTATGCTTTATGACATTATATTTTCCTGGTATTACTGCCCATTTGAAATGAATTGTTCCTACAACATTGCCTCTGTTTTAGTTTAGTTGCGATATTACCTTTAAACTCCGTTACAGAGAGGAAACACCTGGAGAATTGGGAGGTTGTTTATATGAGAATTTTGATGGATAAATTCATATGAAATACTTTGTTAACAACACGTGAGGTTAAGGAAAGCCATCTGCCGTGCATAAATACGGAGGCCGCCTACTGTACACATTATAAAGAATATATACATATTAAATCCATGGGATATATCTTACCTGGAATCTTCCTCGAACCAGTGCTCTAAATCTATCAGTTTAAAGTAAGCAATATTTAGTCATAATCCAGATCACTGGAAACATCTTGTATGGATGTACAATAGCGTCTCCATATATTTTGGGAGTAACCCAGATTTATATAACAATGTCAGATGGAGCAAAGGGCATGGATGGGCATGATGGGGGGCTTATTGGGAAAGCAATTGTTTTTGGTTGATGTTTTGGTTAACTCACAATAGCTGCCATTATAGAGATGTGGAAGGTTGGCTTATCACTACATTTCATCAGATGGACAGTCTACAGGTTTTCTTAGAGATAGGCAAACAAAACCTCAAGTGGGTTAGATGGACACTTAGGGAAAATGTGTTCCAGCCTACAATATGGCTTTCTGAGTTCACCCTGGATCAATTACATCCAAGTACTAGTGTGAATAACAATGAGGGATTACTTGTCAAGTGCAGGACAGACTGTCCTGCCCTGCCCTTCTCTCCAAAACCTAGTGCAGAGACCTACATTCTCCAGATGATTACAGTCATACCAAGGGGAGGCACATACAGTAGGTGTCCCACTTCCTACCCATCCTCTTAACTAGACAGATGTGCAGAATAGGCTGCAATAAACCCTGTACTTACCTCCCGCCCTCTGACTACAGGGTTGTTATGCACCCACCAGTGCTGCGCTTGCACCTCGTACCAACCTTTTTTTTCTCCAGTATGAAGTGCCCAGATTAGCCAGACCCCAGACACACATGCTCTTTGAATGAGGGGATAGGTTTGACTTATATCATAAACCTATCCTAAATAGCGATGAGCAAATATTTTTCAGCAGGCACGGATTCTCAGCGAATTTCCACATTTCGCCATTGTCAAATTGTTTTGCAAAACTTCTATGAAAATTCACCGCAGTAAAAATTCATCGCGCGTCAAAAAAAATTGTGCCCAACCACATAAAAAATGGCCGCGGTCGTGTCAAAATTGGGAGCGGTCGCACACAAAGATGAGGGCAACAAAAATAAGATGCAGGTGACAAAAAAAGACTCGGGTGAGAAAAAATTTGTGCGACATATGCGTTTCACTGATTTTTCACCATTTTGCAAATTTCCTTGTTGTTTGTGAACTTTTGTGGCGAAGCGAAACGGGACAGATTCACTCATCACTAATCTTAAATACAGTATGCATTGCTTACAGGTAATACTTGAATTGCATACAGAAACCAGCAAAACTATTTGTTTTGTACGCAAGGAATATCATAGGGGCAAAACAGACATGCTTTGCATTTGTTTTACAGCATTTTAGTGATATCAACCTGCTTCCATTTCTAACCTGCCCACTCCCAACTTGCGCCCAACCCGACTTGGAAATCCAGCTCTATATATAGACCCAAGACCACCCCATCTCTGACATCACAAAGGGGTAGAGCAGGCTTCCTCCTATAAATAGAGGCAACCAGAGGCAGAAGTGGGGCTCAGTAAGGTTACGGGCAGGGAGGGTTTATGGAAGAGCTCTGCCCGAACCTTCCTGCCATCACATGTGCAAACGTCATCCTGAACCTGCCTGACCAATGGGAAAACATGTGGGTTTAAGTCATCCTGTACATCGCTACAACATTCGAATCTTGCCCTGCCATCATAAATGTGCCCCATAGATGTTTAACACAGGAATATGATGCCCTGTAATGCAAAGACATTCTGTACCTGAAAAATGTAGTATATAACCCATTGTATAGTTAATAGCCATATATAGTGATGGGCGAAATGTTTCGCCAGGCATGGATTCGCAGCGAATTTCCACGTTTCGCCATTAGGCGATTGTTTCGTGAAACGGATGAAAAAATTTGCAGCAGAAAAATTTGCAGCGCGTCCAAAAATTGTTGCTAGTATAGTCGCAGGCGTCAAAAGAATAGTCGCACGTCCAAATTGTTGCAAGAATAGTCGCAGGCATCAATAGAATAGTCGCATGTCCAAATTGTTGCAAGAATAGTCGCAGGCATCAATAGAATAGTCGCATGTCCAAATTGTTGCAAGAATAGTCGCAAGAAAAGTCACAGGCATCAAAAGAATAGTTGTGCGTCCAAATTGTTGCAAGAATAGTCGCAGGCATCAATAGAATAGTCGCATGTCCAAATTGTTGCAAGAATAGTCGCAAGAATAGTCACAGGCATCAAAAGAATAGTTGTGCGTCCAAATTGTTGCAAGAATAGTCGCAGGCATCAATAGAATAGTCGCATGTCCAAATTGTTGCAAGAATAGTCGCAAGAATAGTCACAGGCATCAAAAGAATAGTTGTGCGTCCAAATTGTTGCAAGAATAGTCGCATGAATAGTCGCAGGTGTCAAAAGAATAGTCGTGGGCGACAATTTTTTTCTGCGTGACATTTTCGTTGTCTCGCAAATTTTTCGCCGTTTTGCGAATCTTTTGAAAGATTCTCGAACTTATTGGCGAAGCGAAACGGGACAGATTCGCTCATCACTAGCCATATATTATATTAAAATACTACTAATAAAAAGTTTTTTGTTCCGCATCTTTTCTTGGTCAATATCATGCACCAAGGAACATCCCACCTGAAGTATGAAACAAGAGGAGCGTATATCATCTCAGCCTCCGTATCGCCTGCACCTGTACCTGCGCGCAGCAGGAAATCCTGTAGAAATAGCAGCAGACTGTGTATTTGTTGTAGCAAATCTATTCTGCAATGTATATGCCTTTGGGCACCATGGTGTCTTCTCAACAAGTACAAAGTGGAGATACACAGGATAGATGCCAACGGCAGAATCCCACGCTGTGCTGTTATGGCAACTTTATTAACACAATGGGGGAACTGCAGAAAAGCAATTCATTTTAGAAGATAAAGCAAAACAAAAATCTATGGGGAGCCTGAGTTCCCGCTGTCCTCCCCCGTGTCACTGTCCCCAACCTGTCTTTTCTACATTTCTCTCTCATGCACATATATTACACTGACAGATTATCCGTGATATTTTGGAAAGAACGATGCAGGTTTATGAAGTTTTAAGCAAACAAACATGCAGATGAAGCTCTTAGACCCATTGCTATGAAGAACCGAGGTGTTGGTTTACATTTGGCACAAACTGAAAATATTACTACAAATTGTTTTGCTTCAATAAATTTTCTAATCGTTTAAGAACACGAAACAAAGGAATTCCCATCTATAGAGTGAGTATCAGGTTTAGGGATGGCAGATCCCTCCATAAATGTATATAGTGCCTAGTCGGCAGAATTGTTGTTAACTTTGCAAAGTGGTAGTTGGTAGTATATAAAGATATGGAATTAATTATCCAGAATGACCGTTCCTGTGTTTTTCTAGATAGTTTATCTGTAGAGCAACATGCCTGGACATATATGTACACAGGTAATATATTTCTTATCCAGGGTTTTTCTGCATAAGGGGTCTTTCTGGGGAGCAACATGCATGGACATGGACATATAGAGGTATGGCATTCAGTATCCAAAATGCTTGGAACTTGTTTTTTTCTTGATATGGGTCTTTAAGAGGAGCAACATGCCTGGGCATACATATACCTAGGTAATATATTAATTATACAGCATTATAATGCCTTTTTGTGGATAAGACGTCTTTCTGTTGAGAGACCCCTGGCCATAGATATACAGCTATTGTATTCCTGCTATACAGCTATTGTATTCCTAAGTTTGAAGTTTAAAGCTAAATGTTCCAGATATAATTTAATGTATTAGTAACAGAGGGGCCGCTATTTTGGAGATACAGCCATTGTTGGTGGTCAGATGGGCCCCCCATGCAATGACATCAGTCGGATTTTTATATAGATTGTCAGCATCTAAAAAGATCCTACTCAGTGTTGGACTGGCCCACCAGGATACCAGGAAAATGCCCGGTGGGCCAAGGTGTAAGTGGGCCCTCCTGCTCCTGACCATTTGGCCTACTTCCTGGTCATTCCCTATTTTTCTGAATAGGAACATAAAGTAGAAATAGATGGAAGTATAGATGCTAGCATGTAAATAAAAGGGATTTGGAGAATAAAGTGGTTGAGTGAGGAATGGAGGAAAAATAGTTTGGAGATTGGGCCCATGGTCTAAGGTTTTCTGGTGAGCCACTGGTCCCAGTCCGTTATCTAAACTGTCAGATTGCGGAAACAATTGAAATCTTTGGCACAGTAAAATCTGTCCTAATTTTTTGCTCACCATACAGGGATGGATTATTGTCCATAACTCAGTACAATCACATGTATGGCACCTTTATGGTTACTGAACAATAATATGAAAATGTATTAGGGCTATATCATGTGTTGCGATTTCTGCACCAGCATTAATACACACTGCCTTCCGACCCCAACTTTAATGGCAGACAAGACACGGCATCTGGACATAGTGTGGGTAAGACTCACAATTTTGATGATAAAGGCTGGCACTTCTTGCCAGCTATTAGATGGCAAATTTTTATATTCCAATTTTTCATGGTTTTTAAACTTGATAAATTCCAAAAAATTCCCGTTTTAGAGTAATTATGTAAATACTTGATTTGAGAAAATGAGAAAAACACGAACGTTAATAAACCTGGCCCTAAGGGTGTGGCAGTGGTTTTGTTAAAGGAGACATATTGGATAAATGGGAAAAACCCTAATCCTGTAGGCAATTATGAATAATATACGGTGCTGGTTTCACTTTGGGCTAAACATTAACCCTATCTGTAAAAATGGCCCCTTTATTGGAGTTCCCTATAGATCCCATCACTTCTCCATCCAGTGTGAAATGAAGAGTGGGCGTGTCCTAACGGCCCCTGCCAGAAGCACAGTAGGAGGGGGAGAGCCAATCACAGCCCTGCAGTCACACAAGCAAAGACAGGCTTCAGTTCCCTATCAGGTCAGCCTAGCTGCTGATTGGTTCCTATCTTATAGTGCAGTGTATAGAGGGCCGCCACCTCCCCAGCTCATCCAGAGAATTCAGCCAGCAGGAAGTGGAACAGATGGGCGGGGCTAGTGGGGTTTTTGTGGAATTTTTCAATAAATCAGTCAGAAATACAACTTTTTAAAGCACAATCCTTCTATATCTGGAGGAGTATAATTCACTGGTACATTCATATTTTTTATTGGATATGTCTCCTTTAAGATGACTGTCAGTCCAATGTACAGGGCAGTGATCTTCAGTATGACTGCCATCTTGGTGGCAGTGATGTCATTAAAATGGAGCCGTAAGCTCCTTAGTAGTTATGTATTCTCTCCCCAGCCATTTGGGATTTACCTCCAGAATACAAAGCGTTCACCTTTTAGGAAATTATCATTTCAAATCAAACCTTAATCAACAGCCCCTACATTGTATACATCTTTATTGATTGAACTGTCATGTGGCAAAGGAAGTGATCCGGCCTACGTAACCTCAGGGAAAACTAGAGCATTCCATCATATAAAGCATTAGGTATGTGTCACCAACACATGATCCGCATATGTCAGCTGACCCTCACACGTATAGGCCGAGAGAAGAAGCACACTGATTGTTTGAAAAGCTGCAAAACAAGAATACGTTCTTATGGGGAGGGATAAACTCCAAGAAAAAGCTGTTGGGCCACAAAACAAATTATATAAGGCTGAAGAATAAACAGTTACTTCACATAATAAGATTCTGATGTGATTTTCGCGATCTGAATATAGCTGCTTATACTATGAATAAGATTTAGGAGAAGGGACTTTGACTGGTTGGCTGTGTTTGGCTTCCATTTTGTTTCGGCACTAATTTTTAGAACTGGATAAAAAAAATTCTTCTAAAGCCCAATAAAGGTATGGGACCTGTTATCCAGAATGCTTGGGACCTGGGGTTTTCCAAATAAGGGATCTTTCCGTAATTTTGATCTCCACAATTTAAGTCTGCTAAAAATCATTTAAATATTGAATAAACCCAATAGGGCTGTTCTGCCCCCAATAAGGGGTAATTATATCTTAGTTGGGATCAAGTACAGGTACTGTTTTATTATTACAGAGAAAAGGGAATCATTTAACCATTAAATAAACCCAATAGGACTGTTCTGCCCCCAATAAGGGGTAATTATATCTTAGTTGGGATCAAGTACAGGTACTGTTTTATTATTACAGAGAAAAGGGAATCGTTTAACCATTAAATAAACCCAATAGGGCTGTTCTGCCCCCAATAAGGGGTAATTATATCTTAGTTGGGATCAAGTACAGGTACTGTTTTATTATTACAGAGAAAAGGGAATCATTTAACCATTAAATAAACCCAATAGGATTGTTCTGCCCCCAATAAGGGGTAATTATATCTTAGTTGGGATCAGGTACAAGAACTGTTTTATTATTACAGAGAAAAGGGAATCATTTAACCATTAAATAAACCCAATAGGGCTGTTCTGCCCCCAATAAGGGGTAATTATATCTTAGTTGGGATCAAGTACAGGTACTGTTTTATTATTACAGAGAAAAGGGAATCATTTTTAAAAATTAGAATTATTTGCTTATAATGGAGTCTATGGGAGATGACCTTTCCATAATTCGGAACTTTCTGGATAACGGGTTTCCCGATAAGGGATCCCATACCTGTATAAGTAGGCAGTATATTTTTGTGGGCCAAGTTTAATTTGTTCCTTGCTTGCTTATCAGAACAGATCCATATCCATGGCCTCATGTAGTCTTTACCCCGCTGGATTTTCTAGACAGCCCAATGGGCCCCATACACAGGCTAAAAAGTTGCCTAATAGATCAACAGTGGCTGAGCCAGCAGGCAATATACGGCCATGTATTGGAGCCTTAGACTGACTGGAGGGTAGGAAAGAGATAAGATGAGTTACTCTATTCAATTAAATTAAAAAATAAGCCTCTGTAGAAGCTAAGTAAGGTCCTTAAGCAGCAATTTGATAATACATTATCCCATTAATAATTAGGTTATATCTAAGGAAATATATTGCTCCTGGCTACATGGCTTATTATCTCCTAGAAATGTCCAAACCCAGCCGTGCAGCTTGTCATTTGCTTTAATGGAAACCATGTGTCTCCGCTGGTGACAGGCGGATGTTGGACAGAAAACATGCAAGTTTTAGGTCTGAAATTCACCTGTCACAAAGGGTAACATGAGTTTTCCATAAAAGCAAATGAAATTGTCGTTAAGGAGTTTCTAGCAGTGCTGTAGCATATACATTACCCTACGTTGCTAGAGAAGCTTCTTCTCACTAGGGTTCTTCATAGGAAATGTTGCCAATTTCTTCCAAACATGGCAGCAACTTTCCTATCAGTATCATACCATCTAGATTCCCTTTCTCTCAGTTACTCGGGCCAGAAATACTTCAAATCCGGCTTCAATTCCATTGGCTAATGGGCCTGCCAGAAAACAGCACCGGCCAAAAAAAGTTTGCTCATCCCTATTTATTTATCAGCCTCTTAGGGGCAGATTTACTAATCCACGAATCCGAATCCCGAAAGGGAAAAAATCGTATTGGAAACGAAAATTTTGCGACTTTTTCGTCGCCGTCGCGATTTTTCGTATTTGTCGCGACTTTTTCGCCGCCGTCGCGACTTTATTGTATTTTACGCGACAAACAAATTATTGGGGTTTTTTTTAGAAAAAAAAGTAATTGAGACAAAGGGGCGCATTTACTAATCCACGAATGGTCCGAAGGCGTTTTTTCATAATGATCGGTATTTTTGCGACTTTTTTGTCGCTGTTGCGATTTTTTCCTATTGAGCGATAGTAAACGGCGGAAAAACCAATCCGATTTTTTCGCAACGGCGACAAAAAAGTCGCGGGAAAATATACGAAAAAGTCGCGACGGCGGCGAAAAAATCGCGGGACATACGAAAAAGTCGCAACGGTGACGAAAAAGTCGTAAAAATACCGATCATTATGAAAAAACGCATTCGGACGCCTTCGGACCATTCGTGGATTAGTAAATGTGCCCCTTTGTCTCAATTACTTTTTTTTCTAAAAAAAAACCCCCAATAATTTGTTTTAATATTATTGCTGGCCAACCAAATCTATAGCTGGTCATCATGTCATGGTCGCACAGGCATTGTAGCTCTCTCATCTTGGTTTTACACACTTTCAAAGCCGATGCTCGTGTCTTAAAAACCACAGATCAGGTTGAAGATCCACAAGTGAAAGATTACTAAGTGCATACTAAAAATGAATATAATGTAGGGATGCACCAAATCCAGGATTCGGTTCGGTTTTCGGCCAAGATTAGCTTTTTCGGCAGGATTCGGATTTGCCAAATCCACGGTCCTGGGCGACTTTTGTCACATAAACACGGAAGTTTAAAATGTTACATTTAACCCTTCCAAAACCTAATTAGCATCAGTATTAGGCCGAATCCTCTACAAAGGGTTTGGGGGTTTGGCTGAATCCGAAAAAGTGGATTCGGTGCATCCCGCATATAATGGTATGTTATATTAATAGGGTAATATTGTAAAAGGTAAAAAATAAGCCCCCATCTGGAAACCCATAGCAACCAATCAAATGCTTTTTTTTAGACAGCTGACCAGTAACAGGTGGTTGCTATAGGTTACTAGAGTAGTAGAAAACTTAGCATCTTTTATTACCTACATTGTCTTGTATTTTGGGTTAGTGTCTGTACTTTATATATTTCTTCTGCGCTTTTTTATAATATATGTGAAATGTTGAGAAAAAATTACTATAATGAAATTGGCATTAAAGAATCAGGTCTTTTTTAAAGCCAAATAGTCTTGGTTTAAAACTAGACTGACCTGAACTTTTACTGACATTTGAATTAAATGTAATTTATTACGGACTGTCTTAATCTAGAAATCAGTGTCACATTTTGAGCCGACTGCAATCATACAATTTTCAAGTAAAATGGTTAATGTTCTTATTGTATAGGGCTAATAAGTTTAATAATAAGCAGCAAAACAAGTTAGGCAGATTTATCAAAACTGTATTAAGAAATGTATTGCAAATTAGAATTTTGCAGCAAATTTCTACATTTCCCCATTGGCAAATTTTATTGCGAAACTTCTGCAAAAATTTGTGGTTGCGTCGAAATGGCCACGGTCACAGCAAAAAAGTTGCACGCAACAAAAAAGTCGGGCGACAACGCGTTTTGCAGATTTTTTGCCGCGTTGTTAATTTTTTTCCGCCGTTTAGCCAATTTTTCGCTGAAATGGGACAGATTATCTCATCACTAGCTACAACACCTGCTGAGTTAATAAAAACCTTGAAGCCCCTAATCATACAGTGTTGAAATAGTAACATTTATATAATGTATTTTGAAGTTTCCCATCAATGTAATGGTTTTATAAAGCTTAGAAATCATTGGGATGGGAAGTTGTTGTTGATGTAGTAAAATCTTATTAAAAGCCCATTATTTCAATAATACTTTAACAGCTTCAACTTAATTAATTGCAAAATCTCAGTGACTGCGCCACTTGATCTGCTCAAAAAATGTTCTTCAGTTTTTCTCCTACAGAAAATAGTTGCATTTTCCTAGTGCTAAGTTGGTGAGTAGTGATGGGCGAAATGTTTCAGCAGGCATGTATTCACGGCGAATTTACGCATTGCGCCATTGGCAGATTGTTTCGCAAAACGGATGAAAAATTTGCCGCTGGAAAAATTCTCGCATCCAAAAATTGTTGCAAGAATGGTCGCGGGAGTCAAAAGAATAGTCGCGCGTCCAAAAATTGTTGCAAGAATAGTAGCGAGAGTCCAAAGAATAGTCGCACGTCCAAAATTTGTTGCAAGAATAGTCGCGGGCGTCAAAAGAATAGTCGCGCATCCAAAAATTGTCGCAAGAATAGTTGCAGGCGTCAAAAGAATAGTCACGGATCAAAAGTATAGTCGCAGGCGACAAATTTTTTTTCAGCGCAACATTTTTGAAATTTTTTGCCGTTTCGCAAATCTTTTGAGAGATTCGCAAATTTTTCAGCAAAGTGAAATGGGACAGATTCGCTCATCACTAGTGGTGAGCATATTTCAAGAAGATTGTTGTGGAAATAAATGTTTTGGTATGGGATCCCTCATCCAGAAACCTGATACAGGTATGGGATCCATGTTAGTGTGTGATTCTATTGGCACAAGTCCACTGCACCTATTGTTGCAATTAACATTAAGGTGGCAGTTGTTTCAGGCATGGATTCACAGCGAAATTCCGCATTTCGCTATCGGTGAATTTTTTCTCGAAACTGTGGCATAAATTTGCGGCAACAAAAAATGTTGCTGTAACGAAAATGTTGCAGAGACAAAAAAGTCACCAAGACAAAAATGGCACTGATACAAAAATACCCATTGACTTTAATGTATTTGGAGTAAAAAAAAAAAGTGTAAAATTTGGCAATGCGTTTCACAAATTTTTCAGCAGTTTCAAGGATTTTTCAGTGAAGCGAAATGAAACAAATTCTCTCATCACTATTCCCCAGTGTCAATAAGTAAACTTACACACAATTCAGCAGAAAAGGCAGGGTGGATGCAATGGTGTGACCCCTTCAGGGTCGGACTGGGGGGTGCAGGGCCCACCGGGGCTCCCACCTCAGGTGCCCTGCAGGTGCCCCGGCCAGCCGTGTCCCCTACCCCCCCCCCGCAAGGCCCCCACCGGACGTCCTCCCCGAGCGCGTATAAATTGAATGCGTCAGGGGAGGAACAGTCAGAAGGGGGAGCCAGTGTCCCGGCGGCCCAGTCCAACCCTGGACCCCTGCGGTATATATTTTGAAAAGGATTGTTGTATCTGATGATCATCAAGCACCACAAGATTGGACATTTACATTTGTATCTATAATCAACTATAAACATTATCAGTAAAGAGCTCAGGGTTATGATCTTCAAAAATATAATACTGAAAGACCCATTTCTTTAGAGACCAGTGGGGCATATAGAGTTAGCGCATTGATGTTCATTGATGTCTTTTGTGATTTGTGTTATTCCTTATCACAGAATGGTCCCTGGTCACTGGTTATTTTCTTTACTTCATGTGGACATGCCTCTTCTTGATTGTTATTTCTGAAGCAAAATTCTTTTTGCCTTGTAGATATTTGCAGCCGTGGGAGAAACCATTTTCCAACACCGTTCCCAGGAGGTCTGTTGTTCAAGAATGAAGGAGATATGGAAATCTTGAAGAGGAGGATGAAAGGAGTCATCTCTATAGATAGGTGATTGTGCAGAAGAGATGATCCAACTGGTTAATATCTGCTGACAAATCCTGTGTTTCCACTTAGAAATGATATAAAGAAAAAAAAGGGAAAGCAAATACTTGTGTAAGATTTCCTGTCACTGCTTCACACAAAGACTCACAGATAAGAATGGTAACTATCACTTACAGCTTCCTTTCTGCACTGCGTCCAGGTCTATTTCTTCACTGGTCACCGAACCTGCTGACAAGGCTGGATATTGTTTCTTCCTAAACAGAGATATTCCCGGCTTCTATTACTCACATTATATTTAGTTATTTTATAATCACAACTCTAAGGGGCAAATTTATTAATATTCTGATATTCGTGGTTTTGGAGTTTTTTGAAACCACAATTAAACTTATTTCCACTAAAACCACGAATGTCTATTCATTTAATAAAAAATCCAAATTTCAAAAGCATGAAAAAAATGAAAAAAGATGTGGAAAAAAACATGAAAGCCAGGACTTTTTTTATATTGTCACACAAATGCAAGCATCAAAAAACCATGAAAGTTGTAAAAGAGTTGTAAAAAAAGTTCATCCTGCCATTGACTTCTACATGATCTTGACAGCTTTTAGACAGATTTTTGCTTTTGTATTTGATACCGTTTAGTTTCGTAATAAATCATGAAAAAGTCATGTTTTTTCCACAACTAAATCGTATTTTGGTGCAAAAAATACAAATAGTGAAAAAGATTTGAAAAATAGTAAATGCCCCCCCCTAAAGAAGATTGTTTTGTGGGCCACACAACTGGAAATTTCCGAGATTCCTGATTTCAGGGTAACATTTGGGATAGGGCATAAAATAAGAAGGCAATCAGAAGTAACATAGGTTTCACAACCTAAACAGCTGCTAATGGCACTGGGACTGTTTGTATCACCAGAGACCTCTATTTACAAAGATCTAAATGCAAAGAGAATTTCCTCAAATTTGGAAAGAAAAGCCCGAAACAACCAAAGCAGTATTATTCTCTCTCCCTAAAGATGGAACAAACCTGGAAACTCATCGACTAAAATTGTTGGCTCCTATTTATTTTGTAATAGTTTTGACAGACACAAGCTGTCCTTACATAGTCAGTTAGCACCACAATAGTCATTTTGTATAGTTTTAACATCTTCAGCCAGCAATGTTATTTAATTTGTTTCACCCACCAACCACAACTAAAGTTGGCCATACAGGGCTAGAAGGCTAGATCACCAAACAAGTAGATCTGGATCTGAATTGATCACCATGTTCTCCGCCAAAAAGGACAATCATCAGATCATCCATTGGGCCCTAAAGGTGACCCTTCAGATAAGAACCACATGAACTTGTCGATGTGCTCCTTGTCCAACCAGATTTCCAAACCTGCCCAATTCATAGCTGGATGATTTGGATCAGTCAGCAGGCCCTTCGGTGGGCTCCATACATGGCCAGAAAAGCTGTCAACTTGGTCTGAAGGGGCAGAAGCAGCAGCCTATATCTGTGGCAAACTAAAATAAATATTTCAGCATAACCCAGGTACTTGAAATAACTAGTAATGAGCAAGACTGAAGAAGCAATTATGCTTTTTGCGCCAAGTGGATGTTTTTTCACTTTTATTTTTTGCACCAAATACATTGGAGTCAATAGGTGCTTTTTTTCTTGAGTTTTTTTTTTCATGCCAAATACTCAAGACCTTTCTGTCGTGTTTTTTCTCATCCAAAGTATATTAGATTTTATAGGCTTTCTTCTGTGTTTTTTCTTATGTCAAATGCATTTTTCTTGCGTTTTTCTTCCATATGGCAAACATTTTTGTCTCTTGCTAAGGCATGAATTTTCATTCATCCCTAGAAATAACTCAATATAGGCAACTGAACATAGAAAGCCATACAGCTGTCCTCTGCACCTCAGATACCAAAGTAGCAGTGGTGTCTTCCCAGATTCTCCAACTCTATGAACCCACCTAGTGAGAGGCCACCACCAATGAATCCATGCAGTGCAGCCTACGCAATCTCAAGGAGAACATCTTTAACTACATGGCTAATGTTTCCAACTTGTTGTTTAATGTCCTATGCAATATCTCTATGTTTTACCAATAACAAATACAGAGCTAGTATATTACATGGTTACATGGTTAATTTTGGAAAGTCCATCAAGTTCAACCCCTTCAAATTCCGGCACGCATTCCACAACCTCACCGTGAAGCATCCCCAGCACTACTTTGAATACAAGTTCTGTTCTTCATGTTTAAAGTGGTGGCTTTTCATTCTTTGCTCTTTTCTATGTGAAAAAAATAATTGATATAGATTAGTGCATTTTCAGTTAATGCAATAGGCAGAGATGTAAATGTGTTTACTAGCACTTTCCCTTGTGTATTTAACCCTGTGAAAATACTGCCCCCATTAATAAGCTGCAGATATGGCCTTCTCCTGTTACAGTTTTTATGACTAAATATTGGGAATTGTAATTAATTAACAACTAACCCTGATCAAATGTATTCAAAAAAAGTTCCTGTCATCTTATTACCATCATTAGCCAATGATTACAATGCATAACCTTACAGACAACTGACTGCTCTGTCAATGGTGAAAGGGATTTCTGTTTTATTGTGTTGTACCGGAGAGATAAAGAGCAACTACACAGTCATTACCATGGGGATATACCGCACCCTGTTGTTTTAAACTGCAACAGTGAGTTAATGCAGAGCCGCTGAATTACTGTATGAAATTACCATAATTACAATCCTAAAATAAACGTTAATTAGCACAAACCATAAATTCGTTTACTGTCTGTCATCTGCAGAGATTTCAGCACAGGGAGGGAAATGATGTCCGTGCCAAATGTTGTCTCCCAACAAATACATGTATTTAGACCAAATATTGGGTGGCCAGCTCCTTCTGCATTGGAGATGTGGGAAATAATTTTAGGCCAGGCCCAAAGGGTCTGATTCATTTAAGGGTTGCCCCAGGTTCTGGACTCACCAGTCAGGATTAGCCAGCTCATGGAACATGTACAAACCACAGTCTCCATAGCACTCCAGAAATCTTGTTTATATGATTTACAACTCCAAGTACAATGTGTAATTCCAAGTACAACCACCATGTTGATTCCCACAATGCAGCATTTTCCCCAGAATTTAATCGTAGTTGCACTAGCCAGGGGAAATTGTGTATAATGCAATGGCGGCCAGTGTGTCATAATTACATTAGTTGCTGCTCACACTTTGACACCAATGAGATGGAATTGCGCTGAAAAAATGTGTAAGTCTGGTTGGTGTAATTTCTGTTGACTGGTGTGGGAATGACGTGTGCACCCAATAATTTGAAAGCAAGTGTGCTGTGGCTATTCAGGCTGGGCACTAAGGGAACCCTGGAGGTACCACTTGGTCTGGAGGTTCCCCAGCATCAATAGGCTCCAATTTAGCATAGTAATTGTTCTCACTCACTTTAAGCCCATCACAACCTAGAATAGAATAATCACCTTTGGGAAGTCACCCAAACAAGTACCTGTGGGTAATTTTTTTTTGTTAGGTCACCAATCCTGTCGGGGTGGAATATGGGAGAAAAAGGGGGTAAAACTCAAGGAGCTACCTTTTATTTCTCCTTACAATTGTCTGGGTTTATATTTACAGTAATGTACGATATCCAAAAACTAGCCAGTAACGCCTTTAGAGAAGGTACATTGGGGGACATTTATGATTTATTTGGGTCAGGGTGCAAAGTGCAAAACGAAAACAAGAAGCTACTGTGTTTTGGAACTTACAGTAGCACCCTGCCCTGCAGCAAGCACCTCTGGGTACAGGTCTCTGCTTCAAAATGGAATACAGGGACCTGGCACTTTTTCAATGAAAATAGGGGTGCCTCCTATCACTATGGACAGGCTGGATGATGATGTCCCCAATCCCAACCCCTTCCGGACTTGAGTGTCATTGAAAAGCACAAATTAGGGAGCACAGGTGGGTGCATGGGGCAAAGAAGCCCTGTCCTTTTTATCCCAATCTATGGGTGCTACGGGTGCTATGCACTACACCTCAAATTGGTGCAAAATGTCAAGTGCGGCCAGTCCTTTTATAGATGAGGCCTTGTTAACTCTAACCTGAATTGAGTCATACAGGTAGATAAGTGACTTCCATACAGTACTTTTCATTGCCAATGCTGCATGGAAAGTAAATAGTGCCCAGCATTACGGTTATGTTTATAAGAGCAAAAAATAATTTGATCCCACTGGATAAAACCTGCATTGGATCTAGGAAATACCCTGCAAGTATTTTTTAGGCAAGGCATAAGCTAATGCTGAAACACAAGAAACCTGCTGGGGGGGTGGGGGAGGCAAGAGGAATTGCTGAACTAAACTTTAGTACAGAAGTCAGACAGGCCAGGTCATACATGGTAAGACAAGAAACCTAAATGCGGTATCAATGGATTATTCACAAAACAGGGTCAGACAAGCAGCAAGTCTAACAATTACACATATAGAAAACTTTTTCTTTTAATATTGTATTTAAAGTTGCATTAATAGATTGCATGTGTATTGCCATAGTAACTGCAAGTTTAGAGTACAATGATTCTCTTGATAGTTAGAAATGAAAGACAAAATCTGTTGTGCAGTGAATAGTTGACCCTCTTTGTTTTGGCAAGAGATGAAGAGGCAACTTTCCAATGATTGAAGTCAATAGAATGGAAACTATCATTGTTTTTCAGCATTGTCTTTCAGCATCCATTTCCATTTTCTTGTCAGGCAGGGGTGGTAACTGACACATTTGTGGATATAAGGAGAATGGTATGGGGTCACTTATTCCACAGAAGGGGTTGGGACATGTAGTATGCTCGGGAAAACTATCTGAGGTTTGTTTTTAACAAAATAATTGCATTAAAGTCATATAAGCGTGACAATATATTTATTTTAGTCACAGTGACAATGTATTAAGTTTGAAAAAAAAATATTTGTCCACAAAGCATCTGGCTCCAACCATTGTCAAGCACAAAGTATTGTTCCTCTGGTACTGGCGCGCAGACTTGTGCCTGATGGAGAGTAGGCACTGGAAGAAGCAGCTACATCCACCATGCAAGGAGGGAATTTGGAAGGTTCATGGGTATCTATGGGCACCCTTCTTGCTGGTGTTGTTTGTGAGGTGCATGAAGGCAGGCTCTAAACACAGGACTTCCAACAATGGAGCTGCTGGAGCAGTAGAGCCTACCATGGGTGCAGGGGGTGCAATTGAATGCAGGGCACCACAGGAGATACCAGTAGTGATGAGCTAATCTGTCCCATTACGCTTAGCCGTAAAATTCGCGAAACGGCAAGAAAATTCGTGAAACGGCAAAAAATTTGAGAAGCGCATTTGTCGCATGATTTTTTTCTGCACGCCGAATTTTTCCGAAATTTTTTTCAAGGAAATTTCATGAAACAATTCACCAATAGTGAAATGTGGAAATTTCGATGCAAATCCATGCCTGGTGAAAAAATTAAGAATTAGTAAGAAGCATACTGTAGATACAGGCAGTATCAAACTGGGGTACCCAGAGCCCACCACCCAGCCACCGCTGCATTGCACATCCCTGCCCAGCTGCTTTCTCCCCCACTGTTCTGCCCCACAGTGGAACACACAGCCATCTTTATTTTAGTTTGACTCCTGAAATTGACTGGCTTGCAGGCAAACAGAAGGGCCCAACAGGATCGGAGCCCATCAGGACGACCCTGGATACAGGTGGCTGGGCAACTGCATACTCAAGTACACGGGGGGGGGGCAAATGGGGGCAGTTTAATTGTGCCACTGCAAGTGATAGGCACTCTTTGTGCTCTTTGTGCAATAATGTGCCCCTTTAGAACTCCAACATTTGTGCATATCCCATTATAAACAAGCCCTTTATTAAGAAATACAGTGATATAATAGTTGAAATCCTATAAAAAAAAATAAAAAAAAAATAAAAATATATGTATTACTGGTGTGTAGATCTTTGTTTGTTGTTTCCTGTATTATTATAACGCAGCAGTAGAAATGGAATCTTATTAGTGTATTAGTGCCCATGCAAAGAAAACACCTTTGTAGCAGATATGTTAAATATATCCAATATACAATCTGACCATAGGTTTCTATCAACATAGGGCAGTGTTTTCATTTATTGAAGAGGTGCACACATTGGAATGAATAAAATATTTGATTTTGGACATGCAATATTTGTGGTTGTTTGGTTCTTATTCTGTCAGAGGTGCTTTCAGTTTAACAGCTTGTCCTTGTTTGACTTGTACTGTTCCACCCCCTGTAGTGCAAAGCCCTTCTCTTTAAATATAATACCCATTTCCTTGCTTCTGTGAGGTTTGCAAGATAAAAAAAAAGTGCACTTTGACTTTAATTGTCCCAACAATAAGCAGATGGGTAGAAGAATGCGTCTTAACTGTCATCTCTGGTTAATATTTCCAGCTTTCCTTTTATCTGAAGTTGCAAAGAAGCAAAAATAATCCCATTAGGGTAGAAAAGATATTACATGAATTGCCTGTATACCATTTAATATCTTTTCCTATTGTATTCAGCACTTGCAGAGCCATTAACTGAGTGGAAAATATATACTTGTCTATTAGTTACAGAGCCCACGCATGCAAATATTTATGCACCTTTGTTCGCCTGAACTACAGTTGACATTGAACAGACTTCTCAAAAAGGCTATTAACCTTACGCGAACACATATCCCTCCACAGCTTTTAGATCCAGGTCGTAAAACAAAAATTTTCATTCCCTAAAAAGTGCTATAATAAACTAGCGTTCATCCAAACCCTTGACTGGTAGCAACAGAATGGGGTCAGGGAGCCGATACATTACAGCCGAATGTTTGACTTTTACCCTGTATTGTAAGTCCTTCTATATTTTAGTCAAATTAGTTGTGTTAGCTGAGAAAATGATGTACAAAGTCCTCACAAGACCTCTGCGGTTTGGCTAAACTGACTTGGGTTCGACCCGTTCAGCGTCATTAAGCGCTCAGCGGAGAAGTGCGAGTGTTAAGAATTTGTATAAACATGATCTTGTGTTCACATTGCAGAAATTCCTCCTCGCCTGTAATGTAACGCAGGGAGTGGGGAACTCTTGGAAATTATTTTAAAAATGTATTTATCAATGTCCGCACCTAGCGTAGTAGGAATATGTTTATTATCACTGAAGGTTTTACGCTAATGCTTCATGTCTTTTATCTGGAGGGGCAGAGAGCATTACAGTTATGTTCTGCATTCTTTTCATTGATATATCTTTTAGTATAAAATGGTTTTAGTATAAAATGAATTATGGGAAGGCCATCTCCCATAGACTCCATCATAAGCAAAAAATTCTAATATTTAAAAATGATTCCCTTTTCTCTGTAATAATAAAACAGTACCTGTACTTGATCCCAACTAAGATATAATTACCCCTTATTGGGGGCAGAACAGTCCTATTGGGTTTATTTAATGGTTAAATGATTCCCTTTTCTCTGTAATAATAAAACAGTACCTGTACTTGATCCCAACTAAGATATAATTACCCCTTATTGGGGGCAGAACAGTCCTATTGGGTTTATTTAATGGTTAAATGATTCCCTTTTCCCTGTAATAATAAAACAGTACCTGTACTTGATCCCAACTAAGATATAATTACCCCTTATTGGGGGCAGAACAGCCCTATTGGGTTTATTTAATGGTTAAATGATACCCTTTTCTCTGTAATAATAAGACAGTACCTGTACTTGATCCCAACTAAGATATAATTACCCCTTATTGGGGGCAGAACAGTCCTATTGGGTTTATTTAATGGTTAAATGATTCCCTTTTCTCTGTAATAATAAAACAGTACCTGTACTTGATCCCAACTAAGATATAATTACCCCTTATTGGGGGCAGAACAGTCCTATTGGGTTTATTTAATGGTTAAATGATTCCCTTTTCCCTGTAATAATAAAACAGTACCTGTACTTGATCCCAACTAAGATATAATTACCCCTTATTGGGGGCAGAACAGCCCTATTGGGTTTATTTAATGGTTAAATGATTCCCTTTTCTCTGTAATAATAAAACAGTACCTGTACTTGATCCCAACTAAGACATAATTACCCCTTATTGGGGGCAGAACAGTCCAATTGGGTTTGGGAACACTTGGACCTGGGGTTTTCCGGATAAGGGGGTGTTTCCATAATTTGCATCACCATAGTTCAGGTCTACTTAAATATCCTGTCCCCAGTGCTCCGTGAGGTGCGACTGGCCAGCATGTCAACCCTAAATTTGTGCCGCCCTAGGCCTGGGCCTTTGTGGCCTTGCTTAAACACTCAAAAATATTTATTTGATGTGTTCCCACGCCATGTTTTTTTTGCACCCTGCCCTGCACATATAAGAATTATAGACAAGATTAGGGAGCACCAACTGGGCAAAGATGGCAATAGGGTCCCCTAGTTACCAGGACTCAGGACTGCCTTTCGATTGCCAATGCCACTCCGCACCCCGTGCCAGATTTTTCAACCAAACCCTGGACAGACTGAGCATTAAGGGACAGAAGTAGCAAATGTATTTGTGCAGCTGAGAGTGTTTTTTGTGGTTTTTACACTTGATAAATTGTAAAAAAAATTGTGGTTTTTTGAATAGTTATTGAAATACACTATTTTTAGCACTAAAAAGTACAATTCGGGGAATTGAAAAAAATACAAAAGTTAATAAATCTGGCCCTAAATTTGTTTACTTATTATGTTGTGCTAATTGAAAAGCACCCTATGCTGTAAAAAACAAACCCTGCTGTGAATAAAACACAGACACTAAACTGCATGAAAAGTACATAGGTATTGCTCTCTCCTCCTCTGAAAAAGGTATTAATTCTTCTGCAATTTAATTGACCTCCTATATATGAATCCTTTTTATATATTGATCTTTGGACAGCATGGTGGCTCAGCGGGTAGTGCTTTGAGTTTGATTCCAGCAAGGGCATCTCTGCAATGTGTATAACGTATAAACCCCCTCCCTCCGTGTATACCTTGTATTCTTTTTTGCAGCCACGATCAGGTGAAGGGGGGGCATAAATATGTTGGTGTTGTATAAATACCAGGAAATAAATGTTTAATTTTAAATCAAAAAGCAAAAATACTAAATGTCTTTATATGTTTTTGCCTTATAAAACTATTGGTATTCTTTCCACCATTTGGTTAAAAATAAAGACATTTCTGGTCAGGTTAAGAAAAGGGAGTATTCTGTACTGTAGGGGGGGGGGGGGGTTTGACCTGGCACGGAGTCAAAACAATCTTGTTTGTATTTCTAAGAAGATGCATTCCTACAATATTCTCCCTGTTTTGTGAAGTGGAAAAATAAAGGAGCGGGGTGGGTTTGGCCACTGGCATTTTAGGAAAGTTCATAAAGCTGAGGAGAAAATAGAATTATCCAACACATAGACTGTCAGGGGGCAGGAAGATGCACAGAAGGAAGAAGAATTCTTGTTGGAAAAGAGAGTGTTGTTTATTGATTTTATTTCTATAATCCCCTGTTTATATGGCACCCTGTATTCCCTCCTAACTTATGTTCCTTTCTACCTATAATTAAGACTGTAGAATTGTAGAATGTTTGTGCTGAGAAAAACTATATATCAGCTAGCACTCATATGAATAGTTATTCAGCACACAAATATGCCATTATACTTTAATCATAAAGGGGCACAATACCCCTTTGTCAACTTTAGTTGAATAAATAGAGCTTGGGCTGAACATACTTTTTGCCGGTCTTAATTAGGAAATATGTTTGGAGTTTTTTTTTTTTTTGGAGCCAATTCTACTTCTACTTTGTACAAGTACAATCAAAACTAATCATCAGCTCATTTAAAATCAACTGATGATTGAAGGAAAGGTCAAATCTTGGTGGGGGGGTGCCAAAAAGTTAGGCATTCCCCCAGCAACAGTATTTACTTACCTGTTACCCTCTTACACTCTTTTCTTTCAATTCATCTTTCTTTACTACCCTGGTAAAGTTAAAAAGAAAAAAAAAATTGTTAAAAACAGTGATGAGCGAATCTCTCCCTTTCCGCTTTGCCGAAAAATTTGTCAAACTACCGAAAATTTTGCGTAAAGGTGAAATGCAGAAATTCGCTGCAAATACATCCAATTCGCTCATCACTAGTTAAAAAAATTGTTTTTTATTAAATGTGCCTCCCGTGTCATCAATATTGCTATGTACAAGGTTCAGAAGAAATACTATGGGGGAGATTTACTGATCCACAACGGTCCAAAGGCGTCCGAATGCGTTTTTTTCGTAATGATCAGTATTTTTGTGACTTTTTCGTTGCCGTCACAACTTTTTCGTATGTCCCGCGATTTTTTCGTTGCCGTTGCGACTTTTTCGTATATTTTCCGCGACTTTTTCATCACCGTCCTGAAAAAATCGGATTAGTTTTTTCGCCGTTTACTATCGCTCAACACGAAAAAATCGTGACTGCTACGAAATAGTAGCGCAAAATACGTTAAAGTCATGATGGCGACGAAAAAGTCGCGACAAATACGAAAAATCGAGACGGCGACGAAAAAGTCGCAAAATTTCCGTTTCCAATACGATTCTTTCCCTTTCGGGATTCAGATTCGTGGATTAGTAAATCTGCCCCTATTTGTAATATGTCAACACTGAGCGGTTCTGTTTAGTGATGAGTGAATCTGTCCCATTTCGCTTTGCCGTAAAATTCACGAAACGACCAAAAAATTCGCGAAATGGCAAAAAATCTGCAAAATGTGTTTGTTGTGCGACTTTTTTGTTGCCCTCGTCTTCTTTTGTCGCTCACCTTTTTTTTGTTGTCGCCAACGTCTTTTTTTTTTTTTGCCACGACCACAATTTTTTTTGCTGCATAACAAATTTTTATGCAGCGAATTTTCACAGAAGTTTCACAAAACAATTCACCAATGGCAAAATGCAGAAATTCGTTGCACATCCATGCCTGGTGAAAAAATTCTCCCATCACTAGTTCTGTTACAAGTTAATGCACACTATGGTGCAGATTTATCAACATTCAAATTCAACTTTTTACCCCAATTCCGGTTATTTGGTGGCAAACATGTTGAATTCGAGTTTCCATAAATTTCAATTTTGAGATTTATTAAAAACTCAAATGTAAAACTAAAATTTGGTGAGCTCATATAGAAGTCAATGGATGTTGTATCGGCAAAATCCAAGCTATTTTGCAATCTGAGTCTATGAAATTCATTTGAAAATGATCTGTAGAATGTGATTTCACAAAATATGAGTTGTTTTTTCACTTTTTTACCGGAGCTAGTTTTTGAAATTCAAGTTTTTAAATGAGAAAAAGACTTTAATATATGATTTTTCAACCGCTATGACATCATTAGGGCATCTTACCAGAGGCACAAATGGCAGTACCGACTACTTGGCAGTTGTGCAGCAGGTACCAATCTAGAAACAGGATCGGTGAAGGACTTGCCAACAAGGGTTGCAGGTTTCAATGAACCTATACCATGGCCCTTCTTAATTTCTGTATGAAAACAAAGTGGAGAAAGGAAAGAAAGATTAGATGAAGTTTGTAGAAAATTAGATTGGATATTAGACCTTGGGTATCAAATTTTCTTGTGGGCCCCTGGAATCCCAGTCCAACAGGATATTTGTAGTGATGAGTGAATTTTTTTGCCAGGCATAGATTTGTAGCAAATTTCTGCATTTTGCCATTGGCGAAACTTCTGTGAAAATTTGTTGCAAAAAAATTCATTGCGTGCCACAAAAAAGCTGCAGTCACGTCAAAATAGGCACGGTGGCATCATAATGGTTGCACGACACCCACATTTTTCAGCGGTTTCGCAAATTTTCCGGCACAGCAAAATGGGAAAACTCACGAATGTCTGACATTTACTAAAAAGTCTGAGCTGAAAAAGTAACAGAAAAGTCGCAAAAATTCTGAATTTCCAAGTTTTGAAGCAAAAGAATGATCCTCCAGGGAAGGGACATCTGCCATTGACTTCTACATGATCTCGGGAATTGTTGAATTTGGATTTTTAGCCATTTGGACACATAGTAAATCTGCTAGCACAAACAAGCTCCTTTCACAGGACAATAAAAATCTAATGTAAAGAGGAAAAAAATATGGCCTCATCCGTGATCAGTAACTTATATAGGTATCTTTTTAACACAACACAAGGAATGAGAACCCATGTCCTCAGTGTAGAATCTATATGGTTTGTGTGACTTGTAGGGATTGGCTGTTTCTTTAAAAGCCAACCATAAGGTAGAAAACACTATATCTATCCCTGAGGTGACATTTTTAATGCAAAAAGCCATTTAATAATAAACAAGCTGCAGTGAAAATCATATTTCAGTGTAAACTACCAGAAAGGTCACTGATAGAGTTTGGGAAATAGATGCCAAAGGGCTTTACCTGAAGTCACAATGAATTGCCTAATGTCACAGGGAGTTGACAAGATTCCCTTCCCTTAGATCTTCCTCTAATATTTACTGTTTCTTTTGAAGATGGTTATATGGAAAGAAACCACCAGTTTAAACCTTTCGAGTGAATATGATTGATTTACAGACATCTTTTTTCGAGAAAAATACAAATAATATATGTTTATTTTGTGCAGGAATGATTCATTTCAGCATGGAAACTTGTGTTGACTTCGACGTAACGTTCTTTCATCTTCAGGATCTGATGCGTCATAGAAAAGAATGTTAACTTCCCAGAGCTAGTAAATGCAAATAACAGGTTAATCTCACTTTAGTAAACACAGGGGTGGCATTAATTATGGTCAAGAAAATGTACAACTTTAACGGGAGATGAGTTATAGACAATTGTTAGCAAAGAGGCACCAGCTTAGACTATTGGGAATCCTTCATGAGTGGCGTGTCAGTATTTTATTCTTTGTAATAATAAAACAATACATGTACCAACAAAGATATAATTACCCCTTATTGGGGGCAGAACAGCCCTATTGGGTTTATTTAATGGTTAAATGATTCCCTTTTCTCTGTAATAATAAATCAGTACCTGTACTTGATCCCAACTAAGATATAATTACCCCTTATTGGGGGCAGAACAGTCCTATTGGGTTTATTTAATGGTTAAATGATTCCCTTTTCTCTGTAATAATAAAACAGTACCCGTACTTGATCCCAACTAAGATATAATTACCCCTTATTGGGGCAGAACAGCCCTATTGGGTTTATTTAATGGTTACATGATTCCCTTTTCTCTGTAATAATAAAACAATACCTGTACTTGATCCCAACTAAGATATAATTACCCCTTATTGGGGGCAGAACAGCTCTATTGGGTTTATTTAATGGTTAAATGATTCCCTTTTCTCTGTAATAATAAAACAGTACCTGTACTTGATCCCAACTAAGATATAATTACCCCTTATTGGGGGCAGAACAGCCCTATTGGGTTTATTTCATGGTTAAATGATTCTCTTTTCTCTGTAATAATAAAACAGTACCTGTACTTGATCCCAACTAAGATATAATTACCCCTTATTGGGGCAGAACAGCCCTATTGGGTTGATTTAATGGTTAAATGATTCCCTTTTCTCTGTAATAATAAAACAGTACCTGTACTTGATCCCAACTAAGATATAATTACCCCTTATTGGATGCAAAATAATCCTATGGGAGATGGCCTTCCTGTAATTCGGTGCTTTCTGGATAACGGGTTTCTGGATAACAGATCCCATACCTGTAACATATATACAGCCTCTTTCCCTGCTATTAATACCTTGTTCTTAGCTTGTATTAAATATGGATGAATGTTTAAGTTAGAAATCAATATGCTCTCAGATCATACATATCCATTAGCACCCACTTACAGCCCTCTGACTGAATATTTCCATATAAAATATACAAAATGTATTTTTTTCATATATATTTAATTCAAACTATTTAACCAGTCAAGAGTCAAGTCAGCAGGTCATCAAAATAATTCCATGATTGCTATTCATACAGTGCAGTTAAACAGAGGTGCCCTGAAATTGTAGGGTCTCCTTTAATGGCATTATCCCAACAAACTCTACTCTCTCATCCGTATAATTAAAAATGCAGTGGAATATAAAATGAAGTTCCGTAATTGAGGGAAAATACAATGCATATAGTTATGGTCAGCACCCAGTTCCACCTTTAGAAATGATGTGACCCCATGTACCAGCCTGGTCATGTTCCATGACACCCAAACAAACACCAGATTCTCTGAAAAGCCCACATATTTTCTCAGCCCCTAACTGGCCCCTGAGAGGATATCTGCCCTATCACAGCTGTCAGCACTAGAGTGCCACCTTTTTTGTAATTAAGTACTGGCTTTTGGGTGGAGCAATAGAAGGTGATGTCACACAGGGGCGGTAAATTGGGCGGGGTGGAAGGGGACATAGGCAGAGTGGGTAGGGAAATGGATGGAGTGATCAGACTTGGGGGAAACACACGTGGCATAGGGGAAATATGGCAGTGGAGAAGGCCACGGAAGGCAGGAAGTTATAGGGTATTACAAATTTCATTGCCAGCTAATTTGTAATTCTGGCCCAGCCGGCTGGTCCAGTCAAATACCGGCAAGGTGGCAACCCTAGCCAACACCTATCCACTGTGCAGCGTTACTTATGGATCATCTAATACTTCTCTTTTCAACTAATTATCATCTTACTCCTTCGTTGTAGCAATAAAACCAACCAACCACAAATAAGATGCAAGTGAATGTCTCCCGAATGCTTGGAATTTTATTCATACAAGAAGGTCCTTAAATCATTCACTTACCGCGGGTATTTAGTATTCATGAAATCTCTGATGTATTTATTTATTTTGAAAAAATGTGTCCGTTTTATTTATGTCTGTATTTTTTGAAAGAGAATAAATCCAAAGTCTTCAGAATGCCCATATTTGTTTGGGGCATAGTAGCTAAAAACTTCTCATTTAAGCCTTCAATCAACATGAACAACATTGGAGACAAATATCACCAGTGATATTGCTCATAGCAACCAATCAGTAACTAGTTCAGAATGGTCACCTACAAGTTAGAAAACAAAAGCAAAGATCTGATTGGTTGCTATATGCAACATTACCGGGAATGTTTGTCTCCAATATTAATAAATGTGCCCCAACAATTTCAACAGTTACTATCTACAAAACTGATTCCATTAGGAGCATTAAAAAGGTAATATTTTGAAGTGCTGTATAATAAAAGTAGAATTTACAAAGACAATCAAGCCAATCATGGAGGAAGAGGGGAATGGGGAGAGTACCCCCACCGAGGGGATAATAATACTCAGCAGGACATAAAGCAGCATGTCTTGAGCAAATCTCAGTGTCCTTGATTTACCTCCGTGCTGATATCAGTACAACCGAATCTCATTGTCAAATCCAGAAACCCAATGTTCTCATAAAAAACATTTTCATTACATTCAATATGCCTTTTAATGAGTGTGAACACTTTATACGGTGGTTCAGAGATCGCTTTGATCAATGTCATCGCTTCAGCTAGCTAGACAGGTAAGTATAATTGTAGCTTCTGGTGCATGGATAAAACAAGAAAAAAAACTATTAGGGATCAGGAAACTTTTTACAGGCTAGACTTTTGCAAGAGAACAAAAACACGGCCTGTTGCTCAAAAAAACCCAAAAAACAGATATTATTATTATCTGCCCCTTTCACATTAACCAATGGGATTAGAGCTGTCTGTAAGAAAAGCAGTTGTAACATAGTGCCAAGGAACTTCTCTACCAAAGTAGGACAGCTAAGAGCCCATTAACCACAATGAAATATTTCCTTTCCACTGACTTTGATGCATTTTGGCAACATTTTGTGAATTTTTTTGCTGTATTGTGAATTTTTCAGCAAAAAGAATTGGACCATATTTGATGATCACCAGTCCCTATTTTAAACCACACACAACAGCCTGGCCCATCAGAAACACAATTTTCCCAAGTAAAGCCTACATTTCTTCGGTTCCTTGTCCTCCCACATTTGAGTTTCTTAGCAGCTTCATGGTTTTCTTTCACAATTTCCAAGATTTTCCCCAGAAAGACCTTCTTCTCTGTGCCTTTTCCTAGTAATGTGTAGGATTCTCATTCAGCAGGATGAAGCCTTCAGCATCTCTCTCATCGTTCCAGAGCAATAATGGAGAAGCTGCATAGATATGAGATTAAGCCAACCTGAGGAACAACAGACACTCTAAAGTCATTTACTTCCATTCTGCCTTTTTATCAAATATTTGTTCTTTGCTACCTGAATTTCCTTGTAATTTCTCACTATGAACTCATGTCAACCTATGGACTCCAGGGGGAAAATACCTTTATTTATGTATTTATTACATTCTCTGGGCACTTGTACAAATGTTTACCATTGGGATGATTTTGCATAGTTGTTTTCTACATCTACTCCTTTTCTTTTTTATTTTTTGTAACTTATAGTTTTATTTGTTTTTTATTCCACTTACACAAATGGACATTGCATATTAAGGCATTTTACACCATTGTTCTTACATTTGTCTTCTGTCGTAGTTATACAATAAAACGATCAATAAAAAGAAATATATGAGTCAAGGAGAGAGGGGGACATAATTTAACAAAGGGTAGGGGGGAAAAGGCTCCGGGGAAGCTTTATTCTAGCTGTGTGGAAGTACACGGATCTATGTTTGTGCTGGCTGTGCAAGTAGGTCCCAAGGTGACCATATTTTCAGGTACTGGGGAGTTTTGTTTTGCAGCCGAGCTAGGCTATATTCTAATTGCTTAATACTATTGACTTTTTGTTTTACTTCTGGAAGGGAGGGAATGGTGGGCGTCTTCCATTTTCCATCTACTCCTTTTCTGAATACAAAGGGTAGGCACTACAAGCTACCAAAAGCAAGTGTAGTGTGCAAAGTAAATGTTATGATGCAAATTGCCTTCTTTTCTTTACCCACAATGCAGCATTTTTCTCATAATTCCAGTGTAATTGAGTACACTGAAATTCCCACTGTGGGAACCTTGAAGCTACCACCAGGTCCAGGGTGGCAGTATCTTCATGGTCTGAACATAAAGTTACAATAGGCCTAGGGAAGTGTAGGTATCCCCCTTTCCAATTGTGCTGGAAAAATTCTGTTTAATACAGGTGGCACTGTATGAGCTGCAGAAATATACTTGCCTTTTGTCTGGAAGATGTGCTATAAAACATATTTATTCGAAAAGAGCATTGTATATACAGCGTTGGGATAAGAAGCTCTTTCCTTTTTGTGCTTTGCATAGCACAAATCCTTCATGAGCTCATTGGTTATGTTAGTCATTATAAATAATGGAGGTGATCAGTTCAGAATCTCTGCTGCCTTTATGCACAGGGATAGACTATTTAAATGGAACTCAGCAGGATGCTTATTTTTCTAAGCAGTTTCAAAAGAGTTTTTGTTGGTATAATGACTTATTAATATAAAATATTTACAACCGTCTAATTGGCCTGATCCCTGATTCTGTTTTCCTTCTAAGCACAATTATATGGGTTTTTATGAGTAATTATTCAGTAAAATGAAGTTCTTTGAAGCCAGACAGTGTTTTAACACTACCATAACCTCAACACAAAATGGTTTTAACATTAACCTAGGGTGGGTAGTGTAGGGAGTGCCATATATTGATCTGGCTGACACTTTTGTGCTCTGGCTGACACTTTTGACTAACACTACAGATCTCCAGCAACTGTAAGTACTCTTAATAGAGAAATATTAATCATTAATATCTAGTATAAATAAATTTGAAGCAACTGGACTTGTTTAGTAATCATTGAAGACGTTTCACTACTCATCCGAGCAGCTTCTTCAGTTCAACTGACTGGTATGGGAAGTCCTCAGCATATATACTCTTCCACTAATCCAATCACAATGGCACTATGTAACTCTTCAGAAAGGTGACATCTGAAACTCACAGAGGTGTGAATGCTGTGGAGTTACTTTGAAAGGATTACCCAAGTATCATGCAACTCTTCAAACAGGTGTTACTTGTTAGAGTTGCATGAATGGATGTGTGAAGAGTTCTGAAACTGCCGGGGTACAGATGTTAGAACAGCATTGTATGTAGCAGACAGATGGTGTCGAAGTCCCCCGCCTCTGTTAAGGGATGGTTTCTCCACCTTGACATGAATGGCCTCTTTTACACCTCTTTCAAACCAGCGGTCTTCTTTGTCCAAAATTTGGACGTTGCTGTTTTCAAAGGAGTGTCCCTTGTCTTTTAGGTGTAGAAAGACAGCAGAGTCCTGGCCTGTAGTGTTCGCCCTCCTATGCTGAGCCATTCGCATAGAGAGCAGTTGCTTTGTCTCACCAATGTAAAGGTCTGTGCACTCCTCGCTACACTGGACTGCGTATACAACATTGCTTTGTTTTTCCTTTGGTGTTGGATCCTTTGGGTGTACAAGTTTTTGTCACAGTGTGTGGATTAGTGGAAGAGTATATATGCTGAGGACTTCCCATACCAGTCAGTTGAACTGAAGAAGCTGCTCGGATGAGTAGTGAAACGTCTTCAATGATTACTAAACAAGTCCAGTTGCTTCAAATTTATTTATACTAGATATACCATGACCTGGATGAATGAAAATCTTCATAGACATTAATCATTAATGGCATTTTCTCCGCCATACAGCAATATAAACCCCTACATCCTCCATTGATATATCAGTTCGTTTGTGCACTTTTAGAAAGTGATTTGTTTCCAATCTGTTGCTCAAAAACATGCTACACAACAACCAGTAGAGTAGTGTAGAGCTTGATAAGGATAGGAGGGCTGACCTCCATTATTTCACACCCCCTTAGTGTGCTGTGGTTGGAGGGTTAGTTACCCTAGCTAGGGTATAGGGGAGGCGCTAAGTGCAACCATTTCATGTTTTCCACAGGTAGGAGGATCAGCAGCAGAATCAGCACCCTTCCCACCCTCACTATGGAGCTGCAAAGGGGGTTAGTCACAGTTGGGGTGGTTTGATTCTGAGTCCTGTAGGGACTAAAATTGCTAGCTGAAAAGGTGAGTGGGCATCTGGATAGGCCCAGGATCCTTGTAAAAAGTTGCAGGTAAAGGGACTGGTAGACTCCCTCTAAGGATAGGAGATGGGGTAGGTCTTTACTGTGTGAAGCAGACATCTTACATAAGGATGAAATGAACCAAGGCATACTTTTACTCAGCAGTTCCAACACAGGGGATGGCAAAGTACAGTATAGTACTCTCTTTTTCTCTCAGTATTGTCTAGTACCCCTGCCCTATGGATGAAAACTAGCAGAGTGCCATTGGTGGTTAAAGGGGTTTGTTCTCCTTTACTGATCCCTCCCTTTCTTTGTTATGTCCACATACTGTGTACAAGCTTCAACTGTCTCACTACAGCCCATAGGTCCTTTCTAACATACTCCCTGAATGCTTCAGTCCTAAACTGGTGCACAATTGGCCAGGGTTCTAACCTCAATCTCTACCTCTTCTTTGGAACAAAACAATCACCGCTGGTGTGATTCTGGTATACTGAACTCCTACTTACCCTAGTCCTAGCTAAGTGCAGCCCCTAGGGTTCCCTCCTTACATGTTGCCCCTTACTGGCCAATGACATGGAGGCAGGAACAAAAATGGGTGGGGCTATGAGGCAGAGAGGGGCAGAGCTGCTAAACTGCTAAACGGAGCCAGCTGCAGAGTGGTAGTATAATGGGCAGGATGGCAGAGTGGAGGCAACCCTAGCAGCCCCCTTTTCCTTCAGACTGGCCCAGTTGCCTAAACTGCCATCAGTTCTTCATAGGTCCATCATAAGAAGTCTCCAGCTAAGGCACTTCTTTGTATAATCTCCTGTGGAGGGGGGGGGGGGGTGGAGTCCCTACAGGTCAACCTTGGGCGTCCCTACAGGTCAACCTTGGGTGTTGGTGCCACCTGCTGGGCGGACTAACTATAACAATAACTATGACATTTGAAATAAATTAAATCTTTCTTTTCATCAGCTTTTGATGAGGTAAAGAAGCAGAAATCAGGCTTAAGACACTGGCTCAGGGCCAGTCTTCCTGGAGAATATGTTGGCAGTTACATAGTTACATAGTAAAGTTGGGTTAAAAAAAAAACCAGAGTCCATCAAGTTTGCTAATGTTCATGTTCGCTGGCATGGTGGCATTTCTAAACTATTAGGGGTGACATAAAGGGAGTGGGGGACACTACAGAGCTTGACACTGCACTTGGCATATACATTTACCGCATATGAAACTGAGGCCCCCTGTACAGCAACATTAAGTTCATGGCAGTTATAATTGCTGGGGGTTGTTTCAATAGGTCATTTTTCAAAATGTCATCCCACATTCATATCTGTTGGTACCCGTGTCAGCTTCCTCCTCTTTTCAGCATCCAAAGGCCAGGCACATACAGGAGAAACAGAAACAGGCAACCTTTAATGGTGCAATATCATAGTCTGTCTAGCAATGCTGGGTGGGGGTACTCACAACATAATGTGAATATATGCATCAAGAGTGAACCTATATCTGCCTCTGCTAATCCTCCTCCCCACCACCCAGTTCTCACTACTAACATCCCTATCTCTGTACTGTCACCGTTTCTATCTCAGCTAATTTGATATATTGCAACATTGCACTTGGGGAGGAGGTGTCCATATTCTAGCAGACTAGACCACTAGAAAAAGTGGTGCTACCATTTATTTGACTTCATTATATGTGATTGAGGTACAAGTAGAACTACAAATAAGTGTTGTTGGGAGCTGTATTGGTTAAACCAATAAAGGTGTTTATAATTTGAATATAAATGCACAAACTTTTCCAGCCTGATAGAATTCCATAAAATGCTTAAGCATAAATCCATGTATAGCACATTTTTATATACAGGTATAGGACCCATTATCCAGAATGCTTGGGACCAAGGGTCTCAATACCTTAAGTCTACTAAAAAATCAATAAAACATTAATTAAACCCAATAGGATTGTTTTGCATCCAATAAGGGGTAATTATATCTTAGTTGGGATCAAGTACAGGTACTGTTTTATTATTACAGAGAAAAGGGAATCATTTAACCATTAAATAAACCCAATAGGGCTGTTCTGCCCCCAATAAGGGGTAATTATATCTTAGTTGGGATCAAGTACAGGTACTGTTTTATTATTACAGAGAAAAGGGAATCATTTAACCATTAAATAAACCCAATAGGACTGTTCTGCCCCCAATAAGGGGTAATTATATCTTAGTTGGGATCAAGTACAGGTACTGTTTTATTATTACAGAGAAAAGGGAATCATTTAACCATTAAATAAACCCAATAGGGCTGTTCTGCCCCCAATAAGGGGTAATGATATCTTAGTTGGGATCAATTACAAGGTACTGTTTTATCTCTACAGGTATATAGAAAAAGGAAATCAGTTTTAAAATCTGAATTATTTGATTAAAATGTAATTCGGAGCTTTCTGGATATTGGGTTTCCGGATAAGTACTAGAAACCATTTCCAAACATCAGGTAACACATACCTATTACGTTACACTGTATAACTCCTATAACCATTAGACCATCCACTGCTTTTCATTAAATAATGTCAGCAATTGCAACACATAGGCAATTATTATGCATACAAGGTGCCATCCGCATGATCACAATTAAAGGCATGCTGGGAGTTTTCTCAGAATCTCAAGCTAGTGTGGAAAGCTTTGATTTAGACTCTGTTTCATTACACAGTGTGATTAAGTCTTCATTTCTCTTCAAATGAGTGAACAGGAAAGAAATGTCAGGAGTGGCTGGCCTTCGGTATAATTATATCAACATAAAGGTCACCTTCATTAAAGGGATGTTATAGCTAAAATCCAAGCTGCCTGGCATGTTCCCTTCTTTTCCAGTTCAATACTGCAATACAGTGCTTCTGAGACATTCACTCACCTGGGAGAATGATACCACTAAATGGTACACGTATGGGATCCCTTATCTGGAAACCCGTTATCCAGAAAGCTCTGAATTATGGAAAGCCCGTCTCCCATAGACTACATTTTAATCAAATAATTCAGAATTTTAAAACTGATTCCCTTTTTCTCATTATCATTTCACATCTGTCTATCTATTCCCATAAACCAGGGATCCCCAACCTTTTATACCTGTGGGAGCAACACAAGTATGAAAAAAGTTCCTGGGGTGCAAATAAGGGCTGTTATTGGATATTTGGTATCCTATGTGGTCTGGCAGCCTACAGGAGGCTCTCTGTATTCAATGCAACCTTCAAGCCAGAAATTCAAAAATAAGCCCCTGCTTTGAGGGCCACTGGGAGCAACATCCAAGGGGTTGGGGAGCTACATGTTGCTTGCGAGCCACTGGTTGGGGATCACTGCCATAAACTCTATTTAAAACAATGTTATAACTACATTATCAGAACAGAGGTTTATTTTACACGCTATCTCCACTTTTAAAGGGTCACCTGTTAACATCAGTCACATGACAAAAGCTATCATTAGTGATGTCAGAAACAGCATTACATAGAGCATTGCAATTGTTTATATCAATACTCACACACTGACCATAACGCCTTCATTAATGGATGCCCTATTCTTTGAATTGAGTTTTTCAATGTTTTAATTGTTGATCTCAGTCAAGAAATCCCTGTAATGTAACAATCTGACACAGGCAACAGTGAGTCTCTCTCATGTGTCTAACTGTGGGTGTTACAGAACAGAGTTTCAAGATGGTCCTTAAAAAAGGGTCTCCTGGAGACAAATAACATCATTTTCTTATATAATTGCTGCACAATTCAGACTTCAGAGTGTGTGTGTTTGACGGCTTTGCTTGAGACTTCAGGCAATTGGTGCATCAGAATACCTCTTATTTGCTTGTATGTAGTGATGGGCGAAATGTTTGGCAGGCATGGATTCGCGGCGAATTTCCGCGCTTCGCGGATTGTTTCGCGAAATGGATGCAAAAAATTTGCCACGGAAAAATTCCCTGCGCTCCCAAAAATTGTCGCGGTCGTCAAAAGAATTGGCGCAGCATCAAATAAATAGTCGCAGTGTCAAAATAAATAGTTGCGGTGTCAAAGAATAGTCGCGGCGTCAAAATAAATAGCCGCACGTCAAAAGAATAGTCGCAGCGTCAAAATAAATAGTTGCGTGTCAAAAAATTAGTGGCAGGCGTCAAAAGAATAGTCGCGGGCGACAACATTTTTTTACGTCCAATATTTTCCCCGTTTCGCAAATCTTTTGAAAGATTCGCTCATCCTTCTTGCATGAGATTGCCAATGTGAGTGGCTGTATCTGTGCAACATACCAGATGCATGCTTTCCCATGACAAGGAGAAGACCTCATTTCCGTCCCTGTAAAATGCTTCTTTTTGACAGAAAGAAGAATAAGATTTACCTTATGCCGTATTGCCTAATCATCTCCAGCCACATAGCTCACATATTTATCATCAACCTATTTTGTATTTTACATATAAAAAGCCCTTTTTGCCTTACAGAACCGTACAGGCTACAGTACCAATTCCTTTTTCATGACAATGACTTTTGTATTTGAATCTGAAGTTCAGTTTCCAAAGCAATGATTGAGCAGTGATAGACCTGCTAAGATGGCACATCTCTTAAAAACCTGAAATGCAATTTTTAGTCAGTATAAAACAGTCTCAACAACTAATGGGAATATATTAAGGAAACAATAGCTAAACTGTATTAACTTGTAGTACTGGTTTTCATCTAAGTAACATGTGGGCGGTTTGTAAAAGATTCAGAAATTCCAAACGCCTCTGAATGGTCCAGTTTATAATGAAATTGCCACCTGGGCAGCCTACAGAGACGGCCTACAGAAAGTTCTGTTTCATATTTTGTGGGATGAAAGAAAGCCAAGCCCATTTTGTTATTCAAGAACATTTTAGGAATCATATTTGCACAGCCCGTCCCATTCTACAGATTTATTTACCGTTACAAGCTGACATGAAATTCTGGGAAGTTTGGGTTTTGGTTTTTGAACCTGAAGTGTTGAAATTGTATTAGGAAGACTGCAATGTTAAAGACATGCTACAGTCAGTGTGACTGATCAAAGTGGTATTGGTGAGTAGTAAAGGGGAGAGATTGCCCATAGAATAGCTGTAGTTGGCTAGAAAACAGCAGTACATAGCAAACAGAGGCTGGAAATCATAGAAGCAGCCCCAAAGGGACATAGAATGTGGTGAAGAGAAAGCTGTGTCCAAAGCAAACTGTTAAAGTGAGAGGGAAAAAAAAAGACTGAGATAGAAAGAAAAAAGAAAGAGCCCTTAGTGGAGGAAATGTCTTCCTGAAATTGTGACTTGGCTTATAAATACGATGTCTTTATTTAGACCAACAAAACATGCCCTTTATAAAACCTCCCTTTTTCCCATTCCTTAAGTCTCTTTTCTGATCATTCCTCCATGTCCATAGTCTGTCGCCTCCTTTATATCTGTGGCCTCTCTACATCTTCATTACTACTTTCCTCATCTCTGTTTCCTCTTCCCAATCCTTCTGCAATGTTTCTACCTCTCTGATCTCTTCTCCTTGCCACTTGTCTATGGCCACCCCAACTCCTGACAGGTCACAAATTTAAATTGCTATATCCCATGGACCTCCCTGGTCTTCCTATATACTGGCCAGTGCTTCTTCTGGTTGAGCCACAGGAGGACTGATATTAATTACAAAGACCTCTTTCCCTCTGCCTTTCCCAGGCAAACTCATTGACCTCAGTCACAGGAATTTCCCAATTAAGGGGCCATTAAAACCTGCATTTTACTCCTCTCAGATTTTGGATTATTGAGCTTCCTTTTGTGGTCTACCCCCTGAGTCCCTGCAAAGTGGACTTCTCTGCTTTGCCATTATCTACTGATTTTCTGATTGGACCTCTAGCTATTATTCAGACTTGCTTTTGCCTGTTGCCTTCCCTGATCTCTTGACTGCCTATGGTTCTGTTATTTTCTGCTACTGGCCTGTTTTTTTGCTTACCTTTGAGACTTGCTTTGCCTGCCTCACTGCTAGCACTACCATATCTGCTGTTTATCTTTACTTATGCTTAGTTTATTTATTACATCATTCTTCTCAAATTGTATATTGTTACTAGTTTTCATCAAGCCACTAAAATGTATCTTCAAGGTTATAGAGCACAAAGGCTCCTTCCTGCCAGTCATTCATCTATGGGTCACCCTGACATTTAGAACTTAATCAAACATTACATCATAGTGTGTGCTTTTGTTTTTAATCAGGCTGTGGCTTTCAGATTATTTGTTACTCTATATTTTGTCCTTATATTCCATTCCCGCAAGTGAGCAAAATAAATAAGACCAAAGTAAAAGGTATTCCTATGATAACTTTAGAAAAAATTAAATTGAAATCCAATTAACTGACCAACTTATACAATAGGGCTGTTGTCACTCAGGTTGACTTTCTATGACTTGTACTGAAGAAACATGACATATGCAGTTATTGCTGCTTTCCATTCATAGGGAGGAGCATTAGGTGGGATGGACATGTTTTTTGGAAACCTCCCGGAGCACATATAGCAATAGTCAGATAGCATATAATCAATGGTTGACTTAAGTTATATTCATATATTCTGTAGGGATGCACCAAACCCACTTTTTTTTGGTTCAGCCGGGTGGATTAGGCCGAAACGGAACCCTTCAAAAAAAGCCTGGATTCGGCCCGAATCTCGAACCGGATCCGGGATTCGGTGCATCCCTAATATTCTGCAACTAACATGACTGTTTATAATCATATTAGTGTGTGTATTGATATGTTTTATAAAGTGATGACCCTTTGCCCTGATTTGTATGGGAAGTTAACCAGACACGGGCATTGCTGTTCACCCCCCCTGCCCCCTTATTTACCCACATGGCTAGAATGTTTGCTTTAATTCTATCCTGCCAGAATCATGGATTTTTCTCTTAAACATATTGATTTGTAGTCAGTTAGTGTCTATGTCAACATTGACTTATAAATTAAGTATCTGATTCCTGCATTAAATATATGATGAGATTATTCTCATTTGAACCTTGTACAATATAAGGAAATATAAAATGATTTAAACATGATTTGCTGCTTCAATTAATCTAATTCAAAGACAGATTTTAACACATGTTCTGTTTCATCTTGATGGTTTGGTTGGCTGTGTAGATCTTCATTGATTGGGAATTGATGAAGAAGTTGTCCTGATACACTGGGGCCTACTTTTTAACATTTGAGAAGTTTTTCTTAATTACATTTTCCCCGCAAATTAACAAGATCAAGTATTTCTGTTTCCAGTTTTTTCATAACCGCACTAGAGAGCAAGAAAAAAAACTACGAGAAATAGATTTGAATTTCTTTTGCATTCAAAGTTTTTAAAAAGACATGAACTTAAAAATCAAATGGAGAAAAGAGGAAAATGCAGAGAGGAATATTTTGCTTGTTCTGTATCCATTTACCCAACTCTAATCTCCCCAAGTTGGCATCCCACCGGCGAAAGGTTGGCCTCGCGATTTCGGCAAATCGCCGAAAATGCCTCCCGAGGCAACTTCGGCGATTTGCCGAAATAGCATGCGCAGCGTGTGCCATCCCACCGGCGACTTACATGTTCCCCGGTGGGATGGCAACTCGGGGAGATCAGTCTCCCGCGAACAGGGAGATTTGTCGCCAACCCCACTCTAAAACCTCCCACCAATCCTGTACTCCCACATAGTAGCTCCCAAGGGTCCTCACTGCTCCCAGCACCTCCCCACAGTCCAAGTCACCCTTCCTTAATCACTTTGGTGCCTGAGATTTATTCAGGTAGAAGTTAGCCATAGAGATATGGAAGTGCAGTAAGTTTAATGGAACCATTGTGATTGCATATTGCTGTATTGCCATTATGGGCTTAAAGTGAGGGGGAAATCCATACCAGTCAGTTGTACTGAACAATATGCTCGGATGAGTGGTAAAATATTTTTCAAGACTACTCAGAAACTCCGGCTCCTTTAGACTTTTGTCTACTACATACTGCTAAATGGTTATTTCAGCTTATATACTGGAATTTGAAACACTTCTAACAAGGGTTATTAAATAACACCATATGTCTAATAAAAATATGGATTTGTAGCCCTTTTATGGTGCAGTGACTCAGTAGAGAATATGGTTTGCTATAATAAAAACGCTTGAAGCTTGCTTGGTCTGTATGTCTTCAAGAGAAATGGACTGGGATTCAAAACAGGCCCTGGTATTTCAAGAGATGCCCAAACAGCCCCCCACCAGACCACTGTCTATGGCATCTTACAGCAGCCCCTCTGGCATTCACTCCTCTACTCCTACATTTCTTCACTGGTCTCCCTGCACATTCCTGGTCGTCTCCTCCGCTCCTTTCAGAGCCTCCGTCTCTTTACACCATCCACACCCACTGCGCTCTCTCATCTTAAGCCTTTCTATCTCGCTGCTCCTTCCCTCTGGAACTCTATCCCCGAATCCCTCCGGGAACACTCACTCTCTTTAAGATAAAGCTCAGCTGTTACCTAATGGAGCACAAAAATATTATTTTGCCTAGTCCTGCGCTTAAGGGCAAATGCCCATACCTTGTGCACTCTTACCTTCCAGTTTGTGTCTGTATGTTACTCAACCACTGTAAGCTCTATGGGGCAGGGACCTCCTACTGTGTCTCATACCATATGGCACTTATTCCCTGTGTATGTATACTTATTTATTCTATTTATTATAACACTTGTCCTCCCTGTGTGTAGTTTTGTATTTTGTAAGATTGTACAGCGCTGCGTACCCTTGTGGCAAGTTTTACATACATATATACATACATACATTAGCCAGAACCCACCAATTGCCAGTTCGACCTGGACGTCTATAATGCCTCTTTTGTTTTTCTGTTTCCTGTCTTTCAGTTTTTATTTAGCATTCACAAATACACCAAGGAACCTGAATCAAATCCCTAGTATCCCCTTCCCATAATTCTTCTTTAGCTAAATGCTTTGGAGCCACATCGTTGAGAAGCCCATCTATGAGGCTGAGAACATAACAAGCTCATCCATTGAAAAAAGCTGAACCGAGCATAATAAATGGACACAAGAACAAATAACATATAAAAGAAAGTCAATTAGCTGTAAAAATGTTGAGGTTTTGCTCTCAAAACAATTGTAATTCTTTACAAAGACCGAATGTATAATGTTGGGAAGGGGCTAATAATTTGCTGGTTTCTCACTTATTTATGCATTTCAGTTAATCGCTTCCTGTATTGCTTGAGGGGGAAAAGCTATTTAGCAGCTAATGGCCCATCAGTGTCTATCTCAGTAAATGCTGTGAAAGCGAAAGCTGAATAAGTTCTTTTAAAAAAAAAACCCAACATGCATTATAGATTTGCTACATTTCGTGGAAAAAAAAATCATTAAAGAACTGCGTTCATAAAAACATTTCATTCCGCTTACAAGGCCGCATAGATATAGAATGAGTGTAGCTGCTGGAAAGAATGTGTCGGAGCTCTCTGGGACTCCCTCGTTTCCTCTGATCATTGTGTGCAGGCCTCCTCTCTTGGATTGGGAATGTGCTTTGCTGCCCGAGTTCGCTTGGCAATGCATCTGTCTGGACTGCGAGCTCTAAATACAGTTCTTGTACATTTTGTACTACATTCGCTCGCCAAGTAACACACGGAAAAAAAGTGCAGCACAAAAACGGAGGAAGAGGGACATAAAATTTCATTCCGGCAACAGCGCAATAAACAGTCATTTTGCCCTATCAATGAAAACAGGTTTAAAAATATGTGTAGAAATAAAGAACAATATAATATTACTGCCTGGGAAATCAAATGCCACCCGGTACAGCAAGGATATAATACCAGCAAAGTGCGTTCTACAATGTTTCCCTCAGTCCTTTCTTTTTTCTAAGAATTCAACCATCTTACATGGAGTTGTATAAACATCTCCAACTGCTGAAAAGTCTAAGCCAATGTGAAGGTAAAGTACATACATCCTGCTCTGCTGTACTTGGGCGCAACGTGGATGGGTGTCAAGGTGCGCATTCTAGGGGATTTATCTGGTATTCCTTTTAGGTGCAAATTCATACTGCAGGTATGGGATCCCTTATCCAGAAACTGGTTATCCAGAAAGCTCCGAATTACAGAAAGCCCGTCTCCCATAGACTCCATTTTAATAAAATAATTCAGAATTTTAAAACTGATTTCCTTTTTCTCTGTAATAATAAAACAGCCCTATTTGGTTCATTTAATGGTTAAATTATTCCCTTTTCTCTTTAATAATAAAACAGTACCTGTACTTGATCCCAACTAAGATATAATTACCCCTTATTGGGGGCAGAACAGTCCTATTGGGTTTATTTAATGGTTAAATGATTCCCTTTTCTCTTTAATAATAAAACAGTACCTGTACTTGATCCCAACTAAGATATAATTACCCCTTATTGGGGGCAGAACAGCCCTATTGGGTTTATTTAATGGTTAAATGATTCCCTTTTCTCTGTAATAATAAAACAGTACTTGTACTTGATCCCAACTAAGATATAATTACCCCTTATTGGGGGCAGAACAGCCCTATTGGGTTTATTTAATGGTTAAATGATTCCCTTTTCTCTGTAATAATAAAATAGTACCTTGTAATTGATCCCAACTAAGATATACTGTAATTAATTCTAATTGGAAACAATCCTATTGGGTTTAATTAATGTTTATTGATTTTTTTGTAGACTTAAGGTATGGAGATCCAAATTACAGAAAGACCCCTTATCCGGAATACCCTTGGTCCCGAGCATTCTAGATAACGGGTCCTATACCTGTATTTTACATACCAGTTCAAGTCTGGTGCCCTAAGTAGTGATGAGCGAATATGTCCCGTTTTCACTTCAACGACCAATTCACGAGACGACAGGAAAATCCACGGAACTGAGAAAAATCAGCGAAATGCGTGATTTTTTTTGGAGCGCACATATTTTTTTAAAGCGACTGTGCATATTTTGCCGCGGCCACGTCCATTTTGACGCAACCGCACCTAATTTGATGTAATCCCACTTATTTCGACGTGACCATGACTTTTTTGATGCGCAACAAATGTTTCCTTGGAGAACGTTTCACAAAACAATTCTCCAATGCCGAAATGCGGGAATTTGCTGCAAATCCATGCCTGCAGAAAAAATTCACTCATTATTGGGCTCTCTTCACCTCTTGTATCGGTTATTGATTGCTTTATATGTTACTCTGTATGTCCAATGTATGTAACCCACTTATTGCACTTATTGTTGACTATGTACCTCCCTTGATACTGAACTTTGCATCTTCTACTTATTATATAATCAGGCTCCCTAAAATAAAGGGATAGTTAATTTCTAATTATATTGTATTTCATGATGTGTCCCGGATTTTGTGACTTTGTGCTTGATAAAAGAGCATCAGTGTCAATAACATTGCCAGTATAGCAGCCAAAGAACCAGCTGCTAGAAGGTAAGTTGATTTACGATTGCTCTCCAGCGTGTCAACCTCAACTGAAATTTTTCCAAGCAATAAGTCATAAAATAGACGAATCCATGATAGCAGTCATTTTTTTGACTCTACATGGCATTTTACCTGTAGGAAATAATGCCTGCTCTTTCAACATGGCCATGTGATATATGGTTATAAATATACACAAAGAGAGAGACCATATACTGTAAAGATATGGTAAAGACATCATACAAAATCAGGGAAATGGCCCCAATATAGGAACGTAGCAATCCATATTAACTCCTAAAGTAAGGCGCTAAATGCTGGTACAGGTATGGGACCTGTTATCCAGAATGCTCAGAAGCAAGGGTATTCCGAATAAGGGATCTTTCCGTAATTTGGATCTCCATAACTTAAGTCTAATAAAAAATCAATAAAACATTATTTAAACGCCATAGGATTGTAATGCCCCCAATAAGGGGTAATTATATCTTAGTTGGGATCAAGTACAGGTACTGTTTTATTATTACAGAGAAAGGGGAATCATTTAACCATTAAATAAACCCAATAGGGCTGTTCTGCCCCAATAAGGGGTAATTATATCTAAGTTGGGATCAAGTACAGGTACTGTTTTATTATTACAGAAAGAAGGGAATCATTTAACCATTAAATAAACCCAATAGGGCTGTTCTGCCCCCAATAAGGGGTAATTATATCTTAGTTGGGATCAAGTACAAGGTACTGTTTTATTATTACATAGAAAAGGGAATCATTTAACCATTAAATAAACCCAATAGGACTGTTCTGCCCCCAATAAGGGGTAATTATATCTTAGTTGGGATCAAGTACAGGTACTGTTTTATTATTACAGAGAAAAGGGAATCATTTAACCATTAAATAAACCCAATAGGACTGTTCTGCCCCCAATAAGGGGTAATTATATCTTAGTTGGGATCAAGTACAGGTACTGTTTTATTGTTACAGAGAAAAGGGAATCATTTAACCATTAAATAAACCCAATAGGGCTGTTCTGCCCCAATAAGGGGTAATTGTATCTTAGTTGGGATCAAGTACAGGTACTGTTTTATTGTTACAGAGAAAAGGGAATCATTTAACCATTAAATAAACCCAATAGGGCTGTTCTGCCCCCAATAAGGGGTAATTATACATAGTAACATAGTAAGTAAGTTGGGTTGAAAAAAGACATACGTCCATCAAGTTCAACCATAATGCCTATATATAACCTGCCTAACTACTAGTTGATCCAGAGGAAGGCAAAAAACCCCATCTGAAGCCTCTCTAATTTGCCGCAGAGGGGAAAAAATTCCTTCCTGACTCAAATTCCTTCCTGACTCAAATTATATCTTAGTTGGGATTAAGTACAAGGTACTGTTTTATTATTACAGAGAAAAAGGAAATCAGTTTTAAAATTCAGACCCAGACTGGCAATTTGTGGATTCTGCCAAATGCCAAGGGGGCTGCTGTAAGATGCTACAGACCAGAGCAACATCCAAGTGGTTGGTGAGCAGCATGTTGCCCCTTAGTCCCTGGTTGGGGATCACTGCTCTACAGTATGTGGTTAAAATATTGCCTGCTGAAGATAGGGGCTTCAGATCAAATCATGAATTTGCAATGTCTATTGGTATAGGAAAAACATTTGCTTACTGTGTCCATTTACTTGATGAATTTATGCATTTTCCCATTTTACGTGGAAAACACACTCTTTTATTGGTTCTATTTTCCTGGCTACATGCACTGAATGTTTCTATCCTGCCATCAATTATTTATGTTATGTATAGTGTTTATGTTTTGCAGCGAGAATGTACCTATAGGCCTATATCTGCTCTATATCTCTCTGTAGATTTTTTGGAAATAATTCCATCTAACACTATATCTTATCTACATGCATTCCATTCTATGGAGACTCCTGCGGGAGCCGCACATTTTCTGCATACATTTGTCAGAGGATCTGGTATTTTTTTTTTTTTTTTGTTCCATTTCTCGACTTCTCAAGTCACGATTTGTCTTTTAAAGGGGATCTCTCTGCAATTAAAAAATCCAATATATTAATTATAGGCATGTTAGCAATTCTCCTGATATTCTACATCCACCAGTAGCCAACAATTTTGAATTCTGATCTTCCAAACATTGGGATTGAACTGTTTGCGGTTAAGGAAACGGCTGACAAGCACTAATCATTTAACATGTCAAAAACTCTATGGCCAATATAACGTATACATGGAACCCATTTAAGAAGAAAGAATATGGAATGAAAATAGTCTGTAGCCAGTTACCATAAATAAGTGCATTTAGGCTGGATAAGATCCCTCCTACCTCCATTAAATGTGTTAATGCAATTAAATAATGTAATATTAATGTTGTTAATGTATGCATGAAGGGGGCAATTAACCTTATAGCTTTTTGACGCAGGGATGTCTACCTCCTGCTTTTCTTCTTAATGAACCTTCTTCATCAATTCCACTTCCACGCTCCGGAAAAGGTTGCACCCCCTGTGGTGCCGTGCAAATTAACGTATGTTTTTGTATATTCTGTCTCCAGAAATCACAATCAAGTGCATAAAGAAAGCAATTATTTATAGGCAATTATTTATAATTATTTTTGCATTGGTGTTTGGTTAGGTAAATTGGCACCCAGTATAGGAGGTTATTACTTTAACTCCTAAGGTAATAGCTGGAACAATAATAATAAGGTAGGTCCCACTTGGAGGGATAGTAGAGAGTATGTTCTTCCCATGTCTGAGGGGTTTCCCCTCGTATTGCAAAATCACATTCAATGGATGACTGGTCCCTGTTGAAATGAATGGGATATACACAGAGTCACAACCACATGAAGGTGCTAAACCCTCTATGGCTCATAATAAATGGGTTAAGTAACTTACAGTAATGTGACTTATTGTACAACTTCCAGAATCGGTTGAGGTCACAGCTCCTGTGGGTTCCAAGACTCCCTAGTTCGACACTGGCAGAAAATTCTGTTTGTATATGTATATCATATGGTAGATGTCCCCCCCAGAAATGAAGGGAGCAATGGATCCACAGGAACACATATTATTAATCTGTGTGTACTGGACTCTTGTCCCTATTAAGATTCAGCATACTATGTATGTATGTGTTAAGGGCCTTAGGCTGTATTCTCCACTGGGTCCTGAACTGATGGGAGTGTTATATAATCTATGTAAAAAGCTGTAAAAAAAAAATAAAATAAAATATATATATATATATATATAAGTGATTAATAATATAGAGTTACTTATATACCCATTGAACACCTGTGATATCAGCTGTAAGAGGGAATGCACTCAGATCCAACAATTTCTCTTTTAATACAGGTATAGGACCCATTATTCAGAATGCTCAGGACCAAGGTTATTTCAGATAAAGGGTCTTTCCGTAATTTGGATCTCCATACCTTAAGTCTGCTAAAAAATCAACAAAACATTAATTAAACCCAATAGGCTTGTTTTGCATCCAATAAGGGGTAATTATATCTTAGTTGGGATCAAGTACAGGTACTGTTTTATTATTACAGAGAAAAGGGAATCATTTAACCATTAAATAAACCCAATAGGGCTGTTCTGCCCCCAATAAGGGGTAATTATATCTTAGTTGGGATCAAGTACAGGTACTGTTTATTATTACAGAGAAAAGGGAATCATTTAACCATTAATAAACCCAATAGGGCTGTTCTGCCTCCAATAAGGGGTAATTATATCTTAGTTGGGATCAAGTACAGGTACTGTTTTATTATTACAGAGAAAAGGGAATCATTTAAACATTAAATAAACCCAATAGGGCTGTTCTGCCCCCAATAAGGGGTAATTATATCTTAGTTGGGATCAAGTACAGGTACTGTTTTATTATTACAGAGAAAAGGGAATCATTTAACCATTAAATAAACCCAATAGGGCTGTTCTGCCAAGGTGTAATTATATCTTAGTTGGGATCAATTACAAGGTACTGTGTTATTTGTACAGAGAAAAGGGAAATCAGTTCTGAATTCTGAATTATTTGATTAAAATGGAGTCTATGGGAGACAGGCTTTCCAGAAGAGACGGGCTTTTCCAGACTGGGAGACTCTTTTCCAGAGTTTTCTGGATAATGGGTTTCTGGATAAGGGCTCCCATACCTGTACAATGACACATGCACTTTAACCACCTCACCTTGGAGGGACCTGGTGGTAGCCAAGAAGTATCCACTTGCTCATATCAAGCATTTTTGGTTACCAAGTCCTACAGATCACTGCTGATGTAAAAAAAATGCCTATAGTCTCAAATGTATCGTGCCTAAAAAACACATTGAGTAGATTGGAAAAAAAGCTTCGAAAAAATGCTCATTGACTTCAATGCATTTGGTGAATTTTTGCCGTTTCACAAATATTTTACCGAGGTGAAATACTGCTGAAATCAACTGTAGAAGTCAGAACTCCTACAGTTGATAGGAACTGTAGGAGATTATCCGCTTAACATATGGCAATTTCTCATTTAGGACCATGCCACATGCTGCAATTTGACCACCTCAACTTGAAGATACGTGTTGGCAATCCACTTGCTCGTATTACTTACCCTTTGAATGGGAAACATGTTTGGTTACCAGGTCCTACAGATCACTAATGAAATCAGTTGTAGGAGTCAGATTATGCACTATATGTGCCATAAAAAAGGGGTGGGATTCTTTATTTTAATATAGTTGTTAAGTAAATTATTTGTGCAGAAATTATTTGGCACTGTTGCTGCATATTCCCATTATATTATTAATTTCTGTGTATGGAAATTGCAATACTAATTCATGACAAACCAGTTACATTTCTTCTGTAGCCGCAAGCAAAACAGTAGGCTTACTTGGCCAGCTTATTATAAAAATATTAGGTGCAGTGTTATCCAATGTAATTACTCTGTATTATTTGGCAATTCAAATGATATTTGTTTTTCTTATTGCCATGAATGTGTATAATTGGTCAGTATGATGGGTGAGTGTATAACTGATTAGTAGGATGACCCAGTTCATGGAAAAAATAATATTAATATTCAACAATAGAGTTTTTCTCCATATTAGTTCATGGGAAAATCTATATTTGTTTCCATGCAATAACAATACTCTCTCAACCCAGTAAATGCACACACCAACTTAAATCAATAAATAACTGTGGGAATATTCTGTCGTACATATTGCAACATTCTATATACAGGTATGGGACCTGTTATCCAGAATGCTCGGGACCTGGGGTTTTCCGGATAAGGGATCTTTCCATAGTTTGGATCTCCATATCTATTATTACAGAGAAAAGGGAATCATTTAACCATTAAATAAACCCAATAGGGCTGTTCTGCCCCCAATAAGGGGTAATTATATCTTAGTTGGGATCAAGTACAGGTACTGTTTTATTATTACAGAGAAAAGGGAATCATTTAACCATTAAATAAACCCAATAGGGCTGTTCTGCCCCCAATAAGGGGTAATTATATCTTAGTTGGGATCAAGTACAGGTACAGTTTTATTATTACAGAGAAAAGAGAATCATTTAACCATTAAATAAACCCAATAGGGCTGTTCTGCCCCCAATAAGGGGTAATTATATCTTAGTTGGGATCAAGTACAGGTACTGTTTTATTATTACAGAGAAAAGGGAATCATTTAACCATTAAATAAACCCAATAGGACTGTTCTGCCCCCAATAAGGGGTAATTATATCTTAGTTGGGATCAAGTACAGGTACTGTTTTATTATTACAGAGAAAAGGGAATCATTTAACCATTAAATAAACCCAATAGGACTGTTCTGCCCCCAATAAGGGGTAATTATATCTTAGTTGGGATCAAGTACAGGTACTGTTTTATTATTACAGAGAAAAGGGAATCATTTAACCATTAAATAAACCCAATAGGGCTGTTCTGCCCCAATAAGGGGTAATTATATCTTAGTTGGGATCAAGTACAGGTACTGTTTTATTATTACAGAGAAAAGGGAATCATTTAACCATTAAATAAACCCAATAGGACTGTTCTGCCCCCAATAAGGGGTAATTATATCTTAGTTGCATCCATGTTATGCCCATTGGAATGTTTGCCCACTCCAAACCACCAATCATGGCTGCCTGCCATGCCGGCCCCTTCCACAGCAGCTTCAGGTGGGCAAGTGAGAGCAGGAAACCAGAATCCACCTCTCTCCTGGGACCCTTGTCCGAGGAGGTTACCATCCACCTTTTGACACCATGTGCCAAAACTGGGGCTTAGCCCCCACTTTCCAGCAAGCATTGTTACCGCAAGCTGTGACAGCATAAACAAACCCCTCCCCAACCCAGTCCACCTTGCTTATATTCAAGGGTGGGCGGGACAATGCTCCTTGACTTTCCACAAGGTAATGGTACCGCCCAGTCTTAGCCTCCATTAATTAACCCCTTCCACTCCCCCTGCTGTCCCTAGCACCGTCAAGGCTCCTGCTACCTTATAGGTATGGAGCCCCCTTCCATGCATAACATGGTTGATCATTTTATAAATTATTTTGTATTTATATAATAACATATTTTCTGTTAATAAAGCTGTGGCCTGTTATATCCCATCCTGGACGTCATTATTGTCTCTGAGGTACCGGGGGGTGGGTGGAAAAGAACTAAGGTAAGGAACCTGCGGAATTGACGCTGAACTGTCAGAAATATACAACAGTTTGGGAAAAAGTGCTTTTGTACAACAAAATAATAATAATTAAAAACAATACATACATAAATATATATTTTTTTCTCAAGTTCACTGCTTTGGGGAAGAGTTATTTTATTTGTTTACTTTACAATTAGCCGAGCCAAAGTGTCACTTCCTTTATAATCTAGTTCTGCCCACTTGATATGTTACATATTTGCAGAGGAATTTACTCACTTCCTCTTTCGTTGCATATTTGTCATTTAATAGTGATGGGAAACTGCCAGTTTGTGTATTTATATTGGATAGGAAGCGCATGGGAACTGGCAGGAATTCTATTGGGGTTTTCAACTGCTCGCTGAGAAGGAGATATTCACAGCTTCACAGTGTCCCAACAGAAGTTTTGTTTGTCCAAAAACAGCTGTTCTGTTGATTTAATACCTCCCTATTGAAGCATTTGCCCTTTACATCAAAATGCAATGATGTGTTCATCACATGCTCCCATGCAAGCTGTACATAGTGTTCCCCTGCTGGGTTTCCATGTTGGATTCTCCTACTTATTCAATAGTATTCAATAGTTATTCAAAAGTTTATGAAACTGTTTTATTATTACAGAGAAAAGGGAATCATTTAACCATTAAATAAACCCAATAGGGCTGTTCTGCCCCCAATAAGGGGTAATTATATCTTAGTTGGGATCAAGTACAGGTACTGTTTTATTATTACAGAGAAAAGGGAATCATTTAACCATTAAATAATACCCAATAGGGCTGTTCTGCCCCAATAAGGGGTAATTATATCTTAGTTGGGATCAAGTACAGGTACTGTTTTATTATTACAGAGAAAAGGGAATCATTTAACCATTAAATAAACCCAATAGGACTGTTCTGCCCCCAATAAGGGGTAATTATATCTTAGTTGGGATCAAGTACAGGTACTGTTTTATTATTACAGAGAAAAGGGAATCATTTAACCATTAAATAAACCCAATAGGGCTGTTCTGCCCCAATAAGGGGTAATTATATCTTAGTTGGGATCAAGTACAGGTACTGTTTTATTATTACAGAGAAAAGGGAATCATTTAACCATTAAATAAACCCAATAGGGCTATTCTGCCCCCAATAAGAGGTAATTATATCTTAGTTGGGATCAAGTACAGGTACTGTTTTATTATTACAGAGAAAAGGGAATCATTTAACCATTAAATAAACCCAATAGGGCTGTTCTGCCCCAATAAGGGGTAATTATATCTTAGTTGGGATCAAGTACAGGTACTGTTTTATTATTACAGAGAAAAGGGAATCATTTAACCATTAAATAAACCCAATAGGACTGTTCTGCCCCCAATAAGGGGTAATTATATCTTAGTTGGGATCAAGTACAGGTAATTCTTGAATCTTTGAAAAGATTTGTGAAAGACGAAAATGTTGCACGCATGTCATTTTTTGACGCACTCGACAATTTTTGACACTCGCTTCAAAAAAGCAACTTTTTTTTTGCACACATCATTTTTTACGCTTACAACAATTTTTTTTGATGCCCGCAACAGTATTTTTTGATGTGGACGACAATTATTTGACGCACGCTGAATTTTTCCTCTGTGAATTTTAACGCCCGTGTCGCCAAAAAAATTTGCCAATGGCAAAACGCGGAAATTTAACGTGAATCCATGCCTGCCGGATTATTTCGACAATCACTAATTGAAAGGTTCATTTCTTCAGTGGTTTACTGAATCTCCTCTTTTTCTTTAAGTTAGACGACTATAAAGAAATTTTCCAGACTTTTCCATAAAGTGCATGGCAATAAATACGTAAAGAGAGGAGGAAAGTCTGGACACTAACCAGTATCTTAGAAGAATAAGGCGTAGATGAACTATAGGATTTCAGAAGCCTTATCCTAAGCTGATTTAGAAAACTGAAACATGTTAAACTCAAATTGTTTTCTTCAATGTATTTTCATTCTTCTGCTTTAGTCGGAGAAAGAGCAAACATGGAGCGTACATTTGTGTGTGTAATTGTGTTTTGGGGTGCTCCAAATGGATGTGAAATCTGCCTCGTATCAAGAACAGGAAATCTGCTCCGTGAGAAAAAGTGAAGCTAAACAGCTATATATGAACTGCAGATGGTGACACTCTCCAGTTTCAACTTCACCAGATTGTCTCTGTTCCACTCACTGGATTACTCTCACGTCACATCGTTTGAATTTTTTTAACAAAACTGGCTTATTCTCAAAACATGGAATTACATTGCAAAATGGCAAAACTTTGCCAAAATTTCACCAAATGCATTAGAGGTAATAGGAAGGGAAATTTATATTGTGGTTAAGTTTTAGCTGTGTAATAGCATATACCGGTACATTCCCCTACCCTGTTAGAGAAGCTCCTTCCAACTTTGCTACAACTGTTCTTCATAGGAAAAAATAGTTCCCATGTTGCCAATGTTTTCCAAACACAGTGCCCGAACAGCAGCTTAGACAATCAGGGGAGGGCTGTGAAGAGCTTGAATCTGATTGGTTGATTTGGAAGGCAAGGGGTGCATAATAACAGTATGTGTATTTTTTCAGGTTTTTGGGGTTTTTTTCCCCAAAATCCTAGTGTGGGTTCATGGAAAAGTTAGCTTATACCCTTTCACTGACATTAGTTTTTGACATCTTATCCAGATGACTGAGATTTAGTGATGAGCTAAATTTTTCACCAGGCATGTATTTGCAGCGATTTTTCGCATTTCAGCATTGGCGTATTTTTTCGCAACATGGGCGCAAAAACTTGCTGAGTGAGGAAAAAGCCACGGTCACAGGCACGTTGAAAAAAGCAGCGGTTGCATCAAAAAAAGTCTTAAGTCGCACGATGGAAATTTTTTGTCATTTCACAAATTTGTTCCCAATTTCGCAAATTTTTCAGCGAAACCAAATGGGACAGAATTTTTTCGCCAGGCATGGATTTGCAGCAAATTTCCACATTTCGCCATTGGCGAATAGTTTAGCGAAACTTCTGTGAAAATTAGCTGAGGAAAAATTCATTACACATCAAAAAAAACTCGCGGTCGCTGCAAAATGGGTGCAGTCGCATCAAAAATGCATGGTCGTGTCAAATTGGCCGTGGTCAGGGAAAAATTGGGCGCGGTAGCGTCAAAATTGGTTGCAGTTGCACAAAAAAATGTCATGGGCGACAAAAAACATGCAGTGACAAAAAAAAGTCACGCGACAAATGTGTTACGCAGATTTTTCTCCGTTTCACGCATTTTCTTGTCGTTTCGCAAGTTTTATGGTGAAGCGAAACGAGACAGATTCACTCATCACTACTCATCACTACTCAGATCCAGGCCAAGACGTATTGGTGCCCAAGGGTAACACTACTGGACCCCACACCCTGTCTGTCTGCTCCCCACAACATTGCATTTTACCATTTCAACAAAAAATTACTGTATCAGCTTTCACTAGGAAATTAGGAAATTTTGGAATGTGCCTGGTGAAATGAATTGCAAACAGGCTAGAATAATCCAAAATAGGCAAAATATTTCCAACAACAAAAAAAAAGACTTTTTTTTAGTAATTTGAAACAGAAACATTTTTGCTTTGAGTGACTGAATTTACACCATTGAATATCCATATATTCATTTATTGTACTGCATTATAATTAATTTACTAGATTCATTGTTAATAGGATTTGTAAATATACCCTTTATCTTCATTAAATAATGTATAAATCTATGTACAGACCTGAGTACAGGTTGCAGAACAGTAGAAACCTTCTCACACATTGTTTACAAAAAACGTCTTTATTGATTCCTCTTATCCTTGCTTTATGGGTCAAACAGACTCTGTGAACTTTATCTGTGAGTTTCTTTAAAGTTTTCCCCACCGGATGATTCAGACATATTTTCATTTTGCTTGATACATAATGTATGAAGGTAACAATGTTTCTGGTTTATGATGTGTAAAGAAGAAAAAACATATTTAATTAATTTTGACAGTTGAATCGCCTTGACATCTAAATATATAAACGTTACTGTCTAAGGGAAGTTGCCTGATTATATTGCACAGACATCTCTTGGAGAAAGAAATACCATCATAAAACTGTATTCATCTTTCCTTAATTCGGCATGTACAGAGCACATTTACCAACATATGTTTTAGTCAAGGAAATTCAAATCCATGTGGAGTGCAAAAGGCCACCCGTTTGTTGCCAAATGGACTCCCTGGGGACAGTATCAACTTTTAGAATTTAGTTTAAAAATAATAAAATACCAGGGTCAAATCAAGTTAAATATTTCGGAATGAATGTAGTAAAAGTACTAGTGACAAGAGTAAAAAAAAAGTCAAATGAGTTGAAATATCATTCGTCTTGGAAGTGGAAGTTTAAAGGTGGCCATACATGGGAAGATCTTCCAAGCGAGCAGATCTTCCACTGATATCCCCTCCTACGGGTGGGCGATATCGGGCTAATTCAGTCATTTGGCCCCTGGGGCGACGGGTATAGGCACCATCGGTTCAGGGACTGATGCGGCCCCTTAACTGATGGAAAAATCAAACCTGCCTGATTGAGATCTCGCCAATTTCAGGCCAGATGTCGGTCGGGGAGGCCCAGCGTTCACACCCATAGACGGGCAGATAAGCTCCTGAATTGGTCTAAAGGACTGATATCGAAAGCTAGAATTGGCCTGTGTATGGCCACCTTAACACACGCCCCACCAGGCTCAATGGCTTCTACTTATATTCGTACATATTCATGACTTCCTTCCTAAAAGCCAGTGGTATGTTTTTCACAAAATATCATATGATCAATTATCATACCCTCCCATATAGATTGTAAGCTCTATGGGGCAGGGACCTCCATCCTCTTGTGTCTTTGACTCTTAACTTGTTGCAACTGTATTTATCTTGTATTTATCTGTATTTATTGTTATACTTTGTATTTATCTATTATTATCTTAATAACCCCCTGTTTGTATTAATGTATTCTACTGTACAGCGGTGGGTACATAAGTAGCACTTTATAAATAAAGATATACATACATACATACATACATACATCATGCTTAAACACTTAATATTTATATAAAATGGATGGAATTTTGTGCAGACTAAATGATCTTACACATAAATGAATTTAGGTCATGTTCAGGGTTTTACTGGCCCACATATTGGAATGACACATTCTAACACATATTAACAATATCAGTCCTCTACCCCTCCATGTGTGGCACTATGAAAAGGTACTTTTATGCTGTAATTTCTTTTTTCTTCTTTTTTTTGCTGCATTAAAGGTGTTCTTATTTGGGGCCAAGAGGATAGTAAGACCCAAAAGTCTGATGGTGTAAACCATTATGAAAGATGGCATAGCTAAGCCTTTAGAAAATTAGTCATAAATAAAGTCAAAAATAATATCTAAAAAAATAATATCTATTGGAACTATGCAAATACACATAATATGTACATTATTTCCATTACCCCCTTAATGCTGTTACTCTGGGTCAGGTAATTCATGTCTGTCCAGTTACAGCCCTATAGGTACAAACCTGGATATAACTAATGATTGAGAAGAAGCATATTTCATATGTCAGTATAACAGTAAGGCTTATACAATATTATATACTTATACTTGTGATGCATAACAAGGGGTTTTCAGGATAGAGCTCATTTGGCTCATTTATTAACCTGGGGAAATATTGCATCAAGGCCACCAATGCACTTACAATGCAACCAATAACAACAGCAATCAGCTTTCCGTGATGTTATACACTTAGAATAATAAATGCATCAATAATCATGCAAAATGTAGTAAATGCAGGAGAAAAAATACATAACGACATGTTTATGACCACAAGTGCACTAAGCAAAGTGCAAATTTGAGAGCCATTGCTATTCTTTTAGCTGGTGTATTTTTTTTTATATGGAAATGTTTGTGGTTTTGTTGCATAATAAATTATAATTCCTGTTTTCAGCAGCAAAAGCCAAAACATGAAAAAACTGAGCATTGGTGATGGACATATGTCTTTTTTTAACCTTACTTACTATGTTACTATGTAGTGAATGCCCCCCTTGTGCCTGCTGATGGTGCCCAATAGTATAGATCACCCTATACTATATTCCATATAAAAATATAGGTGGGTTCTTTAAAAAATCTTGCTGTACAGCTGCCTAATTTCTACAGGTTTTTTTGCACCAGCACATCCCTTATAATAAAGGAGATTTCCTGGAATTTATCTCTCTCTGTATGTATGTATGTATGTATATCTTTATTTATAAAGCGCTACTTATGTACGCAGCGCTGTACAGTAGAATTCATTAATACAGACAGGGGGTTAAAGATAATGGATAAATACAAAAGATAATGGATAAATACAAAGTACAACAATAAATACAAATAAATACAAGGTACAGTTGCAATAAGAGTCAGAAACACAAGATGAAGGAGGTCCCTGCCCCGTAGAGCTTACAATCTATATGGGAGGGGTAACTAACAGACACAAATAGGCAAATATAAGTGCTGTAGGTCACAGTGGGTGACATTACAATATAAGTGCTATTTCCCAGATCAGGGGCTGGGTGAGTGCTCCAAAAGGGAGTCTTTAAGTTTAGTTTTAAAAAGACTGGGGGAGGATTCTCTCCGGAGGAAATCAGGGAGGGCATTCCCAATGTGAGGGGCAGCAAGGCAGAAAGGTTTAAGGCGGGAAACAGCAGTAGTAGTGGGGGGCGCAACCAAACGGTTGCTCTGCGAGGAACGAAGGAGTCGGCCAGGAACGTACGGAGACACAAGGGAAGAGATGTAGTGAGGAGCAGAGGAATGGAGGGCTTTGAAGGTTAAGAGAAGGAGTTTGTAAACTATTCTTTGTTTAATAGGAATCCACGATAAGGACTTTAGCAGGGGAAGGGCCTGAACTCTCCTGGATGAGAGAAGGAGAATTCTGGCAGCGGTGTTTAATATAGACTGTAGGGGGGAAAGATGGGAGTTAGGGAGGCCGGGTAGGGGGAAATCTCTGAGGGTAATTTACAATTGGTAGTAACAGTCTCTCTACTACAGGAATATCCAAAACACAAAATAAGCTTTAGATTGAAGACACACAGAGCTACTAGTAGCAGTTAATTGTCACGGCTACTAAAATTGACAATGCTGATCATTTACTGATAACTGTCTCTATGTGTGTTTTAGCAGAGGCAATTCTCAGTATTGTCTATGGCAGGGGATTTTCTGGCGTTTAGTAGCCGTTACAAGTAGCTGCTACTAAGTAGCTCCATGTGTCTTCACCCTTAACCCCCAAATGTTATCTGATTGGCCCTTGACCTTCCGCCTTGCTCCACAGTTTGGGAACCAATGCCTTATACCAGCACAAGCACCATAAAGTTCATGGAGGTGCCAAATAAGGGCTAAGATTGGCTATTAGGGGCCTCTATGCACACTATCAGCTTACAGGAGGCTTTATTTGGTAGGAAATCTTGTTTTTATTCAAATAAAACTTGCCCCCAAGTCAGGAATTCAAAAATAACTCCCTGGTTTGGGGGCACTGAGAGCAACATCCAAGGGGTTGGGGACATGTTGCCCCTGAGCCACTGGTTGGAGATCACTACCATAGTCCCACAAAATGATATCATTGAGTGAAACAAGTTACAATGAGTGGTGGTTATTATTTAATATACCAATATATTATAAACAGATGTATTCCCCAGTCACATACTGTTTAGGTGGGAAACTTCTCTCTGGCCATTTGGAGAATAAATGATTCTACGCTGGAAAATATCCCACAAAATAATATTGTTCCTATTTAGAACTCAGTCTTTGTATGGTAATTGTATCCTCCCTGCAGAAAGGTCAGGATGTTATCATTTGTGGGTGGCCATTCATCCATCTAGTCATGCAATGTGGGGCAGCCTTTCATCAAAGAACATTATATTTCATTTCACATATCAGATAAAATGTGCTTATTTCATTAGGAATTACCGCAGCCAGGATTCATATACACAGTTGTGATTGCATAACGAGTCAAACAATGTTCTTTGCACAAGTCGTGCAAATAAATGGGTTCTAGAGTCTTGACGCCACCCCAGATCATTTATTGTTCTACAGGAGGTGTAAATGGAAGATACACATTCAAATTAAAGCATAATAACATGCAGGGCTTTGGCACGATACCTCCCAGGTTGCACTGACCTGTGGGAAGACTAGTACATACGTAAGCCATGATAAAGGAGTTCATGTATTTGTTCTGTGTTGCAGATCAAACTATTGGAAGCAGCCATTCAATTGATATTAATATATTTCAGCCTTTAAATTCTGCCTGCATCTGAAAATGCTCCCTGGTTGGTACAGGAATGGGACCTGTTATCCAGAATGCTTGAGACCTGGGCTTTCCGGATAAGGGATCTTTCCGTAATGTGGATCTCCATAATTTAAGTCTAAAAATCATTTAAATAGTGAATAAATTCAATAGGCTTGTTTTGCCTCCAGTAAGGGGTAATTATATCTTAGTTGGGATCAAGTACAGGTACTGTTTTATTATTACAGAGAAAAGGGAATCATTTAACCATTAAATAAACCCAATAGGGCTGTTCTGCCCCCAATAAGGGGTAATTATATCTTAGTTGGGATCAAGTACAGGTACTGTTTTATTATTACAGAGAAAAGGGAATCATTTAACCATTAAATAAACCCAATAGGGCTGTTCTGCCCCCAATAAGGGGTAATTATATCTTAGTTGGGATCAAGTACAGGTACTGTTTTATTATTACAGAGAAAAGGGAATCATTTAACCATTAAATAAACCCAATAGGGCTGTTCTGCCCCCAATAAGGGGTAATTATATCTTAGTTGGGATCAAGTACAGGTACTGTTTTATTATTACAGAGAAAAGGGAATCATTTAACCATTAAATAAACCCAATAGGGCTGTTCTGCCCCCAATAAGGGGTAATTATATCTTAGTTGGGATCAAGTACAGGTACTGTTTTATTATTACAGAGAAAATGGAATCATTTAACCATTAAATAAACCCAATAGGGCTGTTCTGCCCCCAATAAGGGGGAATTATATCTTAGTTGGGATCAAGTACAGGTACTGTTTTATTATTACAGAGAAAAGGGAATCATTTAACCATTAAATAAACCCAATAGGGCTGTTCTGCCCCCAATAAGGGGTAATTATATCTTAGTTGGGATCAAGTACAGGTACTGTTTTATTATTACAGAGAAAAGGGAATCATTTAACCATTAAATAAACCCAATAGGACTGTTCTGCCCCCAATAAGGGGGAATTATATCTTAGTTGGGATCAAGTACAGGTACTGTTTTATTATTACAGAGAAAAGGGAATCATTTAACCATTAAATAAACCCAATAGGGCTGTTCTGCCCCCAATAAGGGGTAATTATATCTTAGTTGGGATCAAGTACAGGTACTGTTTTATTATTACAGAGAAAAGGGAATCATTTAACCATTAAATAAACCCAATAGGGCTGTTCTGCCCCCAATAAGGGGTAATTATATCTTAGTTGGGATCAAGTACAGGTACTGTTTTATTATTACAGAGAAAAGGGAATCCCATACCTGAACTGCATTTAATAATATTTCAAGGAAACCGCAGATTTAGATCTGTTTATAAAACTGTGTAATAAAATGCCAATATACTGTACCACACATCAGAGCCTAATTTCATGGCATTGCTGTGTAGAAAACAGTGTATATATCAAGCTGTGTACTCATTTTTAGTGTAAAGGTTTTCACCATAAAATTCTGGCTAGGATCAAGTGACCACTTGAAAATGCCAACACCATGGTTTTTTTTACCACCAGAATTTATTTGCAGCCTGACTTTTTCCCATTCTCTTGCATGGGTTCCACCATAAAAATAATGGCATACTATAACTGCAAACAACATTGTGATCAAAATACATATAGTTACATAGTTACATAGGGTTAAAAAAAGACCAGAGTCCATCAAGTTCAACCCTTCCAAGTAAACCCAGCACATACAAACCTATACTAACCAATCTATACACTCACATACATAAACTGTATACACAACCACTAGTACTAACTGTAGGTATTAGTATCACAATAGCCTTGGATATTCTGATTGATCAAGAACTCATCCAGGTCCCTCTTATAGGCATTAACAGAATCTGCCATTACCCCATCACTAGGAAGGGCATTCCCCAACCTCACTGCCCTCACTGTGAAAAAACCCCTACGCTGCTTCAAATGGAAGCTCTGTTCCTCTAATCTATAGGGGTGACCTCTGGTGCGCTGATTGTTTTTATGGGAAAAAAGAACATCCCCCAACTGCCTATAATCCCCTCTAATGTACTTGTACAGAGTAATCATGTCCCCTCGCAAGCGCCTCTTTTCCAGAGAAAACAACCCCTATAAATACACACCTATAATTATAAATTCACCATTATTTTGTCACCATTTCCCAGTGTTAATGTCACCATCTTGTAGAACTGTTATCAGCTTGCTTTGCTATACATCAGGGGTTATTTCTACACTTGGAAAAATCCCATTTGTTAATGGTTAACGTGCATTCAATGCATTTCCGTATAGTTGCTCTTGGAGTCACTGCTCTCCTGTGTCTGTTGAGTGCGGAACCTGTTGGCACAATGGAACCCTGGAAGTACTGCCACCTCTGAGCCCGACTATTCCCGACGTCAATAGGCGCAGCACAGATGCTGCAAAAGAAACAGAGTACAGGTCATTCTCATGCTGAATACCAGAACTTTTCATTGCTAATGTGTCCAATAAACATCAAAGTATCAGCACAACTGTTGACACATCAACCCCAGTTGCGCCAGGCCCAACTCCCCATGGCAATTGCAACAATAATGGAATATTTGACGCCTCAACTGCAATTGCATCAGGCACAACTCAATATGGCAACCATAATAATGCCTGAATTCTGGGGAAAAATGCTGCATTGTTGGTAAAACCATGTCAATTACATTCTGAAGTGCACTTTGCTAACTGATCTGTGGTTCCTATCTACAGCTCCTACTATGAGGTTTCACAACTGTGGGCCCTTCGAAAGTCACCCCAGTCTATTACCAGGGTTGGACTGGGGTGTGCAGGGCCCACCTATCCCAGGGGCCACCTCTGCCCCTTCCCCCAATTGCCCCCTCCGCCTTCCCATCCCCCACCAAGTGTGTGTACATTATACTTTTCTTTAGCGTGATTAGGAGATGGAGATCAGCAGGGTCTGGGTCAGCGGGAACCCTGTCTGTTACCACTTTAAGCTATTGGCCAGTTGTTCATCTTGTGATTACATTAAAGCCCACTTTGTTTCTTAGAACGATATCCTCCTTTCTGCCTGGATTAGTCACAGCTCATCGGCCATGTGATATCATAGGATATGTCATGTTCTATATCTTGAAATAACGGCAGTCAATTCATGGCTGTTGTTTTTTTTGCACATTTTTTTATTACTGGATAAAGAATCCTTATATCCTTATCCATAAAGCCACCACCACATCTGATTTAAGTGCCAGACTGTCCCCCCAAATAAAAATAATTTCTATTTAGTTATTAAAAAATATGCCAGCCAATGAAAAACATTGTTGCTATTCAGGTTTTTTTTCACCCGTTTTGCAGCAGTGTCTTTTCAAGGCCAGACAAATACTTCTATTATATATAATTGCTTAAATGTGCATTTTAAAGGTGTTGGGCTTATACAGATCCGCTGTACAAATAAGTCAAGACATGACAGGTACAATATTTGTATTCCAAGAGCTCCTCGTTTCCAGGAAATTACATTCCTGGAACAAACGGGAGGAGCCGGGGGTCTGTTATCTTAAAGGAATGATATTAATTCTTTTTATCTTAAATATAATCCATTTATTGTGAAACTTTCCCTTATGTTCTAAAGGCAGAAACCCTGCTGTACATGCAATGGTTAGCTGCCTTCATATAGGCGCTGGAGCAATGCTATTTATGGGACCAGCACAGTTATAAGTAGGTCAGTATAATTCTGTGTCTCTCCGGCTGTTGTTGAACTTAAACTGACACATTCGCTGTCAAGGGATGATGGAAGTTTTGAGCCGAGCAAAAGCAAGAAGACAGCAGCTATCCTGGTATAAATAATCCATTGAAAAGTGAAATACACAACGCTCAGCAAGTTTGATTTATTTATTGGCGACGGTAAAGATTGGTTCATAAAGCATTTTTAACGGTGTATAGTGTCCTGTTTATTCTGGGCCAAAGTATTACAAACTAACCATTGATATATAAGAACATAAATGCAGGACAGGACTAAAAGTAAGCCACTTCCAAATGCCAAATCTACAATTCCAAGTGTCATTTTATTTCAACATACTATAAATCTAATCATTTTTGTAATACAACTATAAAATAAAGGACAATAAGAAAGTAGTGATATAGAGAATGGGGGTTATGATGGGCAAAGATCATGGCAAGAAAGTAAATGAAGGACACAGGTCCAGACTGGCAATCTGTGGGTTCTGGTAAATGGCTGCCGTAAGATGCCATAGACTAGGGGTGGGTACGCGCGTGACACCAGTATGCACGAGGCGCAACCATATAAAAGGATACAGCGGGGAGCTGGGGGTCAGAAGCAGTGGGAGGATGCAGGGAGCCGCAGGGAGATGCAGGTCACTGGCGGGGGGGGGGGGGGGGGAGATGGAGGATGCAGGTGGGAGGATGCTGGAAAGAATGCTGGGGGCGGAGTTGGGGAATGGAGCTGGAGGATGCTGGGGAGGGAGCTGGAGGATGCTGGGGGGGAGCTGCAGGATGCTGGGGAGTGGAGCTGAAGGATGCTGGGGAGTGGAGCTGGAGGATGCTGGAGAGTGGAGCTGGAGGATGCTGGGGGGAGCTGGAGGATGCTGGGGGGAGCTGGAGAATGTTGGGGAGTATGCTGGGGAGTGGAGCTGGAGGATGCTGGGGGGGAGCTGGAGGATGCTGGGGGGGAGCTGTAGAATGTTGGGGAGGATGCTGGGGGGAGCTGCAGGATGCTGGGGAGTGGAGATGGAGGATGCTGGGGAGTGGAGCTGGAGGATGCTGGGGGGGAACTGGAGGATGCTGGGGGGGAGCTGGAGAATGTTGGGGAGGATGCTGGGGAGTGGAGCTGGAGGATGCTGGGGGGGAGCTTGAGAATGTTGGGGAGGATGCAGGGGTGGGAGCTGGAGGATGCTGGGGAGTGGAGCTGGAGGATGCTGGGGGATGTTGAGAGGCCCCGTGATTTCTGATGGCAGTCCTGGGCTTACTGTAAGTCAATGTGGCCCCTGAGCCAAATAGTTTGCCCACCCCTGCCATAGACAGTCACTATTTATTGGGCTGGTGGGGGGCTATTTTGGCCTCTGTGTAGTTGAAATACCAGGGCCTATTTGGAATCCTGGGAGGAGCTATTGCTATAATGGATGGAACCTGACATATAAAACTGTATTGACTGCCTATTACTCCACCAAGAGAGAGTCAGAATAAGCCACCCCCCATCCTTTAGAAATGGGCAAAAACATTTAGGTATAAAAGTACATGTTGGCATTGTAGAGCCTGTGTATCATCACATGAACGTGAAGGCTAGATAATGTTTCATTTCCACATGTAGAAAAGAGAACAGAACTGGAAGTGATATCTTGCCAAATGGACATGCCATACTTCCTGGCCAGGGAAACAGCTGTTTCAAGAGGGAAAAAAAGACCCCATGTTGTTATTCTTCTTTTTCCAAGGGCCTTCAATTAGAATTAGAATTGCCTGCACTGTTGGTCTCCCCACCTCAGATTACTATTATTTATACTATTATTATTAATATTTTGCTGGTTTCAGTCCATTTAAATATTTTCATCACAATAGTAAGGGGGGAAATGCTTCAACTCTGCCGGAGGCTCGGGGTTAGTGCTGATTTGTATTCTTACTTCCTACACCTTTTCCTTTAACCCTTGTAGTGCTGTGGATTGTACGACACTGGCCACAAAGGACAATAGAGCCAGCACTGTAGATACCATCTTGTGTCTGTTCAGCTCTCTGTGCCACACTGATGTTCACGTGTCAACACAAGTCGGGGCACATAAAAGACTAAAAGGCTTAAACCTCCTGACTTGTTTCTAATAGGTTTTTATTTTCTATGTAACTGTCATTTTATTTTACTCACAGCTGCTCTGCTGTTGTACAGAAATAGAATGGCTTTTGACTTCAGTGCACTTCATCATCTTAGAGCTAGAATGTGTTGACTTAATGTGCAATTTAAGTTTCAGAACCTTATAACTGTGATTTTGTGATCGCAGTAATAATATTTTATACAAAACTCTCAGTGCACGGATAAAAGAATGATATATTTATTGGAAACTAAGCAGTGCATAGAGAAGAGGCTATTTCTGTATGGACAATCTAGAGTTTATCCTCGGCAACTTAGCTCTTACTCAACTGAATCCCTTTTCAGGGAAGCATCACTGACAGAGGCGTTATTTCATTGGCCTGAAATCTGGAAAGTCTAAAGGATGCCACAAGCTCCAAAGGGCTGCTGAGAACCATAAAGGATCTAGGAGGTGTTGGTTTTTGACTTCCAGCAGGATGGATCCTCAACCAGAGGACCCACAGAAGACATCTAAGAGACTGAATGTCTAAAGAGGCAGTAGAGAAGGTGTCCTGCTTTTGCCAGGAAGATTGTCTGAAACTTCAACGCCATATGCAGGGGCCAGTCAAACTGCAAAATAACCAGGAGAGGATATATACCACTATTAAGAATTCCAACAATGTGGAGCTGCCTGAGACCTCTGTCCAGTCAAGATTATGAGAGCTATAAGTATATGACCTACTATAGGGATCTTAGACAGGTCTTGTGTTTATATCTGATATGGTTGAAGAAGAGAAGCACTGAGGGGAGGTAGCACTACCCCTTTAAGAAATAAGGACTCTTGGACTCCTGCAGAGGGACTTATGTGTAAAGACTGGGCTTTAATTGGGACTGCTCATATGTTCCAGGTTCCCCAGTCACTTCCATTACTTCCATGGGGTGGTTGGAAGAATTGGCTGACCATTTAATTCTACTTTATAATATAATGCCAGGAAAGGGTTACAAGTATACTGTATATCATGACCAAATAACAGATTAACAGAAGTTTGGAAAATGTGTTTGCCTACTTTATAAAAACACCGACTCAGTTACCTACTGTCACATACCCCGATGCTTATCTACAAAGCCAGGGATTTCTACAACAAGATTCTGCTTGCAGTGTTTCCCTGTGTAAACTGTGGATTTAATAAAAGCATGTTATAAACCATCTCATGTGGCGCCTCGTAAGCAAATGTATACTTGGGCAATTACATTTAACTGTGCATAAGGGAACATGGTTTATCAGATAAAATGAGATATTTCATTAAAAAATGGAATATAAAACTTGACTTATTGTTTTGATATTCAGGACGGCGTTGGTTTCTTATTTTTTTTTTAATACTGGAAGTCTCCTACAGCTGAACTTATAAATATATATTATATTTATAATTATATTAAATTTATATATATTTTTAAAAATAGAAGCATGTAGACATTTTGCTGTTACAGTAAATGTGTGCATTGTGTGCACCAATAAAATACAGTGAGTCTCTATTAAAGCTGCCCATACAGTGAAAGATTTGCTCGTTTGGCGAGATTCCCAAATAAGGGATTTTTCCCTGAGATGGTCGATATCGGATTAATCCAATCATTCAGCCCTTGGGCCAAAGATGAGATCACATTTATGGGTTGCAGGCCATTGGGGCAATGAGCCCACTGGAAATTTAAACCTGCCTGATCGTCATCTGGACAATTTTTGACCTGATATCGGTCAGTCCATCGGCAGCTTATATCACCCCATGTATGGCCACCTTAAAGCAAACAGGTAATTTTCTAAGCAATGGCATAGTACTTACCCTGGCACCTGTAGTCTATGGGGTTTTCCCTATAAACGTTAAGGTTAGTTGGCATCAGTGGGGCCATTCAAGTTCCCCATGGTAGTAGGTGTGGCATACTGTAAGCACATACGGGGCATAAACTCATGCTGTTTTTATAGTGTTTTATCTGATCGATCATTTGGATCCATAGAGGTGGCCATAAACGTTCTGATTTTAGTCTTCTTCCGCCAAACGTTCAGATATCGATTGTACGTTGAAATGCAACGATCTGAAACTAACATTCAGATTGAAATTGTAGGATAAAGCCCTAAAAATAACGAATCAGAGGATGTTCTGAACATGAAATAGTTGGCAGACATAATCGTACAAAAATGACTTCCATTGTAGGCTCCCCAAGGATATCGTATTTTATTGTTAGCCGACTGAAATTTTCTAACCTGTCCAATTGACTAAATAACCGATCGCTATGGTAAGAAAATTATCTGGACGATAATTCAGAACCCACACATGGTCCGAAAATCTTACAAAACAAGGTTTCGTTTTATCGGTACGTGTATGGCCAGCTTTAGGCTTGGCTTTCAAAAAGACACGGTATAAATACATATGCAAACTGGCTCTTTTTCCAGCTAAATGCTATCAGATTTTCACACTTCTGCCTCTTACATTTTACAACTCAAGCAGTGCGATGCAAAAAATGTGTCGCCTTGGAGCTTTCAACTGTTTAATTTTTCATAGGGCAGCCATAATATTAATTGCACTATAAAGGAATAGCAATGCATTAAAACCAAGACTTTGACTATTTGTTGCTAATGCAGTATGGGTAATTAGGACAAGAAAACAGTTCTAAAAATGATGCTTTAGGCTATGTATTAGTTGGATTTTACCAGCATTTCTGCATTTTTCTCATCATGCCATGCACCAGGCGTGCTGTTGTTTGCACTATAAGTGCTATACTTCACCATTACATACACTCATCATCATCATTTATTTATATAGCACCAGCAAATTGGGCAGCACTTCAAAATAAATTTAAACAAACAAGGGTATACAGAGTAACCCTTGCTCGCAAGAGCTTACAATCTACACTCATCAGGTTTAACACTAAGGTGTGTACAAAAAAAGTACTATAAAGGTACAGGACCCATTATCCAGAATGCTCGGGACCAAGGGTATTCTGGATAAGGGGTCTTTCTGTAATTTGGATCTCCATACCTTAAGTCTACTAAAAAATCAATAAAACATTAATTAAACCCAATAGGATTTTTTTTGTATCCAACAATGATTATTTATATTTTAGTTGGGATCAATTACAAGGTACTGTTTTATTATTACAGAGAAAAGGGAATCATTTAACCATTAAATAAAACCAATAGGGCTGTTCTGCCCCCAATAAGGGGTAATTATATCTTAGTTGGGATCAAGTACAGGTACTGTTTTATTATTACAGAGAAAAGGGAATCATTTAACCATTAAATAAACCCAATAGGGCTGTTCTGCCCCAATAAAAGGTAATTATATCTTAGTTGGGATCAAGTACAGGTACTGTTTTATTATTGCAGAGAAAAGGGAATCATTTAACCATTAAATAAACCCAATAGGGCTGTTCTGCCCCCAATAAGGGGTAATTATATCTTAGTTGGGATCAAGTACAGGTACTGTTTTATTATTACAGAGAAAAGGGAATCATTTAACCATGAAATAAACCCAATAGGGCTGTTCTGCCCCAATAAGGGGTAATTATATCTTAGTTGGGATCAAGTACAGGTACTGTTTTATTATTACAGAGAAAAAGGAAATCAGTTTTAAAATTCTGAATTATTTGATTAAAATGGAGTCTATGGGAGACGGGCTTTCTGTAATTAGGAGTTTTCTGGATAACGGGTTTCCGGATAAGGGATCCCATACCTGTACAAGTAAAGTGTAAAATTCATTTGTGTCACTGGGTCGGATGTGCCAAACCAGCAGGCAGCATGCTAAATGACTCTTACAGTCCTGGCTCAGATATCATGAAATGCTCACTACACCACTATGATAAATGACCCCCTCTCCCCCTCTTTTTTTAGATTGTTCCATTTATAATAATAGCTTTATGATCATCATTATTTTCTCAGAACCTTTGCCAGTTTTGTCAGCCAGAATATTTCAACTCTGGCTTTGTATAATTACTTGCATCAGTTGTATGAACGGGGAAGCAGAATGTGGGGCAGTATGTGTGAATGTGAGTAGGGAAATAAGGAAACTCCTGTACAAATAACTGCTTTCTAAAATCCTTTTCCCCGGCAGACCCAATAGCTGCCTGGGGGGTCCTGGAGAATAACTAGTCTCTAGGGTCCTGACTGGTTTATCGTTATATATTTTATTGAATATTATTTTCATCTGTGTATAAAGCACAGGGAGTAGGGGATGTGTCTGGGTTTGTCACAATACCCAAGGTAAAAGACCACAGAAAGAAGTTCATAAATGGACTATCTTTACCACCCAAGCTTTGGGAAATAATAAAATACTAGTTTTAATTTCATGGTTTTTATACAGTAATCAGGGGACCTGAGGTAGAGCCTTGCAGCGGGTCGGGTTCATGCGGAATTCCAGCAAAGCAGTTGGTTTTTGGTTAGGGTCTGGGTAGTCAGGTAAAGTGCAGCATTAAACCCTCCCATTCACCCCTAATGTTTGAGGATTTTTTTTCTCTGTACCTGGTTAATACTAGGAAGATTAGTGGGTTTCGGTGCAGGTCAGGATGTGGGTCAGGGGGCCTGGATTGGGTCTGCCCTACCAGACCCGAATAGGACTCTTACTTGAGGACCTATGCATAAGAATATGGACAGAAGCCCTAGGTTTTAAACCCTAGCAAGACCCTCCCTACTGTATGCTGCTTTTTTCCCATTTTTCCATTTGTACTAAAGGAAATTAGAACAGCACAAAGAAAATGTTGATCCAACTACTGTATGTAAGAACCCCGAACTGACCACTGCATGGATATGGAAATCTAACAAACAACACATGCAAGATAATGGTTTTTTCATTGCTGATAAACAATTATCAAATATGATTCACGGTTTTATAAATGCATAACATGGATCTATATTGGTCAATCATAGTTGGCTTCCCTAATCTGTATCTCATTTGGTCTTGGTTAAATATTTATTGTAAAGATGGCAAAATCTGCCTGGACTGCAGAGACCCCGTATGAGGCCATGTATTTTACTATCTACCCTATAGCGGGTGGTAGGGGCAGGGTGCCTTGTGCCTACCCATGCTGCCTTTGTGCCACACCTTGTGCTGGACTTTTGCCTGGCATGAGGTTTACAGTAAAGCCAGACCCTGGATGGAAGTGATGTATGAATGAGCAGTAAGGAGTAGGCTTTTGTATTCTTAGTGCTCTTGAACTTTCATTCATGGTATTGGTATATGACCCTTATAGAATTTGATTTACCAACATAGCTCCTTAATTGCACCAGTGCAGTTACCCATCATAACCAATCAAATATTTGCTTGCATTTTCTAACTTGTAGTAGACTGATCAAAGCTAATGGCGGATGGGTTTGCTTTCGCTGTCATTTATAATTATACAGGTATGGGACCCATTATCCAAAAACCCATTATCCAGAAAGTTCAGAATTATGGAAAGGCTGTCTCCCATAGACTCCATTATTATAAGCAAATAATTTTGATTTTTGAAAATGATTTCCTTTTTCTCAGTAATTATAATACAGAACCTTGTACTTGATCCCAACTAAGATATAATTACCCCTTATTGGGGGCAGAACAGTCCTATTGGGTTTAATTAATGGTTAAATGATTCCCTTTTCTCTGTAATAATAAAACAGTACCTGTACTTGATCCCAACTAAGATATAATTACCCCTTATTGGGGGCAGAACAGCCCTATTGGGTTTATTTCATGGTTAAATGATTCCCTTTTCTCTGTAATAATAAAACAGTACCTGTACTTGATCCCAACTAAGATATAATTACCCCTTATTGGGGACAGAACAGCCCTATTGGGTTTATTTAATGGTTAAATGATTCCCTTTTCTCTGTAATAATAAAACAGTACCTGTACTTGATCCCAACTAAGATATAATTACCCCTTATTGGGGGCAGAACAGCCCTATTGGGTTTATTTAATGGTTAAATGATTCCCTTTTCTCTGTAATAATAAAACAGTACCTGTACTTGATCCCAACTAAGATATAATTACCCCTTATTGGGGACAGAACAGCCCTATTGGGTTTATTCAATATTTAAATAATTTTTAGCAGACTTAAGGTATGGAGATGCAAATTACGTAAAGATCCCTTATCCAGAAAACCCCAGGTCCCAAGCATTCTGAATAACACACACCTGTACACAATTATTTTCACTTTTTGGTGTTGCAGCTTCTTTATTTCAAAATACTATTTACTAACGTAACTGCTATTTAAATGAAAAATAATTACCAGCACTTGCCCATGTCATTTATTTAGTATTAGACCCGTGTATCCTCCAACTGTGTAAAAAGTAGGCAAAAGCCCACCCTGTATTTCCTATTACCCAAGATAATGGAGAACTAACCCACCAAGTCTTTAAAAAAGTAATAAAATAAATAATGAATATCCCCAGTTAAGCTATTTTATTTGTAGAACATAATACAGGTATAGGACCCATTATCCAGAATGCTTGGGACCAAGGGTATTCCGGATAAGGGATCTTTACGTAATTTGGATCTCCATACCTTAAGTCTACTAAAAAATCAATAAAACATTAATTAAACCCAATAGGATTGTTTTGCATCCAATAAGGATTAATTATATCTTAGTTGGGACCAAGTACAGGTACTGTTTTATTATTACAGAAAAAAGGGAATCATTTAACCATTAAATAAACCCAATAGGGCTGTTCTACCCCCAATAAGGGGTAATTATATCTTAGTTGGGATCAAGTACAGGTACTGATTTATTATTACAGAGAAAAGGGAATCATTTAACCATTAAATAAACCCAATAGGGCTGTTCTGCCCCCAATAAGGGGTAATTATATCTTAGTTGGGATCAAGTACAGGTACTGATTTATTATTACAGAGAAAAGGGAATCATTTAACCATTAAATAAACCCAATAGGGCTGTTCTGCCCCCAATAAGGGGTAATTATATCTTAGTTGGGATCAAGTACAGGTACTGTTTTATTATTACAGAGAAAAGGGAATCATTTAACCATTAAATAAACCCAATAGGACTGTTCTGCCCCCAATAAGGGGTAATTATATCTTAGTTGGGATCAGTTACAAGGTACTGTTTTATTATTACAGAGAAAAAGCTAATCAGTTTTAAAATTCTATATTATTTTATTAAAATGGAGTCTATGGGAGATGGGCTTTCCGTAATTCGGAGCTTTCTGGATAATGGGTTTCCGGATAAGGGATCCCATACCTGTATTATAAAGTCATTTTTTGCTTTTTTTTGTAATAGGAATTGGAATAAAGTAACTTAAAACTGGGCACACATTTCCATTATTCCTCTCGTTGCTCTGTAAAGCCTTGCAAACTTATATATAAATAAAAGAATGACTTGCATACATGAAAAAAAAGTAGTTCCTGGCTTGGGAAAGTTCTTTACATGATTTTACATTTATCAGAATATTATGCTGAGTGAAAGAGATGGATCCAAACCATTTGAAATTGTATATCTACAAGGTAAAACCCTATTGCTCAAATCTTGTCTTCATGACAAGTCCTCTCATTCCCGTGTCTCCATAACCCTGCTCACACTTCATGTTTCTCCTTACCTTACTCACCTTATCATCTCCCTTCATTTCACCTTATGAGCTGTTGCCTAACACAAGCTCACATTCCATTACCTCAAAGCTGCCTTCCACCTCTGTTTCACCTCCCCGCATTCTTTCCAGTTTATGAGGGATAGTTTATCCAAGTATTTGACCTATCGCTGAAAGAATGAGTGTTCTAAGCCACCTGGTTGAATGATTTCAATGAATATGTGTATTTTTTTTTTTCATGTTCCTGTTGAACCGGGCAGTTAATGGCAGAACAGTTACAGGTTGTGCTAATGTGTTCAATTACAAGGTGACGGCTGTATGAAAAAAACAAAAACATATATTAAAGGGACAAGATGTTCTATTTACAATATGGGTCACTTAATAGGAAATATGTAGGCTTGAGTTGTTCTGCACATGGAACTTTATTTCCCATTATATTTGTTTTTATTTATATGAGTAGAACCTGCCCTATTGGCTGACTAGTGCCTGTATTGTATAACAAAGAAAAAATGTTTAAGTCAAAGAAACTATTAGTAATAAGTTACCCTTTCTTTTTGCCAATCAAACTTTCACAGCTCCTCAAGCTGGATCTTCAGTCAAATCATAATATATATCAGCTCTCAAGACATGAATTTGCCACACGTCAAAAAAGACACGCACGTAGCATTTCGTATATTTTTCGCCGTTTCGCAGATTTTTTCACAGTTTTGCAAATTTTCCGGCGAAGTGAAACGGGACAGATTCGCTCATTACTACATATTAAAAGTAAAAACGTCACCCTGATCTTAGTCACAGAGTCCTTTGCTGTATACGTGCAACTTATCAGAATAAGTGTTGGGCAGATTTTTCGGCAGACATGGATTTGCAGCGAATTTCCGCATTTCGCCATTGGCGAATTGTTTTGCGAAACTTTAGTGAAAATTCACAGCAGAAAAATTCGTCGCGTGGAATTTTATTTTTGTCGCACGCCAAAAATGGTGCAGTCGCGGCAAATAGGGCACATCAAAAAGGTAGAGGTTGCGTAAAAAAGGGTTTGGTCACAACAAAAAGTGTGGGCGAAAAAAATAGCCGCGGGTGACAAAAAAAATCACGCGGCAAATGCGTTTCGCAAATTTTATGCCGTTTTGCAGATTTTATGGCCAAGCAAATTGGAACAGATACGCTCATGACCAGGATCACTGAGTTTAGTTGGCGTCTCCCTTACTTCCTGCGATCCACCTTATGTTCCACTGGTTCCTGCCAGGAAATAATGTCCGCCTGTACCTGTATATACAATACCTTACCTATAAACTGTAGTTAACTTGTGGTCTTTAGAGGTCAAGTTGTCTCAAAATATGCATTTTAATATGGATTTAAACTGATCAAGGGCAATTTTAGCTGCCATCTTGACCATTCTTCACTTAATAACTTTTACCTGTGTATGGGGCTGAACTGGTGACCTCCCTAAATTGGTTGGTCATTTGGCAGTCTCAACAAAATACTTATCAAGGCAAATTGTAATTTACATCCTGGGCAGGAATATACCCACCCCCTTGACATGAGCTCATTTAGTTGGCTTATGTAGAAAAGCTGCATAAACACTATCTAAAAAGGGTGCTATATTTTTACGTTATAGGCTGCTTTAAATCATAGGCAGATTTGTAACCTAGTTTTCTATGGTAACTTTACTTTAATGCATTATGGCACTCAGTATGTGACAATGCTACCTATTACTCCACTAAATTGGCAAAAAGAGACTGGGAAATAATATTTCTGCAGCAGGAGGAGATATACAGGGTTGTTTAATAAGCTATAGTGACCTGGTTTCTAATACTCTTGGGGCCATTATAAAACTCAAGAACTCAAGTGAAACCAAAGAACTAAAAAACTCAAAATAATGTCTGAAAAATGTGAAAGCGGTTAAGTGTCTATTGTTAGCATGGGAAGCATTATAAGAGCACCACACTCCCCTCACATCCTTTCCTGGCCCATGAGTGTCACCGAGGGACGACTCTGCTTCCTGAATGAAAACATTTGGGAAGACTGTGGGCCTGTTCACCCTGGGAATAACCTGCTCTGTACAAGCACAAATATTTATCATAAAATAAACTTAGGGTTATAACCAGAAGAACAGATACATATTTTCTATACACATTTATTGCCTACTGTACAGTGTTTATTGCTGTTATCTGTCAGAGGGACGTGCAATTCAGTAACAGATTCGGGATGGGGGGATATGCTCCAGGATGAATTAAGTTTAGTGGATATGCTTTTAATTTGGGAAAAATGGCTATAAATACCCAACCAACAAGGGAGGGGTCAATGCATATTCCCTGGCCCCATATTTTGCCAATTATTATGGATACATTTATAAATAACACAGCACTTAAGACTGATCATGAATGGGTGGCACTGGTGTGCTACAGCCACTTTTCATTTGGTTTGGCAACACAGGGATGGGCTCAGGTGGCATTGTGAGGGGCGATGAGCAAATTTTTTGCCAGGCATAGATTTGCTGCAAAATTCTGCATTTTTCCATTGGCAATTTTTTTTTGTGAAACGGCTGCAAAAATTACAACAAAAATATGGTGACTTGCGAATAAGTTGCATTAAGAAGGTTGTGTCAAAAAAGTTGAGAAAGTCATGGTTGCATCATATACCCTCAGAGCCTCTGTCTAATGTCCTGGATCTCTCATACTGGATTAGAGAACACACATAATCTAAATCCTTACTCAGTATTATGGTCCCTACACTACAGGCCAGTCTTGCCTGAGTGGAGAGCTCCTCCAGATATCAATCCTTGTTGAAGCACAAGCTGCTCTTTCTAGCTTTCTTTCCTATCTTACTTTCCTAGAAAATACTCTGACACTCTAAACCAGTGATTCCCAACCAGTGGTTTGTGAGCAACATGTTGCTCCCCAACCCTTTGGATGTTGCTCTCAGTGCCCCCAAACCAGGTAGTTATTTTTGAATTCCTGACTTGGGGGCAAGTTTTGGTTGAATAAAAACAAGATTTCCTACCAAATAAAGCCCCTGTAAGCTGATAGTGTGCATAGAGGCTGCCTAATAGCCCATCTTAGCCCTTATTTGGCTCCTCCAAAGGTTGGGGACTCCTGCTCTAAACCTATCACTAACTACACCTCATTCACAGGGTCCCTGTATCCCCAACTTCACCAAGAGCCTGGCCACCCTTGGGGCATATGTCCCAGGCTCCCAGCAACATCCACCCTGTTCCTCAAGTGGACCAAAGAGGAAGTCCTACTTGTGTACCAACACTATATTAAAGTGAGACAGGAAGTGGACACCCTGCCAGCTATCCAATAGGATACATATTTAATTAACTAACTTAGATATAAGCCTTTCTGCCCAGTAACTAAAGGAACTAATCCTGCAGGGATTTAAAGCTATAAGGACCATCAACCCTATGTGCCCCTACATTAAGAAAGCTTATCTCTTGAAAACACTGTTGTTTGTATAGTAGGTATTATGCCCTTTAATTCTTTGCTTGCTTAGCTTTGCTCTTCTTGCTCATAGTATTTACAGTAAACACCCAGCATAGTGATTATTGTTTGGATTAGGAACCACTGAATTACACTGGGAAAACATTTTTGTTGAACTGAGACATTTCTCGTTATCTCAATACACTAAAAACAGCACAGTAACATTATCATACCTTGCCAGTAAATGGAATTCCTGCCATGTGAGGGAAATTCCAGCTCAGTGTATAACAGACCATGACTCACTGAAGAGTAATGGCAACATTTCAAAAATGGGCTCTGGCCAAATACGATCCTGCCTGCTCCAAGTTTTCCTCAGTGATGCATAGTGGGCACTGTGATCCATTTGTATTAACGCCAACAGGAACATCCTTCACAAATTCCATAAGAGCATTGATTTCCATTGATAAATGTGGTCAACAGACACCAGGCATATATCATTAACTGGAAAACCACAGACAAGAAGGACTGGGATGAGAAAATGTTTCTCTATAGATGGGAATCAATGTGAATTATATTGTAGATAGCAGAAATATCTTCCACATGCCATGTTAAAAGGGAAAGAATAAAAGCTATAGTTTGTGCTTATCCCTATTTATTTGCTGGGTCCCAACGGGACTCCTAAGTAGCCATTATGATACTGACTCACATAGGAATGACAGAGCAGCTGGGCCAAAACTCTAATACAGGTATGGGACCTATTATCCAGAATGCTCGGGACCTGGGGTTTTCTGGATAAGGGATCTTCCCGTTATTTGGATCTCCATAACTTAAATCTGCTAAAAATCATTTAAATATTGAATAAACCCAATAGTCTTGTTTTGCCTCCAATAAGGATTAATTATCTTTTAGTTGGGATCAAGTACAGGTACTGTTTTATTATTACAGAGAAAAGGGAATCATTTAACCATTAAATAAACCCAATAGGGCTGTTCTGCCCCCAATAAGGGGTAATTATATCTTAGTTGGGATCAAGTACAGGTACTGTTTTATTATTACAGAGAAAAGGGAATCATTTAACCATTAAATAAACCCAATAGGGCTGTTCTGCCCCCAATAAGGGGTAATTATATCTTAGTTGGGATCAAGTACAGGTACTGTTTTATTATTACAGAGAAAAGGGAATCATTTAACCATTAAATAAACCCAATAGGGCTGTTCTGCCCCCAATAAGGGGTAATTATATCTTAGTTGGGATCAAGTACAGGTACTGTTTTATTATTACAGAGAAAAGGGAATCATTTAACCATTAAATTAACCCAATAGGGCTGTTCTGCCCCCAATAAGGGGTAATTATATCTTAGTTGGGATCAAGTACAGGTACTGTTTTATTATCACAGGGAAAAAGGGAATCATTTTTAAAAATTAGAATTATTTGCTTATAATGGAGTCAATGGGAGATGGCCTTTCTGTAATTCGGAACTTTCTGGATAATGGGTTTCCGGATAAGGGATCCCATACCTGTACAAGATCCTGTAATGTATGGTTTTTACTATTCTTATTAAAACCAGGATTATGTTGTTACAGAGCCTTGAGTTATTTGCTAATATTAGTTTCATTGAGCAGTGCACAGCCCAGAATGTTCTTCATTGACTGCAAATGCAATAGAGCATGAAGTCATTTAGAACGCATTATTTTAACCAAATACAGTCAATATAATCTACTGTATATTACAAAAAGGAAAAAAAAACTCAACATTCCCAGTGGTGTGCTGCGCTTCAACCAACCAAAAACTGCTGAAGCAAGATTCCAGACCATCAATATTAAATTGACTATAAAAAGCCTCAGAAATATGTGTCTAGAGCATGTGTTCCATCCCAACATGATAAATATTATCTAATTGCATCTCTAATTATGTCTTTTTAGAAATCCAATAGAGATCATTGCTTTAACAATGGCCAAAAGCACTCATCCCGTCGTGATTAATGAGCGCACGATGAAGTAGGGAAAGCAGAGAAAGTTAATGAACTGTATCTCAAAGGGATTCCACTCTTGGGGGCATATAAATACATAGATATGATGGGCTCATGTAAAAGAAACATCTGTTTACAATCAGGAACGATGTTATTGCATTTGTGTGAGCATAGAAACGGCTCTGAATTAATAAAATATGATAATTCATATCTTCAATAGCTTCATTGGATAAGAGTAAATCTTAGCCATGTGTCGCCTACCGTGTATGTAATCAATGTACATGCCAACAAGCAATAAAGAAAGAGGGAAATCCATCATAACAGTAGTCCTGGGATTGCAGACTACCGGCCGCTTTGTACAAAGTTAATTAGACCCTGATACAGCGAGTGTAAGCTGAGTAAATGTATTTAATGGTGGATACAATAGAGAAAGGAGGTATGTTCATAAGTCATTAGGATACGTTCCATCACTTCTATTTCTTTCTAGGCAGAAAACAAAGCCTTGGTGTGTTACGCCAACTCTTTCCCATCTACTGATACCAGGCTTTGCCAAAAAACTCCTCAAAACTGCATTTACCAAGTGGCCCTTTTGCATTCTTTACATCTGGACTTTCTTCTTTTTATAGGACCACCATGGATAGTACAGAGCGCATCAAGACAGAGAACCATATGGGAACCTATGATGGGAACGTTCATAGGAGCTAGCATGGGGTTATATGGAGATCAGTGCTGAAATATGAATAGGACTAATGCTATTCCTTTATAAGTAATTGAATAATATACCAACCAGTGGTGCAGCTACAGTATACAGTATATATCACAGCTAGGCTGATGCGAGCAAAGTACACATGTAAAAAACGTAAATACTTACACCAACACTTACATAAAGACAATAAAAATACTACTTAATACACATTCTAGTAGACAAAGTTCTGGTTTATATAGAGGAGAAAAATAATTTGTGCTACTCCCCTTGCCTTAAGGTGGCCATACACGGCAGATGAAAATTTTTCACCACATCCGAAGTGTGCGGTTCTCTTTAACCCTTTTATAGCATTATTTGCATGTGCAAATAAGGATTGGGATTCAATTCTGTATTCGGCCAAATCTTTAACAAAGGATTCAGGGTTCTGCTGAATCCCAAAATAGTGGATTCGGTGCATCCCATTAGTTTAGAAATTCCTTCCACCCCCCGACCCACAAATTATATGAACATCCTAGCAGTAACTACATAAAAGCTGTAATTAAACAAAATCATTTCTCAGCATTAAATGTTAATAATACTCACTATAAATCGCATAACTTATATGCAAAATGCTGTGTAAAACATATGAGTGTTTCATAAGCCCATGACCTTCCCATGATCGCTGCATTTATTATAATCTTGATCTGGCAATTAAAACGGCAAACATAAATAAATTTATTCCATCCGTATCTCGCCCCTTCCGCCACAGAATAACCTCCGAGAGCAGGCAGAAAGCCTGAGTCGCCTCTTCCCAGCATTTGCCATTTTGCATTCTGCAGCGCTGTGTATATTAAGTGGGTAAATTAAATGTGTCTGAGAGGAGGAACAGAGAGAGCTCAGTAGGGGCTTCTATTAATGACATAATGTGATGGCAAGGCAAAATGCTTATAAACCTATATATACAGGTATAGGAGCCATTATCCGGAAACCCGTTATCCAGAAAGTTCCAAATTATGTAAAGCCCATCTCTTATAGACTCCATTATAAACAAATAATTCAAAATTTTAAAAATGATTTCCTTTTTTTATGTAATAAGAGAACAGTACCTGTACTTGATCCCAACTAAGATATAATTACCCCTTATTGGGGGCAGAACAGCCCTATTGGGTTTATTTCATGGTTAAATGATTTTCTTTTCTCTGTAATAATAAAACAGTACCTGTACTTGATCCCAACTAAGATATAATTACCCCTTATTGGGGGCAGAACAGCCCTATTGGGTTTATTTCATGGTTAAATGATTTTCTTTTCTCTGTAATAATAAAACAGTAGCTGTACTTGATCCCAACTAAGATATAATTACCCCTTATTGGGGGCAGAACAGCCCTATTGGGTTTATTTAATGGTTAAATGATTCCCTTTTCTCTGTAATAATAAAACAGTACCTGTACTTGATCCCAACTAAGATATAATTACCCCTTATTGGGGGCAGAACAGCCCTATTGGGTTTATTTAATGGTTAAATGATTCCCTTTTCTCTGTAATAATAAAACAGTACCTGTACTTGATCCCAACTAAGATATAATTACCCCTTATTGGGGGCAGAACAGTCCTATTGGGTTTATTTAATGGTTAAATGATTCCCTTTTCTCTGTAATAATAAAACAGTACCTGTACTTGATCCCAACTAAGATATAATTACCCCTTATTGGGGGCAGAACAGCCCTATTGGGTTTATTTCATGGTTAAATGATTCCCTTTTCTCTGTAATAATAAAACAGTACCTGTACTTGATCCCAACTAAGATATAATCACCCCTTATTGGGGGCAGAACAGTCCTATTTATTTCATGTTTAAATAATTTTTTTGTAAACTTAAGGTATGGAGATCCAAATTATGGAAAGACCACTTATCTGAAAAACACCAGGTCCCGAGTATTCTGGATAGCAGGTCACTTACCTGTACTGAATGTGGTTATCCTTGTGCTCCTTATAGAAGCCATGATTCTGTTCCTCGATGCCTCCCCTCCAAAGCTTTCCTGACAGCCCTTATTATGGCGCACAAATCATTTTGTGATGTTTTACTGAAACAAAACACTAGGAACTGACTTTGAAATAATTCAGTGGCAGTCACTTACTTGATGATCACTCGCGAGCACCAAAGCTACAGTAATTGCAATTGACTTTTCGTCAAAGGAATGTAATTGGGGGCATGCCCTAGGCCGAATGATTAAGAGTATGTTTAGCCAAAGTCACACACTACCTAATCGGTGCAATTTGACCCTCCTCCTATATTACTGGGCACTTTCAATGGTCACCCTAAAAGAATAACAATGATTTGTTAGTAACCAGATGTGCTTTCAACATGGCCACACATGCTATGCCATATAACAACAGAAGGTCAATACGATACTAAATTCATGATCCAATTTTTGCCAATCATTACTGAATATCATAATAATAAGGGGTAATAAGGGATAGGGTACTTGAATACATTGCAGTTCACAATACTATTAGTTTGTGCCAGCATGGTTTTATGCGTAACAGATCTTGCCAGACTAATTTAGTCGCCTTTTATGAGGAGGTGAGCAGGAACCTTGATGCTGGAATGGCAGTTGATGTCATCTACTTGGACTTTGCTAAAGCGTTTGATACAGTACCTCACAGAAGGTTAATGATCAAATTAAGGAATATTGGCCTAGAACATAATATTTGTAATTGGATAGAGAACTGGCTGAAGGATAGAGTACAAAGAGTGGTTGTAAATGGAACATTTTCTAATTGGACCAGTGTGGTTAGTGGAGTACCGCAGGGGCCAGTCCTTGGGCCTTTGCTTTTTAACTTGTTTATTAATGACCTGGAGGTGGGCATAGACAGTACTGTTTCTATTTTTGCTGATGACACTAAATTGTGCAAAACTATAAGTTCCATGCAGGATGCTGCCGCTTTGCAGAGCGATTTGACAAAATTAGATAACTGGGCAGCAAACTGGAAAATGAGGTTCAATGTTGATAAGTGCAAAGTTATGCACTTTGGTAGAAATAATATAAACGCAAACTATCTACTGAATGGTAGTGTGTTGGGGGTTTCCTTAATGGAGAAGGATCTAGGGGTTTTTGTTGATAACAAGTTGTCTAATTCCAGGCAGTGTCATTCTGTGGCTACTAAAGCAAATAAAGTGCTGTCTTGTATAAAAAAGGGCATTGACTCAAGGGATGAGAACATAATTTTGCCCCTTTATAGGTCCCTGGTAAGGCCTCACCTTGAGTATGCAGTGCAGTTTTGGGCTCCAGTCCTTAAGAAGGATATTAATGAGCTGGAGAGAGTGCAGAGACGTGCAACTAAACTGGTAAAGGGGATGGAAGATTTAAACTATGAGGTGAGACTGTCGAGGTTGGGGTTGTTTTCTCTGGAAAAGAGGCGCTTGTGAGGGGACATGATTACTCTGTACAAGTACATTAGAGGGGATTATAGGCAGTTGGGGGATGTTCTTTTTTCCCATAAAAACAATCAACGCACCAGAGGTCACCCCTTTAGATTAGAGGAAAGGAGCTTCCATTTGAAGCAGCGTAGGGGGTTCCTCACGGTGAGGGCAGTGAGGTTGTGGAATGCCCTTCCTAGTGATGTGGTAATGGCAGATTCTGTTAATGCCTTTAAGAGGGGCCTAGATGAGTTCTTGATCAATCAGAATATCCAAGGCTATTGTGATACTAATACCTACAGTTAGTACTAGTGGTTGTATTTATAGTTTATGTATGTGAGTGTATAGATTGGTAGGTGTGGGTTAGGTGTGCTGGTTTTACTTGGATGGGTTGAACTTGATGGACACTGGTCTTTTTTCAACCCTATGTAACTATGTAACTATGCTAGTTATATAGTTATATTGCTAGTTATGCAAGAAGATCAAGTCCTGAAATAACACATCCATTTTTATTAGTTCTGGTGTAATAAAAGTTCCATTTCACTGGAACCATATTACATGTAGCGGTTCTGCCCATTTTAGCCGATACTATTGGACTATAATTACCCCCTATTGTAACCTATGCATGTTGTGTAAAAAAACCCAGAACAGACAGTTTTCCTTCCATTCCTGGCCAAAAGTATTTGTGTAAATCAGTGCTGTCCAACTTCTACAGTGCCGAGGGCCGGAATTTCTCTAGCATACATGGTGGAGGGCCGCTAATGGAAGCCAGTTTTGACCACTCCCCTTTTTGAAACCACACCCACTTCAAACCACACCTATTTTATCACAATGGTGGTAGCACAGCAAAATCCCAAATGCTTGGTCCTTACTGTGGGGATATCAACCATCATTCATATGTGAAAGAATTATGTCATATTGAGATATACCCTTAAATTCCATATGCCTCCTCCTCCCCTGTGGATAGCAGAGCAACCCCCAGTACATAATTACACACCTTAGGGACCATTTAATGGCTATTTCCAACTGCTAACAAACTCCCACAACAAACCCCTGCCAGGTTCACCTCCCACAAGCAGCATAGGGCAAGCAGAGTATGGCACACACAGGCAGCACTCTGCCTGTCCTATGCTGTCTGTGTGTGCTATACTCTGCCTGTCCTACCCTGCCTGTGTGTGCCATACTCTGCCTTCCCTATGCTGCCTCTGTGTGTCATACTCTGCCTTCCCTACCCTGCCTGTATGTGCCATACTCTGCCTGCCCTACCCTGACTGTGTGTGCCATACCCTCCCTGACCTATGCTGGCTGTATGTGCCATACTCTGCCTACAGTACCTATGTCTGAGGTGTGAAGAAGTGAACAATGGGAGTGATTACAGGCTGAGCCTGAGGTGTGAACACTGCAGGGGGTGAACAATGCAGGTATTAAAAGGTGTGAAAAACACAGGGGATTACATTTTTAAAACAATACAGAAGGATTACAGCCTGAATCTGAGGTGAGAACCATGCAGGGGGCCAGTTAATCTCAGTACTGATACCATTTAATGCTTACTCAAAGGTAAGCCATCAAAGCAGCCAGACAGGTGGGGGGCCACACAGAGGGGGGTCGCGGGCCGCATGCGGCCTGCGGGCCGCCAGTTGGACAGTACTGGTGTAAATCATTGGGTGGATTTTAGACATCTTTAAAACAGAGTGGGCAATTGACCTGAAAATGCTCTTTGTGCCATTACCCTAAATACATTCCTCAAAAAAGTTCTGTATAGGATTAGAAGATACATTGCAATCATCAAACTATTCTAACTTGACCTATTTAGGTAGTTTTTAGATTTACCCTTTACACAAAAGGGGTTTATTCAAGTTAAACCCAAAAATGTTTATCTTTCTCAGTCAAACAATAGTTATTCTATAGTTTAAAAAATGGTGGCGTCTTCGGCTAATGTCATATAATACAGCACTTTTCATCAAGCGGAGGAATGTGAGAGATTGCATCCATAAAGATACATGTCACATTGGTGGAATTCCTTTCACGGCAGTGTTTTGTTTACCTAGCAGGATCCCTGCTCATATCCTTTGCATGTCAGAATTTCGAGGTATGAAGAATTCCACTCGCATTCAAAAGTAAAGTCAATAAAGAACTTATGGATTAAGCAGGTGATAAAATGAGATGTCAAAAGTAATACATAGAGTAACGCCTTAAGCACGGTGCAAGTTTACTCAAAATAGGACCCTTAGGTGCAGGAAAACACACCCAGTGCCAGCTACAAAGTGTAGAACAGAAGCTACATGCTATAGCAGATTATAATAAGGATTGGGAGGTTTCTAGGGGCCAGGAATTTCAGTGGGGCCCAGAGCTGAGGCTGCTACATTTATAGAAAACTATAAGCCCAAGGTTGGCTCGAGTCACTTGCCCAAAGAAGATGAAGACCCCACTGGGCCCTTGTCTAATGCTGCTTTCCCACCTCCTATGATACCTTTTGTTTAGGGAAGCACAGATGCAATGATATTTAGGGGCTGATTTACTAATCCACGAATCCGAATTCCGAATGGGAAAAAATCGGATTGGAAACAAACATTTTGCGACTTTTACGTATTTTTTGCAATTTTTTCGTCAACGTCTCGACTTTTTCGTGAATTGTCGCGACTTTTTCGTAGCTGTTACGACTTGCGCGAATTGTCGCAACTTTTTCGTAGCCGGTACAACTTGCGCAAATTGTCGTATTCAGCACTATTAAACGGCGGGCAAATCTTTCCGATTTTTTCGCAACAATTCGCGCAAGTCGTACCGGCTACGAAAAAGTCACAACAATTTACGAAAAAGTCGCGACTGCGACGAAAAAAATTGCAAAATACTGATCTTTACAAAAAAAACACATTCGGACGCTTTTCGGACGTTCGTGGATTAGTAAATCAGCCCCTTAGGCTGAAAATGAGTTGGAAGTGACCATAACTTATATAGAAGCCAATACCTTGAAGAAGTTGTGGACTAAAGTAAAAGGGCAGATGTCTTATGGTTTGACTTTTTTCAGATTGTAAGTTGACAGACAAGTTAATTGTAAGAGTATGCTACTGACCCCCATCCCTTATGTAAAAAAAGGTGGATAATGTTTAGCTCCTGTTGCAAATAGAAAAGGCTGCAAGTTTGGGCAAATCTTAAAAATAGAAATGTTTAATGACCCAGATATTAACTTGAGTGATAGTTCTGCCAGGGCTGTTAATGGAAACAAGTTTGAAAAGAGCTACATGACAAATTCATGTCACAGGTTGTTAAGGACCTAACCAGAAATTAGGCTCTATTGGATCTAGTGATCTCTACCAACCCAGAGTGAATCACAAATGCACAAGTGATAGAATACCTGGGCAGAGGGATGATAAGAACCTCCATTACTTCTCATCGCCCCTGTACATGACCTCCTTCTCTCCTCCTCACTCATTACTGCTTTGTACTACCATAGCCAGGACTCCTTGTTCCCTCCTATTAGAAACTCCCAGAACCTCCAGGCATTCAAAGATCACTTAAAACCCTTTTCCTTCAAGCTGATAACCTAAGCCCCAAGCAATCTTCCTAAACCCCTTTGTTCACATACACTTAATACTGGTTCTCCATTTTTCACTATGCACTTTATCAATAGGACTTCAACAGCCACACTGGTCATCCCCATTGTATGTTACAATCTAAGTTGTTACTATATGTACTTATTATGGTGAAATGTTTCTGTCTCTATGTGAAAAGTGTAATGTCTTGTATTTGTATCCTCTTTTGCAAGAGACAATTATAATAATTAATAATAATTATAAATCCAACCCCTAGGCTAGTGCCACATGGGTGCTTATCCGGAGCCATTGTATTGGCTGGGGTGCAGTCACAATAAGTGGAATTTGGTGCCCAGTGTGGCATTAGTTAGCATTAGCATCTATCTATCTATCTATCTATCTATCTATCTATCTATCTATCTATCCTGTCTATCTATCATCTATCTATCTATCTATCTATCTACCATCTATCTATCTATCTATCTATCTATCTATCCTGTCTATCTATCATCTATCTATCTATCTATCTATCTATCTATCATCTATCAATCTATCTATCAATCTATCTATCATATATCTATCTATCTATCTATCTATCTATTCTGTCTATCTATCATCTATCTATCTATCTATCTATCTATCTATCTATCTATCTATCTATCTATCTATCATATATCTATCTATCTATCTATCTATCTATCTATCATCTATCTATCTATCTATCTATCATCTATCAATCTATCTATCATATATCTATCTATCTATCTATCTATCTATCTATCATCTATCTATCTATCATCTATCAATCTATCTATCAATCTATCTATCATATATCTATCTATCTATCTATCTATTCTGTCTATCTATCATCTATCTATCTATCTATCTATCTATCATATATCTATCTATGTATCTATCTATTCTGTCTGTCTATCTATCATCTATCTATCTATCTATCTATCATCTATCTATCTATCTATCTATCTATTCTGTCTATCTATCATCTATCTATCTATCTATCTATCTATCTATCTATCTATCTATCTATCTATCTATCTATCATCTATCTATCTATCTATCTATCTATCTATCTATCCTGTCTATCTATCATCTATCTATCTATCTATCTATCTATCTATCTATCTATCTATATATCTATCTATCCTGTCTATCTATCATCTATCTATCTATCTATCTATCTATCTATCATCTATCTATCTATCTATCTATCTATCTATCTATCTATCTATCTATCTATCTATCCTGTCTATCTATCTATCTATCTATCTATCTATCTATCTATCTATCTATCTATCTATCATCTATGTATCTTCTATAAATTATTTATCAATCCATTCACAACACCTTTGACTAAGTCCTCCAGCCACAACTTAATGGACTGATGCTGAAAACTGCATGAAGCATGTCATTTCAATAATATTAAATTCCCCACATTCTTCAATAAGAATCAATTTTATTAGAGCACAAAGTTAAAATTATATTTACAAAACCACTTCAAGCTGCAGGTAGGATAATATTCTGTCAACTATCCAAAACAGAGAGAGATAAAATAACACAAGTCTGTTCTATATAAGCTTCCCGTTAGGTTTGCCAGTCTCTAGCTTTATGCAAACTTTGCAGCCCGAGTGACTTGCACCATTACCTGCTACTTGACAAATATTATTTACTGGATGCCCTATCAACCTGACGTACAGCATGTAGCAGAAGTGTCCAAAAGAATTCAAGTTGCAGATGTATCTCCACAGCAGAAATGCAACGAGTTCCCATTTTATTTCTACACCCAAGATCTGTCAAATGCAAACGACACTGTGTGCTTAAGGCTTAACAAAAAAGGGTCAAACTTTGGAACAAATTAAACCGTGCCATAGAAAGTTGTCTTATTCTTAGCCTTCAAGAACTTTTCCGAGGCATTGTGGTGTCCAACACTGGATCTTAGATATTGGTCACCCTGATAATTGGGAATTTCCGTCACATCCCCTTGCTTTTACAAAGAATCCATATTATGCAGTATTCCCTCAAGAAAGAAGTCTTTGTGCAAGAACTTTTGGCTGAGCCACAAACAATGAACGGACGTTTCTGCTATTCTCTTCAAGCTTGTCAAGAGCTGCATTAACAGTAGGAATGCTTGAGGCTGCCAAAAAACAGGAAAGCCAGTAATTGTATTAAGAAAACGGATTATTTCAGTTATTATGACAAGCATATAAACACTGATCAGTACAGTTAGTAACATTAACGGTCACAAAAAATAATATACAAGTTGCTTTTCTAGATAGAGGACAACAATCACCCTCTGGAATTGCATTAGTATCATATGGTTTTATCAAACTCAATCTAGCCAGACTGTGAGCTAAAAACTTCCATCATTAATCCTAATCTCCTGTAAGTGTGGACACCCTACTATCCATAATATAACATGTGTGCATCTGTACTATGTTAAACATATTCAAGCAAGGGTAACTTGTATGTGTGTGTCTGTGTGTATATATACAAAAGGGATTACTTTTGACCCCTTAACATAAGCCATGTCAAGCCCCTTTTCAATAAGCCATCACTAGACCATGACTTTATGGCTGAATGCATTCCAATTTCAAATGATCCATTTTATGGAAAGGTTATTGAAAAATCAATACCGATTTAACTGAAATACTGCTTGTCAACTTTTGGCATTTATGTCCTGGTCTATTATGAAATATAAAAAAATATTTAGCACAAAAGTAAGTCTTGTGTTATATGGAGAGTGATTGGCAGGGATTGTGCATTAATACACTTGCTAGACCTGCCAGTAGAGTTTAATACAGTGGGCTAAGGCCATGTTAAATGGGTGGGTGAAGATCCATAGGGGTGTGGAATTGATAAAGCTCCTTCCTTGTTGGCATGGTGAGAAGACTTTCTTCCAGAACAGGGATCCCCCAACCAGTGGCTCAGGGGCAACATGTTGCTCACCAACCCCTTGGATGTTGCTCCCAGATGTTTATTTTTTGATTCCTGGCTTGGAGACAAGTTTTGGTTGCATTAAAACCAGGTATACTGCCAAACAGAGTCTCCTGTAAGCTGCCAGTCCACACAGGGGCTACCAAACAGCCAATCATAGCTCTTATTTGTCACCCCCAGAACTTTTTTCATGCTTGTGTTGCTCCCCAACACTTTTTTCATTTGAATGTGGCTCAGGTATATAAAAAGGTAGGGATCCCTGTTCTAGAATATAGTCTTCTGAACACCAAAACAAATGATCTCCCAACCTTATGTTTGTGTCCAAACATCTTCTGATAAGAAGCCTGTCCAAAAAAGTGATATACCCAGTAGAGGTGGAACTGAATGTAACTGCTATATAATCATTCTCTAGCATGTGTACCTGTGGGCAAAATAAATATCCCCAGAATTGTACATTTGAACCTGTCTTTAACGTGGAACGATATGCCTCATTTCTAGTCCATACAGTGTTAAATGTCTCTGTATCAAAAGCATTTACTGCAGATCAAGACAAAGTCATCGCCATGGTTGGTAGATTTCCTGGAAGTCTTGCACACATTATTTAACAAGCGTGAGTCATGTACCTCTACTGTTAAGCATGACTCGTTATTCAGGTCTCTGCAAAGAGAAATGGTTGGAGAGATTGTAGTGACCTGTTACTGGCGATAGTATTTCTGTCTGAAATGATATAAATAAGTGGCTGAGGTGGAATGGCTTATTTAAACATTGCCAGATATCTGTTTCTACTTGGAAGTTGAAAAATGACTTAATAGTTTCACCTCTCACAGCTCTGGTGGCAAGATAGTGCCATAATGAAATGCTTCTATTTAACAACTAATCATACATATATATACTGTGTATGAGAAAGCTTGTGTGTAGCTTTCTTTGTTCTTTATGTGGTTGGATATAGTATGAACAAACACAACAAAAAGTTCTTAGGGATCATCCTCTCATCCAGCAGGAATTCTACAACTACTTTGGTTAAAAAAATACCAGTCCCCAGTTTGCAAAGGCATATTTGGGACTCTGCCATCTTACCGTACGTTAGAGATCTGGACATGGAATGCAACAAAGGTTTTCAAGGTTGTCTACTTATCCAGATGGAGGTCAACAGCTACATTTTGTTCACAAACAATGGTTCCGCACCGACAATGGCCCACCAATATATGACCAATCAATATATATGACCAATCAGCATTCCGTACAACCACCTCCCCATCTGAACAATGAGGTTGTGCCATTCTGTAGTATTGTCTAACTACGCAGGAGCACATTGTAACAACACAACATACAGTATACCTACGGGTTTTGGACCCTAGCAACTAGATGACTGCTAAAAATTCCAAAATGGAGAGTTGCTGAATAAAAATCACAAATAATAAAAAATGAAGACCAATTGCTAATTGTCTCAGAATATTACTCTCTATATATTAAAAAGTTAACTCAAAGGTAAACAACCCCTTTAATAGAAAACCATGTACCAAGATGTTTGGAGAGCCTAAGCTAGTGGTACATTAGCCTGCAAATCTCCCTGGTTTCCCTGGCAATGCTAGGCACAAGTCAGACTTCTTATCTGACCAATGGCACTGCAGCATTCCATAGTACTGGGAAACCACTTAATTGCAGGAAGTTTCTGTTACCGAGTCTCCAAATGAGAGAAGCTTTGCCCACTTTGGCCGATTGGCTGATTAAAATAGTCCATGAGCAATTTATCAGATTCCATGAGGAGCCCCTGTATACTTCCCACATGGCTCTAATATCGACCATTAAGATGATCTATTTGGGCTTATACACAAGCCTGCTGGCTTTCTATGAGGGCACCTTAAGTAATGCTTAGCAAGGCAAGCAACCATTTTTTTTAGCAGCAGACCCTATTTCATCATTCCTCATCAGATCCTAATGCATAAACACCAATTAGCTAATTATAAAGTCTGATTGTACAAAATACCCTACAAACATTCTGATTTAGATTGTAAGCTCTTGTGGACAGGACCCTCTGAAGCTGTTTTTATTCTGTAACCCTTGTCTGTTAAATTACTGTAAGGCATTGTACATTATGCTTTGGGTTTCTGTAACAACCCAAGGCACCCACAGCCCTTTAGCAGGGAAGATCTGTGCCCCCAAAGATGCCCCCAGTAGCCCCCCATCTTCTTTTCTGCTCTTTTTCCCTGCTCTGTGCTACTGTCACTTACCTGAGCTTAGGGGCCCACTCACACTATACTGTATATATAGAATATAAATGTCACACTATACTGTATCTATTGAATATAAATGTCACACTATACTGTATATATAGAATATAAATGTCACACTATTCTGTATATATAGAATATAAATGTCACACTATACTGTATATATAGAATATAAATGGCACACTATACTGTATATATAGAATATAAATGGCACACTATACTGTATATATAGAATATAAATGTCACACTATACTGTATCTATAGAATATAAATGGCACACTATACTGTATATATAGAATATAAATGTCACACTATACTGTATCTATAGAATATAAATGGCACACTGTACTGTATATATAGAATATAAATGTCACACTATACTGTATCTATAGAATATAAATGGCACACTGTACTGTATATATAGAATATAAATGGCACACTATACTGTATATATAGAATATAAATTGCACACTATACTGTATATATAGAATATAAATGTCACACTATTCTGTATATATAGAATATAAATGTCACACTATACTGTATATATAGAATATAAATGTCACACTATACTGTATATATAGAATATAAATGGCAGACTATACTGTATATATAGAATATAAATGGCACACTATACTGTATATATAGAATATAAATGGCACAATATACTGTATATATAGAATATAAATGGCAGACTATACTGTATATATAGAATATAAATGGCACACTATACTGTATATATAGAATATAAATGGCACACTATACTGTATATATAGAATATAAATGGCACACTATACTGTATATATAGAATATAAATGGCACACTATACTGTATATATAGAATATAAATGGCACACTATACTGTATATATAGAATATAAATGGCACACTATACTGTATATATAGAATATAAATGGCACACTATACTGTATATATAGAATATAAATGGCACACTATACTGTATATATAGAATATAAATGGCACACTATACTGTATATATAGAATATAAATGGCACACTATACTGTATATATAGAATATAAATGTCACACTATACTGTATATATAGAATATAAATGTCACACTATACTGTATATATAGAGTATAAATGGCACACTATACTTTATATATAGAATATAAATGGCACACTATACTGTATATATAGAATATAAATGGCACACTATACTGTATATATAGAATATAAATGTCACACTATACTGTATATATAGAATTTAAATATATATTGAATGTATATATCATGATATAAGGCTGCTTAGAAATCAGTGCAATTAGTATCATAATTTAATAATCATCCCTGTTACATCAGTTTATATGACAGACAAACCTTACTTTCTGCTTGATAATTTCCGATGACCCCTAAGCTTAGCTTCTCAACAGCTGCTCAGAGGACACTGAGCATGTGCAGTGCCATTGACACTACTAACAACATCCAAGATGGGGAGCTCCTGTGACAGCTGTAAAAACCTGGATCATTGCTGCTATATAGAGCTGTTAAAACACTAAGCTGGTGCAGTAAATTAAGTATATAAAAATTTGGCATTTCTAGCCATATTCATTCTAAGGGGCACATTTACTAATAAACGAATCCGAATCCCGCATGGGAAATAATCGGATTGGAAACGAAAATTTTGCGACTTTTTCGTTGCCGTCGCGTTTTTTTCGTATTTTGCTCAATTTTTTCGGCGCTGTCACAACTTTATCGTATTTTCCATCGCTGTTGGGATTTTTTCGTATTGAGCAATTGTAAACGGCGGAAAAACCAGTCCGATTTTTTCGCGACGGCGACGAAAAATATACGATAAAGTCATAACGGCGACGAAAAAATCATGGGACATACGAAAAAGTCTCAAAAATACCGATCATTACGAAAACACGTGTTCGGACACTTTCGGTCTGTTCGTGGATTAGTAAATCTGCCCCTTAGTGTTTAGTTCTCTTTTAAAAAATGTGGCTCCTCCCATAATCCCAAGCATTTTAGTCTGCTCTACTCATATGTCAGCTCTGCTGCCAATATTTATAGACGCTGAAAACACATTGAGAATAATATAATCTACCATATTAACATAAAAAGAAAACATGACTGCTTCGACATTTTCTAATATACAGTACTTCACATGTTACTGACACATCAGGTGCATGTTACTAGCTGTGTGTCCCTCCCTTTCCCTTGTTTGAAAATACCAAAAAGCCATCAGAGATTTTAGGTTACGTCCATTCAGCAGCCCTAGAGCTGTTGTTAAACTGCAGCTCCCTACAGGAAAGCTAGACGTCAATGTGGGACGTTCAATAGTTCAGCAACAGCTTGAGGGCTGCAGGTGTGATTTCTGTTTTAAAAAAATGTGTTTACTGTATTGGGATTTCATTTTCATTTAACCTTTTACATATTTTGTATATATTATATGACTGACCTGGGGAAAAAAAGCTAATAGTGTGAATACAGCCGTTATGGGCAACCTGCAGCCCTCCAGATGTTACTGGCTAAGCTTTCTGCATCCCACTGAGCAACAGTTGTAGACATGTATGTATATAAATTACATGAAAATACGATATGAGGATAACACTACAGAGAACATGTAACACTGTACCATAGGAAGATACTTCATGCTGCTATACAGTTATGGGATGCCTTTTCCAGAAACCCATTATCCAGAAAGCTCCAAATTATGCAATGGCCATCTCCCATACAGTCCATTTTAATCAAATAATTCTAATTTTGAAAAAAATGATTTCATTTTTTTCTCTGTAATAATTAAACAGTACCCTGTACTTGATCCCAACTAAGATATAATTACCCCTTATTGGGGGCAGAACAGTCCTATTGGGTTTATTTAATGGTTAAATGATTCCCTTTTCTCTGTAATAATAAAACAGTACCTGTACTTGATCCCAACTAAGATATAATTACCCCTTATTGGGGCAGAACAGCCCTGTTGGGTTTATTTAATGGTTAAATGATTCCCTTTTCTCTGTAATAATAAAACAGTACCTGTACTTGATCCCAACTAAGATATAATTACCCCTTATTGGGGGCAGAACAGCCCAATTGGGTTTATTTAATGGTTAAATGATTCCATTTTCTCTGTAATAATAAAACAGTACCTGTACTTGATCCCAACTAAGATATAACTACCCCTTATTGGGGGCAGAACAGCCCTATTGGGTTTATTTAATGGTTAAATGATTCCCTTTTCTCTGTAATAATAAAACAGTACCTGTACTTTATGCATGAATCCATATTGGTGGCAAAACAATCATATTGGGTCTATTTCATGTTTAAATTAATTTAAGGTATGGTGATCCAAATTATAGAAAGATTCCTTATCATGAAAACCCCAGGTCCCAAGCATTACGGATAGTAGATCCCATACATGTACAATGTATCATATGAGGACAGAACTACAAGAAACATGCCACAACGAACTATAGGAAGATAGAACATAGAGCGGAATATGCTACAAGAGAAATAAGTTACCAGGATAAAGAAGGAAGTATGAATTATTATACATGAAGTATAGAAGATATTTGAGACAGGATAGGGGTTGCTACATTACTACTTTAAAGTCACCCTTAATATAGTGTGCCTGATAAAGAAATGGATTTGGGTTACATAGTTACATAGGATTGAAAAAAGACCAGAGTCCATCAAGTTCAACCCATCCAAGTAAACCCAGCACACACAACCTGTTATACATGTATGTGTCCTTTTTTACATGGGTGAATTGGCAACACTAGAATGAGTAGAAAGGCTTGGACAGTCTATGTGTAAGGCTACTCAGCCGCAGCGTGTGCGACGGATCTAGGTGGAACGCACGAAACCAGGTGGAATGCATGCACGATGACGTTGCTATGCGCTCGTCAATTACATTTCATCGTCGTGCACATCATTACGTTGTCGCACGTTACGTTTTGCTGATGAATGCAAACTATTTAAATAGCCAAAACGCTTAGGCGACAGCGCTCGGTTATCAAGCTCTTTTGTGCCTAGCGTCCTGTATCCTATTGACCTGCTGATTTGACCTTCTTGCCTGACCCTCGCCTGTGAATCTTTGCTGCCTGCCACGACCCGGACTCGTTTGACTATTCTTCTGCCTACTCCTCTGGTACTAAGCTATTTGGCCTTCCAGCCACTCTCCACTGCTGTGCTTCCTATCTCACCCTCGGGTAAGCCGCCGGCTAGTGTGAGGTGCTTGTGGGTGGCGATCTCATCTGACCTGCTCATCTTGTCACTAGGAGTTCAAAAACATGGGAGAGAAGTAGAGTGATGAATGTTAAAGAAAAGAGGGGTCAGGTGGAGACATGAGAATAAATAGAATAGACCAAATTTAAATTACAAAGTTTATTAAGAAAAGTATAAATGAGAAACCAAGAGGGGAAGCAGAGAAAGAGAAAAAAGTGTGGTCATGATAACTTGCTGGGAAGATTAAAATATGGGGATCAGGGGAGCGTCAGGGCCTAACAGCCCTTACTGGAGTTGAAGTCAGTACTAAAGAGGAATCTGAGTTCCAAAAACCCAGTATTTAGTGTCCAAGGGGTTAAGCTAGTCTCTTGAACAAAGTAGAAAGCTAGGAACTGGTAGATCAAGGCAAAATAGTAATTTGGATCCAGGAACTTCACAGGAAAAGACCTTTATTCGGCCATTGAACCTGGATCTTCGACATCTGTTTATTTAAAATGTTCATGCCAAAGCACAACGTGATGACGTGACATTGCCGCCATGGGCGCTGGCACCTTAGATCCAATGAGAAGCACCCCTGAGATGGTAGAATGCCCAGCAAGACAGGGAGAATCAAGAGGGTAACTAGATATAAGGAGGTCAAAAGGGATTCTGGGAACAAATTCCTTAAGGCTCTTTGAAAAATCCCATTTACATGGGTTTATCCAATAGGCCAAAGCTCACCTACAGGGTTTTTAAAGCAAAAGCCAGGATAATAGCTGATCAGATTCCCAACTACAGACCAGTTTCGCCCTTCTTGGGGCTCATCAGTGTAGTGCAGGGTTTTCTGATCAGCAAAGTTAGAGCCAGGAGTGGGGATTCATGAACAAAAGAGTTGAGGAGACTGCCTCATACCTATGCAAATAGGCCAAAAGGGATTCTGGAAACAGATTCCTTAAGGCTCTTAGAAAAATCCCATTTACATGGGTTTACCCTATAGGCTAAAGCTCACCCACTGGGTTTAAAGCAAAAGCCATGATTATAGCTGATCAGATTCCCAACTACAGACCGGTTTCGCCCTTCTTGGGGCTCATCAGTGTAGTGCAGGGTTCACTGATCAGCTTAAGTAGACCCAAGGATATAAGGAGAGCATAGAGAGGGTAGTGGATTTTTCTGTCAGAATCTTCTGTACATCATCAACACTCCAAACTAATACTGGCAACTCAGCATCACCCCATCATGCCAAATCCTGAAGAGTTTATGATAAAAGAAAGCTGATAGAGGAAGGACGAGTATTTTTCATAATTTCCGCTCTGTCAGTTCCTATAGTGCCACTGCCTAATCCGCACACTGTAAATTATTAGCTGCGGAGTTTGTTTTGACATTCGCACAGACGTCTCTGAGAGAGCAGTGTTTCAAGGAACCGAGGGCTTGTTTATAGGAGGGTTTTAAATGTTCCAATTCCGACCAAATTTGGTTAACAAAATCAGATGGTTTATGCGTCTTTTAGCTACACTGATGGCAATAAAATGAGAATTCAGCCCAAAGGAGAATACAGCGAGGAGAACGACGTTATAATCAGGTCAAGGTAACTCGTTACTGTAATGTAACGGAATCTCTCTGTTGATTCTATTCAGCCGTAAGGCACTTTAATGAAATAGCTTATACAAACTCCATAGGCGGACTCATATATATTACTTTTACATTGTCTCGAGTAACACTGGCCTATAAAATTTAATATACTCTAAAAGTTTCCTAGTAAGGCATTTCTCAGAAAAGAACGCCCAAGAAATGATGATATTCAGCAACAGATATGAAATAGCTTCGGTGTGTTTTTCTGTTACAGAATACGCATGCAAATATGTGCTTTAAGATTCAAATATTCCAGAAATTGCCTTTTCCAGGCTGCCAGGTAGTCACTATACAGAGCAAATTATATTTCTAGGAAACTGTCATTTCCTTCCACTCTTATAATCTTTAAAATGCAAACTATGGAATTTTTATCGGAAAGCGTATAACCAGTCAGTATCGGAGCTACAAAAGATGGCTGGGGACTTTATTATGTTTGATACTTCCTACCCTTATGTCAGGTTTGGCTCTTCTAAATGTGAGTATCCAATGAAACTGTCTAATTTGGTTTCATAAAAATACTGGGTTAAAGGGTCCACAACTAAACCCATATCATGAGGATGATAATGATCCAGTCCTGGCATTTTTGAGATGTTATTTCATATATCATTTGGTGAAACCCTACACTGCCTGCTCCGCTATAATGTTTAACTTAGTCCTCAAGCGAATAAGGGAAACTACATGAAACAGCAGCACAAATCTATTTTGTCTGGGAGATTATCCCTTCCCTTTTATAGTTCAGATAATAAATATAGATATCTAAATGGTAGTAGGTAGTAAATAATTTGCATCATTGCACTTACAACCATTTCTTCACTATAAAAATTGTGTTACAGGTATGGGATCCCTTATCCAAAAACCTGTTATCCAGAAAGTTCCAAATTACGGAAAGGCCATCTCCCATAGACTCCATTATAAACAAATAATTCAATTTTTTCTCTGTAATTATAAAACAGTACCTGTACTTGATCCCAACTAAGATATAATTACCCCTTATTGGGGGCAGAACAGCCCTATTGGGTTTATTTAATGGTTAAATGATTCCCTTTTCTCTGTAATAATAAAACAGTACCTGTACTTGATCCCAACTAAGATATAATTACCCCTTATTGGGGGAAGAACAGCCCTATTGGGTTTATTTAATGGTTAAATGATTCCCTTTTCTCTGTAATAATAAAACAGTACCTGTACTTGATCCCAACTAAGATATAATTACCCCTTATTGGGGGAAGAACAGCCCTATTGGGTTTATTTAATGGTTAAATGATTCCCTTTTCTCTGTAATAATAAAACAGTACCTGTACTTGATCCCAACTAAGATATAATTACCCCTTATTGGGGGCAGAACAGCCCTATTGGGTTTATTTAATGGTTAAATGATTCCCTTTTCTCTGTAATAATAAAACAGTACCTGTACTTGATCCCAACTAAGATATAATTACCCCTTATTGGGGGAAGAACAGCCCTATTGGGTTTATTTAATGGTTAAATGATTCCCTTTTCTCTGTAATAATAAAACAGTACCTGTACTTGATCCCAACTAAGATATAATTACCCCTTATTGGGGGCAGAACAGCCCTATTGGGTTTATTTAATGGTTAAATGATTCCCTTTTCTCTGTAATAATAAAACAGTACCTGTACTTGATCCCAACTAAGATATAATTACCCCTTATTGGGGGAAGAACAGCCCTATTGGGTTTATTTAATGGTTAAATGATTCCCTTTTCTCTGTAATAATAAAACAGTACCTGTACTTGATCCCAACTAAGATATAATTACCCCTTACTGGAGGCGTAACAATCCTATTGGGTTTATTCAATATTTAAATGATTTTTAGCAGATTTAAGTTATGAAGATCCAAATTACGGATTAAAAGATCCCTTACGGAAAGCCCACTTCCCGTGCATTCTGAATAACATGTCCCATACCTGTACTACAAAACATATGCGCAATACTGATGGGGTTCAAGCCCCTTTATCCGGCCAAATTTTAGTCAGGGTCCTCGCTTGCCCATTAGTAAGGTTGCGCGTATATATAAATGGTTGTACAAGTCACACTGATATACTTCCTAGAACATTTAGGACAGCAGATCAATGTTCATCGCTAAATGACCTTCAGGCTTGGTTTATAGGAGTGCAAACAAGTATACCCCCAAATCTCACCTAATTGGCTCTAATTGCACCATCCCTACGGCTTAGGAACCTCTGTATATTGACTTTCTATCATTTACATCCAATCTAAATGAAAATCTAGAACATCCATTGAAACCCAAAGTATGCAACAGAGTCATTTATCTGCATAAAACATCCTCCATAATACACCTAGCATTTTGGTTTTGATTATAGCAAAACTAGATATCCATTACCTAAATATGAAAACTCCGCACTCAGTCTGTATCATCCATATTTGAAATTGACCCGTCCCCTTGATCAATCTGTAATTTATTACCATATACAGTTAGAATATTTTTCTACAGCTGATAATTGGTTTATGTAATAATCATCGACTTCTCAATGGAGTCATTTATATTCTTCTCAAGGCCCTCACTAAAGGTGAAGCAATCATTATTGGTGACTTGGGTTCAGCAGTAATTCAATAAAGAACAAGACACTGCATGAAAGGAAAATTCATTATGGAAAGAAATGAAATGACAAATAATTAGAGTTTGGCTATATGGGGCATTTTGCTGCATAATAACTGCACAAACCCAAGCCAGTGTCCAATGAGTAACGGCGTGTAGATTAATCTGCACGGCAGCCTATGACCCTCTGTGTGGATTTGTACATCGCCGATATGGTTGTTTTGACCTTTGTTTCATTGATCAGTTGGAAGCAAACCTGTCCTTAACATCAGCGGAGAGGTCCCTAGTGAGTCTCCTGCCAACACCTCTCCATGAGTTGCTGCACCAAGGTCATATCATAATCAAAGGTCTTTAAGTCAGCTGCCATTGTTACAGGTCATATTATCATGGAAATGAGTTCTTATATAGTAATTACATTCATCTGTTCCCCTATGCGTGACCTTTGAAGCTGTTGGGAGATGCCATTGAATCATGACAAATTAGTCCTCTTTCACACATAGATTAAATAAGGAAAAAAAAAGACAGCACCGTTCTAGATAAAAAACCAAATGAATAAAATGAAACTCCTGTACAGATATATTCGGAAACAATTACATGAAGACAGCTAATGCCTCCCAGTACCAATTACTGCCTATCGCTGCAACTTCCCTGGTTCTCAATCATATTGGTCACCCAACGCCCCTCTACCACCACAGCCTGCCTAAAATTGCTGCACTTAATTGCACATCCACATTCTTTCACAGATAATTATTATAGTTTCATCTGACTTATGTCTCGGTTACAAAACCACAAGTAATTATCCCATTGTTCAGGTATATGTTCATGAATTCTACCCGTTCACAAATGTAATGGCTACAGATGTTAAGGTTAAAACCGCAGGGTTATAAAGAACGTCTCACCTTGGGATTTGTTCCATAATAGGACACTATGGAAAAAAAGCCCAAGACCAACAAAAAACAGTTTAATAGTAACATTAGAAGATTCAAAGTAAAAATAGTACTACATATATATTGTTTTATATTCATTAATTCACTGTATATATTGTGTTCTCAAGTTCATATTTAATTTTTCCATTCATGAGCCTCTGATATCGGGCTGGTGGGATATTGAGTATTAAAAATTACAAAACATTTATTTTACTAGACAGTTAGTAATAGTTTTAAGTATGTTACAAAGAACCATCCAGTTCTGCATCATGGCGACCATTGGTGAATTTTTGTCAAATTGTTGCTACTCATAACAGTGGCATAAAAGTGCAATGATCTAAAATGGTTCTTTACATTAAAGAAAGGATCATGTTTATGTGAAGATGGAAGGAGACAGCTAGTGACATATTGGGGCATAACTCACAAGTTATTTAGAAAAGAAATATAGGCTTAATTAGAAGTCTTGCAGTATATATTGGTACTGAAACTCAGGTTCAGAGAGTACAAAAAGATTCTGTTGATGATGAATATGATAATGAATAGAATAAAGGTAACGTATAATTAGAAGAAGACAAAATATAGACTTAAAATGAACCATACTTCCATATTTGTGTGAGAAAGGAATGGAAGTGGAAAGTTCATGACAACAAGTTTGAGAAAAGAATGAAAGGATCTTGAATGAAAGCGAGAATAATTCAAAGATAAGCCAACCATTACTCTTAAGCAGTGTGTATCTGGGTTTCTCCTTATGCCATTAGCAATTACAGTAATGGTGGGCAGGGTACCTTTTGGTTAGATTTCATTTAGATCATTAATGGACCATCTGGGAGAACATCATATCTAATTTATTTTCTCCAAAGATTCAGTTTTTACCAACCTGAGAAGAGTCCCTTTTGCCATAGGTTTCTGTATTTTGTACCACCCATTCTTCAAAGGAACTTAAGAAGACACCTGCTATTGAAAAGCTGCCCCAAAGCTAGATACTGGCATCACCATAATTACTCATATTCCCTTGAGAAACCTGTTGAAATAGAAACACCCCTGGAACTCTCCAATATCTGATGGCATGGAGTGAGAGCTGGGTCCCCTTCGGGAACTCTCCAATATCTCGTGGCATGGAGTGGGAACTAGATTGCCTTCTGGAACTGTCCAGTGTTTGGTGGCATTGCCTGGGAACTAAATCCCCCTCTGGAACTCTCCAATACCTGGTGGCATGGAATGGGAACTGTATCCCCTTCGGAAACTCTCCAATATCTTGTGGCATGGAGTGGGAACTATATTCCCCTCTGGAACTCACTAATATTTGGAGGCATGGAGTGGGAACTGGATCCCCTCGGGAATTCTCCAATATCTGGTGGCATGGAGTGGGAACTGGATCCACCTCTGGAACTCTCCAATATCTGGTGGCATGGAGTGGGAACTGGATTCCCCTTGGGAACTCTCAAATATCTGGTGGCATGGAGTGGGAACTGGATCCACCTCTGGAACTCTCCAATATCTGGTGGCATGGAGTGGGAACTGGATCCCCCTTGGGAACTCTTCAATATCTGGTGGCATGGAGTGGAAACTGGATCCCCCTTAGGAACTCTCCAATATCTGGTGGCATGGAGTGGGAACTGGATCCCCCTCGGGAACGCTCCAATATCTGGTGGCATTGAGTGGGAACTGGATCCCCCTTAGGAACTCTCCAATATCTGGTGGCATTGAGTGGGAACTGGATCCCCCTTAGGAACTCTCCAATATCTGGTGGCATTGAGTGGGAACTGGATCCCCCTTAGGAACTCTCCAATATCTGGTGGCATTGAGTGGGAACTGGATCCCCCTCTGGAACTCTCCAATATCTGGTGGCATGGAGTGGGAACTGGATCCCCTTCGGCAACTCTCCAATATCTGGTGGCATTGAGTGGGAACTGGATCCCCCTTAGGAACTCTCCAATATCTGGTGGCATTGAGTGGGAACTGGATCCCCCTTAGGAACTCTCCAATATCTGGTGGCATGGAGTGGGAACTGGATCCCCTCTGGAACTCTTCAATATTTGTAGATGATTCCTGTGAGTGCAAAGCTGTATAATGTCCTCTAATAATCAAATTTTGTGTTGGATATTGAGTCTCACAGGTAAACAAGGAAATGAGTCCTTTTGTTCTTGTCAGTCACTGGCGGGAACAGGTGTTTAATACATTTTATTTCCAAATTTGCTTACGGTTTGCATCACTGTCAGTGTTTACACAGGGTTGTAAACAGAAGCACATTGAACAATTTTATCTTTTTTTCATAGTATCGTTGGGAGGGTACTGACCAAGACACAGCGTCCCAGCCTGTGGGCACTTTGGACTGAATGCGCCATCTTGCAGGGGACACAGACGGCTAAGCTAAGAGATTTCTCAACATGAAGATGAACATAACAAGCAGGGCATTTTAATCCATTAGATAAATATTTGGCCGAGTTCAGGGAGATTATAAGTTGAATCGGTCGTTTGCATGCCCTGGCCAAGGCACGAAACAGGATACGCTGATAATGCAGGAAGCCAGATTTCCTTTTTTTCCTTTTATCAAAACCCAGGGATATGCCTCTAATTTATAGTTGAGATTTAGACAAATCCTAGGACCTGATAGTTAATCTGTACGGGCAATCTATGAAGAATGTATGACACACTGCACAGTTAACTATTGGGAAAAGGAAAGACTTTCTACTCATTCATCTTCCACACATTATTATTTATGTGCATTATACAGTATATATACACATTATTATATATATGCACATTCAAAGACTGTTTGACATTTATTAATAAGACCCCCTCATACCCCCAAGCCATTATCCTGACTCAGTAAAAACAGGGATAGGGAGAAACTGCTAGCATGTATGTTCTTATCCTGTATGTTCTAATCCTATTAGGGCTTGTCTAATCTCATTGAAATCCATATATATATATACATACAACAACAAGAGGTTCTCTGCACTCATTCATTATCAATATATATAGGACATTAAGACTTTCTGTGCATTAAGCTACTAAAAATGATCTTCATTAAAGCAAAACAGGGATTGTTTGCCCATATATTGCAGTATATTCAAGCTGGCCAACTACGTCACAGTCTCCCCCGGTCTGGCCTGTCCTACACTCACTCACCCCCGGTCTGGCCAGTCCTACACTCACTCACCCCCGGTCTGGCCAGTCCTACACTCACTCACCCCCGGTCTGGCCTGTCCTACACTCACTCACCCCCGGTCTGGCCAGTCCTACACTCACTCACCCCCGGTCTGGCCTGTCCTACACTCACTCACCCCCGGTCTGGCCAGTCCTACACTCACTCACCCCCGGTCTGGCCAGTCCTACACTCACTCACCCCCGGTCTGGCCAGTCCTACACTCACTCACCCCCGGTCTGGCCAGTCCTACACTCACTCACCCCCGGTCTGGCCTGTCCTACACTCACACTCACCCCCGGTCTGGCCAGTCCTACACTCACTCACCCCCGGTCTGGCCAGTCCTACACTTACTCACCCCCGGTCTGGCCTGTCCTACACTCACTCATCCCCGGTCTGGCCAGTCCTACACTCACTCACCCCCGGTCTGGCCTGTCCTACACTCACTCACCCCCGGTCTGGCCAGTCCTACACTCACTCACCCCCGGTCTGGCCTGTCCTACACTCACTCACCCCCGGTCTGGCCAGTCCTACACTCACTCACCCCCGGTCTGGCCAGTCCTACACTCACTCACCCCCGGTCTGGCCAGTCCTACACTTACTCACCCCCGGTCTGGCCAGTCCTACACTCACTCACCCCCGGTCTGGCCAGTCCTACACTCACTCACCCCCGGTCTGGCCAGTCCTACACTCACTCACCCCCGGTCTGGCCTGTCCTACACTCACTCACCCCCGGTCTGGCCAGTCCTACACTCACTCACCCCCGGTCTGGCCAGTCCTACACTTACTCACCCCCGGTCTGGCCAGTCCTACACTTACTCACCCCCGGTCTGGCCAGTCCTACACTCACTCATCCCCGGTCTGGCCAGTCCTACACTCACTCGCCCCCGGTCTGGCCAGTCCTACACTCACTCACCCCCGGTCTGGCCAGTCCTACACTCACTTATGCAATTCATTAAGAATTCTACTGCTTCAATATACATTTAACAATGTATTACCAGCAAATGGGTGCCCTTTTATTGGCCCATAGGGATCACCTGACTGTGTTGGGAAGGGTGAGAGCTACAACATGGAGATGGCCAATGCTCCTGTATAAACTATAGCAAAAAAGGGAAAGTTGCGCTCAACCACTACATTTTAAACCATTAGGCGGGGTGCAATGAGACTGTGACCAAAAAATACATATAGAAAGCAACAGGGGGTCCTCTGCACTCACCCATTATCAATATATATAGGATATTAATACATTCTGTGCATTAAGCTACCAAGCAATGCCCTTTCCTTTAAACAAAACAGGTCACAACCTCATCGCACCCTCGCCTAATATATAAGTATATATCTTTTAAAACAACATACGTTCTCCATAGTTATGCAGCAAAATGCATAGAAAAAATTCAATTAGGCAGAAGGCCAATTTGATGACCAATGGAATCAGTAATAAGATATAGCATATACAGTAAAATACAGTAATACACGATACATAGATGGACATTAAGACTCATAACAATTTTATTTTTTTTATTCATTTTATTTTTTTTTTGTACGTAAAATCTGAAGCATAAACTTGCAGCAAGATGGTTCCACAGGTTGGAAACAGATGTTTCTGGAGATTTCGCAGAAATCAAAAGCTCACTATTATTCTATTATTTACTTGCAGTTAATGTATTTATTTATTGCAATTTATTTTCCCTTGACTGCTCCCCCCACACACACACCAAGCTCATTTTTATGGCATGCAACTATCTTGTGTTTCTGATTAGATTATGTGCAACGCTATTGCCACCTAGTGGTGGGGATGTGTAGTGTTCACGTTAAATCAATTTACAGTAATGTGAAAATTGAATGGGGCGGAAAAAAAGTGTAATTTATAGGGTAATTCTCATTTGTCCTGGTGTACAGAAAGATTAATGTCCAAATCCACACAAGGAAGCATCTGAAACTGATAAACATTTTCATATTTAAGGAATATACAGGTATGTGTTCTCAGAGCGCATACTTTCTGTGCATCTGGATCAAATATCTGTTCATTTTTTTATATATCGTACACTTATTTCTTCAAGGGTTGGAATGTATGATATACAGATACATATACAGTTTGTTCTGAAGCTGCTTCCTTTTGAAAGGCAAAACAAGAGAGCAAATAAGATTAAAAGGTATGGCCATGATCTGTGTGTTTGATTGGGCGTCCCGCTAGTGGCATCATTACCCCTGTGTCTCCTGTCCATTCCTCTAATGGCCAGTCCCGGGCTGCTCCATCCCATTCTGTAACGTTGGCTGTGGGGTGATCAGGTGATGATCTGACCAAGCTCAGAGCAAATTCGCACCAATACCGTAACTCATAGCAATGCTGTAACTCATAGCAACAAATCTGCTTGCATCAGCCTCGTGTGCTCGGAATGATATTAAGTAAATATCTGCTTGCTTGCTATAAATTACCAGGCTGATGCAGTGAATGGCTACAGCTCTGATGATTCAAGGAGAATTAAAGCTTAACAAAGATTGGTAGAAATGTTGTACATTATGGTTTGGGTTTCTGTACCAGCCCAAGGCACCCACAGCCCTTTAGCAGGGAAGATCTGTGCCCCCAAAGATGCCCCAGTAGCCCCCCATCTTCTTTTCTGATGATTCCCTGCCCATGCTCTGTGCTGCTGTCACTTACCTGAGCCAGGGCCGCTGCTGGCCAAATGGGTGCCCTAAGCAGAAATTTACTTTTGTGCCCCCTCCCCCAAATATTACGGAAGTAAAAATAAAATAATAAAAAAAAACACCTACTATAGGGGCCCCACATACAGTGCCCACAATATCCCCCATAGACAATGCCCCCATAGTAAGTTCCCCCAATATCCCCCATAGACAATGCCCCATAGTAAGTGCCCCCAATAGCCCCCATAGACAATGCCCCCATAGTAAGTGCCCCCAATATCCCCCATAGACAATGCCCCCATAGTAAGTGCGCCCAATTGCCCCCATAGATTGATTGAACTATCTGGGACAGCGGGATGCGCTATAAAAACCGGCGGGACAGTGTTGGGGGGGTATGTTATAATATATAAAAACGTTTTTTTTTGGAGCAGCTGGGATGGTGCCCCCCTGGGAGTTGGTGCCCTATGCAGACTGCGTACTCTGCTTATAGGGAGCAACGGCCCTGACCTGAGCTTAGGTACCCACTCACAATATACTGTATATATATATATATATATTTAATGTTTGCATACATTTCAGTTTCGCCAGATAGAAATTACAACACTTTATATACATAGCCCCCCCCCCTCATTTTTAGGGCACCATAATGTTTGGAACATTTGGCTTCACAGGTATTTGTGATTACTCAGGTGTGTTGCGTTGCTCCATTAGTGCAGGGATAAGATACCTTTGCTGCTTCTACCCTTTGGAGTCTGTAGTTGGCATTAATCAACATGAGTAGAAAAGCTGTGCCAACGAAGGTCAAGGAAGCTATTATGAGGCTGAAAAACAAGAATAAAACCATTGGAGACATCGGTCAAACTTTAGGATGACCAAAATCAGTGTCTGGAATATCATTAGGAAGAAAGAATTCAGTGATGATATTCCAGACAGGGGTAAATAAAAAAAACCTACTGAGTTTAGTGGTATGAATCTCCTCACCCAACTGGTCAGTCGCCTTTAGCAAAATGAGCTGCCTTCCCTCCCCACAATATTTACCATGGGCACCCAAAAAAACCACAGAGACAAGTTTTTGGGGAAACCTGCTGGTGGAAACTGGATGATTTATTAATATAATAATCAAAAGGGAGCTATGCATTCCCAGGCTCCAGGTGTGGCTCTCAAAACACGTTGTGGGCTCTATTAGCCCAGGGCTCAACTGGGAATGGGAAATGCCCATGAGAGACCAACCTTCTCCATCTCCCTGCCTTTCCTTGTGTAAAAATGGCTCTAGTCCCACCCTAGGGTTGTAATGATGAGTTCTGGCTAGGCCTTCACAGAGCTAAAGAGATCCTGGGGGCCACAGATGGCTTTATGGAAGCAGATAATGATCCAGAGGAAGCCCTACCGAAACCCGGCTGTCCAGGTCAAAACAAGACCAGTGGCAAATCTAGTCAGTGTTGTTATTTGTTTCCAAAGCTCTGAGACTACAAATATAATTGCTGAACATACTGTTCTGACTGAGGGTAGTTGCTGAGCTGAGTAGGTCACATGCTCTTCTTGGGGACACCTCAATTAGGTTTGGGGGTATTTGGTATTTTGTATGGGGGGGGGGTCAGACTAAACCGATAGACTGGCACATATTTTACTGGCAAAGGGTATGTGGGTACACACACACACACACACACACACAATGCTTCAATTTATCTTGCTTCTTCTGTACACCCCCCATAGAAGGACCATAACTGCAGTTGCAGTTTATAAGCCACAATCACCTAACAACAAATACATTTTCCAAAATAAATCTTTTCTCTTTCTTGCTGGCGTAGGAATATTATCTCTCACTTATTACTCTAACTCAGAGAGAGCAAAACAAAGAGTACAAACAATATTCCTTGGTTTTTATAAGCTGATTAAGCTAAAATAATACTTTCAGACTGAGTACTGCACATTGTTTTTCTTGAGCTAAGGACCACACTGAGGCTGATAGGGATTACTAACTACAGTAATTATACTCCCTAATGTTATTATTCCTATTGGAGTTGTAATATCTTAAAGCTCTAATTGGCTGCTTGCTTTATCCCTATGGGAATGCCAGTGCTCTGATTGGCTATAGTGTTCTTTTAGCCCTGCCTACTTAGAGATACAATGACAACTGTAATAATTTTTCCAAAAGTGCAGAAAGACTCAATGGCTTTCATTATCATATGGCAAAGGACAACATAGTTCCTATAAAAAAAAAAATATTATTTTTTAATAAAAATTGTTCTTATGTGCCAGAAACTAGAATGGAAAAGTGTTATTTGTAGATCTCAGCAGCTTCTTTTACCTCCAGTTCTTTCATCATAATTTTCCCTGCCAGATCCTCCAGGACTGATCTTACAGCCTGTGAGCGCAGGAGAGGATAGGAGCAAAGGGGAAAAAAAGAAATATACATGTATTAAAGGTGACAATAGTTACTTAATACTCTGTATTGGAGATAGAAGTACTTGCCCATACCTGTAAAAATACATTAAATAAACGCAACAGTATTGTTTTGTCGCCAGTATGATTTTATCTTATTATTAGACATAAACATGACATTTTTTCATATCATTGACTCAATTGGAGATATCCTTCCTGTAATTTTGGATGTTTCTGGATAAGAGATCCCCCATACCTGTAACTTAACAGTCAATCTGGCCATATTATGATCAGCATATGTTGAAGTCAATAGAAGATAAATAGAGAATACTCGAGGAATTTGTGGTATTGAAAGTAGCCCTGAACAGTATACCCTCTGGCAAATGGTTATTACAGGTATGGGACCTGTTATCCAGAATGCTCAGGACCTAGGGTTTTCTGGATAAGGGGTCTTTCCTTAATTTGGATCTCCATAACTTAAGTCTATTAAAAATCGTTTAAATATTGAATAAACCAATTAGGCTTGTTTTGCCTCCAATAAGGGGTAATTATATCTTAGTTGGGATCAAGTACAGGTACTGTTTTATTATTACAGAGAAAAGGGAATCATTTAACCATTAAATAAACCCAATAGGGCTGTTCTGCCCCAATAAGGGGTAATTATATCTTAGTTGGGATCAAGTACAGGTACTGTTTTATTATTACAGAGAAAAGGGAATCATTTAACCATTAAATAAACCCAATAGGGCTGTTCTGCCCCAATAAGGGGTAATTATATCTTAGTTGGGATCAAGTACAGGTACTGTTTTATTATTACAGAGAAAAGGGAATCATTTAACCATTAAATAAACCCAATAGGGCTGTTCTGCCCCCAATAAGGGGTAATTATATCTTAGTTGGGATCAAGTACAGGTACTGTTTTATTATTACAGAGAAAAAGGAAACCATTTTTAAAAATCCGAATTACTTGCTTATAATGGAGTCTATGGGAGATGGGCTTTCTGTAATTCGGAGCTTTCTGGATAACGGGTTTCCGGATAAGGGATCACATACCTGTACGGGTTACTGCATTATCACTATATAGTCCCTAAACACTGTTGGGCAGAATAAATACCCAAGGGGAGCATCAGGGACAGTGAGAGTGATCAGGGAACTGATGGGCTTCCAGAACTTCTTCATAGACTCCATGTTATACCAGCACTATACACATTTCAACATTCTTAAGTGTTTTTTGCTGGTGAAAATGGGATTTTAGATGCCTCCCCCCCCCTACACCCCTGGGTTCAGATGTCCAGAGTGAATAAAAATGATACTAGTTATTATAAAGGCGCACAGCCAATAATAACCTCTCCTATAATAGCAATGACACTTACAGGAGATTGGGTCAGTTGTAGAAGGGTATAAAAGTCATACAAATACCCCTCCACCACTTCTATTTGTTCCTGTAACATAAAGAAAGTGCCAGTGTGAGCAAAAAATCTATTAATCTGTGCTATTGCTCTTTAGGCACATGGATTATACCATTTCCAGTTACATCTGTATGAACATTTTGCTTAAAAGGAACGTTAGGGGGCAGATTTATCAAAACACGAGTTTGAATCCTGAATAGGAAAAATTCGTATTGGAAACAAAAATTTCTGAAGATCGCAAATATCACGAAAATGCTTACGAAAAAAAACGTATTAGTCCTGATACTATCGTATTGGCGATCTGAAAGTCACAAAATTTTAGTACCGAACGATTGTAAACAGCGGCAAAACCGATGTGATTTTTTTCGTGCTAAAAATACAAAAAAGTTGTGCAAGCGCCGAAAAAAGTTGTTCAAGGTAAGAAAAAGTCTGTGCATAGTAAGATGAGATGTGTCAGGTGAAAGGGCTGTAATTGTGGGATAGTGTCGATAGTTAGGAAATAGCACCATTGCCGCCATTTTGGTGATCATAAGGGTGTGGAAACCATTTAGTGCGAGTTTTATGGTCTCTTTTCAATTTGTAGAATCACATATGTCTATGTAAAAAAAATACATTTATATCTTTAAATCTTCTTCATACATAAATATATAGGGCCCGATTCACTAAAGTCCGAAATAAGGAGTGCTATTTATAGCATGCGTTAAAAATCTTATCACTTCTTATTTTTCACTCGATTCACTAAAAGGACACTTGTCATAATTAAGAAGCGATGTTCTTGGCGTTATTTATCTTACGATGACATATTTTCAAGCAATATATTACGCAGCGCACAAGATATTACGCAGCGTTCGATATTTTACGCAGAGCGCAATATATTACGCACGTAACCATTACTTTCTGAAAACCACCATTTCCCTGAAAACTGGAGGATGCATCACTCTAGGGCCAACATATACGTATGTAAAAATAGGACTGCAAACTCCATGTTGTGTTGCCAATAGCTCACGAACCGCAATTTTCTTTAAGTACCGCCTGCCCCAAGTAGGGTTAATATTCACACAGATTAACACGATATTTTGCACGTTTAACGCTTCATATGTGTTTGTGAATCATGCGTTAGTACTATTTCTATTCGCTAATTAACGTAATGCGTTTTTTTTTGTGCATGCGATATGCGGATTAACACATGCGAAATGACTTTGATGAATCGGTACTTAATTATCGCATGCTTTTTAATGAAAAAAACTATGCGATAAGCGTTATTGACCTTTAGTGAATCGGCCCCTATAACGCTTATCGCATCGTTTTTTTCATTAAAATATGTCATCGTAAGATAAATAACGCCAAGAACATCGCTTCTTAATTATGACAAGTGTCCTTTTAGTGAATCGAGCGAAAAATAAGAAGTGATAAGATTTTTAACGCATGCTATAAATAGCACTCCTTATTTCGGCCCATAAAGTTAAATTCAGGTTCAAAAGATGAATGTATTAAAGCCAACCAGAAAGCTAAAAACATTAGTTCAATGGAAGTTTAAATGACTAACTCCTGCTAGGAAGTGCGCAGTCATGAAATGCGTCAGGCCTCAGTCTGTTTTGTGTTGGTTCCTGAGTCTTCCCGAAGTGCGCTGCTAAAGTTGCTGATTCTACAGAAGCTCAAGTGAATGAGCTCATCCCTTTATGATTCAATAGGAGTGCAGTAAGCTAGGGTATCTGCAGGCATTGCTGCCAGGGAGGATAATAATGTTAAAAGAGAAGGAAAGGTAAAAACTAAGTAAGCTTTATCATGTAAATACAGCCGTAGAGTTAAAAGACGACTTTTCTGTTAAAAGTTCGGCTTTTCACTCTACTGCGCATGCGTGCAGGGAATCCGGAAGGAGGAAGCAATCGCTGCTACCCCGGGCTGGTGTGGTTTTCTCCATACAGGGGCACCAGCAGGGGGTAGGGGTAAGCGATTAAAGTCACTTGGGGGTGCCTAACATTTTGGCACCCCCAAGTGACTTTACCTTTCTTTCTCCTTTAATTCCTGGGGCAAGAGTCTGCGTAGTTCACTCCTCTCTCCCATTTCCTGCTCCCCTCTCCCCTCTTCTGCACCCCCATCCAACCAGAATGCTAAGAACTCCCTCCCCCCTCCCTTAGGAATGTGTGATCTCAGCTATAATGGCTAGACTGCAGGCAGGAAGCTACTTAAAATGGCAGCTGCAATCTTAAGCAAAGCTTCTAAAGCAGTTTACTCAGGTATGGTAATGGTTTCTGCAGAATAAATATAGTGTTCTAGGTGGCACTAATGTGGCAAATCTATTGACAGTAAAATGCCAAAATGACTTTCCTTCTCCTTTAAAGATTTCATTTCTTTGCTATTTTCTTTTCTGTATTACAGACAGAAGGAATGGTCCAAAAGCAGAGTCGGGTTTCAAGCTGTTACGTTCTTTGCAGTTTTTGAGCTGAGCAAGGCAAGACCACTTTCGGCAGATTCAAAAATCTGGTTACCCTGCTGTAAACTATACTATACCTTGTATTATTATAGGCAACACTAACTAGACTAGGAATACGTGTTTCGACAATACCGAGGGTTTTTTAGGACTTCATCTTCTCATCTGAAGATGAGAAGATCAAACAATGTTTACCGCTGTATTGGTTTCCTATGTTTCTATTATGGAAGGTTTGGGTCGAAGATAAAGAAGGGTTTCCCTAGTAGTAAAACAGGGAACGGGCTTTATTTCCCCACCCATCTCCCTGATTCTGACCAGCGCTGAGTATTTGGTAGGAAGCAGCTGAGTAAGCTCTCCTTCCACTTCTTATCTTTGCTCTCTGCTATTTCCCTGAAGGGGAACAACTATATTCTATCTGCAAACATCTGTTTCCTTTTGTTCCAGGCCCACAGGCGTTTTTTTTTTTCCTGATGAGAAACTTCCACATAGATTATTAGAAGTTGCCATCATTCAAAAGATACTTCCATTTCCTTCCAGCTGCGTCTATTTTTAAACCGATGTAGAAGCGTATGTCATATTTAAAAAAAATAATTGTGATGTGTTTAATAACAAATCTGTTCTCTAACAATAGATCATTAAAATGGCAAAGGGCATGTTTAGACTTCCCATGATTCACTGATGTTCCTATACGAATGAATAATGGGGATTTGTTGTTTATCAAGGGTGGAATTGTAATTTGCAGAATGAAACCACTTTATAATGGCTGACCTCTCGTCTTTAATACACTGTCCTCAACATATTGATAAAACAAACTTGGACCATTATTTTTAGCAGTTTCCATGGCAACTGACACTTTCTACAGGTTATCCTATATACAAAGCATCTTTTCCGTCACATGCGGGATTCTGGCTCCGTTTAGAGCTTGTTGCCTAGCAACATTGTATAGTTTCGGTGGAACTGCTTCAATATTGGTCACGTGTATTCACTTATGCACTTGTGAACTTTGTTTTATCTGGTTCAGTAATAATGTTTACAGGAATAATATATAGGTCTTGACAGATCCTGCTGTTGCGCTATATAGTCATTCAAGGTAATATAAGAGTTCAACTGCTATAAAATATGGTAGGGAACAGTATTGTCTCTGAATTACAGAGCATTAATAGTCATAGTGCACTGATAGATATGATTTGGAGTTATTATTATTATTATTATTATTAGCATTTATTTATAAAGCCCCAACATATCCCGCAGCGCTGTACAATAAGTGGGTTTCATACATTGGACATACAGAGTAACATATAAAGCAATCAATAACCGATACAAGAGGTGAAGAGAGCCCTGCCCAAAAGAGCTTACAGTTAAAATACAATTGTCTGCCCCCTGAATATGCCAGGTTATCACCTAGAATGGGAAATTTCAGCATATTAATTTCATTAAAAAAATGGAAGCAGTGATTGGCTGAAAGTTTAAAGATATTTAATAGTCCCTTGCAGCCATTTAAAAGTGGGTCAAAGTCTTTAAAGAGGCTGTTCATCTTCAACGTCTTCAACTTTAAACCAACAACAATGCTCCCAGGGAGTTAGAAAATACATTTTCCATTAAAAAAAAGTAAAAAGGCCACTGTAAAAGCTACTTTATATACCTGTTAAATCAGTTTTCTGAAGGGGTGGGAGTGGCCTATTTTGAACCTGACACACTGACATATTTTGCCCCTACCTTTTTCCTATTGGACCAGTTCATTGGTTGCTTGTGCACTATAACCAGTTGCATAAATGGAAAGGTCATTGGTTAATTTCTCCCTTGCAATGACATAGGCACCCAGACTCAGCATATCACAAATAGTGATGAGCGAATCTGTCCCATTTCGCTTCGCGATAAAATTCGCGAAATGGCAAGAAAATTAGGGAAACGGCGAAAAATTCACGAAACACATTTGTCACCCAATTTTTTTCATCCACGCTTATTTTGATGCGACCACGCCCAATTTGACGCGCAACAACATTTTTTTACACTCGCAAATTTTCTGCATCGAATTTTCACTGAAATTTCACAAAACAATTCGCCAATGGCAAAATGCGGAAATTCGCTGCAAATCCATGCCTTGTGATTTAGACACATGGAGTAAAAAGGCTTTACATTTAGCAGTGTATAGACAGGACATAAATTGCATTTGGTCAGGCCCTATCCTGTTGAATATAACATATAAGACAATCTGATAGCTAATTTAATTGAAATATTTAAGCACTGGCTTAGCAAGCACACATGGGCCAAGGTCGGACTGGTCAGGCTGCTAATATGTCATTTGACTTGCTCAAAGAAATGACTAAAATATTGAGTTTGTCCAAATAGCGATTTGTTCATAATCAGTCAAAAGGCCTGACCAAATCTGAAGATGTATGGCCACCTTAATAGAAGGTGGTTTGGCTGCCAAAAAAAATAAATAATGTAGTCATGTCAGTTATACTAGCTGTATAAAGCACTTTATGCTTGAAAGGAATAAAGATCTGATCTAAAGCTGGCCATTCACATCAAATGAGCTGATTTTTTTTCAGTGATGACCACCCCAGGGCCAATTACCAGATCACATAGAGTTGTAGTGTATGTGAATGAATTTAGCTTTCTTTACTGTGTATAGTACAGCCTATACCTTGCGAGAGGGAAGAGGTCCCATTGACCCAGAGCATATGGGAGATCCCTGTTCCATAAGAAGGGAGAGATTTCAGTAATAAACCACTTTGGTCTCTGAGTTGGGGGAAGATGTGGTTGAGAGCCTAAGCCAGGTAGGCCTTAGCAAGGAGAAGCAGGATCCTAAAGTAGGCCGGACATCTGGGTGTTCCAGTTCAGCTTTGAGATGCCTCCCTTCACGTAACTGCAAGTTCTGAACAGAGGGGAGGAGTCACATATAGCAGTGGTTTACTTTAAGAAGGTGAAAAGTAGTATCTCTTTCTTCATTGTGCTACAGATTAATTTCCTTTATTTCTATAATGACATTAATACCACTGCCAAACCTGTTGCCTTTTCCTTCATAATATTCCAAAGATCCATTTCTTTGTCTCTCAAGCAACTTCTAAAACACTTATTCATGTACTTGTCCTATCCACCCAAAATAACTGCAACCTACTACTAAACAGGCCTAACTGACTCCCCCAAGTTCCACTACAGGACTTCTGCTCTCCCCTGGTTCATTTGCTTTCCTCTATATCTATAGTTACCACTATTTTCAAAACATTAATGTGATATATTGGATGCACCTAATTAATTCTTACAAATATATTTTCCAGATTTTATTGGTGTTTTTCATCATTCTTCCTTCATGTGTAGACAAAGTAAAATAATGAATATATGTCTAATTCACATTTACAAACCTTCAATCTTTAGATGTCATCATTACATCTAAAGACTGAAGATGAAATAGCTGAAATGATGAAATAGCAAATTATACTGGACCGTCCGTCACATTAGCTAAAGCATAAATTAGACAGCCTTATTAATAAGAATGAGGCGTCACACGTATAAAACATCTTCAGTATGAAACCACAGTGGCAAAAAAAGGCTTAGAAGGCCACATCCAGCCAGTGGGCCTCCAATTAGACAGGCCTGTATTAGAACAAAAATAGAATAAAGAGATGGTATTGACATTTTAAAATCTAATAATTGTCTTTAGGGAATTAAAGATACAGCTATATGAGCATGGCGTAACTGCCACGGGTAGAAGGGGCCTCCACACCTATGGGGCACATCTAAAGTTCCTGCCACTGACTTATGGGGAGGGGGCAATGCAAAATGGCTCTAGGTCTACTTACGCCACTGTTCCTTCAAATGTTCTCTTTATTGTTGTGCCAGTGTTTATTTTGCCAGCATTTATCATCTGTTTTTTCTGTCTTGTTTATATTGTCCATAAACTACTAACCATTAAATACAAGCACTTAGAACAGTAATATGTTCACTCAAGATTAATATTTCTAATGATCAGAGTAGAATCACAGCTCTATGAGATTCCTTAGTTGCACAGAGCAGAAAGAAATATAAATGACAAAATCCAGCCCATCTGATGCCTGCAATGCTTATCTGCAAATACCTTTTCCATTTCAAAATTAAGGTTGTAATATAGATTCCATCTTCCTGTTCCTTCGTGGATATCTGACATGCTAGAAAAATGCTTGGCTATCTATTATGAACATTTTTAGGATAAGAAGACTGAGTGAAATGTGCTTCTTGAAGGCATAATATATCAATTTCTTGGTATAATCAATATCCTTTATCTGACATAGCCTACGTAGAATGGAAATGGTATGGATATTAAATTCTTTGTAATAATGAGATTATTAGGTAAAAGGAAAGCCGGGGTAGAATAAAGAAAAACATGGTAAATGTTTGTGCTGAGAAAAACCAATTCTGCATTTCAAGAAACTAAAGTAAATAGTGAGTAAATAAATAAAGAGTGGGCGACACAACCCAACATCCTGAATGTACCTGTACCATTACTGTATTTATTTATTGCAAATTGTATAAGCACAGTTTGTACAGACCTGCTTGCAGTTTCCAAGTCATTTTGTTACATATATAATATTGTAAATGGGCACAGACTGAAAAATGCATAAAGGTGCTAAGACCTTTGGGTTCTTGTATATTATAAAAGCACTCTTGAGCGGTACAGCTCAGAATAAACACCAGTACTTACCTATTCACTCAACGATTGGTGTATAATCTTTACAGTTGATTGGTGGTTAGATGTCAGTAAATGGAGTAAGTTTTATATTCCCTTACTCTCTGAGCATAAACAGCATAAACAGTAGAAATGAGTAAAACAGGCTATTTGGCTCTACAGAGTAAAGGTTCATACACTGAAAGATCTGTTCATTTGGAGAGGTCGCTAAATAAGTGGATGCACATTGAGGTAGGTGATATCAGGTTCAGGGGCGGGCCAAGCCGACCGGGCGCCCTAGGCAACCGGGTCGGCCACCTCGCCCCTGCACCTTCCGCCCCACCTCGCGTTTCAGCGCGCATGCGCATTTCCGGGGGAGGGGGGGGCGGTGGCTACGCGATAGTTCATTGCCCCCACCGCGTATTGACAAGTGGCGGGCGTAATGAAAAAGGAGCTAGGGGTAGGCAGGAGAGGTTCCTGCCTGGCGCCCCCCAGTGTTTGCGCCCTAGGCAGCTGCCTCTTCTGCCTACCCCTAGTTCCGGCCCTGATCAGGTTGATCTGGTTGGCTCTCAGGTGGAACAACTGGATCACAATGACTGGGATATGGTTGTCGGGGCGAGGGGTGCATCAACAAGGATGAGCTTCTTGCCCTGGTGGGATTTTTTGACCTTGCCGATTTACATCTGGGTGATTTCCGGTAAGATTGATTGGGTAGGCCTATCCGAAGGCCCCATACACAAGCAGATAAGCTGCCAATTCAGTCCATGTATGGCTACCTTAAGTAATGGGTTTTCTGACATAATGTACATTCTGCTAGCCATAGATCCCTTATCCGAAAACCCGTTATCCAGAAAGCTTCGAATTACGAAAAGCCTGTCTTCCATAGACTCCATTTTAATCAAATAATTCAGAACTTTAAAACTGATTTTTCTCTGTAATAATAAAACAGTACCTGTACTTGATCCCAACTAAGATATAATTACCCCTTATTGGGGCAGAACAGTCCTATTGGGTTTATTTAATGGTTAAATGATTCCCTTTTCTCTGTAATAATAAAACAGTACCTGTACTTGATCCCAACTAAGATATAATTACCCCTTATTGGGGGCAGAACAGCCCTATTGGGTTTATTAAATGGTTAAATGATTCCCTTTTCTCTGTAATAATAAAACAGTACCTGTACTTGATCCCAACTAAGATATAATTACCCCTTATTGGGGCAGAACAGCCCTATTGGGTTTATTTAATGGTTAAATGATTCCCTTTTCTCTGTAATAATAAAACAGTACAGGTATCGGACCCCTTATCCGGAAACCCATTATCCAGAAAGCTCCGAATTACGGAATGCCTGTCTCCCATAGACTCCATTTTAATCAAATAATTCAGAATTTTAAAACTGATTTCCTTTTTCTCTGTAGAAACAAAACAGAACCTTGTAATTGATTCCAAGTAAGATATAATTACCCCTTATTAGATGCAAAACAATCCTATTGGGTTTAATTAATGTTTTATTGATTTTTTAGTAGACTTAAGGTATTGAGATCCAAATTACGGAAAGACCCCTTATCTGGAATACCCTTGGCCCCGAGCATTCTGGATAATGGGTCCTATACCTGTACCTGTACTTGATCCCAACTAAGATATAATTACCCCTTATTGGGGGCAGAACAGTCCTATTGGGTTTATTTAATGGTTAAATGATTCCCTTTTCTCTGTAATAATAAAACAGTACCTGTACTTGATCCCAACTAAGATATAATTACCCCTTATTGGGGGCAGAACAGCCCTATTGGGTTTATTTAATGGTTAAATGATTCCCTTTTCTCTGTAATAATAAAACAGTACCTGTACTTGATCCCAACTAAGATATAATTACCCCTTATTGGGGGCAGAACAGCCCTATTGGGTTTATTTAATGGTTAAACGATTTTCTTTTTCTCTGTAATAATAAAACAGTACCGTAAATCTTGATATAAGATATAATTAATCCTTATTGGATGCAAAACAATCCTATTGGGTTTATTCAATGTTTTATCAATTGTTAAGTAGACTTAAGGTATGGAGATCCAAATTACGGAAAGACCCCTTATCCGGAATACCCTTGGTCCCGAGAATTCTGGATAACGGGTCCTATACCTGTAGCTCCTATGCAAACTCATAGGGATCCAAGCAATCAAGTTTTCGTTCTGTGCGTATTTTCGCAGATTTTTTCGCTAATTTGCGGGACTTTTTCGTACCCTGCGTCAAGATTTACGCGGCGAAATTTTGTGATTTTCGGATCGCCAATACAATATTATCGTGATTATTATGATTTTTTCATAAGCATTTTCGTGGCATTTCCAATCATGAGAAATTATTGTATCTAATACGAATTTTTCCCATTTTGGGATTCAAACTCGTACTTGCTGAATCTGCCCCACTGTGTCATAACGGCTTATTTTCTAATGTCTTCTTCTAATACAGAGACTACGTGACTTTAATTGGATATTAAAAATGCTAGCACCTGATTGATCCCATCCTTGCAACCTCATCAAACAAACAAGATAACTTAGATATACTGATATTTCATTTTGGGCAACATTTTTGATTCAGCCTACATTAATACCCAGAGCTAACAAGGGATCGGGCAATGGAAAAATAACATTTTATTTTAAGACACAGAATGCAGGTACATCAGCTTTTTTTTAAAAATCCCTAAGTCAAATTGAACACAAAGAGCTTTGCTCCCAGCGGAGGCGTAAAGGAGCTTTCATAGAATGCTGATCTTCTTCACCGGCCTATCACTCACTTAGGGCTAGATTGCTAGTCATGGTAAACTAGTTTATCATTGAAAGTGACAGGCTACTGAGCTATTGAATTCAAAAGAACTCCCTGCAGCGTAATTTAAGATGTATATCATTCCCCTCTGTTAACACAAGAAACATTTTGTAGTGCTCTAACCTAGATTACTGTGAGACTTAATAGCAAAATAAGCAACAATTGGTGGCATGCATTTTTCATTCCGATACATTTATCATGCTGTTAGATCCTCTTTAAGGTGGCTCTAACTGTTTCCCTAACATATATCTTGAGAAATTCAATGCACTTTGTCACGCAGTAAGTGCATTTTAAATGTAATCAACTGAACAAATCCTTTGAGGAATTGAAGAATCAAGGTCAAGAAAATTGTCCAAATGCGTGCGGAATTGAAGGGGAAAAAAAATAGGACTCTCACTGATGTTGGAGTTTCATTTCAGATAAATGAACAAGATGAAGCAAATATACAAGAGTGCGATTGCCTTGAGAAAGAAAAAGCTTCGGAACAATGGGAGGTAATGTTGTTGCTCATGTACCACAAATCCACCGGGCACTAAGGACATCAACAAATGTTCATCTTGATTTATTAACTCAAGGTTAGGGAAGGATCTACCTAATATCGGACGAAGGAGAACTGCTGAACCATTGCAGAACAGAACAATTTCTTTAGTTTTGCTTTAGTCTTCCAGACCTGTATCCTAAGTAGTATAAAAACCTCTTGAAGTTAGAAAGGCAAAGGCATTGTAGGCATCACACAGGTTATGGTCAACAACTGTTGACTAGTGATGAGCAAATCTGTCCCATTTTGGCAAAAAAATTCTTGAATCTTTCAAAAGATTTTCAAAACGGGGAAAATGTTGCACGTAAAGAAATAAAGCAATATGCGTGACGATACGTTTGATGAGAGAGACAATTCTTTTTGGTGCGAGACAATTCTTTAGATGAGAGACAATTCTTTAGATGAGATAGACAATTCTGTTGATGAGAGACACTTCTTTTGATGAGAGACACTTCTTTAGATGAGAGACAATTCTTTTGATGAGAGAGACAATTCTTTTTGACGCAAGACAATTCTTTTGATGCGGGCGATGCCAACGTCTATGCCTGACAAATAAATTCGCCCATCACTACCAGTATCTAACCATGATAAGTCTAAAGCAACTGGAATTGCTGAGTCCACTTAAGATGTTAACCATGACTAGTGATGAGTGAAGCTGTCCCATTTCGCTTTGCCGAAAAATTTGCGAAGTGCTCAAAAGATTCCCAAAATGGCGAAAAATTAGTGAAATGGAAAAAAATGTTTACAACTATTTTTTTTTTACACAGGGGACAATTTTGTGGGTGTCAATATTTTCTGACACAGGTGACAATTTTTTTTACATGGTCATGCTGCAAAGTTTTTCACAGTGAATTTTGTTGCCCATTTCACATAAAAAAAACAAAAAAATGCGAAATTCGGCACCAATCCATGCCTAGAGAAAAATCACTAACTATGACCCTTTTTGGACCTGCATTAGTACTGTACGTTGCCTAATTTCCAGGGAGATTAGTGTTTCTGCAAATGCCAATAAACAGTTAACAAAGAAATTAAGGAATGTAGAATTCCGGAGATATAACGAAGTAGATTAGTAATTGTGAATGGTCTACAGGTTTTGACATCTGAGATATTTCAGGCCACTCTAGGTCTTTCCTCGAGCCCTAAAGGCTTAGGGTAGTCTAAAAACATCAACACAAAATGGAACACAGCTATATAAGTAATTACTTGCTATTATAGCTAGTCTTTCATCAGCCTGTGCCTACTTATAACATACATACATGTAGTAAGATAGTACATGAGATTGAAAAAACACTCACATCCATCAATTTAAACATTTTTGTCCAAAAAGCCTGCCTAACTAAGAATTACTCCAGAAGAAGGCAAAATACCCCATCTGAAGCCTCTCCAATTTACCTTATAGGTGGAAATTCCTTCCTGACTCTAAGATGGCAATTAGACCAGTCCCTGGATCAAAAGTTAAAAGCTAATTTCAATAACTTTCTAAAAAGCTTTGTGGTATCTAACGTATCAGCCAGTACAACTGATTCTGGGAGAGAATTCCACAACTTCACAGCTCTCACTGTAAAAAGCCTTGAGATGGAACTTTCTTCTAATCTGAATGGGTGTTATTACATCATCTGGAAGGACCTATTGCTGAATAAAGTGTCAGAGACTTTATGGTATGGACTGAATTAAACTGAAGTAATGAAATCAACAGGACAAAAGGCAAGTCCTGGTTGTCCTAATATGAAAGAACGTTGTGGTGCAACATGTATTTATCAAATATGGAAAGCAAATAAGGAAACATGTTTCCTGCAGAATTCCAAACCATTCTAGAAAATTTTAACTATTCTATCCAATTAAAATAAAAAATCAATATTTAACATGGTCAATCCACGTTTATCAATCTTAACCCCCCCCCCACAAAAACCATCAATCAATACTGATATTTAATGATATCGGTCACATTAAAGCACAAACGTGCCTTCCCAGCTGATTGATTTGATCTACATTGATTCAGAATCAATTCTAATTCAGATCCATTGTTTGCAATAGTCAATTTTATGATCTTTATTCCGACCGATCCATAATGGTTTTTGACAGGATTCTGAGTGAAGCAATTGAGGTGATAATGGTAGAAGATAGTGGATTTATACACTGGGATACTTACACAGTAGGGGGAGGGGTGAAATGGTATTTATATCTTTTCAACATAGTAATTTGCGTATTATATAAAATAATGTGCCCCCCACTAAAATGAATAATAAGGTTGGAAGTCACCTTGGATTTCTGAGACCTGCATCCCCTTGTAGCTTTTCTGTTTTTTATCTGGCAATTCTAATTCTAATCTTTAAACCTGACAGGAGGGGGTATATAAGCTTCTAGATTAAATATTGAGAGATTCCACATAGACAAAGTAGGGAATGTATCCTAATAAGAGTCTTTGATCTGGCATTAAATGTTAAGTAAAACAGCAGCCACATACATTATAACACTGCAACATCAGTATTGATCTGTCCATAAAACCTTTGTAGGTCATAGGTATGCCCCACCATACTATACTCCACTATCCACCTCATCACTATACATAACTTGTGCTTTTTGCTAAGAAAGAAATAATACAAAACTAAAGTGCAAGGGTCCTTTTAAAGTTCCATGATATGTGAAGCCCAAACAATCAGCGTAAAACGAATGCTCTCATGTACATTATTATCACATCAGTTTATTATGGTATGTTAAGTGTGTCTTTGCCAACTCTGAGTAGGAATCATTTTCCATTCAAATTTGTGGACAAATTGCAAAAATATTTCATCAGTGTATGCAATGGCCAATCAATGCGATATGCACAAAAATATCTGAAGAAATGTTATAGAATGCGAAATTGTTGGGCTCTGCTGGGAGTTGAGCGGGGACCTTTGGTTATTGGCTGCTCTTAACTACTAGGTGAGGACAGTAGCCAGTAAGTTCTTAACTCTTATTCATTCTCATGCTCATATGTGCATTTGGCTATCCAATCTCTACTCTTAGCCTTATAGGTCTGATTGGATCAGCCAATCAGAGCTGACTATGCCCTATAGTACCCTTCTGCTACCTCACCTCCTGATTTGAGCATTAGCTTCTGCTGAAGCATTGTGGCTTGTCCCTAGCTCCAGCCTCTTTCTTCTATGCTCTCACCCCTCCTGCTCCAGTCCTGTTCCTGTTCCTGCTCCATTCCATACCAGTCTCTTTATCCACACCTACCCATATCTGTCTCTTCACCCACTCCTACCCTGTACCAGTCTCTTCTCTTTGCCAACTTCTACCCATATCTGTCTGTTCACCTGCTCCTACCCTTACCTGTCTCTTCCCCTGCTCCTACCTGTACCAGCCTCTTCTCTTTGCCAACTTCTACCCATACTTGTCTGTTCATCTGCTCCTACTCGTACCTGTCTCTTCCCCTGCTCCTACCTATACCGGTCTCTTCTCTTTGCCAACTTATACCCATATCTGTCTCTTCACCTGCTCGTACCAGTATCAGTCTCTTCATTTTGCCATCTTCTACCCATACCTGTCTCTTCACCTACTCCTACCAGTATCTTCTCTTTGCCATCTTCTACCCATACCTGTCTCTTCCCCTGCTCCTACCAGTACCAGTCTCTTCTCTTTGCCATCTTCTACCCATACCTGTCTCTTCACCTGCTCCTACCAGTACCAGTCTCTTCTCTTTGCCATCTCCTACCCATACCTGTCTCTTCTCCTGCTCCTACCCGTACCTGTCTCTTCCCCTGCTCCTACCTGTACCAGTCTCTTCTCTTTGCCAACTTATACCTATACCTGTCTCTTCTCCTGCTCCTACCCATACCTGTCTCTTCCACTGCTCCTACCAGTACCAGTCTCTTCTCTTTGCCATCTTCTACCCATACCTGTCTCTTCACCTGCTCCTACCAGTACCAGTCACTTCTCTTTGCCATCTCCTACCCATACCTGTCTCTTCACCTGCTCCTACCAGTACCAGTCTATTCTCTTTGCCAACTTCTACCCATACATGTCTCTTGACCCACTCCTTCTCACTCCTGTCTCTTTGCCTGCTCTGTCCCGCTCCCGCTTCCTGACTTTAGTTGCCTTTTGTTCAATACCTGTAGTACAATAACTGCCTCCTTGCCTGAAGGGCTCACGCTTTCCCCATCAGAATCCTTTGCAAAAATCTAAAGTATTCACATTGCTATAAAATACATTGTAGATTATTAGAATAGCGAAACAGCATTTCTCATGCAAGTAATATTCTTTGCTCGGGGAAAAAGGAGGGGAATTTGCCCATTTGTATGAATCTTCTCCCTTGCTGAAATACACAGAGAAGCAATATTCAGCAAGCGGTATTCGATTATTAAAATCCCTATTCCATCTCATCCTTAATGTTCTCTTTAATAAATAATTAAATCTGAAACTATTAAATGAAAATGTTCCTGCATTTAATTACTTCTGCAAAAAAAAAAAAATCTAATAAAATATTACAGGAAATGAAATAAAATTCTTCTACGAGAAAGAACAGAACACAAAGGCACTTTTGGTGTTGAAAAAATAACAGCTTTATGACATAATTATGTGGAGAACTTTATGAACACCATTCAGATTGGCTTGAGAGGTATATAAAAAATTGATGAAAATATACATACGGTAAATTATGGTATAACCTATTATGGTACATGTCTTATCACAGCTCCTTCTTAATTAATTGTTTTTAATACTTTTTGGAATCATTTTGCACTTTAACCATCTGTTGTAATCACTCTGTCCACATGTTCTCATTAAAACATACAGACATATACATATATATATATATATATTTTTTTTTTAAATATACTAAAACATAAATCACTGTAAGGGGAATACATATATGATGTGAGAAACCAGGGCTGCATTGGCCTTCTGAGCTCTACTATAGGGCCTATAAGCGAAAAACATGATCAACATGACCTACAGGTAACTTTTAGGGGCTTATTTCTAGTTTGTGAATTTGAGTTTCTTTTTCTAAATAGAATAAACTTGCATATTGAATGATCGCTTATTTATTAATAAGAATAAAAAATAAAAAATAATTAAAAAAAATTGAGTTTGAGAATATGGCTTGACTTTGCCTAGGGCAACTCCAAGTGGCTTCTATAGAAACTCATAAGCTTTTAGATGGCGAATTTTTACATTTGCGTTTTCAGGTTATTTGCACTTGTAAATATAGGTATGGGAAACCTGTTATCCAGAAAACTCCGAATTACGGAAAGTCCATCTCCCATAGACTCCATTATAAGCAAATAATTCTAATTTTTAAAAATCATCTCCTTTTTCTCTGTAATAATAAAACAGTACCTGTACTTGATCCCAACTAAGATATAATTACCCCTTATTGGGGGCAGAACAGCCCTATTGGGTTTATTTAATGGTTAAATGATTCCCTTTTCTCTGTAATAATAAAACAGTACCTGTACTTGATCCCAACTAAGATATAATTACCCCTTATTGGGGCAGAACAGCCCTATTGGGTTTATTTAATGGTTAAATGATTCCCTTTTCTCTGTAATAATAAAACAGTACCTGTACTTGATCCCAACTAAGATATAATTACCCCTTATTGGGGCAGAACAGCCCTATTGGGTTTATTTAATGGTTAAATGATTCCCTTTTCTCTGTAATAAGAAAACAGTACCTGTTCTTGATCCCAACTAAGATATAATTACCCCTTATTGGGGGCAGAACAGCCCTATTGGGTTTATTTAATGGTTAAATGATTCCCTTTTCTCTGTAATAAGAAAACAGTACCTGTTCTTGATCCCAACTAAGATATAATTACCCCTTATTGGGGGCAGAACAGCCCTATTGGGTTTATTTAATGGTTAAATGATTCCCTTTTCTCTGTAATAAGAAAACAGTACCTGTTCTTGATCCCAACTAAGATATAATTACCCCTTATTGGGGGCAGAACAGCCCTATTGGGTTTATTTAATGGTTAAATGATTCCCTTTTCTCTGTAATAATAAAACAGTACCTGTACTTGATCCCAACTAAGATATAATTACCCCTTATTGGGGGCAGAACAGCCCTATTGGGTTTATTTAATGGTTAAATGATTCCCTTTTCTCTGTAATAATAAAACAGTACCTGTACTTGATCCCAACTAAGATATAATTACCCCTTATTGGGGGCAGAACAGCCCTATTGGGTTTATTTAATGGTTAAATGATTCCCTTTTCTCTGTAATAATAAAACAGTACCTGTACTTGATCCCAACTAAGATATAATTACCCCTTATTGGGGGCAGAACAGTCCTATTGGGTTTTTTAATGGTCAAATCATACCCCCCAACTGTCCCGCTTTCCACGGGACAGTCCCAGTTTTGATCCCGCTGTCCCGGATAGTTCCATGAATGTCCCGCATTTCCGTAATGATTACGGAAATGCGGAACATTCATTGAAGTATCCGGGACAGCGCTATGCGCTGGCGCTCCTTCTTCAGAGGCTCCTCTGCGTATGTGGCTCCTTGTGCAGCAGTGACAGGCCCTTTTATACGGGTGCGCCACGTGCGTATTGACGTCACACGTACGCACGGGGCGCAACCTTATAAAAGGGCCTGTCACCGCCACAAAAGTAGCCACATAAACAGAGGACCCGCTGAAGAAGAAGGAAGCACTGTGTATGGAGGGGACACAGTCTCAATTGGGGGCGCTGTGTATGGGGGGTACTTTCTATGGGGGCACTGTGTATGGGGTGTACTGTCTATGGGGGCAATTGGGGGCACTTTCTGTGTTGGGGTACTGTCTATGGGGGCAGTTAGGGGCACTGTGTATGGGGGGCACTGTGTACGGGGGCACTGTGTATGGGGGGTACTGTCTATGGGGGCACTTTCTATGGGGGGTACTGTCTATGAGGGCACTTTCTATGGGGGTTACTGTCTATGGGGGCAATAGGGGGCACTGTGTATTGGGGCAATTGGGGGCACTTTCTATGGGGGCATTGTGTATGGGGGCACTGTGTAGGGGGGGTATTGTCTATGAGGGCACTGTGTATGGGGGTACTCTCTATTGGGCCATTGGGGGTACTGTGTATGGGGGGGCAAAACTGGTACATATTTATAACTCACTTATAACTGACTGCCTTCTCTCTATATTTGTATTTTAATGTAGGAGTTGCTATATTGCTTTCCTTAGGTAGTACAGTATGAGGGTATAGCACATTTTGTGTCTGATCCCAACTATATAAAAGGAGTATTTCTTATTTATTTTTTTTAAATGGATGGGGTGTGGTAACTGGGGCCACAAAGTGGGCGTGGTCAAAAAAAATTGCGCGCCAAATCTTTTTGTCCCTCTTTTCATTTTTCAAACCGGAAAACCCCTGGTCCCAAGCATTCTGGATAACAACATAATTCAAATTCGATTCAGATTTTATCATTTAATTTTTTTGTAGTAGTATCACTTTAATGACCCCCATTTAATTTCCTTTAATAGAGGTAATACTGTACTGTATTGTCGCGAGGAAACTTGAGGCGACTTTGGAAAGCCGAAACGATGCATATGTTTTCCCACCAGCAATTTACATTATCACCAGTGGGAAAGTATTTGGAAGAGATTTGTCGCTGGAGGACATTAATAGGCGGGGGGCTAATCCCCTCGTGTGTCAGTGGCCTTATATGCAATGCTTTCCAACAAATCCTCCTTATGTTGTTTATTCACAGTCTGGATTTCTGATTCTTGTACCTGAAGATAATTATATATATATATTTCTCTGGGAGGAGGGAAAGATGAACAAAACAACATTAATTTTTAATCTCAGTTTGTCGCCTTGATTCCTGAGCCTTCCTTAATTAGTGCACAGAATTGTAACTTCCAAACAGTTTTGCTGGGTTGGTGCATTAGGCGCATTACATGCTCAGCCTCACATTGTGTTTCCAGCAGACGATAACATTAGTTTAGTCATTAGGAGCTGATGACACCAGACTCTGCAAAGAGACAAAGCAATCATTTTTCTATTACAATAACAGTGAACAAACAAAATAAATTATATGGGGGGTTTTTTTTGGCTTTTGGATTTATTACATTTCATGCTGTAAATGTTATTTTATTTAAATTAAATGCATCGGATAACTGTAAAATAGTAAAAAAAAAAAAGTAAGGAGCATATAAGGTTAATAGAAAATGTATTGCTTGCTTCTATGCAATGCGAGGTAAAAATGTGTCTGTTTAGTATCGTGCAGAATCGCGCTAAGGAGATATTATACAGGCCAGACTCAGAAATGTGGGGTTTTGATTTTTTTCATTACTAGATCTTTGTTTTTTCACTCCAATTTGTATTTGTCTGATAGAAATAAAATATACTGTATATCACACATTTATTTTTTCATACTGTTGGTTGTAAGTTGTCTGCGCACATCTAGATACTGGTTGCCATCTTGGGCATGAGCAAGTGCCCTGTGTATGGGGCTAAAGCACTCAGGAACCCCCTGGTTTAGACCCACAGACCTGGTGCATATTGGCTGCCGTGATTCTGGGTTGAGCCACAGGAGGCACTTTGGCTGTAGATTGCCAGGTTACCTAAATATCTTTCCTCCTGTCTAGGGTCAGACTTAACTGCCACCACAAACTTACCTTTGCGGGATGAGGGAGGTCTGGGGTGGAGCATTGAACCCTGGTGGGGATCAGTTCTCAGTCAGCAGGGGCCATTTGGTATTTTCTCAGTGTCTCGCTGGCCCAGTCTGTTTTCCTTGGCCGATGCCCAGTGCCGGACTGGCCCACCAAGATACCAGGAAAACTCCCAGGGGCCCAGGTGTCAGTGAGCACTCTTGCTTCTATCTATTTAGCCTATTTTATGGTCATTCACCATTTCTGTATGGGAACAAGGAAGCTTGATAGATGGAAGAATAGAGTACAGTATGTAAAGAGACTAGGATAATACATAGTTTGAAGGAGGAGAGGAGGAATGGGGTGGGCAGCCTCTCTAAATGAATATTTATACAGTAGAGTAGATACTGACCACCTGGGGGCAGCATAGAGCAGTTTGTAGGTTATAAAAGGCTGCAGACTGATTTCTTTTGGGCGTCTGTATTAATCAGCTTGAAAAAGGAACTAAAATGTTCTGAAAGCTTGCTATGGTTATCTTAGTTAGCCAATAAAGGTATCGCCTTTATACCACTTTTGTATTTTTTTTTTTTTTAAAAGGGTTACCCTGTAATATTAAACCTTTGTAAGAGGCAGTTCCAAAGCTCCAGGATTGTGCTTGCAGGGTTACTGTTGTCCCCCTGCTGGTAAATGTGTATACTGCACCTTTGCAAATACATTGTGTTTTTCCTGCATTTGCTAAAAATAAAGCACAAATTTCCACTGAAGATCTGTCTGGCTACTGAACCCACATGGGCCCAGTGACAGTAATATTGGTATTCTAGGTATAACTGAGTACGTCTGTGCGTATAGGAATAGTTTTACATTGAGACCACAGATCCACTGTTTGTCACTGAATTAATTTGTATCTCACCTAAAGAGAGAGAAATCTGCATTATTTGTTTCCCATTACCTTAGGGCTTAAACTAGAAAAATTGTCAATTCCCCTGGTCCCTAGGAGTTACCCAGTACCCCCATCATTATATACCGCTCCCCCGGATTTTAAAATTCCCCCCATCCCCTCGTCATAAGATGTGAGTATATAAGAATTGTAATGAAAAAGCAATTTTTTTTACAAATTCCTTTTGCATGGTGTATCCTTTTCTGTGTAACTTGAGATAATTGTCTAAGTGAGCTGTAATAAGGTTGCTGATAACATATCTTAAAGGTTTCCTAATCTTTCTAAAGTCCCTATTCTAAGAACTAATTCATGTTTATGACAGGCTAATTAGCCCTCACCTCAGCTCACTCCTAAGGGCTCTGGCACACGGGGGAGATTAGTCGCCCGCGATTAAAGGTGGCCATACACGGACCGATTTTTTACTTACAAACGACCGATTCCCGAACGATCCGATGCTATCGTTAAGTTATCGTATAGTTGGTGGTGTACGAACGATCGTCGGCCCACTAAACGAGCCGACATTATCGTCCCCAAAATCGATCGGCCAGGTTTAAAAATTTTGGTCGTTTAACGATAAAATCTGCCAGTTGGTGTGAGTGTCAGACATTTGTCTTTCAACGATTGTTCTCTGCGCATGTCACGATTGCCAGCAGCAGAAGTCAACGACATCGATCGTACGTAGATGTACGATCGTAGGTATTTTACGATAATGATGCGACAAAATCTTTCCCGAATTATCGTTGCCCGTGGATGGCATATCGTATGGGAACTCGATCGCCATACGATCGTTTGTCGATATAATCGTTCATCGCACAACGAGCGAAATCGCCTCGTGTATGGCCACCTTAACTCCCTGTTCGTGGGCGACTAATCTCCCCGAGTTGCCTACCCCTGCCATCCCACCGGCGAACATGTAAGTCGCCGGCGGGATGGCAGACGCGGCGGGGCATTTTCCGGAAATCGCCGAAAAAGACTCGCGAGTCTTTTTCGGCGATTTGCGCGAAATCGCGCCACCGCGTCTGCCATCCCGCCGGCGACTTACATGTTCGCCGGTGGGATGGCAGGGGTAGGCAACTCGGAGAGATTAGTCGCCCGCGAACAAGGAGTTAATCGCGGGCGACTAATCTCCCCCGTGTGCCAGAGCCCTAAAACCCCTCTTGCTATACTGTTAGCAACCTGCTGGGGCATTATTCATAGAGAAAACAGAACCTATCAACCCCCCCCTTTCCCTTTTAAAACAAAAAATATACCTGTTGTGCAAGTAAAAAGAAAGAAAATATTTCTTATTGTTATTTGCCAGTTATTTCTTTTTATATTGTGCAGTTCATGTATTATTATTTTCTTGCACAAAGTTAATGTTCTCGGAGCTGTAATTTAGCAAAAAGGGACCTGAAATTCTTTAAACAAATTATAGGGGTTAGGTAGAGTACTTAATTACAGCTTCCCAGATGTATTTGCTTTTGCTTAAACAAGGTAGCATTAGCCTGTATTAACCTTGCCCTTTTGTACTCTGCTTAGGGTAGATAAGCAAGTACGAGCCTTGATATCTAAAGCAATAATTTTAAAAGGATTTGGGAGGTTTAAAATTAAGCATCAAACAAACTAAATTAAAATAACTGTGGACAAAAAAATGCTGCTCGAATCTAAAGGAGGCGACTGAACTGGATGATGTGTTCTAGTGGGTAGGCCAAACGTCAACCATGATGGAGCCAGCCTGCCCTCCACCAGTCAGCATTCTGTTCATAACGCCGGACATCATATGACATAGCATCAAGACGAATGTGGTTTTGGCACCAAATATCTCAGATCTAGACATGTGTCCCAGTTGAAGGCCTATGCTGAGTTCCTGGGTGCTATTATATTGCATAAGGTTCCATGGTTTTTGATTCTGGCCAGTTCCTGACTATATCTTGCCTACTGCCTGCCCTGCTTTGTGCCTGTTATATGGATATTCATGCCTGGTGCATACTCTTGACCATTGTGTTTATCCTAGAAACTTTGTTCTCTCTGATCCTGACCACAGCCTACCTGTCTATGTCTTGTTCATATCTGTCAGACTTTCTCCCAATCTCTCTGCCTTCAAGAGATCTCTAAAAATGCATTTATTTAGAGAAGCTTACCCTAATCTTGTTTAACATAACCTCAGTGTGCTGCTAAAAGCAATATCTGTGCCCCACCTCTCCCAACTCTGGTCATGCCCATTCCCACACCTTGTGTCTCAACCCTTTCCCTTTGTAGATTGTAAGCTCTTTTGGGCAGGGCTCTCTTCACCTCTTGTATCGGTTATTGATTGCTTTATATGTTACTCTGTATGTCCAATGTATGTAACCCACTTATTGTACAGCGCTGCGGAATATGTTGGCGCTTTATAAATAAATGTTAATAATAATACATTTTCTGTTTCTGGAAAGGCCCATGTGATTTGGCTAGACCTCCCAAATAATACCCATGTTAAAGAACATGGGTGTGCAGTTGGGTTGAGGTCAGGGCTGTGTGCAGGCCAGTTAAGTTCTTCCACTCCCATCTCAGCAAACCAATTCAGGAGATCCCAGTGGAGCCAATAAAAGGGCAACCATTTGGGGGTTTTCACCTCAAAAAGCAAGTAAGTTGCAGGTAAAACTCAGTCCCTTTGTTAACTCTATAATGAAGCAGTAGAATTCTTAATGAATCAGATAAAAGTGAGTGTAGGACTGGCCAGACCGGGGGTGACTGTGACGTAGTTGGCCAGCTTGATTATATTGCAATACATGGACAAACAATCCCTCTTTTTTTTAAAGGGGAGGGCATTTCTTGGTAGCCTACTGCACAGAATGACTTAATGTCTAATATATATTGATAATGGGTGCAGAGGGGCTCTTGTTGCTGTCTATATGTATTTTGTGGTCACAGTCTCATTGCACCCCCACCTAATGGTTTAAAATGTAGTGGTTGAGTGCAACTTTCCCTTTTTACCCAATTCTCTATGGACCTGACTTTATACATAGGGGCACTATTGTGCTGAAAAAGTAAGGGGCCTTTTGCAAACTGTTTCCACTGTTTCTATAAGTTGGTGCATGTCTTGCACTTGAGAAGGGTTCTTTGGCTCCTTCTTTAGCTCCTTTTAGCCTTTCTCACCAAAACCCCGATGGTCCTTTGCTTTACTGCTTTCCAAGTCTTAGCCCCCAAGAAGCCATTTTGCACTCAGGAGATCTAAAGAGAGTGAAACAGACTGTTCTCGATGGATTGTTGGCCACAGGGATATTAATTCCTATAATTGCTTAAGTGAAGGTCAAAACCTCTCACTTCTGGTTTGAAGGCAGTGCTATGTGTGTAGCATCATTTGATAAGGGCCCTTTGGTTCATATACAGTATGTTAATCAAATACACATTCAATTACCCCAGCTCATCTCTGTGCTATATATTTTGGTAACTCTAACTAGGGATGCACCGAATCCAGAATTTGGTTCAGTATTTGGCTTTTTTCAGTAGGATTCAGATTCAGCCAAATTCATGCCTCTTGGCAAACTGAAATGTAATGATTTTACCTCGGTGCGGCTGGTCTGAATCTTGCTCTCCCGTTGAATTCTCCCTTTCCTTTATCCTTTGCTTCAGTTGACTCTTCCCTGAACGCCATCGCTCACCACCAACTCTTTTGCTTCCATTGTTCTGTCCATAATTTTCTCCCACTGTCCCAACAATAGTAGGCAGTCTTACCCTTAAAATGTGTATTTGGTGCACAAAACAATCATAAATGTATCCAAAAAAAATAAAAAAAATGACAAATGACAGAGATACCTCAGTGCTCCATGGTCCCAGAGACCCTCCCTCCTAATGCTTTGTGCGTCACAGGAACCTTCATTAGATTTCTGCATCCAAAGCGCCCAGTGACATACAAACGTATTAGGAGGGAGCCGCTGGGACCATGGAACACTGAGGTACCTCTGTCCTTTTGGTTATTTTGGATAAATCAAAATTGTTTTGTGCACCAAATAAACATACCTACTACTTGCATTACTATGTTGTTTATTTCAGGTTTTGGGGCAGTGTTGACACGTGTATCAGGTGGCTTACTCCAAAGTACTTGCTTTTTCTCCCTTTATTCAGTTATTCCTTATTTTATGAATATATTTCCATTGTCCATAGAACACTATTTTTACCCATCAAATTATAAAATAATAAAACCTTCCTCTCTATAGCACCAATACATTTTATTTCTGAGAGTATTTTCAGTTTTCTTCCCACACTGCTTTACCCCATTACTTTAATTCTGCAGGACATGCAATCCATATGGTATCCATTTTATAGACCTTCTACTTGATGAATGAAGTCCCCAGTTACATGTGTGTGTGTTTGATCATCTGTTAATGATGAGGTTATTATTATTATTATTATTAAGACAGCATGGCATACGTTGTAGTATGGCTGGGGAATTACAATGTCAGTTTCTGTCTCAATTCAAGTAATTTGTTAATGGTTTCATTCTATTGTGCTCTGAACTGATGCAATGTTGTTTTTTTTGCTTAAATCAGCTTTTTTCCCGCAGCATTTTGAGAGTAACATAATTTAGAGCATCGGTAGTTGATACTGTAAGTCAGAATACCTGGACAATAACACTTTCCGCATTGTTTTCATATATGTTCCACTGTCCTCCTGTAGGCCAAGAACATGCTGCTATACTGGTGGGTGTGTCTATGGTAGGAGAATTAGATTGCACGCTCCACTGGGGCAGCATTATATGTTTCTGATTGTATATTCTATGATACAGTTATAGGACCCATTATCCAGAATGCTCGGGACCAAGGGTATTCTGGATAAGAGGTCTTTCCGTAATTTGGATCTTCATACCTTAAGTCTACTAAAAAATCAATAAAACGTTAATTAAACCTAACAGGATTGTTTTGTATCCAATAATGATTATTTATATCTTAGTTGGGATCAAGTACAGGTACTGTTTTATTATTACAGAGAAAAGGGAATCATTTAACCATTAAATAAACCCAATAGGGCTGTTCTGCCCCCAATAAGGGGTAATTATATCTTAGTTGGGATCAAGTACAGGTACTGTTTTATTATTACAGAGAAAAGGGAATCATTTAACCATTAAATAAACCCAATAGGACTGTTCTGCCCCCAATAAGGGGTAATTATATCTTAGTTGGGATCAAGTACAGGTACTGTTTTATTATTACAGAGAAAAGGGAATCATTTAACCATTAAATAAACCCAATAGGACTGTTCTGCCCCCAATAAGGGGTAATTATATCTTAGTTGGGATCAAGTACAGGTACTGTTTTATTATTACAGAGAAAAGGGAATCATTTAACCATTAAATAAACCCAATAGGGCTGTTCTGCCCCCAATAAGGGGTAATTATATCTTAGTTGGGATCAAGTACAGGTACTGTTTTATTATTACAGAGAAAAGGGAATCATTTAACCATTAAATAAACCCAATAGGACTGTTCTGCCCCCAATAAGGGGTAATTATATCTTAGTTGGGATCAATTACAAGGTACTGTTTTATTATTACAGAGAAAAGGGAATCATTTAACCATTAAATAAACCCAATAGGGCTGTTCTGCCCCCAATAAGGGGTAATTATATCTTAGTTGGGATCAAGTACAGGTACTGTTTTATTATTATAGAGAAAAGGGAATCATTTAACCATTAAATAAACCCAATAGGGCTGTTCTGCCCCCAATAAGGGGTAATTATATCTTAGTTGGGATCAAGTACAGGTACTGTTTTATTATTACAGAGAAAAGGGAATCATTTAACCATTAAATAAACCCAATAGGACTGTTCTGCCCCCAATAAGGGGTAATTATATCTTAGTTGGGATCAATTACAAGGTACTGTTTTATTATTATAGAGAAAAGGGAATCATTTAACCATTAAATAAACCCAATAGGACTGTTCTGCCCTATACTGTCTATACTTAGCACAAAAAAATTGTGGATTTTACTAATCACTCTTAGCCACAAAAAATGGAATGTAATTTATGTACAAGTTATAAGTGTAAAAACCACTAAAAACTCTAATGTAAAACTTTGCCATCTCATAAAGCTGGGGAGGTCCTATAGAAGTCAATGGGATCTGTCGTTCAGTTGGAAAATCTTTGTGGTTTTGCAGGTTTTTGGGATTTTCCGGCACTTTTGTTCGTATGAAAATTCTGTTGGAACATAATCATAACTACCACCTCTGCCAACAAATTCTTCCAAAATATTCTTTGTATTTTTATTCGGATTATTATCGCAGGTTTTTTACGTTAATGCTTTTTATATTAGGCAATTTTAAAAGATAACTTTGCATTGGTTTTAGTGAAAATGAGTTTTTTTCGTGGTTTCAAAAACCACTAAAAGCAGAATGTCGATCATTCGTGTGTAATGGGTTCAGTGTACACAAAGGACAGAAAAGTATAATAGCAGGCACAGCTCTCCTGCCTCAATTAGCATTGAATCATATGGGAAGAATTCCATACTAAATAATACACTAATATTTTATATAATGAAGTCCTTTGGAAACATTTGCTTGTTCGTTTTATTTAACATTTCGACTGCTCGAGGGGTCAGATGTAATTTTCATTTACAGTAGAGTCATACTTTCATGTCTCATCCAATGAAAGCAAAGTAGCGCATATCTCCCTCTGCTCATTGCTCTGGGCTTAATAATGATAAAGTCGGAATATAAAGATCATAAGCTGGCTGGAATTATATCAAAATAATAGGGCTGTTGCTGGCCAAGGAAGGCAAGCAACACATGCATTTCATAAAAGCAATAGGGGTATTTGGGGACATCTTCCAGAAGAATTCAGCTGAAATGCCTTAAAGTGAAAACAAAACGGCAATGGCATTATCCATATCCTTCTCCATTTATCTTACTGACCTAAGAAACATTTGCCTACGGAAATGGAGTTCTAATTCATTTCACTGTTCTGTGCAGCTTTGTTGGCTAATGTAGGCTTTTTCTGTTCAATTAGATAACATCTCCATTAAGTCCAGAAAGTTTGCTAGTAACTATACACCATAGCAACAAGCCTCGTGCTGTCTGCAGCCTCACTGTGTCTGATCCACGTGCAGCCACATCATCTCCATTTTACTGTAAAATCTGAAATTTGGGCCTGGATAAGTTAAAAGAAATGAAAATGCTTGACAGGGGCAGAGTCAATTGGAGGGGCCTCTCCAAGCATCTCCCCCCTTTTATTAAGGTTACATACTGGACAACATGAAATCCTTTGGGTGAAAAAGGTCATACAAAAATAACCACAACATACTGTATGCATATTAATATCAGTAAAGTGTAAGGCCAATGTAAAAGCTACATTCAGTATTCAATACATAACTTTAACAGCTTTCTTTTATAACGCACCCTTCTTCCACCAGGCCCCAGGGTTGTATTTAGATTTGGTACCACCCTAGGCACCGCCGGACCTAACTACGCATCTAGGTTGCAGCACATGTACATGTGTGCATGACATCATTTTCTCTGTGCGTGACATCACTTCCTCTGTGTGTGACATCATTTCCTCTGTGTGTGACTTCTTGCAGAGGGAACCCTCGCTATCCCCCAGCTATGCCACTGGATTTGGCCAGGAAGCATCTGGCAGCTGCTGGTGAGGGTTTTTATTTGTTTATTTATTCAATTATTGATTATATAGGCACTAGAGGGCTGCTCCCTTAAGGCTGCCATCCCAGATACAGGCCCTCGGGTGCCTATATATAGATACCACCCTACTGGGCTCCTATCATCAGTTAAGACCCAGGACTGACCCCTCCAACTGCCTACACTTTATACCCCTCCCGCTGCAACTCAACACTAATACCAACCCCCTAATTTGCAACCCCCCCACATTCTGCACTGCCGTTTGAGGTAAAAGAGAACATACATTTTACAACGGTATTACAATTCGTTTTGAAAATGTTTTGAAAATGTTATTTATTTGTGGTGCCATTAACCAGAAAGGAAGAACATTACTCTATTAAAGTTGCATGTATGTATGTATGTATGTATGTATAACTTTATTTATAAAGTGCTACTTATGTACCCAGCGCTGTACAGTAGGAAGTATATTTAGTATATAGTAGAAAACGGTCTAAACATTCCTGGGATCTTACCTACATTCAGATATAAGAAGAACAAACATGCACAGAACAAAAAGAGCCAAAAGGTTTTCCAAGTGAATATTTAATACACTGCCATTGCAGACTGGACAGAATTTAGAATTCCTCTTTGCAGAGAGTTCATAATGGCTCCTGGGTATATCTAGACCCCCAAATATCATTTAGGCTTAGGGACGAGCATATTTTTTGACTAAAATAGATGGGCAAATAAATTCACGGTTTAGCAAGTTGGGAAAATATTCACAACTCAGGTGTTTGTTGATAGAAAAAAAAAACATTAACTCCAATGCATTTGGCTCAAGTAACAATGCCCACTCACTCCAATGCCCACTCACTCCAATGCCCACTCACTCCAATGCCCACTCACTCCAATGCAATTGGCAGGAGAAAAAAAGCACCCATTAGGGCCCATTTATGTCCACAGGCACAGTGGCCAACATGCACTTTGGGCACAATCGCCATTTTTCCCCCCTAAAAGGCACTGAGTTTTCCCGGAATTCACGCATCATTGAGTGTAATGCAAGATCGCCAAATGGTCGTATCGTTCCCCAACACGCCCACGTTTAGGTGGGCAATATCGGATTACATTGCTGGGATACAGGCCATCGGGGCTAGGGCTGCATCAAAGAGCAAATGCGCTCCTCACCCCAAATGGATTTTTTTAAACCTGTCCAATCGACATCCGGCTGATTTTTAGTTAAATATAGATGGGATTAGGCTGGTCGGAGGGCCCCAGACGCAGGCTGATAAGCTGTAGATGTGGCCCATCGGCAGTTTTGGGACCTGGTGTTTTCTGAATAAGGCATCTCTCTGTAATTATTATCGCCATACCTTAAGTAAAAAAGCAAAGTAAGCATTATCCAAAATCTTGTACTTGCATGTACCTATGAGAATGTCATTTATATATAAAGAATGTTCAGGATTTTGAATGTTGCCATTGCTCTCTATTAACTTTCTTTATTGTCTTGAAATACAGATTTGTTTTTAATCAGGACACATATTTAATATGTTTTTCTTTATTCTACTCCGGCTCTCCTTTAACTAATAATCTCATTAATACAAAGAATTTAATATCCATACCATTTCCATTCTACGTATGTCAGATAAACAGACTGTCAGATAAAGTATACACCATATTGATTATACAGGTATAGGACCCATTATCCAGAAAGCTCGGGACTAAGGGTATTCTGGATAAGGGGTCTTTCCGTAATTTGGATCTCAATACCTTAAGTCTACTAAAAAAATCAATAAAACATGAATTAAACCCAATAGGATTGTTTTGCATCCAATAAGGATTAATTATATCTTAGTTGGGATCAAGTACAGGTACTGTTTTATTATTACAGAGAAAAGGGAATCATTTAACCATGAAATAAACCCAATAGGGCTGTTCTGCCCCCAATAAGGGGTAATTATATCTTAGTTGGGGTCAAGTACAGGTACTGTTTTATTATTACAGAGAAAAGGGAATCATTTAACCATTAAATAAACCCAATAGGGCTGTTCTGCCCCCAATAAGGGGTAATTATATCTTAGTTGGGGTCAAGTACAGGTACTGTTTTATTATTACAGAGAAAAGGGAATCATTTAACCATTAAATAAACCCAATAGGACTGTTCTGCCCCCAATAAGGGGTAATTATATCTTAGTTGGGATCAAGTACAGGTTCTGTTTTATTATTACAGAGAAAAGGGAATCATTTAACCATTAAATAAACCCAATAGGGCTGTTCTGCTCCCAATAAGGGGTAATTATATCTTAGTTGGAATCAATTACAAGGTTCTGTTTTATTTATACATAGAAAAAGGAAATTAGTTTTAAAATTCTGAATTATTTGATTAAAATGGAGTCTATGGGAGATGGGCATTCCGTAATTCGGAGCTTTCTGGATAACGGGTTTCCGGATAAGGGGTCCAATACCTGTACCAAGAAATTCATATATTGTGCCTTCAAGAAACACATTTCACTCTTCTTTTCTTTTTTCTTATCCTAAAAATGTTCATAATAGATAGCCAAGCATTTTTCTAGCATGTCAGATATCCACCAAGGAACAGCAAGATGGAATCTATATTACAACCTTAATTTTGAAATGGAAAAGGTATTTGCAGATAAGCATTGCAGGCATCAGATGGGCTGGATTTTGTCATTTATATTTTGTGATGTTCTTTGCATCTAAGGTATCTCATAGATAGTGATGGGCGAAATGTTTTGCCAGGCATGGATTTGTGGCGAATTTCCGCGTTTTGGCATTGGCGGATTGTTTCACGAAACGGATGAAGAAAAAGAATAGTCGCATGTCCAAAAATTGTCGCAAGTATAGTCGCAAGCGTCAAAAGAATAGTCGCACGTCAAAAGAATAGTCATGGGACAATTCTCTTTGCTGCGCAACATTTTCGCCGTTTCGCGAGTCTTTTGAAAGATTCACAAATTTTCCGGCAAAGCGAAACGGGACAGATTCACTCGTCACTACTCATAGAGCTATGGATTTGTTTTCAGGTATGAGATCCCGTAAGCAAAAATCCATTATCCAGAAAGCTCTGAATTACCAGGAATGCCATCTTTCATAGAGTCCATTTTAAGCAGATCATTTTAATTTTTATATATGATTTCCCATTTCTCTGTAATAATGAAGCAGTAGCTTGTCCTTGATGGGTAACTAAGCTACATGAATCCATATTGGTGGCAAAACAATCCTATTGGGTTTATTTAACGCTTAAATGATTTTTAGTAGACTTAAGGTATCGAGATCCGAATTACAGAAAGATCCCTTTTTGAATTCCTGATTTGGGGGCAAGTTTTGGTTGCGTAAAAAACAGCTTTACTGCCAAACAGAGCCTCCTGTAGGCTGCCATCCACATAGGGGCTACCAAATAGCCAATAACAGCCCTTATTTTGCAACCCCAGTATCTTTTTTATGCTTGTGTTGCTCCCCAACTCTTTTTACATTTAAATGTGGCTCACAGGTAAAAAAAAATGGTTGTGGATCCCTGTGTCAAGCTATCTCCCAAATTCAGTGACTGGAACTTTTAGAAGAAACACAGCTTGTGGCTTTGATGAAGTTCTATCATCTGCAAAGGGGTTGTCCCCGTTGTGGTGGCTCCCTCTGTGCCCATGGTAGTTATTCCATGGTCAGAAAGCTAAAGTCCAAAAAAGTTATTTATTTACATCCCCAATCACCCTACATTTGTAAATGCCAACACCTTCTCTTAATTCCATTTACGGTGTAACTCAGTCTCCAGCCAGATAGTGGATGTGAGCTTCAAAGACATTTCTTGGCCCCTAATGTGCCCATAGAATCCATAGGTATATCAGGTATACAGTCAGAGAAATGAGAATTCATTTTCAAATGTTTTCTTTAAACACATAGGGGCTGATTTACTAAGACACGAATTCGAATCCGAATTGGAAAAATTCCGATTGGAAAACGGACATTTTGCGACTTTTTCGTATTTTTTGCGATTTTTTTCGTCGCCTTTATGACTTTTCGGAAATTGTCGCGACTTTTTCGTAACCATTACGACTTGAGCAAAAAGTCGCAAATTTTTCGTAGCCATTACGATTCGCTCGTATCTTGTCGCGACTTTTTCGTATTAAGTGCTCGTAAGCGGCGGGCGAAACTTTCAGACTAGCATGATTTTGGAAGCCTCCCATAGGACTCAATGGCACCCTGCAGCTCCAACCCGGCCCAAGGAAAGTCTCCCATAGGGCTCAATGGCATTCTGCAGCTCCAACCCGGCCCAAGGAAAGTCTCCCATAGGGCTCAATGGCACTCTGCAGCTCCAACCCGGCCCAAGGAAAGTCTCCCATAGGGCTCAATGGCACTCTGCAGCTCCAACCCGGCCCAAGGAAAGTCTCCCATAGGGCTCAATGGCACTCTGCAGCTCCAACCCGGCCCAAGGAAAGTCTCCCATAGGGCTCAATGGCACTCTGCAGCTCCAACCTGACCCAAGGAAAGTCTCCCATAGGGCTCAATGGCACTCTGCAGCTCCAACTTGGCCCAAGGAAAGTCTCCCATAGGGCTCAATGGGACTCTGCAGCTCCAACCCGGCCCAAGGAAAGTCTCCCATAGGGCTCAATGGCACTCTGCAGCTCCAACCCGGCCCAAGGAAAGTCTCCCATAGGGCTCAATGGCACTCTGCAGCTCCAACCCGGCCCAAGGAAAGTCTCCCATAGGGCTCAATGGCACTCTGCAGCTCCAACCCGGCCCAAGGAAAGTCTCCCATAGGACACAATGGCACTCTGCAGCTCCAACCCGGCCCAAGGAAAGTCTCCCATAGGGCTCAATGGCACTCTGCAGCTCCAACCCGGCCCAAGGAAAGTCTCCCATAGGGCTCAATGGCACTCTGCAGCTCCAACCCGGCCCAAGGAAAGTCTCCCATAGGGCTCAATGGCACTCTGCAGCTCCAACCCGGCCCAAGGAAAGTCTCCCATAGGACACAATGGCACTCTGCAGCTCCAACCCGGCCCAAGGAAAGTCTCCCATAGGGCTCAATGGCACTCTGCAGCTCCAACCCGGCCCAAGGAAAGTCTCCCATAGGGCTCAATGGCACTCTGCAGCTCCAACCTGGCCCAAGGAAAGTCTCCCATAGGGCTCAATGGCACTCTGCAACTCCAACCTGGCCCAAGGAAAGTCTCCCATAGAGCTCAATGGCACTCTGCAGCTCCAACCTGGCCCAAGGAAAGTCTCCCATAGGGCTCAATGGCACTCTGCAGCTCCAACCCGGCCCAAGGAAAGTCTCCCATAGGGCTCAATGGCACTCTGCAGCTCCAACCCGGCCCAAGGAAAGTCTCCCATAGAGCTCAATGGCACTCTGCAGCTCCAACCCGGCCCAAGGAAAGTCTCCCATAGGGCTCAATGGCACCCTGCAGCTCCAACCTGGCCCAAGAAAAGTCACCAAACTGAAGCTTGAATGAATATGAATCTTTCGTACTCGGCGCGAAAGCTGCGAAAAAGTCGCGACTTTTCGCGCAATTCGTAACAGCTATGAAAAAGTCGCGTCATTTTGCGAAACATACTTAATGGCTACGAAAAAGTCGCTACAATTTTCCGAAAAATCGCAAAATACCGATCATTACGAAAAAAACGCAATCGGACGCATTCGGCCCGTTCGTGAGTAAGTAAATGTGCCCCATAGATTTTGCTATTGTTCTTGGTATCAACATCATAATAATGAATCATTTTAATACTGAGCGTTTTGTATTTTTAGCAAGTAACTCATGTTTACTGTTTGGTGCATTAACGTCCATTGTTGGGTGCCTACATAATACATTAGGGATACACAAGTAGGGAACAATCAGAGAAAAGAAGAAAACTATGGAAAAGGCACTGAATTAATAGGGGTTGATGGAACTGATTTGTAATTGCTGTAATATAATATAGTATAATGTTATAATTAGGCAGACATTTGATAAGTATAAACTGGAGCATTGTAGAAAGAAGGGGCCTGACGCTGAGGGACTCCTATCTCTCCCCTTATAATAAGATTCTAGATACTGTATATCAAAACATTGTTCTGTCAGTCATCCAGCCAAGTTACAGTAATATCTGGGACTTAATAAGAAATGCCAATACAAAATGCCACTGTGGCTTCATTCTGAAATCATTTTATGCCTATGACTTATTAATAGGCTATTTTATGCTTTTAGCTAGTGCGAAGGTCAGGTATTGCAGCCATGGATTATTTGCTAAAAGGTTTGTAAACACGAATGAGATGTATCTTGATTAAAAAAGATTATTTTAATTCACTTAGAAGTTTCCATTGTTTACACTAAGAAGGCAGAATAATGGGACATGTTTAATATTTCACAGATCGTATTGGGACAAATCAGTAGAAGGTAAATAGAGAGACGATTCAGTGTGCCAGAATTAGAGAAGGGCCTAGTGGAATGGAAGATGAAGAGGTGTGTGCCCAGCCCCCCCTAACGTTGCTCCCAAGGTATTTGCCTTTTCTGCCCACCATTAGTTCCAGTCGTGCTAGTAGCAGCCCAACTTCTGGGTCTTTGTGAGTTTGATCCAAGTAACTAATCTGTGGTGTCTGTGAAAATACATAAATTTGGACAAAACTAAGTGCCATGCCAAGGATATGGCCTCCGGGGACTGCACTACAGCATTATTTACAGATTCCAAGTCAGTATTACCTTACGGCAGTGATCCCCAACCAGTGGCTCAGGGGCAACATGTTGCTCCCCAACCCCTTGGATGTTGCTCTCAGTGCCCCCAAACCAGGGAGTTATTTTTGAATTCCTGACTTGGGGGCAAGTTTTGGTTGAATAAAAACAAGATTTCCTACCAAATAAATCCCCCTGTAAGCTGATAGTGTGCATAGAGGCTGCCTAATAGCCAATCACAGCCCTTATTGGCTCCTCCATGAACGTTAATGATGCTCGTGTTGCTCTCCGAGTCTTTTTATATTTATCTGTAAAGATTGGGGACCTCTGCCTTTACGTAAGACAGGAACTATTGTTGCAGTCTTAAAAGGAACCTTTCACCCTAAGAAATAACTCCAAATGTATTTTTATCATGTTAGTTGACCAAAATAAACTTTACTCACACTATATAAATAATGTAAATATTGTTTCCTTCAGTCTTGAAATTACACAATCACAGCAAGCCAGGCAGCTGCCATTTTGTAGACACTGTTAGTAAGGAAAACTTTGTGTCATGCCAAAATCTTAGTAGTTCTACTAAAGTTAAGTATTTTAAAGTAATGAAAATATAATGGACTGTTGCCCTGCACTGTAAAACTTGTGTGTTTGCTACAGAAACACTACTGCTGTGTTACCACGGGGGCAGCCATATCACATAAGCTCTGTAGGATACAATGGTGTTTTCTCTGTTATCTGCTATGTTACCAGTGTCTTTTCTCCTTTGAATGGCTGCCCCCATGGCTACATAGGAGCTTTGTTTATATAAACTATAGTAGGGATTTGAAGCAAACACACAGCTTTTACCAGTGCAGGGCAACGGTACATTATATTTTAAGTATGTTTATACACTTATACAATTTTTTGTGTTACTTTTCCCTTAAATGTGGTTGAACATTTTGGCTAACTGGCCAACTGACCTTGGCCTATGTGTGTTTGCTTTAAATTCTTACCGCAAGAGCTTATATTTCAATCTCTATACTGCTAAATGTAGAGCCTTCCTACTCCCTGTGTCTGTGTCACAATATATATATATAATATATGAACCAGCACAGCACTTGGAGGAAATAGCCAATTTATCCCCAATTAAAAAATGACCTTGGCTCACCCCTTGATTGGCTGCAAGGGAATTTCGAATCCCTTTAAACTTTCAGCCAATCACATGTAAGCGCTGCTTTCTTATTCTATTTCCCATAGACCCAGCATATACAGGGAACTGTATTTTAGTTCCAAATCATAACAATTGCCCTACGCTGACTCACAGGTCTGTGTTTCAGTGGAGAAATTCTATTCAAAGTAGCTGACAGCATACAATTAGTGATGAGCGAATCTGTCCCGTTTAACTTCGCAAGAAAATTTGCGAAACGGCATAAAATTCGCAAAACGCATTTGTTGCACAATTTTTTTTTGTCGCCCACATCTATTTTATGTTGCCAGCGTACATTTTTTGTCTCCCACGCTTTTTGACGCAACCGCGCCCAATTTTGCTGCAACCACACCCTTTTTTTATGCAACCGCGCCCTTTGTTGCGCAACAAAAAAATTCTGCGGGACATGAACACAGAAGTTTCGCAAAACAATTCGGCAATGGCGAAATGCAGAAATTTGCTGCAAATCCGTGCCTGGCGAAAAAATTCGCTCATCACTACATACATCAAACCGAATTGTATTTTTTTTTTCCCATGGGTATAAGAGTAAAGGCAAACTTAATATATTTCCGTGAGGAGTGATTCATTAATTAATTATCCTTGCAGATTAGTTCATAGCATTGATAGAGTAAGTATAATACAGGCAAAGCCTTGCATACAGCATATAACCCCTCTGAAACAAATCAGAATGCAGCATTACTACACTAACACTAAGGAACCAACTTCAACAAATACCCAACATGAACCCATATTACATTTTTAATAAAAGAAACAATTTAAACGTCTAAAAGTAATTCGTAATTGTAAATTATAAAAAAAAAAAAATCCACTGAGAAAATGATACTCTGCTGCCATCTCCTGCTCCGTTTCTAAAATGTCAGCTACATCATATTGTGCAAATGATTATTTTTTTTTTTCCAAAATACATCACATTTGATGAATAAGGAAGGTGACTGTGGCCAAATTGCATTGCATGGGTGCATTTCAGAACAGAAATACCACTTGCCTACTAATAAACAAGCTTCTCTCCATATGTAAAAGTTACTTTTTGTTTCTCTCTTTTTCTTTTATTTATTTTTTATGAAATTATGATGCCCATGTACCAGTCATCTATTCCAATGTAGAAAAGGCAAGGGGAACGCGTGCTTTCCTTTCTCATGTGAATAGAACTTTTTCAGATGTCATACTCAGGGTTAGACTGGGCCAGCGGGGCACTGGGAAAAAACCCTTTGGGTCCTACCGACAGGGCCGGAACTAGGGGTAGGCAGAAGAGGCAGCTGCCTAGGACGCAACGATTGAGGGGCGCCAGGAAGAAGCCTCTCCTGCCTACCCCTAGTGCTACTTTGTCATTGCCTCCGCACTGCCCCCCCCCCCGCCCCTCCTCCTCTGCTTTGGCGCGCATGTGCCTAGGGCGCCCGGTCGGCTTGGCCCGTCTCTGCCTACCGACCCAGACCCAAAAACCAATCAGCACTTCTCTACTCTGAGTCTGACTGTACAATATAGATTCTTCTTCTGTGACTGTACAATATTGTTCCATCTACTCTATGGGGCACATTTACTAAGACACGAATCTGAACCGAATTCGAAAAATTCCGATTTGAAAACAAACATTTTGCGACTTTTTTTTGCGATTTTTTCGGCGTCTTTACGACTTTTCGGAAATTGTCGCGACTTTTCCGTTACCAATACGATTTGCGCGAAAAAACGCGAGTTTTTTGTAGCCATTCCGAAAGTTGCGCAAAATCTGGCGATTTTTTCGTAGCGTTAAAACTTGCGCCTTTTTCGTAGCGTTAAAACTTAAAAGGTGCGACATTTCGCGCAAGTTTTAACGCTACGAAAAAGTCGCAACTTTTTGCGCAAGTTTTAACGCTACGAAAAATCGTCAGATTTTGTGCAACTTTCGGAATGGCTACGAAAAATTCGCGTTTTTTCGCACAAATCGTATTAGTAACGAAAAAGTCGCGACAATTTTCCGAAAAAATCGCAAAATACCGATCATTACGAAAAAAACGCAATCGGACGCATTCGGCCCGTTCGTGGGTTAGTAAATGTGCCCCTATATGTAGAGTTTTTGGTGGCTTTCCCCAGAAACTCCTATTGTTGCCGATGGAAAGCCTTTTCATAGCGGTTTGTCACCCACGATACTAGAGATCTCTGTGAGTTCTTACTCTTATACTCAAAAATCAGTTCATTTTTGTTTTTACAAAATGAATCATGCAGCATAATGGCACCAAACCAGCTTTGGCTGAATGTAACAGTCTGATAAATGGTGAGTATAAGAGCAAAGGCAATGGATATATTGCACAGCATTTCTTTTCCTTACACACAGTTAGCCAGCCTGTGCCGGCCCCGGTGCCACATAACAGTATACTGCATGGCTGAGCTAAACCTACCCAACTGTTTTCAACAAATAACCCAAATGAACCCATAGAAAATTTGAAATAAAAGGAACAACTGGAAGATCTAACGATTAGGGGCACATTTACTAATCCACGAACATCCGAAAGTGTCCGAATGCGTTTTTTTGGAATGATCGGTATTTTGCGTTTTTTTTTGCCGCCGTCACGATTTTTTCGTATTTTTTGCGACTTTTCCGTCGCCGTTACAACTTTATCGTATATTTTCCGCGACTTTTTCGTCGGCGTCGCGAAAAATTCGGATTAGTTTTTCTGGCGTTTACAATTGCTCAATACGAAAAATACACGCAAAAGTCGTGACGGCGACAAAAAAGTCGCACAAAATACGAAAAAATTGTGACAGCGATGAAAAAATCGTTAAATTTTCGTTTCCAATCTGATTTTTTCCCATTCGGGATTCGAGGATTAGTAAATGTGCCCCTTAGTTCCTAGTGGCTCATGAATACACGGCTGAGAAATGGAATGCTGCCGCCATCTCCTGCTCAGTTTGGAGTATGACTTCTAGAAAGAAATATCAGCTACATTCCCTAGGGCTCATTTACATCCACAAGTGCAGTGAGTTGGGCCTACAACTACTTTCATTAAAGTAACTTGCACCAAAATCTGCTTCTTGCACTTTCGTATAGTTGCACTTAGCGCTGTTCAGTCCTTCCTGCCTTCGATTCCGAATTGAGAGCTTCTACAGTTATTGGCACAGGGGAACTACCACCCCCTCCTGGCCAGGCAGTAACTCCAGGGTACCCTTGGTGCATGCGTCAATAAGCACAGCGAACCCGCGTCTAAAGTATCAGGTGCAGACATCACTTGCCCCCGGAAATGATGCTGGTTACTTGTGTTTAGTGATGAGCAAATTTTTTCGCCAGGCATGGATTCGCAGCGAATTTCTGCATTTCGCCACTGGCAAACTGTTTCTCGAAACTCCCGTGAAAATTCGCTGATGGAAAATTTGTTGCACATCAAAAAAGGCGCGGCCGTGTCAAAAATGGACATGGAGAAAAAAAGAGGGCGACAAAAATAAGATGCGGGTAACAAAAAAGTCACGCAACAAATGTATTTCGTGAATTTTTCTCTGTTTCACAAATTTTTTGCCGTTTTGTTAATTTTCTTAGCAAAATGGCAAAAAGTTAGCAAAATGCATTTCTCACACAACTTTTTTGTCAGAACTAGAACCCTTTAGTATCTAAATATGTAAAACATAGCAAACAAATTGAAAAGGTAATTAGGGTGTATTGGCCCATCATACAGGGGGATACAAATGATGGAACACTGAAATTGCTACTAGCTCATAAGGTACTGCAATAAAGCTATGCACGTAACATCTACCGCCAATTTTAACGATCAAAATAGATGACAAGTGTTTTGTGCTTAAGGCTTAAAACTTAACCTTTATTAATTTATCAAGACCAAATTAAGGGCCAAATTCATTGGACTACAAAAAGAATACAAACAATTGATATTTGTGCTACAGGACTTGCTCTCTCAAAAAAGTACAGGTATGGGATCCATTATCCGGAAACCCATTGTCCAGAAAGTTCTGAATTACGGAAAGGCCATCTCCCATAGACTCCATTACAAGCAAATAATTCTCATTTCTGAAAATGATTTTCTTTTTCTCCATAATAATAAAACAGTACCTGTACTTGATCCCAACTAAGATATAATTACCCCTTATTGGGGGCAGAACAGCCCTATTGGGTTTATTTCATGGTTAAATGATTCCCTTTTCTCTGTAATAATAAAACAGTACCTGTACTTGATCCCAACTAAGATATAATTACCCCTTATTGGGGGCAGAACAGCCCTATTGGGTTTATTTAATGGTTAAATGATTCCCTTTTCTCTGTAATAATAAAACAGTACCTGTACTTGATCCCAACTAAGATATAATTACCCCTTATTGGGGGCAGAACAGCCCTATTGGGTTTATTTAATGGTTAAATGATTCCCTTTTCTCTGTAATAATAAAACAGTACCTGTACTTGATCCCAACTAAGATATAATTACCCCTTATTGGGGGCAGAACAGCCTTATTGGGTTTATTTAATGGTTAAATGATTCCCTTTTCTCTGTAATAATAAAACAGTACCTGTACTTGATCCCAACTAAGATATAATTACCCCTTATTGGGGGCAGAACAGCCCTATTGGGTTTATTTAATGGTTAAATGATTCCCTTTTCTCTGTAATAATAAAACAGTACCTGTACTTGATCCCAACTAAGATATAATTACCCCTTATTGGGGCAGAACAGCCCTATTGGGTTTATTTAATGGTTAAATGATTCCCTTTTCTCTGTAATAATAAAACAGTACCTGTACTTGATCCCAACTAAGATATAATTACCCCTTATTGGGGCAGAACAGCCCTATTGGGTTTATTTAATGGTTAAATGATTCCCTTTTCTCTGTAATAATAAAACAGTACCTGTACTTGATCCCAACTAAGATATAATTACCCCTTATTGGGGCAGAACAGCCCTATTGGGTTTATTTCATGGTTAAATGATTCCCTTTTCTCTGTAATAATAAAACAGTACCTGTACTTGATCCCAACTAAGATATAATTAATCTTTATTGGAGGCAAAACAATCCTATTGGGTTTATTCTATATTTAAACTATTTTTAGCAGATGTAAGTTATGGAGATCCAAATTACGGAAAGATCCCTTATCCGGAAAATCCCAGGTCCCGAGCATTCTGGATAACTATACCTGTATATACGTACATCAGGGTTATTAAACTAAGTTCATTTTACTGAGGGGATAGTCCTGTATAAATGTGCTGAGTTCATATATTTACACTATTGTAGATGCGGCAGTCCCATACCAAAAAAAATACAGTTAACCACAAGATCATTTAGTAAATGTGTACAGCCGGTCGCTACTCCCCATTCACTGCCCATACAGGTTGCTTAGTACTTCAGCACCTCTACTCTTAATACAGCGGCTTTTCACTATCTTTAATTCCATTAAATTGAAGCTATTGGAGACGTGACCATCCTAATAGTCGTGTATAAACACTGGGAAACCGCCACAAACAGCTAGAGGTGTAAAAACAAGGACTAATAATAATGGAGATAAATATCACCGGTGATGTTGCCTGTAGCACCCAATTAGATCTTTGCTTTAATTTCTAATTGCTGATTGGTTGCTATGGGCAACATCACCGGAGAGATTTATCTCCAATCTTAATAAACAGACCCCTTAGGAACATAAGGATAATATATAGTGATGAGTGAATCTGTCCCATGAAGTATAGTCATACACAATTAAAATAGGCAGTCCTAGAGGCAGTAAAAACTATCCCAAGAGGAGGGGATTATACACAGAAACTACTCCAGTGTGAAGCTAGGTGGAGAAAAAGGTTAAAAATCATGTCCCCAACAGAACTTAATGATATATAGCAGTGATCCTCAACCAGTAGCTCGTGAGCAACATGTTGCTCCCCAACCCCTTGGCTGTTGTTCCCAGTGGCCTCAAAGCAGGGGCTCATTTTTTGAATACTTGGCTTGGGGGCAAGTGTTGATTCCATAAAAACCCAGTATAATGCCAAACAGAGCCTCCTGTAGGCTGCCAGTCCACATAAGGGGCTACCAAATAGCCAATCACAGCCCTTATTTGGCACCTCCAGGTACCTTTTTCATGCTTGTGTTGCTCCCTAACTCTTCTTACATTTGAATGTTGCTCACGGGTAAAAAAGGTTGGGGATCCCTGATATATAGAGTGTGAAATGTTTCTTGTAACTACTAAATATGAAACAACTGTAGATGAATATTGTATAAACCATATTCTACCACTTTTTGCAGAATGAGTTGAAAAAACCACAGATAATTCCCTGAGAAAATAATGAAATGAGTAAGGTAAGATTTATACCCCGTTACTACTAACCCTCAGGGTAGATATTAACATATAAGCAGGCAGTTTAGCACATACTGGGTCCTTTATCAACGGTAAAGCCATGGTAGACCTTGTTGTAGCTGTCTCATAATCTAATGTAAGTATTGGTCTGATGAGGTTTTAAGTGCTTTATGTGTATATGTCCGTTATGTTGCTTTGCAGATATGGATATCAAATTGGTTATGGACTTTTTTCCATATGTTTGGATGACAGTGCATGTTGGAATATGTGTGTAATATGGACTATATTTATTGACTAATATATATGGACTAATTACATGGGCCAGCGTGGGTTAACACAGAGGTTTTTTTGCATTTATTAGGTGGGGGTGGTACACTTCTGGTTGTGGGGGATGGGTTAAAATTAAAAAGCTTATTTGTGGAAAAGTGGAGCATCTTATGAGTCATCAAGGGTAGTTTGAGAGAATTTGTTTTAGATGTATCTTGACTGAACAATATAGTTTCCTCTACTCTGAGACTGACTGCACAATATAGTTTCCTCTACTCTAAGACTGACTGCACAATATAGTTTCCTCTACTCTGAGACTGACTGCACAATATAGTTTCCTCTACTCTGAGACTGACTGCACAATATAGTTTCCTCTACTCTGAGACTGACTGCACAATATAGTTTCCTCTACTCTGAGACTGACTGCACAATATAGTTTCCTCTACTCTGAGACTGACTGCACAATATAGTTTCCTCTACTCTGAGACTGACTGCACAATATAGTTTCCTCTACTCTGAGACTGACTGCACAATATAGTTTCCTCTACTCTGAGACTGACTGCACAAGATAGTTTCCTCTACTCTGAGACTGACTGCACAAGATAGTTTTCTCTACTCTGACACTGACTGCACAAGATAGTTTCCTCTACTCTGAGACTGACTGCACAAGATAGTTTCCTCTACTCTGAGACTGACTGCACAAGATAGTTTTCTCTACTCTGAGACTGACTGCACAATATAGTTTCCTCTACTCTGAGACTGACTGCACAAGATAGTTTCCTCTACTCTGAGACTGACTGCACAATATAGTTTCCTCTACTCTGAGACTGACTGCACAATATAGTTTCCTCTACTCTGAGACTGACTGCACAATATAGTTTCCTCTACTCTGAGACTGACTGCACAATATAGTTTCCTCTACTCTGAGACTGACTGCACAATATAGTTTCCTCTACTCTGAGACTGACTGCACAATATAGTTTCCTCTACTCTGAGACTGACTGCACAATATAGTTTCCTCTACTCTGAGACTGACTGCACAATATAGTTTCCTCTACTCTGAGACTGACTGCACAATATAGTTTCCTCTACTCTGAGACTGACTGCACAATATAGTTTCCTCTACTCTGAGACTGACTGCACAATATAGTTTCCTCTACTCTGAGACTGACTGCACAATATAGTTTCCTCTACTCTGAGACTGACTGCACAAGATAGTTTCCTCTACTCTGAGACTGACTGCACAAGATAGTTTCCTCTACTCTGAGACTGACTGAACAATATTTTTCCTGTCAGCAATGACTCTGGAATTCTTTGAAAAAAATTCTGCATTGTGGGAAAAAAGCATGGCTTTTGCACTTAGCACACTGTGTCAAGGTAAGCGAATCCATATATCCAACTGTAGGCCCTATCCTGCACCAGAAGTCCAGTACCTTTTGCCCCCACAAAAAAACACCCAAAATTGGAAAACCTTGTGTTTGTTGTACCACACTTATATTTCTCGTAACCGAGGGCACTGGAACCAGCATTATCTCTCGGCTTGAAATGTCATGTTACATTGTGCTTGTCCAGATAGTGAAACCTGCTATATTGCTGTAATTGCCTTATTAATCTCTTGAAACAACCAGTAATCAGGTTGGGATTAGTTAGGGAAAGCTGGTTAGTACAAGCTCTAAGGGTGAAGACACACTGGGCTACTAGTAGCAGCTACTTGTCACAGCTCCTAAACTCCAGAAAATCCCCTGCCATAGACAATACTGGGAATTGCCTCTGCTAAAACACACATAGAGACAATTATCAGTAAATGATCAGCATTGTCTATTTTAGTAGCCATGACAAGTAGCTGCTACTAGTAGCTCTGTGTGTCTTCACCATAAGGATTGTGGCACACGTAGAGATTAGTTGCCCGTGATAAATCTCCTGTGTCGTGGGCGACTAATCTGGCGGCGCCGCGTATGCCATCCTACCAGTGATTTACATACTCGCCAGTGGGATGGCACTTCGTGGAGATTAGTTGCCCGCAACAAGGGAGATTTGTCACGGGCGACTATTCTCTACGTGTGCCACAGCCCTAACAGTGCTGGGAAAGAGACTCAAAGGGAGTTTTGAAACCCACTTAAAATGTCTCTGTGACACCGCTTGTGGCAGAGGCTGAAAGTTGCACAGATATTTCCCAGTTTTAGTTATGAGCCCATTTTTTTGGCAAGCCTGGGTTTGCTGCGAAAATCAGCATTTTGCTTTGGCAATTTTTTTTTCACAAAACTGCTCCAAAAATTCAGCGCAACAAAAACATTTTTTGTAGGGAGAGAAAAAGTCATGGTCGCATCAAAAAAGTTGTGGTTGTGTCAAACAAGTCGCAGGCACGTCAAAAAATTCTTGCAGTCGCAGCAATTCGTGAATTTTTTGCAGTTCTGCAAATTTTTCAGGAGTTTCGATTATTTTTTGGCAAAGCCAAACTGGACAGATTCGCTCATCACTACCCAGTTCCCTTTGAGCACGGTCTGATATTAGTAGAATTGTGGTTTTTACAGCACAGAACATAAGAACACACAAATTTAGTAAATGAGATTGAAAACCACAAAAAATCTCTCTACTTCACTCAAAATCTGTATGGGAGATCAGCCCAACAGGAAGGGGGCTCCGTACCTTTAAGGTAGCAGGAGCCTTGACGGTGCTAGGAACAGCAGGGGGAGGGGTTAATTAATACAGGCTAAGACTGGGGGAAGGAGGGCTTGTAAAGTAAGAGGAGGGACCAGGATAGGGAGAGTAACAGCAGAGGAAGAGGCGGTACCATTACCTTGTGGAAAGTCAAGGACCATCGTCCCACCCTTGAATACAAGCAGTGGTGGACTGGGTTGGGGAGGGGTTTGTTTATGCTGTCACAGCTTGCGGTAGGAATGCTTGCTGGAAGGTGGGGGCTAAGCCCCAGTTTTGGCACATGGGTGTCAAAAGGTGGATGGTAACCTTCTCGGACAAGGGTCCCAGGAGAGAGGTGGATTCTGGTTTCCTGCTCTCACTTGCCCACCTGAAGCTGCTGTGGAAGGGGCCGGCATGGCAGGCAGCCATGGTTGGTGGCTTGGAGTGGGCAAACATTCCAATGGGCATAACATGGATGGTTAGTGTTAAAATATTGATCAATTTAGAAATATTTTGTTATATCCCATCTTAATACAATACAAACCCTGCAATGCTAAAACTTACTTCCATGGAATTATTTGAGTTGTGCTCATGTAGCAGTTAACCCTTAAAAATTTTGGGGAGAATTGTTTAGCAAACTTCTGCAAAATTTTGTTGCAAAAATTTGCAGTTGCATCAAAAAAGGCGCGGTGCATAAAAAAAGGTGCGGTCGAGTCCAAAAAAGGCATGGTTGCATAAAAAAGGCACAGTTGCACGCGTCAAAAAAGTACCTGTGTTTCATGAATTTTTCACTGTTTTGAGTATTTATTGCAGTTTTGCTAATTTTTTAGCGACAAAAAAAATCACTGATACCTGCTGGGGGCTCTGGGGCCCACAGGTTCCCCTCTCCCATCACACCTAAGTATGCATGCTGGGGGTGGTATGCGGCCCACAATAGGGGTCCTTTGGAGAGGTGCGGGGCCCCTTTGGTGCAAAACAGGACAGATTTGCTCATCACTAGATATACTCTATCACTCCAGCTTATCACAGTAACATTATTGGGAAGCATATTATTAGTTATTATTTATATACAGGTATATATATATATACATATGACTTCTTATATTATTAGTTGTTTTCAAAATTTCAAAAGGATTAATCCTATATGGTTGCAGCATTGTTTGCTTGCAAATAATATATATATACAGTATATATATATATATATGTAAAAAAAAAAAAAAAAGAAAGCTAGCAGAATGGAAGTGCTACTGCAGTACAATGGTAAATCAATATTCTCAGAATAGTAACTACTTAGATGCTCTCTAAATAGGGCCCTGTGTGTGCCATTATCATATATTATCATTGATATCACTGAGCACTCCCATGCAATGTAAACTGAGCTCTTTTGGGGTTTTAGTATTCAAAATAATTCTACTCTTATTCATTTAAAATCTGGGGTGAAATGAAAACATTTTGGGAAAGATGATTAGAAAATATTTGGCACAAATGGAATGAAGCACATACGTAGCTGTATCCATTTTGGCAAATTGAACTCAACTGCAGTAGGCTCTGCGCAATTGTGTCAAACGAAACGGCCCTTTTGGGTGAAAATAATGGGGGTGAAATGGTGATTGCTCTCAAAATGGCACTTGTCTTGGTAAGTGAATGCACCCTAATTTACTTTTTTTCATGGAAACTTTTTTCTGCTTCAACTTTTCCCATTCAAAATACTTTTAAGTCTACGGCATTTTCTGTTTCATGGAAATATTCACCCGCTACAAATGTTGCCAGTAATCCATAACTGGCAGAAAATGTTGCTTACCGCTAAAGATGATCTGTTTTGCACACACACATATTGATACACACACCCATGTTTAATGTAGGTATCTGAGCCCCAGTGTAGAATATCCACACAACTGAGAAACTCTGCATTCATGGGACGTTAGTGACTCCCAAATGGATTTATTGAGGAGAAACTGATGTCTCGAGAAATAGTGACATAGAACCTTGCATTTATCAATGATGAGCCCCATTTGTCAATTTGCAGCACAATCTTCCTACTCTTTTTAATCCCTGCATAGAACCCTATTTTTGGTTTTGATTCTTTCCAAAATGAAAGTTCTAACTATATTACTGCCACTAGGTGTCGCTGTAACACTGACTACCGAGTAAGGAAGCACATAACTAGTACTCAGGATACAAACACACTCAGAAAAAAAAAAAATTTCTCTTATGTACAGAACATTTTTATGGCTATATTTACATGGCTATATCCATGCTATCAAGAGTTGACATATAACTTCTTTTGTTCCCTGAAGGGTTTCATCTGCCTGTGAGTATCAAGACAAGAATGTGGATTATATCTTTACATCACATATCCCTCAGACTTTGGTTACGGGACATATCACGCTGGATAAAAAAGCAGAATAGAAAGGTGACTAACTTTTTTGCCCAAATCACCCAAATATCAGGTGGGTAGGTAAGTAGTCTCTTTGCAGCTCTACTCATGGAAAGGCCTAGATGGACTGAATGAATGTATGTATATCTTTATTTATAAAGCACTACTTATGTACTCAGCGCTGTACAGTAGAATATATTAATACAAACGGGGTTATTAAGATAATAATAGATAAATACAAAGTATTACAATAAGTACAAATAAATAAAAGATACAGTTGCAATAAGATAAGAGTCAAAGACACAAGAGGATGGAGGTCCCTGCCCCGTAGAGCTTACAATCTATATGGGATTGGAATGGGATGGGAATCTGGAGTCATGTGACACCTCAGGGAAAAGAAGCCTTTGGTGAAATATATATATATATATAATATATATATATTAGGAAAGCCTAGGGTGCCCGGAGACTTGACCTCTGCTTAAATGTAAAGAAAGAGAAGGAACCATAATGTACAGGGAGTTTGAGCAGGGGAGGGGAAAGAAAGACTGCTAGTTGTTGGGTGAAGGGATGTAGGAATGATGAAAAGAAAGAGATGCTGGGGTGCAGGCACTTAGATTCTAATGGGGGATAGTAATTAGGTGCTGGGGTGTGGGCCTGTTCCAAACTTAGGGCCTTTTTTACATAACCCCATAAAGCCATGCCAAGATTAGAAGGAGGAGGCAGAGCAAGAGACTGATGCTCCCATTAGAACCATGGGAAAAGGGTGTGATTGTGTAAAATGGGTGTGGTATTTGGGGACGCAGCAGAACTTTTTTGTCCCTCTTTCAATTTTTTAAATGTCGGGAGCTACAAAGGAGAGCAGAAGGGTTAATGTCCTTGGGTGATCCACCTGTGAAGGAAAGTGCCTGGGAGCACATGTAGAAAACCTGGTTCTCTGGCTCTGGGATATGTTATTGGGTACAGCAGGTATCTGGAACTGATTAACCTTGTACCATCTCTGAGAACAGTCAACTGCGTATCAATTCTAATATCAAGTTCTGTTGTTTTTAAGAATCACTGGTACCAAAATGTATTGTTTGCAGGGAACGTAAGCATGGGGAGCACTGGGGGAACATAGCAGGGAACGTAAGCATGGGGAGCACTGGGGGAACGTAGCAGGGAACATAAGCATGGGGAGCACTGGGGGAACATAGCAGGGAACGTAAGCATGGGGAGCACTAGGGGAACGTAGCAGGGAACATAAGCATGGGGAGCACTGGGGGAACGTAGCAGGGAACATAAACATGGGGAGCACTGGGGGAACGTAACAGGGAACGTAAGCATGGGGAGCACTGGGGGAACGTAGCAGGGAATGTAAGCATGGGGAGCACTGGGGGAACGTAGCAGGGAACGTAAGCATGGGGAGCACTGGGGAACGTAGCAGGGAACGTAAGCATGGGGAGCACTGGGGGAACGTAGCAGGGAACATAAGCATGGGGAGCACTGGGGGAACGTAGCAGGGAACGTAAGCATGGGGAGCACTGGGGGAACGTAGCAGGGAGCGTAAGCATGGGGAGCACTGGGGGGAACGTAGCAGGGAACGTAAGCATGGGGAGCACTGGGGGAACGTAGCAGGGAACGTAAGCATGGGGAGCACTGGGGGAACGTAGCAGGGAACGTAAGCATGGGGAGCACTGGGGGAACGTAGCAGGGAGCGTAAGCATGGGGAGCACTGGGGGGAACGTAGCAGGGAACGTAAGCATGGGGAGCACTGGGGGAACGTAGCAGGGAATGTAAGCATGGGGAGCACTGGGGGAACGTAGCAGGGAACATAAGCATGGGGAGCACTTGGGGAACGTAGCAGGGGACGTAAGCATGGGGAGAACTGGGGGAACGTAGCAGGGAACGTAAGCATGGGGAGCACTGGGGGAAAGTAGCAGGGAACATAAGCATGGGGAGCACTGGGGGAACGTAGCAGGGAACATAAGCATGGGGAGCACTGGGGGAACGTAGCAGGGAACATAAGCATGGGGAGCACTGGGGGAACGTAGCAGGGAACGTAAGCATGGGGAGCACTGGGGGAACGTAGCAGGGAACATAAGCATGGGGAGCACTGGGGGAACGTAGCAGGGAACATAAGCATGGGGAGCACTGGGGGAACGTAGCAGGGAACGTAAGCATGGGGAGCACTGGGGGAACGTAGCAGGGGACACACCTGAGAAAAAGGGGCACTTGGAACACATGCTTTGCTAAAGTAGTCCAGGAATGTTTCAAACATATTTTAAAATGGCACCTAAGTTGGGGCCCCAGTGGTTTACTGCCCCACCCCCTAGCAACCTATTAAATATTAAAAGTCAAATAGAAAAAGTTGAATGTATGAAGTAACTTCTGAAGATTGCACATTGGAAGCTCAGACTGACCACTTGCTTTAAGGTGCCCATACACACTAAGGTGTAGCTGGCAGACCTAGCGGAAATACGCAGCGTTTTTTGCTATTTCGCACTATTAGCACCATGGAAACGGGATTTGCTTACACCAGTAATAGGCTGAAAAACGCCATGTGTGGCTTGTGCGGCGTTTTTAGGCTGAGAAAAAACGCAGAGAAAAAAAGCAGCGGAAAAAAAAACTCGGCAAACCCAAATTGCGAACACCCGATATTCGCGCGAATTAGTTCGCCCGTGAACAGTTCGCTACATCTCTAATAAGGGCCTCCTTTAGTCTTATAGACTCTCTAAATCTGTTTCTTCCTGCCTGTTGAAACTGGGAATGCCAAAATTACCGGTAGTCCCACCGCTGCTGGCACCCTGTGTTGAAATGTATCCAATAGGAGCAGTATTATTATTCCCCCCCCCCCTTGCCTTTGTGATAGGCCATGGACATGAATTCAATGCATTTGGTAAAATTATATACATAGAGCTACACTTTGCACAAATGCATTGCAGCACTGAACAATATGCACATTATATTTAGATATTTCAGATGAAATTTCATTTTGACTGTGTTCTTGAGTCTGTAATTCCCATATTGCAATGGCCACCCTATCTCTCATCAGCCTAAGCCTATCTCTCCATTTTATCTTGTACCCCTTCTAACATTCCTTTTCCCTTCCCCCCTTGATCTTTTTCATCTCAAGTGATATTGGTAACACTGCAGTAAATGCCGTAATTGTCTCGGTTCCAGTATAAGCAATATTTATCTGAACCGTATTCAATCATCGCTCCGGTGTCTAGCGCAACACAAATGAAATTAATTATGTAGCATTCATGTCAACGTCTCAATCCCTAAAGTGCCTTGAAGAAGTCCCTTTACGGGTATATACCTTGACCTGTAGCCTACAAAAATAAATCTTCTGCTGTTTTGCTTTCTGTACGGCGCTGATGGATTGCTCCCTAGGTTTAAATATTGTATGTGCTTGCATTCCCTGTCAGTATAGTGCTACACTGCTGTATATTTTTGGATACTCATTCACTAAATTTTAGATTCTAAATTCTAGATGCAGTTGTGGGAGCTTTTCCATTTGGATTTGAAAGTAGGATAAAAGCCTACAATTTGATCCCATGAAAATAAATTCATATTCATTGTGAAGGATTTACTGGAGCTGCCCATTCTGAGGCAAAATGATCCCAAACTTTGGGATTATGTTCAGGAAGGGAGAAAGAAGTGGATACAAGGTCCAGTCTAAGGGTAAGATCTAAGGTTAATGTTGATTTGCTCTTCTGGATTTTCCTGTTATTAGGGAAGGAGGGTGACATTTGTGTTTGGGGTACCAGGAGAAGGCTTTCCACTGGAGAACTTATATATAAATATATAGTAGTTGGTCTATTTTTGGAGAGGCCTCCTTTAATCTTCATTATTCTTCTTCTATGGATAGCAACCACATTTGCTGAAAGACGTGGGTTTGCTACACACAGTAGGGCAATTTGAAATCCATTTATCATTTTCCCAAACTGCCAGTTAGATACAATCAATGTCTAGATTTGTTGAACAGCAAATGCAGGTTAATTTGAGAAACCCATAAGGCACCATAATATCACTGTACATTGTTCTCCATCCTGGAAGGATTTACTGTATGACTGCTTGTTACATGGATTATAATACTGGTAATCACTGGCTCGATGGTTTCCATGTTATAACTGGTTCTTGAGGTTTATTTTAACACCAGTATGTACTGCTATACTAAAAATAGTCCAGATCAGTTAGATACATCTGTCAGTGAGTTAACATCAACCCACCTAAATCCATTACACATCATCGACACTTCCTCTGATACATAGTGCCCTGGCCTAATCTGCCCAGCAATAATAATCTGATCCTCTGATACATAGTGCCCTGGCATAATCTGCCCAGCAATTACACAAGCTTGAAAGTCTTGTATACAATTACCTTACACAATTTCTGCAGTCTGGTTTCCACAACATTTCAACATAGAAAACTTGCTAATAACCTGAACTTCACAGGGTTTAAGGCACAAATCCTCCTATTCATTCTTGTGCCATCTTCTCAAGTGACAGTACATAGACAGGTTAGTCCTTTCTTAGATTTCTTCTTATCTTTTGGGAGAAAACAACCCAACCTCACAGCAGAGGCCACCTAGAACCTTATTCATACCCTTATCATGCCATATCTTTTGGTCTTCTAGTTGGTCTTCATTATAATAAAAAATAATGTACCCTGTGTTGAAAAAGATCAGGGTTTTAGAAATAACCTTTCAGTTTCATGACCCAGTGGCATAACTATGTATACAGCAACCCCCACGACCACAAGGCAGGGCTTGGACCATGGGGTCTGCTGTACAGTAGTCCCCTCTCCTATTTTTAAAGGGCAGGAGGGGGCGGGGGAGCAGGGACTAGGATGGACTAGTTGCCATGGCCCCTCTTTTAAAGATTTTTCTGCAGGGGGGCCCAGAGTGACCAAGTTACACCATTGCCATGACCTAAATAAAAGCACTCAAACTTCAGCCTTGTGCCTTTATATCATATCTACTGCCTTGTAGTACATATCACCAAGAACCTTATTTGTACTCTTATCATAACATGTATTTTGGCCTTCAAAACCCATCAACTGGTGTTTTGTCACTTATAATCATAATAATGTTGAATCAGTGCTTAGGAATGCTACTTGTATATAAAGAATGTACCCCTGTTCAAAGCCAAGCTCAGTAGTATGGCACCCAAGCAATTCTACTTTGCCTGCCCTCAACCCTGCCCCCTCCCCCTGCCATTAAGACCACACCATCCCTCTTTACATCCTCCCTAGCTCCCTTGGTCCTCATGACCTACTCAACTTTCACTCCCCTGGTCCACATAGCCCCTTGCTGTCCCCAAGGCAAACATACCTTGTTTGTGTACCCTTAGATCCAGTCCTGCTCCTGTTTGAAAGGATCACTTTGGCGTTCCATGACCTAAATAAAAGCTCCACCCTTGTGACTATATGTTTGTGGAGCACTTGGTCATTTGGTTTGGTGGCCCTTAGCTCCAAACCAGAAGTCACCCTTCTATGCATTCAGTATTATTTAAGACAGCAAATAAGGGGCAGATTTATCAAAATGTAAGAGAGCTCACCACAGCAAAATTCAACTCATTTTACATGATTAAATGATTTTTAGAAACATACTTATCAAATGGTGAACCCAATCTTTCTAGAAATCCCATAGGAATGAATAGGAAGTTGGTGACGTTTTCTGTGGTGAGCTCTAACTTCACATTTTAATAAATCTGACGATTAGGGGCCCATTTATGATTGCACCAGCCTTTTGGCTCGTGGAGAGAAACCTCAACAAACAATGTAAAACCCCACGTGAGCTCCTTAATTCTCTCCATAAGTGGTCACCTCTTCATTTCAACCTAACCAAACATTAGTCTGTGCCCCACCATCTCCTGCTTTGGACTCCCCTAGCCCCACATTTTTAGAACCTCTGTCCTGGCACAACAATAGTACATTATAACATGAGCTGCCTGATCAGTAAAGTAAATATTCCAAATTACAAGACAAAAATGTAAGTCTCTTGTTACATAAGGAACTGATTTTGTGTACACTTGTTTCCATTTATTTAAATATATGAAATAGTTGAAATGATTTGATCTCGCCCTTATAGAAGAAAAAGAAGAGCTCAGTGCAGCAAGTACCATGTACTTAACTAGAGCCTCTGTCACTTGTGCATACAGTTGCAAAATTCCTGCTTTCTCAAGAACCTTGTTGGGAGCCATAATTGTTCTCGGCTAACCTGACTTGCATTTTTTCCTCTGTAGAGAAATAGAGTTTCAAAGGAAAAAGTCAAGCCATGTCTCCAATTATTCACACTTGATTCCATTGCAAAAAAGCCAGTTTGTTCTTTTCTTCCCCTCCCCCAACACAATAAAACTAACATCCTCAATTGGTTGCTTCCAAGAGGTCAACCAATTAAAAACCTGAGCATTAAAAAATGCATAATAATAATAATCTTGACCAAAGTAGAGTTGATCTATGATTTTAAGTCAAGTAAGTGCCTAACTAATTCCTTGTATACCTCCCTATTAACAATGTTCTAGTACAGGGGTCAGGAACCTATGGCTCGGGAGCCAGATGTGGCTCTTTTGATGGCCAAATTATTAATAAAAAAAATAACGGGGGGCATGGCCTGCGCTCGGTGGATAGAAGACGTGTTCTAAGTCTTAGAACACGTCTTCTATCCACCAAGCGCAGGCCACACCCTCCTCCGCATCCGGCATCCTTACCGGGTTGCACTTGAACCAGGGCCCAGGGAACTGAGAGGGTTATTGGTGCAGAAACCTGTGACAGTTCACGCTTGAATTGAAAATAAAATGTGGCCAATATGTCTCTGTTGGGGCTACAAAGAAAAGCCAACTGTGCTAGGTAGCCCTCTAGTTATACCACTAACAAGCTATATTGAACAGCTAAAGATGACACCCACCCTACCTTGCCCCGCAGCATCTGTCAGCCATTGTATGGCTCTCACATAAACAAAATATGTGATGTTTATGGCTCTTTCAGCCAAAAAGGTTCCCGACCCCTGTTCTAGTAGTTAATGGGATAGCTACAATAAGCTTTTGACAGCTAGCAGCCTGCCTAAGATACCATAGCTCTAATTATATGACAGTTCACTGTACTTGCTGCCAGTCTATGGGTCGAGAAACAAATGCACAACTCCAAGAAGAACCAGGGTAATGTTGCTTTTGCTGCAAAACATCACACGCTGATGTGTAAGACTGGAAAGAGATAACTTTCAATACATTTTTAGTTCCATGCAATATGATCCATCCAGATCACCGCCGGGCTGGCCAGAGCGGTAGGAAAAAGAAACGTTGGACAATAAGTGGCTGGGGGTAATCACGCCATTGGATGCCCCCTGTTTTTCTGACGTTCAAATGAAATCGCAGACGAGAGGGGAAGTACACTCTAAATCTGGGAGACTTGGCAAAAGAAGAAAGTGACCTATTATTCTGCGCACAAAAGATTCCCATTAGCGGTCAAGATGTTCTTTTCCGTCTAATCCTCATTTATACTCCTTAACCATTTGTTTGGAATTAAATTAGCTGCAATTTGAAGGGGGGGGGGGGGAGGAGAGTATGAAAGACAGTGCATTGAGTAGATGTCACTTGTTATCTGAATAGTCCCCGTTCTGCATTTTTCACAGGAATGCACTGTGCCTCAAGGGGTGGACTGTGTGAATTGTTAGACTGTCACTCCGCAACAAAGTCTATCAGCCAGGACGGCCTTAGCAGAGGTAGGTGGGGGGAGAAATAAAAAACCAACATAACAATGAATTAAAGAGTTCAGTATTTTTATGCATGGCCCCTATCTTATTCATTAGATCAAAAGAAACCGGGCAGCTTACCTTCATTTTTAAGGTATTTTATTCATAATATTCAAACTCCTATACAGTTTATACTCACCCCCGAATAACTGTATAATGTTGTTATAATGGGAAGTGCACAAAACCATTGGCATTGGTATTCCTTTCGAATTTTTAAGGTGAATAGATGTTAATGAACAGAGCCGTGAGTTTAACCATAGTGCGTTAATTGGCCTCTTAATTAACGCTCCTCGGCCTCGGTCCAGCAAAGGACGAAATTATTCTCCGAGCAGATCAAGAGAAGTTTATTATGCGGCTCAGCTACAGCGAAGTGTCAGGGTTTTCTTTTTATTATTTGCTTAAGATTAACTGGATTTGATACATTTCTGTGTGACCAGAAGGCATAATCATATGTCAGACTATCGGCCAGAGGTGGGGAAAGTGTGCAGCAAAAACAGCACCGGCGTTTCCATGAATTTCTTCAAATACATAAGTAGCTTCGAATGAATCTTTTTACTTTTAAGGGAGTTTTTCAATCAGTCATTGCAATTTTTTCAATAAATTTTACGATTGAAGGGGAACTCCACCCAAACACAACTTAAGCTTTTTGAATTGGAAACATAATTTCCAGCAACTTTGCAATATACATCCATTAAAAATATGCAGCCTTTTCATGATATTTAATGTAATAATATGGTTTGGAACAGTTCAATAAGGAAAGGAACATCACAGTGCAGTGCATTGTGGGTTATGTAGTTTCTACACGCTGTCTGTAAGCTGTGGTGAAGTTGTTACAATCTGTAACACCAATGTTTTAGTCCCTCCTCCCCGCCAGGTTTTCAAATGATGCAGAAAGAAAAGAACTATTTTGCAGTTTTAGTCCCTCCTCCCCTGCCAGGTTTTCAAATGATGCAGAAAGAGAAGAATTATTTTGCCGCTGGATTTCAGCATATAAAATGGTATTTATTCATACATTTTGAAGGAACAGATTACAGTGGTATATTAGGGGTTTCTGTGATGTGTGTGGGTCTTTAAAAAATTTTGGTTGGGAAGCCGGAGTTTATCTTTAAATAAAATGCAGTTGAGATATGGTCATCTGCAAAAAAATATCCTTTCCACCAAGATCACCTTCATTATTTAAAACTGGGTGAATGATCATTGATGGAGTAAAGACCCCAGTTATATTAATTGTTCTTTTTAAAATGCTTTTTAGAGAAAAAGTGCAAACCAAATATCAGAATATCATGTAACATGGGAAGGTCAGAAGTAACTACTTTTGTTTGAGATATGAAATACTGAATATGTTTTGATAAAGTTCTCTTATTCTTCTGATTTTTATAAAGGCCAAAAGTCAAGAATAGTGATGAGCGAATCTGTCCCGTTTCGCTTTGCCATAATAATTCGCGAAATGGCAAGAAAATTTGAGAAACGGCTAAAAATTCGAGAAAAGCATTTGTCGCGCGATTTTTTTTTGTCGTCTGCGTCTTTTTTGCCGCCCTTGTCTATTTCTTGTTGCCCGCGCTTTTTTGACCCAACAGCGCCCAATTTTGATGCAACCGTGCCTTTTTTTACGCGACCGCACCGAATTTGCCGCGCAACAGAAAAAAATTCCATGCAACAAATTCTTCTGCTGCAAATTTTCACGGAGGTTTCGTGAAACAATTCGCCAATGGCGAAATGCGGAAATTCGCTGCAAAACCATACCTGGTGAAAAAATTTGCTCATCACTAGTAAAGGAGGTTACAAGAGCACCATTGGATATTATCATATCGAGCTTGACATTGGTTAAGTGGTCAACAGTGGAATCCTTGGGCCTTCACTGGGGAAGCACTACCAAACTCTTAAGAGTCAACAGTGCTGTAAAGTAGCAATAGCTAAAGACCAAATAATAATGGTCCGATGGTTCCATGAAAAGTTTTTAGTGTTCTCAGAGAAGGCCCAAAACTCTCAAGCCTCACTGAACATTATAAGTATGTGTCAATTATAGCTTTATAGGTTATGAGCAAGAATGATGATAGAAAATCCAAATAAATATGGAGAATCTGCAAGACAGGTTAGCAAATAAAGTAATCAAACAAATTTGGATTGAATGGTTAGAAGAATAGAAGAAGATAGAATGGTTAGAAAGTGCAAGCCAGTGATGAGTGAATCTGTCCCGTTTTGCTTTGCTGAAAAATTTACGAAACCACCAAAAAATTTGGGAAATTACAGAAAATTTGCAAAAAACATTAAAGTCAATGGCCAACAGCAGTTTGTTTTTTTATTTCAGATACATTGAAGTCAATTGGGAGTTTTTTCTTAAGTCTTTTCTCACTGCAAATGCATTAAAGTCAATGGGCATTTATAGCAAACCCCTCTTTGGTATCAAGTGCTGTGCCAGGGGTCCATCATTCCCATATGTAATAAAAGGCATTAAGTTTGCCCAGCAGCAGTAACCCATAGCAACCAATAAGATGTTTGCTTTTAAACAGGTGACCAGTTAATTCTACCTGCTGATTGGTTGCTATGGGTTACTGCCCCTGGGCAAACTTAGTATTTGTTTACCTAGTGAACTGGATATAAACAAGACTTTGAATGCATGCTCCTGGCAGTGATGCAACTCCCACTCATACTGCATTATGGGTACAAAATGGCAATTTTGAAATGGCACTTCTTACACTGCACTGGTATTCGTATATGACCCCTACAGTCTTTCCAAAAAAAAAAATGTTATTCTGTAATTTGTAATATTATACTATATATATTATGAAACATATATGATAAAATTCATATGAAATCTGCAAAACGAAGGTGTATACAGTTACAGTTATCAGCAGTGTCAGCCGAGGTGTATTTAAGTGCCCTAGGCAGCAGACCTAAATTCGCCCCTGGGTCGTTCATGTGTCGTTACTTCCACAGAGCCTGCAACCCCCATAACCTCCTCAACCCCCAGCACCATTTCAAATTAAAAAAAAAATATAGGAACCAGAGGGCTACCCCCCAAAATGTGCCACCCTAGGCACAGGCCCTTGGGTGCATTATTATAAATATGCCCCTGAGTGTTGGACTGTGGTGTGTGGGTCCCACCGGGTCGGCCACTTCAGGGGTCCACCCCCAGACTCAAGCTTCTCCACAGGGAAAGAGCATCCCCAATCACAACACCACCCGCCCCCTGCCAAACGTTTGCACACCCACCTCTTTATGGACACGATTGGGGATGGAGCGGGGACCACTCAGATAGTTTCCATGGAAACAGACAGCAGGTCCCACTGGGTTTTTTTCTGGTGTCCCGCCCAGTCCGATCCTGGTTATCAGGTATATAGAGGTATAAGACAGCTATCAGGCAATAATCACACAGCTATAGTATGACTACATCTCATAGTATATTATTTAAAAAAAAGTAGCAATGGGGTGCTATTGTCTTACTGATTGCATGCAATAAGTGGGAGCAGAGTGTAAGATAAGATATATTATGGGGCAGGGCAACTGTACATACTGTATATAAACAAGGAGACAAGCACACCTGTTAAGGAAATAAAAATAACACAAAAGGGAATTCTATTCTCTATGAAGCCCAGGCACCATGAAGACCACCGCTACTTAGCTTTGCATGGCATTGTGTTCCCCGCAAGCCCATAAAATGCTAATCCAGGAATAAAAGCAGCGCCGCTTATGCATTGTGAATCAGGGATGGGTCTTCAAAAGCTTTCAGGGTAATTGAAAAAGTGCAATTAATATTGGTACAAAACAGATCTCATTTTACCTTCTTGGAGTTCAATCAAACATTTTCACATCCATAGAAAAGACCCCTCATTTGTTTGGTATAAAAAGTGTTTTCCAAACGAGATGGAGGCTCTTATTTCCTGAAGTATTAGATATCATTTTCTAAAGCTTTGTCAGTGCAGTCTAAGGCATCAGTAATTCATTTAATTCAACCCTCACCTCATTCACAGACTTTGCCAGCCACCTGCCACTTTACCTTCTGTTTTACCAGGTGTTTAGATTTGTTTCATTTCGCGGAGGCTGAAGGAACCGCGCCATCTTTATTGCTTTAATCCCATAATCATTTGCTAAACATGTCACCTGCATTGTTTCTCAACTCTTTCAGGGAATTAGGAAAGTAAAGGTGCAGTGGCATTAATTACATGGAAGAGTACAAACAGTACTCAGTACAACAGGCCAACGGACTCATTAGCCGTCAGAAGGTTTGCTCATATTACGCTGCTCAACACCGGAGGTAGATTGATCAATGCCAATCTGTTAAGCTTGAGAGCCAGAGAGGTCATGACTCCAAAACATTGGCAAACAGGAAAATGAGCAATCAAAGCCAAAGGAATGGCACAGAGATGTTACTTGTTCAATAGTCCTGTATAACCAAATTAAAAATAGATAGATGGATAGATTCACGGGAGGAGGGGGTTATTCTTCCCCTTTACAGAGCGCTGGTAAGGCCCCATCTAGAATATGCTGTTCAGTTTTGGTCTCCAGTGCTCAAACGGGACATTATTGAGTTAGAGAGGGTCCAGAGAAGGGCAACTAAGCTGGTAAAGGGTATGGAAAGTCTCAGTTATGAAGAAAGACTGGCCAAGTTGGATCTGTTTACACTGGAGAAGAGGCACTTAAGGGTTGACATGATAACTATGTATAAATATATAAGGGGATTATATAATAACCTCTCTAATGCTTTATTTACCAGTAGGTCCTTCCAACGGATACAAGGGCACCCACTTCGTTTAGAAGAAGGGAGGTTCCATTTAAATATTCGGAAAGGCTGATACATTATATAGCTTCAAGAAGGGGTTGGATGGCTTTTTAGGAAGTGAGGGAATGCAGGGTTATGGGAGATAGCTCTTAGTACAATTGAGGGAATACAGGGGTAGGGGAGATAGCTCTCAGTACAAGTGAGGGAATACAGGGGTAGGGGAGATAGCTCTCAGTACAAGTGAGGGAATACAGGGGTAGGGGAGATAGCTCTCAGTACAAGTGAGGGAATACAGGGGTATGGGAGATAGCTCTCAGTACAAGTGAGGGAATACAGGGGTAGGGGAGATAGCTCTCAGTACAAGTGAGGGAATACAGGGGTATGGGAGATAGCTCTCAGTACAAGTGAGGGAATACAGGGTTATGGGAGATAGCTCTCAGTACAAGTGAGGGAATACAGGGGTATGGGAGATAGCTCTCAGTACAAGTGAGGGAATACAGGGGTAGGGGAGATAGCTCTCAGTACAAGTGAGGGAATACAGGGGTAGGGGGGATAGCTCTCAGTACAAGTGAGGGAATACAGGGGTAGGGGAGATAGCTCTCAGTACAAGTGAGGGAATACAGGGGTAGGGGAGATAGCTCTCAGTACAAGTGAGGGAATACAGGGGTAGGGGAGATAGCTCTCAGTACAAGTGAGGGAATACGGGGTTATGGGAGATAGCTCTCAGTACAAGTGAGGGAATACAGGGTTATGGGAGATAGCTCTCAGTACAAGTGAGGGAATACAGGGGTATGGGAGATAGCTCTCAGTACAAGTGAGGGAATACAGGGTTATGGGAGATAGCTCTCAGTACAAGTGAGGGAATACAGGGGTAGGGGAGATAGCTCTCAGTACAAGTGAGGGAATACAGGGGTAGGGGAGATAGCTCTCAGTACAAGTGAGGGAATACAGGGGTATGGGAGATAGCTCTCAGTACAAGTGAGGGAATACAGGGTTATGGGAGATAGCTCTTTGTACAAGTTGATCCAGGGACTGGTCCAATTGCCATCTTGGAGTCAGGAAGGAATTTTTTCCCCTCTGTGGCAAATTAGAGAGGCTTCAGCTGTGGTTTTTTGCCTTCCTCTGGATCAACTAAAAGTTAGGTAGGTTATATATAGGCATTATGGTTGAACGTGATGGACGTACGTCTTTCTTCAACCTAACTTACTATGTTACTATGTAAAAATTATGCATTTTTGTCTTTGAACACAACACTGTCCCTGCCAGAATGTGTGGGAATGGTAAGGGCCCAAAAGTTGCTCATTCACTTTGCAAATGCAGCTGGGCAGTCAAAATGATCCATAAGACAGTGGACCAGAGAGGGACAGAAGGTGGTTACTAGGGAAGAGCTAATTTTTTTTTGGCTGATACAGATTTTATGAGCAGTAAAAACATTCGTTAATCTAAGCTTGAATTTTGCCATATGTTTTGTTTCACCGCACACACAAAATGCAAAAGCACCCACTTGGCCTGAGAAATAACTCCCATTGACTCCAATGCAGTTGGCGGAAAAAAAAAACACTAGAAAATATAGACATTGACGTTAATAAATTTGACTTGAGAAAAAAAATCAAGGAAAAATGCCTTTTGGTGCAATTTGGCACAAGAAAAAATGCAGCAGAAAACACCCATTGACTCCAATGGGTTTGGTTTCAAAACAAATGGCAAAATGCATCTCCCTTTTGTGATTTTTTTGGGGGGGTTGGCAAATCTTTCAGCTATAAAGGCATAGTAATGTGTATCATGGACTTCAGTGAGTCTAGCTGGTCTTCAGAAAGTCAGGTCTAGACTAGGACAGAGCTCCTCTGGGGAGGTAAACGCCCAAGGATTGGCATTGCATATGTAGGGATCCCCAAGATTTGGGGCCCCTAGGATGGGTTCTCCTTAGACAGGCACTAGAGGGTGGCCTTAGGGAATTGGACACCTAAAAGTGGTCCTAGATGTTATTCTGCTGAAAGGGAGTTTCCCCTGCATTTCTCACCAGCAACCACTAGATGGGGTGCTGGGATATATAAAGGGATGCAGCCATGTGCTGGCAGACATTTTGTTAGTCCAGAGAGTGCACAGGTAGTGTGCACTCCTGGCACAGTTAATAGATAGCAGTTTCTATATAAGAGGACATTCTAGGAGTGTCATGTAGGACACCACAGGTTAGAATGGGCAGACATCGCCCCTCCAGGAGTGGTAGCGAGGTTAAGACCTCCCAGCATTACATCTGCTGGAGTGCAGGGCATTAAGTGGCTAGGTAGGTGGACAAGTCCCCGCTAGTCCAGGAGTCCGGATCTGAGGGTGCCATACGCTAGTACCGGTGTGGGTCCTTGTGGTGTAACTCCTAGCATGGGTACTGAGAACTCCAAAGGGAGGGTCTCACCGATAGTACCGGGGATAGCACCTAGATAGGAGCACATTGGGGAAAACCCGTGAGGTAGTACCAACAGGAAAAGGATCTCAATGAGAAGTAAGGAGATATGCCCTGCCATGTGTATAAATGATATGCCGCTCCTGGAGAGGTCTCTGCCTGAATAAAGCATAGCATTCCTTTCATATACAACTGTGTCTGCTGTGAGTATCTACCTAGCCCAGAGGACCACTACTACGCCGGTAAGGAATAACTCAAAGAGTGAGTACATCACACCGGGAGTACGTGGGTCCCAAAGGGGCATTGTATCCTGATCGTTTCCCAGGGGGTGGAATATAGTTCCACAAGACCATCCCTGGGTGGAGGCACGCCAACAAAGGGAGAATCCCTTGTAAACCCCCATAGTAAGCGGGGGCTCAGGACTCCTGTAGCGCCAAAGTATCGTGCTCCAGCAAGTAGTGCCACAGAATCTGCAAAAGTGGGCTACACATACAATATCCTATTTATGGTATAAAGCTGACCCTGTGTATGGAGGGAAGTCATCTCTATCAGCTATTATATTGCAAGTGGATTGTACTTGACTTGCCAGTACTGAAGCTGAACTGTATTCACAAGTCCCTGGCAAACACATCTGTATATTGAGTGTGTGCTCTGCCTGCCAGTTTCTCCCCAGTTTTGGAGCCCAGTGCTGCATGCTATACCCTGAACATTCCAGTCTGGCCTTAAACTCTATTATATGTTGTTTATGTCAAGTTACTTTTTCAGGTGTTTTTATGGACATCTGTTTTATGTACAAACTAAACACTTCTTCAACTCTGCTTTATGTTGCAGCATTTCTGGTTTGTATAATTGCAATTTTTTCCCAAACATAATCCATTTCTGTTTTATTCAACAAAAGGGACATAAATGAACCAACAAAATGAATGTGCTGCCGAAACATATAATTTGTTGATTTCTTTCTAAATATATTTATGTACCTCGTGTCCAATGAAAGGAAAATAAACGGCTCTAAACAGTTTTCCAGCACTAAAGATACAGGGGGTAACGTACGAACCAAGATCCTGAGTCTGGTAAGGTTCAGCTCCTGGTGCTGGATACAAAATCTGACATGAGATGTAGAGCGCAGTTTTGAAGAGCAAAGGCTAATACTGTCCCTTCCACATTTCCCAGGGCAGGCTATAAGGACAGGGTCCCATCAACATCCTCTGCTGCTTCCCCAACAAAGTGGGGTCTGGAGGACTAAAAGAATGGCTCCAGTCCATCCTATGCCCCAATAATCCATACCCTTTTGATGTTGCTCCCGGTGGCCTCAAAGTAGGTGCCATTTTTATATATCTGGCTTGGAGGAAAGTTTTGGAAGTCCAGAGACACAGTTCTACTCCAAGAAGAACATTCTACAGGCCAGCAGCCCACATGGGGCTACCAAATAGCCAATCACAGCCCTTATTTTGCATCCTAATGGAACTTTTTTTCATGCTTGTGTGGCTCACAAAAACTTTTTACATCTGAGTGTGGCTCCTGAGTAAAAAAGTTTGGGGATCCCTGGCTTAAATCCTTTTTATAATGTCCCTTTATCAGCATGGAAACAGATCAGCTTTCTCATTAAAATTTGTGACTGCTCCAGACTTTTCAAACTTAATTGCTAATTGACTGCAATAAATTTAATGTTTTCCAATTGGACCTCACTTGGCAAAGCAGAAACCCTGACTATTTGTAAGAATGGGAAGCACTTGTCAATTTCATTCTTTTGCGTTTTTTTTACCCTAACCATGGCAAGAATGAACTGTGTGAGTAGAATGATATAGAGTTACCGTATTACATGGGATTCGGAGAAGTAATCAAGAAAATCTCACTTTCTCCTTAGCCTTATGTTTATTTTTAGTCAACTTGGGAGACTGCCATAACGGTTTTGGATTCCCCAGTCTTGTATTGACACGGTTGGCCACACATACAGGACATTCTGTTTTGGGTTGTTTCCTTACAAATATGGATTACTATTCCTGGACCAGTAATTTCTGCTGCAAAATATAAACAAAGTGTGGTGCAACATTATTCCTTGCTTCTCTGTGGTTTGTGCTTTTGGTGGTATAACATTTCTCAATCTATTTTATTTCTACACCAGAATAAACATCTTAAAGCTATTTCAAGCAGCAGAAGGCACATTTAAAGGGCAAGCAAAGCTTTTCTTGTTTATTTATTGTATTTACCTAATGGGAATATCAGTTCTCACATACAGCCCAAAAGAATATAAAAATACAGAAACCGGTATTGTCTGTGTAAGCAAAGAATATTAGAAACAGAATGAAAGTGTTTAAAGACTGACTAAACTGTATTCTGCCCAGGATGTTGACATGGAATATCTTATGAATAAGAGTCAAGCCAGAAGGCAGTATCAGCAACTGGCATCTCATATGGAGGGGTTTCCTCCGCTGAGGGAAGTGATGTTGAGAGATGTGGTTGGGGAAACTCCTTAGATAAACCTGAAGAGAAAACATAGTGATTTCCAAGTCGGGTTTATCTTTCATGTCCACATAAATATAAAGTATAAATAAGCTTGTTGTGCACTCAGAACCTTTATGATCTGCTCATTTGCTGTTATGCTGCAGTTGGATCAGTTATATGGCCTGCCCCAATAGGCAGTGGGTTTGGAACATGATTGCATTGTTGTCTATGAAGAACACAGCATGGAAACAGAAGGCACATATAAGGGTTCGTTTGCATGTGGGCAGTTGGCAAAGTGCAATTTTGAGTGCAATTGGCATGTTTTTCTCCCAGAATCCTAGCGTTCTTGCACTAACCAGGGGCAGTAGCGCCTGATGCAATTGCTTCCAATTGTGCACACAATGAATCGGGCACTGTTAGCATTATTTACAATTCTTTAGATGCAAGATTGCTGCACCAATTCACACAGGGTGCAATGGGAACACTTGTGCTACTGCCTAGTCCAGAGGTGGCGGTAACTCTAGGGTTCTTCTGCGTCAAGAGGCGCAAATACACTCGATTTGGAACAGGAGGTGGGAAGGACTGATCCATTGAGCACAACTATACTGAAGTGAAGGGATGCAAGTTGATGTACCTTTAATGAATGGGGTTTTACGAGCAACTGACTTTGAGGTAATTTGCCCATCCACAACTGTGCTTGCAGTTATACATGAGCCCTATATTGTCTATGTATTAGCAAAGTTTTTCCCTCAGTACAATTTTGCAGAGAAATGTGCAATTTAGCCAGTGGGGAAAATGTTCACAAATTTGCCTAGAATTACTCCATGTGTTGCAATGCAGTCTTTTGTACTGGAAAAAAAAACAAGTCATTATAATTCATTTTCATATCAACCATTGGCGTCAATGCCACCCCCTGTCTATCTAAGGACCTGAACAGAAGTCGTGTATGGAAGAAACTGGCAACATGGGATCCTTTGTTTTTCTTTGTTGCATAGTGGGAAGAGATACTTCAACAAGGCAGGGCAATGTTTATGCTACTGCATAGGGCTTAGTTTTCCTTTAACTGCACTTTTCCCTTATTCTCTTTCAATATCCCTTACCATGCTAACTATAATATTTCCCTTGTGCTTAAACCTCTGGAATATGCTGATATATGTTGAAGACCCAGTCATTTAAAGATCCCTATCTAGCACAAAGTGGATTCTCTAAATTCTGCAAAACATAAACGTCACCATTATCAAGTCTTCCTGGGCCATGTCAGTTTGCTCTAGCCCAGTGATCCCCAACCAGTGGCTCAGGGGGCAACATGTTGCTCCCCAACCCCTTGGATGTTGCTCTCAGTGCCCCCAAACCAGGGAGTTATTTTTGAATTCCTGACTTGGGGGCAAGTTTTGGTTAAATAGAAACAAGATTTCCTACCAAATAAAGCCCCTGTAAGCTGATAGGGTGCATAGCGGCTGCCTAATAGCCAATCTTAGCCCTTATTTGGCTCCTCCATGAACTTTTATGATGCTTGTGTTGCTCTCCAAGTCTTTTTGCATTTGACTGTGGCTCACGAGTAAGAAAGGTTGGGGACCCCTGCTCAAGTCCTTTACATGGAGTAGCCCCATATTAACCTTATGCTATAGTTCTAAATTTCTACCCTAACTGGATTGTCAGTAGAGACTTAGGTTCTTCTGCTGAAGGAAAATGAACTTATTATCTTAAATGCATATAATGAAGACTTACTGATATCATTAGTTTCTGGTGTAAAATCCCAGTGACTTACCCCGTGTGTGCCCTTTTTAGTAAGCTTTTGCTACTTTGCTTTATATTCTATCAGATCAATATATGCTTTCTGGACACGTGCTATTTCTCACAAGGGCCATGAATGCTGGGCAACACATAGTTATGATCTAAATGGAATGTAATTGGGCATGAGCTATTAACAGCTGAAGATATAAGGATGCGCCAAGGGCACACCATTTGCTGGATGTCTAGGTTTTTAATTTCACCTTAATTTTTTAAGTTCACTTGGTTCGATACATAAGCTTCCTCTAATGGATGTTTAATCTAATGATTACTGTTTATACATTCATTATTTCTTCAATGGCAGGCTGCTAGAATTGCCAGAGCCAAAGTATTATATGATTTAGAGCCAGAAGGTGTGTAATTGTCCTCCATCTGGCTCCGATTAAATGTTGCAGAGGTCATGACCAAGCACTGTCATAAAAGCATTAAAGGCCAGATTGGCTTTATATAAATGTACTAAGAAGTTTTGTGTGTGGGTCGATGTGTGAGTTTGTAACAGTGACTTTGGGGCTGCTGAGATTTCAGCAAACCATCCAGATTTAGAATTTTAAGCACAGGTCTTTTGGCACCCTAACCCACAATATGCCATAATTACGCCCTGACCTTCCTCAGCCATCAAACTTTATCTGCCCACTGTGCTTCATGGCTGCTCAAAATAATAAAATGTGGGCAATATTCCTTAAAAACATTATGGTCTCTGGCACACAGGAAGATTAGTCGCCCACGACAAATCTCCCTGTTCGCGGGCGGCTAATCTCCCCGAAATGCCATCCCACCGGTGAAAATGTAAATCGCCCGTGGGATGGCATACGCGGCGGATTTCCCTGAAATTGTGGAAGTTTCCAAGGCAACTTCCGCGATTTCCCCGTGTGCCAGAGCCCTATAGTGACTAGCTTTATGTACTAGCTTTATCTGTCCCGTTTCACTTTGCCAAAAAAATGAAATTGAATCAACGGCAAAAAACTTGTGAAACGCAGGTACTGCGTGACTTTTTTGCAGCACCGTGATCGCAAATTTTTTGAGCTGAAATTTTGCAGAAGTTTTGCTAAACAATTCGCCAAAATGCAGAATTTCACAGAATTTTTGAACAGCGGGTGCTCGTGTGCGCATGCGCGGAAGGTTGCACTTGCATATGGAGCAGTGGGGAGAAGTCCCCATTTCTCCGTATGGTAACAAAGATGTTAAGATTTTTGTGCGGCGGGGCGGCATGCTGCCCCCAGGCTTGTGCCGCCCTAGGCCCGGGCCTTGGTGGCCTCTCCACAAATCCGGGCCTGGGGTCAGTAGCTGGAAAGCATTAATTCTGATCTCTGACACATGAATCCCTGCATCAGGTGTGGCATTAGCAGTACAGGTATGGGACCCCTTATGCGGAAACTCATTATCCAGAAAGTTCTGAAATACGGAAAGGCTGTCTCCCATAGACACCATTTACATTGGATGGTTTAGTGACTAACAAATTCACACTTTCCAGTTGGTTTATCTTTCCTTGTTCTTTAAAGGGGAACTGGTGGGGGGTACAAGAACCAGGGGGAGAGTAATTGGGGCCTAGGCACCCAAATCTTTAAATCTGGGTCTGTTCATAAACAGTACATTTAAAGCCACTCCTTGCCCCTCCGCATAGTTACACTCAGTGCCGGTCCTGACCATTGATGCGCAGTGCGCCTATTTGGCATTTGGAGTTGGAAGACATTTGGCGCTTTAGTAAATAAGGTGTGACATTAGCCTACTGGTAGGGGCTGATTTAACAAAGTCCAAATTTCAGACTCTTAAAAGTACGTTTAGGAAAAATTTGTGGTTGAATGAAAATTTTGTGGTGTTATCCGAAAGTTTCGAAATTTTTGTATCCAAACGGTCATAAACTGCGTGAAAAACTTGGCGCATCGTTGGGAATTGCCCCGCCTCTTGACAACCTACCACATCACGCCTCCTATCCCTCCAATCCCAGAAGAAATACACGGACACCAGTTTTTTGGATGAAAAGGGCCATAGAACATTTATTAACAACTTCAGTTTAATTTAAAACATGCCATAAACAAATAGCATAACATAAACATATGATAAACATATCAAACATAACATGAAAATATGATAAACCTATCATGATAACTTAAACATTTGTATAACAAACCGTAACAATCCAATAACTGCGCAATGCCACTAGCGCTACCATCCTAGCCCGGAACCCCCTACTCCTCAACAAATTCACTTCCTGATACACCTCCTTACCCCTGAGGTGCCAGTCATGCCAACCACCAATAACCATGCAACCATTGGTTCCCGGACTCAACCACCCCGCCAGCCAAACTACAAAACCAACTCACCTGTCTTGGGAGGGAGGGTGGGCGTTTTCCTGTACTACCTAAAATGGAACAGGAAGCGGGAAAACTCAGAACCACTTTTTATACCCCCTACTTGCAACCATTTGAACCCACCAATCCTAACTGGGAGTGGCTTACAACCCCGACGTCACTTTCTGACTTTGAACCTTCAGTGCATGTTTTTGGAAGCCTCCCATAGGACTCAATGGCAATATGATACGATTTTGTCGCACTAACTGATACAAAGTACAAAAAAGTTGCGGAAATTAATGAAAAAAAATCGCAGAAAATACGCATTTTTAGCATTCGGACACAATCGTACTTTAATGAATAGGCCCCTAATTGTATTTAGTTTATGCAGGCAGTTTATCAGGAGTTACTGGATCATTCTATCATAAGAGGGACCTAGGTGCCATCTCTAGAAGCAGCCAACACCCATATTGCTGAAAGGTGCCTGTGAACAGACACAGCGTGTGTGCCGGGAACGCTTATGGCGCAGACTAATGTAATCATTCCTAATTACATTTCCTTAAACAAGATGGACGCGCACGGCTTGGGTTTAACCGCTTTTCAATTTATAGAAAATGTTCCTAATGCTTGTTAAGTGTATTTGCAATTAGTACAATTAGGCCTTTTGTGTTCGCTCGGAATAGAAAGAGATGCTCGCCGTGCACGACGCTACGTAATTACCTGTGAAAAGGGGGGGGCTCTCGTTTGTTTACTCACGTTCCAAATTGGCTCCATGTGTGAAGAGTTTGTAAAACATCCCCCAGCTGTTGGCTAATTCAGCTATTTATTATTGTGCTAATTCCACTTCTCCGTCGGACACTCAATCCGCTCGCAGTGCAGGTGCAACGCCATGGCTGCCTCTTTGTCCCCCCGTAATAAAATCATTTCACAAAATCTGCCCTTTCTCCGGGGAAGGGCCCTCGCCGAGCTGACAGGCGGCCGGCCGCGCATCACAAGAGCACTTTGTTTAAGCAAATTAGATAATGAAGAAATGATAGACTCAGGGCTCCCTCAGTGAGACCAATGTGCAGCACAAACAGGCAGTGGGTCAGGCAGGATTAGATTAAGATCCATGCACCGGGAGAAATATCATTTGCGCCCATAATACTGAAGGATTAGCTCGGTGGTCTGAAAAGGAGGGAAAAAATGAATTGGCTAAATGGAAGTGACAGAAATGAGGTTTAATTGGGTTAACTGCCAAGTAACAGCGACCCTTTATCCAATATGTCTGCTTACCATCTATTTGTTTAAAGAGGTGGTTTGTCTTTGAGTTAACTTTTAGTATGTAAGGCTAATGCAAGACGAGGCGCAGGGCGTATATTTCAGCAAGCGGAAAAATGCTTGCCGAAAATACTGCCCTATTTGCCTGCACCCGAACACATAAAAACGCATAAAAACGCAAGAGAATGTAAAGTCTCGCGTTTTTATGCGTATTTTGGCTACATGTACCTGCACCCAAGCGTATTCCATTCATTTGGGGGGTCACTGACCCCGGCAGCTCAAATAGGATACAGGTATGGGACCTGTTATCCAGGGACCTGTTACCCAGGGTTTCTGGATAAGGGATCTTTCCGTACTTTGGATCCTCCAAAACTTAAGTCTGCTAAAAATCATTTAAATACAGAATAAACCCAATACTATTTTGCCTCCAATAAGGGGTAATTATATCTTAGTTGGGATCAAGTACAGGTACTGTTTTATTATTACAGAGAAAAGGGAATCATTTAACCATTAAATAAACCCAATAGGGCTGTTCTGCCCCCCAATAAGGGGTAATTATATCTTAGTTGGGATCAAGTACAGGTACTGTTTTATTATTACAGAGAAAAGGGAATCATTTAACCATTAAATAAACCCAATAGGGCTATTCTGCCCCCAATAAGGGGTAATTATATCTTAGTTGGGATCAAGTACAGGTACTGTTTTATTATTACAGAGAAAAAGGAAATTGTTTTTAAAAATTAGAATTATTGGCTTATAATGGATGGCCTTTCTGTAATTCAGAACTTTCTGGATGGTGGGTTTCTGGATAAGGGATCCCATACCTGTACCAGTTAGAGTCAATACACAGACTTGGCATATGCCTAAACAATTCTCAATGATAATTCATCCTCAATACTGCACCCACTTGCAGTAATCACTGAATGTGGACACCAATGCTTTCTTAATAATAATACAATATGCAGTGAATAATCATTAGGCTCAGTGATTTATGTAAGCTCGACCTCTGCCTGGAGGAGAGGAGAATCTACATATTTTGCTGCAACTGTTTGTTCAGCTGAGCTGTAGGGAGCCCACCTTGGAGCTGGGAAAGGCATGACGTCTGTGCTCTCATTTATATATCAGCGATGTGGCAACAGAATCAGGTTATGAAATGATGAATACCTTTTATTAGGGAATATTGTTCTACAGTTTCTATTGCCTCGACTGGCTGTAACCCTTCCAGGGATAGCTGCATTGATATCGCTTCAGCGCGTGTTGTCGAATGGGAGAAACCTGCAAACATTTATTTTACACTCTACAACACGTAAGTGCTTATAGAGCTATAGGTAAATTACCCCTTGCTTAATGGGGAACTCTGGCTTTCAAACCAAAATTTGTTAACAAGCCCCACAAAACACAGAACCCCCTAATATACTTATTACTGTAATCGGTTCCTTCAAAAGTAGGAAAAAATACCATTTCTATATGCTGAAATCCTTCTGTAAAACAGTTCTTCTCTTTCTGCATCATTTGAAATCCTGGCAGGGGAGGAGGGACTAAAACATTCATGTTACAAATGGGAACAACTTCTCCACAGCTTACAAAGATTCGCTCACCACTACTCTGATCCTGAAAATTGTTTTGTAAATTTCCTTCGTACATTGGCTTTTTTCAAGCGAATTTTGTTTGCCAGGCACGAATTTCCGCATTTTCCCACTGGTGAATTGTAGTGATGAGCGAATCTGTCCCATTTCGCTTCGTCATAAAACTTGCGAAACAGCAAGAAAATTTACAAAACGGCGGAAAATTTGCGAAACCCTTTGTTGCGCAATTTTTTTTTTTGTCGCCCGCGTCTATTTTTTTGTTGCCCACGTTTTTTTGCCCTTTTTTGAAGCGACCGCGCCCAATTAGATGTGCAACAAAAAAAAATCCGTGCAACAAATTTTTCTGGAAGTTTCGCAAAACAATTCGCCAATGGCGAGATTCGCTGAGAATGCATGCCTGCCGAAAAAATTCGCTCATCACTTGTGAATTGTTTCACGAAACTTTACCACAAAAAAAATTCTATCTCGTCAAAGAAAGTCTTGGTTTGCATCAAAATAGGTGCGCCCACATAAAACAAAGGCACGGTCGACAAACACGTTTCACAGATTTTTCGCCATTTTGCACATTTTCCTGTCATTTTGCGAAACGCGACAGATTCGCTCACCACTACTTATTTCTCATGAAACGGAAAAAAATGAGCAACAAAAAACTACAATGACATTTTCTACAATTCTCTATCAGGTTCATGAAAAGACGCCGGCCAACGGGATGATCGGAAAAGTCCCACAAGGGAAATGATTATTTACTTTTCCCGGTGATGTGTAAGATTGAAGTTGTCGGGATTAACGTCAGTGTAAATCACAAAGCGACGTATAATTCACAAGAAATTCCAACACAACAGCTGCCAGCTGCGAGCGCTCTCAGGCCACGATGAGACTAAACCCCTGTATTGAAACTTGATGCACAAGACAAAAGATGACTTATTTGTAGCCACAGAAGACTATTTCGGGGATATTAACATTTTTCTGCTCTCTCTCGTTTACACACGATGAAGGTTCTCCTCGGAGACCGCGTGTGGCATCCGGCCAATTTGTATGCACTTTAGATTTTATGAACAGAGGGGAAAAAAACAGGTTCTCATACTTCCACAGGCATTATTGTGTCGTTTGTAAAGTGGGAAATTTAGCTTTTGCCAAATAGCAATATCTGCAAGGTTAAAGGCGAAGGATTTGGTGACTAAATCATATCATAAGGTTCCTTATATGGAGATTTTTTCTTAATAATGTTGACATATTATTGGGTTCCTTATGAAGAAACTATTATATTTATGTGCAAATTGTTGCAAGTCATTATCTGCTTGAGTCACCAGGGTACAAATCATTGGTCATTATTCTAGAATGTAGGCTTTTGAGAATTAGGGTGATTTCTAGCAGAACTTGGCGGTGCACAGAATTTTGGCAAGTGAAATTTGGAATTCTTGGGAAAACACAACTTTTGTGGGAAAAATGTCTAATTACGCAGATTATTTTGTGCTTTACATTTTACCATATATATCTATTGACATGTTAAACTCCATACTTTGACATGTCTCCATTCTGCTTTCCTTACTGGGTCACCACCCACACCGTCCTCTTCCATAATAAACCTCCTATCTCATTGCGCTGTAAGGGCTCTGGCACATGAGGAAATTTGTCTCCTGCATTTTTTCCCCCTGGCGATTTGGCGACAAGTCGCCACGACAATACCCACAAAGAGATTTCATGCGAGTTGAGCTCCAGGCGATCTGCTACCCATGGTACCACTCAACAGTTAACCCCCCTCATGTTTACTCAAGTCGCTCAGAAAAGGGTCTGTGTGCGATTTGAAACAGCAGGCGATTTGAAGTAGCCTCGTATGTTTTGACGCTGGCGATTTCCATTGATTTAGCATTGGCGTCTTGTTGCTCGTCTTGTCGCCAAATCGCTCTTTTAAAAATCGCCAGCGACAAATCTCCTCGTGTGCCAGAGCCCTAACTCTGCTCTCCTCTTCCCCCATTAAGAATAATCACTCAACATCTTCCAAGACACAACCAAATCCAATATGTTAGAGTCACAGCAGAGTATCTGGTTAATATGCTCAATGTTTATAGGCTGTGCCAGGTTACTAAATTTACTGCCTTTAGTTTTGTTATCCAGTACCTTGTCATCCCTTAAACTCCTCCCCTGGAGCCAGACAAAACTGTATCCTATATTATTGCATTACCTCAATGTGCCTCCATTTATGGCAACCAGTCTGAATTCAGGAATCAATATGTCACTCAAGGGCATATAATCCATGAGCCAACATAAGACTCTTTTTTGTCTCAATGTTTAGCCTCAATCTTAGACTTTGGAGTAAGAATGTGTGCAGTTTTAATAAGGTTTTTCCAACCCCTTGTATTGTGCACTAAGGCCTCAGATACCAACACAAGTTCAAGGTGTGAATTGTCATGCATTCTTACCCACAATGCAACATTTTCCCACAACACCTACTAAGTAGTACACACTGTAATGTAAAATTGTTGTTGTTGACTTGTGGAATTTGATGTTGCCGTTCCTGAAATATACAATATTTCAGAATATAAGAGGAATAAAAAAAAATAAATGACGCTCTTTCCCAAAGATACCAAAAATAATAAGGACCCAGAGGCAGTTTTTCTTACTTCTGTAGAAAAAAATATATTGGCTACAGGCAAATTTCCTAGTTTCGGCCATCATTTTTATTTCTCAGTATTTGTAAATTTAATTAAATAAATGTGTATATATATATGTATAAATTGCTCTATTTATTTTTATTATTTGTATTTTAGCTCATTTTCAAAAGTCTCTATATATTTTCTGTAATCAGGCAAAATATATATATATATATAGTTAGGAAAGTGTTAACTTTATTTCTCACATGTGATTTTAGCAAACAGCTTTTCGTTAACTAACAAACTAACAGAATAACAAAAGGTTCTTTTTGTTGAAAGACGCATTCTTTTTCTTTTCGTCGGCCCATCTCCCTGAAGAGTCGTTGATCCTGTGGTAGGTTCCTAAATGGGAGGCTGTTTCCTTAGCTGCACATAAGAAAGCGATCAAATCGTGAGCATTATTATATTGGGAGAGAGTAAACCTCCCGTGAATGACAGTTAATGTCACAGTTCTGTTTAAACAACGGTTGCCCTGCAATTACAAACATATTTCCTTCAATTTTGCTGATGTCAAGAACTGGAGGAACAGCCTGGAAGCAACGAAAACAACCAGTTTCCTCTTTTGGGGTATTTAATTACCTCCCATGTTTATCTGATATTTGTTTCCTGGGGCCTACCGCCATATGTTATTGTTTGTTTAAGTAGAGTAAAATGTGAAAAAGTTATCAGACAATGTCATGACTATATTTTCCTATACGTATATGGGATCTGTTATTCGGAAACCCGTTATCCAGAAGGCACCATATTACAGCAAGGCTATCTCTCATAGATTCTATTTTAATCAAATAATTACCATTAATAAAAATAATTCCCTTTTTCTCTGTAATAATAAAACAGTACCTTGTACTTGATCCCAACTAAGATATAATTACCCCTTATTGGGGGCAGAACAGCCCTATTGGGTTTATTTAATGGTTAAATGATTCCCTTTTCTCAGTAATAATAAAACAGTACCTGTACTTGATCCCAACTTAGATATAATTACCCCTTATTGGGGGCAGAACAGCCCTATTGGGTTTATTTAATGGTTAAATGATTCCCTTTTCTCAGTAATAATAAAACAGTACCTGTACTTGATCCCAACTAAGATATAATTACCCCTTATTGGGGGCAGAACAGTCCTATTGGGTTTATTTAATGGTTAAATGATTCCCTTTTCTCTGTAATAATAAAACAGTACCTGTACTTGATCCCAACTAAGATATAATTACCCCTTATTGGGGGCAGAACAGCCCTATTGGGTTTATTTAATGGTTAAATGATTCCCTTTTTTCAGTAATAATAAAACAGTACCTGTACTTGATCCCAACTAAGATATAATTACCCCTTATTGGGGGCAGAACAGCCCTATTGGGTTTATTTAATGGTTAAATGATTCCCTTTTCTCTGTAATAATAAAACAGTACCTGTACTTGATCCCAACTAAGATATAATTACCCCTTATTGGGGGCAGAACAGCCCTATTGGGTTTATTTAATGGTTAAATGATTCCCTTTTCTCTGTAATAATAAAACAGTACCTGTACTTGATCCCAACTAAGATATAATTACCCCTTATTGGGGGCAGAACAGCCCTATTGGGTTTATTTAATGGTTAAATGATTCCCTTTTCTCTGTAATAATAAAACAGTACCTGTACTTGATCCCAACTAAGATATAATTACCCCTTATTGGGGCAGAACAGCCCTATTGGGTTTATTTAATGGTTAAATGATTCCCTTTTCTCTGTAATAATAAAACAGTACCTGTACTTGATCCCAACTAAGATATAATTACCCCTTATTGGGGGCAGAACAGCCCTATTGGGTTTATTTAATGGTTAAATGATTCCCTTTTCTCTGTAATAATAAAACAGTACCTGTACTTGATCCCAACTAAGATATAATTAATCCTTATTGAAGACAAAACAATCTTATTGGGTTAAATTAATGTTTCAATTATATTTTAGCTTACTGAAGAGATGGAGATCCAAATTACAAAAAGACCCCTTATCCAGAAAAACCCAAGTAGTAGTCCCAAGTATTCTTTCTAACAGGTCTTATACCTGTATCAGGATCTGCTTATGAGGGATACATATATAAAGTATTTCAAACTAGCCAAGGTTCATTTATTGGTTTTATTTATCTCTGGAGATTGGCTATAATAATAATATAATACTGCATTAGAGGGTGGTTAAAAAAAACACTTAAATGGGAAATTGGCTTCTAAATGACTTGTTGCAGATAAAAGTAACCCGGGTCATTCAGTAATTGGTCTTTATTGTCCTTCTGGTCTTAAGTGGAACTTACGTGTACAAACCTAATCCGCGCTTATAAATAAAGTGAACTAGTGATTAGTTACAAGATGTGCTTTTTCCCATTTACCAAGAAAGAGGGAGAGAAAAAAAAAATAGTTTTATCTCTGTGAGCCGTATCAACTAGTGATTGAGCTGCCCTCCTCTAACTAATCCAAAAAGTGCTCCTTATATTAACCCTAAGGGCTCTGGGACACGGGGGAGATTAGTCGCCCGCGATTAACTCCCTGTTCGCGGGCGACTAATCTCCCGGAGTTGCCTACCCCTGCCATCCCACCGGCGAACATGTAAGTCGCCGGCGGGATGGCAGACGCGGCGGCGCGATTTCGCGCAAATCGGCGAAAAAGACTCGCGAGTCTTTTTCGGCGATTTCCGGAAATCGCCCCGCCGCGTCTGTTCGCCGGTGGGATGGCAGGGGTAGGCAACTCGGGGAGATTAGTCGCCCGCGAACAGGGAGTTTTATCGCGGGCGACTAATCTCCCCCGTGTGCCAGAGCCCTAAAAGAGTTGGCGCTCATAAAACACTACCAGTAATAAAATAATCAATTTATTTATTGCACAATAATGAGAAATTCATACATTTAAAAAAGAAAGATTTTTTTCCTTAAAAAACACCTATAGTGCACATTATCTATTTTACATTTTAATATAGAGAAGTATGTTTACAATACAAATTGGTGTTATCAATAAATAGTTAAATGAGGATAAAAAGTACTTAAAATATATAGTAGAAAAAATCAATTCAGAGTACATACAAGAACAATCAATTCATAATACATATGGAGGAGGGAAATGAATTCCTATAGTAGATAGATCACTCAGTAAATCGGGATTATATAAATTGCTCAGAAAATCATGATTGTATACAGTTAAGGGGAGTATATCAAACTTCTATTTGTATTAGTAATAATGTTTTTATATAGTAAAAAGGTGGGGACACGTATATGTGGCAATATCTTAAAACTTGCTACAACCTCTTTGCACATACAGGGGCACTCGGTCAAATTAAATGGTACACTTGCTTGGGCCAGATAATCCTATTACCAACAGGCTATATACGTCCATACAGCGCTTCTCAGCGTTACCCAATCAGGGTATTGCGCAAATAGTATGGTTCGTCTATTGGATCCCTAACCAACAAACAGCACTGCTGCCATGCAGTCCAAGGAGGTACCAATAAGTGCCGCTAGTAATTCTGTTGACAAATATACCCCCCAAGGAACAGTTTGCTTACAAATAGTCTCCTAAGCCCCGGCCGGGAACTTACTTTTAAGGTAGCTAGTGGGGAAGAGCAGGAGCTCAGTATACTCGAGCCGAGCTCTTACTACAGGTCCTCTCCACAACCACACTTCCTGTCGACGCGTTTCGCGCTCTTGCGCTTCTTCCTAGACTGCAATCTTTCCTTGGTAGTTACTCCCGCTTTTTATATACCCCTTAAATATTAATCCGTTTCCAGTTAACCCTCTCCTGGGTTCACTAAATACATATTTCACTGAGGATCAGAAATTACTCCTAATTTCGTCCCTATACGGACCTCATACCCAATAACCAGCATCAATTATAAGACCTCCATATATATATATATGAAAGGGGGTTCGAATACTGTATTAGCCACACTAGGGGGCACATTTACTAACCCACGAACGGGTCGAAATGAGTCCGATTGCGTTTTTTTCGTAATGATCGGTATTTTGCGATTTTTTCGTATTTTTTGCGATTTTTTCGGCGTCTTTACGAATTTTTCGTTACCAATACGATTTTTGCGTAAAAACGCGAGTTTTTCGTAGCCATTACGAAAGTTGCGTAAAATCTGGCGATTTTTCGTAGCATTAAAACTTGCGCAAAAAGTTGCGCTTTTTTCGTAGCGTTAAAACTTACGCGAAACTTTGCACCTTTTAAGTTTTAACGCTACGAAAAAGGCGCAACTTTTCGCGTAAGTTTTAACGCTACGAAAAAAGCGCAACTTTTTACGCAACTTTCGTAAAGGCTATGAAAAACTCGCGTTTTTACGCAAAAATCGTATTGGTAACGAAAAATTCGTAAAGACGCTGAAAAAATCGCAACATATACGAAAAAGTCGCAAAATGTTCGTTTTCAAGTCGGAACTTTTCCAATTCGGGTCGGATTCGTGGGTTAGTAAATCAGCCCCTAGGTTTCCAAATAAGTGCCCATCATCGTCATCCAGTATAGGCCCAAACTCACCGGGGGCTCAACGCTCTGCTTTTCTATACTGTTCACGGTTCAAAGGCTCAGTTTATAAAGGACTTGATATTCCAATTTTCATTAAAGCCTGCTGGTTCAAAGGTGTTCAGGGCAAACATCCAAAAAGATCCCCTCCTATCCAATGTCATTAGTCTATCTCCCCCTCTATAATCCACCTCCACTTGCTCTATAGCCCAAGCTTTAAGATGTCTTGCATCTGATGCATGTATCTCCTTGAAATGTCTACTGTATATAATGGTATTTCAGTGGATCCTAGTCTGATTTTCCTAATGTGTTCATACAATCTCATGCGAAAGGATCTGATGGTGCGTCCAACATATTTTTTGCTACAACTGCATTCAACTACATATATTACATATTGTGACCAACAGGAGATGTGATTTCTAATGACATATTCTTTACCATTTTTAAAAGATTTCATTTTCGTTACCTTCTTTGGACAAAAGCTACACTGGGAACACTTACCACATACATGCCAGCCTCTGAATACCTCCTGTTTGGCCCTTCCTACTTGCCTTTGTTAAGTGGAACTTACAGTGCATTATGGGTGCTATGATCAGGAAAAACAGGAATGTTTATTTATCAGTTTTGGAATTTGTGAGTATTTTTCACTTCAAATAAACTGAAAAACTCACACTCAAATGTCTGCTGATTTTATTTACAAATTCACATATAAAAAACTTTCTGAAATACTAAAAAGCCACATACATTTTGCCCAGGACAACTCCCACTGACTATATGAATTCATTCAAGCTTTGGAAACCATAATTCAAATTCATGAGTTGATAAATGTATCAATTAATTTATCATTAATCAACCCCATAAAGTAGGCTGACTGTGTGGCTAGATTTTAAAGTCAGAGTTGGGATGTGGCTTGCACTTTAGGTGAATCTGTGGGATTGGTAATGTTGGGACAGAGGAGAGTGTAGAATAGTAGAAAGTCTCACTAAAGCTATAGGATTCTTTTACTAAATAGTGAAATAAAAATCACTAATGTTGCAAAATCACAATGTTGCAAAGGTCAGTCTCCTCCAGTAAGACAGGTCTGTCAGCCTGCTGCCTTGTGTTACATTGTTTCAAATGCCGGAGCCCCCAGGGCAGAGCTGCACACCTACATGTAGCACAACAGTGAATGGCAAGCTCATTTTGGAGCCAATAACAGGCCTCATGCTTGTACCTAATTCTCATATCCACAGGTGCTTGCTATATCCATATATAAATTGAAGAAAGATTCACATACTCATTATGCTTTTTCCTTTTACTAGCAACTGGAATTTGTATGTCAAACAGAAAAGGCAATACTAAAATAACTCTGATATGATTTTTTATTTCATTTCTGTAATTTATTTGGGCTCATTTACAAGTGCATGAGTACGGGATAAGCAGTGGTTTAGACCCAAAATGGAGAACACTATTCACAAAGGGTACTTGAGTACAACATGAAGCGTAAGGTGGCAATCCCAGGTCGTCCTGCAAAAATTATTTTGAAGGCCCCTCTGTGTCCTTTTACCCTTGACCCCCCTCCTTCCACTTGCACATGTAGGTGAGTGTATAACTGATCAGTAGTGATGGGCGAATTTCCGCGTTTCACCATTGGCGGATTGTTTCGCGAAACGGATGAAAAAATTTGCCGCATGTCCAAAAATTGGCGCCGGCGTCAAAAAAGAACAGTCGCGCGACAAAATAATAGCCGCGTGCGACATAAGAATAGCTGTGAGACAAAATAATAGCCGCGTGCGACATAAGAATAGCCATGAGACAAAATAATAGCCACGTGCGACATAAGAATAGCCGTGAGACAAAATAATAGCCGCGTGCGACATAAGAATAGCCGTGAGACAAAATAATAGCCGCGTGCAACATAAGAATAGCCGTGAGACAAAATAATAGCCGCGGGCGACATAAGAATAGCCGTGAGACAAAATAATAGCCGCGGGCGACATAAGAATAGCCGTGAGACAAAATAATAGCCGCGGGCGACATAAGAATAGCCGTGAGACAAAATAATAGCCGCGGGTGACAATTTTTTTTGTCACACGTCATTTTTCACAAATTTTTCGCTGTTTCGCGGATCTTTTGAAAGATTCGCAAATTTTTTGGCGAAGCGAAACAGAACAGATTCACTCATCACTACTGATCAGCAAAGGTAGGGCAAACATGTTAAATAGCATTCAAGTGCCTGCATAGATACTAGGGACTCTCAGTATGATTCTAGGGACTCCCAGTATGATTCTAGGGATTCTTGGTACAATTTCCAGCCTGGCAATTTCACGGTTCCCTTAGTGGGTAGCATCAACAACCACAACTTGCACCAAGCGAATGGTATCCTAATAACATTATTAAAGCTATGTACTGAAAGGGATCCTATTTACAAATTGTGAGCCCCCCAACTTGCATGTAATTTACCCATTCGGATGCTACTGTATTGGCTCCGGAATTGGTGCATCACACACAAGATGTGGTACTCACATCGACATTGAAATTGGGAAAAACACCGCATTGTGGGTAATACATATGATTTTCTTCCAAAAACTGCACTTTGGGCTCATTTCATAAATGTAACCCATTATATTATTTCCCTAATTTGATACCTCCCTTTATATTCTGCTCTTTAATTGTCATTGACTTTCACTTTTTTTGCCCCGACCTTGTGTTCTGCCTCCCACATCTGTTTTCTGCTGTACCCTTTTTTTCAAAATCTTTTTTTTTTCTCTTGGTCTCTTGATACTTTATCTTCCCTCTATTAAACAAGATGTCTACCTTTGGGAAAAAAACAGAAATAAATATGAAATTAAAAAAATTCAGAACTGGAAAACATTTTTCAAATTGATGCTGTATTTTTCTTTCATTTAGCTCTGCTGCCCCTCTTTGTCCGTCCTGATTCCCCCTCCAGCTTGCTTTCCTGTTTCTGGCCCTGCAGAGCGCCAAAAATCCTAAAGGGCTTTAGTGCATATACCTTCCTTCATTTCATTTGTATATCAGTGATCTGACTGGCTGGCACACTTCAGCCAATGGGATTAGAGATGTAGCGAACTGTTCGCCGGAGAACTAATTCGCACGAAAATCGGGTGTTCGCAAGTTCGCGAACTTTTAGCAATGTTCGCAATTTTGGGTTCGCCTTAGCTGGAGCCAAATTCTGACCTCTCACCCCAGAGCCAGCAGATACATGGCAGCCAATCAGGCGGCTCTCCCTCCTGGACCACCCCCGGACCACTCCCTTCCATATATAAACCGAAGCCCAGCAGCCATTTTACATTCTGCCTGTGTGTGCTTGATGAGTTAGCATAGGGAGAGAGCTGTGCAGGGGTTTGAGGGACAGTTTAGGTAGCTTTGCTGACTAGTAATCTACTTTCTACTGCTCTGTATGTAGCTGCTGGGGACAGCTGTCCTGCTGATCATCTGCTGTAACCCAATAGTCCTTGTAAGGACTGCTTTTATTTTCTGATTACTGATTACAACAACGTATTTTTCAGAGAAATTTTTGCCCTTGATCCCCCTCCTGCATGCCACTGTCCAGGTCGTGGCACCCTTTAAACAACTTTAAAATCAGTTTTCTGGCCATAAATGGCCATAAATGGCATAAAATTCGCAAAAGTTCGCACTTTTTGGCAGAAGTTCGCAAACGGGTTCGCGAACTTTTTTTGTGAGGTTCGCTACATCCCTAAATGGGATCAATGACATGCAGATTAAAGGGGTATGCACTGTAGCACTGGATCCCAAACTTAACACTTTGTCATTCTGTCCACAGGGATCACTGTCATAAGCCTAGGGTCAGCGACTCCCCAGCTGGAGGGAATCAGAGATTTCTTCATTGCAAGCGGAGCTGCAGAGTACAATATCATGATAAAAACATTGATTAGAACATTTTTTGTAATGGCGTGGGCTGTTCAATTTCAGACATTTGTTGGAAGGTGAAAATCCCCTTGAAACTATTTTTTCCCCTTCCCTATTCTATCTGCAAAGTCAGCCATATCCATAGTGCCTTGTAACTGCAGACTGATGCTGGAATGAGCCAATTAGAGCAGAGGAATTCTGTCAACGACTCACATCATGGGTGTATTGTTTGCAATAAAATGTTAGGTTGAGAAACTCAACATTCACCACATCTATTAGTGGATTTTTTTTTAATAGCTTCAATAGTTCCCCTTTAATTCTCTGCGTAGGTGGGAGTGTGTACATGTGCACAATAATAATCTCTACAGCAGTGTTGCTGATGATCCCAGTTTCTGTGGCCTAATAATTATTATTCCACATCAGTTTCCTTGTACGATATAAAAGTTGAAGTTATACAGTATAAAGAAAAAGTCCAATCCATGTTTTCATAATTCCCCAATGGAGCACAATGTAACTTTTACAAGAAGCCTGAGCTTTCGAGCATTATTTCTGTTTGCACCTGCAGCTCTCGATGGCTCGCTAACAATACGCAAACTAATTAGGAGTTTATTGGACACGGCGGAGTCCGTGACATCGAAAAGCAAAGCAGCTGCGTCTCTCACCGCCTCTGTTTATATTTCCGTCATTTTACTGTCCCTCCACAACTCATACAATATGAATGCGGGATCTGGATATTTCATCTGTTTTGTTCTGCTGTTATTTATATCTTATTGTACACAGGGTAATCAGTTGCTCAGGAAGAAACAAACATTCAGAAGGAATCCTGGCTGTGTGTAATATTGGATATGTAAGACATCTGCTAAACCCCCAATGCCTTAAGAGACAAAATGAATATAGTATTTTATTTCTTGATAAAGGACCAAACAGCAATATGTTGCTTCCTCTCTGGGAATTCTTTAAATCATTATATTTAAAGCACACTGTTAGTGATGAGTGAATCTGTCCTGTTCGCTTTGCCATAAAATTCGCAAAACGGCAAGAAAATTCGCGAAACAGTGAAAAATTCACGAAACACATTTGTTGCACGTTTTTTTTGTCGCCGTGGCAAATTTTTGTCACCCGTGTATATTTTGTTGTTGCCCGCTCTTTTAGATGCAACCGCACCCAATTTTGACGTGCCCGTGCCTGACTTGCCACACCGTGCCCTTTTTTTTACGCTACCGCGCCCTTTTTGATGCGTGACAAAACAAAATTCCGTGCACAAATTTTTTGCGGTGAAATGCGGAAATTCGCTGTGAATCCATGCTTCGCTACATCACATCTGTCCCATTTTGCTTTGCCATAAAATTCTCAAAACGACAAGAAAATTTACAAAACGGCGAAGAATCTGCGAAATGCATTTGTCACATGACTTTTTTGTCGCCAATGTCTTTGTTTTGTCTCCTGCGTCTTTTTTGTCGCGACCACTGGCAATTTTGACTCGACCGCGTCAAATTTGACGCCACCACGCCTATTTTTGATGCGTCCGCATCCAATTTGACACGACTGCAACTTTTTTGAACGTGCGTGAATTTTTCCATGGCAAATTTTCGTGGAAGTTTGGAGAATCAATTCACCAATAGCAAAATGCAGAAATTCTCTGTGAATCCATGCCTGGCGAAAAAATACGCTCATCACTAGTAGTGTATTTATGATTATAACTGTGTAACCCTGCATAAAACTCTTCCCTTTCGTAATTCAGCTACTTGACGCAGATTTTTTGTAATAACGTATAATTCTCAGAGCCGTCATCTTACTGACATAAAAGTGCACAGCCAAAAAATCATGGGTGTCCAAATCATTGGGAGTTCAAAATGACACCATTTCACACACCTAACTGATACAGGACTATTTAAAAAACTAGGAATACCTTAGAGCACTGATCCCCATGTTGCTCTCCAACCCCTTGGATGTTGCTCGCAGTGGCCTCAAAGCAGGTGCTTATTTTTGAATTTCTGGTAAGGAGGCAAGTTTTGGTTGCATAAAAACCAGTGTAAAGCCAAACAGAGCCTTCTGTAGGCTGCCAGTCCACATAGGGGCTAACAAATAGCCAATTATAGCTCTTATTGGCACCCCAGGAACTTTTTTCATGCTTGTGTTGCTCCCCAACATTTTTCCATTTGAATGTGGCTCACAGGTATAAAAGGTTGGGGATCCCTGCCATAGAGTGATGGAAGTTGAGGGGAGGGGGTCGAAAAATGGGTAACTTAACAGGTATGGGTTCTGTATGAAATAATGGTTAGTAAATTGCATTTTCTTGCCGTTTTGAGAATTTTATGGTGAAGCAAAACGGGACAGATTCGCTGATCACTAGTTATGGGGGCAAGCATTTTAAGGTGGATAAAGAAAAACTATGCTCCCGAACAATGTAGCTCTCTTTAATAATAAACTGCATAGAACAGCTCATATGTAAAACCCTGCTTCATACAAATAAACCAATATTGTAAAAATTGACTTTTTAGTAGTATGTGCCTTTGGATAATCCTTAATAAATAATTGCCATTTTAAGAACTAAGGTCCAACCCCCTGGTATAAAACAATTCACATTGTAAACAGACAAACCAAGGCACACATACATGCTAGGCCACATCAGCCAATTAATTTGCTCCCACACTACTTCCTGTTACAGTCAGAGCTGCATTATTTCCTGTCAGCTGATCTCTGAGGGAGCACACAGCCCATCACTAAATGGCGGCTCAAGGGAAAGGCTGTAAAAGGGCAAAATTTACTGATATATGTATTCCAGTTTGGTATGATTTTTAATAGGCCTCTTAATATGGTATAAATGATCTGTTGGTTAATTATTCTTTCTGGGGTAACCCATATTGTAAAGTTATTTTTTTGATACATGGCTAGTTTATATTGTAATTAAACTGTGGCCTTTCCCATCCCAAAATATGGAGTGTCTTGATTTTTTATTGTGGAATTTTTCTGGAAGAAAGAGGAGAAGGGGGTTTATTCTAGCAGGGCTGTCACCATGCACGTATAGTGAAACATTAAAGGGAATGTAAACCCTCAAAACAAATTAAATTACTAGCAACACTCTTGTAAGCACATTTGCAAGTTTCAAGATATTAGACATTTTTACACTGCCAATATAATGTGTTAGAATCAACAGCACCACCTGTTGTTCATTTTGGATAAAGTTAATGAGAAAAGGAAAGTCTTGTGTTGTTGTTCTGCTTAGAAACGACCAGAGAAACTTCAGTTGACTCTTTCGTAACTTTATTTTCTGAGCAGAGCAACAGCACAAGACTTTCCTTTTCTCACTAACTTTATTTACTTTTGACTGTAGCCAATATTCCAAAATGAACAGCAGGTGGCGCTGTTGTCTCAAATTCATTACAGGTATAGGACCCGTTATCCAGAATGCTTGGGACCAAGGGTATTCCGGATAAGGGGTCTTTCCGTAATTTGGATCTTCATACCTTAAGTCTACTAAAAAACCAATAAAACATTAATTAAATACAATAGGATTGTTTTGCAACCAACAAGGATTAATTATATCTTAGTTGGGATCAAGTACAGGTACTGTTTTATTATTACAGAGAAAAGGGAATCATTTAACCATTAAATAAACCCAATAGGGCTGTTCTGCCCCCAATAAGGGGTAATTATATCTTAGTTGGGATCAAGTACAGGTACTGTTTTATTATTACAGAGAAAAGGGAATCATTTAACCATTAAATAAACCCAATAGGACTGTTCTGCCCCCAATAAGGGGTAATTATATCTTAGTTGGGATCAAGTACAGGTACTGTTTTATTATTACAGAGAAAAGGGAATCATTTAACCATTAAATAAACCCAATAGGGCTGTTCTGCCCCCAATAAGGGGTAATTATATCTTAGTTGGGATCAAGTACAGGTACTGTTTTATTATTACAGAGAAAAGGGAATCATTTAACCATTAAATAAACCCAATAGGACTGTTCTGCCCCCAATAAGGGGTAATTATATCTTAGTTGGGATCAAGTACAGGTACTGTTTTATTATTACAGAGAAAAAGGAATTCAATTTTAAAAATCCTAATTATTTGATTATAATGGAGTCTATGGGAGACAGGCTTTCCGTAATTCGGAGCTTTCTGGATAATGGGTTTCCGGATAAGGGGTCCGATACCTGTATATTAGCACCTTGCAAATGGCTAATATCTTGAAATCTAGAAAAAATATAATTATTAGAAAAACAACAATTACATTTATTGGAAACTACATTAACTGGTTTTGAGCCTTTACATTTCCTTTAAGATTTAAGATTTTTGAAGTGGGGTGAACTCTAGCAACCCATATAACAGAATGTAGTTTGCCTGCTCAAACATATTCTGATGTCTTGACACATTGCTTAACTTTTCAACTTTCTTTACAGTTGGGAAAATGTTAATAACCCACAAGCAATGTCAAACTGCTGGCAATCCCTCCTGATTCCTTTGCTTGATATTTAAAAAATAGACCTCAGTTGTAATTCATTTACAAATGCATCTGCAAGCGTGGTGGGTATAGATGAGCGAATCTGTTCCGTTTCGCTTTGCTGAAAAATTTGTGAATCTTTCAAAAGATCCGCGAAGCAGCGGAAAATTTGGGAAACGGCAAAAATGTCGCGCGGCAAAAAAAATTGTTGCCCACGACTATACTTTTGTCGCCCGCGGCTATTCTTTTGTCGCCCGCGGCTATTATTTTGTCGCCCGTGGCTATTATTTTGTCGCGCGGCTATTATTTTGTCACTCGCAGCTATTATTTTGTTGCACGCCTATTCTTTTGTCGCCCACGGCTATTCTTTTGTCGCCCACGGCTATTATTTAGTCGCCCACGGCTATTATTTAGTCGCCCGCGGCTATTATTTTGTTGCCCGCGGCTATTATTTTGTTGCACGCCTATTCTTTTGACGCCCGCAACTATTCTTTTTTGACGCCGGCGTCAATTTTTGGACGTGTGGCGAATTTTTCCGTGGCAAATTTTTTCATCCGTTTTGCAAAACAATCCACCAATGGCGAAACGCAGAAATTCGCAGCGAATCCATGCCTGGCAAAACATTTTGCCCATCACTAGTGGTGGGCTAATATCAGGTAACATACTGGTGTGAACGTCCTTATCCTAAGGGAAAAAAAAACAAAAAAACTTGAATCACGAAAAAAAAATCAAACTTTGAATTATGGTTCAAAAACTCGAATGTCTGGCATTTCTTAAGTGCAAAAAAACCCCAAAAACTTGTATGTAAAAATTCTCCATCTAAAACTTGTGAGTTTCTATAGAAGTCAAAGGGAGTTGTCCTAGGCAAAGTCAAGCCATATTTTTTTATATTTTTTAGAGTTTGTAAACGCAACAATTCGAGGTATTTGAGCTATTTTATACAAACTAATTTTCCTTATTAATTTAAATAGTGAGCATTCGGTATGCGGGTTTATTCAGTTTACAAACTCCAACTCACAAACTCAAAAATTGATAAATAAGCCTAATAATTATGCACATACACCAGCATGTGTGCTCAGAGTCATTTCTACACCAGTGCTGACCTGCATCAACATGTATATATCCACATGTGCTTCCTGACACAACTCATGCACATCCTCTGCGCACGTCCTGGCCTCATTTCTGCTCTACTTTTGGTGCCCATTCCTCGTTAAAAGAGCATTCAGCCTTAATATCGGCACTTAGTTGCCTTGGTGCTCTGCCAGTTCCTGTTCTGACGGCTAACATAGTAGCAAAGTTGTTCATGTATTGATGCTTTTCATTAAACTTGTGTCAAAACACACATCTTATCATATTATGCATAGTTGAGCATTAATGCATCTATTCTGACTCTTCTGATTAACTGTGTTCAAGTGCGCACTCTACACAAGAGAACCTTGGAATTACCACCACCCTGAAGATGGCAGTCATTTCCCACAGCAGGTTGTGTAAATAGTTGCAACATAGAGACCCAAAAGAATTGCATGCTTGAATTGGTTTAGACATGCCAGAAGGGACAATGCCCAGCTCTGAAAAAGTTATCTGCAAATTGTGCATGAAAATGTGCCTGCACTATAGCTGTATCTAAATAGATCATATAGCAGTTAAATGGGAGATTAATGGGTCAAAAGAGCTTCAGCTTAATCAGGCTGAACCATAGGGTGTATAGGGCCATTGGCTAACCTGTCCAACTAAGACATTCTATGGATGCTCACCTTCTGTAATGGGAAAATATGTTTTTTTTCAAAATGCTTCAATTGGAAAAAAACTAGCCATTTATACTAGCAGTTTAATGTTACGGGAAACATTAGATTCCATTTATTGTTTGTTATGACAGCAGCCATATGTACCTTTATATGAATCAGGTGCTGTATTGCTTGTGATCACCCTGTTGGCGGTCTTTCATTAGATAGATATCCACCAAGTTTCCGCAGAGCTGTATACTAAAGAAAGCAGGTAGGCTATGATTTCCATCTGCTCCCCATTGATCAGCCCTCGCTGGGATGCCTCTCAGTAGAACAGGGAAAGAATAAAACCACAATAAACTCATCCCATTACTGAAAGAATAGTGATATAAAGCTGTTTTAAAGCATCTGCCAGAATAATATATATATATTGATGTGCAGCAGTGTATACTATGTATTTTTTAGTTTATATTTTCTAGAATAGATAAATAGATAGATAGATAGATAGATAGATAGATAGATAGATACTTCTGTTTAAGGTAAAACTGATTTAAAGCACTAGCCAGAATCATATATATATATATATTGATTTGCAGCAGTGTATACTATGTATTTTTTGGTTTATGTTTTCTAGAGTAGATAGATAGATAAATAGATATAGAAAGCTATTTAAGGTAACGCTGTTTAAAAGCACTAGCCAGAATCATATATATGTGTGTGTGTGGCAGGGTAAACTCTATATATTTTGGTTTATGTTTTGCAAATAGATAGATAGATAGTGTAGATAGATACTGTAGACAGATAGATGTCTAGCTGTTTTAAAGTGCCAGCTAGAATCATATATATGTCAATATGTGGCATGGTATACTTGGTTTATGTTTCTGATAGATAGATAGATAGATAGATAGATAGATAGATAGATAGATAGATATATAGATGATAGATAGATAGATAGATAGATAGATAGATATAGATAGATAGATAGATGATAGATAGATAGATAGATAGATAGATAGATAGATAGATAGATAGATAGATAGATAGATAGATAGATAGATGATAGATAGATAGATGATAGATAGATAGATAGATAGATAGATAGATAGATAGATAGATGATAGATAGATAGATAGATAGATATAGATAGATAGATAGATAGATAGATAGATAGATGATAGATAGATAGATAGATGATAGATGATAGATAGATGATAGATAGATAGATAGACAGATAGATCGATAGATGATAGATAGATAGATAGATAGATAGATGATAGATAGATATATGATAGATAGATAGATGATAGATAGATAGATGACAGATCGATAGATGATAGATAGATAGATAGATAGATAGATAGATAGATAGATAGATGATTGATAGATAGATAGATAGATAGATAGATAGATAGATAGATAGATAGACAGATAGATCGATAAATGATAGATAGATGATAGATAGATGATAGATAGATGATAGATAGATAGATAGATGATAGATAGATAGACAGATAGATCGATAGATGATAGATAGATCGCTCCAACTTTCAGCGCAGCAGTAAAGTGTGACTGAAGTTTATCAGAGCACAGGTCACATGGCTGTGGCACCCTGGGAAATGAATAATATGGCTAGTCCCATGTGGAATTTCAAAATTAAATATAAAAAAATTGTGTTTTTGAAAACAGATTTCAGTGCAGGATTCTGCTGGAGAAGCTCTATTGACCGATGGGTTTTGTAACAAACATGTTTTCCCATGACTGTATATATGTAAGCAAGGGCATGGAAGTGGGAGAAGAATTCCACATACACATTAATAATTTACAATTCTGATGTTTTCCCCTTCAGTCCTAGACCCAGAGGCACATAAATGTAGCATGTTCTGCCCTAGTGCAGCGCAACACATACGGCCCTGGGAATGCTCACCTATATTGATCAGGTCCGTAACCTTCTACCTCTCAGTCTAACCTTCACATCCGCAACACGGAATGGCTGAAATCCCCAATACGAAAATATAATCCTAGTTTGTTATGAAATCATTTCCAGTAAAGGGAGCAGGACGTTTATTTCTTTATGCTTTTAATTCCCTCTGCTTGGGGTCCATACAGCACATTTGAATGATGCCGGATTTATTTGAACAGGTCAGTCTTGTGAGAGAGCAATCTCTGTGCTTATTTTAGTTAGATAATGGTTTGTACGGACTGTACGGGGAAGAAGAAGCATAAAATACAGACAAACATGGTCTGTGTGAGAGGCAGAGACATTCTTATCTAAACATGAATTTCAAAAAGGGGCCGTATATGACCCCCATAGTTGTTAAGATGTTTGTGTTCCCAACATATTGTAAATTCAATATACACACACAGTCGTACATACAGATGTCTGGCCATAACATTTTCTTACGAGACATATCATACAATTATATACAATATTATTTAGCAATATTCAAGGTCTGTAGTTAAAGGGGAACTCCACCCAAACAGGACTTAAATATACATCAGTTAATAAATACGCAGCCCTTTCATGATTTTAATGTAATAATATGGTTTGGAACAGTTCCCTAAGCCCCGCCCCCTGTTCCCCTGCTGATCAGGCTGGCTACTTTGAGATTCAAATAAAATGTAACAGTAGTCACCTGTCCTCAGCCTGCCTTCCGCCTGCATCCTCCCAATCCCACAATTTGTAACATCAGTTTTTTAGTCCCTCCTCCCCTGCCATGATTTCAAATGATGCAGAAAGAGAAGAATTGTTTTGAAGCTGGATTTTATCATATAAAAATGGTATTTATTCATACTTTTTGAAGGAACAGATTACAGTGATAGGTATATTAGGGATTCCAGTGTTGTGGGGCTCTTTAAGAAATTTTGGTTCAAAAGCCGGAGTTCCCCTTTACTTTATCACCACTGTTTCCATGTTCCATGTTATCGTGTATAGCAATTTTGTTTGTTCAGGACAGCATTGGAATCATATCCAATCTGTATAAATAGTGAATCAGATCAAACATCTAAATATAACATTGTAGCCCTTTCCTATGTACTCTGCATTCTGGTAGGAAAAAAGCATTTCTGGATCCAGTTTCTGGATCATCATTAGATTCCAGACACATCTTGCTTTTCACCTGTGTTTTAATATCTTTATTTATAGATTATTTACTAGTAGACCACCCGGATTTTTTTTTTTTTTTGGAAGGTGCTTCTACAGCTGTATTCAGCCTTAGGAATAAATACAGCATTGACTAATGGTTTTGTTTGGATTGGCTTGTCAACCAAGCCTAAACTAGGTCAGATGCATTTCTTGTGTAATGAAAATAAAATTGAGATTATGAAGGGCGAAAGAGAACAAAAAATGATTAAAAAAAAACAAAACACAAAATCGGAGATTGTAATCAGGGGTGAGTTCCTTTTGTTGGGGACTTGAGGAACAGAACGGTGAGGGCAGTGAGCTGGTAGAATGCCCTGCTGGGTGATGTTGTGATGGTGTATTCTGTTATTCTGTTAATACCTTTAAAGGGGAACTCCACCCAAATACAGCTTATTGAAAAGTAAATATAATTACAAGCAACTTTGCAATATACATCAATTTAAAAATGCAGCCTTGTCATGATTTTATTGTAATAATATGGTTTGGAACAGTTCCCTAAGCCCCGCCCCCTGTTCCCCTGCTGATCTGGCTGGCTACTTTGTGACTCAAATAAATGTAACAGTAGTCACCTGTCCTCAGCCTGCCATCAGCCTGCCTCCTCCCAGTCCCACAATTCCCTGCACACACAATGTCAATAAGGAAAGAGAGATCACAGTGCAATGCATTGTGGGTTATGTAGTACCTGTATGCTTTCGGCAAGCTGTGGAAAAGTTGTTACAATTTGTAACATCAGTGTTTTAGTCCCTCCTCCCCTGCCAGGATTTCAAATGATGCAGAAAGAGAAAAAAGGGTTGATTCACTAAGGTGCGATAACACTTATCGCATGCTTTTTTGCGATAAAATTGATGTGAAAAAAAACGCGTGATTTGCTAAAGTTTTGTCACATGCGGTAAGTTGCATATCGCGTGCATTAAATAGCGTGCAACCGAATGCGTTAATTTTAATGCATTGCGTAAATTAGCGAATGAAAATAATAGTAACGCATGATTCACAAATACATATGAAGCATTAAATGCGCTAAATATCGCATTAGTCTGTGCGAAAATGAACACCTACTTGAGGCAGGCGCTAATTATAGAAAAGTACAGTTCATGAGCTTTTGGCAACACAATATGGACTTTGCAGTGGGATTTATTCAAGTCTGAGTTGGCCCCAGAGTGATGCAGCCGCCAGTTTGCAGGGAAATGGGCATTTTCAGAACAGTAGTTTTACAAGCGTAATGGTGTGTATGGTTAATATGGTTGCGTCAAATACCGCACGAAAATAGTCTTCGCGACTTAAATAACGCACACAGCATCGCGTCTAAATTAAGACAAGTATCCTTTTAGTGAATCGGGTGTCAAAACGCGAAAAATTAGACGCAATAACATTTTTAACACATGCTATAAATAGCGCATGTTTTAACGCAGCTTAGTGAATCAACCTAAACTGTTTTGTAGATGGATTTCAGCCTAAAAAAATATTTATTCATATTTTTTTGAAGGACTAGATTACAGTATCAGGTATATTATGGATTTCTGTGTTATGTGTGGCTCTTAAACAAATTTTGGTTTGAAAGCCGGAATTCCCCTTTAAGATAATTTCGTAACCCATATCAAAGGCTTTTGGGATCTTAAGCTCTACAGCTTATATGTTGATAGATAGGTTGGTAGAAGTATATGCGTAAGGTATGGACTTGGTTTCATTTTAAAGGGACTGAACGTGATAGACGTTGGTCTTTATTTAACCAAACTAACCAACTATGTAAAATGATGTTATGCCGTAGCCAAACTCACCCGATAAATGGAAGGAGAAGGTACTGAGATTCACATGTCACTATTGCGTGCATCGCTGCATTTCTAGGAATATTATAGATCAAAAAGAGATAAGAAATGCCACTAAAATGTCAGGACTGGATATCGTAATGAAATCAATGGGATCGGTAAAATTGATTGAAACAAATCACAGATGAAACACTTTCAGCGTGAAATGCAAATGTTGGCCTGGCAGGTATTACTGAGCGCTTCTGAGCCCTGTGTGAATGTGAAGCCGGAGCAGTGGAATCATTCATTCATTCATTTCCACCCGTCACGCCCGTCATTTACCACATACCCGTCCCCATATACAGGTTGATAAACTTTTTTTCAACTAAACAAAACATGGTGAAATTCTAGCATGGATTCCAGCCTGAAAAAGTTGGCTCATCCCTACTGTGGAACCTTGGAGCTACCAAAAACCTGGTTGTAGTCAGTGTCGGACTGGCCCACAGAATACTAGGAAGATTCCCGGTGGGCCCAGGTGTCAGTGGGGCCTCCTGCTTCTAGCCTTTTGGCCTAATTCATGGTGATTATTTATTTTTCTATGGGAATAAAGCAACATACATTTGTAGAAGAATAGATTATAGTATATAAAGATGAGAAAAAAAACTAGGAAAATATAGAGACTGAGTAAGTTTGGAGACTGGGCCCATGGTCTAAGGTTTTCTGGTGGGCCCCTGGTCCCAGTCCGACACTGGTTGTAGTTATAATTTCCCATAGTAGACTGTGCCAACTGGATCACTGTAAGGCTGATCAATATCAGTTTCAATTAGTAACAAAGCACAAATCTGCATTCAGCCAGGAATTCCCTTTCAGCTGAGGAATATTGCTTGATACCCAAGTCCGACACAAAAACCCATTCTCTATAACTGAGTGCAATTATATTCCATCCCTCTTATTTATTTGCAACCAGAGCAAAAAATTCTGATTTACTTCAAAGTGTGTGCTGCCAGATGTATATATGCACATACCACTTAGCGGGTAATTGGCTCAGTAATTAATGTATGAAGGGGGTCCATTTTTTATCATGGAGATGGAATGGATGGATTTCCTAACAATGTCTGGCAGGAACAAACAAAGAGCCTCCGCCGTCACTGCATTGTAGTCTGAGAGCAGAATGAGCTTAAACAGAAGGAGATGGATGGATATGGCTCACAGAAGTGGCAGATTTATGCCGTGCGTCCTCGAGCCACTGGTCATTCAGATATAATGGGCCGCTGTAGTGACACCTCGCTTGGGTGCCGCAACGCCACATAATAAATCACGGCTGTCACTTCTAAAAAGTCCATCATTTTATTGTGTAAGTGGCAGGGAAATCAAACCATCGTTTGTATTAGAATCACTTGGACCAAAGGGGATCACGTTCAGATGCATCAATTTATGCTGGCAGGTAAATTCCAATAAAAAACATGAAAACAAAATGAATTAATAGAAGGCAACCTTGTAACGTCCTATAGAGTTTGCTTACTGCTGCTCTATTGTGTATGGACACAGGAAGACCGTGGGGTCTGCTTCCTCCATAGTTATAGAAATCCCCCCTGTCCAGCTGCTCTCCTACCTGAGAGTGAGTGGGGAGATGCTAGCAGCCAGGTGGGCGGGTAATGTGGGCGGGGCCGGGAAGGGGGGGTTGTGTTCACTGGGCCCCTCAAAGGATTTTTCTGCGCCAGTGCTAGCTAGGTATACCACTGTCTGTAGAATATTGTTTTTTAAATATTTAAGGGGACCTTTAGGACCACCAATGTAGTTGTGGGGCCACAAAACTGACTACAGTCATGCCACAAAAATTCTTATTTATTAAAGCTTGCACTTCTGTATAGTTCTGCTTGGTTGTTATGAGCAAATCTTTTTCCATTTTGTTTTGCCGAAAGATTATCTTTTAAATTAACTTTTAGTATGTTGGCCAATTCTCAAACTTTTCAAATGGTCTTCATTATTTGTGTTTTATAGTTTTTACCTTCTTTTTCTAACTCTTTGCATCTTTCAAATAGGGATCACTGACCCCAGCAGCCAAAAAATGATTGCTCAGTGGGGTTGTTGTTATTGTTACTTTTTATCCTCTCCTATTCATATACCAGTCTCTTATTTAAACCACTACCTGGTTGCTAAGGTAATGTGGGCTCTAGCAACCAGATTGCTGAAACTGGAGAATCATTCACAGGGAGTTATACACTAATATCTTTTTCCAACAGTATGTTTCTTATAGGAGTATATATTAGACTTCTCTTATATTCAACACATCTAGTCCTTCCGATTGCTGGGGGTCATTTATGAATGCTGCAGCAGTCGTGCTAAAATGGACAAATAATGTACTTGTACATATTTCTTCATTTTCTAAACAGAACAACATCAAATTATGTTTTTTCCTTTCTGTCATTGCACATACACTGTAAAGACTCCAATTTGTTAAAAAATGGAGAAAAAAAAAAAGCTTTAATCAATGGCTGTACATTGTATGGGGGGGCAACCCCCTTCCTCACATGCAAACAAAGCTGAAATGCCCAGCAGGTGGCACTCTTATGTCAAATTATTTATAGAATTTTCTTGCAGCAATATTCCTATGTATTGAAAAAATCCCAGTTTCTATGTATCGAAAAAATCCTACTTATATCTTGAAAACTAGGGGAAATAAGTTTATTTAAAAGGGTTAGTTCACTTTTAAATGAACTTTTAGCATGTTATAGAATGGCCTGGTTCAGCTGGTCTTCATTTTTTATGTTTTTAATTTGTTCCCTTCTTCTTTCAATTTTTCAATGACCCTAGCAGCCAAAAAATATCGCTCTGCGGAGCTACAATTTTATACTCGTTGTAAAATGTAATACTTATTGTTATTTTTAATTACTTGTTCTATTCAGAAAAAAAACTAAAAAATTCAACCACAAATAATCAGTTCTGATGAGTGAAACTTCCCATTTCACTTTGCTGAAAGATTGGGGAAACCATGGAAAAATTCTTACACAAAATGCACTGGAGTCAATAGGTGTTTTTTCTCAGGCCAAATGCACTTGCATCAGTGGGGGGTTTCTCACATGTTTGCCACTCATGAAACCAGGGTTGGACTGGGGGGTGCAGTGCCCAACGGGGCTACCGCCCTAGGTAGCCCCTGCACCCCCCCAAGGTGCCTCCGCCAGCCGCGTCCCCCGCAGGGGCCCTGCCACGCACCCCTAACCCCCCCCCCCCGTGTGTAACACGTCAGGGGAGGACATCGGTGGCCAGGGGAAGCAGCTATAGGGTTGGGTCTGGGCCGCCGGGGCCCACCGTGTATTTTCCCAGTGTCCCAGTGGCCCAGTCTGACCCTGCGTGAAACTGTGAATTTCGCTGACACTTTCTGATGAGAAATCCAGTGGGCAGATAGGATAAGGACATGGATTAGTGTTTTAGCAGTCACTTGTGAAAGAAAGAGATGTATCTTGGCAACATTGTGGAGAAAAAGTGCCAGGTTTTGGCAGTGGTATTAATATGATTAGAGAAGGAGAGGGACTGGTCAAATGTAAGCCCCAGGCAGTGTGCTGAATTAACAGGGTTTATGGTCATGCCATCAATAGTTATTGTTAAAGGACAATGAAAGGTTAATATAAATTAAAAGTAAGTCTAAAGGCATTCTTTTTAAGTACTTACTGCATATCTAAATTCCCAGATCCCTGCTTGCTTCTCTGAGATATGGTGCTGGCAGCCTACAGCAGTGTGAAGCCTACAGTGACATCACTGAAATCTCTCTCCCCTTCCTGTAGGTGCCAGCGGCAGCCTTCCTATTCTCTGAGCATGTGTGTAACTTGATCCTGTCTCCTGTTCTGAGCTACACATGCCCACCAGCCAATCAGAAGCGGATCTGCCAGAGGGGAGGGGGGGGAGGGAATGAATCACATGTGCAGTATGAAGCAAGGAGGAAAAGGAAGGGAGAATACCTTTTTAGAGATGGCTGCCTGTTCTAGAAAATGTGACAGGGCCGGAACTAGGGGTAGGCAGAAGAGGCAGCTGCCTAGGGCGCAATGATTTAGGGGCGCCAGGCAGGAGCCTCTCCTGCCTACCCCTAGTGCTACTTTGTCATTGCCTCCGCCGCTTGTCATTAGCGGCGGAGGCAATGACCGACTAACCGCCCGCCCCCCCTGCACCTCCTCCTGTGCATTGGCACGCATGCGCCGTTCGGGGGGGCGGGGAGGTGGGCGGAGTTGGCCGACCGGGTTGCCTAGGGCGCCCGGACGGCTTGGCCCGCCCCTGAAATGTGAAGTAAGTGTGACTGAGTAAATATTTGATTAGGTGAGCCAAAAGTGTGGCGTTTTTACTAAACAATAGGAGGAGTATTGGGCAGTATGCTTTTTACATTTTGACTTGCATTCTCCTTTAAAGGAGAAGAAGGGCAAGGTTTGGGAGGAGACTATGACTTCAGTTTTAGCTAGGTTGAGTTTAAGGTGCCTTTCGTTCATCCAGGAGGAGCCAATGTAATTAGCATTTTGGGTCTTAACATCAGAGGTTAGGGGTGTATAAATATATCTGGATGTCATATGTGTGTAAGTGATATTTAAGACCAAATGAAGAATAATGTCTCCTAAAAAAAGAGTGCACAGGGAGAACAGCATCGGGCCAAGTACAGAACCCTGAGGTACTCCGACATTAAGCTGAACCAGGGAAGAGGCTTTGCTAGCAAAAGAGACAGAGAAGGAGCAGTAAGAAAGGTAGGAAGAGAACCATGACAAAATGGCTAGCAGTGTCAAAAGCAGAAGATAAGTCCAGGAGAATGAGAACAGAGAAGTGTCCTTTGGCCTTAGCAGTGTCTCAGTGGAGTGTGCAGGTTGAAAGTTAGCCTGCATCGGATCCAGCAGATTATGGGTGCAGAGAAAGTTAGTAACAGGAGAAAAGACAAGACGTTCCAGGAGTTTAGAGGATAGGGGTAAGAGAGAGACAGGAAAATAGTTAGATAGACAGGCTGGGTCTAGTGTAGCCTTTTAAAGAATAGACTTGAAACAGGCCTATTGGAATAAAGAGGGGAAAGTACCAGAAGCCAGAGACAAATTGAATACATGAGTAAGTGTTGGAGTAAGGGCACGGGCACACTGTTTTAGTAATGAGGATGGCATAGGATCAAATGAGCAAGTTGTAGGCAGAGAGGACAGGAGAAGCCAAGAAACTTCAGACTCCTTTACAAAAAGAGCTGAACTGGGTAAAAGGAGCTTTAGGAAAGTTGAGATTGCTGGTATCTGAAGGGTAACAAAATTGTTTCTGGATTGAATCTACTTTACTTTTAAAGAATTCAGCAAAGTCCTGGGGGTATGGTCAGCTGTGAGATTCATCGGGTGAGGAATGAAGAAGTGAGTTCAATATGGAAAACAAGTATAGAGTGGTGAAATTATTACAGTATTTTATATGAATGTGCTATAGTACCCAAGTGATCCATTCCATTTGCCTGATTCCCACCTAGTTACATGTTCTGCAACATATAGCGCTCTCCTCTTCCATGTAATGATCCTTTCAATGACTCTGCTTGGAATACTTATATTATTGACTTACTTATACAAATATGGAGCCAGCTACTGGATAATGGATAAAACACTCTTTATTTAATGTATTGATAAAAATAGGCCTTCCTATTGGTATGTGTAAACGTTGAGTCCAAAATTTATGTAAAGAAGGCCTTTGACTTAAATACAGTCAGCTGATTATGTGCTGGAGTTCAAGTTGAGCTATTTGTGGTTATCTATTACAGAGCCAGAACTAGGGGTAGGCAGAAGAGGCAGCTGCCTAGGGCGCAACGATTGGGGGGCGCCAGGCAGGTACCTCTCCTGCCTACCCCTAGTGCTACTTTGTCATTGCCTCCGCCGCTTGTCATTAGTGGTGGAGGCAATGACAGATCTAATTGCACTGCCCCCCCTGCACCACCTCCTGTGCTTTGGCGCACATGCGCCGTTCGGGGGGGGGGGCGGGGAGGTGGGCGGAGTTGCCGACCGGTCAGCTTGGCCCGCCCCTGATCTATAATATCCATTTTTGTTGGCCCAGATTTCTCTTATTTGTGCTTTTCCCCCTTTAAAGACTCAAAATCGTTGCACTTGCAAACCGTAACCCTGGGAAAATACACAAACTCATTTTTTATTCAGCTGTTAATGCTCTGTAGAGTGGAGAGGTGGAGAAAATCCCATTAGAAGGGTGCATTTCTTTTATTATATGTATCCACTTTACTCTCTGGCAAAACAAACCTACGGTATTACAGAGCATAAAGAAATCCAATGCATTTATATTTTTATTGTCAAAAACTTTTATCATCATGGAATGGAATCATTCAACTCTTTCCCATTTTGTATAAGATATTCCTTAAGGTGATTATTATGATTCTCATTGTTATAAATGTACCAATGTAAACACATAGATCTGGTGGTCTATTACCAATAATTCCTATGGGATATGTAATAAAAGAGGAAAGCACTGGCATTTTGCTCTGTAATATTACTCCTTAGACAATCAATACATTGGGAAGTTTATCTGGGTATAGTGTTTTTTAACACCTTCTAAAAACTTGTTTCTTAGATAGATTTGTTATTATTCAATGAGGAATAATCCTCACCTTTAGGTTCTCTTGATGTGGCCGTGCCTCAAAGCTTTGCTTTTGTTTATCTGCTGTTCTACCTCTTACATTTGTAATCCTAACGTGGCCCAAAATACCTTTCCTAGGATAGGATGGTAGAACATCAGCTTCACTAAACACCTTTTCTCAGCTGGGCCCTTGCTAAGTAGAGGAGGAATGGAGCGGGTATTGCGCAACTACACCTCTCAGTAATTGCAATAAAGTAGATAGGATGCCAGAGGTCTATTTGGATATGCCACAGAATATATTCAAAATCAGAGCTTGACCCTTGGACTGCTGTGAAGATGCTTGGTAGGTTGAAGATATATCTTTAAGGCTTCCAGGTAGTGGTCTGAATCCCCTCCTATAGAAGTGTTCTTGGAGTAAAACAGCCTTTTTAGTACTGTGGTCCCTTTTATTTAGGCCAGTTATGCCTAACGAGAGCTACCAATCCTTAAGTTAAGCACATGACCCATGACACAATCAATTTGGATTGATACTGCAACAGCTTTATTGAATGCAAAGAGTACAACCAACCAATTCAGTGTACAGAAGCAAACATATAAAATGGTAACATACATATATATCTTAACAATCAGTAACAATCGCTTAAATGATGAATTGTAAACATGAATACGCAACAATAGAGCCCCTTGTCAGTCTGCCCTTCCTAAAAGTATCTGGAGAAATCCTATAGCTGCAAAAGTTCCTAGCTCAGAGGACCTGCTAATCCCAGATGCCTTCTACCAAGTGGCCGTTTCCAAGTGGCCCAACCTGTATGTCGTGACCAGGTTATGACCAATCCAATCAGCTTGGCCACCCACCTTAGGGGTTAAGCTATTACCTTGAACCATACCTACTTATGGCTCCAACTACCACCTTAGCAGACTGACAAGGACCCACCTGTAGCTATGTCCAGAACCTGATTAAGATAAAACAGTTCACCTACTGTATCTGAAAACCACCCTGCTATTCCCAGCTAACTAACTAATACATTGTGTACCCACCACCCTCCAAAGGCCACATGGGTGACAACTAGCAAAAACAAAAAAATAAAACAACAAACCTCCCCTTATACTAAGGGATGGTGGGTGAGGACTTTGCTCTGTGCTAACCAACCTAAAATGGCAGCCAGCTTCCTCTCCTAACACTAAATGGAACCCAACTCCACCCCACCACTTAGCCCTCCCCCTGCTACACTGGACGGTGGAACATTCCCCGGGGCAGAGAAGGGTCATGCTGCCCCTCTTCCAAGTTTTACAACACTGCTTTTACTAAGTCTCACTGGTCCCTGTTCTCTGACTTCTCTAAGGGGTTAGTACCCTTTTGGCTAAAACTCTTTACTGGAGACTTGTAGAATCCAGGCTCTCCAGCAGACATAAACCTTTGTTGGAAGATGAAGGCCAAACAGGAAGAACTGGAGCTTCCAAATCACCATATTAAAGTGCAACAGGAAATGGTCATACCTCCTAATAGGGTAATAACTATCCCATAAGGGATTTCCAGGCCACCCTATTGATCTCTACATATACTTTATTTGAGAGACTTAATTCACACATGCTAATGATGCAGAGGCTACTTAATTCTAATTACATTCCCCCCATTCATGCCCCCTGTGGGTTCTCTTGAAATGCAGCCTTTTCCTTTGCCCAGTTAACTCTTGATAAGCCACTAGCGCCTCTTTATAAATTCAGCTACATTAAGCTTATCATTTTTCCTATGAAACTGAGCCCTTATATGACCTATACTTTTGATTGCTTGATTGTGTGCTCATTAACCATGTTGACTTGGGAAGCTGCCTCTGGAGACCCCTCACTCCTTCTTTAAGCATTGAAACACCCAAATCCTTTGCTTATTTATTGTATTTTCAAGATTCCTCTTTCTGTGCATGGATATCATTACTAAATCCTTCTGCTTATCCATAATAAGCCAAGGCTTGTCCCCAGGGACATCCCCTTATCTCTCTGAATGCCTGCCATTTATACTTTCATTTATCTTATCCTTATTCATCATTTACTCATTTTCTCAACACTTACCTTTTAAATCAAGATTTACCAGATCACTTGAAATCTCAGGATCACTCCATATATATGCAAGTTGCTGAGCTGCACAAATGATTGCATGTGAATGCATTTCTCAATCTGTGGATCTTTTCACACGATACAATCTGACTGGAGTCACACTATGGAATGTAAATGTTTATTAATTTTTCAATTATTTGGTGGGGTTGGGGGTACAAAAAAAGAAAAGAGGATTAGACGGTGAGAAAGGCGTATAGAACTTGTGAATAAAGGAAACATATCCAGTATTCATAGCTGTTATATAACATAGAGGCCTATTTATCAGCATTCTCATTTTCGTGGTCTTAGAGGTTTTAGAGGTAAAACGCAAAAAAATGGTTTTTTTGCCTCAGAAATGAAAGTGTCAAAACCCCCAAAAACCTCTAAAACCACGAAGCAAAGAAAGATTAGCCAGTTGGAAAAGGACACCTACCATTGACTTGTACATGACCTTCACAGCTTTTGGATGGCGTATTTTTGTATTGAATTTGACGGTTTTGCCGCATAAAAAATTGCATTTTTGCAAAAAAAACATACAAATTGTTAAAAAAAAAAAAACCACACCCTTTAGTAAATGCACCCGTTAGAGTCAGCGCAATAAATAATCTGCATAGAATCCACCATTCAACCCATGGTCTCCAGGCTGTATAATAATTTATAACAGTGCTAAAGGCTACACATCCTCCATCTATCTTAGTCCATCTGTATTGTTTTCCCATTCCTCTGTGCATCGGGGAATAACAGTTTTCCACTTTTGTGGGATCAGTGTTCTAGCAGAAATAAGAATACATTTAGTTAAGGGATCATCAATAATCCTCCAATTATTAACATCACATAACCATAAGATTGCTATAGGATCTATAGGGCTCTTTTACAAGCCCCGAACACAAGAGTGCATGGTATATATATATATATTTTTTTTTTTAAATATATATGTGAATGTATAGATAGATACTGTGGTTCATTTGGAAGGGTTGAACTTATTAGACGTCTTGAATCCAACTTAAACTTGTAACTATGTTACCTTACAAGAACTTTTTTTCCAACACAACCAACCCCAACCATCACAGTCTACCATCATAGTTTAACCCTTCAATCCACCAGTTTAGTTGCAGTCTCTGCACTCTCTCCAGCTCATTAATATCCTTCTTAAGGACTGGAGCTCAAAACTGCCCCCCATACTCAAGGTGAGGCCTTACCAGAGACATAAAGAGGCACAAATATGTTTTTTTATCCCAAAAATTAATTACCTAATGCAAGACAGCACTTTATTTGCTTAAGTAACCACTAAGTGACACTGCCTAGAGTTACACAGCTTGTTATCCACAAAAATTCCCAGATCCCTCTCCTGCAAGGTGTTCTGGTGAGCTTTTTTTTAGATTAAATTGCTTCTGCACTTATACTTCCATGTGTTCTAAGGTATTAAACATTGAATTGGCCCTGGAATACTAGGAAGGTGGTTTGTAGGGATGAGTGAATCTGTCCCGTTTCGATTTGCAGAACAATTCATGACACTTTGAAAAATTTGGGAAATGGTGGAAAATGCGAGAAACAAGAAAAATGAAACATCAAAAAATAGCTGTGCACTTAAAAAAAGACGTGTTATTTTTTTTTTCGGGTAATCATTTTTTTTGTGTTTCCAGGCCAAAAATAGTTGCACAGGTAAAAAATTAATACATGTCTTTTTAACGTGCGCAACCTTTTTTTTTTTTTTTGAGAGGTCGCAGATTTTTCCCACTGTGTTTTTTTCCGCCCGTTTTTGGAAAAATTCCACCAATGGCAAAACGCGAAAATTCGCTGCAGATCCTTGCCTGGCGAAAAATGTCGCTCATTGCTAGGGTCTGTGTGAAAAACGACCAAAATCACAAAAATCAACCTCCGCCGATGCACCTGCTGCTGATCTTTGGCATGAATTATGTTTGCCCATTAAATGCGCCAGTCTTGTCCAGCTTTATAAATATAAACATGGGCAGATACGTTTACTGTGCAAATAATTCTGCACTGCGTAAATTTTATAAATGACCCCCCCCCAGTGTGTTTCCATGTCAGCTAATGATACCTGTGCAAAAGTGTAAACTGGCCGGTGCAATTACTAATTATAGTTGATCATTTTTTGTGGGGCGTAGTGTTCAATGTACAAAGATAATTGGACAGTTTTATCCAAAAAGAAAAAAACAATTGGTTACATGTAATTAAAGAGAGCCTTCGGCAACCAAACCGTAATGAAAATAAGTCAAATTCTTGTTGGGCTTAGGCAAGCCTTATCCTCTGCATAAAGCCTTACTCGCTGATTCACTACTCACGTTTCACTCACTAACAAATAGTATTCAAGCACTTGTTTTTAAAATCTATAACTGAAATGTATAATATTCTCTATAATGGCCCAAAATGATAATGCAAATTTGACAGTTTTTAATCTATAAATTATTTAATGGTCACTGCGATTAGTAAAAAACATTTCCTCAAATGTTTCTTTGCAATAATATATTTAGACTTCATTTTCTATTTGTAGTTATAAGACCTAGTAAAGGTGACACTCATTAAGCAAAATAAACCAAATTAACGTTTCTAAAGCAAATTCCTTTGCATGCCCTTTAATCAAGCCATTGTGGGGGGGAAACATAAGCAGTTGCTTTTTGCTTGGCTGTAATGTACTTTTAACACATGCTTCATAGAACATTCTCACAAGTATTGGATTGCAGCCTGGCAGCCAATTTTTATCGCTGTAGAAAGCATTATTGAATTGAATTGTTTCCCTTACTTACAGGCATGCTTGAAACAACTGGTTATATGTATGAATTCAGCTAAAATGATACTGTATTTTGGCCACTGAATGTTATCAGACATTAATGTGCATATGAGTGAAAGGGTCAGATTGAACGAATGACACCAAAGTTATTTACTGGTTGGACATAGTAACACTAAGGGGCCCATTTATCGCTACCGAATACAAAAAAATTGTTTCTAAGTTTTCATACTGTGCATATTTTTCGTACTTTGCGTCACTTTGTGTGAGAAAATCGTATTGTGGCAACGAGTACGAAAGTTTCGGATTCATTCAAGCTTCAGTATAGTGACTTTCCTTGGGCCAGGTTGGAGCTGCAGAGTGCCATTGAGCCCTATGGGAGACTTTCCTTGGGCCGGGTTGGAGCTGCAGAGTGCCATTGAGCCCTATGGGAGACTTTCCTTGGGCCGGGTTGGGGCTGCAGAGTGCCATTGAGCCCTATGGGAGACTTTCCTTGGGCCGGGTTGGGGCTGCAGAGTGCCACTGAGTCCTATGGGAGACTTTCCTTGGGCCGGGTTGGGGCTGCAGAGTGCCATTGAGCCCTATGGGAGACTTTCCATGGGCCGGGTTGGAGCTGCAAAGTGCCATTGAGCCCTATGGGAGACTTTCCTTGGGCCGGGTTGGAGCTGCAGAGTGCCACTGAGTCCTATGGGAGACTTTCCTTGGGCCGGGTTGGGGCTGCAGAGTGCCATTGAGCCCTATGGGAGACTTTCCTTGGGCCGGGTTGGAGCTGCAGAGTGCCATTGAGCCATATGGGAGGCTTTCCTTGGGCCGGGTTGGAGCTGCAGAGTGCCATTGAGCCCTATGGGAGACTTTCCTTGGGCCAGGTTGGAGCTGCAGAGTGCCATTGAGCCCTATGGGAGACTTTCCTAGGGCCGGGTTGGAGCTGCAGAGTGCCATTGAGCCCTATGGGAGACTTTCCTTGGGCCGGGTTGGAGCTGCAGAGTGCCATTGAGCCCTATGGGAGACTTTCCATGGGCCGGGTTGGAGCTGCAAAGTGCCATTGAGCCCTATGGGAGACTTTCCTTGGGCCGGGTTGGAGCTGCAGAGTGCCATTGAGCCCTATGGGAGACTTTCCTTGGGCCGGGTTGGAGCTGCAGAGTGCCATTGAGCCATATGGGAGGCTTTCCTTGGGCCAGGTTGGAGCTGCAGAGTGCCATTGAGCCATATGGGAGGCTTTCCTTGGGCCGGGTTGGAGCTGCAGAGTGCCATTGAGCCCTATGGGAGACTTTCCTTGGGCCGGGTTGGACCTGCAGAGTGCCATTGAGCCCTATGGGAGGCTTTCCTTGGGCCGGGTTGGAGCTGCAGAGTGTCATTGAGCCCTATGGGAGACTTTCCTTGGGCCGGGTTGGAGCTGCAGAGTGCCATTGAGCCCTATGGGAGACTTTCCTTGGGCCGGGTTGGAGCTGCAGAGTGCCATTGAGCCCTATGGGAGACTTTCCTTGGGCCGGGTTGGAGCTGCAGAGTGCCATTGAGCCCTATGGGAGACTTTCCTTGGGCCGGGTTGGAGCTACAGAGTGCCATTGAGCCCTATGGGAGACTTTCCTTGGGCTGGGTTGGAGCTGCACAGTGCCATTGGGCCCTATGGGAGACTTTTCTACATTCTTGGCTCTACATACAGATGCAGCCAGCAAGTTTACACACACATATTCTCACTATGTCCAAACACCATTTTTGAGTGTTATATCCTGCCCCTAGATGGTGCTAGAATGCAAAGACTTGCCAGCAAAAAAACAATAGAAAACGTCATAGAAAATGTGCCACCTGGTGGCGGATTTTGGTATGTTTTTTTTACCTGTGTTAACTGGAAAAGACATAACGTGACATCATGGTAAAGGCACTTGGCTGCATCTGTATATGAATTAGCGAAGAAGACCATTCTTGAAAAATGCAAACAAATTTGTAATTTCCGCATTAATTACACATTAATTAATTTACTCAACTAAACAAGTTCATTGAATCCTTATTCTTAAAAAGACAACATCTTCTAAAGCCTAAAAGCATAACAGACCTTCCACACTGAAGGCACAGCCCTTCAGATGGGCAATCAGAACTTAAAATAAGTCATGAAATTGTTTAGCATTCTATTTTGTTAGTAGAGTTTGTACAGGTATGGGACCCGTTATCCAGAAACCCGTTCCCAGAATCACTGGTTGGGGATCACTGACTTAAGGTGATAATTATTTTTGTAAATATGCTAGTGACCGAAAAAGATTATGGCTCGAGTTTGTGATTCTTTTTCCTCAAACAAGTTCTTAAATTTGAAAATTGATAGTTTGGCTTCCCGATGTCATGAAGGATCCTGTGATTCAAAGTATGTGGGGAACTAATATGCAATAAAAGTTCGACACTGCTACTTTTGGCCCAAATCGCTGTATGAGAAGCAGTCTACTTCAAGTTAGTAAATGGAAACTAACAAACTTGTAGCTTTTTAAAGTGCACTGGTGGAGTTAACACCTACGTGTTTAAAGGAGAAGGAAAGGTAAAAACTCAGTAAGCTTTATTGGAAAGGTCTGTGTAAATACAGCCATAAGCACTCACAGAGTCCTCTATTAAAAGAAACACAGAATTTCTTGTCTCCTTTTTTGTGAACATGTTCTTCTGTATCTGACTTCCTCTCTCAGAAAAATCCTTCATTCTCGGGACGGAGTCTGCTCAGCTCTCTCCCTTCTCCGTCTCCCCGCTCCCATAAGAATTCATAAAACTCACTCCCACCCACCCTTAGGAATGTATAATCTGAGCTACCAGCCTACAGCAGGACCAAGCTAAAATGGCAGCTGCTATCTTAAACAGAGAAAGCTTCTAGGGCTTTTTACTCAGGCATGTTAATGGTTTCTGCAGAATAAATATATTGTTCTAGGTGGCACTAATGTGGTGAATCTATTGGTAGTAAAATGCCAAAATGACTTTCCTTCTCCTTTAGATGAAATTATAGATAAACCAAGGGCTAAACATTAGGAGAGGTAATAGGCTATTGGAGAGAGAAGTTTATTGGATCTACCGTTTGAAAACATCAGAACAGTATGGGGGTCTTAACCGTTAATAGGAGACATCATGTTATTGTAGATAATGAATAACCGGGATGCAGCGATACTTTTTGTGCGTTATGCATTATGCAACATATGCTATATGCCTATACACTATTGGGTCAAGTGTGACATTGGCCTACTAATACTTTACCCCACCCCCCCTTTTTACAATGTATTGCAATAATGTAACTTTGTGACTATCATAAGCTATATATATGGTCTTATTGTACTATTATTATACATATTTACCTATTTATTGTAACTATCTCTTTATATATATTTTTTCATATACTTCTTTTTTGTCATATGGTTATTTCTATGTTGACTGTTTTGGGCTAGGGGGAGTTATGTGCTTTTCTTCATATTTCTCCTCATAATTTTTGGTTGTTTATGCTTTTAATCGTGTATACTTTGGTTTTAGGTATTCATGGGGTTAATGGTTGATTGGTGGGCGTTTTCCCTTATGGGGTTAAGTGAATAAATACTGGTGGTGGTTTGGGCTGTAAACTCAGCTTCTGAGGAAGTGGCATACTAGCCACGAAACGCGTCAAGCTGGATGGGTGAGGACACTCTTTTCATGTTTTTAAAGCAATGAAATAAACATGTGTTTTTATTGAATTTGCTACCCAGTGCTCCGCTTCAATTTCTATTTCACTATACTTCTCCTTTAGATGGACTCTCGGGTCTTTGCATGTTAGATCTGCTTGGGATTTGGAGGAGATTTATCAGAAATCAAATTTTTGAGTTTTTTTATAGTTATTAAAGAAAAATGAAAAATTGGCAAACTGGAATGTGCGCTTTTTTTAATAAAACACTTAAATTGCGAAAACTTGATTGCATTATAATGTAAACAAAAACCTCAAAAGTAGAAATCACATTCTATAAATCGTTTTCAACAGGTCTATTAAATTTCTAACTAATGTCAAAAATTATAATTAAAAAATAGTCAGCTTTTGGCTAATACAACTCCCATTGACTTCGACATGAACTCACCAGCTTTTAGATGCTGAATTTTTTTTTTAGTTTTTGAGCTTCTTGCACTCAATAAATCATGAAAATCTGAGAAAAGCCAAATTTTGAATGTTGATAAATCAGCCCTTAGATTAATTATTTTAATATTAGCCTTAACAATCCCCATGCAAACAGTTACCTATTATAATTTTTATTAATTACAGTAAGCGGAAATAGACACAACAGTTATGTGTAGCCATGAAGAATGGCTTTATTTATCAATAAATCATTTGTGACATTTCATTGAGCAGTTCCCATTAGTACATGTGAGGGATTATTACATGAATTAACTGTGTCCTGGGCTTTGAAGAAAACAGCTGGCGTGCAGTTGCTATTGAATGAAAAAACTTTGCCTGAGAACGAGGCCTTAGAAAATGGCTCAAGATCAAAGTCTACTGAGCTCCAGAGGGATCTGTAATATCCCCTATTGGAAAGAAAGGTAATCATATGGACAATTCAGCTGCCAGTTGATGGTTCTACTGTATCAATGAGACTTTTCTAGATGATCACATGACATGTACTGATAACGGTGCTAACATAGTTCTACTTCGTTCTATTAATCCAGTGGTTCATAATCAAACGAAAACCATTCCCAGCTGAGAACATGATATAATGCTTTCGAATGCTACAGCAGGAGAAGCCATAGACGTCTCTTCAACCAATGATGAGGTCATTTCACTGCAGTTAAGTAACAGTCATCCAGGGTGCCAGCTGTTTGAACACCAGTTCAGACTTAATTAACTAGTTCAAATTAATTCTAAAGGCTTTTTGCCTGTATGCATAAAATGTTCCATTAGTTTGAAGATCATTGGGAATATCTAGGGGCTAATGAATTAAAGGAGAAGGAAAGTCATTTTGGCATTTTACTGCCTATAGATTCGTCATGTTAGTGCCACCTAGATCACTTTTCTGCAGAAAGCATTACCATACCTGAGTAACCAGCCCTAGAAGCTTTCTCTGTTTGTTTAAGATAGCAGCTGCCATTTTAGCTTGGTCTTCATAGCTTTCTGCTTGCAGCTCTAGTCATTATAACTCAGATTACACATTCCTAAGGATGGGGGGAGTGAGTTTTATGAATTCTTATGGGAGGGGGGAGCAGGAGAAAGGAGATAGGAGTGAATTGTGCAGACTCTGGCCCAGGGACTGAAGGTTTTTTCTGAGAGAAGAAGTTAGATACCCTAAAAAACATGTTTACAAAAAAGGAGACAAGAAATCCTTTCTTTTGATAGAGGACTCAGTGCAGCTTTTCTGTGTTCTTGTGGCTAGTGATGAGCGAATCTGTCCCGCTTTGCTTTGCTATAAAATTTGCGAAACGGCAAGAAAATTTGCGAAATGGTGAAAAATTTGCGAAACGCATTTGTCGCCCGCGTTTTTTTGTCATTTCTGTCACAACCGCGCCCAATTTTGACGCGACCATGCCCAATTTGCCGTGACTGCACCCTTTTTGACTTTTTTTGACGCACAACAAATCTTTCCGCGCCAAATTTTCACAGAAGTTTCGCGAAACAATTTGCCAATGGCGAAATGCGGAAATTCTCTGTGAATCCATGCCTGCCGAAAAAATTCGCTCATCGCTACTTATGGCTGTATTTACATAGATCTTTCTGATAAAGCTTTCTTACCTTTCCTTCTCCTTTAAAACATACATTTTAGGAAACTGCTGTGGAAATACAGCAAATTCAGATTGAATTGAAGCTTTCTCGACTAGAATTTAGGAGATTTATTAGTTCAACACAGTTAGAAAATTCTAATGAAAAATATTAGAAACTAAAGGCAATAAAGTTAACAGATGTATTTTCACAATTCAAATTGTTTTGTAATTTGAGTTTTTTTTGTTTTTTTTAAAAAGTTGAATTTTTAAAAATGAAATGAAAAATGGAACAATGCGATTTTTGTAGTGATCAAGTTTTTTTCATGCCGAGAACTGAGAATTTTTTGCAATTAAATTTGAAAACTGATTAATCAACTTCCCGATATTGTCATAGTTTTATTAAAATGTAAGTTTTGCTGAAAGTCAAGAACATTAGGACAAAGCTAATTTTAGTCCACTCCTTTCTGACCTTCTCAAAAGTCCCACCATCTTTAAAGGAAAGTTTATATAATGACACACTGCCCAGAGAGAGACTGTATTTGCAGTATTACTGCAGCCTGAGAAAGGGAGTGCCCCCATCTATAGAAACAAAAAAAATACAGAAATAAAAATATAACTTGAACATGTTAAGGTAAACAAAGGTCCAGGACCGGATGGGATTCATGTTAAACGAGCTGAGCTCTGTGATTGCTAAACCTTTTCACTTATTTTTTCAGGATTCGTTGAGGTCTGGCATGGTGCAGAGAGACTAGCAAATTGCTAATGTGGTGCCGTTATTTAAAAAGGGATCCCGTTCTCAGCCTGGAAACTATAGGCATGTTAGTCTGACATTAGTAGTAGGAAAGCTTTTTGAAGGGGTAATAAGGGATAGGATATTTGAATACATTGCAAATCACAAGACTATAAGTTTGTGCCAGCATGGTTTTATATGTAACAGATCTGAGGAAGCGTGTAGAGAACACGCGAAACGCGTTGAGCTACTCGAGACTTTTATTCACTGCTTTTTATCTCTGCTACACTGTAAGTAGCCTGCATTGAGCAGAGTTTTATATCTATATTAAACGGTTTTACACTATTATCGCCTCCTCTTTTGCTCTACATATATTTGAGGTATCTGACCTGCCTCCAATCAACTGCCCCGTTGGGGTGGACCTATATGCTTTGGCTCATGTTTTTCTGGTGAGCATTTATTGTATCTCTTCTATTACGGAGTTGGGTCAACACGTTTTAACCAGTACATTATTAAGCACGTGTGGTGATTAAGATCCTTCATTATCCCATTGATCTGCACTATATTTCGGTTTTTGTTTTTTGTTTCTATTTTTATGCGCTTCCAATCAAATACATATATGGCAAAATAATTGATGCGCGTCAAAAAACTGGCACACGCAAAAGTTTTTTTTACTCCCGACATTTTCGCCATTTAGCGAATTTTTTGCCGTTTCGCGAATCTTTTCAAAGATTCGATAATTTTTCGGCAAAATGGGACAGATTCGCTCATAACTAGTCATTTTTCACTGATAAATTTGCTTTTGTTAGAAATTGTTACTTGAAGTTCCTAAACCTGACTGTTTTGCCAACCTGACTGTGCCTTCTCAGTCCCTTGTCAGTTATAGCTTCTAATGCTACCCGACAAATATGGCAGCCCCCTCATAGAGGAACATGGAGGAAAAGATAGATAATATAAAAAAATCAGGAATTACTTTTATGGCAAAATTATTAAGGTCATGCAAAGACAATGCTATGATACAATGTCGGACTGGACCACCAGGATACCAGGAAAACTCCCTGTGGGCCCAAGTGTAAGTGGGCCCTCCTGCTCCTGACCATTTGGCCTGTTTCATGGTCATTCCCTATTTCTGAATGGGAAGAAAGTGGAGAAGTAAATGGAAGAATATATGCTAGTATGTAAATAAAAGAGAATTGGAGAATAAAGAGGTTGGGTGAGGAAAGGAGGAAAATTAGTTTGAAAAGCGCGCCTAGGGTTTAAGGTTTTCTGGTGGGCCCCTGGGTTCCCAGTCCAACACTGTTATGATACATGTAAAAAAAGGTTTAATTTCTGGTGTCAGTATCTCTTTAAGTTGGATGTGTTGTTTTTATAACCAAAATAGGGCATATGTAGTAGATATGAACACAGGACTGTGAGCATATGCTCAATACAGTAGGCAAAGAAGGTAGAACTGAAATTTAAGACCTTCAAATGGCCTCAGTGCATGACATGGCCATATGGATGCCTAGTAACACAGTAACATAACTCGATCATAACAAGAGTCCATTAACGTAATATAAAGATAATTAAATATTGCTTTCAACTGTATCCAATTCACTGTTACCTTACCCATTGGTGTAATTAAGAGGGGTAAGGGTTTTTTTTTGGTTTACATTTTAGTAGGGGTTATCTTTCACTTTCTCTAAAAGGCAATAATAGTTGCCCATGCCCATGTATTGATATTTGTATATGTAAGATTTCCATCATTTTTATCACTCTTCCTTCATCTCTGAAATATCTGCATAGTTTTTATTTTTTTAACCTCAGTACAGGTATGGGATCCCTTATCTGGAAACCCATTATCCAGAAAGTTCCAAATTACGGAAAGGCCATCTCCCATAGACTCCATTATAAGAAAATAATTCTAATTTTGAAAATTGATTTCCTTTTTCTCTGTAATAATAAAACTGTACCTGTACTTGATCCCAACTAAGATATAATTACCCCTTATTGGGGCAGAATAGCCCTATTGGGTTTATTTAATGGTTAAATGATTCCCTTTTCTCTGTAATAATAAAACAGTACCTGTAATTGATCCCAACTAAGATATAATTACCCCTTATTGGGGGCAGAACAGTCCTATTGGGTTGATTTAATGGTTAAATGATTCTCTTTTCTCTGTAATAATAAAACAGTACCTGTACTTGATCCCAACTAAGATATAATTACCCCTTATTGGGGGCAGAACAGCCCTATTGGGTTTATTTAATGGTTAAATGATTTCCTTTTCTCTGTAATAATAAAACAGAACCTGTACTTGATCCCAACTAAGATATAATAACCCCTTATTGGGGGCAGAACAGCCCTATTGGGTTTATTTAATGGTTAAATGATTCCCTTTTCTCTGTAATAATAAAACAGTACCTGTACTTGATCCCAACTAAGATATAATTACCCCTTATTGGGGGCAGAACAGCCCTATTGGGTTTATTTAATGGTTAAATGATTCCCTTTTCTCTGTAATAATAAAACAGTACCTGTACTTGATCCCAACTAAGATATAATTACCCCTTATTGGGGCAGAACAGCCCTATTGGGTTTATTTAATGGTTAAATGATTCCCTTTTCTCTGTAATAATAAAACAGTACCTTGTACTTGATCCCAACTAAGATATAATTACCCCTTATTGGGGGCAGAACAGCCCTATTGGGTTTATTTAATGGTTAAATGATTCCCTTTTCTCTGTAATAATAAAACAGTACCTGTACTTGATCCCAACTAAGATATAATTACCCCTTATTGGGGGCAGAACAGCCCTATTGGGTTTATTTCATGGTTAAATGATTCCCTTTTCTCTGTAATAATAAAACAGTACCTGTACTTGATCCCAACTAAGATATAATTACCCCTTATTGGGGGCAGAACAGCCCTATTGGGTTTATTTAATGGTTAAATGATTCCCTTTTCTCTGTAATAATAAAACAGTACCTTGTACTTGATCCCAACTAAGATATAATTACCCCTTATTGGGGGCAGAACAGCCCTATTGGGTTTATTTAATGGTTAAATGATTCCCTTTTCTCTGTAATAATAAAACAGTACCTGTACTTGATCCCAACTAAGATATAATTACCCCTTATTGGGGCAGAACAGCCCTATTGGGTTTATTTAATGGTTAAATGATTCCCTTTTCTCTGTAATAATAAAACAGTACCTTGTACTTGATCCCAACTAAGATATAATTACCCCTTATTGGGGGCAGAACAGCCCTATTGGGTTTATTTAATGGTTAAATGATTCCCTTTTCTCTGTAATAATAAAACAGTACCTGTACTTGATCCCAACTTAGATATAATTACCCCTTATTGGGGGCAGAACAGCCCTATTGGGTTTATTTAATGGTTAAATGATTCCCTTTTCTCTGTAATAATAAAACAGTACCTGTACTGGATCCCAACTTAGATATAATTACCCCTTATTGGAGGCAAAACAATCCTATTGGGTTTAAATGATGTTTAAATGTTTTTTTAGTAGACAAGGTACGGAGATCCAAATTATGGAAAGATCCCTTATCCGCAAAGCCCCCGGTCCCGAGCATTCTGGATAACAGGTCCCATACCTGTACATGTTGTTCCACAGGGTGCTACTTTGAGATGTGGGTAGTGATGAGCGCATTTTTTCGCCAGTCATAGATTTGCAGCGATTTTTCACATTTCGCCATCAGCAAATTGTTTTGGGAAACTTCCCCAAAAATTTGGCGTCAAAAAGGGCGCGGTTGCGTCAAATTGGGCACGGCCGACTGTTTCCCAAATTTTCTGGCGAAACGGGATAGATTCGCTCATTACTAGATGTGGGATGTCAGATATCCCTTCTACAACTGGAAGCTCCTTCTTTGCTTTGTGGTCTTAGATGTTTTCAGGATTTGATTTTTTTGATGCTGTCATTTGTACGTCAATAAAAAAAAGTCACTTTTTGTGCGACAATACAAAAAAAATGTGGTTTTCACTTTTTTTTCTAGGTTTTTTTTTTAATTGGGATCTTTGAGAAAATGACTAACATTTGTGGAAACGAGTTTAGTGGTGGTATCAAAAACGTGAAAATTTCAAATGTTGATTAGCGAATCTGTCCCGTTTGGCTTCACCAAAAAATTCGCGAAGCAGCAAGAAAATACGCAAAATGGCGAAAAATTAGCGAAACACATTTGTCGTGTGATTTTTTTTGTCTGACGCTTTTCTTTTTGTCGCCCGCGTCTATTTTTTGTTGCCCGTGCTTTTTTTGACGCGACCGTGCCCTTTTTTGACACGACTGCACCCAATTTGACGGGTGACAAAAAAAATTCAGCGCAACTAATTTTTCTGCTGTGAATTTTCACAGGAGTTTCAGGAAACAATTCACTGCGAATCCATGCCTGGTGAAAAAATTCGCTCATCACTAAGGTTGATAATTGCCCCCCTAAATGTTTATGGCTTGACATGAATTTTCAAATTGATTATATGAAAACTATTCCATTTTCTTCAAGATTCTTTAGATCCGCTGTAAATCCCAACATGCATCCCACTGATTTTGATTATGATTTTAGCCACCGGAAGGCATTTTTTAATTAGTCCATGCGTTTTTCTCATTAGAGCAGCCAAGGTTTCTCCCACACATAATAATAAACAAAAAGGATTCGCAGAAATATGGTTCCTGCAGAATAACATATGCTTTTTATGTTTCCCTGAATATTAATAGAAAGATAAAGTGAATGCCCTCCCTTACTTAGCATAGTTAAATAGCCCTGGGAATATGATGCTGCATATTTATCATTTCATCTTTCCTATGGTCAAGTTCATTTTCGGGGGTAGTAACGCATACTGTGCATGTTTCCACTTTCCTAAAATTCTATATATGCATTTTACATATCTCATGGTTCCCACCACACTTTCTCTACAACTCACACCTGTTAATAATAAAACCCGGCTTCCGACTTACACAACTGTATTAACGTTTGGGGTGTCTCTGTGGACAAATAACCACAATTTTAATACAGAGGAAAATAAGAATAGACTCATTTCCCAAGTAGTAATGTAATATCCAAAACATAATAGAAAAATCAACATTCATTGTGAATTAATCAGAAACAAGGATAATGATAAAAAGCAGCTTCATAAATTACTGTAGAAATCAATTAAAGTTTATCTTTCAAATGTCTCAATAAAACTGTTGAATAGTTTAAAGGGAAGTCTATGATCAAACCAGTTTTTTCCACTTGAAAAATAAGCACAACGATGTATTCAACTTTTTCCCCCTGAGCAAATGTGCCCATAGACAGTAACCCATGACAACCAATCAAATTGTTGTATTCATTGTTCTACCTGGAGCTGGCTGAAAAAAGCCACTGATTGGTTGCTATGGGTTACTGCCCACGGGCAAATTTGCCCAGTGTTGATAAGTGAGCCCCAGTGGGGTCTTTTTCTGTTTTTTTATTTTTACTATTGTTTTCTCTTGGCACTTTCAATTGGATAGAAAAAGTTGAACACACAGAGAGATTGCTTTGTTTTTATGGGTTAGGGTAATTTAAAAAAAAAAAAAAAAACTAACAATTTTTTCTTGCTGATTAATTCAAAATAAATGTTACTTTTGTATTATGCTTTGGGTAATACATTATAGCTTGGGGTATAAGCATCTTTTTTTTGTCTCTATTAAAATTGTGCTTTTCTAAAACTTTCTATTGTAAGTGCTCATTGACTGAGCTGATACAGATTATGCTTTTACTCCGTAGAGCTGTTTGGATTCCCTGTTTAGTTATTGATTTTCCATTCTTATAAAGGGAGCATTTCAGACTGTCCTTCTGTGAGTACAGAAGCCTTTTATATGAACAGGACATTCAGAATATGTGGGAGTGCTGCTAATGCCACAGCTATTATTGGGCTGACATGATACAGAGCTAAAACTATTCCCTTCAGAGTCCCAAGCCCATTAGCTGCACTGTGTTTCCGGGGTCTGAGAATTGACAAGGTTTATTTTTCTTTAATTAAATGGCTTATTGCTATGATTAGGATGCAGAGACTGGCTCTATAATGCACATTATTTGTTTTAATGTCAGTAAACCAAGGGCAGAGTGTAACAGGCAGGGGGGTTGCAAGTGTGTCAAAAATGAGCAATAAGGGGCACACTCTAGCACTTGTGCCTCCCAGGGTCAAAAAACCTTAATATAATTATAATATAACAATATATATTTAAACATAAGGCTGCTAATATTTAGCACTAAATACATTTAGAAAGGAGACAGCATAAACGTTAAAATGATATAAATTTACATGGGACTGTAGAATGCATGGCAGATTTACCCAAGTGCCTAAAGGTGGCCATACACGGGCACATTGTAGCTGCCGATATCTGTCCCTTAGACTGATTCAGCAGCTTATCGGCCCGTGTAGGGGCAGTAACGATGGGTCTGCCTGACTGATATCTGGCCTGAAATCGGGCAGATATCCATCAAGCAGGTTAAAAAATTTAGTCAGATCGGGGACCGCATCCGCTCATTGATGTGGTCCCCAACTGTGCCTATTACCCCAGGGCCAAACGACCGAATTAGCCTAAGTTCACCCAATATCTCCCACCCGTAGGTGTGTATAGCCACCTTAAGGGTTTTGCATAGCCATATCCGGGAGTTGTAAAGTGGTAGTAGGTTTAGCAGTGCACAGTTTCTAATGGGAAATGTTCAATTTCTGATTAATATGGGAGATATCTGGGACAGTAAGGGTGATGACTCACTAAGCTTAAACTACAATCTTTTTGGGTCAGGCTTTCTGTTGCCAAAAACATTTTGTTGCTGAAAAAACCCCCACAAATTTGTTGCTATTTATTATGCAACAGAAACTTTACCAATGCCTAAAACCTGTCAAGATAATGTAGTCAATGGCAGATGTCCCTTTTACAACTGGAAGACCATTCTTTGCTTTAAGGTTTTAGAGTCAAAAAGTTGGTTATCATGACCTTTCCGCAATTTTTTTCATTCCTGTTTTTCAGTTCAGATCTTTTGATAAACAACTGCCATTCCTGGAAATTAGTTTTTCCATGATTTCCAAAAATAAATAAATAAAACTGAAATTATCAAGTTTATTAAATCCACCCCCAGGTGTAGTGTTTTAGCATCCAGTATTGGATTTTTAAAAATAGCTTTTTCTATTGAGTACAGAGCCAAAGGTGAGTGAAGAGAGACCAGGCAGTTAAGCTTTACTACTCATAGGTGACTGGTAACTTACTGAAGTGTCCATAGCGATGTCAATATATGAGTCCCCTCTGACGACCCTAAGGACTGGTGAGCAGGATGCTGTCTGCTCGGCTCTCTCACAAAGGTCCTTACCTCACTTCCTGCTTCTGCCTTTATACTGCCTACACTGCTCCTGCTTCCCACTCTACCCACAACTACTATTCCTACCAACCCCAATCTACACTGCTTTCCCAGCCCTTCTCCCTCCCCAAGTCACAGCCATGTCACTCCACCTGTCCCAGGCTTGCTTCTGGGGCGTCTGAATTTTAATTGGTGCACTGGGGGGGAAGAAGCGGAGGAGAGATTGGCATCTCTTCTTCTTTACATTTAGTTCAAATCAAGTATCTGTTTCTTGCATTGTCCTTCACATAGGTGAATACGTCTGCTGGACTTGAGATGTTGTAGCTCTCTATATGGGGGGTTGAGTTGTCTTGGGATTTTTTTTGACTGGATTATACTTCTAAGAGAGAAGCAGTGAGTAATGGAGTACAGTATATACAAGGCAACATATTCAACCATTCCTTCTTGGAATTCATGCAAAACAACATAACAGACAAATAATTCAAATTAACTGTTGAATAATGAAATGAATGGCAATAAGCTTTATTTTCCAAGAATTCAAGATTATAGGTATGAATCCGTATTCCATAATAGTACCCTATTTTCCCCCAATTACTTTTTAAAGGAAAAAAGTGACAGCTGTGATGAACTGAGTGTCAATAATCCCCTCAAGGTACAGTATGCCTAACAGGCTATGATTTAAGGATAACCTTGTTTAAACTCATGGGAAACAATTAGATGGTAGGCAGGTACTCAGTCATTTCAATTCATTTATCAAGGCTGGGATATCTTTAAATCATGGTCTCAAACTCTCTCATATAGAACAACAAATTGTGCTTTTAAATTGGGGGAGGGTGGAAAAAGTTCCTACAACAATAAGGAATGCTTGAGTTTATTAAGTAAATGTTCACTATTGCAATGCACTATTATTATCCAAATGTACTTAATAGATTCTATGTCAGACATATTGTAGGTTTTTGTATAAAAAATGTAAATTCAGTGGGGCTATCATGGGATGATTAAAGGTGATCACTAGTTCTTCTTTAATACTATTCTGTTAATTTTGGAGACATTGCTAGGTGCAGTTTTGGGCTCCAGACATTAGGGAGGATGTTAATGAGCTGGAGAGAGTGCAGAGATGTGCAACTAAACTAGATAAAAGGTGCTTGCGATTACTCTTTACTAGTACATTAGAGAACATTAGACAGATCATGGAGGAACTTTTTTTAAATAGAAAACAACAAAAGGGCAACCCCTTTAGCCTTAAGGAACATAAGTTTCACATGACGTAGAGCAAATGGTTCTCCGCAGTGAGGTTGGGGAATGCCCTGCTGGGTGATGTTGTGATGGCAGATTCTATCAATGCATTTATGAGGGGCTTTGATGAGTTCTTGATGGGGCAATTATTTATACGCTTATGGAGAGTCCAGAAAAATTTCCCCAGACTGACTTTGCCTATACCCGTCATTACAATTCGATCGTTTGGCCTGGATTCTCCCCCTATCCCCCACCCACGAGTGGGCGATATCGGGAGAATCCAGGTCAAATGATCAAATTATAATGACGGGTATAGGCAAAGTCAGTCCGGGGAAAGTGTTCTGGAACCGTTGGTGGGGGATATCGGGAGAAGATCCACTGGCTTGGCGACATCGCCAAGCGAGCAGATCTGAAGGTGTATGGGCACCTTAAGTGCCCAGGCATGAAATGCATTAGGCTTGTCATATGTCATAATTAAAAATATATTGCATTGTGCAAGGCTCTTGGACAAAGGCTGAAATATCCTAGAACATACACAGGATGCACAGGTCCCTGATAAAGGACATGTTGCAGTAACCAAAACATTACAATTGGCATGTGTTTTCTCCATTGTTTAATGCACACCCCCATGTTGTATATATGTATATATGTGAGTTCATCTGGCATAATTTCTGGTGTTCAGCATGCACCGGATTCTTTAGGCGCTCATGTGCTGCACCTTTTGACGCAGAACACTAAGGGAACCCTGGAGCTACTGCCTGGTCAGGAGGTGGTGGTAGATCCAGGGCTCCCCACCATCCATTGGCACAACGGCACCTGATTTAGAATGGAAGGCAGGAAATATACAGAAGTTCAAGGAGCACATTTTGACACAAAAACCTGGCAAAAGAGGTATTATGTGCAACTATGCAGAGGAGAAAAGAAAATGACCCACTGCACTTGTGGATGTAAATGAGCCCTAATGTCAAAGCTACATACAGTCCACCCCAAAATAATTTGCACAAAAATATATATTGATCATTTATTTTTAAACCTATGTTTCCACTTGTTTCCACATCTTGTTGTACTAGGCAACTTAGATACCTAGCCATCCAACAATATTCCCATTTTCTGCCACCACCGATGCCATTCGCCAGCTACGAAAGAAGTTATTTCAAGACCCATTACTCACAATGCCCGTTTAAAAGAAAAAAAAAAATGTGAAACAAGTTTCAAAACAATAAATCCTAAAGAGTTTGTGGTAAAAAAAAAAAAGAAATGAGAAATCTTTTAACACCTGCAGTTCTCTAACAGAAGCTGTTCATTGGGGCCCTTCTATTGATTGCCCTCTGATAAATAATGTATTTGTTCAACGCAGCGAGATTCTATAAAACGTTTGCAAGCAATAGTCTGCTAAAGTGGCTTTGTTAATAAACCGAAGCAGGAAAATCAATAGTATGTTAGCAAACATTTTTGCAGATATTGTCCCAGAGCTTTTAATCAACCCTGCTATTGTCCATTAGGAGGTTAGTGAGAGAAGCCAAGTAAATCGTTAGTGCATGTTTCTCTCAATGCAGCTCTAACATCCATTGTGCTTTTAAATGATTTATGCACACACTTATGCACAGACAAGCACAGATACAATAGCTTCACTTAACGCATTTCGCTTTATCCAGATGGCCATGATATGAGAATGTAGATGAGAAAGGAAAGTGGAGCTAAAGATCTTGTTAGCAAGGATATCGCATCTACAGAAAAAGAAAGCTCTCCTGGAAAGAAAACAGATACCATCACCCTGTGTATGCCTGCAAACAAGGCATAAATATAATATTTCATTATAACAGGATATCGCAGACTTGTGAAAAATAAATAATAGGTTGCCGGCTTGGGCTTATTTTCTCAGAGGTCTTTCATACGCTTTGCTGCTACACCTACTGGAGCTGGAGGCTGACAATTAAATTGTAAAATTCTAATACTCACATTGGCAAGAGTTTGCTTGACTCAACAATCTAAGCATAAGGATGAAAACATACCATAATAGGCTCTCCCATGACTGTAAAAGAGGAGATAATACGTCATTGCTGCATGTTTTGACATATGTATTGTATGAGCAGGGCTACTCCTGCCATAAGGCAAGGTGGGAATTTTGCCTAAGGAGGCAGTGAGCGGCCAGTTATTAGAGGCAGCAAAAAAACTTGCAAGTTTAAGAGACAAATGTAACCCGCCTTGTCGCACCAGCCTACTGGATCCCCACATTACTCAGCATATAGACCAGGGGTCCCCAACCTTTCTTACTCGTGAGCCACAGTCAAATGTGAAAAGACTTGGGGAGCAACACAAGCATCATAAAAGTTCATGGAGGTGCAAAATAAGGGCTGTTATTGGCTATTAGGCAGCCTCTATGCACCCTATCAGCTGACAGGGGCTTTATTTGGTAGGAAATCTTGTTTTTATTCAACCAAAACTTGCCCCCAAGTCAGGAATTCAAAAATAACTCCCTGGTTTGGGGGCACTGAGAGTAACATCCAAGGGGTTGGGGAGCAACATGTTGCCCCTGAGCCACTGGTTGGGGATCACTGATATAAACACACTACTGCTGACTTAGGGCTCTGGCACACGGGGAGATTAGTCGCCCGCGACAAAACTCCCTGTTCACGGGTGACTAATCTCCCCGAGTTGCCTTCACCTGCCATCCCACCGGCGAAAATGTAAGTCGCCGGTGGGATGGCACACGCGGCGGCGCGATTTTGCGCAAATCGCCGAAAAAGGCTCACGAGGCAACTTCGGTGATTTGCGCAAAATCTCGCCGCCGCGTGTGCCATCCCACCGGCGAGTTACATTTTCGCCGGTGGGATGGCAGGTGAAGGCAACTCGGGGAGATTAGTCGCCCGCGAACAGGGAGTTTTGTTGCGGGCGACTAATCTCCCCGTGTGCCAGAGCCCTAAAGAACTTGAGGCATACGTAGACATGCTCTGGGTTTTTTAAAGTGGATTGCACTTGGCTGGAGGCCTGTAAAACAGTAGGGAAACAAACTGCCACTGTTATTTACACAGCAAGGCTACCAGCCCACCTCTCCCCTAGATCTTAATGCAATCAGGATAACATAACAGGAATGGTGCGTTAAATGCATTAAAGTAGTTTGGATGTTGTTTGTTGTGCAAAGCTTGGAGTAAATGGGTGTTTTTTCTCACACTCTGTGCTCAGAAGTCAATGGGAATTACTCTCCCGGTGGGATGGCATATGCGGTGCCGGGATTTGCCAAAGTCGCCAAAGTTGCCTTCATGCAGCGACTAATCTCCCGTGTGTCACTGCCCTAAGGGTGCACTACACAGACATATTTTTTAATGAGGAATATTGATTATTTAAGAGATAAGAGAAAAGAGATAAGAGAAAATTATTTTCTTGGTCGTACGAAAATATGGTGGTTGTGATCCGGAAGTCACAAAATTTTCATATCTAAACGGCGCGAAAACCTGCTGGCTTTGAAACTTCAATGTATGATTTTGGAAGCCTTCCATAGGACTCAATGGCACTCTACCGCTCCAACCTGGTGAAAAGATAGTCACGATACTGAAGATTAAATGAATTCCGAAATTGACGTAGTCTTTTGTGAAAAATACAACTTTTTTGTGGAATTTAACAAAAACCACGAAAAAGTCGTACTATTTTAACAATACGAAAAGTTCTAACAATTAGAAAAAATACAAATTTTTCTCATTCGTGGTCAATCGTGCTTTTATGAATGGGCCCCTTAATGTGCTAATGTAGGAAGTGTCAACAAACTACTGGGGGAAGAACTCAATTCCAAGAACTAAATTCTGTCATGTTAGCAAATGTTTATTAACATATAAATATTTATTTATAATTTAATATATTTTTATACAATTCAGTTCTTGGTTTTGCATCTGTTTTGTATTTATATCATCCATGTTTATTTCCTACAGTGGCCTCCATGATCGGTATTGAAGGGTATGAGAAGGCTTCCTGCTAATAAATCCGCAGCACTGTGTTAGTGCCTGGAGGCACCTCCACAGTCTCAAATCTGGGCAAGCTATGTGAGGTGGAAAGAGGCAAAAGGCAAATAATTGAAAAACAAACATAACATTTGAATTAAAAAAGTTGTTAAGAATAGGACAAGGACATACTGTAGTACACTACAATGCAACCTAAAGGTGACCAGTCAGGAATGTGTTTATTGGATTGACATATTTATCAAACCAGATGTATATGTCAGTTCATCAGAATGATTTTGACTGCTTTGCAGAACATTAAGACACCATTCTGTTTCATGGATTGTTAGAGCTCAGTGGCACCCCTCCAAATTAGCCCCTATTTGTCCTTCTTGTGGAGTCCATATAGTTTATTGACCTAGCTGTACCTCTCCCACCCACCCACCCATACATACATACATACATACATAGACAATATGAACATACTAAAAACAAATATTAAGAATATTATTTCTAATCAGAATAGATGAAAGGAATTACTGGCATACGAAGCATTAGAAAGTTTATTATATGATTCCCTTGTATATTTATACATAGTTATCATTTCCCCACCTAAGCGCCTCTTCTCCAATGTAACAGACCCAACTTGGTCAGTCTTTCTTTATAACTGAGACATTTGACCAGCTTATTTGCCCTTTGTTGGACTCTTTGTAATTCAATAATATCCTATTTGAGCACTAGAGACCACAACTGCACAGCATTTTGCCTTTTTTTTTTTTTTTATTGTTGCTTCCATATTTCTTAGATAGACATGGGCCTATCTAATATTTTTTTCTATTCATGTGATTCTAGCTGTGTTTCTACCCAAAAAAGTCAAGGATCCTTTGGTCTCTTGTATGTATGTATGTATGTATGTATATCTTTATTTATAAATCGCTACTTATGTATGCAGCACTGTACAGTAGAATACATTAATACAAACAGGGGGTTATTAAGATAATAATAGATAAAAACCAAGTATAACAATATAGACAAATAAATAAAAGATACAGCTGTGATAAGAGTCAAAAACACAAGAGGATGGAGGTCCCTGCCCCGTAGAGCTTACAATCTATATACACTGGAGAGAAATATAATGAAATATATTCCCTTATGCAGCTTTAGCCAACGTAACATTTCATATTGTTCTCAGGTGTAAATATATTTTCAGTTTTCAGTTGTATAACAACTGCAAATAAGTGAAAAAGCTTAAATATGTATTTAAAAAGAAATGTCCTTTCAACATGGGTGTAAATTCTGTTCACAAATCCCTTTTCTACACAGAGAGACAAAAAAACTAACAGATGAAAAAAAAGAAAACTTGATTTGTGTCATTTCCATAATTAAAGACACCTTCAGTGCCCAATGTGCTGTATATTATTTGCCGGAAATTTGTTCTGTTGCGGATTAACACATATATTAAGTTGTCATTTCACATGCCACCTAGAGAGGTTTGGGCTATATGGAATTATGAAGAAATTAGTTACACATTAAGCATATGTTTCAGTAGAAAATAGGTGGCATTCCAGTAAAAGCAGCTGGCCCTGAGTATTACTAAGGATCATTCCATACAGCAGTGGTAGGAGGCAGAATGTGTTCTAAGGATCATTACTTGTATGTCAGCTTAATGTATATGGGTGTTTTCTTTTGGGCTGAATACCATGCAAGATGTCTGCCATTCCACTCCAGGCAGCTGTCGTTTGGTTTCATTACACATGCAGTGCGGGAACAGAGAATGTGTGCGAAAGGTTGCCCTTGAAACATGATTTTGACCAGTAGCTCCTTGTCTGTTTGCATTTAAGTAGCTAGTAATTTTAGTCATACTTGAAAACCCATAGGCATTAAATAAATCCGCATGGTCCCATTTTGGATTTTTAACGTGTCTCTGTCATCAGCTGTAGCATTCAGTCCAGTAAAAACACTCCTATTATGATCTTTATGGGTTTCAGAGCACAGGTATGGAATCCCTTATCCGGAAACCTGTTATCCAGAAAGCACCAAATTACAGAAAGCCTGTCTCCCTTAGACTCCATTTTAATCAAACAATTCAGAATTATAAAACTGATTTTATTTTTCTCTGTAGTACTTAAACAGTACCTTGTGATTGATCCAAACTTAGATATAAATAATCCTTATAGGATGCAAAACAATCCTATTGGGTTTAATTAATGTTTTATAGATTTTTTAGTAGACTTAAGTTATGGAGATCCAAATTAAGGAAAGACCCCATATCCGGAATACCCTTGGTCCCGAGCATTCTGGATAACGAGTCCAATACTTGTAGTAGGTGCCTTTTTCAAGGTTCCAACAAGATAACAGACTGTATAACCCTTGAATATATCTTTAACCAATTTTACTCATCCAGGACATATCCAATATTATGAAACGCTATTTGTAGGGATTAAAAACATAATAAAATGTGTGAGCAAAACACCTTTTGGGAATCATTGATATTTAAAATGAAATATTCCAGGTATTTTAGATGTAATATAATTGTTGATCAGAAGAACAGTGGCAGGGACAATTAAAAGTAGATTTGTAAAGAATTCCAATTTGTTCTCCAAAATACACCTGGAAGCCCAGCCTGAAGCTTGGTTATGGTATCCTTACATCCTTACCTTGATGTTCTTGGAATTTAGGCAGAACTGCTGAAACAGCTGAATATCTGTCATTTTGTTATGTGATAAGATAACCAAGACACAGTGGATCTTGAATGGAAAAACTAGTGGTCTAAAGTGAATTTGGTAAAAAATAAAATAAAAATATTCAAACCAAGCCAAATATGAAAAAGCAACTTCTGATGTATTAAAATATACTCCAAGTCCAAATTTTTTGGTGGGGCCAAGCATTAGAAGAACTAGAGAAAAAAATATATTTTGGGCAGTAGTGTTGCACAGTTTGTGAAATAAATTTAACAGCAACAGGTTATCTGGGGATATTCCGTTATTGTAGTAAGGTCGAAATATACTTTGACATTAAAACATTTTCTAAGCTAATCAATGTGGGCTGAGTGAGCAAACTGACAGCTTTTAGTTCAGGGTATTTACTTCCAAACTGGTTGAATGGTTCAGGAATGGCAATACTTTTTATACATAGAGCCCTCTGTAAGGGTTAATCTCTTTAACTCTGTCTGTGCTTCTCTGCACTGTATCTAAGCAGTCACGAACCGGTTCGATTTAATCTGTGCGTCGGCGAAACATCTGATATCGTCTGCGCATGTGCGCTGATCAGGGAACTTGTACAAACGATACAACCAGTATGTGTATTGCAAACAAGTTCAAATTTATTTTGTTTTGATATTACTTATATAGTAGATAGAAAAACACATCCCATTATGCTTACGTATCATGAGTGGGTACATTTGCCTTGCAATTATTAGTAGAAATACAGAAATTATTTAAGTAGCTGCTGAAGCTTTATTATGCCTTGATTATCTTAGCCTTGAATATTAGCTGAGATAATCAAGGCCGGAGCAACTTGGACAGACAAGATAGTGAGGATAATCATAACAACTGAAGTAATACTTTCTCAGACCTTCGTGATTGAAAACAAAATTGTGTAAATTCAGCATTTAGCAATTTAAACCCTATCACCCTCATTTTCAAGGGACCATACATGCCGTGAAATCTCATTATGAAGTCCAAAGAGCTGGTAAAGCAGGCCAGCATTTGGCTGAGAAAACAAACAAACCCATCAAAGAGAAAGCAAAAACATTATGAGTGGCCATATCATCAATTGGGTATATTCCTTAAAAGAAGGAATGCACTGGTGAGCTCAGCAACCAAAAGGTCTGAAACACCATGGAAGACAGTTGTACTGGATGATTGCATTGCTTTTCATTCAGGAAAAGTCAAGTCAAGCCAAGTCATGCACACTCTCTAAAAAGCAGGAATAGTTGGCGTATCATTTTCAAGTCTATCAAGAGAAAACTTTATGAAAGTAAATACAGAGGGTTAACTATAAGGCACACATCACTATAAATAGGAAGGCCATATTAGACTTTGCCAGATAACATCTAAGAAAGCTTGGCCATTTCTGGAACAATATTCTTTGGACATGAGAAACTATGATAACATATACCAGAATGGTAGGTAGAGAAGAATATGGAGAAGGGAAGGAGTGACTCCTGAGCCAAAGATACCACATTGTCTATGAAACGTGTCCACAAGAAAAGCATTCCAGGTTGGTTTCCCTTGTATTAGAGATTGCCACAGGAGCAAGTGCAGTTAAAGACCATCCTTACATAGCTTCAACTACACAAGCAATGTCCCTCATCAAGCAGTGGCCGAGCAAACTCCACTGGGCAACTCTGCATGGATTTGTGCCATGGGCTTTACATACACTGCCCTTTTTTAAATTCCCATTCTTTGTGCACTTGCAGTCACTATAGGTTTTATGAGCCACACCATTTCATACTTTGTCCCTAAAATAGTTAAAACTGTGAAAAATTTTGTATGAGAAAAGAACTAGTCTGGCAAAACGTCTCTATAAACCCGACCAGGCAGAATATGTGTTTGAAAAGATTGCACAGAGATCTCGCTATTGATACAAGCCGGAGCTGTCCATCATCCTAGCAAACCAGTCATTTCTTTGTCATTTTCTTTGCCTTTCTCTTGCATAAATATAGCAGAGAACACAGTTGGATGCCACACAGAAAGCTCCAAAAATTACTTTAATTGAGGCATTTCACATTTCTGTTGTAGCTATTGTACTAAAACAGCTGGTGGTTATTATACTATAATCAAACACCATCTCACCTAACTGTACTTTGATCAGCTACTGAATAGACACAACTCAAAAGCTAAAGCCTCGGTGTCACAATAACTGTAATGAAGTTCTGTACACACTGAAAAAAAAAATTGGATTTGTATTTTTATAAAGGACAGACGCCACAGTCTTCCCTACATGCGAAATTAAAAAAGCTATTCATCTAAATAAGTTCTTCAAAATAAATCATTAACGGCAGATCTTGCATCTGTATCCTATCCATATCATCAAACACAGGGACAAACATGTTTTGTCACACAAAATTCAGCGAAAGGTCAGCCATTATGGGATGGTTAACAGGTTTACATTTTCCTTTCATTTTCTTTTTCTGCCTTGCATCATTGTTGAAATGTCAAAGAAAAGGGGGGACAAAAAAAAAAGTCTGTGAGGTCCTTTAGCAAAAGTATTTTGTCCTTTATAAGAAGTAATCAGTCATCTTCTAACAGGTCAGAGTCTAAATGCTTCACCGCTGTTATTTATCTTTTTCCGTTTATTGTACGGAAGGCTTAAACACAAAAGGCAAACACTAGAACTGAAAGTGCAGCTAGCAATCATAGGGAGGAATCCATATAACCCTCCCAGAAACCTTTAGGCTCTGATTAAGATCCAGTTGACACAACATAATGGAAACATGCTAAATCAAAAGGTAGTTGGGGTAATTATTAATGCACATCAAATAAATTAAGGTTAAAGTATATTCTAAGGCCGTTACGAGAATACAAAAGGACTGATATACAGGGCTGTGAAATATTAACCAAAAAGCTGTGAAAAAAAATTGTTTTCCTGGGGCATATATATTTTCTGTGTAGTTTGGTTCAAGCACATAAAAGTTTAGCTCTCCCCCCCGCAGTGTATGTGGTTAATCATTAGATGAGTCCCAATAAAGGGCAAAGCGAACTTCTGAGGATATTTATTGAGGATATATACAAGGAATAAGACTACAAACGAATTACTTTTTATTGTATATATTTATGGTATTTTATGCATTGCCTTCCACAGTCTTGATACCCACTGAATCTGTACATTTTCTGTACACAAGAAAAATGGCAGATTACACCTTGCAGGGTGGCATATGTGCCTTAGTTTACAAGTAAATGTAGCAATACTGAATCTAATTTATAATGCCAGCCATGTTGCTTCCCCATGGTCCTTTTTCTCACATCAGTACTATTCTATGACGGACCTATTTACAGAACATATAAAAGAACCCAGTTCTGAAGTCCATTTTGGTAAAATAATCTTAGTTAAGTTACAGTGCTACCATCCCTAACTTGGCCAAATCCTAATGTAGAGGTTTAACCCTATGCTCCTTGTCCTAGAGGTCATTACAGTGTTACCCATTAGTTCTGTAGCCCCATCAAATAATCAAATTCCCTCCCCTCTCTGTTCCTTGCCAATCCCTCTTCATCTTCATTGCAGGAAAACAAACCTTACCCTCTCCACCTCTTGTATCATTTATTGGTTACCTTGTATGTAATTCCGTATGTCAATGTATAAACCCAGTTATTGTACAGTGCTGCAGAATATGTTGGTGCTTTATAAATTTATGTCAATAATAATAGTAATAATAATAATAACTATGTCAGTCTCATGTAAAAAATGTTTGCTGCCATTTTGGTGCTGTTGGTTCCAGCATCCCAGAGTTTTTCATTGCACCTCCCACAAGTTGCCACAAAATGATGCTCTTGCTACTAGCTATAAGTTATAAGAACATAGTGGCACTTATATAGATTGGGGAAGCTGGATTTGTGCCATTATGGTGGGGCAACGATATTCACTTGCACCCCCTTTATTTGTAAGTGAGTTAGTTGGCACAAAAAAATGTGCCGATGCAGAGCAAAAATGGTCCTGGACTAAATCACAAGTGTTGGCAGAATGGAAACACTGACAGTAGAAACTACACGGACAAGTTAATAGCAGGAGCTTTGGTACTGACAAATATTGAGATGATGAGAAACTGTAATACAAAGGTCAAGCATTCAGAAAAGTAAAAGACAATATGATTCACTTGTTTGCACTACGCATCATATAGAAGCCATTATAAATTTATAGACCCATCATACCTTCATTGTTTATTTTTGCTTTCAGCTTGTGTGAAAGTTTTCAGTGAATAAGTACTTAATCCACACAGCGTTGAGTTTGATTTCCACATGGAAGATTAAGGCTGCACATTATTGTGTTCACCTGCAAATAAACACTGACACATTGCTGAAGAAAAAGGCTGCAGCGACTTTATTCAGCCAACATGTAACTAATCATGTACAAGCCATCAGCAGGGAATATCTCATTAATTTGTCACCCCAAGCTTCAAAAACCAACAAGTAAGGAGCAAGCCCACCTCTGTAGAACCCCAGCAGGTAGGGACTAGTGATGAGTGAATCTGTCCCGTTTCGTTCCGCCATGAAATTCGCAAAACAGCAAGAAACACACTATTTTTGTTGCCCCCGTCTTTTTTTTTTACGCAACCATGCCCATTTTCAATGCGACCACGCCCAATTTGATGTAAAATGCGGAAATACGCTGCGAATCCATGCCTTGTGAAAAAAAATTCTCATCACTAGTAGGGACTACCATGCCATGCTCTGCCCCTTGATGCCTGGGCCATGAGCTTATTAGGAAAATTTCTCCATTGCAACTTATCACTGCAACAACTTCCCAAATTATATATATATTTATTTTACAGTATGTTAGCAATATGGTACCATGGGAATGAGCCTTCAGAAGTGTAGCACCCCTTGTTTCCGTACCGCAGGAAGATCTGTGAGGTACACTGGGGATGTCAGCCCTATTTCTACCTCAGCTGTGTAACAGCTGGCCAATTAGAACAATGGGGAGACATGAAACAGCTGGCCAATCAATGTGCTGCAGTTAAACAGCTTTGCCCGGTGATGCATGCACCAATAGGCAGCCAGCCTACCCATACAGCATTAAAGGCGAATGGGGAAATGTAATAAATGTCGTAAATGGAAAAAAATGGGCACAAATAAGAATAAAAATTTGATGTTCACAATTTAATAATGTTCATTAGACTGTAATTGTATTGCAAATTTTTATTGCTCATCGCAAACTTCCTTCCACTGACAGAAGTGGTCGCTAAACACTTTCTGCATTTGCAAAGCCCGTATAAAATCTGCGCAAAGGCAAATTTGTTTGCACAGAGGCATAAATATTTGCATTGCAAATAATGTTTCTGTTACCAACCTTTATTACATTCCCCCCAAGAGCTTACAGCTGCCAGTTTCTTGTGCCCTTGGTCCTGCACTCTGCACCCTTGTGGTTAGAGAGAACCTCTACTTAATGCCCACCTTAACCCAAATCTTTAGCCATGGCTTTAAGCATTTTTAGGATTAAAATCTTGGCTAAAGGTGGGTCCAGACATCATCATAATTAAGCTAATTGGGCGATAGTCTTTATTACTATTTTCCAAAGGCTGAGTATCATCTATACATTATAGTCTTATTGGTGCCTATTTCTCTTCAGTTGGTGACAGCTGTAACATAGCCGTGTAGGCCAGCTGCTTGCATCTCTTGCTAATGTATGAATTCAGTCTTAACTCCATACTGTGTGGATCTCTATAAGCAAATACAAGGAAAAGAACATTTAATCTGAATTAAACATGCTAAGAAATACATCTGCAATATGAAGCTAAGGCAAGGCTCAACTTGGATTTTATTTTAGCATTCAAAGTAATCCGCATCTCTGGTTCGTATTATGTATTGGCCCAGTTTGTTTTTGTTTCATGGGTAAATAGTAATATTATGATTTTATGACATATATTTATTACATTGTTAATCCTTGTATAGTCTATTCTGAGGATGAACAGCAGCAAATAAAATTTTGTTTCTGCATACCTTTATGTTATGAGATTGTGTCAATGTTCACATTAGAGAAATTCTTTGGGGCCTGAATTCTACACAATATGCATATAAAATTATGTACACGGGCAATCTGCAGGAAAATTTCCAAGGGTAATAGAGTTATCAAATCTATCTTTTCATAGACCAGGGATCCCCAACCTTTCTTACTCATGGTCAAATATAAAAAGACTTGGAGAGCAACACAAGCACCATAAAAGTTCATGGAGGAGCCAAATAAGGGGTGTGATTGGCTATTAGGGGCCTCTATGCACACTATCAGCTTACAGGGGCTTTATTTGGTAGGGAATCTTGTTTTTATTCAACCAAAACTTGCCCCAAGTCAGGAATTCAAAAATAACTCCCTGGTTTGGGGGCACTGAGAGCAACATCCAAGGAGTTGGGGAGCAACATGTTACCCCTGAGCCACTGGTTCGGAATCACTGTCCTAGACTAAGAGCCAGATTTACAATTTACCTTACTACTCTGAAACATAATTTTTTTTTATCACTTATTAAGTGTAAATATCACATGAAACACTAATACAAAATAGGGAATTCAAGGTTTGCATAGTCATATTCTTGGGTTTTTTTATGCTTTTTATGTCCAGATTTTTTAATAAATGCATAGACATTCATGCTTTTTTAAAAAGTGAGTAGTCGTGGTAGAAAAAAACCTCTAAAATTGCACAAATTCGAATTTTGATAAAGGGGTCTCCCAGACTTGTATATGGTAACTAAGTGCTTCCTGCCGTAACTTCTCTGCAGGAAGATAGACCGACCATAATACATATTTATTGAACCACAGGAAAATGATCTGTGTTTTGCTATACAGAACTTTATGTGTGACAGGAGGTTAAATTAAAGATGAAGTAGCATGAGTTGAAACATATCTGTTCTTGTTGTTATCTCATCAATGTAGCAAGGTATGGGTTCCTATTGATACATTATTTATGGGGCAGATGTTCCATCAAGAACTGTAGATGGTGCATAGACAAGGAGTTGAATAAAACATCAGACTTGGGATTGGTTTAAGCTTGTCCACATACTGGCCAGTGTGGGCTACACTCATCCACTAGTTTGGATCACTATAGAATGGTAGCTGTACATCCATTCCTGTTATAGCCATGCGTCCCAATGAAGACAATGACAAGCAGCATGACTGTGGGTGTGTTGTCACCTGAGTGGTTACCTGAGAGTAGTCGGCTTAATGCTTGGAACTGCTTCCTTTTGTTTTCAAAGGCTTATTTATAGTGATGAGCGAATCTGTCCCATTTCCCTTCGCCATAAAATTCTCGAAACGGCAAGATAATTTGCGAAACGGCAAAAAAATAGCGAAAACATTTGTCACTTGTTTTTTTTTTCTCGTCCACGCTTTTTATTTTACGCTACCGCCCGATTTGCCGCGACCGCACCTTTTTTGGATGCACCCAATTTGACACGCGACAAAAAAAAAAATTCTGTGCAACTAATTTTTCCGTGGTGAATTTTCACGGAAGTTTCGCTCATCACTACTTCACTACACTCAAAATTCATATTGCCGTGATTTTTGTATTTTTTACTTCTTGGAATATCCTCAATTTAAAAAATAAAAAGCCAAATGTTATCTTATTTATTTAAAAATCTGAAATCTGAGTTTAAAAAAATATCAAACACCTTGAAAGTGTAATTTTTGTGAAATGTTTTAAGGATTTCATAGCATGAAAAATATTTGAAAAACTCAAGTTGACTAAATAGTTAAAATTGCCTTTGACTTCTACATGACCTTGCGTTACATTCACATTTTTGTGTTTTTTATAATCATTATCCAAATTCATGATTTTTAACTTGAAAAAAAAATACTTAGATTGCGAAAAAATACAAATAAATAACCCCCATAGTGGGGCTATTAGTCAGTCAGGCTGCAAAACATCCATAAATACACCTTGTGCCATATCCCTAGACTTTTTGCCGGCCAACATGGTTTTCCATTTTGGCCAATTAATGGGCATATTTGTTTTGTATTCTTTATGAAATCCTTCCATTGTTGCTGCATCGTCTCACATTCATCTTTTAGAGATTTTAGATATATTTCTGGCAGTGATGATAATAAGTTGATGACTTGCATGTTCCAATGATCTGAAGACATTGGGTGATGGAACAAACCTGTGTTGGACTGTTCATACTGACAGGAGATATTGGCACCATATTTCAACATATAAAAATGATTCCCTATTCTTATCTCACATGAGAAAAAGCGCCGTGCAGTAAATTTCCTCATTCCCTTGGTTGTGACAGAACTCATTTTCTTTCTTTATATGAAGGGGCCATGGTTGAAGAAACTGTCAAAAACTATCACCAGAAAAAGGTAATTCATGAGATTTTCCCTGCAGATTCATTTATAAATCAAGTGATAAATTGGGAAATCCCATCTCATCCCAATCCCTTTGATTTCTCTTGGTTTTTCTCATCTTAGGGTTTTTCTACTCAAAGATGTTTCAGGAGACCCATCCATGGTTTACTGCTAAACCTTCTCTCCGTTTTACTACATGAATAGTGATGAGCTAATTTTTGTCGCCAGGCATGGATTTGCAGCGAATTTCCGCATTTCGCCATTGGCGAATAGTTTTGCGAAACTTCCATAAAAATTCACTGTAGAAAAATGTGGGGTTTTTTTTGTCTTGCGTCAAATTAGGTGCAGTCACGTCAAATTAGGCACGGTCGCGTAAAAAAAGGCGTGATCACATCAAATCGGACGTGGTCGTGGCAGAAAAAGGAGTGGTCGCAGCAAAAAAACAAAGCGCGGGCGACAAAAAAGACACGAGCGACAAAAAAATTACAAACAAACAACGACAAATGCATTTCAAGAATTTTTCACCGTTTCGTCATCTGTGATGACAGATTCGCTCATCACTATACATAAAAGGTTTGTAAGGGAATCTGCCTTACCAGCGCGGCGGGGAAGCCCGCCACGCCACCATCGGCGGGGACGCCCGCCGCGCCGTCTTTCCTCTGCGCCGGTTCCTTCCTAGTGTGCGCGCGCGCGCACTTCCGCGTTGTTAAGCGCATGCGCGCTGGCGTGATGACGTCAGCGCGCAATGGCGCGAAATTCAATGGTATTTAAAGGGATTTTTGCCTTTTGTCAGTGCCCGTGATAGGATTTGATCCTGGTGCTTTTCTGAGCCTTGTACACTTCGTTTCTGTATCCTGCCTTGTTGCCTTCCTGTGTTTTGACCCGGCTTGCTCCTGACTATTCTGATTATCCATATCTGACCCCGGCTTGTACTTTGACTACGATTTCGTCTCATCCTGCTGTATTGATTACCCGGTTTGACCCTTGCCTGTCTGACTATCCTTGATTGCTGCCCGCCCCGACCTAGCCTGCCTGACGACGACCTTGTTTAACCCTATTTGTACCGTGATCTTTGGCCTAACTGACTTTCTACAGTCGTGCCCCATTGCTAGCCAGAACTCCTGCTTTGCACCTCTCGTATAAGTCCAGGTGGCATCCGAGTAGCTGAGGGCTCCTCCCGAAGCCAAAGGCGGTCACGCTACTGGTGAAGCACGAGCTGAGACCAGGGTGCTTGGCACTAGCTCTGGTATTGGGTGCCGACCGTGACAAGGTTGAGTGCAAAAACTGTCACAATCCGCCATGTTTTTTGCAGTTTGCCTCTGCTCTGCTGAAAGAGAATTGTTCACATGATGCACAGGGACCTGCATTTGTAAAATAAATACCGACTGTGTTCTACATCAATGAGGGGTGGTGATCGTAAGTATGTAGGTGTCCCCCCCAGCTTTCCCCTATCTTCTCTGTTACAGAGCAGTAAGGACTTTTTTTGCCAGGCATGGATTCGTGAATTTCTGCATTTCACCATTGGCAAATTGTTTTGTGAAACTTCAGCAAGAATTCACCATGGAAAAATTTGTCACACGTCAAAAAAAAAAGTTGCGGCAAAATGGACACAGTCGCAGAAAAAAAAGTCTTGCGCAACAAAAAAAAAAGATGTCGGCGACAAAAAAGTTGCATGACAAACTCGTTGTTCAGCGAAACAGGACAGATTCGCTCATCACTAGTAAGGACAGGGGTTCCTTTTGCACCCTAAACCTAATGCCAGATTGTTTATTAAGAGCAAGGTACAGATGCCATTAGACCCCAAATGCGTTTGTGGTCTTTAGTGCTCTTTTACTTGCCACTGGGGTCTTAGTAAACAATGCCCCTTATCGCTAACTTCTATTATCCAGAAGAAAATAATCTCTGATTTAATATCCAAGATATAAAAGAAGCGCGGGACAAATGTAGAAAGTTGCTTTATCCTTTATGACAATTTTATATTCATCTAAAGAACATCAGAGCTGACGATATGTTACTTACAAAAAATGGAAAATGGAAAAGGTCCTTCCTTCCTTCATCCTTTTTTCTTTCTTTCTGTTTCTTCCTTTCTATTTAATGTTAATTTACAATGCTACTTAAATATATTTTGACTGCAGATAATAGAAAAAAGCAATGTGTTCAGCAGCTATACATCATCACATTTATAATGTGGCTTAATCACAAAGATTATGATTTTTTTTTACCTGTTTTGCAAGGAAAGCCCCTCTATTCCACCTTATTTACTGTCTAAAGGACTCTATCTCCATACAATTATCTAATTATGTGTCATTCTCCTGCCTGATTTCATGAGACACTGGATATGGAGAATAATGATGATAATGATAGTGACAACGATGCTGCTGCCGATTGAGTAGATAATGGAGATTGAACTGATTAGAATGAAAGTGATGATGTGATGGTAGGTTATTACAACTGAGTTTTTGCTTCATTGGAACAGTATTGGAACAGATCATACTCATATTATGCAATAAATACACATGAAATTGAAGCAGGAAAGATATGTATTTCTAACTTTTTAAACACCGAAATATAAACTACAAATCAGCAGTCACCAGTTTCAGAAACATCATCTCTATATCTATTTATTAGGCTTAGTTTGACTAGTTAAACAACTTATAATTGGAAGATGTGGGTTCTAGTGATATTTTGTGCCAGGTTTCACCATGGAAAAAATGCCCATAGACTCTCATGGGTAAAAAAAAAATCATTTGTGGAAAAAAAAATACATAAAAGTTGGGCAAAAAATGCCTATTGACTTCAATGCATTTTTCAAATTTGCACAAATTGCACAAAACTTGACCAACAGACAATCTTTGGGCCTGTTTAGCCAATGATCATTCACGCATCTCCATGATAATCAGATTAACTGATCTTAGATCAGCACATTTCTATTAAAATGCAGGCTTCTTTTGTGCCCACCCTTTTTAGAAGTGGTTTGGCCCAGGTGTGGAAAGTTCAAAATGATAGGAGAATTGCTCCACCATATCGTTTTGATAAATCTCTAAATTAAATTTGAATTTGAAAAAAATTGTATTTTTGAAGAGATTTTCTCAAATAGTTGAAAAACTCAAATTTAAATTTTGGGTTTTTTTGTTTTTTTTCCCAAAATTTGTATAATTTTTGTATTTTCAAATACCCTCAAAATTTTAAATAATGCAAATCTTACCTTATTTATTGAAAAATCATAATTAAAAAACCACACTCGCATAAACATTTTTAATTTCTGTATAATTTTTAATGGGTCGAATAGCTCAAAAAAATTCTAAATCGATTAATGGGACAGCTCCCATTGACTTCTACGAGACCTTTCTACGCTTTTATATGCTTAAGTTTTACAATTGGGTTTTTAACTTTTTTTTTTCTTAATAAATTTTGATAATTAGCTTTTTTTAACTATAATTCATGTTCATGATACAAAAAAAACTCACATTGTGGAAAAAAAAAATCTAAACCCCTTTTGTGCTTTTGTGTTAAATCTCTACATAAAGAAATTGTCAAACCTACATGGGTTACAAATGCAACTGGGCTAATGGTACATAACATTTATTGAATGCAATGGTCCTCGCATCAAGGAGAGTGGTGGTCCAAACAGCGTTCCTGACCTTCAGCCACTTCCCATTTGTTTACATAACAGTATTCTTTGCTTTATACTATATTGATTCATACCACCCCATTCTTCATTCAGGTATCATCAATAACTTATTTGCTGTTGTTTAGTGATCTGTACTAACTCAAGGGTGAATGATTGGTGTGATGGGGGCCCCTGCGGGGGGTGGGAGAGACGCGGCCGGCGGGACACCTTGGGGCACCCAGTCCGACCCTGCATTGCTCCATGCATAATGTAGGTTTATATGAATTGTTTATTGAGGGCATGTAGAAAATCATATCATGCATGACCTCAGTACAATGTTACTGTCTTAAATATTCTTCATGTTATCCTGTTGTCTAACTTATAGGTATAACACCCTTGAGTGACTCCCATTTCCATGAAGCCATGACCAGTAATTAAAGGCCTTCTGAAGCATTGTGATTCCACTGTGATGACTACTGCAATAAAACCCAAGCAGGGTCAGCTCCAACTGTCATACATTCAGTATTCCAATTGTGGCAGTTAACTAATAAAGTTGGTTTGGTTTGTGACATTTTATGCATTAACCTTTTGATTTTCTGTTTAGGCAATAGTTATAACCAAGGAGAGCTGACACTACCTCTTGCTGATGCCACAACTATACCATAACCATAAAAAAATGGTTGCCGCTCGGCCATATGTTGTATATTGTATGTGCTGTGACTTGAGCCCAAGACTTTCAGCTTGAGACTCAATGATGTCAATGACCAGCCCCATCCATGGAAGCGAATTGGAGGAACGCATACATACCCCCTCAGTGATGTCCAAGGCTTCAGATCTCTGGCTCATGTGACACCATGGGAGTATGCTGTCATCCTTCAGCTGTCATTTTCTGGCACTGGTTCACAAAGAAATCTCTGTTAATGGACCTTGAAAGAGATCAGAGACGGGCAACAAAATAAATAAAAAAATGAAAGATCTGACATCAAACTGGGTTTGTAGAAAAATTAGACACATACGATAAAGTTAGAGAAATGTTTTCTAGGTTGATAGAAAGGGCACTCTAGGAGTGTAGCAGGGGGTAAAGATAAATCCCCTAAATCTGCGCTGGACAAAGCAGGACTGAACGGTGGGAACTTTGGGAAATAACTGCTACAATTTGTAAGATATTGTAAGAATTAAGACATTTAATTTGTATTGTTTTAAAATACTGATGTTGTAGGGCTAAAGTACACAGAAAAATGTAGTCAATAATATTGATTAAGTGCCCCTTTAGGCACGAAACGCGTCAGGCTATTTTGTCTTATTTTTTTTTTCCAGTTTTTTGAACCAACCTGTTCTCATTTTGATTTTAATATTATTAAAATGTTTGGTTTAACAATATTGTCTAGCCCCAAAAATCTTCTCATGCAACTTTAGGCAACATCTCTATATTTTATGGAATCATCAAGATATTATTAGTTGCTTTCCTCTCATTATGCCTGTGCAAGTGACATTCAGTATATTCAATGGAAAAACACCCCTATTTCATTTTATCTTGTTCAGCGGACCAGAAAAAAATGCTGTAAAATGTGGGAAAAAGTAAAATCCAGGAACATGCATTATATCTTGGTGGGACCTCAAAAAAATCGCTTTTCCACAAAATTCATGAAACGGTAAAAAAAATTGCAAAACATTTGTGAAATGTATTATTTTTTTGAAGTGCCTGACAATTTTTTTGGACATGCGCAACTTCTTTTTTTGTTGTGCAGCAAATTCTTTGCATGGCAAATTTCTGCACCCATATTGCGAAAAAAATCTGCTAATAGCGAAATGCAGAAATTTGCTGCAAATCCATGCCTGGCGAAAAATGTTGTCAGGCATGGACTAGTCAGGGGAGGTAAAAATGAAGGTTTCCCTGTACTGCGTGCTGCTCTTGTTGCCAACAAATGTGTTATATACATCATTTTTGGATATGTGCAACTGCATCTGTGCAACTTGCAGGTTTATTTTCGTCTGATCTCTTAGAAAAAGCTCAGCCCTTCTATGCAGCTCAAATCAAACTTTGGCATTCTTCTATTGCAACTCAGTTGGAAAAAAAGTATATCTGATTAAAAAGTAGCCCCCCCCCTTGGTATTAAATATGGACCCAAATAAACTAAATTGCAGACAATAAACTAGGAGGCAGATTCATCAAAATGGGTAAAATTCGGATTAAATACAATATTTTCTGATGATCGGAAATGTCATGAAAATGCTTACGAAAAAAACGTAATAGTCACAATAATATCGTATTGGCGATCCGAAAGTGACGAAATTTTCTTATCCGAACTATCTCTTTTGAGTCCCCATATGACCCCATACTGACTTCTGGTGACTATTAGATTGATATTAATCGATTAGATTGATATTAATTGATAAATTGTACTGCAGATACAATGAGTAATTAGAAAAACCCGTCATCAATGTGAAGATTTAATATATTTATTTATATATATATATATATATATATTAATATTGGGGAGGGGTTTCCAAATAACCTCTCAATCTCATGGCACCCCTGCCTAATGGTTTAAAATGTAGTGGTTGAGCACAACTTTCCCTTTTTTGTTATAGTTTCCCAATAAAAGTACATGATCTCCATTAGTTTGAAGGTTTGTTATGTTCTTGGAGTTCAGCAAGGGTATTTGACAATGTACAGGTATGGGACCTGTTATCCAGAATGCTCGGGACCTGGGGTTTTCTGGATAAGGGATCTTTCCGTAATTTGGATCTCCACAATTTAGCCTGCTAAAAATTATTCAAATATGGAATAAACCCAATAGGGCTGTTCTGCCCCAATAAGGGGTAATTATATCTTAGTTGGGATCAAGTACAGGTACTGTTTTATTATTACAGAGAAAAGGGAATCATTTAACCATGAAATAAACCCAATAGGGCTGTTCTGCCCCCAATAAGGGGTAATTATATCTTAGTTGGGATAAAGTACAGGTATTGTTTTATTATTACAGAGAAAAGGGAATCATTTAACCATTAAATAAACCCAATAGGGTTGTTCTGCCCCCAATAAGGGGTAATTATATCTTAGTTGGGATCAAGTACAGGTACTGTTTTATTATTACAGAGAAAAGGTAATCATTTAACCATTAAATAAACCCAATAGGGCTGTTCTGCCCCCAATAAGGGGTAATTATATCTTAGTTGGGATCAAGTACAGGTACTGTTTTATTATTACAGAGAAAAGGGAATCATTTAACCATTAAATAAACCCAATAGGGCTGTTCTGCCCCCAATAAGGGGTAATTATATCTTAGTTGGGATCAAGTACAGGTACTGTTTTATTATTACAGAGAAAAGGGAATCATTTAACCCTTAAATAAAACCAATAGGGCTGTTCTGCCCCCAATAAGGGGTAATTATATCTTAGTTGGGATCAAGTACAGGTACTGTTTTATTAATACAGAGAAAAGGAAATCTTTTTAAAAATTAGAATTATTTGCTTATAATGGAGTCTATGCAAGATGACCTTTCCGTAATTCGGAACTTTCTGGATAACGGGTTTCTGGATAAGGGATCCCATACCTGTACTACACTTTCTGTTCACTTACATCAGTGCTTACCAATCTCAATGTGTTCATGCCTTTAGCACACATGGAGCTAATACCCAGTTATAATAAACATTTTTGGTTTATTATTATTCCAAACTGGAACAAAAAATGCCATCCTAGGAACAGATGTATCATGTTGGCAAATCCTGTAGACTTACTTACATACTTGCATTGACACGACACATGAAAACTGTCATTTTTATACTGACCCAGTATTTTAATGATTTGTCACTGAGAGTCCCTCTATATTAAGACATGCTAGATACGAGTCTGCTCTGAGCTTCATCAGTCTGACATGCCGGAACAACTGGAAAAGGGGAGAGAAGTGAATTTCCACAATCTTTCATTCTTTTTTTAAGCACACAAATAATTTCCCTGAGAAAGATGAATGATAATAAATGATTTTGTCATGGGCAGATAAAGCAAATGTAGGGTAATAAAGAATGTAAAGGGGAAATGCCTACTATAAGTAGTGATGAGCGAATCTGTCCCGCAAAATTCACGAAACAACGAAAATGGCGCGCGGAAAACAATTGTCGCCCGCAACTATTCTTTTGACGCGCAACTATTCTTTTGACGTCTGTGACTATTCTTGAGACTATTCTTGAGACTATTCTTGCAACAATTTGGACATGCAACTATTCTTTTGATGCCAGCGACTATTCTTGCAACAATTTGGACGTGCAACTATTCTTTTGACACCTGCGACTATTCTTGCGACAATTTGGACGTGCAACTATACTTTTGACGCCCGCAACTATTCTTGCAACAATTTTTGGACGCGCTGAGGATTTTTCTGTGGCGAATTTTTACATCCGTTTCGCAAAACAATCCACTAATTGCAAAATGCGGAAATTCACCGCAAATCCATGCCTGGCGAAACATTTCGCCCATCACTAACTATAAGCAAATAAGGGGGATACAAAGCTTTTAGGTGTATTCCTCTGAAACATAGGATTCTCATTGGAGTACCAAAGAGGGTCACTGGCCTTCATATTATTGAACAGCTTTGTTTCAAAGGGGTAGCTCACCTTTAAGTTAACTTTTAGTATGTTATGGACTGCAACCTTGCAACTGGTTTTTATTGTTTATTATTTATAGTTTTTGAATTATTTGTACTCTTCTGCCTCTTTTCCAGATTTTGAAGCAGCCAAAAACTGTTGCTGTGTGAGGCTACAATATTATTGTTATTGTTACTTTGTACTTATCTTTCTTTGCAGAAACCAGTGTCAGGTTGCTAAAGTATATGAAACCCTAGCAACAATATAGCTATTGAAATACCAAACTGGAGAGCTTCTGAGCAAATATCTAAACAACTAAAAAAAAATATACAAAAAAAGACCAATTGCAAATTATCATCATGCTAAAAGTAAATTTAAAGGTAAACTATCCCTTTAAGAATCCAAACCTGCTGTTGCAGTTCAAGGATCCTTCAACGCTATGTGGAATATTCTTCAAAATGCAGTATTTATGGTGGAAACCGCAAACCCTAAATTATAGTAGAGTATGCTTGGAGTTACAACCCCTATATTATGGTTGAGTATGCTTGGAGCTGCAACCCCTATATTATGGTGGAGTATACTTGGAGATGCAACCCCTAAATTATGGTGGAGTATACTTGGAGATGCAACCCCTATATTATGGTGGAGTATACTTGGAGATGCAACCCCTAAATTATGGTGGAGTATACTTGGAGAAGCAACCGCTAAATTATGGTGGAGTATACTTGGAGATGCAACCCCTAAATTATGGTGGAGTATACTTGGAGAAGCAACCGCTAAATTATAGTAGAGTATGCTTGGAGATGCAACCCCTATATTATGGTTGAGTTTGCTTGGGGCTGCAACTCCTAAATTATGGTGGAGTATACTTGGAGATGCAACCCCTATATTATGGTGGAGTATACTTGGAGATGCAACCCCTAAATTATGGTGGAGTATACTTGGAGAAGCAACCGCTAAATTATGGTGGAGTATACTTGGAGAAGCAACCCCTAAATTATGGTGGAGTATACTTGGAGAAGCAACCGCTAAATTATAGTAGAGTATGCTTGGAGCTGCAACCCCTATATTATGGTGGAGTATACTTGGAGATGCAACCCCTAAATTATGGTGGAGTATACTTGGAGATGCAACCCCTATATTATGGTGGAGTATACTTGGAGATGCAACCCCTAAATTATGGTGGAGTATACTTGGAGATGCAACCCCTAAATTATGGTGGAGTATACTTGGAGAAGCAACCGCTAAATTATAGTAGAGTATGCTTGGAGCTGCAACCCCTATATTATGGTGGAGTATACTTGGAGATGCAACCCCTAAATTATGGTGGAGTATACTTGGAGATGCAACCCCTATATTATGGGGGAGTATACTTGGAGATGCAACCCCTAAATTATGGTGGAGTATACTTGGAGAAGCAACCGCTAAATTATGGTGGAGTATACTTGGAGATGCAACCCCTAAATTATGGTGGAGTATACTTGGAGAAGCAACTGCTAAATTATAGTAGAGTATGCTTGGAGCTGCAACCCCTATATTATGGTTGAGTTTGCTTGGGGCTGCAACTCCTAAATTATGGTGGAGTATACTTGGAGATGCAACCCCTATATTATGGTGGAGTATACTTGGAGATGCAACCCCTAAATTATGGTGGAGTATACTTGGAGAAGCAACCGCTAAATTATAGTAGAGTATGCTTGGAGCTGCAACCCCTATATTATGGTGGAGTATACTTGGAGATGCAACCCCTAAATTATGGTGGAGTATACTTGGAGATGCAACCCCTATATTATGGGGGAGTATACTTGGAGATGCAACCCCTAAATTATGGTGGAGTATACTTGGAGAAGCAACCGCTAAATTATGGTGGAGTATACTTGGAGATGCAACCCCTAAATTATGGTGGAGTATACTTGGAGAAGCAACCGCTAAATTTTGGTAGAGTATGCTTGGAGATGCAACCCCTATATTATGGTTGAGTTTGCTTGGGGCTGCAACTCCTAAATTATGGTGGAGTATACTTGGAGATGCAACCCCTATATTATGGTGGAGTATACTTGGAGATGCAACCCCTAAATTATGGTGGAGTATACTTGGAGAAGCAACCGCTAAATTATGGTGGAGTATACTTGGAGATGCAACCCTTAAATTATGGTGGAGTATACTTGGAGAAGCAACCGCTAAATTATAGTAGAGTATGCTTGGAGCTGCAACCCCTATATTATGGTGGAGTATACTTGGAGATGCAACCCCTAAATTATGGTGGAGTATACTTGGAGATGCAACCCCTATATTATGGTGGAGTATACTTGGAGATGCAACCCCTAAATTATGGTGGAGTATACTTGGAGAAGCAACAGCTAAATTATGGTGGAGTATACTTGGAGATGCAACCCCTAAATTATGGTGGAGTATACTTGGAGAAGCAACCGGTAAATTATAGTAGAGTATGCTTGGAGCTGCAACCCCTATATTATGGTGGAGTATACTTGGAGATGCAACCCCTAAATTATGGTGGAGTATACTTGGAGATGCAACCCCTATATTATGGTGGAGAATACTTGGAGATGCAACCCCTAAATTATGGTGGAGTATACTTGGAGAAGCAACAGCTAAATTATGGTGGAGTATACTTGGAGATGCAACACCTAAATTATGGTGGAGTATACTTGGAGAAGCAACCGCTAAATTATAGTAGAGTATGCTTGGAGCTGCAACCCCTATATTATGGTTGAGTTTGCTTGGGGCTGCAACTCCTAAATTATGGTGGAGTATACTTGGAGATGCAACCCCTATATTATGGTGGAGTATACTTGGAAATGCAACCCCTAAATTATAGTAGAGTATGCTTGGAGATGCAACCCCTATATTATGGTTGAGTATGCTTGGAGTTACAACCCCTATATTATGGTTGAGTATGCTTGGAGTTGCAACCCCTATATTATGGTGGAGTATGCTTGGAGTTGCAACCCCTAAATTATGGTGGAGTATGCTTGGAGCTGCAACCCCTATATTATGGTTGAGTTTGCTTGGGGCTGCTACCCTTTAATTATTTTGGAGTATACTTGGAGCTGCAACCCCTATATTATAGTAGAGTTTACTTGGAACTGCAACCCCTAAATTATGATAGAGTATGCTTGGAGCTTCAACTCCTACATTATTGTGGGGTATGGTTGGAACTGCAACCCCTATATTATTGGGGAGTATGGTTGGAGCTGCAACCCCGGTGGAGTATGTTTCCTGCTGCCACCCCCTATATTATGATGGAGCTGCAGTCCAGTAACCAGTTGCAAAGCAAACACAGGAAGGTTTATGTCTAATTTAATTATTTAACAATTAAGCTATTTGTCTTCTTCAGAATCTTTTCTGTATTTTAATCCTGAATCTCATTTTATATTTTTTTTATTACAAATCGACAATGCGTTGTATGTAATACAAAATACACAAAAATACATCTTTTTTTCTTTTGATTATTTTTGTTGCTGTGATGGTTTTGTACAAAACCTATATAATAAATTCATCATGGTTTTTTTTACTATATACATAAATAATTTGAATATATTGAGCCTGAGAATTCTACGGAGTAACTAAACAAAAAAAATCACTACAACAGGAAGACAGATGCATTATTTATGCGTTACACCTTGTTATCTACAGTATTTTACAAGAACCAAACCCTTCACTTTCTGTTTCCCCAAAAGGTTGACATGATAATCTTATCATCTATAACTTAGAAACTATTGATTACATTGTGTAGACCTGATTCTGTCAGCAGTGGAAGGCACAGTGGAGAAGGAAGGTGAGGGGAATTTCACAGTTACATTTATAGAACCGGTTATTTTATATGCTTAGTTCTGGCAGACTGGAACTGGAAAGTAAAGTCATCTGAGTACAGGATTACCTTATACTCTGCAAACACTACAGTGATTAGATTTAATAATTGACATATTCCCTGTGCAGCCCAGAACATGCTGCATACTTCATACTCCACAACCCATATTTAAAGAAGCAGTATAGCCCTTGTTTACAGTGCTGGGCCTAAAGTTGGGGGCTCACAATGCATGAACCCCTTTGCACCCACCCCCTCGTCTCCTTACACAACTCACATGAGTACCATTTTGCATGCAGAATGGCGACGTTCAGATGGGCCAAAACTAGAGGAAAGATGTTAGAAGATGTTTGTGCCCAGTGCCCTACCACTCTAGGCACGTGCCTCTTCTGCCTGCCTCTAGTTCTGGTCCTACTTGTTCAACATGGGTTAGATCTTGACCAAACATTGATTTTGCCTATTGAACAATCACAAAATATCTATGTTTTTGAGCTAAACAGGACAAAAAGGGAAATTGAAGCTACTCCATGGTCTATGGCAGGCAAATAATTAGATCACCAGATAATCCCCTGTATAATGGACTCCTGCTGATCTGTGCACTGCTAATTTGGTAAATGGTAATTATCTCCACAAGAACCAAACATGGTGCCCTGTTCAGTTTACAAAATAATTTATTGAATTAATGTTGAACAAGGGGGTACACTGCCCCTTCAAACCAACCTAATGGGGTGGTTCACTTTTAAGTTAACTTTTAATATGTCATAGACTGTACTGTCCCTAGCAACTTCACAATTGGGTCTTTTTTTTTATATAATTTTTGAATGATTTACCTCTTCTACATCTTTCTAGCTTTCAGATGGGAGTCACTGACACCGGCAGCCAAAAATCTATTGCTCTGTGAACTTACAATTGTATTATCTTATCTTTCTATTCTGGCCTTTTCTATTCATATTTCAGTATCTCATTCTAACCATTGCCTGAAAAACCACAAAAATAAAAAATGAAAACCAACTGCAAATTGTCTCACAAAAGTACAAAAATATTCTTGTACTTGATCATTTGAATTAGATTTCTTGGTCAACTCAACACTGGTGGGGTAGACATCACCCATTAGGCCAAATTCAGTTTAGTGAGAAAAAGGTTTATTATGTGAAAACTAATGAACCAGATACAGTTCAATAAGAAAAACCTATCACGTGGAAACTCTACTGAAGTCTATCGGAAAAAACTGGAACTTATTAGGAAAAACGTTTTTTTTAATATTGTCCATACGTTTTCACGTCATAAACCTTGAGATAACTTTTAAGTTTTTATTTGGACAACTCACTGAATTGAATCTGGCCCATTGTGTGATTAGGAATTTAGCATAAAGAGTGGGGCTAGCATGTACTAATGTACTAAAGGGCTTTATGTACCACTTAGAATTAGAATTAGTTTCAGGTGGGAATTTTGACCCCTGCGGGATCTAGCGTTGGACCTAGGTACCTAGGTTGGATGATAAGAAAGTTATACTGTATAACAGTGATCCCCAACCAGTGGCTTGTGAGCAAAATGCTGCTCTCCAACCCCTCGGATGTTGCTCCCAGGGGCCTCAAAGTAGGCGCCCATTTTTAAATTTCTGACTTGAAGACAAGATGTGGAGGCATAAAGGCCATGTGTACTGTAAAGCAGAGCCTCCTGTAGTCTGCCAGTCATCATTGGCCTATCAAATAACCAATCACAGCCCTTACTGGTCACCGCCTAGGAAATGTTTTCATGCTTGTGTTGCTCCCCAACAGTTTTTACATATAAATGTTGCTCACCAGTAAAAAAAGGTTGGGGACCCCTGCTGTATAACATAGCGGGGTCCTAGAAAGACAGTAAGAAATGCATATTTGACTGTGAATGTTACATGTCTACATGTTGCCAGGAAAATACTGTATGATTTGCCACTTTAGAGAAAAGTATTACACATGCCCATCTTATTCTTTTCTTCCCTATTGTTCTTTCCACGAGTGATTACTTTTAAGTGGTTGTCAATTACTTGATGTGGGAAGGTATCTCTGTCCCCTGTAGGGCAGTGTGATGATTTCCATATTAAGATCCATGATTTGCACAAATCAAAGAATGCTTTCCATTTTGGAAAGGATATTTAATGGTATGTTGCATTAATGTATGCCATAATAATGTGTGCCTTTGTATTTGTACATTGATTACATTTAGTTACCACTGCCTTATAAAAACACGGCTTCCCCTACAAATGATATTATACTGTATCAAAGTTTCAGCAGGTCTCACTGCATTTTTATATAACGATTTGCCTGCTACTCATCACATGCCAAAGAGAAGTGTACCTTGTGTTAGGAAAAGGAAATGTCAGGTAATCAGCACAGCAGCGGCCCTAGAATCAACTTACCCAATCTGTCAGCCTGCAGGAAAAATCCATCTACAAGGGATGAGCTAAGTCAGCTCTTAGGTCCCAAAGCAGTTTATGGTTAAGGGATCGGCCTGTCTGGGCACAGGTGGTTCTGTCATTAACGAACACAGACTGTATCTCTCTAAACAGCTGAGATGATTTGGATAAGGGGATCTATAAACCAGACATGTTGTTGAGTGTGAAAATAAAAATGCATTCCCAATCTGGGGCACAACAGTACAGACAGGAAACCCAGCTGCTGAGTGGGAGAGAGAGGTAGAAATGTACCAGACTAGCTGTGAAAAATCTTCTGCAACATCATTGTCTATAACACTCGGAGGGGCGTATTTATTAACACTGGAGACAAACATCACTGGTGATGTTTGTCTCCATTGTTAATAAATATGTCCTTATGGCATAGATCAAATTTAAAGTGTCTTCATTGTCTTCACAATCACTAGCCTGAGTCTCTGGCAAAAATGTACATCTGGAGCCCAAGTATGCACTTCTATGGTAGTGTGTGGTAATTGGTGAATGGAATGTCTTCCAGTGCGATACAAACCATCTTGGAAGAGATTAGGTGAAACTTTTTGCTAGGTATGCCATTGGGTAGTTACTTGTAGTAACCTGTAGTATAACTTGTAGTATAATATAGAGATGTCTTTTTCTTTTTTTATTAAACTGCTCTCTGGTTTCCAGTTACCGTAGAAACCAGGCAGCTGTTTGTAAGTGAAAATGGAAGAAGAATAAGCTGAAAATGCTGATATGACAGAATTTACCCCAACTACTAGAATGGATTTGCGCCAGAGGTTGGAACCTTCTGTTCGATCCTCACTTTGTGCATAGGGTCATTATTGTGCTGAAACAGAAACAGAATTTCCCAAACATTTGCCACAAAGTAAGAAGCACAATTTTTTTTAAAAAAAATGTCATTGTATGATGTAGTGACCTGTGTTGGCAGTAATGGCTCCATCCAGTTCCAGTAATTAGAAGGGGTATCCTCATTATTTTTGCCATATAGTGGAACTTAATCCTGTACTTCTATAAATACATGTTTGTGGAAATAACGTAAATGTTGTGAACTTTTTCTCAAATGAAAGAAGACCAAAACCAAGTTCTGTTGGTAAATATACACTGGACATATTTGAAATGATTATACAATGGACTAAGGGCAGTGTATCGGCAGAAAATAAAAGTCACGTTGGGGTCACATGTGAACCTATACATTGATATATATCCATGTGCAGTTAGGAATGTAGCAACGAGTGAAACATAAAATAATCACTGCCATTGGTACTGATCCAAAGAAAGCTTCTCTAACATTCAAGCACGTAGTTAATTCCATAACCAAGCTCACTAAATATGTATATAATTACAGGAGGATTTGAATCTTTTCCATCGCAAAATATTTTTTTTGGCTTCTTGAAGGTTGTTACTTAAGATTTTGTGTGTTTTTTCTGCTTGGTGTATTTACATTCATATGAACTGCTAAACTCTGAACTCGCAAGGCCATAGAACAGTGCAATTCCTTCCGTTTCTCTGGAACTTTTTCCCTGGTGTTATTCTCCCTGGTGACAGAAAAGGCACAGCCCAAAAAGACACAGGCCTCTCCCATTAGAGTGGGAGCCTAAATGCAACACACCAAGGAAACCCTGAATTTAAAGAAGCAGTAGCTCCAGGGTTCCCCATCTGCAGTAGGTGCACTTGAACCTCTAGTCCACACCAGCCGAAGTTCTAAATGCCTACCCAGTTCCCATGCACAAGAACATTTGGGGGCTGATTTACTAAGACACGAATTCCGACCGAATTGGAAAAATTCCGATTGGAAAACGAACATTTTGCAACTTTTTCGTATTTTTTGCGATTTTTTCGGCGCCTTTACGACTTTTCGGAAATGATCGCGACTTTTTCGTTACCAATACGATTTGCGCGAAAAAAAGCGAGTTTTTCGTAGCCATTCCGAAAGTTGCGATTTTTTCGTAGCGTTAAAACTTGCGCAAAAAGTTGCGATTTTTTCGTAGTGTTAAAACTTGCGCAAAACTCCGCGCCTTTTAAGTTTTAACGCTACGAAAAAAGCGCAACTTTTCGCGCAAGTTTTAACGCTACGAAAAAATCGCAACTTTCGGAATGGCTACGAAAAACTCGCGTTTTTCCGCAAAAATCGTATTGGTAACGAAAAAGTCGCGATAATTTTCCGAAAAAAACGCAAAATACCGATCATTACGAAAAAAACGCAATCGGACGCATTCGGCCCGTTCGTGAGTAAGTAAATGGGCCCCTTGGTGTAATACCCCTTAGGCTTGGTAACTTACTGTATGGAGTCCTGCATGGGTCTGTTCTTTTAGACCTGCACCCAACCAGGACCCCCGTATGTGTAATCTGATTCAGATCTGTGCACCTGCATTGGCTATGATATCTTTTCATACCTGAAACGGACAGTATTTTGGGGCGGGACTGATTGAGGATCCAGAAGTGAGGTCATAAATTAGGGGAGCTCAGGTTTTTTTTTTTAAGTATTAAAGCTGCTAGAAAACCCCCCCCCACCAATTACCTCCACTGTGTACCCGCAAACCACCCGCACAGTCTGAGATTTTCTGCCCAAAATCTGAATGATTTGTGGGTATTCCTTGGGTACCTGACCTGCTGCAAGAGTCAAGATGCTTCCGTTTGTAGCCCTATGATAACCTTGTATATTAAGCATTAGGAGAGTTAGAAGATGAGGCATAACATGTTTGGAAGCCCCTTATATACTTACCTAGTTCCTGACACTCAAACAACTGAATTTGCTGCATTTTGCCTACAAGGTGAGATGTATTGCTTCCAGATACCTGGATGGTATGCCTATAAGCACATATCATAGATAAAAGCCATTCTCATATTTTGTTATGCATTTGATACACTATGGGGCTGATTTACTAATCCACGAATCCGAATGGGAAAAATTCAGATTGGAAATTAACATTTTGCAACTTTTTGATATTTTTTGCGATTTTTTCGTCATCGTTGCAACTTTTTCGTGAATTGTCACAACTTTTTTGTATTGATCGCTAGTAAACGGCGGGCAAACCTTTCCAATTTTTTTCGCAAAGGCTACGAAAAAGTCGCGACAATTCGCGCAAGTCGTAATGGCTACGAAAAAGTCGCGACGGCAACGGAAAAGTCGCAAAAATACCGATCATTTCGAAAAAAAACGCATTCGGACACCTTTGGACCTTTCGTGGATTAGTAAATCGGCCCCTAAGTTTCCCAACAAATAGAACATAGGTGATTAATGGACATTAGTGATGAGCGAATCTGTCCTGTTTCGCTTCACCATAAAATTCGTGAAACGGCGAATAATTTGAGAAACAAATTTGTCGCACAATTTTTTTTTGTTACCCGCGTCTTTTTGGGTCCCCCTCATCTTTTTTTTTTTTGCACCCATTTTTGATGCGACCGCGTCCATTTTTGCTGTGACTACGCCCAATTGGACACACAACAAATTTTCACAGAAGTTTTGTGAAACAATTCGCCAATGACGAAATGCAGATATTCGCTGGTGAATAAAATTCTGCCTCTAACGTTGACTAACCTTCACAAACATCCCGTCATCCTTCCTTTTTAGAGGGTTCTTTTACATTCAGTACTTCTTGAGTAGAGATGTAGCGAACTGTTCGCCGGTGAACTAATTCGCGCGAACATCGGGTGTTCATAAGTTCGCGAACTTTTCGCGATGTTCGCAATTTGGGTTCGCCCTAGGCGTTTTTCCGCTGCTTTTTTTCGCTGCGTAATTTCTTGGCCTAAAAACGCCGCACAAGCCACACATGGCGTTTTTCAGCCTACTACTGGTGTAAGCAAATCCTGTTTCCATGGTGCTAATAGTGCGAAATAGCAAAAAAAGCTGCGTATTTCCGCTAGGTCTGCCAGCTGATTTTACGCAACGCTGTGTCAACAACGTATTTTTCAGAGAAATTTTTGCCCTTGATCCCCCTCCTGCATGCCCCTGTCCAGGTCGTGGCACCCTTTAAACAACTTTAAAATCAGTTTTCTGGCCAGAAATGGCTTTTCTAGTTTTTAAAGTTCGCCTTCTCATTGAAGTCTATGGGGTTTGCAAAGTTCGCGAACTTTCACGTTTTTTGGCGTAAGTTCGCGAACGGGTTCGCAAACTTTTTTTTTGAGGTTCGCTACATCCCTATTCTTGAGAAATGTGCATGATCCAATCAAGAAATCTTGGGGTCACATAATGGTTGATATAATTGGACATCACACCAAAGTATATAGAGAGAGCCAAATCCTTGTTTGTTGCCAGGACTATTTCCCTTTATAATTCTACATTTGTTTCACATTTCATCTCTTCCCAATACAGGTAGTTCTCAATGGATTCTGTGTGCTTGTTGGATTAGACCTGACTTAGGTGTTCCTTTAGTCTTATCACTGAAAGATATGCAGGCCCGGATTTGTGGAAAGGCCACAAAGGCCCGGGCCTAGGGTGGCACAATTTGGCGCCCCGCCGCACCAAAATATTAAAGTTTTTCTTGTATGCGGAGCAATGGGGACCTCTCCCCCACAGCTCCGTATGCAATTGAAAAGACCCGCGCATGCGCGATCTCCAGCTGCCTTGGGGGGGTGCGCACATGTGCACGTTCGCGCATGAGCGGGGGGGGGGGCGACGGACAGGGGGCGGCCTCGGGGCGCCCGGCTTATAAATCCGGCCCTGAAGATATGGCTCATAGTGCATACACTATAGAACACCACCCAGAAAAATACAAACTTTTTAGCCTGATATATCAGTGTTATTTTTGGAGAGGAAGGTGTCAACTTTTACATGGACACAATGTTCTCAGTACTTTCACTGTACTACCCATGTGTTTATTCTAGCAAAGCCAGCCAATCTTCACTTCTGTTTTTATCATTAGTACCGAGACGCTTTCTACTTTCAAGAAAGTGTTGAGGAGTATTAATCATCTTGGTGACCATGCTGATAGAAGGTTGGATCTGAATTCTGAGCACATTTCTTAGCATCTAGTTTCATCACTCATTTCACTCATTCCCTTATTCTGTTATATTCATATATATGTGTATAAATGCATATAATATATCACGTTGAATTGAAAGGGTTATAATTTTACTACAGCTGGGAACAATTGCAGCTACAGTATATCAGAGGAAAAGAGAAGTCCTCACAGTTTGAGAAAATCATTCCCTCTCTCACAATGTTGTTACCATTGTTATACATAAATACACCTAGAATTTGTATAAACCGCATGGTAACCTTACAATGAAGCAGTTGTGATGTCAGAACTACTGGATTATAGTTACATAGTTAGAGACAGATTTAATCAAAGTCAAAATTTTCTCATTTTTATTTTTAAAAAAACACAAATAAATGTCAGCAATGAGCGAAATTTTTTGGCAGGCATGGATTCACTGTGAATTTCCATGTTTCCCCATAGGCGGATTTTTTTGCGAAACCAGCGCAAAAATTTGCCATGGGAAAATTGGGCGTGTTACAAAAAAAATTGACTCACCAATCAAAAAAACTGTTGCGCACATCATTTTTTTCATGCGAGCATGAAAAAATTGATGCACGGGTCAAAAAATTTTTTTGACATGCATCATTTTTGCCATTTCGAGAATTTTTCGGCAAAGCGAAACAAGACAGATTCACTCATCACTAATGGCAGTCATTTATTAAGAGATCTGAACTGAGAAAGTATGAACGAAAAAAAGTCACATAAACTAGGTTTTCCACTTGTCGCATGATAACTGTGACTTTTTCACATTGCACAACAAAAATCAGTGTAAACAAAAACTTAGAAAACCACGAAGCCAAGAAAGATCTTCCAGCTGTAAAAGTGACATCTGCCATTGACTTCTACATGATCTTGACAGGTTTTAGATGGAGCATTTTCAAATTTGGCATTGTCACAGTTTCATCACATTATAAAGCTATGACTTTTTTGGGATTTCGGCGACAAAAATCCTGACTGATTAAAACCGATGGAATATGAATCTGATGCATAAGATTTTTTTTTCACTAGTGATGGGCGAAAAAATTCGGCAGCCATGGATTCACAGTGAATTGTTTCTCACGTCAAGAAGAATAGTCTCTCTTCAAAATAATTGTCTCGCAACAAAAAGAACTGTTTCTCTTATCAAAAGAATTGTCGCGTTTCCCCGTTTTGCAAATTTTTTGGCGAATCTTTTGAAAGAATTCTTTGGCAAAGTGAAACGGGACAGATTCGCCCATCACTGTTTTTCACTGCTAATTTCAAATAAGTTTTTTGTATTCCAATTATTTCAGTAAATAAGCAAATATTCATGTATGTTAAACACTTCAGTTTATTTACAGGTATATTGAAAAAAAAACTCTAAAATGTACAAATTCGAAAATTACTAAATAATATTCTAAAACATCCATACCTTAAAAACACAGGGGCTGATTTATCAAGGTTTAAATTCGAATTTTTACAAAAACTCTGAGTGTTTGTAGACCCATTGAAAATGATGAGTAGAATACAAATTTACTGTGTACTTTCCAGTTTTCTTTAATTAGATCAAATTTTATCTTCAAGTTTTTAAATAAATAAGCACACTTTAAGGGGCACATTTACTAACCCACGAACGGGCCGAATGCGTCCGATTGCGTTTTTTTCGTAATGATCGGTATTTTGCGATTTTTTCGAAAAATTGTCGCGAATTTTTCATTACTAATACGATTTGTGTGAAAAAACGCGAGTTTTTCGTAGCCATTCCGAAAGTTGCGCAAAATCTGGCGATTTTTCGTAGTGTTAAAACTTGCACAAAAAGTTGCGATTTTTTCGTAGCGTTAAAACTTGCGCGAAACGTTGCACGAAAAAGGCGCAACTTTTCGCACAAGTTTTAACGCTACGAAAAAATCGCCAGATTTTGCGCAACTTTTGGAATGGCTACGAAAAACTCGCGTTTTTTCGCGCAAATCGTATTGGTAACGAAAAAGTCGCGACAATTTCCGAAAAGTCGTAAAGACGCCGAAAAAAACGCAAAAAATACGAAAAAATCGCAAAATGTTCGTTTTCAAATCGGAATTTTTCCAATTCGGTTCTGATTCGTGTCTTAGTAAATGTGCCCCTTAGTGTGGTAAAATTTTGAGGTTATTCAATTTTAAAAAAAACTCTAAAATTCACAAATGTGTATTTTGATGTATAAGCATTATATATTCTATCAGTTTCTATTCCTCAGGATATCCACTAAATCCACTGTATGATTCCACATTGTTGCTGACGTTATATACTTCTACACACTGCAACACACTTAGGGGCATATTTATTATGCTGTGTAAAATAACAGCGAGAAAACTCGGCACACTTCGGCAGACTTTTCTGCGTAAAAAACGGCGTAGCATTGGCTTAATTTTTTTTACGCATTTTTTTCTTCTGCCAGAACTTAAAATAACGGTGTAAAATCTGGTGTTCGAATAGTGATCTCCGTTTAGGCAGCTTTTTAAGCAAATTCATTTTACACAGCATAATAAATATGCCCCTAAGGGGCAGATTTACTAATCCACGAATTCGAATCACGAATGGGTAAAATTCGGATTGGAAACGAAAATTTCCGAAGATCGCAAATATCCCAAAAATGTTTACGAAAAAATCGTATTAGTCACAATAATATCGTATTGGCGATCCGAAAGTCACGAAATTTTCATACTGACCATTGTAAACAGCAGCAGAGCCTTTCCAAATTTTTCGGGCGAGCACAAAAAAAATGGCGAGAATACGCTTGGAGCTTTCGAATGAATCTTCCTCTAAGAGTAGGCAATTTTTTAAAATGCTGTTGTCCAGTCTGAGCCCCCCAAATAATCCTTAGAGCCCTCTAGGGGGCTAGCAACACAGGACAATATCTAAAGGGCATTTTATGTACAGGTATAGGACCCATTATCCAGAATGCTCGGGACCAAGGGTATTCCGGCTAAGGGGTCTTTCCGTAATTTGGATCTCAATACCTTAAGTCTACTTAAAAATCAATAAAACATTAATTTAGCCCAATAGGATTGTTTTGCATCCAATAAGGATTAATTATATCTTAGTTGGGATCAAGAACAGGTACTGTTTTATTATTACAGAGAAAAGGAAATCATTTAACCATTAAATAAACCCAATAGGGCTGTTCTGCCCCAAATAAGGGGTAATTATATCTTAGTTGGGATCAAGTACAGGTACTGTTTTATTATTACAGAGAAAAGGGAATCATTTAACCATGAAATAAACCCAATAGGGCTGTTCTGCCCCCAATAAGGGGTAATTATATCTTAGTTGGGATCAAGTACAGGTACTGTTTTATTATTACAGAGAAAAGGGAATCATTTAACCATTAAATAAACCCAATAGGGCTGTTCTGCCCCCAATAAGGGGTAATTATATCTTAGTTGGGATCAAGTACAGGTACTGTTTTATTATTACAGAGAAAAGGGAATCATTTAACCATGAAATAAACCCAATAGGGCTGTTCTGCCCCCAATAAGGGGTAATTATATCTTAGTTGGGATCAAGTACAGGTACTGTTTTATTATTACAGAGAAAAGGGAATCATTTAACCATGAAATAAACCCAATAGGGCTGTTCTGCCCCCAATAAGGGGTAATTATATCTTAGTTGGGATCAAGTACAGGTACTGTTTTATTATTACAGAGAAAAGGGAATCATTTAACCATTAAATAAACCCAATAGGACTGTTTTGCCCCCAATAAGGGGTAATTATATCTTAGTTGGGATCAAGTACAAGGTACTGTTTTATTTCTACATAGAAAAAGGAAATCAGTTTTAAAATTCTGAATTATTTGATTAAAATGGAGTCTATGGGAGATGGGTATTCCGTAATTCGGAGCTTTCTGGATAATGGGTTTCCGGATAAGGGGTCCGATACCTGTATTTTAAAACCTAAAGCTATCCACTTACATGTATATAAGCTTGTCTGGCCAGGTCAGCACCATTCGTTGTTCCAAACTGGGCTGATCTAAAGAGCTAACACTTATACCAAAAATCAAATCACATGTGAGACCTCACAAGTCAGCATTGATGCACTAAATCTTATTAAGCCCAGGCTTAGTTCAGTGCTAGCCAAGATTACTGTGATTATTACTTGCATGCAACAAAACATTATAAATGGGTAAAGCGGATATTCAACTTTCTTTGCTAAGTCCCTTTATAAATGAGGCCCATCATTTTTACTGTTGGCTTTAGTTGCTCTTTAATTATCCATCAAAGCAAGGATTTCATTTAGTTATTGTCAGTCAAGCGTAATACTTGATTAAGATATAGTCAGGAAGAGGCTACCTTCTGTCTTTTCTACCTAAAGACTATTGCATTTAGCATATAAGAGCTATATTTCATTATGACAAAGAATTTCAGGATTGTCTGGCATTGGATATGGTTCATTTGTTTAAAAAGAACTGAAATTTGACCTGGGAATCCCAAACACGTGAGTTTACCTTTAGTATTGGGGAATCTACCGAACCAATTAATAAGGAAAGGCATTTGGAGTTACATTGTAAATAACAAATAGTTCATGGCTAACAAATTTAAGTGAGAATTAACTGGAGATTGAATGTTGGAAATACAATAAATGCTGTATAGTTAGATTTTATACGGAATTGGGCAGAGTGGTAACAAGGTTATTAGACTTAGGAAATCCATTGTGGTTACAAAAATTGAAGAAGAATTGATTCCAGAGATTGAATGTTGGTTTAGAAAGGCTGGTCTATTCAGAAAGGGTTGTAAGGGAATTACTGTAATTCTAAAACAACTTGATTGTCTAGTTATATTATTTTATAGTTTGTTCAAGAAGTGGCATGTCCCTGCTGTGGCACAATAAAATGGGGGAGCAGGGCAAGGCACAGAAACAAATAAAAGATATTGGGCTAATTTGTCAGTGGTATGGAGACAAGTGCTAGAATGCTAAAAGGCACAATATTGCATAGAGGGAGCACACGGCACCACTGGTAACAAGGAGTGTAGCACAGATCACACAGGCACAAGGGAGCCCTGTACTTAAGGCAGGTGTTAAATACATAACTGTCAAACACAGGCAGCAAATCATGAGGTGCAACACGTATGCTTCAGGGGCTCAACACACAGGTCTAGGTGCAAAGGCTCTTTGTTTGCACTATGCACTTTGCCCCATTTTTTTATCGGTGCTTTTTCAGTTTTCCAGCATTTTGTCAGGCTCTCCCTTAGCTCAAATACCATGTAAAACTGGTGAGGCTCGAGCAGACTCCTTACTCCACCCTCATCGCAGCAACTATTGCTACTTCTTCATCCAAGCTCCAAGCTACAAAAGCAAATGAAAAAGAAATATATCACATGTTTCCAGGCTACCTCTCCACACCTGTCTACCATCCCTGCAGCAGCCCTTAACTACACCAAACATCTAACCTGTTCTCTATAAACCTCACCGAGTAACCCCAACACATCTAATGTGTTTCCTGAATTTTCCTTTTAAATACTCCAAAACTCCTGACTAGTACCCAGCCGTAGCTCTTTGTTACCTGGTGTCTATGACAGCTCTAGGGTACCTGCAGGCTTCAGTAGCCCTTACTCCCCTAAGACCCATCAAATCTGACCTGCCCGTAGCTACTAGAAGACATCTGATCAACTGCCTTAGCTACCCCTAACCCTTTTCCCTACAGCAGCAATTGCCAACAGTAAAACATTTTTATTTGGCAGTAAATAGAATATCTGAGTATATTTAATATGCATTAATAAAACTGACAACCTACCTAAATGCCTTAAAACTTTATCCAACATTGAACATAATTTTTCATATTTCAGTTAACGATGATGTCTCAAGCACATTTATAACTTCACGTTACCTTGACTGGCTTGAATTGCCAAATGTCTGGGAGTGATATTTCATCCCAGCAAAATGAATATGATACATATACTGCTACTAGAATTTTTATTCATCTTTTTTATCCGATCTTTCCCCCCTCTTCCACTGCAAAAACAATTCTCATCGCTGTTAGTTCCTCCAATGCCAGAAGTATCACTTTACAGAGCTGTTCATAGCACTCATGGGAAGTGTATGGACATTTTACAGCTCCGAGATACAAATGGGATGCTGGGGCTCTGCCAGTTGGCGCGTCTCCATGCCCCAGCAAGGATTCTCCATCATTTTTGATGGATCCCATGGTATATAAACTGTGCACCAAGGAGCAGAGTCTGACAGTGACATGTCCATTTTTAACAGAGGTTATTAATAATAAATCATCTTAAGGGTCACTCTCAAGATGGTGAGATAATAGATTTATTTTGTATCTCGAGCATTTGCAGTTCCTGACAGTGCAGCATTTCAACCTCACTATTTACACAGTAATAATTCTACAGTGGAGCTGCTGAATGTAAAATTGTTATTGTAAATTAATAAAGATATACTATAAAGCACTCATTCATTTTACTGTTATGCCACACTGATCATGACCCTATTGCTGGATATAAAAAACTAGGGCTCATTAATTAATGCAATCAAAGCAAAGTAAATAGCAAAATTGCAAGCATTTAGACTTGCTCAGCTGCCCCCACCCTCCTCTACTGCCAGCTGCCACCAACCCCCTCTACTTCCAGCTGCCCCCATCCACCACTGGTTGCTGCTCCACTGCGCTACTTACTTTGCTGTTAAAAATTAGATATGGTGGAACACACAGCCATCTTTAATTTTAACAGCAAAGCAAGTAGCACAGTGGAGCAAGAATAGTGGTGGCTGGGGGTGGAGTGAAAGCGGTGGCAGGGGTGTGGGTCCTTAAGTGAATGGGTGGTGGACACTTAGGTGGCTGGGTGTGGGCCCTTGAGTCGGGTACCTGGTGGGCCCCAGATAGCCCACCAGGCACATAAGCAGATGGGTTAAATGCATAAGAGCTGCTTATTACACATTGATATAGTGATTAGAAAAGAGTGGCCATTCCTCTGTGACCTTCCTTCCTCTCTCCAGGTGGATGTATCTGGGAAGCCTGGTGTCAACAAGACCCAGAGTTCTGCCCTAGAGGGACAACCCTTCGAGTGAACAGGGACCACAGGAATGAGGGTAGTCAGATTACAGGACTAGTTTTGCCAGGAGTATGTTCTAGGAATATAAGATAGTAAAGTAAGAAAGAAAGAGCAGCCTTGGACTCCACCTAAGAATTGATAGCTGGAGTTAGCTCTCCCTTGGGGAATACAGGCCTAAAGTGAAGGGACCACAGTACTGAACAGGGATTCGGGTTACTGTATTTCATACTCTCATACCCTTATATGCATTTTTCTCAAGTTCTTTTTGACTCCAAATGCACTGAACTCAACAAGCATTTTTTTCTCAAGAATTTTTTCTCTCCAAATGCGTTGAAGCCAAGGGGCATTTTTCCGTGTGCCAAATACTTTTGAGTTAGTGGTGTTTTTCCCCAAATTTGCCAAAAGTATTTTTCCTCTAGTGACAAAGCACATATTTCCCCCAGAGAAACAAAATGCAGGGTGAAATTCTAGCTCAGATTCTCAAAAGATTTTTGCCTCTCACTAAAATAAATTATCACAGCAAATCTATATCCCTATTAAACACAATGATATACCTTGTACTCCTTGCATAGTTACTTCTTTTTATTACCTTTTTTCCCCACAAATAATGATGTGTTATTTGGTAACCCCTATTTGGCTGTATTTACAGACTAGACCAGCTAGATAGATAGGCTTTAGAGCATAGGGTACATAGGACTCTAACATTCAAGATGGGCTTTCGCTATGTGGAAATATCCAAGGGGTGTAGTGCAACTACAACTCAAATTAGCACAAAATGCTAATATCAAACTAGATACTGTAATTGTTGGTATTTTTTCTAACTTTGGTATAGATCAAATAAAGTGAAGTGCCCCATCCAGAGACAGGCCTGTCTTCAGGTGAAAAGTCTCTATAATAATCAACATAATAGAAACTAAAGGCTACAGCTCCCCCATGCTCCCAAAAAAAGGTGACAATTTCAGGCTTAAGGTTTCAAAAATATTTAAAAAATATTATTGATTTATTTTATTCAGGCACCAATATCCATCTAAAGGACATGAAAACCCTACATTTTCTTACCATATATAAAATATATGGTATAAGTTGGCACATCTTTTTGTGGATTATTGCATATATATTTCCTTGGTTTGCCAGCACCATCACATTTTCCCAAAACAAATAGCAGCTTTCACTAAGCGGCTATTTTCCCTCTCACACATTATGTGCAAACAGCACATGTGCACTGTAAAGTTCATGTAGTGAAAAATGCAGGCTTACACGGGCAGAACTTACTTTGATAAAAAAAAGTCCTGCTTGGATTGTGCACGGTTAAACTGAGCTCAGGAGTGGAGGTTAGGAGAAAAAACATTTTTCTCCCCAGAGTGCACAGCTAGTGTAGAGTTTCTATGGAAACCATCTCTTCATTGGCTGCTAGACCGGAGAGTGGGTTTACTGACCTGAGTTGATAATAACTGAGTATGCTCAGTTAGCAGTCAACCTGAGTGGCAGGTATTTAAATATTTCAAAGAGGCTGTTCATCCATTATATTTTTTGTGGGGGTTTACATGTCCTTTAAGACCTAAAATGTTTCGCGCAAGATGGTAAAGAGCAGAGTATGGAACCCCAGAACTGAAACATTACTTCCCTGGTCTTACTAAATCCGTTGTTCAGCTGTTTTTTTTTTTATATGCCGTGTATACAGAATGCTCCCAGCTCTCCTGGTGGAATTCCATTCCCAGAGGCCCCGCACCCCCCAAGGTGCCCCCGCCAGTTGTGTCCCCCCGCTGCCAGACCCGGATTTGTGGCGAGGCCACAAAGGCCCGGGCCTAGGGCGGCACAAATTTAGGGGCGGCATGCCGCCTCACTGCAACAAAACTTTGACATTTTGCTCCCATACGGAGCAATGGGGATTTCTCCCCACTGCTCTGTATGGGAGTTAAATGCCAGCGCATGCGCTCTTGCGTCGACGCGGCGCGTCACGGGGGATGGGGTTTGGTCGCGCAAGCGCAGGGGGCACGAATGGGGGCGCGGCCTAGGGGCGGCAGAATTTGAAATCCGGCGCTGCCGCTGCGCACCCATAACCACCTGCAGGGGCCTTGCCACCCACCCGAAGTCCTCCCCTGAGTGGGCGTAAGTGAAACGCATCAGGGGAGGACATCGGCGGCCAGGGGAAGCGGCAACAGGGATCAGGACTGGGCTGCCGGCCCCACCAAGGCCTCAGCCCACCGGGTTTTTTCCCAGTGTCCCAGTGGCCCAGTCCGACCCTGTTCCATCCCCTGTAAAAGAAGGAGCAATGAGAATACACCAAATGTGATCAACATTCAGGACTAAAATATGCAGGTAACATTATTTAACCTGCTGTTTTTACTGATCTCTTTGGTTTTAAATCTAAAATACAGCCCGATGCCAATTAGAAATAATAAGAAGAAAATTGAGATACCAGCATTGTAAAAGGAATGTTGTTGGCCGAGGCCCCAGATTTTCTTCATCCCTGGTGAGTTTTTTTTTTCTGTCTCTCTCGCGCTCTCCGTCGCTGCTTGGAGAAATAACTCACTGACATCATGCAGCATGTGGTGAAAAAGCATTAACATGGGAAAGTCTGGGGCCTAATCGACTGCAAAGGAAACCTACATTTGGCCATTTGAGGCTAATTTAATGTGTTTTACAGAAGGCACATTCTGATTCTTGAAATTGAGAGCTTTTCTTTCTTTTCTTTTTTTTGGTTTCTTACTAAGACAGACCGTTACTTTTAATGCGCGTGTCTTTATTACCCAACCTCATTTCTTTTTAGACCGAAATTGTGATATCATTTAAACAGTTACATATGCCTACTAATACACTTAAGATATAAATTGTCTTATTGGTAATTTCTTTTCTATAGGACCAATTTAAAAACTTGAACAAACAGACCGTAACAAAAAGATTTTATGGGCCTGACTCCCACATGCATTAATTATAAATTGGGGATGGGGAGATGCAGCAGCTCAGAGCAATGCTATAAATTGGCAGGGCCTGAACTTTTGCCTCTAGTTCTGTATCCAGGTGTGGGGGAGCCCTGACTCAAATCAATGCCTGATTGTCAGAGTAATTGTATTTAACAGAAACTTCCCTAGACCCCTCATTTCCATCATTTCTCATGTATTGCTGGGAGGCTACCACCACTGAAGCCAAGACCCTTGCCCTTTATTCTCTAAGACTATCAGTAGACTTGACGGCACTGAGGTACAATGCATTGCAGATAGTATGTACTTTATTATACATTGCATTCATTTAGTCTGGATTTTATTTATTCTGATGGGTCAGAATAGGCTGTGACTAAAAATAATCATTTGACAACTTTGCATCGTAGTAAAGCAGGAAAAAATGTGAAGCCTCATTTACTATATAATCATATTATTTTATTGGTTTGTTGGTTTTTAAATTCATATGTAACTACCCTTAATTACCTTCTATATGAAATTGTGAGTAGTGATGAGCGAATCTGTTCCGTTTCGCCGAAAAATTTACGAATCTTACAAAAGATCCGCGAAATGGCGAAAAATTTGCGAACCGGCGAAAATGTCGTGTGGAAAAAAAAATGTCGCCCGTGGCTATTATTTTGTCGCCCGTGGCTATTATTTTGTCGCACAGCTATTGTTTTGTCGCCCGCGGCTATTATTTTGTCGCCCGTGGCTATTATTTTGTCGCACAGGTATTGTTTTGTCGCCCGTGGCTATTATTTTGTCGCACAGCTATTGTTATGTCGCCCACGGCTATTATTTTGTCGCCTGCGGCTATTATTTTGTCGCCTGCGGCTATTATTTTGTCGCACAGCTATTGTTTTGTCGCCCGTGGCTATTATTTTGTCGCACAGCTATTGTTTTGTCGCCCGCAGCTATTATTTTGTCACATGGCTATTCTTTCGATGCCCGCGACTATTCTTTTTTGACGCCGGCGCCAATTTTTGGATGTGCGGCTAATTTTTCCGTGGCAAATTTTTTCATCCATTTCGCAAAACTATCCGCCAATGGTGAAACGCGGAAATTCGCCGCGAATCCATGCCTGGGGAAACATTTCGCCCATCACTAATTGTGAGTAATATCTTCATATTTATAAAGCGACCCTATTGTTGTTCCATGAAGGTTTGGTAAGGATGCTCCCATATAAACGGGAAAAGGGAATGATCATGATGTAAATTTCCTTCATTTTAACATGTGAGTTCATTAGTTATGGTTAGTAATGAGTGAATCTGTCCCGTTTGTCCCGAAAAATTTGCGAATCTTTCAAAAGATCCGCGAAACGGCGAAAATGTTGCGTGTGTGACAATTTTTTTTGCCTCGCAACAATTCTTTTTATGAGAGAGACATTCTTTTTGGCCTGAGACAATTCTTTTGATGAGAGACAGTTCCATCTCACACACTCGCATTCAACATTTTGCAAGGGCTGCACCCCTTTTCTGGAATTCTTTCCCACATTCGACTTTCTCCCAATCTTTCTTCCTTTAAAAGATCCCTTGAAAAGCATTTATTTAGAGACGCTTACCCTCATTAAAGCAAAACCCTGAGCTACAGCTTTCTTTTTTTTTTTTAATTTTTGAAATTTTTATTGGGTTTTATATTCAATCCAACATACAATGAGTGTAGAAATAAGTAGCATTTCAGAGGTAATAACAGGCATATTAGTCATAATGAGGTAGATTTAGGGAGTATTGTGTTACTCCCAGTGCATTTTACATAGGAGTGCAGAATAAAAGAAATAAAAACTGTCCGTTGTCAAAGCTGCTTATGGTTGTTGGATTGGGGTATTATGTCAGGGAAAGTTAGGGAGGGGAGGGTTCTCTAGACGGAAGATTGTCTAGTGGGAAATAAAGGGGTAGTCACTGAAAAAACACATTTTATAGTATTTTCCAAAGCCTAACTAGCATTTGTACCAATATTAAGTAGTTTCTTAGCCCTTAGGATTATTTTACGAACGCGGTCCGGCAGAGTCAACTCTCATATCAGCATTAGATGTGTGCTACATCTTTCACCCTGCTTAATTCTAATCTTGCCCATTCCCACACCTTGTGTCTCAACCCCTTCTCCTTATAAATTGTAAGCTCTTTTGGGCAGGGCCTTCTTTACCTCTTCAATCGGATATTGGTTGCTTTGTATGTAATTCTGTTTGTCCAATTTAGAAACCTACTTACAGCACTGTACATTTCTGCGGAATATGTTGGCACTTTATAAATACATGTTAATAATAGTAATAATGGTGGTAGGGCAGGAGTAAAGTAGTAAGAGTAGTATGGATGCAGTAACAAATCTAGGTCTTTGTGGCTTTCTTGTATGACAGTTTAATGTTCATCTGGTTCACAACCATGGGCTTTGTTGTTATAAATCTTAAGCTGGACAACACTAGTGTAGAACTTACATACATATGACATTCTAGTAGTCTCTGTAATTGGCGCCACGTTAGAACTTTGTGAACCAGCAAGGTCTTCTGACACGTCTTGTACACAATTGTGAGTGATGGTATCTGCAGTGGTTCAAGCTCACCGGGAGGCCAAGTAGGTCTAATGGACAATCACTTTAGCTCCATCATCTCTAAATTACTATTCAACAGTGTACCAGCAGCTTAGAACAGCCTTGTACCCTTGGTATGCATGAACCTTTTAACACTGCACTCTGAAATTCCAAGGTGTGCTTTAATATCTTTAAAATATAAAGCAGCTTCACATACAGTCATCGTCTTGTCCCACAAAGATTAATGTGAAGATGGACTCCAGGGATAGGGGGGAAAAGACTAAATAGCTTTAAGTCCTCACAGTAGTGATGTCATGTGAAGCTGCATTGTACTAGAGAAAGCCCAAAGTGCTGCTGTGTAAACAGAGATGTCAAACACTTGTTATTTTAAAGCTGGAATTTGTCAAGAACTCATAATAGCGAAGACATAGTGGCTCAAAGTCACAGCCTGATTCATAACCAGCTCTGAGACAGAGGAAGCAAATGTCTGCTTCAATATAAACACTGTGGAAATGGATTTCACGAGATGCCGAAGGAAAGGAGCCACGACGGAATATTACGGTACCAGCGAGGGAATTCAGATCTCTGTTTTATAGGATTGCAAAATCAGTTATCATCATAACAGTTCTCTCTGGTTGAAAAGTAGTAGTTGAAGCTATATTTTATTCAGCTGACCTTTTTAGATGTAACCCAGATAAGGGACCTATGCAATTTGGATATCCATATACAGAAGAAAAGTTAAAATCACTGGGGGGTGCCATATGTTACCCCCAGTGACTAAGATCATTTACCTGATACCCCGGGCATAATGTTATGTAATGTTACATAACATTAAATAAACTCAATGGGATTGTTTTGCCTCAAATAAGGATTAATTATATCTTAGTACAGGTACTGTTTTATTATTACAGAGAAAAGGGAATCATTTAACCATTAAATAAACCCAATAGGGCTGTTTTGCCCCCAATAAGGGGTAATTATATCTTAGTTGGGATCAAGTACAGGTACTGTTTTATTATTACAGAGAAAAGGGAATCATTTAACCATTAAATAAACCCAATAGGGCTGTTCTGCCCCAATAAGGGGTAATTATATCTTAGTTGGGATCAAGTACAGGTACTGTTTTATTATTACAGAGAAAAGGGAATCATTTAACCATTAAATAAACCCAATAGGGCTGTTCTGCCCCCAATAAGGGGTAATTATATCTTAGTCGGGATCAAGTACAGGTACTGTTTTATTATTACAGAGAAAAGGGAATCATTTAACCATTAAATAAACCCAATAGGGCTGTTCTGCCCCCAATAAGGGGTAATTATATCTTAGTTGGGATCAAGTACAGGTACTGTTTTATTATTACAGAGAAAAGGGAATCATTTAACCATCAAATAAACCCAATAGGGCTGTTCTGTAGAGATGTAGCGAACTGTTCGCCGGCAAACTAATTCGCGCGAACATCGGGTGTTCGCGTTCACGCAAATTCGCGGACTTTTGCCGATGTTCGGCACTTTGGGTTCACCGCATTTTTTTTTTGGCGCCGCGTTTTTTCGCCTTGGTTTTTCCGCCGCGTTTTTTCGCTTCGTTTTATCGCCTATGCATATACATAGGAATAGCTTGCGGTTTTTTTATTTTCATTATTTTTTGGCGGTTTTTTTTTTTTGTGCTTTTTTTTTGGCGTTTTTTTTACAAGTATTTTTCAGAGAAGTTTTTGCCCTTGATCCCCCTCCTGCATGCCACTGTCCAGGTGGTGGCACCCTTTAAACAACTTTAAAATCAGTTTTCTGGCCAGAAATGGCTTTTCTAGGTTTTAAAGTTCGCCTTCCCATTGAAGTCTATGGGGTTCGCAAAGTTCGCGAATATTCGCGAGTTTTGGCGAAAGTCCGCGAACGGGTTCGCGAACATTTTTGCGCGGGTTCGCTACATCCCTACTGTTCTGCCCCCAATAAGAGGTAATTATATCTTAGTTGGGATCAAGTACAGGTACTGTTTTATTATTACAGAGAAAAGGGAATCATTTAACCATTAAATAAACCCAATAGGGCTGTTCTGCCCCCAATAAGGGGTAATTATATCTTAGTTGGGATCAAGTACAGGTACTTTTTAATTATTACAGAGAAAAGGGAATCATTTAACCATTAAATAAACCCAATAGGGCTGTTCTGCCCCCAATAAGGGGTAATTATATCTTAGTTGGGATCAAGTACAGGTACTGTTTTATTATTACAGAGAAAAGGGAATCATTTAACCATTAAATAAACCCAATAGGGCTGTTCTGCCCCCAATAAGGGGTAATTATATCTTAGTTGGGATCAAGTACAGGTACTGTTTTATTATTACAGAGAAAAGGGAATCATTTAACCATTAAATAAACCCAATAGGATTGTTCTGCCCCCAATAAGGGGTAATTATATCTTAGTTGGGATCAAGTACAGGTACTGTTTTATTATTACAGAGAAAAGGGAATCATTTAACCATTAAATAAACCCAATAGGGCTGTTCTGCCCCCAATAAGGGGTAATTATATCTTAGTTGGGATCAAGTACAGGTACTGTTTTATTATTACAGAGAAAAGGGAATCATTTAACCATTAAATAAACCCAATAGGGCTGTTCTGCCCCCAATAAGGGGTAATTATATCTTAGTTGGGATCAAGTACAGGTACTGTTTTATTATTACAGAGAAAAGGGAATCATTTAACCATTAAATAAACCCAATAGGCTGTTCTGCCCCAATAAGGGATAATTATATCTTAGTTGGGATCAGGTACAAGGTACAGTTTTATTATTACAGAGAAAAAAGAAAATCATTTTTAAAAATGTGAACTGTTTCATTAAAATGGAGTCTATGAGAGATGGCCATTCCGTAATTCTGAACTTTCTGGATAATGGTTTTCCGGATAAGGGGTCCGATACCTGTATTCTCATTTAAGCCAAATGGCTAAACCATATGTATCTCATATATATATTGTTGTTCTTGATCAACGTATTTGATGTATCTACCCCTTCTCTCTGCTGTACTGTTTATATTATATTGTTATCATTTCCTTTTGATATACTTCATGGAATGCTTTACAAAAGAGTAGAGAATATTTTTTCGGTGACAGACTGCAGAAATGTGTGGAATTTTGAAATTTGTCAAATGATATTACACATTTTGACTGTTGTTAATGCATATATAACATTCTCACCTTCTATCTCCATATAATGTTCTCCTGTTTCTCAGCAAAACAAAATATAGCACTTTCAAGCTAGTTATTAAATATTTATATTATATAACCTTTCCCCTTGTTCTGCTACTGACATACGGTATCTTCATCAGTATAACCAGAGGGTAGTAACGGTTGGAACTCAATAAATACATGATAATTCCACTAACCAAAATAGGCAACATGTGAACATTTTTAGAAAAAGGGAAAATGAACAGGCTTTTTAATGTAGTTTTAATAAGAATTACATATTTTATCTGCTTCCTTTGCATGATAACGTTTAATTAAAAAAAAAAAAAAGAACATTCTTTTATGATAGAAAAATTATAGATATTTGTGCAGATGCATTTAATATTTTCTCAAACCGCACTGATTACCTCCCAGCATCTTAAAATAAATGTTTTAATTGCACCTTAGAAGACTGGCAACTATATTTCCTTTGATCGAATAAAATCCAATTTATAAAACTACACAATCGTTTAAACTGTAATCAATTTTTTTTTTTTGGAGTTAGACAATTGTAACATTTTCGAGTGGGAATCTGAACTTTTTTCTCCTAGCGCTATGTGTATTTTCATCCTTTTTTAGTAGGATTCCTTTAGCCGAGAATGTTGTCTGTCAATTAAGGTATTTTCCAAAATGACTTTTTGCATCTTTACATTATTGTGGGTGATATTTTTGAGTATTTGTCCATAATGATGAGACAATTGAGATGCCAGTCTTAACCCAATATGTTTACGTCATCTACAAAGCAGATTATAAGCCTCGATAGACACAGTGCAATTTGGATGTTTACTATTTCAAATGGTTACAGCTGGGTGCTTTGGTTGGCTACCAGCATGTAACATGAAAGTCTTCTACTAAAAACCCTCAGGCTAATGACCCACAGGGAGCTTAGTTATGTGGGGGTTAAACCTCTTCTACCGCAAGTGACTAATCTCCCCACAATGCTCTTCCACCGGCAACAAAGTGTGAAAAGGCTTTGTTTTATCAAAGTCATGCAAAGTTTCCTCCTGGGTGCAACTTCATGCAACTTCAGCAAATGACGGGACGCGTATGTCTTTCCACTGGCGATTCATTTTGTTGACGGTGGAAAGGCATTTTGGGGTAGCAGAGATTTATCACGGGCAGCTAATCTCCCCATGGGACATGAGCCTTATCTGTTTTATTAAACCAAGATTACCATGTCTGAGTTAACATTTTAAGTACTTGTTGCCATAACAACCAAGGGATCAGTGAGGATCATCAAAACAGATTTTAAAAGCATGGGATAGTCTATTATACTTGGTTATGTTCCCTGTGGTTATTTATTTTGGACACCATAGACCTTAGCAGAAGTCATATGATGTCTCTATGTAGGTCTTCTGGCCTGGAGGACAGTCTGTTGCCTTCAAGCACTAATGTGCAAGGTTCCCTGTGGTTATTCACTTTGGACACCATAGACCTTAACAGAAGTCATATGATGTCTCAATGTAGGTCTCCTGGCCTGGAGGAAAGTCTGTTGCCTTCAGGCACTAATGTGCATGGTTCCCTGTGGTTATTCACTTTGGACACCATAGACCTTAACAGAAGTCATATGATGTCTCTATGTAGGTCTTCTGGCCTGGAGGACAGTCTGTTGCCTTCAGGCACTAATATGCACGGTTACCTGTGGTTATTCACTTTGGACACCATAGACCTTAACAGAAGTCATATGATGTCTCTATGTAGGTCTTCTGGCCTGGAGGACAGTCTGTTGCCTTCAGGCACTAATCTGCACAGTTCCCTGTGGTTATTCACTTTGGACACCATAGACTTTAACAGAAGTCATATGATGTCTCTATGTAGGTCTTCTGGCCTGGAGGACAGTCTGTTGCCTTCAGGCACTAATGTGCATGTAGCTGACCTGTCTTAAAAACTGCCAGTGAAACGCTCCCAGGAGACCCCATTAAGGAGCAGAGGGCTAGCCTTTTACTCAGCTGAATAAGATTTCTGAGTAATGATCGGTACTATGGGGACTTATTTTCCCCAACTAAACAGAGCAGTTATTTACCTTTTCAGGTCTGGTTGGCACAAACCAATCTTATAATATCATACAGTCCACCAACAATGCAACAGCCCCCATACTGTGAGTGGTGGAGCAATATTTTACGTTTAGTGAGATCTATTGACGTGCTGTAAATTCCTCCTTTGCACACGTAGGTCAACTTCTATATAGCTTAATAGAAAAAGCAGTTGCATGAACATGCATTGCTCATACGTACATACATATTGATGATCAAGTATTGTATCTGTAACATACTGTCCAGTGAAAGAAATGATGATCTATGCAACCAGTGTGTGCCAGATGTTTCACTGTAGCCTTCTCTATCTGTACTTATAAATGAACCAGAACAGACATAGATTCAAGTTAATATTTATTCAAATAATATCAATGTTAACATATTACAACCGCTAACAACCACCAACCAATCTGTTCAAATACCGAAATATTCTAACGTTTGAAACTTTAGTTGGTTGTTGTATCTGTTCCTACAAAAGCACACACGCAATATATGTAGGTATATATATTAAGAATTCATCTATAGTCATGAGTATGCAATCATAAATCTTCCCTTTTACAGAAGCAAACCTTGGAACTTGACCTGGAAAGGCTTAAACCCCTCATTAAGCATAGTGGCTCAGATGGTTGGAATAATTGGATGCTAGCCAGAGGGCATCTATTTAGTCTATAATTAGGCTATTTTATTTTCTTCCCTTTCAGCAAGTGTGCTTATAAATTAATTTGAAATCCTGCTGAGAGATAAAAATATGAAAAAAGATGCGAAACGAGTGTTATTGGGAGACAAAAATACAATCCAAACACTTCTCCTTTGTTACAAACAGCATAAAAACTGGAGATGCTCTGCAAAAATGCACTGTTTCTAGTGCAAATATACTGGTTCCGCTAAGACCTTATGGTTATATTAAACAGTTACATATAGGGCCTCGAAGGGCTCAAACTGTGAATGTAAAGTGTAAAAAGTCTGTGATAACTGTTACTATTAGAAAAATGGAGAGATATAAAAGTAAATATAGTCACTTGCATCACGTGTGTCTATAACAAACGTTTGGTTTGCAGATAAGATTGTGGAATGATGAAACAATTCCAACATTTTGTTTATAAAACTATGTGATACAGGTATGGGACCTGTTTTCCAGAATGCTCAGGACCTGGGGTTTTCCGGATATTCCAGAATTGGGATCTCCATACCTTAAGTCTGCTAAATAATCATTTAAACATTAAATAAACCCAATAGGATTGTTCTGCCCCCAATAAGGGGTAATTATATCTTAGTTGGGATCAAGTACAGGTACTGTTTTATTATTACAGAGAAAAGGGAATCATTTAACCATTAAATAAACCCAATAGGGCTGTTCTGCCCCCAATAAGGGGTAATTATATCTTAGTTGGGATCAAGTACAGGTACTGTTTTATTATTACAGAGAAAAAGGAATCATTTAACCATTAAATAAACCCAATAGGGCTGTTCTGCCCCCAATAAGGGGTAATTATATCTTAGTTGGGATCAAGTACAGGTACTGTTTTATTATTACAGCGAAAAAGACACTTTTTAAAAAAAAATGTAATCATTTAATTAAAATGGAGTCTATGGGAGATGACATTCCTGTAATCCAGGACTTCGGCATCGGTGAATTGTTTCACGAAACTTTCGTGAAAATTTGCTGCGCAAAAATTTGCAGCATGTCAAAAAAAGTTGCGGTCACAACAAAAATGGGCAAGGTCACATCAGAATGGACGCAGGCGACAAAAATAAGTTGTGTGACAAAAGCGTTTCGCGGATTTTTCGCCATTTCGCAAATCTTCATGTCATTTCGCTGAATTTTATTGCGAAGCAAAACAGATTCGCTCATTACTATGATCTAATATTTGGCCTTGGGGCAAAAAGATCAGAGCCCAATTTGGTCCAGCATGTAGGTGGCCAAATCTGGGAAACAAGCAAATCTTAACCTATGTCTGCCCTTGATTGATTCCCCTATCTCCAAAGCAATACGTAATTGCACCTTGTAAGCATTTGTTATATTCCAGATCTAGCTACAGCAGACTTCTATGGTAAAACTGCCAACTCAGCCCATTAAGCACACATATATGTCAGAATAAAATGAAAAATGAATCAGCACAGTTGGTATAAGTGATGCAATAAAAACACTGAGACAAAACAAAGACTATTATTTACTTCAAACTTTAGGCATAAGCCTTTAAACCAGTATATTGGTTCTGCAGATTACTACCTGCAAATAGGCACACCCCCTGGGAGGGGGGAGATATCAACCTGTAGAATCACGTCAGGAGATACTATTCTCAAGGTAATGCAAGTAGGACAGAGAGGTGCCAGCCTATAAAAATTGGATTAGGGTATGGCAGCTTGGCACTTTTTAAGCTCATAAACATAATCCCCATTTTTCATATAAATTTTACATATGTCTGAAATTAATACGTAAACATTTAGCACTTCGATAAAATGCAATAATAAATCAAATTATATTGATTTATTTAATTAATTAATCTAACTAGGACTGTTCTGCCCCCAATAAGGATTAATTATATCTTAGTTGGGATCAAGTACAGGTACTGTTTTATTATTACAGAGAAAAGGGAATCATTTAACCATTAAATAAACCCAATAGGGCTGTTCTGCATCCAATAAGGGGTAATTATATCTTATTTGGGATCAAGTACAGGTACTGTTTTATTATTACAGAGAAAAGGGAATCATTTAACCATGAAATAAACCCAATAGGGCTGTTCTGCCCCAATAAGGGGTAATTATATCTTAGTTGGGATCAAGTACAGGTACTGTTTTATTATTACAGAGAAAAGGGAATCATTTAACCATGAAATAAACCCAATAGGGCTGTTCTGCCCCAATAAGGGGTAATTATATCTTAGTTGGGATCAAGTACAGGTACTGTTTTATTATTACAGAGAAAAGGGAATCATTTAACCATTAAATAAACCCAATAGGGCTGTTCTGCCCCAATAAGGGGTAATTATATCTTAGTTGGGATCAAGTACAGGTACTGTTTTATTATTACAGAGAAAAGGGAATCATTTAACCATTAAATAAACCCAATAGGGCTGTTCTGCCCCCAATAAGGGGTAATTATATCTTAGTTGGGATCAAGTACAATGTACTGTTTTATTATTACAGAGAAAAAGGATCATCATTTTTCTCATTACATCAGAAAGGTGGGAATCGCATATAAATGTTCCCAAAATGTACTTATTGTTTAAAAAAAATGACAACTCCCTTATTATCCCCAGGTTTCCTGCAGATATACAGTAGCCTGCACACCCAACTGATTGTCTTTATTGTCTGAATGGAACTGAAGTGGCTCATTGTCAGGTGGAGTTTGTAGTAAATCAGTAATGTTTCTTAGATTGTTGATTGATAAACTTTACCCTATTGCTGTTGGACAATACTCAGCCATGCATCCACATAGATTCTAATCTGTTTGTGTTAAACTTCAATTTGTTATTGTCAACTGTTCTTAAAATATTTACCAAAACTAGACAGATATCAGGGCTAAAATTAAAAAATATTCAGTCATTAAACCATTGTACTTCTATATAATTCTTAATTTGTTCATTTTATGTGCATTGTTCATTTCTCTTACAGTATCTCAATCCCTCTGCTGGATAACCATGTTAAAGGGCCAGTAACACATGAAAAAGAAAGCTCTGTAAATGCATTTTCACATAGGGGAGCATTTTCTAAGACCAAAAGTAGAATATGCACTAAAGGTGGCCATACACAAGCCAATAGTTAATGGAGTACGACTGACATTATCGGGTAAAAAATTGATCGGCTGGGTTTAATCATTTTTTCGCTCAGCGATAAAATCTTCCAGTTGGTGTGAGTGCCAGACATTTGCCGTTGAACCATTGTTCCCTGCGCATGTCATGATTGCCAGTGGAAGTCAACAAACATATATGGAAGTATACAAACGTTCTTTGTGGAACCTTTTTTTGCTCATTGCAGGGTTCGCTCGTATGTGAACGCTATATATTACATAACCTTTAATAAAACGTTTTTTGGATAGTGCAGCAAGTTGCAAGCATTTCCAAAATGCTGGCAAAGCTCCCCAGACCTGCATGGGGAAGGCAGGAGTATGGCACACACAGGGACATGGGGCAGGCAGGAGTATGGCACACACAGGGACATGGGGCAGGCAGGAGTATGGCACACACAGGGACATGGGGCAGGCAGGAGTATGGCACACACAGGGGCGTGGGGCAGGCAGGAGTATGGCACACACAGGGACGTGGGGCAGGCAGGAGTATGGCACACACAGGGACGTGGGGCAGGCAGGAGTATTGCACACACAGGGACGTGGGGCAGGCAGGAGTATGGAACACACAGGGGCATGGGGCAGGCAGAGTATGGCACACACAGGGACATGGGGCAGGCAGGAGTATGGCACACACAGGGGCATGGGGCAGGCAGAGTATGGCACACACAGGGACATGGGGCAGGCAGGAGTATGGCACACACAGGGGCATGGGGCAGGCAGGAGTATGGCACACACAGGGACATGGGGCAGGCAGGAGTATTGAACACACAGCGGCATGGGGCAGGCAGGAGTATGGCACACACATACAGAGGTAAATACTGCTTCCGCCACAATACCGGATCGGACGTAGATGTTTGGTTTTTCTGTATTTTACTTCAACAATACAATGACATCTTTTCAAATAATCATTGTCCGTGGATGGCATATGGTATGGCAAATCGATTGTCAAACGATTGTGTACTGATTAGATTGTTCATCGCAGAACGAGTGAAATCGGCTCATGTATGGCCACCTTAAAGATAGGGTATAAGATATAAAATAAAGAAATAAAAACAAGAAATACCAACAAGCTTTTGTTGCTTCTAAATGATATATGAAAAGCTCCAATTCTCCTACTTAAAAAGTTTGTACATCAGAGAAACACAGGAATTTACAGGAATGCTTTAATCCCTTCTAGACTCTGCTCCATTGATAATAACCCACATTTTTAATGCAAGCTTTCCCCTAACAAAGCCATTTTTATGGGACTTTTAGATTTTTCATTTTAGTTTGGACACATTAACTGGAATCTAACAGGGTTTCAGATTGGTCTGTTAAAACTCTTTGCCTTCAGGGTGAAAACCATGCCCAGACAGAGGCACAGTAAGTCTTAGCTGGCCAAACTGTCAAGTCAAATGTACAGAAGGCCTACACCGCCAGTTTATCAATGAGTTGTATAAAACTTGAACCTCTAGTATGACAGAAAATTAACAGTCACAGTTGCGTCAAAAAAAATTGCATGCGCCAAAAAAGTCATATTTCGCAGTTTAGCAAAGCAAAGTTTCATTGTTATTGTTAAGTTACTTTTTAGTACTTATTTTTCTATTCAAGTCCTCTCCTATTCACATATCAGTCTTTCATTCAAACCACACCCTGGTTGCTATGGTCATTTTGATCCTAGCAACCAAATAGCTGCTGAAACTCCAAACTGGAGAGTTTCTTAACAAAAACTGAAATCACTAAAAACCTACAAATAATACAAAAAGGAAGATTAATTGCAAATCCTCTCAGAATATGACTCTCTACATCATACTAAAAGTTAACTCAAAGGTAAACAACCCCTTTAAAGGGGAATACCATCTAACAAGTGATGGAACAAGGCATGTGTGCCATTATCTACAGGTAGGCTTTCAGATTAATTTGCCCAATAACCATAAAAATTCAGGTCCTACTGTTAAGTTAACCCTTTCCCTATCATAGATTTACTGCGCCTCTGTCTGGGCATGGTTGTCACTCTGAAGGCAGAGAGACAGTTTTGACAGACCAATCTGAAACCCTATTAGATTCCAGTTGATGTGTCCAAACTAAATCTAAAAGTCCCGTAACTATGGCTTTGTTAGGGGATGGATAGATTCTATCGGGTTATGTAATAAAAGGTACAGGTATAGGGGTCTTTCCATAATTTGGATCTCCATACCTTAAGTCTACTTAAAAATCAATAAAACATGAATTAAACCCAATAGGATTGTTCTGTCCCCAATAAGGATTAATTATATCTTAGTTGGGATCAAGTACAGGTACTGTTTTATTATTACAGAGAAAAAGGAATCATTTAACCATTAAATAAACCCAATAGGGCTGTTCTGCCCCCAATAAGGGGTAATTATATCTTAGTTGGGATCAAGTACAGGTACTGTTTTATTATTACAGAGAAAAGGGAATCATTTAACCATTAAATAAACCCAATAGGACTGTTCTGCCCCAATAAGGGGTAATTATATCTTAGTTGGGATCAAGTACAGGTACTGTTTTATTATTACAGAGAAAAGGGAATCATTTAACCATTAAATAAACCCAATAGGGCTGTTCTGCCCCCCAATAAGGGGTAATTATATCTTAGTTGGGATCAAGTACAGGTACTGTTTTATTATTACAGAGAAAAGGGAATCATTTAACCATTAAATAAACCCAATAGGACTGTTCTGCCCCAATAAGGGGTAATTATATCTTAGTTGGGATCAATTACAAGGTAAGGTTTTATTACTACAGAGAAATAGGAAATCTGTTTCAATATTCTGAATTATTTGATTAAAATTGAGTCTATGGGATACAGGCTTTCCGTAATTTGGAGCTTTCTGGATAACAGGTTTCCGGATAAAGGATCCCATACCTGTACTAAATTTGCCCAGGTGCAGTAACCCATAGCTGCCAATCAGCAGGCAAACATCTTATTGGTTCCTATGGGTTACTGCTACTGGGCAAACCTAGTGCCATTTGTTACATATGGGGGAATGTTTTTAAAAAGGAAAATAACAGCCTATTGACAACTTTAAATCTGGATTTAATTTAAGCCTACGGGTAAAATCAGTTTTGTAGAATAACAGTATTAATGGCTTTTGTATAAGGAAAGGTGCATACAACACTACCCTATGAAGTCTATTCACTCTGGGACGGTGCCATAGGCATGCATTACCCCTTCCTGTTGGTTCTGCTCATCTTGGACATTTCTCTTGAGCCTTATGTATGCTGAGTTCATTCCACAGACATTGCTTTCTCTCCGGTTCTTCTCCCTGACACTCTTGCAGCTGGATTCACAGAGCTAAATTCCATTTGACATAATAATTTCCTTTGAGAGTTTTCCGGAATATTTATGATTAATTACAATGTAGACTAATTAATGTTACCCATGTGCACATGTTTTGTTTGTACGCTGACACTGGAGAGTGACATAAGTTTGATTTAGGGCTGAGAGAGGGAGCGAGAGACTGCAAGAGAGTCAGATTGAAGGAGTAAGGGATGAGTGAGGAACAAGGTCAAGAGGAGAGATGATGTAAAGAGAAGCCCCATGGGAATGGCAGTCAGAGGGCGCGCATAAATAACTGTAAAGAGCTTTGGACAAACAAGTCAAAATGTAACGTTGCTTAAGGTTTGTAGCCCATACGTAGTCTTAGTTACTCTCTATCAATTCCACACTAGTGATGAGCGAATGTGTCCATCGCTTCGCTATAAAAATGTGACCACACCCAATTTGACGCAACTGTGACTTTTTTTTGCTGCTCAATGAATTTTTCCGCGCCCAATGGTGAAATGCAGAGATTCACCGCGAATCCATGCCTGCCGAAAAAATTGCTCATCGCTATTTCACACCATATACCCCCAATTTACTTGATTAACACCTGACAATACAGGTATGGGACCTGTTATCCAGAATGCTCGGGACCTGGGGTTTCCCGGATAAGGGATCTTTCCGTAATTCGGATCTCCTACCTTAAGTCTGCTAATAAAAGGGAATCATTTAACCATTAAATAAACCCAATAGGACTGTTCTGCCCCCAATAAGGGGTAATTATATCTTAGTTGGGATCAAGTACAGGTACTGTTTTTTATTACAGAGAAAAGGGAATCATTTAACCATTAAATAAACCCAATAGGGCTGTTCTGCCCCCAATAAGGGGTAATTATATCTTATTTGGGATCAAGTACAGGTACTGTTTTTTATTACAGAGAAAAGGGAATCATTTAACCATTAAATAAACCCAATAGGGCTGTTCTGCCCCCAATAAGGGGTAATTATATCTTAGTTGGGATCAAGTACAGGTACTGTTTTATTATTACAGAGAAAAGGGAATCATTTAACCATTAAATAAACCCAATAGGGCTGTTCTGCCCCAATAAGGGGTAATTATATCTTAGTTGGGATCAAGTACAGGTACTGTTTTATTATTACAGAGAAAAGGGAATCATTTAACCATTAAATAAACCCAATAGGGCTGTTCTGCCCCCAATAAGGGGTAATTATATCTTAGTTGGGATCAAGTACAGGAACTGTTTTATTATTACAGAGAAAAGGGAATCATTTAACCATTAAATAAACCCAATAGGGCTGTTCTGCCCCCAATAAGGGGTAATTATATCTTAGTTGGGATCAAGTACAGGTACTGTTTTATTATTACAGAGAAAAGGGAATCATTTAACCATTAAATAAACCCAATAGGGCTGTTCTGCCCCCAATAAGGGGTAATTATATCTTAGTTGGGATCAAGTACAGGTACTGTTTTATTATTACAGAGAAAAGGGAATCATTTAACCATTAAATAAACCCAATAGGGCTGTTCTGCCCCCAATAAGGGGTAATTATATCTTAGTTGGGATCAAGTACAGGTACTGTTTTATTATTACAGAGAAAAGGCAATCATTTTTAAAAATGTGAATTATTTGATTAAAATGGAGTCTATGGGAGATGGCTTTTCCGTAATTCGGAACTTTCTAGATAAAGGATAAACTTATTAGGGATGTACCGAATCCAGGATTTGGTTCGGTATTCGGCCAGGATTCAGCTGTTTTTGGCAGGGTTCGGTTTCAGCCGAATCCACGGTCCTGGCCAAACCGAGTCCTAATTAGCATAAATTAACATATGCTAATTAGCATATGGAGGGTTAACTTTTAGGGGGAAAAATTTTTGCTGCGTGATACGCGCACACTGATTTTTTACCCTTCCCGAATCTAATTAGCATATGCTAATTAGGATTCGGTTCGGTGTTCAGCCGAATCTGTCGGGGTGGGTTCAGCCGAACCCAAAAAAGTGGGTTTGGTGCATCCCTAGTACTTATCGGTGGGCAGTAGTGATGACCAAAATTTTTCCGCAGGCATGGTTTTACACATTTCGCCATTAGTAAATGTTTCACGAAATGGGCGCAAAAATGTGCTGTGAAAAAAATTTGCCTAGTGAGGAAAAAGTTGTGGTTGTGTAAAAAAAAAAAAAGTTGCGTCAAATACATCGCAGTTGCAAAACGTGTGGCTAAAAAGTTGTATGGCAGCTGAGTTTCGATAATTTTTTGTCATTTCACAAATTTTTCCGCAGTTTTGCAAATTGTTCAGCAAAGGGAAACGAGACAGATTCACCCATCACTAGTGGCCAGGGCTGTTTAATAAAGTGAAACAGGTCGGTGTGTTAAGGAAGCAGTAATTTATCTGCTCAGTCTCTGCATTAGAAGGAAATCCTGGTCTTACATCCTTCAAGGTCTCTGCTAAGCCCACTGATCCTGATCATTTGGCCCTTTTTTGTGCCGTGTTCCTTGTAGTTCCGTGTAGTTCCGTGTAGTTCCGTGTAGTTCCTTGTAGTTCCGTGTAGTTCCTTGTAGTTCCGTGTAGTTCCGTGTAGTCTCTGGCTCCACCACTAATACAATCTTTCGCCATCCCCCTACTTTGTTCTCCATTTTTCTCTAATGTCTGATAGAGATGTAAGAGACACTCATATATCAAATACCAGATTGCTGATCTATTCCACCGTCTTTTTTATTAGAGTATTGCAATTAATTTCTGCTTTAACCCACGGGGTGCTGGGAATCTTCTGATTTCTTCTTTTTCATTGCATTGGTATAGGCTATTTTCTAATTTGACCACTCACTGGTGAATTTCTAGGACCAACTGGATGTCATTTACCTGAGCTTAAGGACATTCTCACAATTTACTCCATGTATAGAATATTAAATGCACAAATCAAGGCTGAGCTTCCCAACAGCTGCCTAGAGCACACTAAGCATGTGCAGTGTCACTGGCCCTCCTCTGAGAATCCAAGATGGTGACCTGCTGTGCGCAACTTTACTGTTACATAGATATTGCATCATTTAGACAGGTGAATCAAGTTCAGTATATAAAATACAGCATTTCTACTCATATGTGTAAATTTGTTCCTTTAAAGAGTCTTTATCTTCTTAAAAAAAAAAGATTCAGAAAAAATAAATTATACAGTGTCGGACTGGGGTGCTAAGGGCCCACCAGAAAACCTTAGACCTTAGACCCACTCTCTAGACCACCTTTCCTTCCCTGTTCACTTTAATTTCTTAATTACTTCTTTTTACATACTATTATCTATCCTTTCCTCCATTTTTTCTGTCATATAGAATTGGTAATGGCCATGGTGGAGGCATACAGGGCAAATGGTTGGGTCAGAAGGAGGGCCCACTGACACCTTGGCCCACCGGGAGTTTTCCTGGTATCCTGGTGGGCCAGTATGGCACTGACATTATATATGTATTTTCTGTTTCGCATATGGTCTTAAACAGGGTCAGACTGGGCCGCTGGGGCACTGGGAGAAAAACCCGGTGGGCCCCGGCCCTGGTGGTCCAGACCCGATTCCTGTCGCCGCTCCCCTGGACGCCAGTGTCACTCCCCTGATGCATTGAAAGTAAGTTTTGTGCTCAGGGGAGGATGTGGGGAGGGGGCCTCTGTGGGGGGTTAGGGCGGTAGGGTGGTGCAGCGGGGCCCCTGTCAGGGATACAGTGGGGGCACCTTGGGGGGTGCAGGCCCCTGGAGATGGTAGCCCCGGTGGGCCCTGCACCCCCTACCGCTAAAGGAAAAGGTAGAGGTGTTATGCAAAATTTATGGACGGCAGCGCCGGGCACTCGATGGATCCGCGGATTTTGATTAATTATTTCTAAAGGTGTAAAGTTAAACTGAAATGTTTTCAGAAGAAGAAAATACATTGCATCACAAATTCCCCCCTTGTTCTGGAGTCAGTAAAGCTTTTCATTTGTCAAGCTGTTTCGCTGGTATAATGACCTATTTTATTTTCCCCCAGCATTCTGAAACCTTTTGCCAGAAATCTCTAATACCTTACTCTTTTTTTTTTTTAATGTTTGCTGGGCAGCTGTTAATTTCCGTCTATATAAAATTCATTTCCAAAACAGTCAGAAAGTCCCAGTAGAGACATCTGGCAAGACCTATTCAGCGCAGTTCAGATTTCTCTTGGAAAGCTGTATAGTCTCCGGTTACATAGTCCCCTAACCCAGCGTGGATTCTCTTGTGACTTTACACATACACATATATGAAAAGTTTCGTGATTTTTTATTATTTTTTTTTGGACATGGAAGTATGCAGTTCTTAATGTGCCTAATAAATATACAAAATAAGTATTAAAATGAGATCATTTCAGGTAATTCATTGCTAAATTTGTTTTGTTGAGAATATTAAGGTATTGTTTTTTTACTCTTAGATTGGCACTAAATCTTTCTCCCTCTATCTAAATTAATATAGAGAACATAGAGTATGGAGAAATGGTCACCGGCTCCTTGGGATCTACATGTACAACTGCTGTCTATATGGATGTGAGGGCCTTGGAGCTTCAATGCATCTACAGGTATCGGACCCCTTATCCGGAAACCCGTTATCCAGAAAGCTCCGAATTACGGAATGCCCGTCTCCCATAGACTCAATTTTAATCAAATAATTCAGAATTTTAAAAATGATTTCCTTTTTCTATGTAGAAATAAAACAGAACCTTGTAATTGATCCCAACTAAGATATAATTACCCCTTATTGGGGGCAGAACAGCCCTATTGGGTTTATTTCATGGTTAAATGATTCCCTTTTCTCTGTAATAATAAAACAGTACCTGTACTTGATCCCAACTAAGATATAATTACCCCTTATTGGGGGCAGAGCAGCCCTATTGGGTTTATTTAATGGTTAAATGATTCCCTTTTCTCTGTAATAATAAAACAGTACCTGTACTTGATCCCAACTAAGATATAATTACCCCTTATTGGGGGCAGAACAGCCCTATTGGGTTTATTTAATGGTTAAATGATTCCCTTTTCTCTGTAATAATAAAACAGTACCTGTACTTGATCCCAACTAAGATATAATTACCCCTTATTGGGGGCAGAACAGTCCTATTGGGTTTATTTAATGGTTAAATGATTCCCTTTTCTCTGTAATAATAAAACAGTACCTGTACTTGATCCCAACTAAGATATAATTACCCCTTATTGGGGGCAGAACAGCCCTATTGGGTTTATTTAATGGTTAAATGATTCCCTTTTCTCTGTAATAATAAAACAGTACCTGTACTTGATCCCAACTAAGATATAATTAATCATTATTGGATGCAAAACAATCCTATTGGGTTTAATTAATGTTTTAGTGATTTTTTAGTAGACTTAAGGTATTGAGATCCAAATTACAGAAAGACCCCTTATCCGGAATACCCTTGGTCCCGAGCATTCTTGATAATGGGTCCTATACCTGTATATATCTACTCAGCCACACTGCTTAATCTGGTGATTACTTGCAAAAGAACTGTAAAAAAAACAATTGTCTATGGCTCAGACAAATTGGTCCATGAATAGTGATGAGCGAATTTTTCGCCAGGCATGGATTCGCAGCGAATCTCCGCATTTCGGCATTGGCAATGGAAAATTTGCAGGCAAAAAAATTTGTCCCACGTCGAAAAAAATTGGACTCGTCAAAATAGGTGCGACCGTGTCAAATTGGGCGCGGTTGGAGCAAAATAGTTGCAGTCGGGGCAAGAAAAAGACACACGCAGCTAAAAAGTTGTGCGCCAAACACAAATTTCCCGGCATTTTTAAACTTTTTCTGCGACTTGTAACGGGACAGATTCGCTCATCACTATCCATGAATAATCAGTTTGATAAGAAACTGAATGGCACTATTTAAATACTGTATATATTTTAGGACAGTGATCCCTGTCCAGTGGCTCTGGGGCAAGTTTTGGTTGAATAAAAACAAGATTTCCTACCAAATAAAGCCCCTGTAAGCTGATAGGGTGCATAGAGGCTGCCTAATAGCCAATCACAGCCCTTATTTGGCTCCTCCATGAACTTTTATGGTGCTTGTGTTGCTCTCCAAGTCTTTTTACATTTGACTGTGGCTCACGAGTAAGAAAGGTTAGGGACCCCTGTTTTAGAAGGATATTTACGTTTATTCATTACTGTATAATATTTACATTAGTAGACTTCTAATAGAAGGCTTTGTCTCAACGGAGAGTCAGCCACCCTAGGCTTATGTGAATTCGGGTTAGGATGACTGACACTGTTGTCCTCCATTGACAGCTACTGAACTGAAGCCTGCCTAGTAGTGATGAGTGAATTTTTTGCCAGGCATGGATTCACAGTGAATTTTCGCATTTTGCCATTGGCGAATGGCAATTCACTTACCTGAATACCCAAGGGCTGCTGCTTCTGTTAGCATCAAACTGCCCCAGACCAGGGTTCCTTATAGTGAGCAGCATAGACTGATCTTCTGATTCTGCTTTCTTCAAAATCCCAGGGCCGACGCATGGGCAGTAGAGTAAAAAATATGTATTTTGTGATAAAGAAGAAACAGGGAATCAATTGCTGGAAGAACCACAGCCTGGTGCAGTTTCCTGCTGATAGAAGCACCACCCATGGTACCAGGTAAGTGAATACAATGACTGGGGGGGGTGCCTAACTTTTGGCACCTCCCATTGAGTATTGACGTTACTTCTCCTTTAATGTATATTGCAAAAATTCTCAGAGGACTGGTCTGAATAAAGTTACATAAACTCATTTTTTAGATCCCCTTTAAACAATGACTATTGGATTATGTTATCCCTTTAAAAATAGATGGCAAAAAAGGATACCTATATTAAAGGTAATAAACTTACATGGCTACATATGTGATGTACAAGGAAAGTTTTAAGCAACACAAGGTTTGGGATGAATGTCTAAAGGGCATGGTCATAAATAATTATGTAGAGCTAGAAAGGCTGAGTAATGAGTATTAAAGAAAGTAGGAATGAAGGTTTCCATATATAATAGTTAGTGAAAAAAGGTCTTCAAATTTAGACATTTAGAGATTTTTTTTTTATGTAAGCTTAAGTCTGTGGTCTCCATTCCTATATTTGGTGCAGGACCCCATAATATATCTTAATATCAGTAGTGATGAGCAAATTTTTTCGGCAGGTATGATCGTGTTGGAAAAAAGTAGTGCGACAAACGCGTTTCGCAAATTTTTCAGAAAAGTGAAACGGGGCAGACTCACTCATTATTAAATATTACACCTCTGTCGTGCCTACATCTGCTACTCATATTCATACTCATATTGGGATTGTGAATTGGGCCTGGAAAGCCCCACTACACTACTATACTACATCCACTACACTACTAAACTACTACACTACTATACTTCATCCACTACACTACTATACTACTATACTACATCCACTACACTACTACACTACATCCACTACACTAATACACTACTATACTACATCCACTACACTACTATACTACATCCACTACACTACTAAACTACTACACTACTATACTTCATCCACTACACTACTATACTACTATACTACATCCACTACACTACTACACTACATCCACTACACTAAAACACTACTATACTTCATCCACTACACTACTATACTACTATACTACATCCACTACACTACTACACTACATCCACTACACTAATACACTACTATACTACATCCACTACACTACTATACTACATCCACTACACTACTACACTACTATACTACATCCACTACACTAATACACTACTATACTACATCCACTACACTAATACACTACTATACTACATCCACTACACTACTATACTACTATACTACATCCACTACACTAATACACTACTATACTACATCCACTTCCCTACTATACTACATCCACTACACTACTATACTACTACACTATACTACTATACTTCATCCACTACACTACTACACTACTATACTACTACACTACTACACTAAACTACTATACTACATCCACTACACTACTACACTACTATACTACTACACTACTATACTTCATCCACTTCACTACTATACTACTACACTACTATACTACTACACTACTACACTACTACACTACTATACTTCATCCACTTCACTACTATACTACTACACTACTATACTACTACACTACTATACTTCATCCACTACAGTACTACACTATATCCTTAATTACACTATGTTTAATCAAAATTATACTTTCTTCTTTATGAAATTGAGTTGTGTACCAGGAGAAATACTTTTGAGCAAAGTTAATATTTTATGATTTATATAGATCGTATCACATTAAAAATTTAAAGTGAGATTTTTTTTTCATGATATAATAGTTAAAAAATGTTTTCTATTGTCAAGGAAAGTGCTTCACTGGGGAATGAAAATCACACATTTAAAAAATAAAAATCTCAATTTACAGTGTAATCATAAATTAGTGGTAAAAAAACAATTTTAAACACCTGGATGAAATCGCCATGAATGGGGTTTTTTTTGCAAAATTAAGACATTTCCAGTTTTATTAAGCAACGTAAATATTTTATGATATATATAGATCCTTTCTCATTAAAATTTAACGCAAAAGTTGTTTTCATCGAATAATAGCCAAAAAATTAGTTTGTTATCTTTATCTTTTTTTGTAGGAATATACGAATGGGTGAATGTAATAGAAGACCCGAATGAAGTTGGGGTGAATTTTTCGTTTAAAAAACATAATCACTAAATTATTAGTGATGAGCAAATCTGTCCGCCAAAAAATTTGCGAAACGGCGGAAAATTTGCTAAACACGAATGTGTCACAACCATTTTGGTGCATGTGACTATTTTTTCTGCTACTGCACCTATTTTTCTGCCACCGCGCCCATTTTGACATGGCTGCACCTGTTTTACGCGTCCGTGCCCGTGCCACACGACCTCGCCCAATTTGATGTGACCGCAGCTGTCTCGCCGTGACCACTACTTTTTTGACGTGCGACAAATTTTTTTGAGATTAATTTTCGTTGAAGTTTCGCAAAACAATTCTCCAATGGCAAAATGTGGAAATTCGCTGCAAATCCATGCCTGGAAAAAAATAATCACTATAAATTATGACTTTCCCCTTAGCGATGAGTGAATTTTTAAATTAAGCCATTGGCAAATTTGTTTTGTGAAACTTCAGCGAAAAATCGCCACAGAAAAATTTGTTGCGCGTCAAAAAAAAAGTTGCGGTCGCATCAAAATAGGTGTGGGTGACAAAAAAAGTCACGCAACAAACATGTTTCGCGGATTTTTTGCTGTTCCGTGAATTTTCCGGCCATTTCACGAATTTTATGACAAAGTGAAACAGGACAGATTTGCTCATCGCTATAAATTATGACTTTCCCAGCATTATTGCATTGTGATTAGAACACAAAGGGGCTGATTTACTAATCCACGAATCCGAATCCCGAATGGGAAAAAAACGGATTGGAAACAAACATTTTGCGATTTTTTAGTCGCCGGCGCGACTTTTTCGTAGCCGTTACGACTTGCGCGAATTGTTGCAACATTTTTGTAGCCGTTACGACTTGCGCGAATTGTCGCGACTTTTATTGGTAGTAAACGGGCAAACCTTTCTGATTTTTTCGCAGCGGTTACGGAAAAGTCGCAACAATTCGCGAAAGTCGTAACGGCTACGAAAAAGTCGCGACGGCGACAAAAAAAACGTAAAATACTGATCTTTACAAAAAAAACGCATTCGGACGCTTTCGATCTGTTCGTGGATTAGTAAATCGGCCCCAAATGGTGTGATAAAGGATTTAAAAGCATTGGAGCTATATCCTTTTACACATTTTAATATAACATTAGCATGACCTGCGCATTTTGTTTTAATGTTTTTTATTACACTCCCTCTAAGGGCTATGGTACATGGGTAGTTTTGGGCACTTTGTCGCCTGCATTAAAGTATGATGCCTGGAAGATAGTGATGAGCAAATCTGTTCTGTTTTGCGTCGTTAAATAAATTGTGACACAATGAAAAATTCGCGAAACGTTGCTATTGGTCAACTTTGTTGACATACCTGGCTGTGGCTCCAGTATGAGGGAAAAACTGAGAGCCAGATTTATAAAAATTCTAGTTTTCGTGTTATTTTCTAAACTGAATGTTATTAAACTTGAATCTCAAAAACTTGCTTGCGGAAAAGCATGAAAAAACCAATTGATTGCAGTGAAATCACATTTCACCCATCATTTTCAGTAAATCAAATTTTTAATCTTAAATAGTGATGTGCGAAATAATTTGCCAGGAATGGATTTGTGGCGAATTCCCGCATTCCGCAAAATGGGTGACAAACTGCAGCCAAAAAAAGTTGTGGAAATAGTTCTAAAAGTTAGAAAAAATATGATTTTTTTCTATTCGTAACCAATCGTATATTGATAAATGGGCCCCTTAGGGTCAGATTGTTGACTACTTAAGCTTTCGGGCTTGAGCAATCTGTACGAGTTAAGGAAGGAATTAAGGAACCCATGCAGGATTTTGGGCAAAAATACCCCGATAACTTTTCCCCAAGTAGGCACTCTTCAGTACTACTACACTACTACACTAAACTACTATACTACATCCACTACACTACTACACTACTATACTACTACACTACTATACTTCATCCACTTCACTACTATACTACTACACTACTATACTACTACACTACTACACTACTATACTTCATCCACTTCACTACTATACTACTACACTACTATACTACTACACTACTATACTTCATCCACTTCACTACTATACTACTACACTACTATACTACTACACTACTACACTACTACACTACTATACTTCATCCACTTCACTACTATACTACTACACTACTATACTACTACACTACTACACTACTATACTTCATCCACTTCACTACTATACTACTACACTACTATACTACTACACTACTACACTACTACACTACTACACTACTATACTTCATCCACTTCACTACTATACTACTACACTACTATACTACTACACTACTATACTTCATCCACTTCACTACTATACTACTACACTACTATACTACTACACTACTATACTACTACACTACTATACTTCATCCACTTCACTACTATACTACTACACTACTATACTACTACACTACTACACTACTACACTACTACACTACTATACTTCATCCACTTCACTACTATACTACTACACTACTATACTACTACACTACTACACTACTATACTTCATCCACTTCACTACTATACTACTACACTACTATACTACTACACTACTACACTACTACACTACTATACTTCATCCACTTCACTACTATACTACTACACTACTATACTACTACACTACTATACTTCATCCACTTCACTACTATACTACTACACTACTATACTACTACACTACTATACTACTACACTACTATACTTCATCCACTTCACTACTATACTACTACACTACTATACTACTATAAGAGCAGGCACTCTTAAAAAATAATACGTTTGTCAGCTTTTCGGTGCCAAACTATTATTTAAGAAGGGCCATTTGAGCAAAAAAAGTTCCGGAGCACACAGGGTTTAGGGCAAAAACGCCTTAAACCTGGTATTTTTAAGATTTCTTAATCAATCATAAATGTGCCCCTAATATTGGCCTTCTCATGGGCTTCTCCTTCTCCCTTGGTTGAATGGTCAGGATGGAAAATATTTCTATTGTTATTATGTATGACAGCTGCATTTTTAGCAATGGTGTTTTAGCACAGAACCATTTACCAGTTTCCTCCCATTGGTCCCAGAATTTGTGTCGTTCTCAGTTAAATTAGAACAGGGGATTAATTGCTGAAAATGATGAGCTGTTCACTGACACAAAAACCATGACCTGCACGAAGATGCAGCTGTCAGGCAATAATTAACCACAGGAAAATAAAATGCTGAGACATGAAATTTTAGATCCGAGTTGCAAAATTTGTACTTATTTACAGCAAATGCCATTTCAGATGACTAAAACAGGTATGAGAATTACATTAAACAAAATAATGAGGAAACAAAAATAATATATTTAATATTGCATTTTACATGTCATGTGTTGGGAGTATAAACTGCATATTGTGATCTCTTGCTATGAGGGCCTCTCGGTGTGTGACCTGTTAATTGGCCCCTCCCACTTATGCAATATTAATCAGAAACACATAAATAAAAGGACTGAGACTTAAAGACCTCAAAAAATGTATGAAAAGATTAGCAAAACGACAAAAAATTTGCAAAACTGCAGAATTGTCATCAAAATAAATTGTTGTGCACATAATTTTTTGACACGCGCTACATGGGTCTCATTTTTTTTTCCATGCACACCTTTTTTGTTTTCACGCGGTTGACAATTTTTTGTCTCGTGGTGCATTTTTTCTGTGGCGAATTTTGTTGCCCATTTTGCAAATAAATCCGATAATGGCGAAACAAGGAAATTCGAAGAATCCATGTCTGCTGAAAAATTCCACCCATCACTAGTTATTAACCATGAACAATGAACTTAATGAACATGGAACAGGAACATCCAGAGAACTGGAACTACCAACAATATTCTTTAACAAATATCAATAGGCCAACCCCATGAATGTTTTTATAAAATAGAAAAACATTCATTATTTAATGTATATAAAAGTAAATAGTTTAACTAACAATGTGTGTGCTTCCTTACCATTTCTTCTAATATTCCCTCTTGATATAATTTGGAATTGGGTCAGACTGGTGTGAAATGTGCCATCAGTTATATAAGTATGTATTCAGAACTGACAAAATGGGATACAAGAAAAGAGATATCCATCCACCGATCCTAACTGATAGCCATAAACACTGGATATAGAGCAGTTTAGGAATCAAGAAAGTTTGAAAATGTCATCAGCTGATGCCCAGAACATGGCAGCTGGGCAGCTTCTCTTCATTTCCTGCTGTTCGTGGTCTTAGCATAGAGTTACAAACTATGAAAAAGTGAGTTACCTGGACTGTGAAACTGGGAATAATTATCCAAAGATTGCAGTTTAGGGGAGGGAATTGAGTGAATGTTATCAATTTTCAATAGAAGAAATTAATTGAAGATCAATTTAGTAGAGGAACAAAACCATGCATAGCTAAAGGGACCAACTGGTTATTTTCTGCTGGAATATTCTTTGTTTTAACCTATGTTTTTGTTCAGTTGTTCCCCATGATCTGGTATAAACTGCAGCAGCCACAACATTCTCAACTATGGTCTTAGTTGGGGAATAGAGGGGAAGGCAGTGTTTAAATAGAGTTTATATACAATATATATATATATATATATGTATTTTATATGAATGTGTAGCTGTCCCATTCAGGTGCTCACTATCAATGTAGATATGGCACTGCTCAATGAGGATGTTCCTATTGGTTACCTGCTCTTTTAGTAAACTGAACCGATGAAAAAACTGCATTTTTAATCCAACAAAGAACATATTTCATTAATCTCTGATCAGAAATATTGAGCTGAGGAGTTATTAAAAATAGATGATGTGGGAATAGGCTTTTTATGTGTTAGTTAATTTCTTCAAAGACGTCTTCTAATAGTCTTGGTGATCACTATCAAATCTAATCAAGCAATATGTCTTTCTGTTTTAGCTAGAGGCTCTCTGGATTTGACAGCTTTTTTACAGAGGGGCAAACATCTATATAATTTATTTATGTGTTTTGGACTGATTAGTAGGGCTCATCTTTTAGGGGGTGCAACTTGCAATGTGCATGTCTAAGATGAGCCAAAATGAGCCATAAGGGCCAAAATACTGTCTACTCAGTCAAGCCAGCAAAAATCTGTCTATATATGACCACATTTATAAATAATGCAACAACTATAAGTAAATCAAATAAGTATAGAGTATAGAACTAAAGATGAGTGTCCAAGGGACAGTCCCTGTACAAATGTTCTGGACTGGTTGACACAGGATAGAATGTACTACAGGTATGGGATACCTTATCCGGAAACCCAATATCTAGAAAGTTCCAAATTACAGAAAGACCATCTCCCATAGACTCTATTTTAAGCAAATAATTCTAATTTTTTAAAATTATTTCCTATTCCCCTGTAATAATAAAACAGTACCTTGTTCTTGATCCCAACTAAGATATAATTACCCCTTATTGGGGGCAGAACAGTCCTATTGGGTTTATTTAATGGTTAAATGATTCCCTTTTCTCTGTAATAATAAAACAGTACCTGTACTTGATCCCAACTAAGATATAATTACCCCTTATTGGGGGCAGAACAGCCCTATTGGGTTTATTTAATGGTTAAATGATTCCCTTTTCTCTGTAATAATAAAACAGTACCTGTATTTGATCCCAACTAAGATATAATTACCCCTTATTGGGGGCAGAACAGTCCTATTGGGTTTATTTAATGGTTAAATGATTCCCTTTTCTCTGTAATAATAAAACAGTACCTGTACTTGATCCCAACTAAGATATAATTACCCCTTATTGGGGGCCGAACAGCCCTATTGGGTTTATTTAATGGTTAAATGATTCCCTTTTCTCTGTAATAATAAAACAGTACCTGTACTTGATCCCAACTAAGATATAATTACCCCTTATTGGGGACAGAACAGCCCTATTGGGTTTATTTAATGGTTAAATGATTCCCTTTTCTCTGTAATAATAAAACAGTACCTGTACTTGATCCCAACTAAGATTCTGGATAATAGGCCCCATACCTGTGCTACAAAAATAACAAAATCCATAAACCCATTTTTAGTCATTTTAATGAGCCAAACAATCTCACCTGAAGGCAAATATTTTTGTATGGAGATAAAACAACCCCCTAAAAATGAATACATTTATGATAACCATGTCTGTTTAAAATCTGCCTCAGTTTCAGTTTGTAAAAGCTTTTAACTTGCAAAAAAAAAAAAACATTATTTTTTGTCTCCGGTGAATTTTTTTTATCAGCTTACGCCATAAGAACTGACAGGCTTCCCTATGCACTAAGTGATTTTTGTCGTGCATTAGCTGAAGGAGCTCTGAGTCGTGCAGATCCCCAGAACAACAAAAAAATTAAGGATGTTGCCTAAGGCAGGTTTTTTTTTTCCCAGCTCTCAAGTGACTTTATGAACCAGCCGGTCTGGAAAATTTTGCATTTGTTTGCAGGAAAAATAAACAGTGCCAAAATCAACAATTTCCTTCCTTTGGGACTGGAGAGCAAATTGCTGTGCAGGATCCCGTTGTACGGCTTTACTTAAGCTGGAGTCGGTGCAAACCCAACGGCTCCTCTGCTGCGATAAATCTTTCCTACGCATTGCTCACTTGAGAGGTGAAGTAAATTAAAATTGATCTCCCTTATAAATACGTTGCCAAAAAAGTTTCACTGACCATTAATGGTTTACTGCTGGTTTCCTTTACGTCGGGTCGAATAACTTCACTTCAGACTGGTACTGATGATGGATTTAATGGTGATTATTATGAAAGAAAATGATGTCATACGTTGTCACCTGCCAAAAAGAATTGCGCTGTATCAACTTCAGCTGCCTTTACAGTAAATTCCAATTATATATAATGGCAAGGAACTAAATCTGGTTAGGAAAATTATTTGAAAAAAAAAAGATTCAGAGTGTGTACGGTGAAAATATTATATTTGAAGTTAGAATCGGGTTCATAATCTTTGAAAACATTTTTTGGAATATATTCTTTATAATAAAAAAAGTATTTTTTGTTGAGGCAATGTACAATGAGATGCCTTCAAGAGTTATCAGATTATGGGTTCTTGTTCTGGGGGGGTGGTTGTTTCTGAAAGTTATTAAAAGTTCCAGATAAATACCCAAAGACATTTCCACATCTACAGCTCCACCAACAGTTTTAATAGTTACAGGTATGGGATCTGTATTGCGGAAACCCATTATCCAGAAAGTTCTGAATTATGGGAAGGCCATCTCCCATTTATTTAATGGTTAAATGATTCCCTTTTCTCTGTAATAATAAAACAGTACCTGTACTTGATCCCAACTAAGATATAATTACCCCTTATTGGGGGCAGAACAGTCCTATTGAGTTAATTTAATTTTTAAATGATTTTTTAGTAGACTTAAGGTATGGAGATCCATATTACAGAAAAGACCCTTATCCGGAAAACCCCAGGTCCCGAGCATTCTGGATAAATGGTCCCATAGCTGTATATGAGAATACTTGGGAGGTGTTTTTGTCATCTCATTCATAATTTATCTGGATGTGTGTAAGATGATTTTGTTGGTTGGTTTTGTCCATGTTTCCCCTACTGGAATCAGTGCTTGTTGCTATCACTCTGCTCTCTGGGTTTCCTGTAGGTTCACAAGGAAATGTGTCAGGCGTGACAGCCATGAGTCTGTGCGTGGTGTTTATCTACTGAGACACTGAAAGTGATGGTTGGCTAAGAACACAGTAGGAAATCATTCCCTTGTCAGATACTTCAAACCTGTTTAGTTTAACTGTACTGTGTATAATGTAGAATTTTGCCACTAGTTGTGCATAGTATGGTTCATTTACATCCGCAAGTGCAGTTGTGGTCCCTGCAGTTTCCTAGCGGTCAGTTGTACCTAAAACCACTTGCAAGGTACTACAATGTATACTTTGCTTGGCGTCACTTAGTCCTTCCTGCCTTCCACTTGCTGCAGTACCTATTGATGCAGGGGAACCCTGGAGCTATCAGTATGTCCAGACCAGGCAGTAGCTCCAGGTTGCCCTTTATTTACACTTTGCTCACTGCACTTGTGAGCCTAAATGAGCCCTTGTAACTTTCCCAGAGTAATTGATATAAATCATGTTCTACAGAAATAACTCATAGATTTGTGATAGGGTAGTAAGGAAGCACCCCAATTGGATTTAGTCTCTACTGAATGTTAATGCATTATAGTACAGTCCCATTGGGAAACTCAAGTCTATACATTTGGTGTGTCCACTATGGAGGTGCCCTGTATGGCTGAATCTACTGTGGCTCCTATACTACCCTGGTTCCTATTAAAAAACCATTTATTTGGTGCCCATCTGGGTAATTTTGCACGTAAAGTTGGGTGCTTATACTCAAGCTTCTCATTCAAGCGACCACTCCTCCTTGTGTCAGCCCTCGTTCTGCTGGAGTGAGTCAAGTTCTATCCAAACATTAATATTAACTAAGCAATTGAAATATATGACCACCAAAAGATCTTTGCAAAGACACTTGTTTAGCCCTTCTGACTTTACTTTCTCATATAATTCACTGTGGCATTCATAGTGAATTCCCCCTGTATTTTGGAAAGTGAAGAATTAGGACCATAGACATAACATACATATATCTTTTATATTGTATCTCTCTCTCTTTTTTCTTTTCGGTGCATTGCAAAAAAAATATGTAAACGTGTTGAAAAAGCTGATCCTACAGATACAAATCAACTGATCAGCCATCTACTCTAATGTGGAGCTACAATGACCTTTGTGTCCCATTTCCCTTGTTATTTGTGCAAACTCTAAACTGATCTGGCAGCTCAAGGTAAATATTATAGTGAATGAAGCAAATAATTCAAGTCTCTATCACAGACTGACCTATTGAAAGGTACCCACATCTGTGTGTACTTCATTTGTAAACAGAAGTATGTGCCTATTTTTGGTTGAAAGATGGACTCTTTAGCCTGACTCTTTTTCTCATTTCTTTTTCTTTTTTTTAAATTCAAATAAACGAATATCCACAAATGTTGGACATTTATCAAAAAATCTGAACTGTCAAAGCACATGCGGAAAAAAGTTGCGGAAAAGTCATGAAAACCGGGATAACCATGATTTTTTTGAACTGTCGCACACAAAAAACAGCATCAAAAATCTAAAAACCTTTATCAATTCAAAGCAAAGAAAGATCTTCTAGGGAAGGGAAGAGACATCTGCCATTGACTTCTACATGATCTTGACAAGTTTTAGATACCAACATCAATACTAATTGGAGATATAATTATCACAATAGCCTCGGATACTGTGCTTGTTTAAGAACTCATCCAGGCCCCTCTTATAGGCATTAACAGAATCTGCCATTACCCCATCACTAGGAAGGGCATTCCCCAACCTCACTGCCCTCACTGTGAGGAACCCCCTACGCTGCTTCAAATGGAAGCTCCGTTCCTCTAATCTAAAGGGGTGACCTCTGGTGCGCTGATTGTTTTTATGGGAAAAAAGAACCTCCCCCAACTGCCTATAATCCCCCCTAATGTACTTGTACAGAGTAATCATGTCCCCTCACAAGCGCCTCTTTTCCAGAGAAAACAACCCTGACAGTCTAACCTCATAGTTTAAAGCTCCCATCCCCTTTACCAGTTTAGTTGCAGTCTCTACACTGTCTCCAGCTCCAGGACTGGAACCCAAAACTACCACGGCTAAAAATCACAAATTGAAAAAGCATGAATGTTTCCTTATTCATTAAAAACCTCTACAAACGCATAAAATAAAGTTTTTTTGGAATAATAGGTAATCTATAAGAACAGAATCACAGTTAAAAAAAGACAGGGATCCACATGTAACTTTTTAATTTTAGCCATAGGAGCCACAGTGGCACAGAATAATATTTAGGACCTGTGAGAAATTGAGACATTTCAGAAGCCCCTTAGGTGTGCAGTTGTATCCATCCCATTGTATCCATTATTGTGCCTGCAATGTCATTAATGTGGGTGCAACTGAATGGTGCCAAGGGTGATTCATGGGAAGCTTTAGATCTATATTTGGCCTTGTACTGGGAAAGAGTCATAGCACCCAAAGGTTGCTTATGAGAGAGATGATATATTATCCTCAGCGTCTGTATTATTTCATAAGGTGTGGCTGAGATGCATTTTATGAAAAAGAGTTGGAATAAATTTATTGCAAACCATTGAGTAATATCTTTCCATTACACATTACAGAGCGACCAAAGTTCACTCCAGGGTGCAGGGGCAATTTCTTTCACTTTAGAGTAATGGGGTTGCCGGCGTCTCACTTATGACCAGAAGTGACGTTGCGCCTGACGCATTTCGTTACTAGAACTTCCTCAGAGGCATGACTGAACTGCAGCCCGGATTTGTGGCGAGGCCACAAAGGCCGGGCCTAGGGCGGCACAAATTTAGGGGCGGTATGTTGCCCCACCGCAACGAAATTTTGACATTTTGCTCCCATACGGAGCAATGGGGATTTCTCCCCACTGCTCCGTATGAGAGTTAAATGCCTGCGCATGCGCGCTTGCGTCGACGCGGCATGGGGGGAGGGGGGTTTGTTCCTGCATGCGCAGGGGGCGCAAATGGGGCGGCTGAATTTGAAATCCGGCGCTGCTGAACTGCACAGCTAAGTGACCTTTAAGGCGCTCAAGACACTTTAATATAAGAGGAGTTTTGACACCTGCTGGCTGGGATTTACCAGATACATTTTTCCCTCTGCTAGGGGTCTGTAAGTAGGCATTTCTGCTACACAATCAAGAATCCGGAGATTTCACATGAATTCTCTTCCGTGCAGTTTCCATATGGATTTTATAATTGTTTTGGAAAGCAATACAGGTATGGAATCCGTTATCCGTAAACCTGTTTTTCAGAAAGTTCCAAAATACGGAAAGGCCATCTCCCATAGACTCCATTATAAGAAAATAATTCTAATTTTGAAAAATGATTTCCTTTTTCTCTGTAATAATAAAACAGTACCTTGTACTTGATCCCAACTAAGATATAATTACCCCTTATTGGGGGCAGAACAGCCCTATTGGGTTTATTTAATGGTTAAATTATTCCCTTTTCTCTGTAATAATAAAACAGTACCTGTACTTGATCCCAACTAAGATATAATTATCCCTTATTGGGGGCAGAACAGCCCTATTGGGTTTATTTAATAGTTAAATGATTCCCTTTTCTCTGTAATAATAAAACAGTACCTGTACTTGATCCCAACTAAGATATAATTACCCCTTATTGGGGCAGAACAGCCCTATTGGGTTTATTTAATGGTTAAATGATTCCCTTTTCTCTGTAATAATAAAACAGTACCTGTACTTGATCCCAACTAAGATATAATTACCCCTTATTGGGGGCAGAACAGCCCTATTGGGTTTATTTAATGGTTAAATGATTCCCCTTTCTCTGTAATAATAAAACAGTACCTGTACTTGATCCCAACTAAGATATAATTACCCCTTATTGGGGGCAGAACAGTCCTATTGGGTTTATTTAATGGTTAAATTATTCCCTTTTCTCTGTAATAATAAAACAGTACCTGTACTTGATCCCAACTAAGATATAATTACCCCTTATTGGGGGCAGAACAGTCCTATTGGGTTTATTTAATGGTTAAATAATTCCCTTTTCTCTGTAATAATAAAACAGTACCTGTACTTGATCCCAACTAAAATATAATGAATCTTTATTGGAAGTAAAACAATTCTATTGGGTTTATGTAATCGTTAAATGACTTTCACTATATTATTTTTGCGCAGTTAACTATTTGTGTGCTTGGACTTTCAAAACTATCTATTTTCCCAAAATCTGACATATTGCGCTAGGTGTGGTATTTGTTTTCCCTCTCTCTGTAACTCCCTCCACTGCAGATTGTGACAGATATACAGGTATAGGATCCCTTATCCGGAAACCCGTTATCCAGAAAGTTCCGAATTACGGAAAGACCATCTCCCATAGACTCCATTATAAGCAAATAATTCTAATTTTTAAAAATGATTTCCTTTTTCTCTGTAATAATAAAACAGAACCTTGTATTTGATCCCAACTAAGATATAATTACCCCTTATTGGGGCAGAACAGCCCTATTGGGTTTATTTAATGGTTAAAGTATTCCCTTTTCTCTGTAATAATAAAACAGAACCTTGTATTTGATCCCAACTAAGATATAATTACCCCTTATTGGGGGCAGAACAGCCCTATTGGGTTTATTTAATGGTTAAATGATTCCCTTTTCTCTGTAATAATAAAACAGTACCTGTACTTGATCCCAACTAAGATATAATTACCCCTTATTGGGGGCAGAACAGTCCTATTGGGTTTATTTAATGGTTAAATGATTCCCTTTTCTCTGTAATAATAAAACAGTACCTGTACTTGATCCCAACTAAGATATAATTACCCCTTATTGGGGGCAGAACAGCCCTATTGGGTTTATTTAATGGTTAAATGATTCCCTTTTCTCTGTAATAATAAAACAGTACCTGTACTTGATCCCAACTAAGATATAATTACCCCTTATTGGGGGCAGAACAGCCCTATTGGGTTTATTTAATGGTTACATGATTCCCTTTTCTCTGTAATAATAAAACAGTACCTGTACTTGATCCCAACTAAGATATAATTACCCCTTATTGGGGGCAGAACAGCCCTATTGGGTTTATTTAATGGTTAAATAATTCCCTTTTCTCTGTAATAATAAAACAGTACCTGCACTTGATCCCAACTAAGATATAATTACCCCTTATTGGGGGCAGAACAGCCCTATTGGGTTTATTTAATGGTTAAATGATTCCCTTTTCTCTGTAATAATAAAACAGTACCTGTACTTGATCCCAACTAAGATATAATTACCCCTTATTGGGGGCAGAACAGCCCTATTGGGTTTATTTAATGGTTAAATGATTCCCTTTTCTCTGTAATAATAAAACAGTACCTGTACTTGATCCCAACTAAGATATAATTAATCCTTATTGGAGGCAAAACAAGCCATTCGGTTTAAATTATGTTTAAATAAGTTCTATAGTAGACGTAAGGTACGGAAAGATCCCTTATCCGAAAGAGCCCCAGGTCCCAAGCATTCTGGATAACAGGTCCTATACCTGTACTAGACGCCAGTTAGGGTTAATGGCAGGACCAACTCCAAAAGCCTCACTAGGGAAAATCCCCAGCAATTCAATACACTCTCCAGGGTTAGAATCCTGTTAGGCTTCGTTGAATTTTTTACCTGTGAACTTCTGGCACAAGTTTTAGATTTATAAATTGCTTAAGTAAACTATCATCTATTAAAAAATTGTGCCAATTTTTTTAAAAAGTTAGTAACGCCCCAATCTTTACTTGGAACATTGCTTTGAAAATAACAACTACATAAATCTATTTCACATGGCCCTTCCTTGCTTACGCACAAGTGCTGCTTTCATTAGGTAAAGGATAAGTAACCAGGATAAAGATAAATATAAATATATATGTTTACATGTGTTTGTAATGAAACATCCACTGCAATAAAAGGAAATGTTGCTGGTATTATTTAGCTTTTTTGTCTTTTACTTTCTCATTAGCATCACATATTGCTAATAAATAGTGTCACAGAGTTTACTTAAACAGTATATATTTCTTATATACAGGATATATCTCAAAAACCACATTTTTTTTTCCCTACTGTAAGTTTGGTTTCAGCAGAATTCACATACGTCCTACATTAAAGGGAAGCCTTACTCATAAATGCTTTTGTATGAGATTATCTAGACAAAAAGCACTTTGTAAGTACACACAAAGATGAATCTTTTATTCTTTTATAGAGGCTCACACAAAGGGCAATTAGGAGATCTCGGGCCTCTTTTCCCTGGATTACTATTATATGTTGTTTCATCACTTTCTGATTGTAGAATGCTTCCCTTGGGCTCAACATTTCCACAAATCTCATGTCTATTATCACTGTTAAATTTTTCCTATTGCTTTTGCTAAGCCGTAGAAATACTTTGGGACAAACACTTCGGGATTAAAGTACAAATCTCCCAGAATACATACAATACCTGTATTATCCTTCAGTGGTTGAGAACTAATGCTAAAATGATGCTCAGGCATTTTGGAATTTGTGGATTAAGTGTTTATTCCTTTTTCAAGTGGACACACAAAGGTGTCTTATGCTGAAAAATGTGGATAACTCACCGCGTATGAAGGGATGAAGTGTAAATACGAATGTACAAATACGGGTAAATATGTCCACATCTTCATAAGAACATTGGTGCATTAATGTAGGTTTTATTTGAATTCTAATTGTCCTTTATATGGAGTATTGTGCAGAGAGTAGTTATACATAGGATATATAGGGTTAAGGATTGAGGAGCCTCTGTATTGAATTGGTTTAGGTTTGAAATTTAGGGGATGATTTATTAAATTTAGAATTTGAATTTATCCCACGATTCAATATTTTCCCAATTTGAATTATGGTTTAAAAACTCAAATGTTTCATATTTAATTAAGAGCAAAAAAATCCAAAAACTCGAAATTCGAATTATGGTTCAAAAACGCCAATGTTTAATATTTATTAAGTGCAAAACATCCAAAAATTCTAATATAAAACTTCAGCATTAGTGGTGGGCGATTTTTTTTCACCAGACATGGATTCGCAGCAAATTTCCACATATCGCTATTGGCGAATTGTTTCGTCAAAATTCGCAGTGAAAAATCTGTTGCAAAAAAAGTCACGTCTGTGTGAAATTGGGCACGGGCGCAGCAGAAAAAGATACGCGCAACACAAAAAAGACGCGGGCAATATAAAAAGGCGCAGGTGACAAAAAAAGTCTCTCAATAAATGCTTTTCATGGATTTTCCGTCGTTTCGCAAATTTTCCTGTCGCTTCGCGAAATTTTTCGGTGAAGCAAAACGGGACAGATTCGATCATCCATATTCAGCATCTAAAAGCTTGCGAGTTTATGTAAAAGTCAATAGGAGTCTTAGGCAAAATCAACCCACATTTGCAATTTGAGATTTTCGAGTTTTTTTTAGTTTTTTTTAAGTTTGTATTCACAAATTTGAGATGTTCATGGTATTATTTATTTATAAAGCGCTACTTAGGGCTCTGGCACACGGGGAGATTAGTCGCCCGTGACAAATCTCCCTTGTCACGGGCGACTAATCTCCCCTAACTACCATCCCACCTGTGAACATGTAAGTCGCCAGTGGGATGGTACACGCTGCGCAGGCGATTTCGGCAAATCGACGAAGTTGCCTCGCGAGGCATTTTCGGCGATTTGCCGAAATTGCGCCGCCGCATGTGCCATCCCACTGGCGACTTATATTTTCGCCGGTGGGATGGCAACTGATGGCAACTCGGGGAGATTAGTCGCCCGTGAACAGGGAGATTTGTCGCGGGCGACTAATCTCCCCATGTGCCAGAGCCCCTATGTACGCAGCGCTGTACAGTAGAATACATTAATACAAACAGGGGGTTATTAAAATAATAGATAAATACAAAGTATAACAATAAATACAAATAAATACAAGATAAATACAGTTGCAACAAGTTAAGAGTCAAAGACACAAGAGGATGGAGGTCCCTGCCCCGTAGAGCTTACAGTCTATATGGGAGGGTAATTTACAGACACAAATAGGCAAATATAAGTGCTGTAGGTCACAGTGGGTGACACTACAATATAAGTGCTGATTCCCAGATCAGGGGCTGTGAGTTTGTTCAAGGTAGAAAAAAACTCTCTAATTTACAAAATTGACAAATGAGCCCATAAATGTTACCGTGCCCCAGCTATGGCCGGCAAGATGCTATGGAATTTTTCTAATGCAGTTATAGAGGTTTCTTTGGAGGCGGCCACCTGTGCCAAGCTTAGTTACTCTAAATAAGCATTTGAGAAGATGGAGATATTGAATTACATTCCCACACAAATTAGTGTTTTCTAAATAGGTTAGTGTGATTGGGGGGGTGCAAGTCATGTTGCTCCCTTTGAGGTTCATGTTACGAATTTGCTTTATTTAATAAGCATTGCAGGGGAATAAAGCTGTGAATGTATTTGCAATCGCTTTCTTCCAATTACTCCTGCCTTTGCAAGTTCCAGGTATGCTTGGGGGGGGGGGGGTTCTGCCTGTGTCGTTCTGTAGTGGTAACGGAACTGCCATAGTCTGAAAGTTTGTGCTAAGTGATGGATTTACAAATGGCAATCCAGGCCCTTAATTTTAAACTGACCCAGCACTGTAAAAAGGTGACAGGAAATAATTAAAGAGGACATATTTTGTGAAAAACAATATTGTGCCAATGAATTGTACTTCTCTAAATACAATACATAATATATAGTCCCACCCATCTGTTCCACTTCCTGCTGCTTCCTTTCACATGCTTTACTAGGGGTGCGGCAGCAACACTCAGCACACTGCACTGTAAGATAGCAACCAATCAACAGCTAGGCTCACCTGAACTTGAACCTTGTTTTTGGCTTGTGTGGCTTAGGACACTCCCCCATCCTTCCCTCATTTGAAACACAGACAGGGGCCTGAGAGGATCTACATGGAGCTCAAATAAAGGGGCTATTTTTACAGATAGTATTAATTTTTAGACCAAAGTGAAACCAGTATTATATATTATTCATGTAGTCAGATACAAAAAAAAACTTTAGCAATCTCCCTTACTTATCTAGCCTAGCAGTGCAGCCTGTCTGGTTCTTTCCTTATATATTTTACACAGCAGTGTAGTCTCCCTGGATGACTGGCCAAAACTTTGGTCCTGGTTATGGCCAGGGTCAGACTGGGGGTCAGACTCTGCACCCCCCAAGATGCCCACACCGACCATGTCCTCCACAGGGGCCCCCGCTGTGCTCCCTAATGCCTTCCAACAGGGGCCCCAGCCACTGCCCGACGTCCTTCCCTAATTGCGTGTAAGTGAAACACATCAGGGGAGGGACAGGCGGGGGAGCGCCAACAGGGGTCGGGCAAGGGCTCACCTGGTTTTTTCTGGTGTCCCAGCAGCCCAGTCTGACCTTGGTTATGTCTCAGAGACTATGTTGCACCCTCAGAAGCTGCAAAGCTGATATGGGTTGATTCTGGTAGGCAATGAATTATTAGGCATAATATGAAATCAACATGTGTGATCATGAAACTATGTTGCTTGCCCCCAATGCCCAAGCATTGCCCAAGTGATTTATCAACCCTGGCTCATGTTGTAAATATATTTACAATTTAATATCTATGACAATGTCTGTACATTTTTTTTTATTTGAAGACAGATCCACGTTCTTCCTATTATATGAAAGAAATTCTGACTCACAGATCCCAGCCAATGTGCCCAGAACAAAAATATCTTTTTCTGTGTTCTATAGACACACCTGCCCAACGCAAGTGTCGGTGAAGAGTGATAGCGAATGGTTTTTACAGGATTAGTAAGCATATACCTTATGAATCAATGAACCATTTAATAAGTGTTGAATGAGAGCTGGTTTGAATTAAAGGCGCGGAGCACAACGTTAAGAAAAATGTGAAAGTGTAAAGCCGAGATACGATCCTACTATCCATGGTGCTCACATTTCATTAACTTGTCATAAACTCTTCCAAAGCTGAGCTGCAGCCATGAGAACACATTATCTGAGGATCAGGATGTTGCAACAGCAGCTGGCACAAGTGATAGACACACATTTCCCTTCAATATTTTGTATATATTTACTTTCTACAGTAATCATCAGAATAAAGCCATGTAGGTATCAGAATAAAGCCATGTAGGCATCAGAATAAAGCCATGTAGGCATCAGAATAAAGCCATGTAGGCATCAGAATAAAGCCATGTAGGTATCAGAATAAAGCCATGTAGGCATCAGAATAAAGCCATGTAGGCATCAGAATAAAGCCATGTAGGCATCAGAATAAAGCCATGTAGGCATCAGAATAAAGCCATGTAGGCATCAGAATAAAGCCATGTAGGCATCAGAATAAAGCCATGTAGGCATCAGAATAAAGCCATGTAGGCATCAGAATAAAGCCATGTAGGCATCAGAATAAAGCCTTGTAGGCATCAGAATAAAACCATGTAGGCATCAGAATAAAGCCATGTAGGCATCAGAATAAAGCCTTGTAGGCATCAGAATCCAAACCATTAGTGGCTTCCACCGGCCATCATCACCTAAGTATTGATGCATAATCCATTGAATTAAATAATTGATGGGTCAGTAAATATTTTGCATGGGGGGTAACTAAACTGAACTAAAAAATTGAGGTTTTAGTTATTGCTAACTGCCCTTAATGTGCTTGCGCTAAACAGGAAAATGAATCTACATGACCTATCTGACTTTGGTTTTGCTGAGTAACTATTTGCAGAGGGGTAGATAGTAAAACGACTTAACAGTGCAGAAAGGCGCTATGTAAAGGGAGTTGCTCCTTATTGTAAAACCTAAGTAATACTGCAACTTAGGGAAGGGTTTCTTCATCCAGGGCTCATTATCTAATTTGAACAAAGGTTGAGTTCAGGGGAAAAAACACAACCATTTTTCATTACTGCTCTATGACTGCAAAAAAATAGGAAAATATGGATTTTTTTCAAGCAAACACAGATACCAATCTTTTTTCTTTCTTATTACAATTAAGGTTGGATTTTGTTTTTACCTTTACTACCTTTATCACCTACTACCACCCCTTGGAAGGGGAGTTATTTTAATGACGATTTTCAGTTTTAAAAGGGACAATGGTAAGAACGGGATCATTATATTGAGGTTAAACTGGGAAGGGCAATTACTAGTGATGAACAAATGTGTCCTGTTTTGCTTTGCTGAAAAATGTGCAAATCTTTGAAAAGATTCACAAAACAGTGAAAAATTAGCGAAAATGGCACGTGTGTAAAAAAACTGAAAAAAATTTTTCTGCATGACTAAAAATTGTCAACCATGTCAAAACATTTGTCGAAATTTTGCACCCAACCTTTTATGAAGGCAGGCAATGATTTCTTTTGACGCGGGTGACAATTTTCTGTCACGTAGCAAATTTTTCCATGGCTAAATTTTGCGGCTGTTTAGCGAATAAATCCGCCAATGGCAAAACGCAGAGATTTGCCGCAAATCCATGCGTGGCGAATTGTTTCGCTCATCACTTGCAATTACTGACCACTCCTCCTCATCACAATTGCTCTGAAGCAAGGAGGTTCAGTTGATGTAACATGTCAGCATTTTTAGTTTCTTTGTCTGCATTGTTTAGTGGGTAACAGGGAGTCTGGACAGGTAGCGCTGCATACAAGAAGAAGGACAATGACAGGGCTAGGTGTGGGGGTGACGTCACATCTTGGGGTGAGTGGAGGTAGAGTGACATAGGGAAGAAAGAACAGACTGGGTACCATTTTGAGAAACTGGAGCAGCATCTAACCCACCCGTCAATGGATATGGGTAGATAGTTAAACAGTAGAGTTGAGGAAAGGTGCCTGGATATAGCCGGTGAATGCTTGCCTTGGGGGGCCCATAGCCAGTTATAGCAAAGTACTCACTGGTAGTGGTGCAGGCTTGGGTCTTGCAAGATCGATGAAAAGTTGTTTAAGGTTTAACTTGCCCATCTGAACCCTAGGGGTTTGGCAGCTGGCATGTCAGGTGGCACGGTAAGATGGTGGTTATTATTAGTAAACATTCCTTGAGAGTTATTTTCTGACTTTTGGATTGTAAGTAGACATGTTGTTATTATTACCTGTATTTTGAATTGTTACTTAAAGCCGAGGTCTTTTCAATCCCAAATTGGATATTTATTGAGTCTTGGGGGGTGGATGGGGTATAAGGTGAGTATCGGTTAAACTGAGGGTGGGAGTACTCCTTTCCCATAAGGCTTGATGCTGCCCCTGTATATATTATGTATTTGTAAAGCCCATATATATTCCGACAAACTGAATTTTAACACAAGCTCTTATGTATGGGGTCAAGTTAAGAATACAGTAGACGCTTTTTGCGTAAAGAGGTAAAGGTGATTCTTGACATTCTACCAACTGCAGTAAAAACCCTACTACACCAGATCCAGGGAGGGTACATTTAGATAGGTGGATAGATAGATAGATAGATAGATAGAGGATAGACAGATAGATAGATAGATAGATAGATAGATAGATAGATAGATGATAGACAGATAGATAGATACACGTAGATAGATAGATAGATAGAGGATAGACAGATAGATAGATAGGTGGATAGATAGATAGATAGATAGATAGATGGATAGATGATAGACAGATAGATAGATAGATAGATAGATAGATTTAGAAGCATGGTGTAAGTACAGTATTAGTATAGGTTATAGCAGTTATTTGCTGATATCATGATACTGGCTGTTGTTCTTACGGTATACTCTTGGCTTCCCCAAAGGTCGCCTGTTGCATGAGCATCCACATTACCCCTTTAAGCACAGCCCATTTGTCATCGCAATCATTTCTTGCAAGAGGCTGTGGCCTTTTTCAACACAGTGGTTACATCTGGCTGTGCTCTGTTTTAGTGAACAAATATCTTTATAGGATTGTTTAACAAAATGCTACTAAGCAGAATGGCCATCTCTAAACAAACGGGCTGCTTTTGGCAAACTTTCTTATTACAGAATTTGTACACAATAGCACATCTGTTATGATGCAGAGTCTTTTTTTTTTTCGTTTTTTATATCCCGTGGCTTATCCCTTCCACATTAGCACCCGCAGAGACATTTTAACACTGAATCATTTGCAAACCACATGTGCTAAGAGTGCAGAAATCAGATGCCTGAATTAGGAGCGCTTTCCCCAAATGGCTGGTTGCGGCTAACAGCGGTGTTAGCTATGCATATGTTTTGCAATGCAATTTATCTGCAGACGGAATATCTCCAGTGCTCTATGTGTCCTTCCCCCAATTTGCAGCCAGAAGTCTGTATTGTGTTTACGTTACACAGAAACCATAATTGAAAATGACAGAAAATAACAGTAGTTTTACAATGTGCCCTATAATCAATGGGTAAGCCTGCGGTGAAAGTCAATCTCTTGTATAACACAATAAGCAGAGTGTGATCTGGCTTATAAGAAAGTTAAATACTGAGGTTTTGCTATTAGATATTGTTTTTATTTTCCTGTTGAAAGGATATTGTTGCCTGGTAATTAATTTAGTTTTTGTAGAAGGGGTATTTGCTGGTGCATTAGAGGTTTGGATTTCAGATGTTTCCGTAAGGGCTCTAATACACAAGAAGATTAGTTGCCCCTAAATTAATTTTCTCTAATAGTGGTGACTAATCTCCTCGAATGATTATCCAGGGGCGAGATTGTATGTGTCCGGTAGGAAAACTGTGGCTTTACGAAGTCGCCGCGATGTTGCCTCACAAGGAAACTTTGGGCGACTTTGGAAAGCCCAAGCGACACATATGTTTTCCTACTGGCGATTTACATTCTCGCCCATAGGAAAGCATTCAAGAAGATCAGTCCCCACTGCTAGAGAAAGTTAATTGATGGACAACTAATCTCCTCATATGTCAGCACCCTAAAAGTTCACTGGTTTGTTTGTTCTTCTTCAAACAAAAAGTTTAACTTCTTTACTCCTATAGGGCAAAAAGGGAAAGATCTCCCCCGGCAGCAGTGCAGTAAATGCCCTAAATCACTGTGTGTCGTAGGCCAATTCTGCGCAAATGCAATAAACTGTGTTATTGGATAAAAAAAATGTTAACTAAAATGGAACTGTATGTAAACATTATAGTACCTGATTGTCACCAGTTTATTGTCCATATAATGTGAACATTATTAGCAAAATAAGTGCACTGGCCCTTTATTCCCCAAAATGCCACTACATTTAGGTTCATCCTATATACTCCTCTGTATCAGGCAAAATTACACAAAGGTAGTACAGGTATAGGACCCATTATCCAGAATGCTCGGGACCAAGGGTATTCTGGATAAGGGGTCTTTCCGTAATTTGGATCTCCATACCTTAAGTCTACTAAAAAATCAATAAATAATAAAAAAATTAATTAAACCCAATATGATTGTTTTGCATCCAGTAAGGATTATTTATATCTTAGTTGGGTTCAATTACAAGGTACTGTTTTATTATTACAGAGAAAAGGGAATCATTTAACCATTAAATAAACCCAATAGGGCTGTTCTGCCCCCAATAAGGGGTAATTATATCTTAGTTGGGATCAAGTACAGGTACTGTTTTATTATTACAGAGAAAAGGGAATCATTTAACCATTAAATAAACCCAATAGGGCTGTTCTGCCCCCAATAAGGGGTAATTATATCTTAGTTGGGATCAAGTACAGGTACTGTTTTATTACTACAGAGAAAAAGGAAATCAGTTTTAAAACTCTGAATTATTTGATTAAAATGGAGTCTATGGGAGATGGGCTTTCCGTAATTCGGAGCTTTCTGGATAACGGGTTTCCCATACCTGTATGCCTTTAGCATACTATTGGACAGACTGGGCTGTGGAATCAGTCCCTAAGGCAGTGGTTGATGGACCTTTTCAGTTGACCCCAGGTCCCCTTAGTTCATAACTAGTGATGAGCGAATTTTTTCGCCGGGCCATTGGCAAATTGTTTTGCGAAACTTCCGCAAAAATTTGCCGTGATGAAATTTTTTGGCAGCGCATCAAATTGGGTTGTGTCAAAAAAAGGTTGCATAAAAAAAGCGCGCCAGACGAAAAATAGACGCAGGTGACAGAATATAGATGCGGGCGTCAAACAAAAAATCGTGCAACAAATGCATTTCACAAATTTTTCGCCATTCCGTGAATTTTATGGCAAAGCGAAAAGGGACAGATTCGCTCATCACTATTCATAACAATGTTACAGATATAGGGAAACATTGGTGTATTAGACATTTAGCCATGGTTCCAATACTTTCTAGAGCAACAAACAAGTTTTCACCCCAGATACCTTCATGACAACATTCATGCAGGACTTTCAGTTGTATCTCGGAGCACAAATAGGCATTCTTCCCAAATCTCACCCTAAATGGCAATTCAGCTCACCCCCAGTCACCTTTTCCAAACCTCCCAGTGGGGCCAGCTCTGTAGTTTAGAAACTACTGTCCTAAAATCTATGGAACACACAGCATCTTGAAGGCCACAGTGCTCTCTGGGAGAACCATGTTGTTTCAAACCATCCTTTTTGGCACAATAATTCTTCCCGCCACTTCCCGAGCAAAAGTATATTCTTAATAATGATAATTCCTACCAACTTTGACAATTCCTGGTATGAGCAGCCCTTTCCCAATTAGATTGTAAGCTCTACGGGGCAGGGACCTCCTTCCTACTGTGTCTCATACCACATGGCACTTATTCCCTGTGCATTTATATATATTTATTGTATTTATTATAACACTTGTCCTCCCTGTGTGTAATTGTGTATATTGTAAGATTGTACAGCGCTGCGTACCCTTGTGGTGCTTTATAAATAAAGTTATACATACATACATACAATTAAATAGGAAGCAATGTCGGAGAGTTAAAGGCATTTTGACTGGAAGGTTCTGCCCAAGAGCAGTCACAACAGCACCCGTGCCATAGGACTTAGTGAAAATTAAAAGGCATCTTTGCCTTTCTTTATAAATAAGGCTAATCCTATCAGGTGTTCCAAACACAGTGTCTGTCTCACACTCTTTGATAAACAGACTGTCTATATCGTAATCTGGTGGGTCTCATCACGTTGCCACTGTACGGTATGCTGTGAACTTAGCACTTTGGCGTTTTTTTTTTTCTGTAAAATGCATCTTTTGGCAGGAATTTTCTTTTCCCAGATGCTAAAAACGTATGCATATTTTAAGTTATTTTAAATCCTCCGGGACTTAATGGAAACAACATTAATCCTTTCTTTACTCTACTCGTACAGCTATTATAAACAAAGTCCAACACAAGTAGACTATACTCACGGCCTATTTACATTTACTTTTGATTAATGGCATTTATCTTGCAGCCCCAAATACTTACTCATTTAGAAAGTTTTTTTTCTTCATTATTCGTCAATGAAAATAATTCATAAGACCACAAGAACATGACCTTAATGGGGTAATGTAATATATAGGCTTAGTAATATGCCATGATTTATTTCAATATGCTTTAGATTTACTCCGTTACCCTGGATGAATTTGTGATTCATGTATACAGTTTTTTTAGTGTTACATAAATGAACTATTGGAGATAGATGTTTCTCTATCTTCTCCCTTTTTGTGTCTGTTTTTTTTTTGTGGTTGATAAGAGAAGTCCATGGAATTTCTTTCTTATAGGTTACCATGGAAACCAATCAAAACTAGACTGAATCTAGTCGGTAATGTGTTCTTAGCATGAGCATTTAGCCATAAAAGGAGCACTCTTGTGTATTTCTATTGCCCAAAATATAGAAATATTCAAATGTATTTAATAATATTTAGCAACAGTAGAAGAGTGAAAAATGTTATCAGATATCAAACTAAGGGATCCTAAAGGGTTCCCAGCAGTTCGAAATGTTGTCAATTTATCAAAACTTTATTGACTGTCAGGAGAATATCTCTGAACGGATTGACAAAGTTATCAAAGGTTGACAAAGGCGTCAATTCGCCAGAATGTGCTCAATAGTTCTAGGTAGTGAGGAGCGAATCTGTCTCATTTCGCTTCACTGAAAAATGGCAAAAAATTAGCGAAACGGCAAAAATGTTGTGCGTAAAAAAAAATTGACGCCCGCGACTATTCTTTTGACGCCCACAACCATTTATTTTGACGCCAACGACTATTTATTTTGACGCGCGACTATTTATTTTGACGCGCGACTATTCTTTTGACGCCCGCAACTATTTTTTTTGACACGCGACTATAATTTTGATGCAGCAACTATCTATTTTGACACCACAACCATTTTTTTGACGCCCGCGACTATCTATTTTGATCCGCGACTATTCTTTTTACACCCGCGTCAATTTTTGGATGTGCAGTGAATTTTTCCACAGCGAAGTTTTTCATCTGTTTTATGAAATAATCCGCCAATGGCAAAATGCGGAAATTCACTGAGAATCCATGCCTGGCGAAACATTCCGCCCATCACTAGTTCTAGGCAGTCGAACTTCAATGGCAGCCGAGCTAGCCACTATTTCTTATGTGAACCTATACTTTCCAATGCATAATGAGTACAAACAACTATATTTGTGCAGAAAAAAATATTGAAGGGTAAATCAGCCCCTTAGTTATATTCAGCTGCAGTCAGGAGGTACATTCTTTAATAAAGGCCTGAAAACTAAGGACCATCAGAATTGGGCACATATATCATTTATATTTTGTTACATAGTAGTTGTCCTTGACACACGATACGTCCAACAACTTTAATTTTTTTCCTCAAATAAGGCCAACCTAACTTCTAGTTGATCAAGAGAAAGACATATAATTCCCATCGAATTAACCCCAGGGTAAACCATCCCAGTGAGCCCAGTCCTTTTACATAACTGAGCTCTTGTATACTCTTTAGTTAATGCTCAAAGGATTGTTTAAACCAGTGATCCCCAACCAGTGGCTCATGAGCAACATGTTGCTCCCCAACCCCTTGGATGTTGCTCCCAGGGCCCTCAAAACAGATGCTTATTTTTGAATTCCTGGCTTGGAGGCAAGTTTTAGTTGCATCAAAACCATGTGTACTGCCAAACAGAGCCTGCTGTTGTCTCACAGTCCACATAGGGGCTACCAATAGCTAAGCACAACCCATATTTGGCACCCCCATAAACCTTTGGCATGTTTGTGCTGCTCTCCAACAGGTGAAAAAGGATGGGGACCCCTGGTTTTACCTTTACCGCAAATAAAACCAACCTAAACAATTTCTACTAGTTGGTCACAAGAAAGCCAAATTACACTAATTTGAACAAAACTATAAGTTAAATGCAGGATGCTGCCGCTTTGCAGAGCGATTTGACAAAATTGGAAAACTGGGCAGCAAACTGGAAAATGAGGTTCAATGTGCAAAGTTATGCACTTTGGAAGAAAAAATTGAAACGAGAGCCATCTACTGAATGGTAGTGTGTTGGGGGGATCCTTAATGGAGAAGGATCTGGGTTTTTTTTGTAGATAACAAGTTGTCTAATTCCAGGCAGTGTCATTCTGTGGCTACTAAAGCAAATAAAGTGCTGTCTTGTATAAAAAAGGGCATTGACTTGAGGGATGAAAACATTATTTTGCCTCTTTATAGGTCCCTGGTAAGGCCTCACCTTGAGTATGGGGGGCAGTTTTTCACGGTGAGGGCAGTGAGGTTGGGGAATGCCCTTCCTAGTGATGGGGTAATGGCAGATTCTGTTAATGCCTATAAGAGGGGCCTGGATGAGTTCTTGAACAAGCAGAATATCCAAGGCTATTGTGATACTAATATCTACAGTTAGTATTAGTGGTTGTATTTATAGTTTATGTATGTGAGTGTATAGATTGGTAGGTGTGGGTTGTGTCTGCTGGGTTTACTTGGAAGGGTTGAACTTGATGGACTCTGATCTTTTTTTAACCCTATGTAACTATATAACTATATAACCCCAGGGTAAATCATCCCAACAAGGTCAGTCCTTCTTCATTATTGAGCTCTTGTATACCCGATAGATCACACTCGGAAGATTGTTTATAGAATCTTCTATCATAGGTTAACCATAGGGCTACTATCTCAGGAACAATTTTTATATATTTATATAATAAAGGTTGATTTCAAGTCATAATTAATCATATAATCCCCGATCCACTGCAGATTCTTTATTGATCTACATTACAACGTAAACCTGGATATTTTTTCCCCCCTCAACCATTATACTTGATTCATTTTTTCTTTTTTCTTTTTTTAATTCTCTGCTGATACAGCACATTTTCTTGAAATTTCTTATAACCATAAAAAAAAAAACACATTGTAATGTTATTAATTCTACAATATCCATAAATCTTTTTTTTCCATGTTGAGAAAAATGTCAAACACTCTTTTAACACTTTTTATAGATTTATAGATTAAAACCCTTGTTCCATTAATTTGGGATTTATGTATGACAACTGAATACCACATGTCATAAAGGAGAAATATTCCGCTAACGAAAGAATGCGACATATCTACAAAACTTGCTGAACATGTGGATTTGGCTGTGCGTTTCACCAGTTGCTTTTCCAAAGTGTCAGGCTGTGAACATTTAATACACTCTGCACAGACTTCATTGTACCAATACCATAGAGTGTAGGCAGAATTATACATGGTGCAATAAGGAGCGAAAAAAAAAAATCTATAGCCAATGACCTCTGAAGAATTAATGAATTGTGCGGCTGGAAAATAGGGAAGAACAGAATGTATTAATAATACATGATGAATAGTTCAATATCATGTATAGAAGGAAACTCAATTTTTTTTTTCTAAGTTGTATGAAGAATAGCAGACAGGGAGCTTATTTATTTATTTTTTTTGCAAGAAGATTGATTTAAGATTCACAGCATGAGGCGCAAGATGCCTTATGGATTCTTTTTAAGCCACAGCAGAAATAGAAACTAGTAAACAAAGTCAATATCTATTCCTCTCCTAGCAGCACAAGTATATATATATATATGTGTGTGTGTGTGTGTGTGTGCGCCAACGTAACATGGGAAAATTCACCTTCAAGAAAAAGGAAAACTGAACTTACAATACAATTATACTATTATGTTTAGGGAATAGAGAAAGTTCTGATCCATTCGAGGTTTATTGCCCAAAAGATATTACATTAATAAGAAGCATATATGAAAGTACAGAAATGAAGTCTACCTGTAGTTCTAGGCAGCACAGGGAGTTGTTATCTTCCTCTGGCTTCTTCAACAAGATCCTTAAGGTTCAATCCCTTAGAAAGACATCACATTTCTTTAATTGGATCCTTGCCTGGACACATGACACTACTCACCCTATATGTCAGCTTTGTTTCCTTTGTTTAGCAACTCGTATCTTCTAAAAGTACACAATGACTGTGAGGGAAGCACCGGGATTGAACATCTAGGTATTAATTAGCTAAATAAAAAAGAGCACAAAGGAACAGGAAGCTACCAGAAAGGCAACTGATAGGAAAAATAACAGGGTTTAGTTAAATGCTGTTTGCCTTGCAGTTCTAAATACACTAGTAATGGAAATCAAATAATAGCATTATCCTAGATGTAAGATGTTTATAGAAATATAATTTTACAGCGGTAGCAGATTGTTAGTGATGGGCGGGCCTGCCTTAAACCCGTGGGACCCACAGATTTACCCGACAGGTGGGTTCAGGTTTAAAGGAGAAGGAAAGGCTAATAAAGAGTTAATCTCAAGCTGCAGGCATACCTTCAGTTCTCTCAATAGTGCCCTTAAGTCTCCCAATATTTCTCCCGTTCAGATGATCAAAAGCCTCACAGGAAAAAAAAACGCTGAGCTCTGTAAAGAAAGTTCCCATAATGCCTCACTCCTGCACCAAGACCCGTGTACATGCTCAGTTTGTAAGACTATGAGGAAGCTTCCTGCTGGTTGGCTCAGATGACACATTCCTGAAGGAGGGGGGAGCAGGAGAGGGGAGAGAGGATAGAGCTGCCTGTCTCTGGCAGAGGAAAACAGACAAGAAATTCTGAATCTTTTGAAAGAGAACACAGTGCAGCATTCCTGTGAGTGCTTATGGCTGTATTTACATAGACCTTTCTGATAAAGCTTACTTAGTTTTTACCTTTCCTTCTCCTTTGTGATATCACAAATGGGTGGGTCAGTCATGGTTGTATAAATACAGGTGCCTTGCCTGGTCAAGTTGGACATGGGTTGGGAGAAGGTGGGTTTGGGTCGGGAGTAGGCCAGAATGTCTACCCACACATCACTGCAGCATGTGTATATTCAAGAAGAATCAATTTAACAAAAGATGTTGTTTGACCCCACTAAGTTGACATCTGACACTTTTGAACTGCGGAGTTGACTCCTATTGGGAGGCCAAAGTGGTGACCAGGCCCCAGACTTAAACTGACGAGGGTGATACTAGGAGCCAGTGCCAGGCCATACCTTTGATGCACCCAAGGCAGGATCCAAATTGCCATGCCCCCCTGCTTGTCATCCTCCCTCCTACTCCTTCCCTCCAACTGCAATGTGATATCCTGCGCCGGGCCAGACAGGACCCAGATTGCCACCCCCTGCTCGTTACCCTCCCTCCCGCTCCTCCCCTCTAACAGCACTGGTATATGCTCCTTACCAGCAGTACTTAATGAGCAGGGATTGGGGGCCATGGGAGGAGCAGGAACTACAGACAGGACAGTAGAATTCAGATTTAAGGCAGAAAAGGTACGTCTTTGGCGCCCCTCAGCTTCTGCCTACCCCTAGTTCCGGCCCTGCTAGGAGCAAATGCCTCATAGCTCTGCTAAATACTTTTGGAAGCTCAGCAATTAGAGATTTGCCAAACACATTGAAGTCAATAGGTGACAAATTTTATGCGCAACAAATTTGATGTGGCCAACATTTTTTACGTGCAACTTTTTTTTACCCCAAATGCATTAAAGTCAATGGGTGTTATTGGTATCAGCAACATTTTTGTTGCAACAAATTTTTTCGTGGCGCATTTTTGCTGCAGTTATTTTTAACAATTCAAATTAGAAGTATTTGCTTAAAATAGAGTCTATGAGACATGGCCTTCCGGTAATTCAAAGCTTTCTGGATAACAGGTTTCCAGATCATGGATCTTTTACCTGTACAAGCAAACATTATTTGAAGTAGAAAAAAACTCTAAAATTTACAAACTCGAGAATTGATAACTAAGCCCATATATTTTGTATGTACAGGTATAGGACCCATTATCCAGAATGCTCGGGACCAAGGGTATTCCGGATAAGGGGTCTTTCCGTAATTTGGATCTCCATACAATAAGTCTACTAAAAAATCAATAAAACATTAATTAAACCCAATAGGATTGTTTTGCATCCAATAAGGATTATTTATATCTTAGTTGGGATCGATTACAAGGTACTGTTTTATTATTACAGAGAAAAAGGAAATCAGTTTTAAAATTCTGAATTATTCGATTAAAATGGAGTCTATGGGAGACAGGCTTTCCGTAATTCGGAGCTTTCTGGATAACGGGTTTCCGGATAAGGGATCCTATACCTGTACACGGAAGTGATGTTTTTATCCCTGGCTGGGTAAGGCCGGCTGATAAGCTGTTCTTGTTTGGGAGATGGGACAGACAAGAGGTCATTAGTACTGAGACATTTAGGCAACTGATTTTATTTCATTTATTTATTTTTTACATTGAAAATAATGGGCAGCAAGCTCATATGACGCTGCAATGAACATTTTAATCTGGAAGAACACTAACACTTGATAAAGAAGTACTTCAGACAGGAAGCTCAGCCACCTAGAATGCGATCCTGCACATCCTGTAAAGACTCCTGGAAAAACAAAAAGTCGGTGATAACCGCACAATAAGCCATGGGAAAAGGGAAATACTGTGTAGCCTTATTGTAGCTTACTGCATGGGATTTTGTGTGACGTACTGAAACTTGCAGATCATACCAATACAATGCAGTAGAAATTAGAAATAGAAATGAAGGCATGCGGTAGAAACTGTTGGTACATTTATTATTATTATTATTATTATTAACATTTATTTATAAAGCGCCAACATATCCCGCAGCCTTGTACAATAAGTGGGTTTCATACATTGGACATACAGAGTAACATATAAAGCAATCAATAACCGATACTTAGATTCTTATATATTAGAATCTAAGTATCTTAGATATTTAGATTCTTATTTTGGTCCAGTGCCCTGCAGGGCACTATACAGGGCCAATTGTCTCAGGGGAGGGGGTCAAAAGGGTGGGGGGGGCCTGCAGGGGGGGTTGAAAGGCTGCGGCGGGGGCCATTGGGGGTTGCAGGGGCCCCTGAGGCAGAAGCCCCGGTGGGCCCTGCACCCCAAGTCCGACTCTGTACATTGATGATGCCTTGTTTATTTGAACATGGTTCCCAAACTGAAATATCCGTCAGTAAATTAGGAGGAGGAAGTAGCATTGAGATTACAGGTTTGAATAGCGGCAAGCAGTGCAGAGTCTACAGGCTGGATCAAAGCAATAGAGTGAAAAGCTTTGTAGATGTGATAAAAATGCTCTCTGATTGTTTTTGCAAATAGTTTAAATACTGTATTAATATTATTATTATTTGAAAAGAGTCAAAGATGACATCTAAGGTGATTTGTACACTTGTGAGTGGATCTCTTATCTTTCACCTTTTTATACATACAGTATAAATAATAAGTAAACCTAGTGATGAATGAACCTGTCCCATTTCAGTTCACGGAAAAATCTGCCAAACTGCGGAAAAATTCATGAAACACGTTACACGACCGCAACTTTTTCCTCACTCTGTGAATTGTTTTGTCTGTTTGCCTGGGTCACTACATGAATAGCCTTAGCCTTAGCAGCAGTCAAAATGGGCAAACGGGGAAGGAACATAGACATCTGCAACTCACCTACCTACCCATAACGTCATTTAAATGCCCAAACCCTCATCATGGCCTAGTATTTAACTCTTGCCCAAAGGCAGACATTAAGGATTAGGGCTGGGCTGCATCTCCTGATGCTGCTTTCTGCATGAAGCCAAGGCAACAGTAGAGGTACATGCCTAGCACCTGTAGGGACCCATAGGGTTACTATGCTCCTATGGCTTTAAACCCTACCATTTCCTTATTTATCCTGTTACTGGGAAAAGACCCATGTATCTAGTTTATCATTTGCATTCTGTGCCTTATTGGTGCATAGGTAGACCATTCCCCTTGCACTCTAATATAGTGCTTAGCAAAGTGGTGGATCCTCCTCTTTTGCTGCCTCTGTTGAGTGGAAGTTCCACTGAGCCTGGGATCAACAGGGCCCCAGTAAGCCATCTACCCTAGAGAAACATCCTACTCTAGAGAAAGTCGGGGGAACAGGGACCCTGTGAACGAGGAATAGCTAGATAGTAGGCATCTTAAGAGCACTTTCTAGGAAAGTGAGGCAGATAGGTTAGATAGAAAGAGTAGTTTCTGGCTCCAACCAAGAGATGTTAACTGGGAAGTACCCCTCCTTACAGCCATTGTTGCCTTAGCATAGGGCCATGGTTAAGAAACAGGATTCAGGTTCTAATCCCTGATCCATAGGAGGCTGTTTGGAATCCTTAACAGCTGAGGTATACACCCTGAGGTATCTGTCCAGATTACCCTCTACAGTGCTGCCGTGCTGTCAGGTGTCTTTACCCTGTCCAGACTCATTAGAGGTGGGATCAACCAGTGGATATCCTCTCTTTCTGTCCTTAGAGTGTCAAACTGCTATCTCCTCTGTGTGAGTATTTCTACAAGCCTGTGCACTAATTGTCTTGGACAATAAACAAGTTGGTTTATGTTTTCACCACAACTAACCTTCTGGCGTCCATTATTTTATATTACTCTGCACACAGCCCAAGTCAGTTGTAGGTGCACATAGCGAAAGCCCATCTAGTGTGTAGAGTCCTATGTACCCCATGGTCTAAAGCCAATCTAGCTGGCGCTGCCTGTTTTCACAGCCACATAGGGGTTACACACCCTTCCCCCAACGTTGACCTTTTCTGCCTACCCCTAGTACTGGTCCTGGTAGTCTCAGCCTAGTAACAGTGCAGCATAGTAATATCTGTGCAGAATTTATATTGTAAGCTCCCTACACTACTTCTTATGAACAGAACTAAGAAATATGTTGGTGCTAATGATGAGCGGATCTGCCCCGTCTTGCTTCGCCAATAAATTCGCAAATCTTTTGAGACTTCTGAAACTATTCTTGCGACAATTTTGGACATGTGACTATTCTTTTGCTGGCCGCAACTATTCTTGCGAAAAAATTTTGGACGCGCGACTATTCTTTTGCCGGCTGCGACTATTCTTGCGACAATTTTTGGACGTGCGGCAAATTTTTCCGCAACAAATTTTTTCAGCTGTTTCGCGAAACAATCCTCCAATGACGAAACGCGGAAATTCGCCCAGAATCCATGCCTGGCAAAACATTTCGCCCATCACTAGTTGGAGCTTTATAAATTCATGTTGATAATAATAATCAGAAAGTTGACCAAAAAGGTAGGATTTTCCCATTAACTTTTGTAAATTATTCTTAAACGAATATGCCACTTTATGTTGCATCCAACAGTAGCAGAGGGGATCTGAATGAATGTAAGAATTACACTATTTTAGGGGTTTTTTCTTTCAATTATATAAATGTATTTTTTTCTACATCTAAACAGATTTTCCACTGAAACAGCAAGAATGGCACGGCGAGTTTTTGCCATTCCACAATTGCCCCTCTAAACGCCTCGGCTTTTGATTCACAAAATAACACACAGACGTCGGACATGCTTTTGTTTTAAAGCCCTCTTTCTTTTTTCGGTGAAGCTAATGAGTGTTTATCTTACCATAAAAGGCTTTACTGCTAACATGAATCTTGTGCTTTTTAACAGAGAAGTACAGCCACTAATATCAGCCTTGTTGAAAAACACTTACAGGCCATACTTTGTGGATAATAAATGATGAAGAACTCCTCTGTCTAAATTGTAGGCTTAGTGCTTATAATGTATACTGTTGTGTGTAATAATAGAGGATTAAATAGTTTCGCAAAAGGAAAAAAAAAATGTTCCCGTTTGTGAGCAGAGAGTGGAAACAAGGCAGACCACCATGACGATGGCACGTCGCAGATGTTCTGACTCTAAAAACTCAGCTCCGAGTTCCTACGTTGGCAGAATGGATGTCACAAATATTTGAGCAGAGCTTCTGTGTACAGCTGTGGCCGGCATTTGTCAGGGCTTGTCACCGACTGGCGGCTCGGCTCTCAAATTGTGGTGAAAAACAGAAAATGCAAAACATAGTTTTGGTTTCCACTGCTAGACGAACCCTTTTCCCTTCTGTGTTAACAAAGAAGCAGGAAATCTGAGAATATGATATATTGGGTTTAACATTTATGGGAGTTTGGTGGAATAAACATGACAGTGCAGCGTCAGTTCCGCGGGCTCCTTACCTTAGCTCCTTCCCCCACCCCCGGTACCTCAGAGACATATATAGAGAAATATATAAATACAAAATGATTTATAAAATGATCAACATTTTAACTCCAACCCACCAACCATGGCTGCCTGCCATGCCGGCCCCTTCCACAGCATAACAATGGCGTCAAACAAGCGCAGGCGGCAAAAAAAATAGACGCGGGCGACAAAAAAAAAACGCACGACAAATGCGTTTCTCAAATGTTTCACGAATTTTATGACAAAGCAAAATGGGACAGATTCGCTCATCACTACAATTGAGAGCAGGCAACCAGAATCCACTACTCTCCTGGGACCCTTGTCTGAGGAGGTTACCATCCACCTTTTGACACCCATGTGCCAAAACTGGGGCATAGCCCCCACCTTGCAGCAAGCATTCCTACCGCAAGCTGTGACAGCATAAACAAACCCCTCCCCAACCCAGTCCACCTTGCTTGGGCTACTTGACTTTCCATGAGGTAATGGTACCGCCTCTTCCTCTGCTGTTACTCTCCCTATCCTGGTCCCTCCTCTTACTTTACAAGCCCTCCTTCCCCCAGTCTTAGCCTGTATTAATTAACCCCTTCAACTCCCCCTGCTGTCCCTAGCGCCGTCAAGGCTCCTGCTACCTTATAGGTAAGGAGCCCCCTTTTGATGAATTTACTAAAATATAAAACACTTACAAAAAAAATTGTAATCATTTTGCTGTATTGTTTGTGTCTGTGGCCCAAATATGGTTTACAGTTAAGCTACTTTATCCATCCAAAAGTTGATTAAAGAGGTATGGATTTACACCAGAATTCTGCATTTTGCCACTGGCGGATGTTTTCGCAAAACGTGTGAGGTCAATGGTCAAGTAAACAATTGCAGTCGCAAAAAAAAATGATGCACTCGACAACTTTTGTTTGACGCCCACGACAATTTTTTTTCATCCAAGCCATTTTTCAAGTCAAAGATTTGCAAATGTTTCAGCGTGACGTCAAAAGTCGCGTGCATCAAAAAAGTTGCACGGTAGCCACACAATTTTTTTGTTGAATCTGTCCCATTTAGCTTAGCTCTGAAAAATTCACACATTTTTGGCTTGGAAAATGGCTTGGATGAAAAAAAATTATTGTGGGCGTCAAACAAAAATTGTCCAGTGCATCATTTTTTTTTTTGCGACTGCAATTTTTTACTTGACCATGACTTTTTCCTCACTCTGTGAATTTTTGCACCGTTTTGCGAAAACATCCGCCAGTGGCGAAATGCAGAATTCTGGTGTAAATCCATACCTCGCGGACGGCATTTTTTTGACGCAAGTGACATTTTTTTGTCACTGCGGCGAATTTTGTCGCCCTTTTCACAAAAATAGCTGCCAAAGGCAAATTTTTCACTCTACTACTATTTTGTAGATTTTGTGCAATTTCCTCATATATTTTTTGTGTCTTTTTATTGTACAACATTCTTATATTTTTCTGTGATTCAAGTTTTTTTGCACTTTAAATCATGAACTTGAACAATAGTTAAAAAAATGAATTTTTGATATTTATTAAGCTAAAAAAAACAAAAAAAAAAACATGAATGTAAAACACTGGAATCTAAAAACTTGTCCAGCTTTTCAAGCTCTGTAAACCACTAACAATGACATGAAAATCTGAGGCATTTGAGTATTTTTTTACCCTTTTCTTCTATCATGTTTTTTTTTTATTCTGATTTTTCATAAATCTCATTAAATTTCAAGTTTATTTGAAGTAGAAAGAACTAGAAATGAATTGTCCAGACGTTTCCACTGCTACTTGAGAGTTTTTGAATATTATGAAATAAATACAGCATAAAACTCTAGACATAAACCAAAGCAGCAGATACAATTATTTATCTAGTAAATTCCAGTTTAAGACGTTACTTGCTTATTTCAGCACCTCGGAGTATTGAACTTCATCTAACGTCTTCAAAATTATTGTCTAAACTTTGCTTCCAAGGTCCTATTGTTCTTATATTTCAACCCCAAGGGATCCCGGAAAGAATTGCTTTGAATTCCAGTCATGCCTTTAAGTAAAGGTGAATGAAGGTGTCATGTCCAAGGAGGAAACCCCATTCCATTACATAACAAAAAGACAATGAAACTTTAATCAAGTTACAGTTTTTCACTTTTTCTTAAGGGAAATAAGTCACCAGGATCATGATTTATAATAACATTCTACTGATATAAGCCGAAGACTCTGTATGTATTTGTTATATAATTATTTATATATTACTCCTTATGATGCAGCGTGGGAGTAAATATATATATTAAGTCAAGCATTCAGTATCAAGTGTTGAAATAAACCTGAGGAAGGAGGCCCCTACCCCTTACAGCATGCAGTCTAAGTGGGCAGGTTACAAACTTTAAAATAGGAGGGTAATACGTACAACATTTGAAGACAATATAGCATTGGCTCATAAGTAGTCTCGATTCGCTTTGCCCAAAAATTCACAAAATGACAGGAAAATTCTTGGAAGGGCGAAAAATCTGCGAAATGTGTTTGCCATGCAATTCGTTGTTTACATGAACATGCCCATTTTAACATGACCGCGCCTATTTTAACATGACCACACCCAATTAGACGCGCCTGTAGCTTTTTTGGCCTGTGACAAAGTTTTGCTAAACTATTCATCATTGGCAAAATGCAGAAATTCACTGTGAAACCATGCCTGGCGAAAAAATTCGCTCATCATTACAAGTGCCAAAACTAAAATACTATACTGGTTTATAAAGTGAGTTTAGGCGTGTATTTACAAGAGAGTGATAAAGCACCATTAGGGATGAGCGATTTTTTTCGCCAGGCATGGATTCACAGCGAATTTCCGCATTTCCCCATCAGCGAATTGTTTAGCGAAACTTCAGTGAAAATTTGCAGCGAAAAAAATCGGCACGCAGAATTGGGCACAGTCGCGTCAAATCGTATGCGGTCGTGTCAAAAATTGGATGCGGTCGCGTCAAAAAAAGTGTGGGCAACAAAATAATAGACGCTGGAGACAAAAAAATTGTGGGTGATAAAAATATCATGTGACAAGTGCGTTTCGCAAATTTACTTGCTGTTTCGCGAATTTTATGACGAAACGGGACAGATTCACTCATCACTAATCACCATGAAGACTTGTAACCAAAACTAACGCCAAGAAAACAGCAGAGCTATATCAAGGCAACTTCCATGATTTCACTGAAATCGCGCCGCTGCGCATGCCATCCGGGGAGATTAGTCGCCCGCGAACAGGGAGATTTGTCGTGGCCGACTAATCTCCCCATGTGCTAGAGCCCTTACTAGTGAAAGAAAGAGATGTATCTTGGCAACATTGTGGAAAAAAAGAGGGCAGTTTTGGCAGTGGCATTAACTTAAAATTTACCCCATCTGAAGCTGCTACTAAATCATTTACTACCTGCACTCTTACTGCTTTATAAATCCCAAGATTTGCCTATGACTTTCAAATTTATTGTTGAGCTTGCCATTTACAGAATAGTAATAGTAATAGTATAATTTCTGTTACCACTTTCCTCAATGTCTGTTGGTGATGGCGAACTCCTAAATGTTGCCTACTTGGGCAATTTTTTAGACTTTCTTTTATTTTAAAGCTTCATACGTACTTGTATGTTTCATTGGTTTAATGTAAATGACAAATTCTTTTTAATAAAATGTAAGTTACAAAAAAAAAGAGAAAGAAATAGGTGTCCCAGGAAAGGTGGAAGGGCTACCAAGCACAAAAGAACTATAAAATCCATAAGACTGAAAATAGACCAATTCGGAATATATTCCCTTCTCCTATATAATTTACTTTGTTTTCCTGGTTCTATAATACTTAGCTATGAAGAACTCCCTGCAGTCAACTCACATCAACTACAATAATTGACAGTTACGTATTATTGTTAAGGGATTGCTCTACACACTAAACAAGGAGTGAACTCTTGTAATCCTGTCAGTCTCCTGATGTGGCCTCACCAGCAACAAACTAGCCCATCGGGGATCCATTATCTATTTCTCTGGCACTGACGGTTCTGACAGTATTTACTGTACCAAGTTGAGATCACTAACAATATATGGCATATATAGGGATTTTGCACATTATAGATACCAAATTATCAGCAATCAGTAAATTACAATGGAAAGTCATGGTGGGGAGTTGAAACTGTGTAGCTATTTATATCTTACTCATAAAGCAGAAACGTCAATTATATAAAAATAAATTATTTATTAGTGTGCTCCCTACTGCCAAATAGGGATGTAGCGAACCTCAAAAAAAAAGTTTGCGAACCCGTTCGCGAACTTACACAAAAAAGTGCGAAAATTCGCGAACTGTGCGAACCCCATAGACTTCAATAGGAAGGCGAACTTTAAAACCTAGAAAAGCCATTTCTGGCCAGAAAACTGATTTTAAAGTTGTTTAAAGGGTGCCACGACCTAGACAGTGGCATGCAGGAGGGGGATCAAGGGCAAAAATTTCTCTGAAAAATACTTTGTTGACACAGCATTGCTGTGTTCGCCGTCGAACAGTTCGCTACATCTCTACTGCCAAACAGGCCTTCCATGCAGCCAGTGCTGTGCTTTATAAGTGCTGGAATCAACCAGTAACAGCAGGGGATATCTGTCAGTGACTCACAGCATGAGTGTGTCTGATGCTCTAAAAAAAGTTAGGTTGAGAACGTACAAATTATTTGTTAAATTTAAAACCATAATGTGCAATCTTTGAAACAGATTAATTATTCAGGATAGTGGGTTCTTTTTATATATCAGTGATGGTTTTCTTGTAGCCCTTTAGTAGCAGTAAATACATTATTACAGTGGTAGAGGATATGACCTAAAAGGTAAGGTACCTCCAGAGGTTTTTCCTGTTTGATCAAATGTATAATTTGTACTGGCAAATAGTGATGAACTAATCTGTCCAATTTCGCTTTGCCAAAAAATCCATGAAACTGCTGAAAAATTCCCAAAGCAAAATGGAGCTACTAGTGATGAGCGAATCTCTCCCGTTCTGCTCCGCAGAAAAACTCGCGAAACCGTGCAAAAATATGAGAAAAGCGTAAAATGGGTTGCGTAAAAAAAATTATGCACGCAACTATTTTTTTGTTTTTGGTGACATGGCGCGCTGGGGCCGAGGACCATGCTGAGGGTCCGTAGTTTAAGGACTAACCCTCAACCAGGGTCGGACTGGACCTGATCCCTGTTACTGCTCCCCCGGCCACCGGTGTCCTCCCCTGATGCGTTTCACTTAGGCCTCTTCAGGGTAAAATGTTGGAGGGATGGCAGGGCCCCTGCAGGGGGTGCGGGAGACGCGGGGGGCACAGGTGGGCGGCAGCCCTGGTGAGCTCTGCACCCTCCAGTCCGACCCTGCTCTCAACAGTCTAAGGGACTGTGAATTGGCCCCCTGTTTAAAAAGTCGGAGTACCCCTGCTCTAAATTGTTGCTAGAATAACATAACAAGATATTTATTTCCTCTCTAAATTACCTCATTTTTTTTCCAAATGTCATTTTATCAGATGCAATGCTTTTCCAATATGAAAGTCTCAGGACACTTTTAAATGTATGCTTATTTATGGATAATTATTTATGGATAATTTTCCTTATCCATGTCTGAACAGTGGATTAGCATTGCTTTTTTTTTTTTTAATTTTCTGTGGGCTTTATTATAGGATGTGAGATTTTACATTATACAGTTTGAATTTTGTCTGTCACATTTAATGCTCATGATTAAGTGTGAAGCTTGCAAAAGTTAAGGACCTTTGGGGTTGTTGCAGCAGAGAAGTAAGCCTTAGGCAAGTGCAGCTAATCCTCATATGGCACAGGGCTGGAAAAAGTGTCTCCACACGTCTCTTGCATATTAAAATAATAATAGTATTCAGAATTTCTTATTCCAGTGGTAAATTTTGCTTTCTGATTTATGTTCATTTCTGCACAAAGAAAAAAGATTTACCTAATGTACCTAGATAGCTAATTGTCTATTTTATCTTGATAATCCGTTTGTAGGGGTTATTTAAAGAAAGTCTCACATTTTGGTCCAGTTCTCGTATCCAATAGACCTATTAAATGTTACCTACTGTTTGAAATAGGTTATGTGACCTGGTCCAGTGACTGTGACTTGTATTCCTTTATATTACATTAACCCAGTGATCCCCAACCAGTGGCTCAGGGGCAACATGTTGCTCCCCAACCCCTTGGATGTTGCTCCCAGTGGCCTCAAAGCAGGTAGTTATTTTTGAATTCCTGGCTTGAAGGTACGACTTGGTTGCATAAAAAGCCAAGCAGAGCCTTCTATAGGCTGCCATATCACATAGAGAGGCTACCAAATAACCAATCACAGCCCTTATTGGGCACCCCAGGAACATTTTTTTATGCCTATGTTGCTCTCCAATTCTTCTCACAGTTGAATGTGGCTCACCAGTAAAAAAGGTTGGGGACTCCTGCATTATCCCAAGAGGGAAGTTCACCTTTGGAGTCTTTAGCTTCTTTAAACTCCCCCATAAATAAAACCCACTTTTTTCTCTGAAAATTCTTTTTCCTCTGGACATTGACAGACGCTTAGGTTTTTGTTTCTGCAACCTCAAAACAATAGTTTTGGGGGTTGCACTGCCTCTCATTGTGCAGCACAGCATATATCATCTTTGCGGTGTCATTTGTGCAGGGCAGAGTGCAAAGTGTAAAAAATGGGTGCATACTGCGCTGCATTTCTTTAAATTGAAGCACAGAGACCTGTAAGGGTGAAGATATACGGAACTACTAGTAGCAGCTATTTGTCATGGCTACTAAAATAGATAATGCTGATCATTTACTGCTAATTGTGTCGATGTGTGTCATAGCAGAAGCAATTCTCAGTATTGTCTATGGCAGGGTATTTTCTGCCATTTAGTAGCTGTGACAAGTAGCTGCTACTAAGTAGCTCCATGTGTCTTCGCCCTAAATACAATACTCCCTGCTTTCAGCAGCCCTGTAATCATGGGGGAGGCACGTAGGAGCCGCCTTTCCTACCCCATGACTGTCCCATAGCCATCCCCATCCAGCCAATGAGCATGCGTAACACCCTACTGATGCAATAAAATGTCACCCAAAGACTATAATTAATTAGTAACTTAAAATACTTGGTTGATTTAACCTATACGCACTGAGCAAAGCTACTTTAATACATTTGAATTATCTTTGTTTTACAATGCATTGAGAGAAATACACAACTTCTTACGCATCCAAGACAGTGTCCTTTCAGTATTATATAGACCGTTATATTTTGAGAGATATTGCGGTTTGTCTTCAATCTTTTAATTTTCTGTCTTTCAGTTCTTCCTTTCCCCAGCCTGCAATTTAAATGCGGTTAGATTGTTGGGGTCATTGACCCCGGCAAACCAGAGAGTAGAAGAAATTTATGGCAAGATTTTTATTGTTATTAAAGTTTTTAACACTTTTCTTTCTAGTCAGAACTTGTCCTATTCATTTTCTGATCTGCAAATCAAACCACTGCCTCGCTGATACTAAAAGCGGGACCCTAACAACCAGGTAATGGTTTAAATTCCAAAGTGAGGAGCTGGAAAACAAAACAGGTAAATAATTAATGACTGCAAAGAATACAAAAAAAAAGCAACTGCAATTCCCTAGGAATATTACTAAAAGTTCAATTTAAGGTATATTTTCTGTTTAATGCTCTTGTCCCATAATGTCTATTTATGTGCAATGCAGTTTTATTGGTGTAAAATAGTGATGAGCGAATTTTTTTCGGCAGGTATGGATTCTCAGCAAATTTCCACATTTTGCCATTGGCGAATTGTTTTGGGAAATTTTCGCGAAAATTCGGCACAGAAAAAAATTGTTGCACATCAAATTAATTGTAGTCTCGTCAAAATGGGAGCAGTCGCATCAAAATGGGAGCGGTCATGTCAAATTGGGCGCCGACGCTGCAAAATAAGACGCGTGCAACAAAAAATGTAGCCGACAAAAAAGGGCGTCAAAAGTGTTTCGCTGATTTTCCGCTGCTGAATTTTACTGTCGCTTTGTGAAATTTTCAGCGAAGCGAAATGGGACAGATTCACTCATCACTAGTTTAAAACTTTCAAAACAATATCCAAGTCTAGTGATGGCCGAAATAATTCGCCAGGCATGGATTAGTGGAACAGGCGTCAAAATTTGCCATGGAAAAATTCGCTGGCCATCAAAAAAAATTGATGTGCACGTGAAAAAAATTACACATCAAAAACAAAGTTGGCGAAACTCCGAAAATGTTGTGCAGCAAAAAAAAATTGCTGCGTGTGTATTTTTGTTCATGCGCGCTAATTTTGCCGTTTCGTGAATTTTTCGCTGTGTCGTGAATCTTTTCCAAGATTCAAGAATTTTCAGAAGCAGAACAGATTCGCTCATCACTATCCAAATCTAGACAATTAAACCGTAGATTCCAAAACTGCAATTTTTAAAGCACAATATAAACACTGAACTGGTTGGGAATTCATGTCTATGTAAATACTGTTCCTTTGTTAAATTGTTAGATTCATGTTTCCTGAAGACACAGTGCGAAATAAATACAGTATATTTACAATTTAATCCAACAAAAACGCCAACAATAAACGGGTGGGTGTTTGTGGAAGAAAGAGCAAACCATCCACTTTGGGGTTTTTTTTTTTTTTTAATACTGGCCAATGTTACCAGATAATTGCATGAGTAACGTTGAGCCATGCACTCCAAAAACAAAAACTTCCTGTCCTCATTTACAAACTGTGGTTAGACAATGACATCACGGAGATGCGTTACACAACACAAATTGGAGGCAACGCATTTTTAAAGGTGCAAACAGCAGAATGTGCTCCAAGCTTAGCGTACTTTCCAACGACAGATTAAATGTATTGGTTTAGAACTCGGTTGACCCAGATCACCGGCAAATCTGCGGTACGTTTTAGAATAAGAGAAGTAGGAAATGAAAAGATTCTTGTGGTTGTGACTAAACACGGCCAGAAAGCAAAGGCTGCTGGTAAATGATTATGTTTTGCCAAAACAAGCTGATCTCGTTCTCTGTATATCTGATGAGTAAAGCAGCCCAAGAGCCTCAAAAGGATGATCAATATCTCAACACGCAAGATGTAATTCTCCGGGGCAGAGAGTTTAAATAACCTACAAGAATATTCTAACCGTATAAAAACAATGACATGATTTTCCAGCGAGGAGTTTACTTTGAAAATAAATAGATGCATCATTTTTATGCATTATTTATTATTATTTTTATTCCCGCTAATAAACCAAATGTGGTCTGGTCTTGAAAATACAAAAACATTCTGGAGGTGGCTTTTTCTGCCCAAGATCAGAAAAAACAGGCACTCTGGAGAGGACACCAACCCCAGAGAACAGGCTTGTAAAATGAAATCGTTTACAGCATATTACAGTTATAGCCTTACTCGATTTATGCTGAACCGAGAAATGCATACAGATGAGCCAGTCTATGAATAAATGCTAAGTACAGGGTTAAGAAGTTAAAGGCCAAGTTGGCACTTTAACTTCTTGAAGCTTGAAGAAAATGGAGGAAACCTAGAGGTTTATTGAGTTGTGCCACAACGCGTTTTGGGTCCTTTTTCAAGTGAACACAGCAAAAACACAATCAGATACAAATAGAGCATTTGATATAGAGGCCCCACCCTCACCCATGGGTATAGTTTTAGATTAATTGGCTTAGTTATCAATTTTTGAGTTTCTGAATTGTAGATTTGTTTTGTGTTGAATATACTCTAATGTTTGCTTATTTATTAAATATTTCAAATATGAAAAATTTGATCAAATAAAAAAACTCAAATACCTCACATTTGTGAATTTACAAACTTAAAAATACTCAACAAACTTAAAAATCTCGAACTGAAAAAACGTTTGAAAATTTTTGCCTAGGACAACTCCCATTGACAAGCTTTTACATTCTGAAGATTTACATTTGGATTTTTGCCCTTAATAATAGTGATGAGCAATATTTTTGCGCCAGGAATGGATTTGCAGTGAATTTCCACATTTCGCCATTGGTGAATTGTTTTGGGAAACTTCAGTGAAAATTTGCCGCAAAAAAAATTTGTTGCGCTCAAAATAATGTTGCAGTTGTGTTAAAATAGGAGTGGTCGCATCAAACTAGGTGCTGTCACGTCAAAATAGGTATGGGTGCGTCAAAATAGGCGCGGGTGCATTAAAATGGGCGCAGTCACACCGAAAAAAGTCTTTTGTGACAGAATAGACGAGCTACAATAGTGTTTCTTATGACAAAATGACATTCTGAAGACCCCAGACTTACCCATACTGGATATTCCAAAAGGGTACTGCCCTGCAAAATAGCATTCATATACAAAGATTTATATAAATAAAGACTTATAAAATGTTCTTTTTGTATCCGATTGTGTTATTGCTAGTGATGAGCGAATCTGTTCCATTTCGCCAAAAAATTTGTGAATCTTTCAAAAGATCTGCGGAACGGCGAAAAATTCGCGAAACGGCGAAAATGTTGTGCAGCAAAAAAAATTTCACCCGCGACTACTCTTTTTTCGCGCGGCTATTATTTTGTCTCCCGCAGCTATTATTTTGTTGCGCGGCTATTATTTTGTTGTGCGGCTATTCTTTTGACGCCCCCGACTATTCTTTTTTTTACGCCGGCAACAATTTTTGGACCTGCTGCGAATTTTTCTGCGGCAAATTTTTTTCATACGTTTCGCGAAAAAATCAGCGGGGAAACGAGGAAATTCTTTCTTTTGAAAGATTCTCAAATTTTTCGGTGAAGCGAAATGGGACAGATTCGCTCATTATAATCATATAGTGACCGGTGACCCGTAGCAGGGCGTAGGGAGGCAGGGGCATGACAGCGTCATAGGGGTTGTAAGCCACTCCTAGCTAGTTTGGGATTGGTGTGTTTAAATGGCTGCAAGTTAGGGATATAAAAGGTAGCTCCGTGCTTTCCCGCTTCCAGTCCATTTTAGGCAGTACAGGAAAATGCCCACCCTCCCTCCCCAGAAACAGGTGAGTTGGTATTGTAGTTTGGCTGGCGGAGTGGTTGAGTCTGGGAACCAATAGTTGCACGGTTATTGGTGGTTGGCACCCCTGCACCTCAGGGGTAAGGAGGTGTATCAGGAAGTGAATTTGTTGAGGAGTAGGTGGTTCCGGGCTAGGATGGCAGGACTAGTGGCGTTGCGCAGTTATTGGTTTGTTACGGTTGTTTGTTATACAAACATTCAAGTTATCATATGTTTATGATATCTTTATCTTATTTTCATGTTATGTTTGATATGTTTATCATATGTTCGTGTTATGCTATTTGTTTATGATATGTGTTAAATTAAACTTCAGTTGTTAATAAATGTTCTATGGCCCTTTTCATCCAAATTTGGTGTCCGTGTAATTCTTCTGGGATTGGAGGGATAGGAGGGGTGGTGTGGTAGGTTGACAAGAGGTGAAGCAAGTCCCAATGATGTGCCTGTCAAGGATTATCTGCTTAGGCTTAGAGAAGTGCAACTCAGTCTCCGGAGTACACTGGTGAGTTTGGTTTGTCACTGTAACTCCTCCTGTTGTTATGATTATCAATAAATCTTTACTAATGAACCGTTAGCACCTTGTGCCGGAAACATTTAGTCTGTAGAAAACAATGAACTGAAGGAGGAGACCTAGAGAAAAAAAGATAATATTAAAATACAGGAAATTAGTACATGGTGGGAAAGATTATAATTATTGTTCACTGGGAGGACACACAAGGGAATATTTTTACTTTGCCAGCCTTCTCAAGCATTTGTTCATTTACACATATTTAACAAGGTGATTTCTGAATATAAAAAAAGATTTTCTGCGTTGCTATAAGCAGATGACCGTAAGCATAATAAACATTAGTGATGAGCGAAATTTTTCACCACAGTCCAATGTTTGCACAAAACGAGGAAAATGTCATGGTCGCATCAAAAAAAATCACGGCAAAAAAAGCTGTGGTTGCATCAAAAAAGTCACAGTGACGTCAAATACATTGCGGTTGCGTCAAAAAAGTCACAGTCATGCTACAAGCCACATCAAAAAAAGTCACGCATGTCAAAAAAGTAATGCGGTAGACGCGTTTCACAAATTTTTCGTTCATCACTAATAAACATTATAAATGTGCCCCTTAACTGTAATGGGGATATTATATCTGGTGGGTATTCAGCAAATTTACTTTTTAAGAAATAGTTTTATTATATAAACTATACAGTCTGCTATAGGCCATAAGGGAAAGCAGTTATATTATAATATATAATATTTGAAAATATCTGTGTAATATTCATTTTTTCTATTTAATCGGGTTCAACCACAAAAAGCTCTCTTTGGGACGCAACCAGTTATTACAGTCAATGAATGAATGAATGGCTCATTGCAAGAGATAAGCTAAACAGTCACTATTCAGTTAGCAACTTTTTTATATCAAAAGTTTAAAACACTCATCCACTTTTCCCCCGTTGTTTTGCTTTTGACCTTTACAAAGTTTTTAATATTGTTTTCTTTAAACAAATCTGCTTTTAAATGTTACAGTAAATATACTTGACTCAGTGGAAAAGTGCAATATAAATACTTTATACGAACCTCTTCTATATTTAAAGAACCTAATAAAGTACAGGAATGGGACCCCTTATCCAGAATGCTCGGGACCTGGGGTTTCCCGGATAAGGGGTCTTTCTGTAATTCGAATCTCCTACCATAAGTCTGCTAAAACAATTTACTTAAGAATTAAGTAATTAAACCAAATAGGAACGTTTTGGCTCCAATAAGGATTAATTATATCTTAGTTGGGATCAAGTACAGGTACTGTTTTATTATTACAGAGAAAAGGGAATCATTTAACCATTAAATAAACCCAATAGGGCTGTTCTGCCCCAATAAGGGGTAATTATATCTTAGTTGGGATCAAGTACAGGTACTGTTTTATTATTACAGAGAAAAGGGAATCATTTAACCATTAAATAAACCCAATAGGGCTGTTCTGCCCCCAATAAGGGGTAATTATATCTTAGTTGGGATCAAGTACAGGTACTGTTTTATTATTACAGAGAAAAAGGAAACCATTTTTAAAAATGTGAATTATTTAATTAAAATGGAGTCTATGGGAGATGGGCTTTCCGTAATTCGAAACTTTCTGGATAATGGGTTTCCAGATAAGGGGTCCGATACCTGTACAGGGTAAAATAAGAAAATATTTTTCTACCTGTCTAGAGCATCCAAATTATTATCCCCAAGAAAAATGACCCCATCATTACCCTCTCCTTGCCTCCATTCCATAAGCCCTGCCCTCACTTTGTCCATTATGTTTTACCCTGACCCTTTTCTGAACATGACACAACATTTTGTCACGGAGCAAGTAGGAGGAATTTCTTATTAACATTAGAAATGTGTAAAAAAAATCTAAAATAACAGTGAAATGTTTTTTAAAGTCACATATCTGTGGCATTTACACCAAGTAAATTGATTTGTTCAAAATGTGTAATGAGTAAAGTGATCATACTAAATTGATTAAAAGAAAATGCCAAGACTCAGTTTTATTTTAGTGGGTGGGGGTCGGCCACAGCTTTACTGAATGATATTAAACCGGTAAACGTCCTTGCTCCATTGTAACCAGAATAGTATACGCCCAGATGCCTGCCAGCGCAACCACGGTGGGCATGTAAAGTACAATCTCTTATAACATAACCGAATGGGCAAGGACCAAATTCAAAACATACTCACCTGCAGCTGTGACAATGTAAACAAAGTAGCCATCAACAAATAGTATAAAAACAAGATAATTGTGTATGTACTTTTCAGCCAGAAACACAAAGGAAAAAAGGGGGTAGGTGGGATGATCGGGCGCCATTAGTGATGAGCGAATATGTCGAATATGAGCGAAAAATCCACAAGACGCATTCATTGCGTGATTTTTCTTGTCGCGTCTTTTTTGTTGCCCGCGGCTATTTTTTTTTTTTGTCGTCCGCATCTATATTTTGTTGCCGCGGCTATTTTCTGTCGCCCGCGTCTTTTTTGTCATCCACGGCTATTTTTTTTTGTCACCTGCACTTTTTTGGATGCGACCACACCCATTTTGACATGACCATGCCCAATTTGGCACACAACAAAAAAAATTCCGCGCAACGAATTTTTCCGCGGCGAATTTTCACAGAAGTTCCGTGAAACAATTCACCTGTGGCGAAATGCAGAAATTCGCTGTGAAACCATGCCTAGTGAAAAAATTCGCTCATCACTAGTCGCCATTACTGGGTGCCAGACAACCAGCCAGGTGTATGCACTGTGCTCCAGGTGCCCGTGATGTGAGGGAAAAGGCGTGTAGGCATTTCCTCTTTATCTACCATCCCCCCAATTCCTCCCACCAATCCTGTACTCCCACGTAGTAGCTCCTAGGGGTCCTCACCGCTCCCAGCACCTCCCCACAGTCCAAGCCCTTGGTTAACCACTTTGGTGCCTGAAAATACAGCTGATATTGTTTGCAAAAACACCTATATACATATTTTACATTCAAAATATTTCACTGCTTGTCCATTAAGCTTTCACTGTTGTTAAACAGGTCCAACCTATCGGGTACCAACATCAGCAGGGAATGGCTGTTCTCAGTCTGAGGTACAAAGGAGGAGAATCACTTTATACTCACAGGCCTCAAAGGGCCAACCTCCAAAGAGGCAGGAAGAAAAAAAGCCTCTCCACTTTATGTGTTGTAATGTTTTATACATCTGATAGTAGAGTGAGTATTAAGCAAAACAAGAGAAAGTCCGGAGATATTTTTCCTTCAGAAGAAAGAATTTAAAAAATGAATAGGTGCCAAAAACGCAAGTTTTCTCACAAGAGTCTGAGAATTGTCAAGTACAACGTAATCCCTCGGTCTGACACATCTGTTTTGCAGCAGGGTCTCCATATCATCACAAATCATAATGCTGTCAACATTTATCTTAGATTATTACCTTCCCTGGAGAAATAGTTTTTGAACAGCCAAATTATTACATGGCCAAAACTTTAAACCAACCAGAAATGTATCATCAAAATAGGATTTTATTTATTTTTTTTTACATTCTTTTCCTGGTCTTAGAATACAGGTATGTAACCTGCTATCCACAATGTTCAGGGCCCAGGGTTTTCCAGATTAGGGATCTTTCTGTAATTTGGATCTCCATAACTTAATTCTGCTAAAAAAAAGTATTGAAAAAACCCAGGATTGGGGGCAGAACATCCCTATTGGGTTTATTTAATGGTTAAATGATTCCCCTTTTCTCTGTAATAATAAAACAGTACCTGTGCTTGATCCCAACTAAGATATAATTACCCCTTATTGGGGCAGAACAGCCCTATTGGGTTTATTTAATGGTTAAATGATTCCCCTTTTCTCTGTAATAATAAAACAGTACCTGTACTTGATCCCAACTAAGATATAATTACCCCTTATTGGGGGCAGAACAGCCCTATTGGGTTTATTTAATGGTTAAATGATCCCCTTTTCTCTGTAATAATAAAACAGTACCTGTACTTGATCCCAACTAAGATATAATTACCCCTTATTGGGGGCAGAACAGTCCTATTGGGTTTATTTAATGGTTAAATGATTCCCTTTTCTCTGTAATAATAAAACAGTACCTGTACTTGATCCCAACTAAGATATAATTACCCCTTATTGGGGACAGAACAGCCCTATTGGGTTTATTTAATGGTTAAATGATCCCCTTTTCTCTGTAATAATAAAACAGTACCTGTACTTGATCCCAACTAAGATATAATTACCCCTTATTGGGGGCAGAACAGCCCTATTGGGTTTATTTAATGGTTAAATGATTCCCTTTTCTCTGTAATAATAAAACAGTACCTGTACTTGATCCCAACTAAGATATAATTAATCCTTATTGGAGGCAAAACAAGCATATTGGGTTTATTCAATATTTAAAGGATTTTTTGCAGACTTAAGTTAAGGAAGATCCAAATTACGGAAAGATCCCTTATCCAGGAAACCCCAGGTCCCAAGCATTCTGGATAATAAGCCCCATACCTGTATTAAGAAAAAAAACACTTAGTTGACAAACTTGCTTTAATGTTAAAAATACACTTCCTATTGACTGCTATGGTTTTTGGTGTTGCGATTTTTATTTTTTCCATTTGATAAATCACAAAAATTCAGTGCACATAGATTTTTTTTAACAACAATATGTATTTTGCCCAACAAATTGTAATTTTCTTGAATAGCAACAATCTATCTTACTTAAATATAGTAACCCTGATGATGAGTGAATACTGTAATTCAATAAAAGCCTTAATTGAAACTACAATTAAACTTATGAAATGGCTGCCCATCTATTAATGACGAAAAGCACTAAAATATTTATTTCACAAAAAATCCATGATCCTTGGAATCAGTTCTAATTCATTCCATTCGGATAGTTTGCATTTCTTGACCTATATCTGGTAATTTTAGCGTTGAAAACCAACAAAGAGGTTCCACAAGGCTTGGATCTCGCAGGTAACATATCTGACCACAATGCAACAGCAACTATTATCGTAGCTCTCTGTGGGGGAGCTGGCAGATAAATCGCCAAGATGTCAGTGCTGACTTCCCAGAGATGTTCATGGTAATTGACTGCTGAGATGACTGTCTCCTGGATAAGATAAAGTAGACAATCATCCTAACAGTCAATTACCACCAACATTTTCTAAGGAGTTTGCCTACTGCATAAGATAGAAAGGAAACCGGATAATACAGAGCAGCGCCGCATGTGAAAAATGGCAGCTTAATCATAGGAAATGTATATGTGACTTGAGAAAATAATCAAGTTGCTATGTGACAATCTCTTGTGTGGTTAATTAGCACGTTTAACAAGCCAACATGTAAAATCACTCCGGGCGCTTTAGAACAAAACAGAATAAGCTCATGCGTCGGGTATACGTTTACATTTTTGTGGGGGGAAAAAAGCAAATTAATCTAGTTTATATGTAAAATTGGAACATTGAAGATATATCTGCTGGAGAGCCAATAAACTGTGTATACATTTTGCTTTAGAAATGTAAGCAACCCTAACACTTAAGGGAAAACTATACCCACAAACAATGTAGGTCTCTATAAAATATATTGCATAAACAGCTCCTATGTAAAACCCTGCTTCATCGAAATAAACCATTTTCATAAAAATATACTTTTTCAGTAGTATGTGCCATTGGGTAATCCAATATAGAAAAGAGCTGTCCCCTGGGATCATATATATCACAGTGCACATAAACAAACCAAGGTTATGAGCGAATTTTTTCACCAGGCATGGATTCGCAGCAAATTTCCACATTTCGCCATTGGCGAATTGTTTAGTGAAACTTCTGTGAAAATTTGGCGCAGCAAAATTTGGCGCATGGATTTTTTTTGTCATGTGTCAAATTGGGCGCGGTTGCGTAAAAAAAGTGCCCTGGTCGCGTAAAAAAAAGGTGCAGTTGCTTCAAAAAAACGCGGGCAACAAAAAATAGACATGGGTGACAAAAAATAGACATGGGCGGCAAAAAAGACGCGGCGACAAAAAAATTTGTCACCGTTTCGCAAATTTTCTTGCCGTTTTGCGTATTTTATGGCAAAGCTTATCACTAAAGGGCACACATACATGCTAGGCCCCATTAGCCAATTAATGGACTAAGTTCTGTCTTTTGCTCCCACACTACTTCCTGTTACAGTAAGAGCTGCATTATTTCCTGTCAGGTGATCTAGTGAGGGAACACACAGCCCATCACAAAATGGCAGTTTAAGGGAAAAGATTCTTTAATAGGCCACTTAATATGATATAAACTATCTGTTGGTTAAGTATTCATTCTGGGGGTATAGTTTTTCTTTAAAATCAGAATACTGAATAAAAATAAACTGACAATTCCATAGCAAGCCATGCAATATATATAATGGCCATAACCCATCACTGAATTGCACATACCTACACCAATTATCCTCTTCCTTGACTTATTATTTTGAATGCAGTTCATAACAATATTTTCCAGTTCTATGTACTGTTGATATTTCAAAAAGCAAATGTGTGTAAGGCTATAGGAAACAACTGATCCCCGGTATGTGGCAATGGATATATGAAGAAATATTCATGGATTTTACCACTTAATAAATAATTTTATACACAAAGGAGAAGGGCACAGACTTTTCCTGAGCAGCTATTTTTCAGATTGCGGCACTGTCTTTTCTGACATGAATTAATATGTCAAAGTTTTCCTAAATACTCTTTTTTATTCCTAATTGGGCATCAGTGCTAATGCCAACTTAAATTTTGAAAATATAATCAAAGGCATGGAAAATCTACACCAATTAATGTTGCACCCTATTATGATATTGAGACAGACCCTTGGCATAATTACTTTAATGGTTTAGTTGGGCAGCACCTAATTGCTGCTAATGACTGACACACATTTAATGTTCTATACTGGCTTCTATTTCTCAGGTGAAGAGCATTTTCAGGTTCTTCTGAAATCCAATAGGAACCAATTAATGTCAGCATACTGTAAGGAGCAGAAATTGGGGAAACAACCTTACACAAAAACACATAGATAATCTACATCCAGAACATGTTTGAGAATCACAACCATGCCAATATGAAAATTATATATTTTGTTGAATTAATTAATTGAATTAATATAATAATTCCCTTTTGTCTGTGAGTCTCTGTCACCTAGAGTAAATAATAAATGTCACTGTATTTATTGTATACAAACAATAATATAATGGAAATTTGATTTCTAAATGTGATTAGTGCTGTCTCTCGCTAATGGATTAACTCAGTGGACATAATCTCACTGGGCTGATAGCACAATAGCTGTGTCCCTGTACCACAATAACATTGGTTAGGGTCTTGTATGTCTTACTGAAAAAAAAACAAATATTGCGCTTCAAGGGCCTATCAATGACTAGGTACCCAATAGTTGTATCGCAGTTGTGCCCTGGTTGAATTATTAAGTCTCAAGCCCAGGGCTCCTCCACATGAAGCCTCAGATCAGAGCTGTCTATCCTATTGAGGATCTCTTGCTTACTGTTTATTTGAAAGCTGATAGTGTGCATAGAGGCTGCCTAATAGCCAATGTTAGCCCTTATTTGGCACCTCCATGAACTTTTATGGTGCTTGTGTTGCTTTCCAAGTCTTTTTACTTTTTACTGTGGCTCACAATTAAGAAAGGTTGGGGACCCCTGCTCTAGAACGTGATTTTTAAGCTTTGAGAAAGGTGTTAGTGTGAGAGCTTACTTGATTCAAGATGGTAAAGCATTTCAGAGGCTTGGTCAGGGCCAGACTGGGGGGTGCAGGGCCCACCAGGTGCCCCCGCACCCCTCCATGGGCCCCTGCCATGGCCGCCACACCACCTAGGGGGCCCCTGCCACCTACACACCCCCGCCCCCCCCAGTGAGCACGTATATAATGCTTATCTATGGCGTGATAAGGGGAGGGAGCTCAGCAGAGCAGTGCTGGCTGGGATCGGGTCTTGGTCGGTGGGGCCCACGAGGGCCAGGGCCCATTGGGTTTCTATTCGCTGCCCTGCCGACCCAGTCAAACCCTGGGCTTGGTGCAATCAGTCAGCTCTTGTTGTTGATTGTATGGTTAGTAGGTGTTCCTGAGCACAGAGTCCAGGAGGGAGTGTACAGGGAATGTATATTGAGAGGAGCAGAGAAAAAAGGGGGTGTCAAAAGTGACCTGCCTTAAATGGAGGTTTTTACGTGGGAATACGAGCAGTTAAGTTCAGGGGCCAATTAAGTTTCAGGTAATGAGCAACCATTCAAGTTGCTACAGCAGTAAAAGAAATTATATATAATTACTATAAAATAATTTCTTGTATTCTAGATACAACAACAAAATTGGTATTTTTAGTTTAATAACTATACATTTAAATAATTCATTCAAATTCTTCATAACTCCATCTTTTTTATTTATCCTTTGGTGTTAATTAGTACTCATCAAGTCTCGTACTTCCTGGTGAAAATTAAATTCCATTCTATTGTTGTTTTGAAAAGAAAAAAAAAACATGCAAATTCCAGAACTTAAAATTCTTCTGTCTCCCTTCCAAGTTGTGTTGCTTTAAGTGATGTAAGGCCAGCAGGCCTGAGATGCCGTTTCCGCCATCTCTTAAAAATCCCACAAAATCTATTCGTTAAATAAACATGCGGGGTTCTGAGGGCCTCGATTTGCAGCAGCGGTAACAGAGGAGCTGTTACAGGGATTACTTATAATTGCACATTTAATTCTTGAAGGATTACAATTTATGTTTATTGCCGTTCCTGTAGCATAGGAACAGTTGAACCAGCTGAATCTCCATATAGAGTTCCAAGATTGTGAAATACTGGCAGGATGCCAATCTCCCTATGGGGACAAGGCCTGCTGTCTCCAAACTAATGGAGGGACTGCTTTGCATTTTCATAAGATCCGATCGTACTAAAAAAAATATCTGATTGTGAGGTTCGTTTTTTTTTATTGTGGCCAAAAATAAAGTTTTATTACTGAAAGCTGAAAATGCTGAGCGTTAGTTATTACTTACAACAAGAAAAGTGAAACTTACACCTTTGGAAATAAGCGTAACTGTGAAAGCACGTCGGCAGTAGTAGTTGCACCTAGATTTTGGATGTATGCCTTTATTTAAATGATAACCATGTTAGAAGCCCCAAAGACCTTTAGTGTCCTTAAAATGCATGGGATAAATGCACTAATACAAATGTAGGGGTGTCAGGCTTTACTGGAAAGAAATTAGCTTTAGGCATGGGCTGGGTCTATTGAGAGTTGGAAGAAGAAAGAAGTTCCCTATCCAATGGTTATACATGCCCTGGGTGAAGCAAGAAGTTTCCTTTTGACCAGGGGGATGTGATGGGTTGCCTAGTTCATATAATGGAAGCAATCCCAAGGCCGATCCTACTGAATATTCGGAGGCAGGAAGCCTCAGCTAGAGTAATAAGCCTTATGGTGGCCATACACGTAGCAATAACGATCTTTCGTGCAACCATTGGAAGATCGCTCCCACCCTCCATTGACGTTCAGGGCTGAATCGTCAGATATGGAGATAGAAACAATAGAAACTCTACCTCCACCTGCCGATTCAACCCTAAATGTAGATTTTGCTCGGGCGCCTTCAACGGTGCCCAATCAAAATCTTTTAACCTACCTGATTAACAAGATGACCGGTATCCACAGCCTTTGCAATATCGGTCATCTCGTTGAGCCATCATACACACACCGAATATTGTGAGAAACACGGTTTTGTGCGATAATATCGGTGCATGTATGGCCAACTTTAGGCTAATAGCAAACATGGCGTTTTCTCTACTGGTATCAAAACTCTGAAACAGAAAAGGTCCACCCCTGTCACTGTGCACACAGGGCAGATTGTGGTTACAGTTTTTGCATTTACTGGCCAAAATCCACCCAGCTTTTGTTTTCAGCTTCAACAATAATTTTTTTTAAATCTGTGCTAGAATGCGTTTTGTACAGCAGGAATAAAAATGCCAGAAAAAAAGCTAAAAACAAAACCACACTAGGATTTTGCTTTGTGTTTCACTGTAAAAGACGTGGATTTTTGTCCCAGGAAAAAATGAAATATAAAATTGAAGCACCTTGCCTCCTACATCAACCAATCAGATTGCAGCCCTCAGCCAGCCCTCTCTCTGTCTAAGAAGCTGCCTAGTTTCATGTTTGAAGGAAATTGGCAACATGGAAGCATTTTATTTTGTAAGAAACAGTTGTAGCATAGTGGAATATAGCGTCTCTAACACAATAGGGCAATATATATGCTATTGCAGGGCTAAACAAATGCCTTTACTGCAGTGTAATTTCACCTTCCCATTGATGCCAATGCAATTGCTGAATTTTCTCAAAATTTTGAGCAAAATGCCAGTTTCACTCATCACTAGTGTACTCTTTCGTCCCAGGGTCATCCTTGTTGTCTTTGTTCATGAAGTCATCAATGCCCTTGACCAAATGCTTTGCTTCTTGCCACTCTTAACTATAATCTACATACACAGGCTCAGAATTGAGCTCTATTTGTGAGTACCTGGCACCTTTTTGCAGATCATAGCCTCACTATCTTGCTTTCTCCCATGGACTATGATTCTTTCATACACCAGTAATTATCCCCAAGTGAATAAAGCAAAGTCTTATTATAAATTTCCCTACCTTTCATTAATTGAAAGGTGCAAAATTTATACTAGGTCTAGCAACCCATATCAACCAATCAGAAATCTGGTTTCCAACAGATGACCATTTGAAGCTGCCTGAGATCATTTGCTGTGGGTAATTAAACCTGGTGCAGAATTTGTTTCATTACATTGCCTACATATTATTCTGTTGCACCAAAATAGCCACTTCTTAGGGGGATAACATGTGGCAAATGCTGCTGTTGCACTTCTGCTGAGAATTCAAAAGCAATAGACTCCTCAGAACTTTGAAAGTCTTGAAATACAAAGTGGAAAGAACAGTGGCGAGAAGCAGCTGGCCACATCAAAATACTTTCCACCCAAAAGATTGCATTAAGTTGATTTCATGGGGGACTTACCTCAAAAAGCCTAATACTGATGTAATTGTGTTATTGCACTTCACCATCGAATTTTATAAATGACCCCCATTATGTTTTATAAACATTGGAGCAATGGACACAGCAATGAACTTGGTGGGGGTCATTTATAAATTAGCGCAGCACAGAATTATTCACACAGTGAACATATTTGCCCTGCCCTACTGGACAAGACTGATGCATTTTATGTGCAAACACAACTGCAAATTTGTTTTACAGTGTGAAAGTCCACAAAAGCTTTTTAAATATGGCATATTCGCAAACTGTGAATATTTATGTGCACAACTTAGGTGGCGGAAAAATAAAAACCTTATAAATGACCCCCGGTATGTTACTGCTGAAAGCTTGAGTGGCTACTGTGGGAACAATTGCTAGGAATTAATAACTAGACAATAGCTAAGATTGGCAGGTATATGAACCATGAGACAGATATGGGACCTGTTATCAAGAATGCTTGGGACCTGGGGTTTTCCGGATAAGGGATCTTTCTGTAATTTGGATCTCCATGACTTAAGTCTGCTAAAAATCATTTAAATATTAAATAAACCCAATAGACTTGTTTTGCCTCCAATAAGGGGTAATTATATCTTAGTTGGGATCAAGTACAGGTACTGTTTTATTATTACAGAGAAAAGGGAATCATTTAACCATTAAATAAACCCAATAGGATTGTTCTGCCCCCAATAAGGGGTAATTATATCTTAGTTGGGATCAAGTACAGGTACTGTTTTATTATTACAGAGAAAAGGGAATCATTTAACCATTAAATAAACCCAATAGGGCTGTTCTGCCCCCAATAAGGGGTAATTATACCTTAGTTGGGATCAAGTACAGGTACTGTTTTATTATTACAGAGAAAAGGGAATCATTTAACCATTAAATAAACCCAATAGGGCTGTTCTGCCCCCAATAAGGGGTAATTATATCTTAGTTGGGATCAAGTACAGGTACTGTTTTATTATTACAGAGAAAAGGGAATCATTTAACCATTAAATAAACCCAATAGGGCTGTTCTGCCCCCAATAAGGGGTAATTATATCTTAGTTGGGATCAAGTACAGGTACTGTTTTATTATTACAGAGAAAAGGGAATCATTTAACCATTAAATAAACCCAATAGGACTGTTCTGCCCCCAATAAGGGGTAATTATATCTTAGTTGGGATCAAGTACAGGTACTGTTTTATTATTACAGAGAAAAGGGAATCATTTAACCATTAAATAAACCCAATAGGGCTGTTCTGCCCCCAATAAGGGGTAATTATATCTTAGTTGGGATCAAGTACAGGTTCTGTTTTATTATTACAGAGAAAAGGGATAGGGATGTAGCGAACCTCAAAAAAAAAGCTCGCGAACCTGTTCGCGAACTTCCGCCGAAAATTGCGAATATTCGCGAACTTTGCGAACCCCATAGACTTCAATGGGAAGGCAAACTTTAAAACCTAGAAAACCCATTTCTGCCCAGAAAAGTGATTTTAAAGTTGTTTAAAGGGTGCCACGACCTGGACAGTGGCATGCAGGAGGGGGATCAAGGGCAAAAACCTCTGAAAACGCCGTTTTTCGAAATGATCGGTAATTTTGCGACTTTTTCGTATTTTCCGGCGCTTTCGTAAAGTTATCGTAAGTTTTGCGACTTTTTCGGAGCTTTCGTACCGTTATCGTAAGTTTTGCGACTTTTTCGGATCTTTCGTAACGTTATCGTAAGTTTTGCGACTTTTTCGGAGCATTCGTACCGTTATCGTAAGTTTTGCGACTTTTTCGGATCTTTCGTAACGTTATCGTAAGTTTTGCGACTTTTTCGGAGCATTCGTACCGTTATTGTAAGTTTTGCGACTTTTTCGGAGCATTCGTACCGTTATCGTAAGTTTTGAAACTTTTTCGGAGCATTCGTACCGTTATCGTAAGTTTTGCGATTTTTTCGGTGCCGGCGAACCCAAATTGCGAACATCACGAAAAGTTCGCGAATTTGCGGACTTGCGAACACCCGATGTTCGCGCGAATTAGTTCGCCGGCGAACAGTTCGCTACATCTCTAAAAAGGGAATCATTTAACCATTAAATAAACCCAATAGGACTGTTCTGCCCCCAATAAGGGGTAATTATATCTTAGTTGGGATCAAGTACAGGTACTGTTTTATTATTACAGAGAAAAGGGAATCATTTAACCATTAAATAAACCCAATAGGACTGTTCTGCCCCAATAAGGGGTAATTATATCTTAGTTGGGATCAAGTACAGGTACTGTTTTATTATTACAGAGAAAAGGGAATCATTTAACCATTAAATAAACCCAATAGGGCTGTTCTGCCCCCAATAAGAGGTAATTATATCTTAGTTGGGATCAAGTACAGGTACTGTTTTATTATTACAGAGAAAAGGGAATCATTTAACCATTAAATAAACCCAATAGGGCTGTTCTGCCCCCAATAAGGGGTAATTATATCTTAGTTGGGATCAAGTACAGGTACTGTTTTATTATTACAGAGAAAAGGGAATCATTTAACCATTAAATAAACCCAATAGGGCTGTTCTGCCCCCAATAAGGGGTAATTATATCTTAGTTGGGATCAAGTACAGGTACTGTTTTATTATTACAGAGAAAAGGGAATCACTTTTAAAAATCAGAATTCTTTGCTTATAATGGAGTCTATGGGAGATGGCCTTTCCATAATTCGGAACTTTCTTGATAATGGGTTTCCGGATAAGGGTTCCCATACCTGTAGCAGGTTCTCAGATTAAGGCTTTGATCAGCAGAGAAAATATCCTGTTCTTCTCTTTTTACAGCCAAGGAGTCCGTTTACAAACGCTTTATCAAGTTATTATTGGACATTCAGTTCTAATAACAGTATTATAAGACACATTTTACAAAAAAATCATACAATGATGCTCATGAAAGTGTACATTAGGGTGCAGGAATATACTATAGTTATTATAAGACTCAACCTAGGATCATAATAAGTTTGCAGAAATTACTTGTGGGGCTGTCAGTGCCGAGCGTGGGCTTTATTATTTATCTCACGTGTAGGCTTGTAGATGCTGACAGCTTTTTTTTCAGCCCCGGCAGTCTTTAATATAAACCTGAATTTCAGATTCTTACCATTTCATTGCTGTTGACACTGTTACATGTTATAGCTGCTGTACAGTCATTGAACGTATTCCTGGCTCTACGGCCATAATAAGTTAAAAGCTTTCAAAACAGTGAATGCATAATGGTGCAGTTTTCTGTATCCCAACTTTGCATATGTCACACCTAGTAGTGCACTTAGCCTTGTGGGCCTCTCTTAAAGGGGATATAAACATAGTTGCTCAACTATACTTTACTCAAATGTTGTTGGAGTACAAATTTTAACATATTATTAAAAGTTGAAGCATGCTGGGAGCTACTTCTTCATTGCTCTCCAGAGGCAGGGGCTGCATTCTAATGCAAAATAGTCCTCAGGGCTATATTTACTATATAGGTACTCTAGGCCCTTTGCCTAGGGCAGCAGCTTTAGGGGGTGGCCCTCGGGTGCCTATATGGTAAATAAAAAAAAATCTTAAATAAAATAAAAATCTCCCAAGCTACCACCAGATACTTCCCGACTTAATCTGGCAGTGGAGGAGGAAGATGGTGGGGAATGAGGGGTAGGGGGTACCTGGATACCCAGGGCAGACGGAAGTAATTTAATACACACGCACTTTTGCACATTACATGATTTTCTTACTACACATGTGTCAATAGGGCACATGGAGCAGGAGAGGTACCAGAGACAATTGGGCTGACCTATAAGCAGGATTAAGGGGTAGGCTGGGGGCAGAACAACAGGTGATTATAAATTTAGCGGCAAATGCCACCTAGGCCAACCCTAGCAACAAGTTAATGGATTATTTTGAGCCATTTTAAAGCCTTTGGCATTGATAATGTATAATTACTGGACCTGTATCCTTAGAGCCGCCTTAAGACCCCATATGTCCTTTTAGCCTCAAGCCTGACTGCCTGTTATGTCCCAATACCTTTAATCCAAACACTTGCCATTTTGAGTAAGATCTATCCATTTTATGATCATAGCAGTCTGGGCCCCTGACAGCACTCCTATGGTAGTCCTACACCTCCTGTTATGCCCTGAGATCCAAATATCAATGTGTACCAAATGAGTAAGAATCTGCATATTGACATCTCCTAGACTTGGAGATTTATTCACTCTGTACGCCCATTTAGGCTAGGTCTGGAAATCAGACAGAGGGGCAGCTGTAAGTTCCCATAGACCATCACTTTATATTAGGCTGGGGAGGGACTATTTAGGCCAGGGCCTATTTTAAATCTCAGTCATCATCTCTGGCATAATCCTAATCTATGGAGGGCCTTCTTCCTCTTTATGACTTTGCAGACCAGGCCCTGTTTTCAGTAGCCATAAAGCCTCTCCATGCAACCAACTATTTAACATGGCTTGTGAGGAGGGAGGGCTTGCAGTGTTCAGTTGAGGATCTGCCTTTTTAAGGGATATTATTATCACAAATGAATGTCTTTACAATGATTTAATTCGTTTTTATGCTATGTATAATAACATTGTGTCAGATTAGAAGAAGACTGGCACATCTATTCACCCTGTCTCAGCTATGCCTCCTGTCTTGTAGGGCAGTCTATTCCTGCCGTAAATATGCTGTCACCTTTTTGCACAGTTACTTGGGGTGACGATACTTTGGGGGCAAGTTGGTGATGTAACAGGGCGGGGAAATGGACGGGCTGGACAGAAACGCGTGGGCTCAGCAGAGAAATGGTCAGGCTGGTGGAGAATGGGCTGGGCAGAGGCAAGTTTTTAGTCAAAAGGGGGGCAAATGCCATGGAAAGGGTCAGGGAAAGGGGGGGATCCATTTAAATATCGGCTGGGTGGAAACGCTAGCCATACAGCATGTCAAGAATTCTTTTCTTTACCAGATAGGAAATAGAACAATTTATATAACTACCAAGAAATAGATTCTTCCAGGCAAGCACGCCCAAGGATGACTAATGAGTAATAATTAAGCTTATGTACTGTTCCTACACCTTCCATTAGCTATAATGGGAATCATTCCATGGGTAGAACAACTGTGAGGTCAAAAAGTTAAGGAATCTCCCTTTGTGCCCTCAATTACCCCATAGTGTTTAAGGCTTATAGGTTAGAAAACTACAGGTAGATAGACTGTATATGTTAGACACGACTATGGCTTACAGCGATACTGCACGTGCATATTGTGCATTCTTAAAAAATATTTATATAATATGTGTTGGGGGAAAACATAATTGGCATATCTATGTTTAAAAGATTTTTTTCCTATACCTGAGCACACCCAGAGGAGATCTTCTAAGAACAGCTGTGAAATCCAACCTCTTACTTCAGGGTTAGCGCGGAGAGCTCATTAGCACCGGCTTTCCCTCAGCTAAACAGGCTTGTTTGCATATTGAAGCCAACAGAATGTGAAGGTGTTAAAAGGAAAGTATCGCTGCCATTGCTTCTGACTGACATGTCTATCTTGGCTTTTGTGTTTACAAGAGAATAACCAAGCTGCCCCAAAGCCCCAGCTGGGCTTGATTGTAATGCAGATACTTCTTAGATTATGTATAATTGATATCTACTTTCCCTTCAGCTAACCAATGGCAGCTCTCCAGAGTAATGCTAATACGCAGGCATTTTACTAGCTAAGCAAACACTGGAAATGGCTCTTTTCTCAACGCGTATTTATTTTTAAAGACCAAAAAACTCAAAATTTACATTTGTCAAAAGAGCAAACAGGAGCCGGCCAAGTCATTAAATACAATCCATGATTCATCTAAAAAAACCGCCATTGCTCTGTGTGAACACTAGGCTTATCTGCGCCTGGCATGTGTGGGTCTATATTTTTATTTCAAAATAAATGTTTCCAGTTACCCTTTCACTGCTAAAAGGGTTGGTATTGAAGCACAGAGCATGTTCAATAAGATTTTAAATATTGGATACCCATAAATAAGAGCATCTCTTAAAAGGATACTGACATATTTTTAAAAAACACTGGGATCTCTTTTTTTTTTTTTTTAAAAACACCAATTTTCTGTTCTTAAGGGCTCTGGTACACAGGGAGATTAGTCGCCTGCGACAAATCTCCCTTGTTGCGGGTGACTAATCCCCCCGATATGACATCCCACCAGCGATTTACATTTTCGCGACAAATTTCCCTTATTCTGGGCGACTAATCCCCCCGATATGACATCCCACTGGCGATTTACATTTTCGCTACAAATTTCCCTTATTGGGGGCGACTAATCCCCCCAACATGACATCCCACCGGCAATTTACATTTTCGCTACAAATTTCCCTTATTGGGGGCGACTAATCCCCCCGATATGACATCCCACCGGCGATTTACATTTTCGCGACAAATCTCCCTTGTTGCGGGCGACTAATCTCCCCGATATGACATCCCACCGGCGAAAATGTAAATCACCGGTGGCATGGCATACACGGCGCCACGATTTGAGGAAATCACGCTGATTACATTTTCGCCACTGGGATGTCGCGGGCGACTAATCTCCCCACAAGCCAGAGCCCTAAAGCACCCAGCCCAATGCTGCAGTCAGGTTGCCGAATGTATCCATATGGAAAAACAGGTAGCAACCCAATTTTCATTGCTCCTAAATGAGTCGGGGCCTACAATCACAGTTTTACTGGCTGAAAATCTGCCATTCAGCAAAAAAGTAATTCCCAGGAACTTAGATCCTTTTAAAGGTGTTAATTGCGAGAAGCTGTCACAACAGGGCTCATTTACTGCAATTGAGCTAGAGTTGTATGAAAAAACCTCTGCATTCTGAGTAAAAAACATAATGAATTGCATCCAAAATTGCACATTGTACAATGCACTTGTGGTTCTAATATCCATACATGTATCTTAGTATCAACTTTATTAGACTCATTTTCTTCAAAATTATGTAGGGGCTTCTTTGAAAGGGAAAATATACCCCCTTTTAGCTCATTCAGTTAGGGAGGGGTTGAATGACTCTGTAAAGCTGCCCATGGGTGGGCGATATCAGGTAACATGTAGGCGAATTCGATCGTTTGTCCCTGGGGCCAAACGATCGAATTCTAACGGAAGCAATGGGGCAGTCGGTTCGGGGACCGCATCAACAAGCCAATGAGGCCCCGATCCGACTAAATTTTCTAACCTGGCCGATCGATATCTGGGCAATTTCAGGCCAGATATCGGTCGGCCAGGCCCTTCGTTTCTGCCCCTACACGGGCCGATTAGCTGCCGAATCAGTCCAAGGGAACGATATCGGCAGCTACAATCGGCCCGTGTATGGGGCCCAAGTCTAAGGGGCGTGGGCAAATGGTTCCTACAAGTCAGAAATAGTCAGTGTGTGGATGAAATAATAAATGTATACAGGTATGGGACCAGTTATACAGAATGCTCGGGACCTGGGGTTTTCCAGATAAGGGATCTTTCCATAATTTGGATCTCCTACCATGAGTCTACTAAAAAAATGATTTAAACAGTAATCAACCCCAATAGGATTGTTTTGGCTCCAATAAGGATTAATTATATCTTAGTTGGAATCAAGTACAGGTACTGTTTTATTATTACAGAGAAAAGGGAATCATTTAACCATTAAATAAACCCAATAGGGCTGTTCTGCCCCCAATAAGGGGTAATTATATCTTAGTTGGGATCAAGTACAGGTACTGTTTTATTATTACAGAGAAAAGGGAATCATTTAACCATTAAATAAACCCAATAGGGCTGTTCTGCCCCCAATAAGGGGTAATTATATCTTAGTTGGGATCAAGTACAGGTACTGTTTTATTATTACAGAGAAAAGGGAATCAATTAACCATTAAATAAACCCAATAGGGCTGTTCTGCCCCCAATAAGGGGTAATTATATCTTAGTTGGGATCAAGTACAGGTACTGTTTTATTATTACAGAGAAAAGGGAATCATTTAACCATTAAATAAACCCAATAGGGCTGTTCTGCCCCCAATAAGGGGTAATTATATCTTAGTTGGGATCAAGTACAGGTACTGTTTTATTATTACAGAGAAAAGGGAATCATTTAACCATTAAATAAACCCAATAGGGTGTTCTGCCCCCAATAAGGGGTAATTATATCTTAGTTGGGATCAAGTACAGGTACTGTTTTATTATTACAGAGAAAAGGGAATCATTTAACCATTAAATAAACCCAATAGGGCTGTTCTGCCCCCAATAAGGGGTAATTATATCTTAGTTGGGATCAAATACAAGGTACTGTTTTATTAACACAGAGAAAAAGGAAACCATTTTTAAAAATGTGAATTGTTTGATTAAAATGGAGTCTATGGGAGATGGCCTTTCCGTAATTGGGAACTCTCTGGATAATAGGTTTCCGGATAAGGGGTCCAATACTTGTAGGTATTTCTGGAAAATTGGCTTTTGCATAAGCCCAACTAAATAAACTAATGTAAAAAACAGGGGTATTTTGCCACTGTAATTTTAAAAACCTAATCCCTTTCAAATGAAAAGACTTGCAGCATTAGAAGTATCAGATACAGTTTCCTCAAAAAGCGATTATGGCTTGAGGCACATGAAAGATTTCCAAAAGACACTTGCGTATGAGACCTGGGAATGAATCTTCTTGGCAAGACTCACTTGTTCCTGATAAGTTTTATTCAGTTATGCATTGCTGCCAGTCTGTGGGTTACTAGACTGGCAGCAGCAGCTGCTCATTGAGTAACCAATGCCCATGACTTAGCCAGGACTTTGCTAATTAGAAGCATGGGAGAGACAGTGAATGAAATAATACTGGGATCCATAATATCTTCCACCCTGATGATACTGTATAGTTTTACACAAAAGCATCTTACTTGTTGGGGCTAGGGGCCCCAAAGGGTCAACAGGGTTTCTAATGAAGGTCCACTTGTCCCCGCATTGCTCATCTTTACGGTGAAGAGAAGAAACAGGAGCTCTAAAAAAAATTTACAGAGAAAATGCCCTCTGCAGAAGGGTTATATGCAAGTGCTGATCCAGTTGACCTCACCAAATTATACCAACAAAAACTTAAGGTGGCCATACACGACCGATTTGGCTGCTTATTGACCCATGTAGGGGCACCAACGATGGGCCTGCCCAACCGACATCTGGCCTGAAATAGGGCAGGTTAAAAGACTTAGTCAGATCGGGGACCGCATCGGCTCGTTGATGTGGTCCCCGAACCAACTGCGCCCATTACCATCGTTGGCCCCAGGGCCAAACAACCGAATTAGTCTAAATTCGCCCACCCATAGGTGGGGATATCGGGAGAAGATCCGCTCGCTTGGCGACCTTGCCAAGCAAGGGGATCTTAATGTGTATGGCCTTTAGCCAACGCTTCAAATATAAATAGGCTGTTCAAAGGGACATTAAAATAATGCAAAATACTATTTATTGCTACTAATTAGAACTTCTCTAGGTGAAAGAATGTATGGTTTCCCCTTATCTCTATGGTATGAAGATAGATTAGGGTAGGGCCTAGTGGATAGAATATGGCTAGATATCAGAAGGGATGTGATCAGAACCAGGGGGTCCATTAAGATTAAAGTGCCAGTCTAGGAAGGACAAGCAAAATTATATTTACTAAATGCATTCCCCTGTAATAGACACAGAGGAACATGGACTTTTGGCATGCTAGGTACATGTGTATTTTTCCCTTGAAATATCAATATACTGTACAATTATCTTTGCTTAGGATGCTAGGGGACCACTAAGGAAGTTCACAAATCAGGTTTAAAATTTACTTCTGACGAGTAGCTTACTCAGGTTAACTGGCCAGAACTAATGGCTAAAAGTTTCTACCAGAAAATGACTAAGCAATAAATTATACCAGATTTGAGATTTTTTTACCTAACAGCATTCAAACCACCTTCTTTAGATGGAGATTCATTGTCAGAAATTGTCTACTGTTGTCTACCTCATGGACACCTTATCCTATGCTTGTACTGTGGTGCAGGGTGTTTAAATACACTTGGAATCCATCTCAGCAACAAATATATAGAGTGAGAAGCAAATTAAACTTTTTAAGAGCATCTTCCCTGAGCTCAATCCATTTAGCCAGTTGCTTGGAGACGTTGCCAAGACAAGAGACGTTTCCTTAGCACGTACAGCGCACAGTACCCTATCTCCAAAAATGCCCTCATCTTGCCTCAATTTACTTGTTTCTTTTAATAACGCCTGGTGTTTAAGGGTGATTTTATTAAAACTTGAAGAGTAAAAATGTCAGAAATTCAACCCATATTCAGCCTTTTTCTTTGAGCATCTATGTAGGCCTCCTACTAGTATTTCACACTCTTAAGGAACCTTGTTTGGCACAGTGAATAATTTTACATTTTTAAAGCGGAAAGTGCAAAGTGCAGCTGACTTCATACAGGAAATCATACAAGGCTTGAACAGGAGATGAACTAAAATAGGAAATCCACTCATAGCTTGGCTGGAATTTCCTTCCATATTTATAACTATACAGCTATTGGCTAATAGACTTTCCCTTTGTCCTGTGTGCCTTAAGCCATCCCAGAAAATAACTTAACATTTCAATTGCAAAAGGAGTTTAGAGGTTACTCTCTGTTTTGGTATACATAATTATCACTATAGGCACTGATAAATGTCAGCTTATAATTAGAATTGAAAGTTTTTGGAATAGGTTAGCCCACAAGAGATCAACAGATTGGATGCATAATGTTTATAAGAAGGTGCTTTTTTATACTGCTTTTTATAATTTGTTAAGAGATTCTGATGCCAATTGCATTGTCGAGGTCGGCTGCCTACCCCCCCCCCCCCAATTTCCCCCCGCTGTACAACCACAAGCCACACAAATTGGGAACAGAAGGCTTCAGTTGTTTATTAACATTAACATTTACAAAAATAATATATAACAACAATTATTTATTGTATCCCTTGTAACACAAATTCAACAATGCCCATGTCCTCCTCTAGGACTGACTCTGAGCCCGGGCCTGGAGCCTGGTTCTTGCCTCCTCTCAAAGTCTCCAACTGAGGTTTTTCACCCCAGGCCCCTAGAGACCCCTGGAGCTCAGGGCACCCTGCCAACTGCAAAAAAGCCACCTCTCCAAACCTGTCCATAGGGAGGTAGAGTGGGCTGCTGCTGCACCACCATTATTATTATTATTATTAACATTTATTTATAAAGCCATGCCTGTAAACCCAACTTCCAGGTACTTCCTGTCTGCACTTAACTCCCTAACCCAGGAATCCCCGCTAGTAGTACTTCCTAAAATCAGACATTATCGTGGAAAATTAATTTCCCCAGGAAGTCAGGTCCTGGATATAATATGCCAATGGTTTTTTAAACAATGTCAGTAAACAAAAAGTTTTACAGCTTTCTAAATCTTTTATAATTGCTTTGGTCTTTTATAAGAATTGGAATGATCTAATTCTCTGATTTCATACAAGTTGGTTCTGGTATTGTCTAATAAACTGAATAAAAACATCATGACAAGAAATGAAAGCTTCTAAAAACAGATTACTGTTCACAGTCGATATTATAAAACTAAGGGGTCATTTACGTTAACACAAGCACAGCTGTAAATTGCAATGTCAAACACAATTTGCCATGCTTATTTTCACATAATGCAGTGTTTTTTCCCCATAATTCCAGTGTAACTGCCGCCTCACTGAACTGCATATGAGCCCATTCAGTCAGCGTGGCTGGTGCGTCACTTACGGAGTTAAGATTGGTGTTTGCATGCAACTCACTGGGCACAAGTCTGGTGATTGACCCAACCTACTGTGGGATCCCTGGAGCTATCATTGATTCGTCGGGACTAGAGTGGTGGTAGCTCCAGGGTTACCCATCTTCAATAGGTGCAGTTGTTGACTATTTATCAGAAGAGGCAAGATGGACTCCACGTGGAAGTGCAGAAGCATATTTGACCACAATTTCCTTAATGAATTGTGCCATTATGCACCCTCCACTGTGGCCATTTTGACCACCTTGGCACTTGCAGGTGCATTTGTAAATGGCCCCTACAATAAACAGTATATACAGATATGGGATCCCTTATCCAGAAACCCATTATCCAGAAAGCTCCAAATTACGGAAAGGCCATCTCTCATAGACTCCATTATAAGCAAATAATTCTAATTTTTAAAAATGATTTTCTCTTTCTGTGTAATTAAAAAACCTTGTACTTTATCCCAACTAAGATATAATTAATCCTTATGGGAGGCAAAATAAGCCTATTGGGTTTATTTAATATTTAAATGAATTTCTAGCAGACTAAGGGGCTGATTTACTTACCCATGAACGGGTCGAATGGAGTCCGATTGCGTTTTTTTCGTAATGATCGGTATTTTGCGATTTTTTCGTATGTTTTGCGATTTTTTCGGATTCTTTACGAATTTTTCGGATCCAATACGATTTTTGCGTAAAAACGCGAGTTTTCCTATCCATTACGAAAGTTGCGTAAAAAGTTGCGCATTTTGCGTAGCGTTAAAACTTACGCGAAAAGTTGCGCATTTTTCGCGTAAGTTTTAACGCTACGCAAAATGCGCAACTTTTTACGCAACTTTCGTAATGGATACGAAAAACTCGCGTTTTTACGCAAAAATCGTATTGGTAACGAAAAATTCGTACAGAATCCGAAAAAATCGCAAAACATACGAAAAAGTCGCAAAATGTTCGTTTTCAAGTCGGAACTTTTCCAATTCGGGTCGGATTCGTGGGTTAGTAAATCAGCCCCTTAGGTTAGCAGACCCCAGGTCACGAGCATTCTGGATAACAGGTCCCATACCTGTACAACGTTATGGAATATCACCAAGTTGTCATAACAATGATGGCAAATAATAATCGGAAAGATTTTAGACCATAATAATACCTTGTCGTGTATATTCTATAATAATGGCATGGGCTAAAGTAGATTTTAGAGGTTTAGCATTAATTTGTGGAGCTTTGCATCCCCATAAAGATGTTTAAGTAGCCTGGGTGAAATATTTAATCAATTAAGGAACCAAGTTATGAACAAAGTCAAGCTATTATCATTTTTATGTAGGGTATAACTCCAAGGCAATTCATGTTATTCATCTAGCATCATTCTATTAAATGGGATATAAATACAGTCATTTCTGCGTATCCTCACAGTTGTTTCAAAAATGTATTTGCAAAAAGTTCCTGATTTCTATTGGTGATCCCCAATACCAGAGTGGTGTTTTGCACATACCATTGTACCATAGTACCTGAAGAAGGGGTTATCCCCCCAAAGCTTGTGCCACTTGTTTCTGCAATAAAGGCATTGCCGGTATATTGGTGTGCTTCTTCCCTTCACAAAGGTATATTGAAAGGCTTGGGAGCAGCTGAGGAAGAAAAGCACCCTATGGAAGTATGTAAGTTGTGTGCCGAAAATGTTTTCTATTGTTTTGCACATACCAGACATAGTCACTTCCCCCATTCACTCATGAACCTTCAAAAATGTTGACCTAAAACTGGGAAACTGAAACCAATAAACCTGGGTGATCATTTTTTTCCCTGACTAGCTGGTGACATATGGACTAAATCTGTGCTTGTGTGTATTTCATCACAACAGTGTCTTTCACCCTTACTATTTGCTATTACTACTCCTCTGTCGCCAGCTCAGTAAGTGGATTGGTTAGGAAAGATGACACTCGGGGGAATGAGAATGTCTACAGACATCAATGTTTTTCATTTGAATTCTTTCGCTGAATGAATTTGGCTTCTAAAAGTACAGATTGCAAAGTTTCTTCCCCAATGGAAGGGTTGGGTCTCCTCTTTCTGAAACAAATATAACAGCCAATAGAATTAATCAGACATGACATGAGCAACGTCGGATTTTGACCCGCCCTTCTCCCAACCAAAAACCCCCTTTTACCTCTTTTACTTTCCATCCCCAATGAACACACGGACACCAATTCTTGGGATGAAAATGGCCGCAGAACATTTATTTAATAACAATCAAAGTTTTAATTTAAAACATATCATAGAGAACAAATATGATACAAAACATCTCATAAACATAAACAAATGTTTGTATAACAAACACACCAACTTTTAAAGAACCATACCGTAATAAGCCAATAACTGTGCAGCGCAACTGGCGCCGCCAGCTGCCCTTCTAGCCCAGAACCACCTACCCAACAAAACTCACCTCCTGATCCACTTTCTTACCCCTGAGGTTCCAGGCATGCCAGCCCCAATTAACTATTAAACTCCCTTCCTAACCTAACCATTGTTTTTCCAAAACTCAATCACCCCGCCAACAACACTTGAGTAGCTCCACCTCTATAGGGAGGGAGGGTGGGCGTTTTACTATGCTGCCTAAAATGGATTGAGAAGCGGGAACGGTTTTACTGTACTTATACCCCTGCTTACGTTATCCCTGCATCTATGAATCCACCAATCCCCTTCAACTGGGAGTGGCTACGTCAGCCCTACGGCTCTGTCATGCCCCTGCTTCCCTACTTTTTACTACGGGTCATTGGGCTACTGGAATAAAACTCCTTTGCACAATAGAGAGATTATCAATTTCTAAGCATGAAATAAAATATAATAGTAAATTGAAGTAAAGGCTAAGGTTACAAACTTAATATACATTTACAGTCCATTATTCTCCCCCATGTAAACATTATATTAGTGTATAAAATGCTTCTCTAAAAGGATCTAGAGGAAAGTCACATATGTCCCCTGCTACTAAACATGTTGCCAGCCTTTTGATGACTGACAGAGGCAGGTGGGGAGTCTTCAGACCCAGGGAAGAAACCCTATTAGGCAACAGGCTACTGGTTATGCAAAAAGCCGTACATCAAAATCTGAGAAAATTCAAAAACCTGTGCACAGCTGTCACTAGGAACAAACAGCAGAAGTCATAGATTTGTACATCTGTCACAATTACAGCCTCCAAACTTCAGATATTTTCTCTCAGGGATATTTAGCTGCATTTTAATGGTAACTCAAAGCAACTTTAACCCCTTTCATTCCAGGAAGGATTCAAACGCAAAGAGCGGAGCAGCAGGTCTTATCGCCTGAAGATAAGAAACGTGCCTGCAGAGTGCTTTCTGCACAAGGGTGTATTTTCACAAGCAAAATGCATTTTTACATACCAAAGGGACTAGGTTTATAGAAAAAAATTGTACTATGAGCAACAGCAACCCATAGCAACCAGAGGAACAGTACAAATCTGCCACTTGCCAAACTTGTATTTTTACAACTCTAGTAAATTACTGCACATATAGGAATGCTGGGCTTCCTGGTGGGGGTATATTGAAGCAGAACTTCCCAAACTGAGTCAAGTCTAGAGGTATAGAGAATGACCTTATACAGGCAGTAGACCCTTGTAGGGCATCTACCAACTAAAAAAAGTGGCTAATAACACTGTAACAGGAACTATTGGGCAACATGGAAATATCAGATAGAACTGTCATGTTGCTTAATGGCATATACTGCATACCAGGCAAGTTCTAGTTAAATGTACTGATTGAGAGTTCCAGGGAAGTGTTTACTTAAAACTGATGCTGAAGCTGAGGGGCATGGAAGGTTGTGCAGCCAGGGTTTTTAAACAGAACCGATAAATACCCAGGGTAATATCCTTGCTAACCTTGTGCTAAACCAAATTACCAAAGATTTTGTCCAAGGTGCTAGTCGGACTGTGTAAGTCAATTGCCATCCTGCGAGCACTAGGACAACTGACTAATAACTGATACAAAAGATTTAAGAAACCTATATGGCCTAATTTGCTATTAGCAGCCAACATCATATGCAAGTGTTCTATATGCACCAGCATCAGCACATACATGACCAGCTTGAAGAAGCTATTGGACAGAACATATCCCATAGATAATGCAGAACAGGCTAGACAAAACATATTTATAAAGGTAGTACCATCTTCAAAGAGATGATGAGGAATGAGAGGTCCTTAGAGTCTGTATGAATTGAGGGTGTTTGTGTGGGTTTCCTCCGGATGCTCCAATTCCTTTCCATAATCGAAAAACATACTAATGGTCTCATGATATCTTATGGGATACCTTGACATACAAAGGGCACATTCATGTACACACCGATGCCGTTTGTCTCATTATTTCTGTATATGCTACAGGACTTACATGCATATTTCATAAGCAGGAAAAAAAACAAGCTCTATTGGAAGAATTACTTAGTGCCAGACAGAACAAGCCAGCGGCAGTAATAGAACAGCAGGAAACACTGTAAGACCCCTTGAATGTTTGATATCTTCTAATTTCTAGAAATTTCATCCAGTGGCAATAGTGTAATTAATAAACAGCATACACCAAACAAAATTCACTGCTACTTTTAAGCCTTCCAGAAATAAGTATAGCATGGGAGAAGATGGCCACTGAGATCAGTATCAGGCATCCATTAAGGCAAAAAGCCGATAACAGATATCCACCCAGGGACAACTTACAAGATATAGCTTGTATATCCAACTTATTTAATTTTTTACTTATTTTTTCTTTATGTCCATAGAACAAGTTGGTAGTCAATCAAAGCTTCGAAACATTCATAATACAAAAGGTTGGAGATCTAGTAACTGTTGACTATCTAAGGAAGATCACTGAGGTTCTGAAGTGGGTCTGATTTAGTATTAAATGGCAATACTTAGTTAAATAAGTCTTATGGATGTCCATCATGGTCAACTTTGCAATTAACAACCAAAAGGTTGTCTTGGCAATGAGAATCATATCCCAGGAAAATGTGATAGAATAGTGAAATAACTTGAAAACGGGAACAAAATTCAAGGATTCATGCAACACGTTCACAGTGTGCCTTAAGTGAATATAGTATTAAGAGATAATCAGCAATTAAAATAGGCAACTCTTGTAGGAATGCAGGTAGGTTTATTATTGATATTGTAACTTTAGTTATGAATAACCCTGTCCCTGGGTGCCTGGATTTAATTGGTCGTCTTATAGTTTCCCTTCTCCTGGAAAGTATTTCATTTCAACTTGGCTTATCCCCTTGGGAAACCAGGCAAGAAACAGTTCAAAAGCCCAAAGAAAACACAACACAGCAGTAATGGAATAGAAAGCAGGTAATGAAATATTAGAGGCCTGTCTGCCGTTATGTCAATGGGTGTGTTAGGATAATAAACTCTTAATAAAAACTTTTTAAGCATTCATTCCATATTATAAAATTATTATCCCACTAAAAACAATAAAGGAATGCTGAATATTTGTTTAAAAACACCTTTCATACATTGTAGGATGATGTTTTATTTTATTACAAAACGGGCAAGAGCTTTGCATTTGCCAACAGACAACAACTAGCAGAGCACTGCACATAATATTTAAGTTTGCACTCAATGCCTACTTTATCTGTTTAGGAAAGCTACTGTCATCAGTGACCACCCTCTCTAAATGAAACTATATGACTTTTAGTTTGGTCCTAATATATAATAAAATAATGATTTGACAGAAATTCCACACTCCTAGGATATCTCTATCCCTGAGCCTAACTGCTTGGGTCTTGTCACCACAGGGTACTAACCCAACTGGCCTCCTAGTTGGAGCCTCTGCCTGCTCTACTAACTACCCTGATCCCATTTTTAACTCCTAGAGAGACCTGGGTCTATTTATTTTGAATTTTCGCACCAGGCGTCTGCATGCTGATGTCACTGCTCAACCCATGTGGAGGCCATGGGTGCCACCATTTTGGATGTGGCACCGGAGAAGAGAGGAGCACCATTGGGAGCTCCTCACAGGACAACAGCAACAGTAAAGATCAATTGCGGTGGGTGGAGATAAGATCCTGAGAGACCAGCTAGTAATAGGTTGTACTAGTCTATTCTGAAGACAGAGGAAGGAAAGTCTTTTTGTAATGTTCCTGAGCAAAAAAGGGTATGATCTGGTCTGGAATCCAGTAGGGTTTAAGAAGTTGAGGAGGGTCTAATGTGACACCTTATTACCTGCCTTTGGAAATTAGATGTAGGGATTTGTTGACTATACTGTCGTTGACTATGCAGTCTTTATACAGTCCTTCTACTGCTAAATTGACCCTTATCCTCTCCATGATAAATTCATAAATCTGCCTCAACCCAGTCCAAGGGGACTGAGGGATGAATGCAGTTTTGCAATGTACTTGAGAAAAAATGCGCATGTTCTGCTCAAGAAACCAATGTGGTCCGAGAATGTAAGGGAAGGGTCTGACACTTAGATATCTTGGGATCTGAATGTAGGGTGATGTTGTTATATGTAATGTTAAATGGAGAGCAGTGGGCTTTTATTTATACAGTGGAAATCTAGCTAAATCTTGGATATATTGAGTTTCAGGTAGCGTGCACTACTCATCCAGGATGCTATGGCAGTGAGGCATTATGTGACTTAAGTTTGAATAGCTTGGTTAAGATCAGGGCAGGAAAGAGGGATATTTGAAAGGAGTGACATGCCAATGGATGTGCACCTCAAAAGGTATAGAAACAGACAGACTAGATAGCCAGGGAGGAGGGAGCGGCAAATCATGCAGCTTTTATGGACACCTTAATGTTGTTCAATTTATTTGAGTCTGAATGGTTGGAAGCAATGCATCATTCACTGGCCGACATTGTGCCGACATTTGCTCTGCAACTTTCCACCAGTGTCTCACATGCTTTTTATAATCAACACCCAGACCTCATTCATCTGACACTTAACTCAAAATTGCGAAAAGGTGAAATAAGGTATCTGCAAATATCATTGTTATTAACATATTTACATTGCCTCCGCAGAAAATGTCTTAATGATAACAAGTAAAATGCAGTGCAGTATCTTAGAAACCAATCATTTAGACTCGCTGTTCTCATATAATAATTGAAGTGAGGGTTATGTCTGGGATGTCATAGACAAAGGAAAACTATACCCCAGAATGAATATTTAACAATGTACAGGTATAGGTCCTTTTATTCGGAATGCTCAGGAGCAAGGGTATTCTGGATAAGGGATCTTTCTGTAATTTGGATCTCCATATTTTAAAGTATACTAAAAAATCAATAAAACAATGATTAAACCCAATATGATTTTTTTGCATCCAATAAGGATTTATTATATCAAATACAGGGTACAGTTTTGTTATTATAGAGAAAAAGTGAATCAATTTTAAAAATCTGAATTATTTGATTTAAATGGAGTCTATGGGAGACAGGTTTTCCATAATTCGGAGCCTTCTGGATAACGGGTTTGCGGATAACGGATCCCACACCTGTATGATATAAAGAGGCATATTAAAGAATCTTACCAAACTGGAATATATATAAGTAAATATTGCCCTTTTTCATCTTTTCCCTTGAGCCGCCATTTAGTGATGGGCTGTGTGCTCCCTCAGAGATCAGCTGACAGGAAATAATGCAGCTCTGACTGTAACAGGAAGTAGTGTGGGAGCAAAAGGCAAAACTCTGTCGATTAATTGACTCATGTGACCTAACGTGTATGTGTGCCTTAGATTGTTTGTGTGCACCACGATTCGTATGATCCCAGGGGGCGGCCCTTAGTTTTTAAAATGACAGTTTTCTATTTAGGATTACCCAATGACACATACTAGTAAAAAAGTATATTTGTATGAAAATGGTTTATGTAGATGAAGCAGGGTTTGACATACTGTATTTTAATAGAGACCTACATTGTTCAGAGGTATAGTTTTCCTTTCATTGAAGATGGCCCCTGCTTACAATCATCATTTCCCTTTAATGCATTACCTTGGGATAAGTGCCTCTGTCTGTTTGATGTCTCTCTCCCTGCTTTCTGCATCTGTCAGCTTAAAGCCAAACATTTTGATTCTCTGTCATTTACAAGACTTTAGGACTATTAGATGTTGGTTTTTCTCTGAGGAATTCAGACATCACAAATACCCTCCCTTACTCTGCACCTCGGCATGTTTAAACAATCTCCCAGTAAATAAGAGCACACCTACAGCCCCGTGTACATGGACTAAAGAATACACGTGAAACGGAGATGGAATATAAGTATGTTGAGCTGTTTTCTACCCGTAGCATAAAGGTTAAACCTGAGAGGAAAGAGACATTCCATTATCCTGACCGCTTGTCACCATCTTTACAAAAATGTTTAGTTAGTAATGTAGTCAGTCACGATCGCTGTGCACTTTTATAGGTAAACTAACGGTTTGTTTGTATAATAAGGAAGAGTAGGAATACACAGTATGTTTATATACATGTGCAGTGTTCAAAGTGCAAGTCTGGATGCAACTTGCCATGTCTTTACCCACTGCCATTTTTTTACCCATAATGCAGCGTTTTCCCACAATATGCACTCTTAAGTTGTTTCTGCTGCAATTACACCCAATGCTGTAAAAAAGGAAGCAAATAGGGTGCAAGTTGTATCTAGCATTTTCATAGTAAGGGTTGTACCAAGTTAGGAGAAAGCAAATTAGGTGTGCCTATTGACACAACCTTAGTGGAGTTACTGCCAGGTCTAGGATGCCAGTAGCGCCAGAGGTCACAAGCGTCGTAGGCGCTGACATATGTAAGAAACCCTGACAACAAAGTGCAGAATTCAGCTGCCACTGAAGAGACTATTTGTATTTTAAACACATTTGCAGAGTGCAGTGTCGGACTGGCCCACCAGGATACCAGGAAAACTCAGGTGTAAGTGGGCCCTCCTGCTCCTGAGCATTTGGTCTACTTCATGGTCATTCCCTGTTTCTGAATGGGAAAAAAGAGGAGAAATAAACGGAAGAAGAGATGCTAGCATGTAAATAAAAGAGACTTGAAGAATAAAGTGGTTGAGTGGGTAAAGGAGGAAAATATTTCGGAGAGTAGGCCCATGATTTATGGTTTTCTGGTGGGCCCCAGTCCAACACTGGCAGAGTGCAATATCTTGGCTACTTCCTTGTACCTCCTAAATGTTGGGCAAGTGAGAGGATTCCCATGTCCCACCCCTGTGTTGCCTCTCCTCTAGGCAGCACCTTATGAACCAAGCCTTTCCCTTGTTATATGGGCTCAAAATGGTTTATTTAAGTGCCGTGAGCAAAGTGCAACTTCAATGTCCCTTTCCCACAATACAGCTTTTTTTCTCAGGAATCCAGCATCATTGTTGTCACAAGGGGGCAATGTAATTGGTGCAGCTGAGCTGTAGTTATCTCAAGTGTGCCTGATTTATTAAAATTACAGCAACTCTAGTCGGAAGCAATTGCAGCAATTGGTGTAATTTCTGAGGTGCAAGTAAAGTCTGTGCCCGATTCTTCAGATGCAAGTGTGCTGCAACTATTATTGCTGAGCGTGAAGGGAACTATTCCTCCCTATTCTGAGCTGGTAGCTCCAGGGCTCCCCTGTGTCAATAGGTTCAGCAGTGCTCAGTCTGAAAGAGAAGGCAGGAAGGCCAGAGCAGCCCAGAGCGCTATTGATGAGCAAATCTGTTCCATTTCGCTTCGCCATAAAATTCCAATTTAATTAGTGCGCAACCACATGCGTTAATTTTACTGCAATTCGTTAATTAGCGCGCAGAAATAATACTAACACATGATTCACAAACACTTAGACACGCTAAATATCGCATTTGTCTGTGCGAAAATGAACCCCTACTTGGAGCAGGCGGTAATTATAGAAAAGTACAGTTCATGAGCTTTTGGCAACACAATATGGACTTTGCAGTGGGATTTATTCAAGTCTGTGTTGGCCCCAGAGTGATGCAGCCTCCCGTTTACAGGGAAATGGGCTTTTTAAAAAAAAGTCGTTTTCCGAACGTAATGCTGTGCATGGCTAATATAGCGCGCGCGCGATAAGTAGCAAACGTGCGTTAATTAGCGCACGTTATGTCGAATACCGCACGAAAATAGTCTTTGCGACTTAAATAACGCAAACAGTATCGCGTCTAAATTGATGCAAATATACTTTTAGTGAATCGTGCGTTAAGACGCGAAAAATTAGATGCGATAAAATTTTTAATGCATGCTATAAATAGCGCTCATTTTATCGACCTTTAGTGAATCAGCCCTACTGTGTTTTATTCATTCCTATGGGATTTTTAGAAGTGTATGTATCAATGGGCAAAAGTTAGAACTCACCATTTAATAAATATGCTTTGTGTGTGTGTGTATTTATGTGTGTGTACTTATGTGTGTGTGGTCTGATGAGAGATGAGAGTGTGTTTCCTCTATGTATATATCACTCCTTATAAGTCTTTTTCTGTGAAAGTGACATAGGTTTGGCTGTATCTTTATTCCTGCAGTTAAATATTTTCCGAGTATTCTTCTTGGACATACGCGCCCACATAATTATAAATACGGCGTTTCTGCACACAGACTATCCGTCTTCTCTAGCAGTTACCAGACCGTGGTGCCAAACTGAGAACACTAGAGGCTCCGTGGCAAATTGCATTGGCAGCCTAAGATTTGCCTCTGGGTCTGTCACATTGTCAAGACGTCGAGTTGCTGGAATAAAAATTTCTCCTTTGTGTTAAATAAATTGCAGGGATTGACTCCATTCATTAATAAGTATGCATTTTCCTAACCGCCATTCAGTGTTGTCAGCAAATCTGCTATATGTACAGCAGAGAAATTAGACCCTCGCAGTGATATCTGGGAGTCCAGGAAACTTGAGTTTTAGAATGTCTGGTGAGTACAGAGACAAGGTTTGTTTAGTAACATGCACAGAAACTGGTATAGACTGAATATGAAATCATTTAAAGCACAACGCAGCTTGGTTTAAAGCAAATAGAAGTGTATTTTATATTGGAAAGCAAGGGCCTATGGATGAAAGAAGCACAACATTCAAGAAGATTGTGCAGTTCCCCATGTTTTTGCCCACAATATAACTATTATTTTCTGCATAACTGCATAATGTTGATTTGTAAATGGCACACAAATGGGCAAAAGAAGTGGTTGACAATAATATAAGACATGGGCATACACTTAAACTCCCTTTAGTTCATTGTGATGCAACTGGCAAATTGTGAACGCCCCGTGGCATTATTATCCAATGTAGTTCTAGCAAAGGTACCTGGCTTTCTTTGTACCTTGAGACCCTGTTTATTTATTTTACTCATTATCTCTTTTTCTCTCTTACCTGTTTTCCTGTTTGTTCTTCACTTTTTTCGCCAATTTCTGTTCCACTTTACACACCCTGCACCCATAATACTTCACACCTGTAATCTGGCCAGGCTCCCTGATATCACTTTTGATGTTGGTAGTGGGCACCTTGGACATGGCATGCACCAACACAGTTAGGTCTAAAACTCCCATAGTGGCAGCATGCAGTGGGAAAATGTAGTGATGGAATGGATAAAGGAGAAAGGATAAAGAGTCCCAGCCATACAATGCACAAGGCCCCCAACATCCCTGAGCATCAGAAGAATAATAATCTTGTTTATATATTTAATGATAATCTATAAATACATATAACAAATAGTTCTGCCCCATGCAAAAGAGAATGGGACATTAGTAAATGATATTTCCAGTTTGCACAGAATGAATGTGATCAGACTCAGTCGCAGGACAGTTGGTACCAACAATAATCTTTGGTGCCAAACATGCCCAAACACTTGGACAGTAATGTTGAAATCTTCCTAACACTTCATCCAAATTTTGGCATCCATGTGTGCCACCTTCACTTTCTGAGAAGTAATTCCTTTTATAGCAGGGAGCTGTAAGACAACAGGAATATTCCCTTAAGGCCCCCATACACGGAGCGATAGTAGCTGCCGATATCGGTCCCTTGGACTGATTTGGCAGCTAATCGGCCCGTGTATGGGCACTCCCGACGGGCCTGCCCACTTGGGGAGGTTAGAAAATCTAGTCGGATCAGGGATCGCATTGGCTCGTTGATGCGGTCCCTAGACTGACTTTGCCTATGCCCATCATTATAATTCGATCGTTTGGCGCCAGGGCCAAATAATCGAATTACCCTGGATTCTCCCAATATCGCCCACCTATAGGTGGGGATATCGGGAGAAGATCCGCTCGCTTGGTGACATCGCCAAGCGAGCGGATCTGCCCGTGTATGGGGACCTTAAGCCCTGTACAGAGGGAACCTGTTCAGCCTCACTTAAGCTCTCTAGCATGGCTGCCTGTTAAGCAAGGATAGCTTACAAAATCCTTCTGCTGACATTCAAAGCCCTTCACTCCTCTGCTCCTCACTACATTCCTTCACTGGTCTCTCTGCACGTTCCTGGTCATCTCCTCCGCTCCTCTCAGAGCCTCCGTCTTTTTACACCATCCACACCCACTGTGCTCTCTCGTCTTAAACCTTTCTATTTTGCTGCTCCTTACCTCTGGAACTCTATCCCTGAATCCCTCCGTAGGGAACACTCACCCACTCTCTTTAAGATAAAACTCAGACTGTACCTTCTGGAGCACTAAAACATTATTTTGCCTAGTCCTGCGCTTAAGGGCAAATGCCCATACCTGGTGCACTCTTACCTTCCAATTTGTGTCTGTATGTTACCCAACCACTGTAAGCTCTACGGGGCAGGGACCTCCTTCCTACTGTGTCTCATACCACATGGCACTTACTCCCTGTGTATTTATACTTATTTATTGTATTTATTACAACACTTGTCCTCCCTGTGTGTAATTGTGTATATTGTAAGATTGTACAGCGCTGCGTACCCTTGTGGTGCTTATAAATAAAGTTATACATACATACATACATACATCCATGGGAACCAGAGCCCCATAAGAACCAACTGGTTTGCCTGCAGTGGGACACAGGCAGGGTCCATGTTACCTATTTGTATGCTGAAAACATATAGTAAAGCGGCAGAGACGCCTGGATTTAGGGTCACTATTCAGTAAGTGCACTTGGGTTAAAATGCAGAATAAAAGTAGAAGCTTGAATTAAGGGAAAGTTTAATAAGAGGGACACTCTGAGATTGCTGATAAGTTGCCGATTAGAAACATGGATAAGCAAAAGTGACTGAAGACAAATAACGGTGCCTATCTCTCATTTATTAAGCTGTCAAGAGGTTCTGTCATAAAATAGCTCCTGGCTAGAGAGGAATGAGATCGGCAAAAGAATCCTAAAGTACAATTTAATTAATCCTCATGGGCAGCAGAGTATCCTCCCGAGCACTGCAATATAGCGATGGCTTTAATGGAGTCCTGGAGGGCAAAATGATTGAAATCTGCTGGGGAATGCCCCCTAATCACAGGTGAATGGGCAATAAAGGCTGCAACACGGCTTTTTCTTGTGAGTGGATCTTTCGAGCGTCCTCTCTAGCAGATTCATTCTGGTACTGCAAATCACAGAGGATCAGTAAATGAGAGAGGGGTTTTATCTTTAGAGTATGTACTATTCCACTTGCACTAAAAAGCCAGAATCGATACAGCTATGTATTTAAAGGGATGGGTTGCAATAACTGGTTTTGATATAAATGTGTAGCAACACACGCGGCAGAGTTTATTCTGTGTGGAAATACTTAGGAATCTGAATTTTTGTATTCATTTATATTTGTAGGAGCAGCCATGTTTGCTCTGCTGATAGGACCAGAAAGACTGTAAGGATGTGTGCTCTGTGTTCTTGTTTAGTACTAAATAGCCATCAGACATGGGAGTGCTCATTTATGGATGCAAGAGCAGTGTCCAGAGTGCTATTTCAGATGCAATTGACCATGTCTTTTACCCACAATGCAGTGTTTTTTTTTCCAGCATCATTAATTGATTATTAAGCGTTATTATTATGATGACTGCCTATGATTCACTGGGTGCAAGTCTGTGTGCCTATTGACCTCTGCAGAAGGAACCCCGTAATTACTGTTGGCTTGAAGGTGGCAGTAGCTCTAGGGTTCCCTTGCAAGGAGGCGGGACTGAAGCACTGGCACCAAGTGCAGCTATAGGGAAGTGCAAGGACCATTTTTGGGTGCAAGAACCTTTAATGAATGCTGTCAATGCTTGGAACCCATTTTTGTGCAACTTCTATTGCAGCTGTGGTCGTAAATGAGCCCTGGGGTGTTTCCTTCAGAGAAAAGAGGTACTTAAATATACACAAACAAAAAGTGTTCCTGATCATTATTACACACATTTAGGCTGATATCCCACGGAGTGAGTTAGTCGCCATCGATAGATCTCTGCTATAGCGGGTGACTATCCACAGGCCCAGGTCTGGGATGGCAAGTTTTTCAGGGCGGCATGCTGCCCAGCCGCACCTGTAATTTTTCATTTCTATAGAAACCCAGAGCATTGCATTCTGCAGTGCTTTGGGTGTTTATAGGAACTAGTGTGGTGCGTGCAAGATCCGCAGGAAGGGTGCTTGGATGGGCTTGAGGCAACCGGCCTAGGGATGCGCTCTGAAAGCCCCCCACCAGCCCAGCCGGCCTAGGGGTGCACTCTGAAATGTCTTTCCACCGGCAACAATAGGAGTCACTGGTGAAAAGGCCTTTGCTTCACTTCGGCTTTCTGAAGTCAAAAGTTGCCTTACAGGGGAAACTTTTCGGAAAACCAAAGCAATGCAAAGGCCTTTCAACTGGCAACTCCTATTGTTGCTGGTCAAAAGACATTTCGGAGCAGTTAGTCGCCCTTGATAGCAAAGATCTATCGGGGGCTAGTGATGAGCGAATCTGTGCCGTTTCGCCTCGACGAAAAATTCGCAAATTTTTCAAAAGATCCGGGAAACGGCGAAAAATTCGCGAAACAGCGAAAATGTTGTGCGACAAAAAAAATTGTCACCCGCGGCTATTATTTTGTCGCGCGTGGCTATTATTTAGTTGCCCGTTGCTATTATTTCGTCACGCGGCTATTTTGACGCCCGCGACAATTCTTTTTTTACGCCCGTGACAATTTTTGCCCGTGCGGCGAATTTTTTCGTGACTAATTTTTTCATCCGTTTCGCGAAACAATCCGCCAATGGTGATACGCGGAAATTTGCCGTGAATCCATGCCTGGCAAAACATTTCGCCCATCACTATCGCGACTAACTCCAGAAACACTGATAATAATAGTTATCCAGAATCAGCCTCCAAGAAGAAATAGAGCAAGCTCAGACATCAGAGTTTTTTTTTAACAAGTAGCCCCAATTAGTTACCTTTTTCCATTGGTATAGTGGGTTACAGAAATACTTTCCTGCACCTAGTATTGAGCGGGTAGAATAGATAAATACTTAGATAATGGGGTCTGGAGAACTCAGAAACAGGTCTGGGCTGGGATTCAAAATAGGCCCTGGCATTACAAGTACACAGAGGCCCAAACAGCCCCCCAGCAGCCCAATAAATAGTGACTGTCTATGGCATCTTACAGCAGCCCCTCTGGCATTTGCCTGAATCCAAAGATTGCCAGTCCAGGCTTGCTCAGGAACATAAAAAAATTTCCCTTGTAGTCTTCCATAGTAGTGTAACAGACACACATGATGGAGCCCACCTGCAGCTTCTACTGAAGGGAAACACTAGGGGGCAGATTTTGGGTAGTTAAAGCACGATTGGAAAAAATTCAGAGTAACTACTGATGTTCGAAAATGTCCAGAAAATTATTTTCTCGGTCATACGAAAATATCGTGGTTGCAATCCAAAAGTCACAAAATTTTTGGATCCAAACAGCGCGAAAAACCTATCTGGCTTTGAAACCTTCAATGGCACTCTGCAGATTCAATAACGAAAAGTTCTATAAATTAGAAAAATTAAGATTTTTTTCTCAAAAAAAAAAATCATGGTTTAATGAATGGGCCCCTATAATGTCCCATTATAGGGGCAGATTTACTAATCCACAAACGGTCCGAAGGTGTCCGAATGCGTTTTTTTTGTAATGATCGGTATGTTTGTGACATTTTTGTCGCCGTCGCGACTTTTTCGTATGTTCCCCGACTTTTTCGTCGCTGTCAAGACTTTTTTGTATATTTTCCGCTCAATACGAAAAAATCGTGACAGCGACGAAATAGTTGCGCAAAATACAATAAAGTCGTGGCGGTGAGGAAAAAGTCGCGACAAATACGAAAAAGTTGTGACGCCGACGAAAAGACGGCAAAATTTTCATTTCCAATCCAAAATTTTGGGGCCAAACGATCGAATTCTACACGTGGCATTGGGGCAGTTGGTTCGGGGACCGAATCAACGAGCCGACTGGATTTTCTAACCTGGCCGATCGATATCTGCCCAATTTCAGTCCAGATATCGGTTGGCCAGGCCCCTCAGTTCTGCCCCTACCGTGCCGATAAGCTGCCGAATCGGTCCAAGGGACCGATATTGGAAGCTATAATCGGCCCGTGTATGGACCTTTAGTCCATCTTAGTGAATGAGTAGTAATAAGCAAAATTATTTGGCCGGCATGGATTCGCGGGGAATATTTGCGTTTCACCATTGGTGGATTGTTTTCGCAGTTTTGCGAATCTTTTCCCCGAAGCGAAACGGGACAGATTCACTCATCACTATAAAGGAGCCTTATTGTGTTGAACAACAGACCCCAATGGGTGACTGATGCAAATTCACGTGCAGTGATACTATACAAGCTTTATGGGGGGGGTTACATGCTTCTCTCGCAGCCTGCTTCCTACCAAATACTCCGTAACCAGTCTCTTTATTTTTAAACAAAATAAATTGAGAAAATTGATGGCCGACCTTCAGTGTTGCCACACAAAGCCATATTACCTCTAATTGTAATCTCATGGGGGCTTGTGTGTGTTTTCCTCTGTTAAGTGCAATAAAAATGCTTTAGAAATGGCTTTGTTAACATGGCTTGGCACTCCATCTCTGCTAAGCAATTACCGCCAATAAATAGCAGAATTTGTAAATGAAGAAGATAAATGTAATTGTTGGCGGCACTCTCTGGGGGCCAGTCCGCCTCTTGTGCTCAGAGTAGCAATACTAATAGAAATGATTAAAGTGCCAGTGATTACACTGAGCGTCACAGTATGTCTCGTTTCATTTCCTTAGCCATACCTCTGATTATGGAGGAAGGACACGGGCCGGTCATGCATTTAAATTCAAAAAGCGATTTTATTATAATTAAGCTCCCTGGGTGTGTGATTTATATGTCTTCTTGTTCGGTGTACAATACTATGTGTGCTTTATTTTCATTTAATAGAGAGATAAATCAGCAGAAAAGGCACTTACACATGCTTGCAATCAATGGGCTCATATATATTTTATTAGGTAACAGATTAAGACCTATGACACACAGGGCGTACTAGAAACAGTATTCCTGGTACCAGTGAACCTTTATTACACAATAGCATAAAACCAGGGAACAAAAGAAACAAGGGGTCGTTTAAGAACACACCCTTAAATCCAGGTGCTCAAAAATGGGTGCTGCTGCCCTTTCACATGACTGCCAATACGCCCAGCCAGCAATAGCACCTTTTAACCCAAGCGAATCCTAAAGCTATTACCACCCTGGAACTGGCAGTAGCTTCATGGTTCCTAAGGTGGGTTCTCCAATAGGCGTGACATTCTTGTGTTAAATGCAATCAAATTTGAATGACTGCTCTGGAAGTCATCCAACCACCACCACCCATGCTAGGTGCATCTTGCACCCATTTTTAGACAGACACAACTCCCTACATGGCCACAATTATGCTGGAATTATTTGGGGGGGCATGCTGCATTATGAGAAAAAAGTATGGCAATTTGCTTCTGAAATTGCCCTTTGCACCCTGCCTTCGGAAATTACCCCTATAATTTTTTTTGATTCTACTAGGGCACCATAGAACCATCTACTTTGCTATTGGTGTTTCCCGTACATCTCTATGGGAAGCAGAAATAGGCAATTGGGGTCATTCAACCATCAAAATTTTCTGCCTAAAGACCTATGTGCCTAGAGGAAAATTACACCACAAAAAAATATTTCCTAAAGGCTAGTGCCTCACAGAGTGGATTCTTAGCTTTTGGATAAGCGCAGGCTGTAAATCCGCCCTGACAATTTTTATAATCTGAAAGTTGTACCTGCCCTGGATGTATTGCTTTGGCCCAGCTGCTCAAATATGCAGTTTTGGGCTGAAATATGCTCTGTGTTAAGTGGTGCCTGCATGAAATTTGTGCCTGCAGCCAGAAGCTTTGTTTCGGCCAGGGTGCAGGCACAGATTTTGAAAGTGTCAAGTCGGATTCTCAGCCTGCACTTATCCGATGGCTGAGAATCCGCTCTGTGTGGCACTAGACTAAATGGCAATTTCAACCTACTGTGTGTGATCATGCTTACATATAGGGGCTGATTTACTAACCCACGAATGGTCCGAAGGAGTCCGAATGCGTTTTTTTCGTAATGATCGGTATTTTGCGTTTTTTTCGGAAATTGTTGCGACTTTTTCGTAGCCATTACGAATGTTTCGCAAAATGTCGCGACTTTTTCGTAACCATTACGACTTGTGTGAAAAGTCGCTACTTTTTCGCAGCTTTCGTGTCGAGCACGAAAGTTTCGGATTCATTCAAGCTTCAGTATGGTGACTTTCCTTGGGCCAGGTTGGAGCTGCAGAGTGCCATTGAGCCCTATGGGAGACTTTCCTTGGGCCAGGTTGGAGCTGCAGAGTGCCATTGAGCCCTATGGGAGACTTTCCTTGGGCCGGGTTGGAGCTACAGAGTGCCATTGAGCCCTATGGGAGACTTTCCTTGGGCCGGGTTGGAGCTGCAGAGTGCCATTGAGCCCTATGGGAGACTTTCCTTGGGCCGGGTTGGAGCTGCAGAGTGCCATTGAGCCCTATGGGAGACTTTCCTTGGGCCGGGTTGGAGCTGCAGAGTACCATTGAGCCCTATGGGAGACTTTCCTTGGGCCGGGTTGGAGCTGCAGAGTGCCATTGAGCCCTATGGGAGACTTTCCTTGGGCCGGGTTGGAGCTGCAGAGTACCATTGAGCCCTATGGGAGACTTTCCTTGGGCCGGGTTGGAGCTGCAGAGTGCCATTGAGCCCTATGGGAGACTTTCCTTGGGCCGGGTTGGAGCTGCAGAGTGCCATTGAGCCCTATGGGAGACTTTCCTTGGGCCGGGTTGGAGCTGCAGAGTGCCATTGAGCCCTATGGGAGACTTTCCTTGGGCCGGGTTGGAGCTGCAGAGTGCCATTGAGCCCTATGGGAGACTTTCCTTGGGCCGGGTTGGAGCTGCAGAGTGCCATTGAGCCCTATGGGAGACTTTCCTTGGGCCAGGTTGGAGCTGCAGGGTGCCATTGAGTCCTATGGGAGGCTTCCAAAATCATGCTAAGTCTGAATGTTTCGCCCGCCGCCGCTTACGAGCGTTCAATACGAAAAAGTCGCGACAAGATACGAGCAAATCGTAACGGTTACGAAAAAGTCGCGACTTTTCGTGCAAGTCATAATGGTTACGAAAAAAGTCGCGACAATTTACGAAAAATCGTAACGGCGACAAAAAAATCGCAAAAAATACGAAAAAATCGCAAAATGTTCGCTTTCCAATCGGAATTTTTCGGATTCAGATTCGTAGGTTAGTAAATGTGCCCCATAGTAAAGAGTCAGTTCAAATTGAAAATTGTTCCCTTGCCAAGCAGTGGTGTAACTATAGAGGAAGCAGACTGTGTGGTGGCAGGGGGGCCCTCTGCATGTTTAGGCAAGGCCAGGAAGGGATTGCTGTGCACAACAGGCAGCACCAAAATATCTTTACAGGGGGCCGGCATGTTGTTGTTATGTCACTGTTACTAGGTAGTTAGGTACTTTGTTTGGCACTTGAGCCCATTTGCATTAGCCCAGAAGAATTGGCTCTTGGCAGAATCCAGTTGTTTCAGAACTCTAATTCCTGTTACATTCTGCTACTGGACTTGTTCAGAGCTTTAATGCCTGGTGGTTTTTCTCATAGTCAAAGGCAATACAGTATATATCCATTTGATTTGCAAGCTTCCACCCCTAGCCACAGTGGGAAAAATGCACCCCACAAGCAGCATTCAAAATGGCAGCTCTAAGCATGTGTATATTAGAGACCCAATTTATCTGCATAAAAGTAATTAAACAAATATCTGCAGATACCCTTATTGTTGTTCCGGAGCTCATTCACCCAGAAAATGATGTGTTTCCACAGTTATTCAGTGTCAGATAGTCAACTACTTATCTGGCCTGAACAAAAACCAGTGGCAAGTTTAAAGGGTTAAAATTGGCACTATATTCATTCTTGTTCTTGTTTTACTGTTCTACCTTGTCCCATCATGCAGCATTACGTGAAGATAATAAATCAGTGAGGGATTTGCTGTAAATAAAACTTGGGAAAAAATGAGCAATGGGAGCTTTAGAGTGAGATTTACGATTATTATACCCAAAGGGAAATGTGTTTACCAAATGATTTAAAAGAAGATTTGTCAGTCCCCGCAACCTTTTTACCTATAACTGGTAAGTAATGCCTGTCTTGTTAACTCAGTTGATAAAGTGGAGGTCAAATTGGTCCCAAAAGGATATAAATAAGTTCTGACCGGGTCTAAGAATACTGATATATATGCCACTTGGGCAATAAATCTGAATGGAACTCTTACTCTTAAATACTTTATGAAACCTCCTCAGCAATCTATCAGTGTAATGACTCCAGCTTGTCTGTGGCACCTTTAATACTCTTTATATATCACTGGTTTATACAATACTGCTAGTTAGGTTTTGAATTCCTGTGCAGCCCAATAGCTTTCTGGCAATGGGTAGGGTGGGATAAAAATCTTCTTCCTTAGCTAAAAACTGCTTTTGGTAAACATACAATCTGCATAGTATAACTAGGTTTGATTATACTATTATACTTCATATTAATATGTCTGATAATGTCAAAAGCCTGCCCTACATAGGCAGATTTGGGGATTCAATTTGGTGAGCCTCCCTGCCTATTATTTTTGCTTTCATGCCTAGCTATCTGCCAAATAAAGTGATCCCCCAATGGATGAGGCCCTCTATCATTATGGGTCTATCAATTTACCCAATTCATCTAGGTTGAGTGAATTTTTGTCTTTAAACCCAGTGGGTGAGCTGTAACCTATAGGATAAACCCATGTAAATGGGATTTTTTTAAGAGTTTGGAATTCATTCCCAGAATTCCTTTTGTTTGCTTTTGTCTAAAGATACAAACTGTAGTCCAATGGGATGGCAATACTGGGTAATAAAAATGCCTTGTGATAGTGCCTCATACAGAGCAATGGTCCAGAACTTTAACTAAAATTGTGTTATTTGGCAAGGCTAAGGGCTCATTTCTGTGCTTGCTACTTTGGCAGTGTTTTTGGACAAGTCTCTTAATCTTTCTGCACATTGTACAGCAAAGCATGCTGGGAAAACCAGTATTTTTCTTCAAGCCAACATATATTGAATCTCATTTGGCACAGTAGCCATTCTATAATTTGTTGGCACATCATGTAAAGAGATATATGTCTACACATTACTAGGGCTCTGCTTACTAGATAAAAGAATAAATAAGCAACTATCTCCTCAAATCAAAACAGATTACCTCTAGGTATAGTTACTCTTGGTACCTCTCCACAACAGCAATAGAAGGTCAGTACAGGTATGGAATCCCTTATCCGGAAACCCGTTATCCAGAAAGTTCTGAATTACAGAAAAGCCCTATTATAATCAAATAATTCTAATTTTTAAAAATGATTTCCTTTTTCTCTGTAATAATAAAACAGTACCTTGTACTTGGTCCCAACTAAGGTATAATTAATCCTTATTGGAGCAAAACAATCCTATTGGGTTTATTCAATATTTAAACAATTTTTAGCAGACTTAAGTTATGGAGATCCAAATAACGGAAAGATCCCTTATCCGGAAAACCCCAGGTCCCCGGCATTCTGGATAACAGGTCCCATACCTGTATATTCTTTTGCTAAAGTTGGGAGCAATTTGGGCCGTGGGACCCCTTTTTTGCCTATTACCTACCCAATACACAGTTTGTAAATGAAGTAAAGTGTCTTGGACTTATAGCTCTCGTGGGATGTAGACAGAAGTAGTGGTCTAAACATTGATTTCTAATTTTAATTTGCTATCCCTCTCTTTCCTTCACCCTGCTATCCATCATCCTCTATAGCCTCCCAGCGAATGAAAGATTAAACAGGCAACCCGACAGCCTACAACTACCAGTCCCATGTTTCAGAAATTCATCTTTGCAAAGACACGTGTAGCCATAAAACTAAATGCAATCGTTGTTTTCAACTCCATTTAAAAAAAAAGTGACGGTGGGATCCTGATATCTATTTATGTTTGAAAGCAGCCATATGGATTCCCTGAGCACATTCAAAGAGGAATATGTTCATTCATACAGTGGCACATGGTGAGGATTTGCTTTGTAGGCCTGGAGAAGGCTGATGATAAATGACTACTTCCCCTCTGGAGTACGCTTTGCTTGGCATCTGTGGAAAACCATTTTAGCCGTGCATACTGCCACTTGGTGTTCCAGGCCACATCTGTAGACAATAAGAAACACTTGTCAGAGAAAAAACGTCTTCCCTTTCAACTGTCTGTGTTCTTCCTACCAACCACTGATGCACAGCTGACAAACAACTTCACAGACAAGGGATTTGAAGCCTTCTAAATACTGCTGTGACCCAGCGGGGAAGAGCAAGCGATAATACATATTATTTTGTCCCCAACAGCTTTCACGCAGTGGTGTTTGTTGATTGGACAAATATCTGTAAATCATTACAACAAACATTACTTTGGTAGATGTCTAATTAGTAATTTGTCACTTGCCCCCAAAACAAATCATTACATTTGGAATCTTTTTTTTTTTTAAATGCATTTTCTTATCATTAGCCTGAAAATGACTCATGGTAGTTAGCAGAAATAATGACACCATGGATGGATCAAGCCAATGCTTCACGCAGATAATTGACTGCAAAATTTCAACACCCTTCTGTGACCACAATATGGTGTGTAAAATGTCCTAATAGTTCATGCTGCTAACTAGCATGTGTCCTGGAATGGCAAACTGTTAATCATAGAGCGTAAACCACCGGCGCAGCACTAGAGGCCGCACATCGGATCACTGTTGAAAAGCTTAGGAGAATGAACTTTATTATTTTTATATTCATTAGTTATGAATAATTTATATTAGAGCATTCGCAGGCCACAAATAATAGCACGGTCTGGTGGGAACAGTCGATTCTAAAGAAGCAATTGAAATAAAATGGCTATAGTGCTCTCTGGCTAATTTGGTCCTCTTCAGCCATATTGAACCACTTTCCCCTGTCCCAATTCATTACCTTTTCCCAGGTGATGGACTTTGAATTATTTTATGTGAAAACAAAAACACTATTATTAACAGGAAATAATGGAAAAGCAAATAGATCTGGACATCGTTGTGGGTTTCTATATATCCACGCCATTGATTTGACAAGACTTGATTAAGGGGATTTGCCCTTTGCGGTAGAGGAAGGCTGCAGCATTGAACTTTTCAAAGCAGAGACAAGGTTTAGCAGCTCATAATAGAGTGTAGTGGATTAACAGTTGCAATAATATTGTTTATAAACAGAAGTAATCTCTGCGGGCATTAATCCTACTGTCCGTCTGGAGCGGAGAAATCCTCTTCAGGATGCACATTTCCATTTTTGGCATGTTAGTTCTGACACGCTCTACCTCTCAAACGCCAGAGCTATTTCAGTGAGCCAAGGAGAAACCTCAGGGTTTCTCAGTGGATTAAATTAATCCAAACACAAATCTCATTTTAACTCATAATTTATAATATACAGGCCAAGTCTTCTGAATATTAACACACACTTGGTAAGTACACTGAGTGCGGGGGAGTGGGTATAGCAGCCATTGTGTTGACATCTGCCATGTAAAAATAGAATCGTAATATAATTATGCATACATTTATATGCCTCCTTATGGCCTGACCTACTAATTTCTTGACAGCTTTCATTGTAATGGGAAAACTTCATGTCTGTTTCTTTCTTAACCTCTTTCCGCCCGGCACATTTAACCGACAATGTGATGATTCCCAGAGTGAGACAGCAGGAGTTTGCATGGCAAAACTTCAACTACAACACATGGTCACTGTGATTCTGATATTCGCTACAATTACTCAATTACCAAAGTGGGGTTTTGTTTTTTGCACTTTGGGATTTGCCCCAAGTAAATTGCTCCCAGAGGGCAACTCTTTGCATTTCACAATGGAGAATATAGTAGCATATTTCTCTGTATGGGTTCTGCTGGAGGGTTGAGTGTACAACCCTATCTTGTACCTTATTTAGAACATGCCAAACTGCAAGTGCCAGCAGGCATAAGTTAACTAGGGAGCAGCACCTGAAGGACCATGAATGAAATGCAGGGAAGGAGATGTGAGAGAATCAACGTTCTGCACCAAAGCCAAGGAAACTCTAACCTAATATCATGCCTACAAGTCTTGCCTCTCACCAAGGAAACTTAAGGAAGAACAAATTGCATTAGCAATGAGCCAGTCCAGGAAGAACAAGTTACTTAGTTTTAGTTGTGTGATCCACTCATTAATGACTGATACATAGCAAAAAAAAAACAGATGTAAGGATGGCTTTCCCCCTATGTTTTTCATATTTTACCAACCCTCGTTCTTGTATTTCTTCCCTTCTTTCTCTACTTTGTGTATTTATTGGAGTGCTTCTCCCTACTCTTTTATATATATGTGAGCCAAACTTTGTTCCGATTCACCTATCATTTCCTCCACCCACATGACAATATGATCCCCTTTCCTTTCTCCACAAACACACCCTTTGCTTATTATATGATAGGAGCAGCATCAAATTGACAGGCCTGCTTTATTAAATTAATATACTGAACTACATTAAATACTTTGGGTAAAAAGGCCACAGATGGTTTAATAATAAATTAACAAGACTAACTAACCAACATATTAATATTAACATTAGTAAAGTATAAGGCCAAGTGTAAGCGCTACATCCAATATTTAACAAACAACTTTCCTGTAAAGCCACTGAAGGCTGCAAACATTTATAACCAAGAGTAGGGGGCCTACCTGCTGTCACTACTAGACACAGCTTTCTTCCATAACTCACCCCCTTCCATCAATTTGGCCCCAGGCCTAACACCTGCCATACCCTACACTTCATAGCCCTATTACCAGCTCCCCCTCATAAAAGTTCATGGAGGTGCCAAATAAGGGCTAAGATTGGCTATTAGGCAGCCTCTATGCACACTATCAGCTTACAGGAGCTTTATTTGGTAGGAAATCTTGTTTTTAATCAACCTAAACTTGCCCCCAAGTCAGGAATTCAAAAATAACTCCCTGGTTTGGGGGCACTGGGAGCAACATCCAAGGGGTTGGTGAGCAACATGTTGCCCCCGAGCCACTGGTTGGGGATCACTACCTTAAGTCATTACCCCTTTGCTCTGGGGATAGCAGGAGCTGTTCAAGGTAAAAAAGGACACCCCCTTCATTTCTTCTTCCTTTAACCACTCCTGTCTCTACCGTTCCTAACCAGCCACAAAAGAACACTTATAGTTCCTATCTTTAAACTCCCATTTCCCTACTTCCTAACACTGTAATGGCCCTGTCATTTCCCAGTTTCTGGCTCACCCACAGGCATTATTTCTTCTCCATGCAAAATTCTCCTTCACCTTCTAGTTCTTTCCACTCACCCTGTTTTTATATTTCTGAATTACCTGCATTTTCTTCTACTCATCTTCTCTTGTAAAACTCCTAAAAGCCGGTTTTATTTGTGATCTATTAATCAAGCCCAACACAAACACATGCCAAGGGGAATATCTAGCAAGCGCTAAGTGACTGGGCTGCTGAAATAAGAATTGTCTTCCTAAATACACTATCACAGAGTCTGTTCCCATATACAGTAACAAAGATAAGGATCTTCCTGTCTGTACTCCTTCTAATAGGTCAGTTTCCAACTATGATACCATATGGCATCCTATAATGTTTATGTTGGATCTGATCAAGAGATACTCATTCCCTTGGGCTAGCCATTTAATAACAGCTTGTAAGAAGACCTCGAATTGGGATTAGTTTCAAAATTACCATCAGTTTTGAAAGTGCCCATTAATTGGAATGTTTGCCGCATAACGAGTTTCTGATCAAGCCTGGCTAATGATGCAGCCGTATGCTGGGTTCCTTTTGATGCCATCTTACACCTGTTTGTTTTTGTTTTACTTCATACAAGATTTAATTTTTAAGCTCAGATTGATATTAGTCACCTGTTTCCAAAGGAAACCGATATCACACTGAACCAGATCATGTTTTATATTTTGACTACAATCACGGTTGGACCCTTCTTTTTCCCATCTGTGTCTCCTGTAATATAAATTGCCATTGATTCCAGTGTTTGCCTAAAAACATCACTAAAAAATATTTTTCTTTCCCTTACATGTTGAGTGGGACATGCTACTGTGTATTCCCTCCAACCTCCATACATGATATATGACACAAGGGCTCATTTACTGTAGGCAGAGCAAAGTGCAAAAAACAGGCACAAGTCAGCATGTTGTTAGCACTTTGAATCCTGCCTCTCCAATAGAATCCAGCAGTATTTATTATTGAGGGCTGATTTATAAGAGAGAATCTTTAATCTGGAGCAAAGTGGAAGAGCAGCAAGACTCCAGGCAAAATCACATCTTGTATGCTGTCTAAGGGGTTCAATTTTGGGCTGTCTGTGCTCTAGAACTTTCATTTAGGCTCATAATAAATGACCCCTATAGTATCTTGAAGACCTTTATCAAAGACAGCGTACTTGTGTAAAATCGCTACTAGACTCCACTTACACTAGGCTCTTGGACAGCAGTTTTTAGGAAAGTCTAGCAAAGATAGCCCCACCATGCCCCTACCAGCTACTCTACTGTTTCTCCACTGGGTACCTTTCTGCCAATCCTCCAGCACTCTCTTTTGTTATTGTTGCCAGTTATTACCCTTTCCTAACCTGGTCAAAACTTATTTCATTGAGCTCTTTTGCTCAGGTTCCTCCCTTTGTATCCTTCTGACCTCTCTTTCCACCTGCCCCTCTCCCAACAAAACCAACATGGGTGAGGCTCCTGTGATGGATGCACAGGTTTTTGACCACATTATTACAAATGTTTCAGTCTTTGTATTTATAGTATTCAATATCACATCTCTATGCAGGGCATGTATAATCCACTTCCAGCCAACTTATAAAAGCAGCCCCCATTCTTCCAGTAATACCTGATGTTGTCCAAATGTTTAGTTGCTAAGGTCAATTCTAGGAGAATGCCAGAAAGTCCATTGTTATTCCCATCAGCCTTTCGCCCACTGTCTGAGATGCAATAAGCTACAATATATCCTCTTCCTCATAAAATCTGAATGCAATTTAATTTGTTACAGACTATATACCATGTCTGCATAGAATATAAATATTGTGCAGCATTTCCTATTGTGAGCCCTCAGATTATAAATGTCCTATATGCAGAACTTTATTCAGTGGCAGAAAACTCCTTAAATTACTGTGCAATTATGTAATCAGGATAGAATGCCTAAAACCAGATACCAGATTTAGCTGCAGGAATGTCTCCTTTCCTCTAACCCCCTTTTTAGATGTATTTTCATTGGACCCTTTGTGCATTCCTTAAAAACCAAACCTATCATTTAAAACAACATATTTTTAGAAATTGTACTTTATTTTATTTATATGTGGGTCTAGGTTTCTTGTTTTTCTTTTTCGCTGCTCAAATAATCCATACTGAATATGACATGAAAAGTACATAGTATTGGTTTTCACTGTGAGTCTGTCCAGCTGCTGCTGAGCTAAGGCTCCCAATAGTAATTCAGCAACAGCTGGACTTTTGCACATGGAATACCCCCCTATTGTAAAGCAACGCATATCAGCCCTTCAGCTGTTCTTAATTACTCTTGGGGGATGATGGGAATTGTAGGCTACAGCCTCTGTAATGAAGGGAATCAGATTTCTGCCTGGAACCCCCTTTTTATTTGTCTCTAATTTTCCAGTATCCTACATGCATTATTAATCACACGGGACACACTTTATAATAACACCACGGATACAGGATAGGACTGCAACTATCACCAGCACTTTATTGCACATATATATTTCTGTGGAAGTTGATAATAATTTTATTGACCGGTTATTAGACACATTAGGCACTAGAGGCAAAGTGCAAAATATGGGCTCAAAGTGCCATGTTTTCTGAGCACAATGCACCAAGCAACACCAAGTTGCAACTGCTTCCCAATGGTGCAACAGTTTCAACTTCCCTGGATCTGTATCTGGTAGTGATGAGCGAATCTGTCCCATTTCGCTTCGCCATAAAATTCGCGAAACAGCAAGAAAATTCGCGAAATGGCGAAAAATTCACGAAACGCATTTGTTTTGTCGCTCGCGTCTATTTTTTTGTCGTCCGCATCTATTTTTTGTCGCTGCAGCTATTTTTTTTGTCGCCTGTGCTTTTTTGACACGGCCGCGCCTTTTTTGATGCAACCGCGGCCAATTTGACATGACCACGCCTTTTTTTTCGTGGCCACACCCAATTTGACGTGCGACAAAAAAAATTCGGCACAATTCGAGAAACAATTCACCAATGGCATAATGCAGAAGTTCGCTGTGAATCCATGCCTGGTGAAAAAATTCCCTCATCACTAGTATCTGGTTGATTCCTGGGCAAGTCCTCATAGTACCCAGAATATGCCCAGTTACACCCAGGGCACATAACTCTGTTCAGCCCCCCGGGTAAAAGTATGCATAATTTTCTAGAAAATCTGGGAGGGCAGATAGGTCTGTCTTTGCTCTCTTTGGAAGGAGTGCAAGGAGCATATTAATGACATAGAGCGTGGTCTATTCAGCAGAAGGGCAAGCTGGATTTTGGTCCTGTAGCCAAATAGGAAGTTAGAACTGAATGGAATGAGCAGCCCAGGCTCCAGCAAGCCCCACTGACAATCTGTAAATCCACTATAATAATCCCATATTTCAAACTACAAACTTTGCAAACAGTGGGAATTCACATCTATGTTTCAGTTCACAAATCACACTTAATTCCATCCCTTCTTCTCTACACCAAATGTGTTTGTTAGCTGGTTAATCTTTACCTCGCATAACCACTGAAGCAAAAACTCTCCATGGGTTTAGATTGACTGTTGCTCTGTTAGTCATATTTCATACATTTCCTTTCCATTCCATCTCCTTTCTGTTACTGTTTGCTTCTGTAAAACACTGTGTTTGCTGATGACTTATACCCTGGTCTTTGAATGTGTTACAAATGAAGTTAATTGACTTGGAATTGCATAATTGTATTAATCACTACCGCTAAGTTGACAATCTCTTCTGGTCTAGAAAATGCACATTCCTTCTCAATTACTCAGGCACTGAATTGGTATTGGCACTTGGATTGTTGACAGCATAATCATGTGTTTCCTTGTACTACAAGCCTGATTCAAACAAACCCAAGCCCAAACTCATATACTGTAGCCTCTGCCTTGGCACTATTACATTCTTGCCATTGGCTGCAACCTCTTTATTTTCACCCACATTCTAGGGACTTGTCTTTTCCCATATAAATTTCAACCCTCCTCTCTCTGGTCTTCCTCTTAGATTGCTCATCTACAACCCATTGCCAATTTGGCGCCAAGCTTTAATTATATTTATAAAAGGTATATAGTGCTAAGCATAACAAGTAGAGCAGGGGGCTCAAACTCAATTTACCTGGGGGCCGCAGGAGGCAAAGTCAGAATAAGGCTGGGCCGCATAAGGGATTTCACAAAAAATTGGCTTTCAAGGGATAATGCAAGGCACGGCGGGCGGGAGCTGCTGATTGCGGAAATGACGTTATGCCATCATAACAGTTATTATGGGAAGACGTTCTGTGTGCACAATTAGCTCCTTATGATGGCATAACGTCATTTCCGCAATCAGCAGCTCCCGCCCGCCGTGCCTTGCATTATCCCTTGAATCACAATAAAAATCGCAATCCATTCATTGCTTTTGAGAAGGCGTTGGTGCGGGCCACAAAATATTGTACCGAGGGCCGCAAATGGCCCGCGGGCCGCGAGTTTGAGACCCCTGAAGTAGAGGGTTGCTTACCCATTGTAAATGGATGGTCCAGGTTCTCATGCCCCAGACCCTCAGCCCAGGGAGCCAGTTAGGAAATGATTCTTTAGAGATAGGCAGGCACTCCGGAGTTCCAATAAAGTTGAATTGCCGCTTTTTTAGCATATATGTGTACTTATCAATAAAAAAACACTTTGATCTTACTTAATACCTGAGCAACAATTCAACTTTATTGGAACTCCGGAGTGCCTGCCAAGCTTTAATTATCTAATTTATTGCCCGTTAAAGAGAAACATATTACTGTCCAGAGGACAGTTCTCATTTGAATGACCAAAAAAGGGGTATTATCTGGATTTGAGGGTTTGTCAAATCTGGGCAGAGGACCATAATATCATGATCACCAATATTTAACATTGTTTCCTGGAATATTTTTGAGTGGAAAAAATGTGAGTTGTACTTTATCATAGCCTTATGACATGTTGATAAATGCTTTGATAAATGAGCCAGATCTTCTGAATTTTATTCATTCTAGAGCGGGGTTCCCCAACCTTTTTTTTACTTGCAAGCCACATTCAAATGTAAAAAGAGTTTGGAGAGCAACACAAGGATGCAAAAGTTTCCTGGTGTGCAAAATATGGGCTGTGATTGGCTATTTGGTAGCCCCTATGTGGACTGGCAGCCTACAGGAGGCTCTGTTTGGCAGTACACATGGTTTTGATGCAACTAAAACTTGCCCCCAAGTCAGGAATTCAAAAATAAGCACCTGCTTTGAGGCCACAGGGAGCAACATCCAAGGGGTTGGAAAGCAAAATGTTTCTCGCGAGCCACTGGTTGGGGTTCCCTGTTCTAGAGGAAAGTTACCCAAAGTTTTAATGTTTAAAAAAATCCAGATAAATACCAGATAAATCTGCTTCTGAGACTGGAAATCATTTTTGTGAGTCTTAGATCAGTAGGAATCAGTTAGAAACATCAATTTATTAATTGTTTTTATTGTAGGAAAAGTCAGATGGTTTCTTGTTGCCATGTACAAGCATCCAACGGTCTCTGTATTATAGGAGAACACTTTATGTAAACTTCCCTGCTAACTGTCGGGTTATGTCGGATGGTATATCTTTTAGATAACTACTATGTTATCTACTATGTTATCTGACAAGCCAATGACATCTGAGAAAGCCTCCCATGTAGTTTAGCCCTACAAAATATCCCCAGTGAAAAAGGCCCAGTGAAAAATCCGATTTAGTTTACTCAATTTACTCAATAGGTGTAAAAATATATTCTCCAAAATCATAACATCGAGATATTTATACTGGGCCAAATCTGGCAAATGAAAAACATTTATTAGTAAAATCAATAACTTCTCTAAGGGAAATTTAGCATAAACTGTAAATAAACATAAATGAATACATATATACATAGATACATACATGAAAAATGGTAAATGCAGTGCTTGCTGCATGTGTCATGACACTTTTTGGGTCACGTGGACACTTTCTCAAGTGCCCACACTCGAGAAAGGGACCATGTGACTCAAAGCATCAAAGCACTGCATTATGTGTTGCTCCCATCATGCATCTTTCTTGAAAAGTACCTTTTCTTTTGAGAAATAGTAAAAACAAATATTGATAGCATTGTCCTCTTGGCACTTCATATAATGAACATGGCAGAGTAACCTTTTCTAATACGTCCTTACCTTTTACTTACCCTTTATCTATACGAGTCTAGTTCGACTATACAAGTCAGGACTCTATTTATCTAGATCACATAGTACTCTGTGTGCCATTGTCTTCAGCTATGAGGAAACCTTTTATTTTGTTTACCAAAGGCTATCATTATTTGCGAATCTTTATATGTACAAACTGTTCTTACCCCACTTGAGGTTTTTGTTACAGGTTTCCATAAAACAGTGAAATCCTTTAATAACAGCTATTCCTTATGGTTCTTTGAAGTCTATGCAGCAGGCCAGCGCCTATCTACTAACCATGGCACAGCCTATTGTAATGTTTAAATGCAGAAAAATGAATGGTCCATGCATGATATAAGCCATGTCCTTGCAATTTACTGGCGAAATAGCGACTATGTGCTCTTTAAATAACCTTCAACATCAAGTGGCCAACGCAGGGAACAGGCAAATGGCGAGAATTTGAATAGGCTAATGGAGATATGGCAGCCTTGCACTCAGCTGTTGGGATGCTCACAACAGTAAAAGAAGCGGCAATTCTTAATCTTTAGGCATATGCATAAAAACAGCTGCAATGGCAATGGCGGCCAGCCATATGTACTGCGAATGTCTCGTAGCCAAGTTCAGTAATCCACTTTCTATAAATGGTGATTGGCTTTGGATTTCAAAGAGCCGTTAATGTTACTAACCCTTTTCATTTGCAATATAAACAGAAGAATTTCAATAAGCTGTGCTGCTATGGAACTTCATCTGTCCACAGCGCTCCTAAGGGAGATTGATGGGAGTTGTGGCCTCTCTGAAGCCTAGGTGATAGAAGCAACCTAACCCTACTGTTAACCTTATATGCTTATAGCTGGGCTGTCCAACTCGTAGCACCATAGACTGCTCTGCGTGACATTATCAATTTCATATCATTTGGCCCACAAAGTAGTCCTCTACATGGAATGAACTGGACAGAAATGGCTTAAAGCAATGTCCCCTTCACACAAGGACAAAGGTACTATAACCAACTCTACAGACTTACCATACTTTAACAACATGCACTGAATAGCTTTCCCCAGGCATTCTGGGGATTCCCAATTACTTGTTACCATCTGGGAGATTAGGGGGTATATTTATCATGCTGTGCAAAAAAGTGGAGTGAAGCATTACTGGTGATGTTGCTCAGGGCAACCAATCAGCAACTAGATTTTAACATCAAAACAAAGCATCTTATTGGCTGCTATGAGCAACATCACCGGTGATGTTTTACTCCACTTTTTACACAACATGATAAATATATCCCTTGGTGCACATTCAAGCTACACAACCTCACTGCAACTTTCCGTAGAGGAATTTTTTTTTACAGAGCTATATTTGCCCTTTAAATAAGATCCATTGTCTCTTCTAAAAATAATTTCACTATCTGCTTTTGTACTAAGGCCTTAAATGCCTAAGATAGGTAACACCCATTTGAAACTGATGGGAAAAATAATTAAAACCAAAAAATGGAATGTAACATAATATCCATAGTTTAGGATTTTGAATTTAAAGCCAAAATAAACAAATTTATAAAATGGATACATATATTATGAAATAAAACAAATTGAATAAGTTAAATGGGTAAATGGGTACACAAGATCAGAAGATCAGTCATCTTTATGTACTGTTTCAGGTTTGGCACACTAGTGAAACATGCTCAGCTCTCCTTGTATTCTCTACCCCCATATGTAAAAAAAATGCACTGTTTGCCCAGGAGCAGTAACCCACAGCAACCAATAAGATGTTTGCTTTCAAACAGGAGGACATTAAATGCTACGTGTTGATTGGCTGCTAAGGGCTACTGCTCCTGGGCATACCCAGTGCCTTTTATTACATAACCTTCTAAGTGGTAATAGCTGGAACCCAGAGACAAGTGACTTGCTCAAGGCTAAATTGGTATTTCATATACAGGTATGGGATCCGTTATCCGGAAACCCGTTATCCATAAAGTTCCAAATTACGGAATGGCCATCTCCCATAGACTCCATTATAACCAAATTATTATGATTTTCTAAAATGATTTCCCTTTTCTCTGTAATAATAAAACAGTACCTGTACTTGATCCCAACTAAGATATAATTACCCCTTATTGGGGGCAGAACAGCCCTATTGGGTTTATTTAATGGTTAAATGATTCCCTTTTCTCTGTAATAATAAAACAGTACCTGTACTTGATCCCAACTTATTGGGGCAGAACAGTCCTATTGGGTTTATTTAATGGTTAAATGATTCCCTTTTCTCTGTAATAATAAAACAGTACCTGTACTTGATCCCAACTTATTGGGGCAGAACAGTCCTATTGGGTTTATTTAATGGTTAAATGATTCCCTTTTCTCTGTAATAATAAAACTGTACCTGTACTTGATCCCAACTAAGATATAATTACCCCTTATTGGGGGCAGAACAGCCCTATTGGGTTTATTTAATGGTTAAATGATTCCCTTTTCTCTGTAATAATAAAACAGTACCTGTACTTGATCCCAACTAAGATATAATTACCCCTTATTGGGGCAGGACAGTCCTATTGGGTTTATTTAATGGTTAAATTATTCCCTTTTCTCTGTAATAATAAAACAGTACCTGTACTTGATCCCAACTAAGATATAATTACCCCTTATTGGGGGCAGAACAGCCCTATTGGGTTTATTTAATGGTTAAATGATTCCCTTTTCTCTGTAATAATAAAACAGTACCTGTACTTGATCCCAACTAAGATATAATTACCCCTTATTGGGGGCAGAACAGCCCTATTGGGTTTATTTAATGGTTAAATGATTCCCTTTTCTCTGTAATAATAAAACAGTACCTGTACTTGATCCCAACTAAGATATAATTACCCCTTATTGGGGGCAGAACAGCCCTATTGGGTTTATTTAATGGTTAAATGATTCCCTTTTCTCTGTAATAATAAAACAGTACCTGTACTTGATCCCAACTAAGATATAATTACCCCTTATTGGGGGCAGAACAGCCCTATTGGGTTTATTTAATGGTTAAATGATTCCCTTTTCTCTGTAATAATAAAACAGTACCTGTACTTGATCCCAACTAAGATATAATTACCCCTTATTGGGGGCAGAACAGCCCTATTGGGTTTATTTAATGGTTAAATGATTCCCTTTTCTCTGTAATAATAAAACAGTACCTGTACTTGATCCCAACTAAGATATAATTACCCCTTATTGGGGGCAGAACAGCCCTATTGGGTTTATTTAATGGTTAAATGATTCCCTTTTCTCTGTAATAATAAAACAGTACCTGTACTTGATCCCAACTAAGATATAATTACCCCTTATTGGGGGCAGAACAGCCCTATTGGGTTTAGTTAATGGTTAAATGATTCCCTTTTCTCTGTAATAATAAAACAGTACCTGTACTTGATCCCAACTAAGACAGAATCAATACTTATTGGAGACAAAACAATCCTATTGGGTTAATTTATTATTTAAATGATTTTTAGCAGACTATGGAGATCCAAATTACAGAAAGATCCCTTATCGGGAAAACCCCAGGTCCAAAGCATTCTGGATAACAGGTCCCATACCTGTATTAGTCTTCACCAGCAATAAATACTCAGGAGTCCCTAAAACAGAGTACAGGGAGATCACCTGAAAGGCATTCTTCCATTCTTCCATAATCTCATGTAAAAAGCTGTCATACAGAACACAGATGTAGTACATTCCAAGTTTTAGTCTATTTAGCTCCCCTATAGGGATTGGTCAGTTACAGAGCTCCCCATTGGTGATTGTACAAAAGCAGGTGGGGCATGTAGTGTCATATCATGAGATATGGGCAAAAATTTAACTGATGTAGGGATTAGTGATGAGCGAATCTGTTCCGTTTCGCCTCGCCGAAAAATTTGCGAATCTTTCAAAAGAGCCGCGAAATGGCGAAAAATTCGTGAAACAGCAAAAATGTCGTGCGGCAAAAAAATTGTTGCCCGCGGCTATTATTTTGTTGTGTGGCTATTATTTCGTCGCCCACGGCTATTATTTCATCGCATGGCTATTCTTTTGTCGCCCACGGCTATTATTTCATCGCATGGCTATTCTTTTGTCGCCCGCGGCTATTATTGTGTCGCACGGCTATTCTTTTATCACCCGCGGCTATTATTTCGTTGCACGGCTATTCTTTTGCTGCCCGCGACTATTCTTTTTTGCCGGTGGCGACAATTTTTGGACGTGCGGCGAATTTTTCCGTGGCGAATTTTTTCATCCGTTTCACAAAATGCGGAAATTCGCCACGAATCCATGCCTGGCGAAACATTTTGCCCATCACTAGTAGGGATAAGCCCTCCAAAACAATATACTGCAATTTGCCATAATTTCCCTTTTAATTTCCACCTATATCCCTTGCTTTTCTGTATTCCCATGTTGGCTTTGTTCTGTTCTTCTCTGGCTGCTGCAAGAACACCTGCTACTGGTCATCCAGTCGTCCATTCATGACTGTCCCACAACTGCTTTGCCCTCACATATCACAATATGAGAATTCTAATAAATAATAATCGGGTCATTTTGGTAATACCTCCAAATGAGGGGCTTATTTTAGCCATTGTAATGACAGGCCTGTATCAGAGCTACAAGAGGTTTGTCCTACATAAAGGAAAAAAAATCTGTGTGTTCATTGTAAATCCAAACAGTAGAAGCTCTATCTTGTTCTGCAGAACCACCGCTGCAATTAGTTTTAATGGCACGAGGCTGATGAAAGATAAACAGCACATTTCTCAGCTAGAAAGCTCTACCTTCCGACTGAAGGAGCTTCTGTGGCAATGGTGCCCGCCCAGTTCCCAATGAGAAACACACTGCAGAGAAGCCTCTGGAAAACTTTCAGACCTCTTAACAAGCTGCTTGTAAAATGTACTGACACATCCAGAGGAAATAGAACCAAGAGGTAAATCCCTATAATGGTTCGTGTAAGCCAAAGGTTTGTTTTTGTTTTCATGGATTAGCGTTCACACATTTCCTGAAATGAGACTTCCTATTAGTGATTAACTCTAACCACAAATCCACCATTCAGAAAAAAACAACCAGAACTAATGTCTATTTCCTGGTAAACGCTAAAGGCCAAAAGGTTTATGTCACCATACATGGGAAATATAAGATAGAATAACTAGAACTAATTACCTCCATAATAATAGCAACCTATGGTGGAGCAACAAATGGTTTCAGATATAAAAGATGCTGAAGGAATAGTCCAATAGGGGAGAAAAATAGACCTTTCCAAGGCTGCAGCTTTTAACTCTAATTTTATGTATAAATTCCTTGCGGTGTGGGAGCAGTTTTTATTGGCAGTTTTAGATTTATGAGCCCTGAGATTAATACCTTGCTGTGCATGTACAAGAGTACAGGAAAAACCTATTTGTATTATTTTATTACATATGTATTATATCTCCTTAAATTGTCATTGTCTAGAAAAACACCCAAACTGCAGAAGATGCTTAATAAATGTTATAAAAGTTGAAATTGAAATTCTTATCATTTACTAGCTCATTTAAACAAAAGGTCTAATGTAGGAGAAGTGACTAAGCTTATACTACTCCTAGTAGCCATAGAAGAAGGTAGAAATTATTGGTCAGTTAATAAAAATGAAATGTCATTAACTAACACATGGTGGTGATGTAATAAAAGGCACTAAGTTTGCCCAGGTGGAGTAACCTATAGTGACCAATCAGCAGGGAGCATTTACTGGTCACCTGTTTAAAAGAAAACATCTTATTGGTTGCTATGGATTACTGCACCTAGGCTAACGTAGTGCCTTTAAGTACATACAGGGCCGCCATCAGGGGGGCACAGGGGGTACGATCGGCCCCCTTTCCTCAAGCCCGGGCCCTGTCTTTAGTTTTATCCTCCTTTTTGTGCCGCGGCTCGCGGCCGCATCTTTGCTTTTATAAGGTTGCGCCCGTGCGTACTGACGTCACACGCACGGGCCGCAACCTTATAAAAGCACGGAAGTAGCAGAGAGCCGCGGCACATAGAGGAGGACATCGCCGGAGCTGGGTGCCAGGAAATGTAAGGTGCTTGGGGGCCCTGGGGGTAAGCTGAAGGTTACTTGGGGGCCCTGGGGGTAAGCTGAAGGATACTTGGGGGCCCTGGGGTAAGCTGAAGGATACTTGGGGGCCCTGGGGGTTAGCTGAAGGATACTTGGGGGCCCTGGGGGTAAGCTGAAGGATACTTGGGGGCCCTGGGGGTAAGCTGAAGGATACTTGGGGGCCCTGGGGGTAAGCTGAAGGTTACTTGGGGGCCCTGGGGGGAAGCTGAAGGATACTTGGGGGCCCTGGGGGTAAGCTGAAGGTTACTTGGGGGCCCTGGGGGTAAGCTGAAGGATACTTGGGGGCCCTGGGGGAAGCTGAAGGATACTTGGGGGCCCTGGGGGTAAGCTGAAGGTTACTTGGGGGCCCTGGGGGTAAGCTGAAGGTTACTTGGGGGCCCTGGGGGAAGCTGAAGGATACTTGGGGGCCCTGGGGGTAAGCTGAAGGTTACTTGGGGGCCCTGGGGGTAAGCTGAAGGTTACTTGGGGGCCCTGGGGGAAGCTGAAGGATACTTGGGGGCCCTGGGGGTAAGCTGAAGGATACTTGGGGGCCCTGGGGTAAGCTGAAGGATACTTGGGGGCCCTGGGGGTAAGCTGAAGGATACTGGGGGGGCCCTGGGGGTAAGCTGAAGGATACTTGGGGGCCCTGGGGGTAAGCTGAAGGATACTTGGGGGCCCTGGGGGTAAGCTGAAGGATACTTGGGGGCCCTGGGGGTAAGCTGAAGGATACTTGGGGGCCCTGGGGGTAAACTGAAGGATACTTTGGGGCCCTGGGGTAAGCTGAAGGATGCTGGGGGAAGCCGGAGGATGCTGGGGGAGCCCTGGGGGAAGCAGGAGGATGCTTTGAGGGGCCCTGGGGGAAGCAGGAGGATGCTGGGGGTGCCCTGGGGGAAGCAGGAGGATGCTGGGGGGGGCCTGGGTGGAGCCGGAGGATGCTGGGGGTGCCCTGGGGGAAGCCGGAGGATGCTTGGGGGGGAGCAGGAGGATGCTTTGAGGGGCCTGGAGGGAAGCAGGAGGATGCTTGGGTGGCCTTGGAAGAAACAGGAGGACGCTGGGGGGGAGCCGGAGGACGCTGGGGGGGAGCCGAAGGATGCGGAAGGAAGCAGCAGAGGGCAGGCCATAGTATGAGTAATTTGGGGGGAGCACCAATGTTTTAGGGGGCCCTGGGCTGGCCAGCATTGATTTAGGGGGTACCTGCCCTGACACCAATGCAAAACGTAACCCCTGGCCACCAATGTTTTAGGGGGGCCCTGGCTACCAATGTCTGTATGTCCTTTGTATTGATGGGAGGGGTCACTGGGGGAGGGGCCATTGGGAGTGTGGGAGGAGGGGGGGCCCAGAAAATCTTGTTGTGAGGGGCCCCGTGATTTCTGATGGCGGCCCTGAGTACATATGGGCATAGTGTCTTCAAACTAATAATGCTGGTACAGGAATGGGATCTATCCGGAATACTTGGGACCTTGTGTTTTTCTGAATAACAGATCTTTTTGTGTGCAAAAAAAATGAAAATGCAATAACATTGTGTTGCCACTAATATAGATTAATGCACCTTAGGTAGGATCAAGTATAAGGTACTGATTAATTATTACAGAGGAAAAGGAAATTGTGCTTAAAAAATTAGATTATTTACCCTTTCCAAGATGTGGAGTGCAGTATGGTTCTTTTTGGCACATAGTATGGACATGCCCTTTTGTTACACAATATTGGACAGCCATCTGAACATACATAGCTTGACCTATCGAGATTGGGCTCCGCTGAAATGTGACTTTTTTCCCACCAATCATGTTGTAACTGTATTGAGATCACTTTATGGCACATTCTATGCCAAAAAAGTATTAACTAAACAATGAATAGCCCCTGTGCCCCCCACCAAAATTGAATGTCTGTATTATGTGAATAAGATGTTAGCAGATGTTCACCTGTGCAGGGAGATCTTGTCCAAAGAAACTTCAAACAAGGTGGAAAATATGGTCTGACATACACTTGAGAGGATGATGTAAAGAAAGCAGAATTATTTGCTTAAAATGGGCTTCCAATATTTCAAAGCTTCCAGATAAGAGATCCAATAGCTGAGCAGCCAGTTGATCTTGCTGTTAGTCTGGGATTCTTGAGATGATGCTTCCCCACTGTTATACTTGTATAAATCATCCAGCCATTTGTTTATTGTGTAATGCACAACATGTTTCCTTCCTTCATCAGGTTCTTACTCACCAGTGTACATAACTCAAATTTCTTATAAACCCCCACAAACACCAGCAAGTGTGTCAGCTCCATCATCTGATCCAGGTTGGTGGCGGGGAAAAGGGTAAGTATTGCTGCTTCTGTTAAAAGAGCCATATGGATCTTCAGGACTTTCCACAGAAAAGGAAGGGTAAACTATAACAGCCACAACATACCGCTGTGGGGCAGCAGAAGGATAATGGGCAAAGGCACAAAAGTACCATGGTGGCCTGAGTCCAGAGATGTGGGGGTTCATGTTAAAATAAGCTGCATAGAAGGTATGTTGTGAGAAAGGATTACAGGGACCTTTCCATTTACCTTAGACACTGGTCTTTTACTGGTAACTTAAACTGCTAACAATATAATTCAGGGGTCCCCAACCTTTCTTACTCTTGAGCCACAGTCAAATGTAAAAAGACTTGGAGAGCAACACAAGCACCATAAAAGTTCATGGAGGAGCCAAATAAGGGCTGTGATTGGCTATTAGGCGGCCTCTATGCACACTATCAGCTTACAGGGGGCTTTATTTGGTAGGAAATCTTGTTTTTATTCAACCTAATCTTGCCCCCAAGTCAGGAATTCAAAAATAACTCCCTGGTTTGGGGGCACTGGGAGCAACATCCAAGGGGTTGGTGAGCAACTTGTTACCCCAAGCCACTGGTTGGGGATCACTGATATAATATACACAGTATATTGATGATACCTTCATGATAGCTGGGATTTTATTTACTCACCTAAAATATTCTACCCCAGTAGGTGTCTCTTTTCTCACTTGGGAAACTGAATGTGTATAATGTGCAATATTTGTTTTTATTTTGTTGATTCTAGTTTTTTCTTTTGATGTTGACCTATACATTCAAATTACAACAATTTTGTTTACCTCAGAGCTTTTCTATGCTCCCATTGGCATTATTGTACTTTTAGATACCTCTTTAGGAGCAAGGACCCCTTTTATCTAGCTTTGGGGGTGTCATGCATGCTATGCCTCATTTCAGGCGTGTTTCTGATCCTAAGATTTATATTGTGTGTGTGCCGAGACCTTGTTTTCATTAGATCAAAGGGTTTTATGTGGCTATTTGCTTCAGCTGCAAACAGCTCCTTTCTGCTCACAATAAATACAATTTATACTGCGCTTGTTAGTTTCTAAAAGACAATTTAAACCAAAGGAAAATCCAGGGAGTGGTACTGTTTGCTTAGTACAGGACAAGAAGAATAAAACCGCTGCATCTGCTTGGTGCCAAGAAAGTAAAAGAAAAAAAATCTATGATTATCACTTTATAATTATGGACTCGGAAATTAAATTGGCATATAAAATGCACAAACGCTAACAGGCAAGATCATAAACTTGAATGATTTCCACAAAAATGGGGGGATACCTTATTTTCAGAGAGTGAAATATGTTTTTTTAACAACAATTATATTTATTTAATTACTTTGCTTCTGACAACAGTGGCACCGATTCACAGCAGTTTACGGAAATGAGTTTTCTGAGCCACAGTGGAAACAGAAGAGCAAGTGCATTACCCAAATCTACCCACTAAACATTCCTCTTTGGCCCTCCTTCTCCTTGCACCATATTTATTACTTACAGAGCATCTGGCTTGGCATTATCGATGCCAAAAAACAGGAGTAAGCGGCTATGTTTTCTGGCATTAACTGCTTTTTTTCTCTACAATAATTTTTTTTTACATGAGTTTTTCCAAAAACTTCTCTTCTATTTTGACCCATACTGCTTCCAATTGTGGTTATTAGTAGGTAACTTGCTGCTAAGAGATATATAGATGATATATATATATATATAGAGAGAGAGAGAGAGAGAGAGAGAGAGAGAGAGAGAGAGAGAGAGAGAGAGAGAGAGAGAGAGAGAATGAAAGGAAGAACCCTCCAGTGTATGTATGTACCACAACTAAGGCTTCTCAGGGAGGCGGATTCTTACATTTGAATACGAATGTCTCAAACAGTAGTAAGGTGTTGTACCATGTTAGCCACTGATGAAAAACACCAGCACAATTATGGAAAAACTCAAACTGGAAAAAAACGCTGTCACATTCTGTTGCAAACTCGATTGCATTTTTCCATTCGAATGAAAATCACATTATTCCATTCATTTTCAGTGAGTCTAAAAACTAGAAAAAATAGCTTAAATGTTGAAAACACACCCCCCCCCCCCCCCCCCCCCCCCACACCACCACTATTACCACTGATTTCTTGTAACTTACCTGGTTTTGACCCAGTGACCTACATGTTCTATGCAGTCTGTTATGCCTGTGCTCTGTATAAGCAGGGCCCTGGTCACTCACTTTGGCATCCTTGCATTTTTAAGGATTAGCCATCAGTGTTAGCCATCACCTGGGCTATAAAACCCCCTGCTCTGCCCTCACTCACTCACTGCCCGTTAAAGGTCAAGTTTGATCTTTCCTAGGTGCTCTGATTCCTGTTCTTGGTACCTGCTTCCCTTGCCCTGTTCTGTTGTTTCCAGGTTTTGACCCAAACATATTCCTCTGGTCTACGGTCTTTTTCTAACCCAGCCTGTCTGACTGCATCCAGCTCTTTCCTTAAAAGCTCCATCCCCGGAGTATAATTTGGCTCCCTTGCCTGCCCCTGTGGGAGTCACTGCAGTAAGTTCTGGTGGCACCCTGGTAGCTGAGAGCCAGGCCCAGAGCCAAAGGTGGCTGTTACAGGCAGAAGGGCATGCCTAGACAGGAATCCGTTTACTCTGCGGGGGTTTGGGATTGCCATATATGATATTTCTATAGAACTTCACCAGGTTTTAGTTGCTGTATTTTTGAGTTTATTGAAAAATTTGGAATCATTTGCTACATTTTTGTGAGAATCTCATACTTTAATATATTTGCCCCTTAATGTCCAACGAAGGACAAGGGTTAAATATACAAAATGTCTGGGCGTGCTCATCTATAAGTAGCAGTTCATACAAGGCATAATTATAAGCATTATTTCACTGGGTGGTTCTGAGAAATGTATTCTTCTTTAATCTTAATAAAACATTAATTTGTGTAAGAGCCAAAATATGCACTTTACAACCTCATGTATGTCAGTTTATTGGGCTTTTTTTCTGCACCCTGCACAATCTCAGCTAATATTTGCACTTTATAGAGAAATACTTTGAAATGCAGTTTGTTATAGAATGTGCAATTGTGGAGACTAAATATAGACATAGTTTTAAAATAAAGTTTGAATCATTTATAGAAGAGAAACTATGTTTTTTGGAGAGCAATGGGGTTTGCACCGTAATTCAATTCCTATGTCATAAAATATAACTTATTGCCAATCAAAAAAAACCTATGTTTTGTGTTGTGGAATTTTAGCAGGTTGGGAATATTTATTTACGTTAGCTTCGGTCAACTCCATTTTCTGCTATAATTTTGAGGGTTTTTTTGGTTTCAAAATAAGTACTGGAAAGATAAACACTAATGTAAAATGTTTATGAATTATCAATTAATTGTAGAAATAAAGTAATAAATACCAGTTTGCCAGCATATGAGCAACTTGCTTATGGCCAATTCATATTAGTTGGTTTAATGTTTGGGACTTATTTAAACCCAATAGGTTTTGCCTTCAATACGGATTAATTATATCTTAGTTCAAGTACAGGTACTGTTTTATTATTACAGAGAAAAGGGAATCATTTAACCATTAAATAAACCCAATAGGGCTGTTCTGCCCCCAATAAGGGGTAATTATATCTTAGTTGGGATCAAGTACAGGTACTGTTTTATTATTACAGAGAAAAGGGAATCATTTAACCATTAAATAAACCCAATAGGGCTGTTCTGCCCCCAATAAGGGGTAATTATATCTTAGTTGGGATCAAGTACAGGTACTGTTTTATTATTACAGAGAAAAGGGAATCATTTAACCATTAAATAAACCCAATAGGACTGTTCTGCCCCCAATAAGGGGTAATTATATCTTAGTTGGGATCAAGTACAAGGTACTGTTTTATTTATTACAGAGAAAAAAGAAATCATTTTTAAGAAATGGAAATATTTGAATAAAATAGGGTCTTTCTGGATAGCAAGTTTTCAGATACCGGATCCTATACCTGAATATCAATTTAATTCTTATCAATGTATGTATAATAAATAATAAATAATGTATACCTGATGACCACTGATCATGTTAAAAATGTACACTGTATCCCCCCCTTATGACAGATTTGTGCCATTACTATATTTGATCTAATGCCCCTCTCCATGTGGCTATAGAAATTGACTTTAATTTTGGAGTTACAAGGCCATAATTTTGGCACTACATTTGACTGAGACCCTATGATTAAAGGTGGCCATACACAAGCCGATTTTTTTCCAGTAAAATGACCGATTCCAGAACAATCCGATAATATTGTTAACTTACTGTATAGTTGATGGTGTACGAACGATCGTCGGTCCACTAATTGACTTGGGGCTTAGGCATTTGGACTCAACAGTTCTACTGGTAGGCATATTTAGGCATATCCACTGTTTGGGGATTTCTTTCTGTTTATTACTACACTCGAGTAAACCTTGTGATACAGCTTGTATAGCATACATGTGACAATGGATGAAAACTAGTGATGAGGGAATCTGTTCCATTTCGCTTCGCCTAAAAATTCGCGAATCTTTCAAAAGATCCGCGAAACGGCGAAAAATTCGCGAAACGTCGAAAATGTTGTGCGACAAAAAAAATTGTCGCCCGCAGCTATTATTTTGTCGCGCGGCTATTGTTTCGTCGCCCGCGGCTATTATTTGTCGCACGGCTATTGTTTCATCGCCCGCGGCTATTGTTTCGTCGCCCGCAGCTATTATTTCGTCGCCCGCGGCTATTATTTTGTCGCACGGCTATTGTTTCGTCGCCCGCGGCTATTATTTTGTCGCACGGCTATTGTTTCGTCGCCCGCGGCTATTATTTTGTCACGCGGCTATTGTTCCATCACTCGCGGCTATTGTTTTGTCGCGCGGCTATTGTTTCGTCGCTCGCGGCTATTATTTTGTCGTCCGCGACTATTCTTTTTTGACGCCGGCGACAATTTTTGGACGTGCGGCGAATTTTTCAGCGGCGAAATTTTTCATCCGTTTCGCGAAAATGTCGTGCGACAAAAAAAATTGTCGCCCGCGGCTATTATTTCGTCGCGTGGCTAATGTTTCGTCGCCCGCGGCTATTATTTTGTCGCACGGCTATTGTTTCGTCGCCCGCGGCTATTGTTTCGTCGCCCGCGGCTATTGTTTCGTCGCCCGCAGCTATTATTTTGTCGCACGGCTATTGTTTCGTCGCCCGCGGCTATTATTTTGTCGCACTGCTATTGTTTCGTCGCCCGCGGCTATTATTTTGTCACGCGGCTATTGTTTTGTCGCGCGGCTATTGTTTTGTCGCGCGGCTATTGTTTCGTCGCTCGCGGCTATTATTTTGTCGTCCGCGACTATTCTTTTTTGACGCCGGCGACAATTTTTGGACGTGCGGCAAATTTTTCCACGGCGAAATTTTTCATCCGTTTCGCAAAACAATCCGCCAATGGCGAAATGCGGAAATTCGCCGCAAATCCATGCCTGGCGAAACTTTTCGCCCATCACTAATGAAAACACTATTAGGGAACTGATGAATATAGTAAATTGACAATTTTTGGGGATAAATGTTGTTGTAATAATATTATAGAACTCCATGGCCACCCATAATGCCATAAATTATATTTTGTATGTTGCAGCTAAATTTAAACCCTCTTGGTTCTTTATAATTTACCTCCAGCTTTTACTTTTGAGGTTTTCATTAAGGCGCGGAGGTTGAAATCCAATATTTTTGCTAAACTGTGACAAATTACTTATAATTATGGTAGCTATAAGGTGACAACATTGGAATGACCACCAAGAGTGAATGGAACTTGCTTCCTCTGCTGGACCTGGAAAAGTCATATGGCCGTGTATTTATAATATATAATGACTGTAAACCTTCTATGGGATGTTCCGGCAGACGCAATTGATTTCTTCTTCAAGGGAAACAGTCAAAAAAAATACTGCCATGTGTTCCCAAAGGGTAAAAACACGTAGTAAAAGATCTTTCTAGAAGTAGGGCTACATAAAAACAATATTCTACTTCTATGATCTTTCTTTATGTTTTTTCATCTCAAAGAAAACATCCTTTAGATCTCTGTTTGGTCTCTGACACAAAGTACCACACAACTGGGGATGCGTGGGTTTTTTTGTCACCTGAACCATCAGCAAATCAAAAGTGCTCAAAGGAGACAAGAAAGATGTTGACAAGCGATGGCAATTCAGCTTCACATCCATGATCCCATGTGCCCGGCCTGAGAGAGAATCATGGAAACCTGAAACCAAAGGCGGAACTATTGTACCTTCTTGATCTCAGACTAAACAATGTATTAAACACTGAATTCAACTTTTCTTTTCCATCTCTTAGAAGTTTGAATCACCTCCGCTTACAAAAGAACATCAAAGGCACAACATCTGGCTCATTTACAGTGCTAATGCCTGGTATTAGAAAATATCATTCAGTGACAATATGTCTGAAGCAACAAGGCACATTGGTCTCTAGGAACATTTTAATATCCCTGGGCTGTCCTATTCATTACTTTTCATGTTCTCGTGGAAACGTGTGGCATATTGCCTGATATAAAGGCATAGTGAAATTGTGATTTTTGCCATAAAAAATATGATGAATAAAAAATATGTCTTGGGCTCCCTACTATAGTCACAAGTGTAGGGCAGTGTGCAAAATGTGATTATCAAATGGAAATCGCAGTGTTGTTTTTGCAAACAATGCAACAATTTTCTTCCACAATTCTAGCCCCACTGCGGCAGCAGGCTGATTTACTGCAGCAAATAGCACTTATGTTTTAAAATGGATGGAATTTTACTTTTTTTCTGAATTCAGGACAAGCTGGGTACTAATTGTCCGCTTGGGGCTTGAGTCTTGGCCTGTGTGCCATATTAAACACCATTAGTGTGTGATTCATTTGGGGAAAGTCTGTTGTGTCTATTGACATCAGGGCCGCCATCAGGGGGGCACAGCGGGGACAGTTGTCCCGGGCCCGGAGGATGCTGGGAGGGAGCTGGAGGATGTTGGGGAGGATGCTGGGGGGAGCTGGAGGATGTTGGGAGTGAGCAATGTTTTAGGGGGTCCCTGCCCTGGCACCAATGCAAAATGTAACACCTGGCTACCAATGTTTTAGGGGTCCCTGGCTACCAATGTACTGATGGGAGGGGCCATTGGGGGGCAGGGCGTAGGAGGAGGGGGGGCCCAGAAAATTTTGTTGTGAGGGGCCCCGTGATTTCTGATGGCAGCCCTGATTGACATACCCCACTATGGGAACACTGGTATTCCAACCAAGGCAGTAGCTCCAGGGCTTCCCGAAATCTATAGGTGCAGTGCTCACAATTCATCAGAGAAGTCTGGACAGATGCAATTAGGCTTAATATTAATATATGGAATTGCAAGGAGAGTGTTTGTATGCAGGTAAATTTGAATGGCATCAATACACACAACATTTGTGTCCATTTAAGTAAGATCTCACTGTCAGCTGTGTTCATAAATAAGCCACACCAAGGTGCTAAATACACACTATGGGGCATATTTATTATAGTGTTTAGGCCTACATCATCGTTGATGTTACCCATAACAACCAATCACTTATTAGAATTGAACAGTCACCTAGAAACAAAAGCACACTATAATAAATATGCCCCAACATGTATATCACCCAGTGAGACACAAAAGGAAAAGCTACGTACAAATAATTTTGTTGTAAATTGCAGTAGGCAAAGCAATACAATTTTTTTAAAAACAAGGTATTATTAAAGGTGAACTAGAAAAGTCAAAGCTAACTGTTGATTGGTGGGTTAAGGTGGTAAACACTGTTTGCCAACTATGCCAGCCTTTTCATATTTGCAATCTGTTAGCTATAGTATAAACACAATGCAATTATTTCTGGCTGACAGATCTGCAGAGGCCCCCTATGCCAGCTGATGATTGGCCCAAAGGGTGGCTAAATCAAGCAAAGTTTGTATAGCAACCTGGGCAAATAAGCAGACATGTCAGTGTGTAAATCTATGGTATAAGAAAGAAAGTGCACATAGGGCAATATACCATTACAAGTATGCAGAGAGAAAAGCCCTGAAGTTTCAGTAGCGAGTTGTGTTGAAAGGTGTAGTAAGTTTGATTAACCCACAACACTTTTATCAGCAACACCAACGGGGCTGATTCACTAAAGTGCAATTAAAACGTGCGTTATTTATAGCATGTGTTAACATTTTTATTGCATCTAATTTTTCGCGTCTTAACACACGATTCACTAAAAGGATATTTGCTTTAATTTCCGCACGATACTGCTTGCGTTATTTTAGTCGCAAAGACTATTTTCATTTGGCGAACGAGCGCTAATCAACACACCGCGTATAAATAGTTGCCGCGTGCGAAAAAACGTACGCCATGTTAGCCATACATGCCAATACTGTCGGAAAATTACTGTACTGAAAATGCCCATTTCCCTGCAAACTGGCGGCTGCATCACTCTGGGGCCAACACAGACTTGAATAAATCCCACTGCAAAGTCCATATTGTGTTGCCAAAAGCTCATGAACTGTACTTTTCTATAATTACTGCCTGCCCCAGGTAGGGGTGAATTTTCGCACAGACTAATGCGATATTTAGCGCGTCTAAAGGTGGCCATACACGAGCAGATCTGCTCGCTTGGCGATGTCGCCAAGCGAGCGGATCTTCCCCCGATATCCCCACCTACGGGTGGGCGATATCGGGGAGCATTTAGGTAATGCTTGGGGCCAAACGATCGGATTATGTGGGCGGCAATGGGGCAGTCGGATCGGGGACCGCATCAACGAGCCAATGCGGTCCCCGATCCGACCGGATTTTCTAACCTGGCCGATCGATATCTGCCCAATTTCAGGCCAGATATCGGTCGGCCAGGCCGCTCTGCTCTCCCCATACACGGGCCGATTAGCTGCCGAAACGGTCCAAGGGACCGATATCGGCAGCTATAGTCGGCCCGTGTATGGGGACCTTAAGTGTTTGTGAATCATGCGTCAGTATTCATTTCTGCGCGCAAATTAATGAAATTTAACGCATGTGATATGCAACTTAACGCACGCGGTAATACTGTAGTGAAACGCACGTTCATTTTCGCAACTATTTTAACGCAAAAAAGCATGAGATAAAAATTAACACACTTTAGTGAATCAACCTTCAAGTGAGAACTGAATTCAAGGGAACAGCAGGGACATTGACTAAAGTGAAGTGGCACGGTATTAAAAATAATATAATATACGTCACTGTGTGGTCTGCTTTGGGGCAACTGTTCTTGCAAAGTGGTTCATTTACTATGATGTTTTTAGCTTATGAAAGGACTCCTTCATCAAGGCCTAATTACAAACAATGGTCAGAATCAACAACATATAAAGAGAAAGGACCAATATTTTCAAGGCACCTCTTTTCCCCTGAACAGGAGAGGTACTTTGTCCATTGTTCCTTGGCTCCACTTCTTCTCCTGCTGTTTGCTTGGCTGTTTTATGCAGCTTCCAGGGTATTTCAATATATTTGACCTGGTTGTTTGGCTGGATGATAATACAGCTAAAATTAACCCCATACATAGTGGTTCAGAATCACGTTAATATTCTGAAACCTAAACATGACCTTCATTATTCTTAATATTTTTTAACATTATAGGGGTGAATTGTAAACATAGGTGCTAAACTACATTAGTGTATTTACCTATAGCAACCAAATAGATTTTTCAACTGTAGACTGTTATTTGTGTGATTTGTAAATCAACTCCTATAATACAATGGAGAGATTGTATGTTAACTCTAAAGTCAAACTGTATTCACCATATTATCCTAAATCTTGACAAGTTCCAGCTGCCTCCTCTATCTTTAACATGAAACCTTTGGGTTCCTAAATGGAAAGAAAAACAACATTCAAGTCATCCCATCAATAAGACAACAACATTTCTAATTTCTGTTCTCTTACCCTCCTGGGTATTTGCCTGTTTTCTGTCAAGACCAAAACAAAAGACTGAATATTGATCAGCGTGGATTCCAAAATGTCAAATTCCCCTAAATCTAAGCTAAACAACAAATGTCTATTTAGCTTGCAGACATCAAACTCTGAAATATCTTCTTGTCATTGCAGACAGTCATACAAATCCTTATTCAAACATGGAAATGTTGAAATAAATGCTTCATTTATAATGTGCTCATCTCAGCCCTTCCAAAGTGAAAAGCGTTTCCAAGTTTACTTGCAGATGTTCAGCCATAATAAACACGCTGAGTATGAATTGCAAAGCCTTTCCATTATTGGTGCTCTATCAGGGCTATAGTTCTATTTCATAGTTTCTCAGTTAAGTCAGAGGCTACTGAATTTTAATCATTTGGTCTGGAATTATGTAATGCTTATTTGAATTGACTTACAGTGAAATGAGGGTTTTGGCATTTCTGAAGCACAATTAGTACTGGGATTATTTGAACCATGACCCCAGTTGTTACTTACCATGCTCAGCCTCACCCCCCATCCACACTTTCAGTTAAGACTTCTCTCTTTCAGTCCACAGAATGGAATATTTTGAATTATTCTACACAGGAAGGTCTATTTGTCTGCAAAAAGGCCACATTTTTGTGCATTTGGATCACATGAACCACATATAACACAATTCCTGGAAGTTAGTGGCTCAAACTCTTGTGGCTCTCCTAGTGGCTCCAATGCAGATGGTCATTATTACATTTGAAATTTAAAGGCATGTTTCAGAGGCAAAAAGACACAAGTTTAGAGTCAAACACAGTGTCCTGCAGGCTAGTATTCAAAATGGGGTTTTAAATAGCCAATCGCAACCTTTATTTGGCAACTCCCAGGATTTTTTTTTCATGCTTGTGTGAAGTGACGCCCGCGACTATTCTTTTGATGCACGACTATTCTGTTAAGGCCACAACTATTCTTGCGACAATTTTTGGACGCACGACTATTCTTTTGACGCGTGACTATTTTTGCTACAATTTTTCCGCAGCACATTTTTTCATCCGTTTCGCGAAACAATCCGCCACTGGCAAAACGTGGAAATTCGCCGCGAATGCCTGGCAAAACATTTTGCCCATCACTACTTGTGTGGCTTCAACACTTTTTACATCTGAATGTGGCTCATAGGTAAAACAAAAGGTTTAGGGAACCCTGACCTATGTGGGGAAAAGAGTGCGGTTGTGTGCCAGATGTACACTGCTATGCAACTTCTTCTGTCAAAGTAAAATATAATATTCTCTGTTCAAGGTGACAGGAACCGCTACAACTCACCTTCCTGTGACCACTGTTTTCTTAACACAGTTAATTTCTTTAAGACACAAGCCAGTATCAGTAAGTGTGATTTCAGCCTGTTTTCCCAGCATGCCTAGGCCAGGGCTACACAAATGTAGGCTGCTGAATTCTTTTGGGACCACAATATGAAATAAGTTGGACACCACCACCAACATTTTGATAAATTGTTGTATCTTTTTGAACCTGTCTTTACAACCCATGGTTTTGGATTTTATGACCCTCTACAGTGTTTTTATGGCCTTCAGTATCCCAAATTCTTTTGGACCCACAACTAGTGATGAGCAAATCTGTCCTGTTTCATTTTGCCAAAAATTTTGCAAAACTGCTGAAAAATTTTCTAAATGCATTGGTCAATGGGTCACAATTTTTTCTTTCACATCAACAATTTTTTCTCCCTCCAAATGTATTAAGTCAATGGGTATTTTTTCTCACTCCATGACTTTTTAGTTGACAAATGTTTCTTATGTGTGACAATTTTTTCTTACGTGTGTAAAAAGTCAACTTTTTTTCTCACACCAAATGGCCGTCTTTTATCAGCTAATGTTTTATCGCAGGAAACTTTTGATGCAGTTTTGCAAAACAATTCAAAGATGTCAAAACGTGCAATTTCACCACAAATCCATGCCTTGCGAAAAAAATCACTCATTACTGCCACAACATGGAATAAGCTGGATACCACCAATTTTGATAAATTGTGGCATCTTTTTTAATATATCTAAACACACTATTGTTTTAGATCTTATTACATTCCAAGGTACTGTATATACTCGAGTATAAGCCAATCCGAATATAAGCCGAGGTACCTAATTTTACCTAAGAAAACTGGAAAAACTTATTGACTCGAGTATAAGCCTAGGGTGGGAAATGCAGCCGCTACTGCTAAGTTTCAATAATCAAAATAAATACCTAGAAAAATACATTAATTGAGGCATCAGTGGGGTATAAGTTTTTCAATATTTATTTCAAAGAAAAACAGTAAACTAGCTCTGTAAGTGGAGAAGAGGGTCAACAAAAACAATAGGAGTACTACCCCACGCTCATTGCACATTGGCAAACTGGCAGCAGACCCAGTCCCGGAGGGATGTAAGGGGAAATAAGTATTGCTAGTGGGAGCCTAGGCCAGGGCACTGGAGGGTCTGGTTGCGGGTGGCCTAATTTGCACACAAAGGAGAGAGGGTGCTAGTCTAGAGGGACCCATGGCACCCGACTCGAGTATAGGCCGAGGGTGACTTTTTCAGCACATTTTGGGTGCTGAAAAACTAGGCTTATACTCGAGTATATACAGTATATTTATGGCCCTCAGTCTGATTAATTTTTTTAAACCCACAACATAAAATAAGTTGGACACCACTAACATTTTGATAAACTGTAGTATCTTTTTGAACATGTCTAAACAAACCATTGTTTTGGATCTATGACACCAACTAACAAAAAAGCCATGCCTTTTCCACTACAGAGATGTGTGACTAAAAGATCATCAAAAAATAAATCTGGCTCTGGATCCAATGGGTGCAATTGATTTGGCAGGCAGGTATCCAATAAGAATTGAGAAAAGCCTTTAATTACTCTTCAATCTGCTTTTTATAATTTATAACACTTTTTAGATGTATGAATGAAGCCGACCAGCAGGCAAAGTGAAATTAATTGGAGTAATGGGATTTAGGATAACAGGTTTTGGAGCATGATAAATTGCACCTCCTTGCCTCAAATAATGGAGAATTTAATATAAAATGAATGCTTATTATGACTATTGATATCAAACACTGCTGGGATGCTGTGACATCCAATATTTTATGCAGGGCAATTTGGAAAAAGTAATTGCAATGCAGTCTTATTGGAAATTGTTCAGCTGTCTTGTGTATGTGTAGAGCACAAGGAGTGGAACTGTATCATCTACTGAGAAATAAAATTTCAAAATGTTTTATATGTTTTATATATGTAAAAAGCAGGCTACAAAAAAATGAAAGCCTTGTCATTAAAATATGCCTCCTTTAGGAAGCCTTAATTGTTTCAATGCAGTTTTATACTCAGATACTTCCACCAATACAGCCTTTTGTCTAGATCATTCCCTGAGATTTACTGCTATGTATTCACAATTTGTGATGGGATGATTTGGGGGGTCAGATTTTTGGGGAGTCAAATGTTTTTGGGTTTTTTTTTATAAAAGTTGCTGCAAAAAAAACACCAATGTGTTTTGCAATTTTCACAATTTCTCAAATTCTTGGCAAAGCGAAATAGGACAGATTCGCCCATCACTATTCTCAATAAAGCTTACCCTGTTACAGTAACACAAATATCACGAGATTATCTGACCAGAACGTTTTTGGAGGAAACTGAAGTAGTCAGAAGAAACCCCAGCAACTAGAGAGAGAAAATACAGAATCAGTATGAGCCATAATCAGAATGAACTCTGTCCCACCATGCAGAGATCTGGGCCATCACAACAAGGCATACATGTTTGTGAAAATTCTCATTCATCCAGGTCATGAAATACCTGTAGTAATAAGTCAAATCAACTGGACTTGCTGTGTTTTTTTTTTTTTTGTTTTTCTGGAAGACGTTTTACCTTTTTTTTCACGTTGTATTACATATATTAATATTATTAGCCATATAACTTCATACTGTATGTTGCCATAGTAGATTACAGTGACCTTACATTAAATAGTTGCATATTGAAGTGGATTTTTTCTTCTGGCTATGGAATGCAATTCATCTGAAATTATATTTAAAAAAAATGGTCTTTTTATACAAGCGAACTATATTCCATTTAACTTGGGTGAGGGTATCAGAATCAGGGGAAACGGGGAAGAGGAAAGAGAAATAGTAAAAGTTTCAATGTGTCCTATATGACCATAGTATACACAACACAACCTGCTATAAGGTACAACTCAGTGGCGTACCTTGTTCCCATTCCCTTCCCACCCACTCGATTGCCGTAAGCTGCAAATGAGCGAGCGGTCAGCAAAGTTTTACCTTCAGTAGGAGCTCGGGAAAGGAAACTACTATACAGCAGACCCCATGGCCAGCACCCCCTTGTCATCCCAGCTCCACCCCCCCCAACTGCGGGGTCTGCTATAGTTATGCCACTGGTTCAACTGTATATGGAGTTTGAGTTATATAACTATGAACTAAGTTATTAAAGGTAGGCAAGTATGGAAATGTGTGGCTCAGTTATTAACACTGGGCAAATTACTATCCATGGCAGTAACCCATACCAACCAGTGATTGGCTTTTTTCAGCCAGCTGCAGGTAGAACAATGAATACAACAATTAGACTGGTTGCCATGGGTTACTGCCGACGGGCAAATTTGCCCAGTGTTGATAAATGAGCCCCTGTGACAAGTAACATGTGTTTGTTCTTTAATTTATTGAAGGCAACCTTGGGCTAATGGGCTGGTTTATAGCTGTGTTTTTCCACCTATAACCTGTATTATTTTCACTAGATTTGACAAAACCTGATTATTTCAGCTCACAAAATAGTATTTTAGAAGTAGAAGTCAAATCTATTAGTTGCAGAGAGCAGCATCGAGGGAAGGATCCTTGTTTCCTCTCTTTTCAGAGATTAAAAAAAATAAAACTCCCCCTCTCCCCTAAATAAGAGAAAGTTCAGAGCTGGTGAAACAGATGTTCAGGGCTGCAGAGCTTGGATAGCAATAAGACATTTGTGCTACACAATTTGCAGGGACTAGTCCCAAGGAGAACAGCTGAGTTCAACTCTGAAGCTAAAGTCTTATTTTATATCTTATATATGGTTCCCTCACTGGTTCGGTACAAAAAAAAATTTGGGAACGTCTTGTCTCCTTCCTTGGTAAATCATTTGGGCATCATAAACCCAGACCAGTGGTACTGCATAGCTCTGCACAGAGCTTCTCGCCTTCAGAAAAGAAACTATGCATATTTCAGCTATGTTCTCCTCTCGGTTAAACAGCTGCATTATCACTTACAGGGAATAATAATACACACTTTCTTTAGGAAAAACAATTGCAACCATGGTTGTTAAAAACATTAGCGAAAATTCCACAGCAAAGCAAACAAGAGAGAGCACTAGGGAACGGCAATTTTAATAGCTTTTGCATATTGCTACCTTCTGCCTCATTTCACCGAGAATATATGGGAATTATTCCAGGGTTCTTTGAGAGTTCAAATGGGGGTACTGCATTTCATATTTCCAGATTGACATAATGGGAAGTCTAAATGCTCAATGAATCTCTGTTCTAATTTTGGTGTACCTCCAAGACTGTCTTATGAAAGATTCTAATCTGCGCTATACATCATTTAATCATCTCACAATTGGCCAATATTGTGTGTCTTACACTGGCAGGCCGCTTCCGTAATGATGTGCCAGTCTTGTTATATTTTTAGAAAGAGCTGAAGTGTTCGCCATCAGATTTTAATCTCCCGACTTATTATTTGAGCAGTAAAGATGTGACAAAATATCTCAAGTCTTCACTTTGCAAAACTCGCGGAGCGGCACGGAGAGATGGCCTTCCTTATGAGCCCTGACACAAGAAGCTTGGCTGAAATCCAGTGTTTTTACCTCCCAGAGCTCAGAAACACAACACACGCATTCAGCAAGTCATTTGTTACAACATGTATTTACAAGGAACTGGCACATATAATACTATAATTAACATAGGCATTACGAGCAACAAGCATTTTTACTGAAACAGCACAATTCAGGTGATGGATTGTGACAACTTTCCACCTTAAAATTTCAATGGCAGCATCACCGAGTTTACTTTATTTTCTATAGCCATTTTATTAGGACAGGTTATCTCTAATACATTTATAGAGCCATTTCTTAAGGTCTGCTGGGAAAATGGACATTTAAAGAGGTACTGTTACTTAAATAAAGGGCTTATTTTGGGCTTAAAGGAACAGTAACACTAAAAAATGAAAGAGCTTTAAAGTAATAAAAATATAATGCACTGTTGCCCTGCACTGATAAAACTGGTGTGTTTGCTACAGTAACACTACTATAATATATATAATAACCTGCTGTGTAGCCATGGGGGCAGCCATTCAAGCTGGAAAAAAGGAGAAAAGGCACAGGTTACATAGCAGATAACAGATAAGCTCTGTAGAATACAATAGTGTTTTATCTGTTATCTGCTAAGTGCCTGTGCCTTTTCTCCTTTGAATGGCTGCCTCCATGGCTACATAGCAGCTTATTTATATAAATTATAGTAGACTTTCTGAAGTAACCACACAACTTTTACCAGTGCAGGGCAGCAGCACATTATATTTTAGTTACTTTTATACACTTTCATTTTTTGGTGTTACTGTTCCTTTAAAGCTCATCACAGCTGAGTAAAACAAAATCAGTTAATTTACTTTTGTAAGACTATAGTTAAATGGAGGTACCCATTGCTCCAGGGATTGATTTACAATAAATCTTTAATGGATGTATGTATGTATGTATATCTTTATTTATAAAGTGCTACTTATGTACGCAGCGCTGTACAGTAGAATACATTAATACAAACAGGGGGTTATTAAGATAATAATAGATAAATACAAAGTATAACAATAAATACAGATAAATATAAGATAAATACAGTTGCAACAAGTTAAGAGTCAAAGAGACAAGAGGATGGAGGTCCCTGCCCCGTAGAGCTTACAATCTATATTCATGCAACTAATATACCAGTGTGGGCCCTCGCGTATTGTTGGAGACAGGGTGTTGTATAACTGTATCTCTCAGGAGAAGTCAATAAAATGGGTGCCAGTGGTTCTTGAACTTACACAGTGGAGGCTTTATTAACAGGACCTTGCACAATAGTCTTTAAGAATTACTAAGCACGGTTAGAGATAGGATATGTACAGTATGTAACCTCACTTATTTAGTAACAAATGCAGATTCAAGCTTCTAGTTCTTTGTCATTTCCAGCTTTTATGCCTCTTCTCTTAAGAGGAACATAGACGAGTTACACTAGTCCCTAGGTCTGTACCCTTTGTCCCTACTATGGGCATGGACAGGATTTAAAGCCTTACTAAATCTCCTCGGTGGAGTTTAAGCTGCTTATCAAGCTAGCCTTAAGCTGGACATACATGCACCAATATTATCATACGAAACCTTGTTTGGTACGGTATTCAGTGCGTGTATTGCGGATCAATGAGACAACCGATATCGCAAAAGCTTTGGATATCGGTTGTCTCATCGATCGTTAGGGACAAAGGATTTTGATCGGGCGCCGTTGAAGGCACCCAAGCAAAATCAGCGCTTAGGGCTGAATCGTCAGGTGGAGGTAGAATCCCTAATGTTTCTACCTCCATATCTGACGATTCAGCCCTGAACATCAATGGATGGAGTGAACGATCTTTCCTGCTAACTATGGTCTAAGGGAAGATTGTAAATGTTATGTGTATGGCCACCTTTATTCCTATCTATCACACCTAGTGATACAAGGAATATCCTATCTCTACTTGACCTAGGTCTCCCTTTGTCTCCACTTTACCTGCTAAAGTTGATTCTGATTTAGAAAAGGACCCTAAGCACATGTGATTCAGCTTCTATGCTTTAGAACAGTGACACTTATTTCCCTTTTAACATTAGGGCACTGCTTGAGTAAAGGGGTAACTGTATTACAAGTCCCCTACACTTTACTTTGTCAAAATCGCATTCTACTTGCATAAAGAATCTTCAGTTACATAAGGGACTTTATTAACATTCTTTGTTTAACCTGTTGCCTGCCAGGATCTTGGCAATCGATATTAGATCTTGGCTAGAAAACATACGGAGCAGCATCAAGCAACCCAAAAATGTAAAATCTGGCAGCCAGGTCCTTGAAACCAGAAAAGTAAGATTTTTTTAAAAAATAGATATTACTTGTCTGCACACTTATTATATCATGTGAGGGGGAAAGTCTGTAGTAGAATATGCACTTGGCTTTACCAAGCAATAACATTTCAACTTGGCATGGTCTGCATCCCAGCACTCTTTGCAGGGTTTGGAGTTGTTCAGTGGAACAATTAGGGGCTTATTCATAGCAAAAATAAAAACACAATCAAGCAAACAAATGATCACCATTTTATGCTACAAATCACAGGGGGCTGCCAAATAGCCAATCACAACCCTTATTTGGCACCCCCAGATACTTTTTTTTTATGCTTGTGTTGCTCCCCAACGGTTTCTACATTTACAGATAATAATGATGATAATAATAATAATAGATAGATAGATGATACTGTAGAATGCTGAAATTTCCATATAGTTCACCTATAGTGATGAATTAATCTGTCCCGTTTCACTTAGCCGAAAAATTCGCAAAACTGCACAAAAAAATGTGTGAAATGTGGCTACCACGCAACTTTTTTTTGAAGCAACTGAAACTTTTTTGACGCAACCGCACTTTTTTACCTCACTCAAAAAGCCAAGGGCGAAATAGAGAATTTCACCACGAATCCATGCCTACCGAAAAAATTTCACTCATCACTATTCACTGGCAAATAAATTATATACATGCAATGAACATACAGAAAAAATTATCTAACAAAAGCCCAGAACTTAACATATAAATCAATTTGCAGCCAAACTCAAAAAGATATACTGTACATTGCAGTAATACAGGCCGGGGGCTAATAAAATCATTAAGTCAGCCCACTAAGCTCATGTTTTGTTCCCCAGTTAATATTCAGGATAGACTTCTGTCTGTCACAAGCATGTTTTCATTCCTTAGCTGCTTCTCCTACATCATCTGAAACCTCTACTAAAGTTCTGCATCATCTGACACCTCGACTTGTCTTTCAGTAAAAATAACTGCTCACTAGTCCTGGAATCACTATTCCTAACCTAACCCTTATAGCCATAAACCTTCCCTAAGCATTTAAAAATGAAATCCTAGTAGCACGTCAGCATAGTAAATATTACATAAACAAGTAAACAGTGGATACAACTCAGTAATGTAGCATATGCCTATCGTACTATATCTGTGTAAGAGTCAGGGGATGGTTACAAATATTCCAGAGTATTAGAATTATTATCATATGCAACATTAGATTGTCAAGTTGCCAAGATGTGTCTATGAACAATGGATGTAGCATTGGGTTGTTGTCTTACTTTCTTTTTAGCCATCCCTGGTCCAACTATGGCCTAGTATGATTTTCCTAGAAAAGACATGGCTAAAAAGTAATCTTCTTTAGTAGAAGTATAGGATTTGTTATCTGGAAACCCATTATCCAGAAAGCTCCCATAGACTCCATCATAAGCAAATAATTCACATTTTTAAAAATGATTACCTTTTTCTCTGTAGTAATTAAACAGTACCTGTACTTGATCCCAACTAAGATATAATTACCCCTTATTGGGGGCAGAACAGCCCTATTGGGTTTATTTAATGGTTAAATGATTCCCTTTTCTCTGTAATAATTAAAAAGTACCTGTACTTGATCCCAACTAAGATATAATTACCCCTTATTGGGGGCAGAACAGCCCTATTGGGTTTATTTAATGGTTAAATGATTCCCTTTTCTCTGTAATAATAAAACAGTACCTGTACTTGATCCCAACTAAGATATAATTACCCCTTATTGGGGGCAGAACAGCCCTATTGGGTTTATTTAATGGTTAAATGATTCCCTTTTCTCTGTAATAATAAAACAGTACCTGTACTTGATCCCAACTAAGATATAATTACCCCTTATTGGGGGCAGAACAGCCCTATTGGGTTTATTTAATGGTTAAATGATTCCCTTTTCTCTGTAATAATAAAACAGTACCTGTACTTGATCCCAACTAAGATATAATTACCCCTTATTGGGGGCAGAACAGCCCTATTGGGTTTATTTAATGGTTAAATGATTCCCTTTTCTCTGTAATAATAAAACAGTACCTGTACTTGATCCCAACTAAGATATAATTAATCCTTATTGGAGGAAGAACAGTCCTATTGGGCTTTATTAATGTTTAAGTTATTTTTAGTAGACTTACCGTATGGTGATCCAAATTATGGAAAGATCCCTTATCCAGAAAACCCCAGGTCCCAAGCATTCTGGATAATAGGTCCCATACATGTATAAGTTTTTTTTACAGTATCACCCAATGTTTACAAGCAGGCATTGGCACAGAGGCCTGATTAATTCACACCTTTAATGAGAAGTATAAAAAAAAATTAAGAAAGCAGAGCTTGAGGTGTTCCTTATATGCTAAAGATGTATATTCATTCCACTGAGGGTCAAGTTATTTCCTTCCTACTCCTGAATGAATGATTTATATATTGCATTTCATGTGGGATTAGGGTGACACAATTAATAGAAAAATCCAAAATCCTGCATTAGTGTGGATCAGGGAGACAGTAGCAGTGTTTTTGGCTGGGTATAGGACATACCCCAATAAAAAAGATGATGACTTTTGTTGATAAGTATTTCATGTGGTTGATCTCCATCAGGGGTGTCATATGAGGACAGTTCCACTAGTAAAGCAGGCAGGAACATAGACTGACCCAACTTACCCGGGCTGTAGTGAGCTTAAATTAGTGATTTCATTTCATTTCCATTGTCCTGTCCATAATATCCCATGTACACACATATTTGCTTATAGTAGACATTCTGGGCTGTATTAACTAGCAGCAGGTACAATGCTAAGAGCGAAATTGCATGTACAGGTATGGAAGCCCAAGCCTATTGGGCTTAATTAATTTTTTTTGTAGATATGGAGACTCAAATTACAGAAAGACCCTTGGTCCCGAGCATTCTGGATAATGGGTCCTATACCTGTCATTAAGTTTTCTAGCACCAACTGCATATTTCTATCAACCACATTCATGGCACTATAGAGCAGCAAAAAAATCCAGTAGCACACTGAGGTTGCAAGCCGTGTAAAAAAAAGTATTTGTATATTTGTTAACACTTTTCTATATATAAGAATTTTCAAGGACTGATTGTCATTAAGCACATACATGGTTAAATGGACTGATTGTTGTAATTAACCATACCATCACTGGAGTAGGGGTTTCTCTATCCCCACCCATTTCACAACCTTCATAACTTGAACACTAATTAGTGCACTATTAGCTTGAGAAAGGATCCCGAAAGGTTGCTCTTGTTTTTTTGTATGTACTTGGCAAATAAAACACTTTTTTTTACACGGCTTGCAACCTCAGTGTGCTGCTGGATTTTTCTACTGTTGGATATTGACCCCCATGCAAGGTGAGGTTCTTCCAGTATTTGCACCTGATACCCGTTTGGGTATGTTAACAGAGAGTTGAGCTCCCCAATACTGTCATGGCACTATAGAGGCATAAGGGACTAACTTTAAACCTGACGCTGACCAGGCATAAAGTACAGAGTCCAAAATCAGCATAGTAATCTAGGTACTTGTAACCCAAATCTACATTACTGGAGACAGCACTGTCTGTTTAGAAAAAAATATAACTCACAATAAATGTCAATTTGTGCTTAAATGGGGTTATGTCTAGGATAAATTCTCATTGTAGGAAAAAAATGTGGATTTGAAAGTTATTTTGTGGTTAGTCCATTGCACCCATAAAGTAAACCTTATGGTGCGGTAGACAAAATACCCTGGATTTTGGATCAATGGATTTGGCTCTGTTGCCGGCAGCTGAGAAATGGCAGCAACACATGAATCAAATTGTAACATTTTAGAGAGCTGACAAGGTTTTAATAAAATAAAAGTAAAACACAGAAAATAAAAAGCTACTGAAAGAGGTCATTATTTGTGGTGTTCTATCTGAAAACAATACCATTTATAAATTTCCGGTCCGAACTTCTAACTCTTTACAAATAAACCACAGTCTCTGGTTCTGCTGGGGTCTATACCGGTGTGGCTGGTTAAGCAGTAAATATTATAATATAGATGCCATTATGCCCATCTCTGGGACTCTTGTTATGTGCAATGCATTCTCCTCGCCAAGAATTTGTATGTTATGGATCTCTTTTTGTCTTCCAAAATTCATTTGCACTATTAATCTTAGGCTTGTGTGTCAAGCTTTCTTAGTTTTAAATACTATAATCGCCATTGGGACACAATGCAAACTCCAGAAGGCCTTTCCTGATTCCACCATAGGCTAAATGTGTATGTTTTACTGTGCAACACAGGCACCCTATCTCAGCTTTCCTACAGACTGCAAACTCTGCATGTGTGTCAGTTATGCAAGCTATGACAGTCCATTTTTTTTCCGGAAGATCACAAGTACAACATTCGCCTAAGTACTGCAAACTCGGTAACTCAATCAAAGTTTCCGTGTGTCACTTTTGCCGTGAGTCACCAGCCCGTGGGTCAGTTTACCTGTCGCTTACAAAATATGTCTCACTCTGCAGATTATTGGCTTCGTTGGCTGATTTGACAGTTTTCCAAATGTGACAGAAGCTCAACAAGGTGTAGGCCACAGATGTTGCTTGTAAATTTCCTTTTATATGCAAGAAATGTAATTATAACTATAACTTAAATCCTAGACTTTGGCTAGTTTCCATATTGAGTTACAAAGCCGTTTTTGAGTAATCATTGTCCAACTTTTAAGTGAGTATTAATTAATTTTTCTGTAAGCTGGTGTCACACAAGGACTTCTAGGGCCCATCAGAGAATGAGGCTTTTAGGGCCAGCTCTCACAACAATCAGATACAGATAGTTCTATGGTGGCCTATGGTGGAAATAAGAAAGGGCTGATGAAGATTATCCTTGGCTGGGGTCCACTGGTACTCTGGTAGGCTCTGGTGGGTTAGTCCTACCCTGCCCAAGGCTGAGGGCTCCTGCATGGGAGCAAGAAAAATGTGCACACAGGTTGTTTGGAGTACATAAGTATTCACATCACACTTTAGATTGAGCATAACTACTATGTGTTGTGAGTGTATCTGAGTATATTAGTGTATGCTGTGTGAGTGTATCCAAGCAAGCATGAAGGGTATTTCAGTACTTGGTCAGAACATTGCCCTTAGTAAAGTTGTATTGAGATTGTTAGACATATAGTGGATAGAAACCCTACATTGTTAGTTTCTGCCTTCCCCTGACATAGAAGCAGAGATGGCTCAGTTTATATATGTGTCAATAAACTCCCAGATGTAGAGAAGGGAATGAGGCGCAACCACTTGCTCCAACATTAGTGTCAGCTGCAAAGGTTAACACTAAGCTCTAATTAGTACACAACAGATACTACAGGAAACACAAAGGGGTGCCATGTCTTGGGGCTATCTGCCTTATGGTTCTCAGTATGCCACCAAATTTGTAAGAGCACAGGGGTAGCAGTTTTTTGCACAATCTTTAATGAGCAGAACTTAGGGCCAATGTTAGCGGTATTACCCAGGGTAGTATACTGCATATTTGGTCAGGACATAGACAGGACTCAGGCGCAAGGTCTGATCTACCTTTTTTATGTCCCCAGGTGCCTGCTGTAGAGCGAAGGGGTTACATTAAATACAGTAATAGGATCTCTTGTTACTAACCCTGCCTTCATCTCCAGTCTTGCATGCCAGAAAGACAACTGCCATGAGTGCAGCAGGGCTCTTTTAATGCCTTGGTGGGCCCTGGGCATAGATTCAATTGGTGGGCACCTTTAATCATGCCACTCACAGTGGAAAATATAGCCGATTTGGAGCAGAGGGCAGCGGGATAGGAGGTAGAGTAAAGAGGGAGGGAAAAAAATAAAGACATAATGGCACAGTGGGCCCTCCAAAATAGTGGGCACAGGGCAGATGCCCCATTTGCCCCTCTATTACAATGACCACATTGTGCAGCAGGGGCCAAATGCTCTGAGGCCAAAACACCTTTAGAACTTTTTAAATCCTAAAAGTGGAATCCGTATTTTTTTAAACTCCCTTTGTTGCAGACTTTCCCTCCTTACATGTTGGATAACAAATTCATTTAAAATATAAGTGCAAAAAGAGCAGGTTAGAAATATACTGTACATTACAGAGATGCCATTCTGCATTAAGTTTATAATGCCCACTGGAGGGTTTAACTCAGAGAATCAGGCAAAGATTCAATGAGGCAGCACTGGAACTGGCAGATAGCTGAAAGCCTTAATGCTTAAACCATTTTTGGAAAGTTTTGTTGAAATCCCACAGCCGTACATCTCAACCAAAGATAGGAACAAATGCAGCCCAAATTCTCTTACTGCTCATTTTCTTAACTACGAGACCTCCGAAACCTAGAGACCACAGAGTCAAATCATTATCGGAGGCACCAGCCATGGTAGGAAAGATGCCTGAGGCTGCAGGGATTCTTACATAGACTTTTGATCAGCAGTAATGGAGTGTAAGATGAACTGCTAGTTACCACTCTAAGTGCAAAATGGGGAAATTAAGTGTTTTTGTTTAGTCTTCCTCTGGCTAATACTTCCGATGTTTTGGGTAATTCAGCATTCTCATTTATGGGCAGAAGATGCAAAAGTGAGAAGACCAATTGTGAAAACAAAACAGGGCAATTGAACTGATGTACTTTACTCTACAGCTGCACATTGATGCTTTGCATGTAATTCCAATCCCTCTGCCTTACGTGATGAGAGGGGAAAGATCATTTACAGTAAGTCAGCCATGGCACAGTCACACAGAGGGATCATATTCACCAACGTACACAGGAAGGCATTCCTAATTTAGAAAGACGATTGCTTCTTTGAACTGAGAGTAGTTTTGCACACTGTTTTCATTGCTAACATGGTTTTAGACTGTCACATGAATGTACTAGTTATTCAAGGGCCTGAGGCAGTGCCTAGAAAGCTTGTGTATGAGGAAGGAGAAAAAGACATTAGGCCCTTATTTACAAGGCCCCTTTTTACCCAATTCGTAGGGCATTGTGCGAATAGCCAATGCGAATCGGACAACGGACTGTACCTGGAACCAAGTGACAATGGTCAATTCAAAAGAGGTGGGCGAAGGTAGGTATGCGGCACCACCCTCCCATCCTGTACTTGTGCAAGGCACCGCCCACATCGAGGCCCTGTCCGTACCCCCTGCTCTGAGGCAGTTAGTGAGTACAGGACTTTGATGGACCTCCTGATGCTGCTCTTTGCATTTTTGATACAGCACTCAGTGCAAAAAGCAACACACCCCTGTCCACAAGTCTGCCGTATATGAGCACTAAGGAGGGTGGTACAGGTATTGGACCTCTTATCCAGAAACCCATTATCCAGAAAGTTATGAATTACAGAAAGGCCTTCTTCCATAGATGCCATTTTAATCAAATAATTCACATTTTTAATAATGGTTTCATTTGTCTCTGTAATGATAAAGCAATACCTTGTACTTGATTCCAACCAAGATATAATTAATCCTTATTGGAGCAAAAACAATCCGATTGGGCTTAATTACTGTTTATATAATTTTTTAGCAGATAGGAGATCTGAATTATGGAAAGACCCCTTATCCGGAAAACCCCAGGTCCCGAGCATTCTGGATAATGGGTCCCATACCTGTACTCTTAAGCCCCTTATTTATCATGCAGTTGCCCCCAGGGGACTGGTAAATGACCATATGAGCTTTCCCTTTAGGGGGCATTTATGAAAAGCCCAAGGGCTGTATCCCTGCCACAAGGGGGCACTGTGAAAGGTGATTTATTCACTGATGCATTCTATGGTATTATTAAACGTTATTTATATAGAGATTATTCATTCACATTGGTCCCTGCCCCAGTGGAGCTTACAATCAAAGGTCTTTATCACATTTATTAATACTATGATATTTTTTTATTCATTAAGAGCTAATTAACCATACTGAACTATCTATACACTCACATACAGACCCATACTGACCTATCTATACACTCACATACAGACCCATACTGACCTATCTATCCACTCACATACAGACCCACACTGACCTATCTATCCACTCACATACAGACCCATACTGACCTATCTATCCACTCACATACAGACCCATACTGACCTATCTATACACTCACATACAGACCCACACTGACCTATCTATACACTCACATACAGACCCATACTGACCTATCTATCCACTCACATACAGACCCATACTGACCTATCTATCCACTCACATACAGACCCACACTGACCTATCTATCCACTCACATACAGACCCATACTGACCTATCTATACACTCACATACAGACCCATACTGACCTATCTATACACTCACATACAGACCCACACTGACCTATCTATCCACTCACATACAGACCCATACTGACCTATCTATCCACTCACATACAGACCCACACTGACCTATCTATCCACTCACATACAGACCCACACTGACCTATCTATCCACTCACAGACAGACCCACACTGACCTATCTATCCACTCACTCACATACAGACCCATACTGACCTATCTATCCACTCACATACATACCCATACTGACCTATCTATCCACTCACATACAGACCCACACTGACCTATCTATCCACTCACATACAGACCCATACTGACCTATCTATCCACTCACATACATACCCATACTGACCTATCTATCCACTCACATACAGACCCATACTGACCTATCTATCCACTCACATACATACCCATACTGACCTATCTATCCACTCACATACAGACCCATACTGACCTATCTATACACTCACATACAGACCCATACTGACCTATCTATCCACTCACATACAGACCCACACTGACCTATCTATATACTCACATACAGACCCATACTGACCTATCTATACACTCACATACAGACCCATACTGACCTATCTATCCACTCACATACATACCCATACTGACCTATCTATACACTCACATACAGACCCACACTGACCTATCTATCCACTCACATACAGACCCATACTGACCTATCTATCCACTCACATACAGACCCACACTGACCTATCTATCCACTCACATACAGACCCATACTGACCTATCTATCCACTCACATACAGACCCACACTGACCTATCTATACACTCACATACAGACCCACACTGACCTATCTATCCACTCACATACAGACCCACACTGACCTATCTATACACTCACATACAGACCCACACTGACCTATCTATCCACTCACATACAGACCCATACTGACCTATCTATCCACTCACATACAGACCCATACTGACCTATCTATACACTCACATACAGACCCACACTGACCTATCTATCCACTCACATACAGACCCACACTGACCTATCTATCCACTCACATACAGACCCATACTGACCTATCTATCCACTCACATACAGACCCATACTGACCTATCTATACACTCACATACAGACCCACACTGACCTATCTATCCACTCACATACAGACCCATACTGACCTATCTATCCACTCACATACAGACCCACACTGACCTATCTCTACACTCACATACAGACCCACACTGACCTATCTATACACTCACATACAGACCCACACTGACCTATCTATCCACTCACATACAGACCCACACTGACCTATCTATACACTCACATACAGACCCATACTGACCTATCTATACACTCAAATGAAAGTTCCATTTCTCTAATCTAAAGGGGAGGACTCTGGTGCGCTGATCGGTTTTATGGGAGAAAAGAACATTAGTTACAAGTCCTATAGGCCTAAGTTGGTTGTGCTTATAACAGGTGTTAAAAGGGACATATTGTGTGAAAAATAATATTGTGGCAATTAATTGTACTTATCTAAATATAGAAGGAATGTGCTTTAAAAAGTAGTGTTTCAGACTGATTAATTAAAAATTTCTCCAAAACCCCCACTTGTCCCACCCATCTGTTCCCAGGTCGGTGAAGGGGGGCCAGCGGCACTCAGCACACTACACTGTAGGGTAGGAACCAATGAGCAGCTAGGCTGACCTGATAGGGAACTGAAGGCTGTACATTACCCAGACCTGTACCAGAGTGCCATAGATATCCTCTTCTCTAACACCAACCCTGCACAGCACATTTTCCCATATGTTTAGGCCGTGTCAGATGAGCCCGAATACATTCCGCCCACATAATATCCTGGTTCCTGACACTACTGCCACATGTTAAACAATTATTGGAGGATGCACGGGCAAGTACAGACTTAGCAAATTTCTTCTGCTTGACATCACCGCTGATCAGATAGAGAAGCAGCTTCCCATGTTTAATAGGAGAAGGCTTGTTTATGTCAAACAAGTTACAATCAGAGCAGAAGCGTTAGCAGGAGAATATGAGCTCACTGCCTGCCAGGCTGGGCAATGTCTGACGCATATAAATCAAGAGATATTTAACTCAAAAATAGTTTATGTAATTTGTTTTTTTTTATTATTACTCTTAAGGGCATAATTACTAAACAGCAAAAATGATGCAAAGAAAATAGTCCCACCTCCTTAGGCCGTTGGGTTATTTATGAAGAATCGTGATGAAATGTCTTTTCCCCTCTATGTGAAGTCGCTAAGAGCTCATGTGTGTATATAGCCTATGGCTTCATTCTCACTGCAGACTTACATGGCTATATCTGAGTCAGTTGTTCATAAGGGCCCATTGATTTTTGTAGGAATCTGATCTGGTCTGTACAGACAATCTTATTGGACCTGGAGGGTCTGGAGTGCCCAGGACAGTTTTCCTTAGAGTGAGTTGTTGAAGCCTTTGCTTTCTGCTGATTATTATTATATATTTTATTTGAAAAGTGCTACTGTATTTCTGTTTTTTTTTCTTTACCCAGGCACAGTCAACAGAACCCCAGTACAGGTATAGGACCCGTTACTTGGATCTCCATACCCCCCATCCCTTGGACCGAATCGGCAGCTAATTGGCCAGTGTATGGGCAGAACAAAGCGGCCTGGCCGACCGATATCTGGCCTGAAATTGGCCAGATCTCGATCGGCCAGGTTAGAAAATCCAGTCGGATCGGGGACCGCATCAGCTCGTTGATGCGGTCCCCGAACCGACTGCCCCATAACCACAAATGTAATCCGATCGTTTTTTTAAGTTACTTGCTACCCGATATCGCCCACCTGTAGGTGGGGATATCGGGTGAAGATTCGCTCGCTTGGAGATCTTATAGTGTATGGGCACCTTTAGTTGGGATCAATTACAAGATACTGTTTTATTATTACAGAGAAAAAGGAAATCAGTTTTAAAATTCTGAATTATTTGATTAAAATGGAGTCTATGGGAGACAGGCTTTCCGTAGTTCGGAGCTTTCTGGATAACGGGTTTCCGGATAAGTGGATCTTTTCCCAATATCTCCCACCTACGGGTGAGCGATATCTGGAGAATCCAGGGTAATTATAATGACAGGTATAGGCAAAGTCAGTCCGGGGACCTCATCAACGAGCCAATGCGGTCCCCGATCCGACTAGATTTTTTAACCTGCCTGATCGATTGGCAGGGCCGGATTTCTGTTCTGGGCGCCCCGAGGCCGCCCCTGTTTGTCGCCCCCCCCCCCCCTCCACCCATGCGCAAACGCGCCCCCCCCCCAGTGCGCATGTGCAAACGCGCCCCCCAGTGCGCATGCGCAAACGCATGATAACCCCCCCGCGAGTGCGCATGCGCTACTTTAAACTCCCATACGGAGCAGTGGGGAGAGGTCCCGACTGCTCCGTATGGGAGCCAATACCGCCCCTAAACTTCTGCCGCCCCTAAACTTCTGCCACCCTAGGCCCGGGCCTTTGTGGCCTCTCCACAAATCCGGGCCTGTCGATTGGGCAGGCCTGTCGGTAGTGCCCATATACGGGCCGATTAGCTGCGAAATCGGTCTAAGGGACCGATATCGGCAGCTAGAACGAGACCTTTTCTTTTTATTATTAGCTTTCTGTTCATGCCTCTCCTATTCATGTTTAAATCTCTCACTCACACCACTGCTGGGTTACTATGTCACCCATGGGAGAGATGATTTCCCATGGGCGATGAAGCACCCCATCAGCCATTACCCTCAGAGGTATCCAAAACTAGAAAAACATATTTAATGCCCTGTAATATGACTCAAGAATGAAGAACAGACAGTCAGTGTAAACAGAGCAGGCAGAATTCCCATTGGAGGATCATTACGTGTCAACTGGGCCATTGGAAGACTTGGGAATACTGTTATTGTGCAAAGTGTCCATCTCTCTGCTTGCCAGACTACAGCTCCCGGCATGCTTTAACCCTTCATAAGATGCAATACTTCCAAATTAGGGGAGTTGTAGTCCAGAAACATCCATATGGAACAGACCCTAAAAGTTTCCTTGTTGTGTTTGCTCACAAGCGTGCCAAGCGACTTCAGGCAGAAACAGAGGTTTTCCCTCACATATTTCTGATCCTGCAAGGAAATCCTCGGCAGTTCCTGACAATTAGCTGCTCAACGTGGAAAGCAAACTTCCGCTGCATGTCAACAGCGCTTCTCAGAGCTTGATACTGAGTGCAGACTTGCCTGTTTTGATTCCTGGGCTGTGGAATTTTGCCTGCACCCAGATAAGAATAATACTGCTGTTCAGGGGGGGTTAATCATGTTTATGCTCAAAAGTGATAACAAATTGCACAATGTGTAAGTTGTCACAAGTCACACAAACAACCATGGGACGAAATTATTCCCTTGATTTAACAGTCAGGTCAGACAGTGTGCTCTTCCCTTCTCTGTGTTTTCCGCCGAGTTATAATTGAAATGACAGAGTTGCCAAGGCTGTACCTAAAATAGAATCGCTCTATTTGTGTGGCTCTTCCAAGGCAGAAGCCAAGAAGGAAACAAACAAACAGGAGTGTACAACTGAGCTGTAAATAAAGGAAGCTTACCATAAGCACAGGGGTGTTTAAAGGAGAACTAAAGCTCAACAAGGAATTGGTCTAGACATGTAAAGGTGGCCACACACGTGGCGATTTTAGATCTTTCGTGTGACCATCGGTTGCATGAAAGATCGTACAATCTGCCACTAACCGTTCAGGACTGAAACGGCAGATAAGGAGGTAGAAACAATAGGATTTCTACCTCCTTCTGCCGATTCTGCCCTGATTTTGCTCAGGCGCCTTCTATGGCGCCCGATCAAAATCTTTTAACCTGGCCGAAGCCTCCTGCGATATCGGTCAACTCACCGACTTGCCATACACGCACCAAATATCATACAAAAGAGGTTTCGTACGATATTATCGGTGCGTGTATGGCCAGCTTAAGGGTGAAGACACACAGAGCTACTAGTAGCAGCTACTTGTCATGGCTACTAATACAGACAATGCTGATCATTTGCTGATAATTGTCTCTACGTGTGTTTTAGCAGAGGCAATTCTCAGTATTGTCTATGGCAGGGGATTTCTGGAGTTTAGTAGCTGTGAAAAAGTAGCTGCTACTAGTAGCCCAGTGTGTCTTCAACCTAAAAGCATATTATCCAAGACTGTCAACGTTTTTTTTTGTTATATATACATTTACAAATAAATATACTATATATATATATAAATATAATATCCTTGAAACCAGCGATTATGTAATAAAAGCTTGAAATCCTGGTGCCTGTGTTTTAGCAGAGGCAATTCTCAGTATTGTCTATGGCAGGGTATCTTCTGGTGTTTAGTAGCCTTGAAAAAGTAGCTGCTACTAGTTGCCCAGTGTGTCTTCATCCTAACACGTATTTGAGCTTGAGCTAGCCCAAGGCTACCACTAGGTCTGGACTGGGATGTAAAATATACCCTGGCATTTCAAGTGCATAGAGGCATACATAGAGGCAGCCCTCACCAGTCTAATTAATACTGATTGTCTATGGCAGTGATCCCTGCAAAACAAAAACTGGTTGCCCCTTGGCAGCTCTGTATATCAGGGATTTTAAACATGCCACCCCTTCCATTGCGGATTTATATACTCCATCTCAACCAGATTGTGAAAACCCTTTTTTGTATTTCTAGGGGCCCCATCTTCCCATGTTCCAGCCTTGATTTATATTGCAAAATACTGATCATAATAATAAAAGTGCATTCCTGTCTGGGTGAAACAATGCTCTGTGTTTAAATATTAGTGTTTGCTTAGCAGAAAAAAGCATTCTGCCACCTTTCAAAATAAGTTTGTAGCTGAGCCACTAACCTGGTGGTATCAGGGTAAGAGTAGGGTACGAGTAAGTGATGGATGTGTGTCAGTTTACAACCTTATTTGCTACAGTCATATAATAATACATTTATGCAGTGACATAAGGGCGCCTGAAAAAATATGGCGTAGTAATAGAGTTTATTTCCAATCCTATTGCTAAGACACACGGAGCTACTAGTAGCAGCTACTTGTCATGGCTACTAAAATAGACAATGCTGATCATTTACTGATAACTGTCTCTACATGTGTTTTAGCAGAGGCAATTCTTAGTATTGTTTATGGCAGGGTGTTTTCTGGAGTTTAGTAGCCGTGAAAAAGTAGCTGCTACTAGTAGCCCAGTGTGTATTCAACCTAAAAGCATATTATCCAAGACTGTCTATGTTTTTTTGTTATATATACATTTACAAATAAATATATACATACATATAATTATCTATAGTGCTTTTCCTTGAAACCAGCCATTATGCAATAAAAGCTGGAAATCCTGGTGCCTGCTTGAGCAGTCTACTTGTGTGGCTCCGTTATGTTTGGATATTGCAGGCTGTTCCCGTGTAATTGGTGCAGGTTCAGACAGGAGGCACCACTTTAAGTACCTTTGCGGAGGGTGTGCGGCAGGAGTGTACTGCTGCTTTAGGTTCGTTATGCTAAATTACATGGCTAAAAACAATAAACCTGAGTAACTTCCCATCTCCATTCAGAACTGGTTGCAATTGACAAGGTGCCTGTCTGTCTCCTCCTCTCTCATTACCTACTTCACTCCCACCAACAAGGCGCTTCTCCCTGGGCCTGTTCTCTCCGAGGCACCCTGCCATGCTCCACAGGCTCTTACCTACATTCCCAAAATGTACACGTTTCCTGCCCCCACCCTTTGGAAATCCTTTCAGTTCACTCCACAACCTCTTCAATGTCTCCTCCCCTCTTACTCAACCAGTTGTACCACTTGACCACCCCAGAACACACGGCCAGGCTTCTGTTGGTGCCAGAAGTGTAGCAAGTCCTTGCCGCCCTCTATTATTCTACATTTTGACTTGGACAAGTTATGTGGCTCCAAAGCATTTTTAACATTCCATTCCTTTGCACGTCAATCGCTATGGTAGAAAAAAAAATACTGGAAAAATATATATTTAACTTGCCATTTTGAGACTGTTCTGACTGTGTGATTTATGCAATAATACTGCCTGAAGGACTTATTTCAATACTCTTGTGCTCTACGTGTCGGACTGGCCTACCAGGATACCAGGAAAACTCCCGGTGGGCCCAAGTGTCAGTGGGCCCTCCTGCTCCTAACGATTTGGTCTGTTTCATGGTCATTCCCTATTTCTAAATGGGAACAAAGAGGAGAAATAGATGGAAGAATATAATGCTAGCGTAACTAAAAGAGACTAGGAGAATAAAGAGGTTGGGCAAAGAAAGGAGGGAAAATAGTTTGTAGAGTGGGCCTACAACGGATTTGTCTTTCCAGCGCCCCAAGGCTGCCCTGTTGGTCGCCCCTAAGCCCCCACCCCCTCGCAGCCGCGAGCACGCATGCGATACGGAGCAGTGGGGAGAGGTCCCCATTTCTCCGTAAGGGAGCCAAACTTATAAATTTGGTTGCGGCGGGGTGGCATGCCGCCCCCAAATTTGTGCCGCCCTAGGCCCAGGCCTTTGTGGCCTCTCCACAAATCCGGACCTGGGCCTAAGGTTTTCTAGTGGGCCCCTGAGGTCCCAGTCCGACACTGTCTGCTCTTGTGTTGGTATATATCAATTTTGGGCTGGCTGCTCGCTCTGGTGAGTGTTTTCGTGCCATTTCATTCAGTCTTACTATTGAAGTAACTGGGAGCCATGGGACATGGTCATAGCTGCTTTTCTGCCACCTAAAATACATAGTACACAAGAAGGGTAATTTATTATATGAAGGGCAAGGGGCAAAGTGCAAAAAACAGGCCTTATACACCTCTTCTTTGCACTATGTGTCTCTGTGACCTTTCTTGCACATAGAAGTATTGCTGCAGGTCCCTGGGCTCCAATTTGAGTACAGACTAGGGCAAATGTTGCATGTGGTTCTAGCAATGTTAGCTTTTAATTGGCACACTCACAAATCATCTTAGACTCTTCCATGGGTGGCATAATATACCAAATAACAACCTTTTTCTAATGATACCATGGCTTAACTTAAGACTTCCCAGATCTGGAGCCCACAACCTGACCAGGATATCTCCCACAAATTCTGAAACAGGATTCAAAAATAAAGAAATAGAATATCATTCCTTGGGGGTTGTTCATTTGGACCAAAAAGGGCATCTTGTCATGGATTTGGGCTTGTCATGGATTTTCTCTTAAATACACAGTAAATCAGGACAGTATTTCTAATTGTCCACACTACAAATGTAATCTCAGTATATCCACATTTATTTATATGTAAGAGAGCAGACATGTTGCCAAACTGCATCAGTGCAGTTACCTATACCAACCAATCAGATTTTAGCTTTCGTTTTCTAAGAACTTTCAAAAGCTAATTGCTGATTCTTTGCTATTGCCAATTGCTATTGTGTCATTTAGTACCTATGTTAGTAAAAGGAACCTTATGTGTTGGGCATAATTCCTCCAATTACCTTAACATACCCAAATAGTGATGAGCAAATCTGTACTGTTTCACTTCGCCAAAAAATTTGCGAAACATCGAAAAATTCACAAAACACATTGAAGTCAATATGCGGCTTCTTTTACATGCAACAAATTTTTACATGCAACTTTAGTCAATGGGCTTTTTTCTCATTCCAAATGCATTATAGTCAAAGTGCGTTTTTTGGGGGGGGACTCTTTTGTATCAGCAACATTTTTTCTCTGCAACTTTTCTGTCTATGAAAAATTATATTTTCAATGCAAATTTGTGAAATTGTGAAATGCAGAATTTCGCTGTGAATGTGCTTATCACTATACCCAACCCCTTGATTCTTTCTCACATAGAGTGGTTCTTGTTTATATCTTCATTAACTGACATGGCCAACTCATTCCTTTCAGCTGGAATCTTCCCTTCCCCTGGAGATACTGTACATGATACATTACTCTCACAGATGCTCTCATGGGAAATTGCTCGGAGGTTTTTTCAGAGAATCTGATGTTATAAAAAGGCACACTGCTTATAGCCTCACAGCCAACACTAAATGCTAAATCATTCTAGTTCTCTTGTTCATATTCATTTAACAACCCTTCTGTCAACAATGACTGGAAAAGGCTAATAGACTTTCCTACTCTGGCAAAGAAAAAAAAACTCTCTATATGACAGGCAAAGGTTAATGGTCACACTCTCAGTCTGTGAAGATGTCTATTACCAGTAGGGGGGTCTCTCTATCTCTGCTACCAGGCATACAAAGATACAGATATGGGATCTGATATCCAGAATCCCTTTATCCAGAACGCTCTGAATTATATGAAGGCCATCTCCTCTAGACTCAGTTTTACTCAAATAATTAACTTTTTTTTTAAAAAAAAATCCTTTTGTTCTTTAATAATATAACAGTACCTTGCAATTGATCCCAACTAAGATATAGTTAATCTTTATTGGAGGCAAACATACCTGCTTTTAATTAATAGTCATGCTATGACTTGCTGTCAAAGTATCCATTATGGGGTTATGGAGGCACAAATGTGCTGGGACTTGGGACTCTGGGGAAAATATTTAGTATGATTCAGTAAGTCATAGTAGGCTCTACTGGCATAGAACTCCATAAGGCCAAAAAATTACAGGTCTCTCTGAACTGATAGGGCCCCTGAAGACCAATAGTGGATTTAATTCTTGCCGACATAAAAGCTTATATGTACAATGTAATAAATAATTAAGCACTTTGAAATAGTCAAATATCTGTGGAAAATATAGAAAAGGGCTGACAGTTTGAAGGTTTGAGTCTAAGGGGCTGATTTACTAAGACACGAATTCTTGGAAAACGAACATTTTGCGACTTTTTCGGCGCCTTTACGACTTTTCAGAAATTATCACGACTTTTTCGTTACCAATACGATTTGCGCGAAAAAACGCGAGTTTTTCGTAGCCATTCCGAAAGTTGCGATTTTTTCGTAGCGTTAAAACTTGCACGAAAAGTTGCGCTTTTTTCGTAGCGTTAAAACTTTAAAGGCGCGACGTTTCGCGCAAGTTTTAACACTACGAAAAAATCGCAACTTTTTGCGCAAGTTTTAACGCTACGAAAAAATCGCAACTTTCGGAATGGCTACGAAAAACTCGCGTTTTTTCGCAAAAATCGTATTGGTAACGAAAAAGTCACGATAATTTTCCGAAAAAATCGCAAAATACCGATCATTACGAAAAAAACGCAATCGGACGCATTCGGCCCGTTCGTGGGTTAGTAAATGTGCCCCTAAGCATAAGACTCAAAGAGGTGGACTGTCAGCTTGCATATAAGCAGGCAATTAATCACTCCAAAATGCCTTTCCACTGGCAACAAAGTGATTCGCCGGTGGAAAGGCACACGCGTTGCTCAAGTTTTCCGAAGTCGCGCAGTTTCCTTCTGCAGGCAATTTAGTGGGACTTCAGAAATATGAAGTGACACATATGCATTTCCACTGGCGATTCACTTTATTGCTGGTGGAAAGGCATTTCGAAGAGATAAGTCGCCCATGGTAGCATAGATTTATCAAGGGCAACTAATCTCTCCATGGTGCATTAGCCTTAGGGCCGTGGTAGACGGGGAGATTAGTCCCAGTGACAAATCTCCCTTGTTGCGGGTGACTAATTTCCCCGATATGCCATCCCACCGGCTTGAATGTAAATTACTGGTGGGATGGCATATGCGGTGCCACGATTTCCCGAAATCGAGGAAGTTTCCTCTCAAGGCAACTTTCGCGATTTCCCGAAATCACGACGCCTCATATGCCATCCCACTGGCGATTTACATTCAAGCCGGTGGAATGGTATATTGGGAAGATTAGTCGCCCGCAACAAGGGAGATTTGTCGCGGGCGACTAATCTCCCCGTCTACCACTGCCCTTAAGGGCTCTGGCACACGGGGATATTAGTCGCCCGCGACAAATCTCCCTGTTCGCGGGCGACTAATCTGCTCGAGTTGCCTTAACCTGCCATCCCACCGGCGAAAATGTAAGTCGCCGGTGGGATGGCACACGCGGCGGCGCGATTTCGGGAAATCGCCGAAAAAGCCTTGCAAGGCAACTTCGGCGATTTGCCAAAATCGCGCCGCCGCGTGTGCCATCCCACCGGCCACTTACATTTTCGCTACAAAGCTACAAAGTAGATAATGCTGATAATTACTGATCATTGTCTCTATGAGTGTTTTAGCAGAGATAATTTTCAGTATAGTCTATGGCAGGGTATTTTCTGGGGTTTTGTAGCCATGAGAAGTAGTTGGCTACAAGTAGCTCTGTGTGTCAGCCCTAATGGTAAGAACCTACGGAGTGGCTGTGTCGCCCGTGATACATCTCTACTATCACAGGCGACAAACCGCTCCAAAAAGGCTTTCCACAAGCAACAATAGGAGTCACCAGTGGAAAGCCCTTTGCATCGCTTTGATAATCTGCAGGCAACGTTGCTTTTTTAAAAAGTTGCAGCAATTAATCTGTGCAGCGAAAAAACTTACATAGTACCCTATGGCGGGAAAGTCGCTGCAATTAGTCGCCACAACCAACTTTCTTAAAAGTCTCAGTGGCTAATTGGCCCATGTGTCTTCCCCCTAAATGTTTAGAAAACAGGGCCCAGTCAAGTGCTGTCTTTTAAAACTTTCTGAAATTCTGTTGCCTGAGCTTCTACTAAAAAAATATTGACCTATTAAATGTGCACAGCCCATCTTTTTTCTTGCTGCCATATATCTGAACACAACAGGACAGAGGAATCTGAACAAACAAACCAGACCAACCCCAAGAAACTTGTATATCAGGTATCACTGTAACATCATAATTTAGGGAAAGTTCTACTGACACTGGGGCTAGGAAAGGTAGGGTGCTTGTTAGGATGTTGTGTGTTTTTATGAGTTGCTATTAATAATGAAAAATATCTTAATTATAGCTGACAAGCCTTCAGATCAATAAGTAATGTTGTACTGCAACTGGCTGTATCTCGACTCCCACAGCCTGAAGCTGTCGATGGGATGTGGGTGTTGGATGTTGGGTGTTTGGATGTAGGTTGGACATCCCTGACGTAAATCTTGTAAGTCTTTTTGCTTAAGGGGGGTCCCCAATCTTCCAGCATTACTATGATCCCTGACATAAGCTGTAATTCATTGTAGGAAATAAAAGGAATAAAAACAAATGTCACTAGAATGGGTATTATATTTCATGCAAGTTGCTGCTGATGCTTTGAGTTTATGGAGAAGGAAGAGGCTGACCATCATGGCCCATGCTATAGTAGAAGCTACAGAATATTTGTTCAGCATAGTTATAATGATCAACTTTCTGCATTTTAATTTGCTTTAGGGCAGAAAAAAAGTTTGGGGTCACTTGTCAGACACACAGCCCACCAAGCAGCTCCCACTAAGAGAGATATAGTTTTGGGGAGGCCTTATTACAGGGTAGAGAACCCCTTATGTTTTAAAGGATAAGGCTTACAGCTCATGGGGTGTTCCCCCTACTGCCACATCACTGCTCCCCACAGAGATATACGCTGACCCAACAGATGACCACCACTCAGAAACCCTAACTGTCTGCACTGCTATCCATATATCTGTGGGGGAAGCAGGGACAGGTCACTATGAATGACTAAATAAAATTTAGTGAACTATATTTGTGTTTTTTAAATATTGTTTAGCAGAAATTAGGCATATTCAATAAAACCCTCTTCAAGAAAGTAATTCAAGTAAATCAAGTCCCAGTAATTCTGCCTCTGACAACCTACTGATAATCTTTATTCATATAACAAACCCTGCCCAAGTGGAGCTTACAATCTAAGGAACCTATCACATTCACAATAGGGTCAGTATGATTAACCTGCCTGTATGTTTATGGAATGTAGGAGAGAACCAGAACATACAAACTTCCAGACTTTAATGAAGCTTTATAAAGACCCCAATTACATTTCCAACACACACACTAGAGAATCATTCCATCCGGAGCCAATCAACCTGCCTGTATGTTTAGGGAGTACGGAGGGGGGAGCGAGGTACCCGGAAGAGTCTTTTTCTTTACATGAACAGTTGCCATTTCTCCCACCAAGCCAGAACCAACACTGCATTAACGTATAGCTGCTGTGATTGAAACGACTAATTGTCTAGCGCGCCCCTAACAAACAAGTCTCTTGGTGGTCTTGTGCTTCTGTCAAGCAGGTTTACAAAGCACAATTTTAGATGCCCTCACTTCTCAGTAAAAAAAAAAAAAAACAGAGAATCCGGAGGCCTAAAGTAGGATTTAGTGCAAATGGGAACATTGTGAAGTCACACAGCTGACAATAGACTCCGTTAACACAACAATCATGGTGTTTGCTGAGGACAATTCAATCTATTTGTTATTTGGAATGTGTTAATTACTCCTGCTAATTGCATGCAAAATACTCATTATCACCTTGAGGCTTGTAGCACCGGACCACCTATTTAATGGCAAATTAATTAATGTGTTTCCCATCATATATATTCTGTTTTTATCTTTAAACCCAACATGTCTGTATTACAATTAGGAGCCCGGCATGTTTTGTTTGAGTTCAATTAGTTTATTTGACTTTTCAGTGCAATATAATCATTGATTTTCATTTGTAATTTTAATTCTAATTGCCCACTGAGAACTTAATTGAACATGGAACTGTCAAAGGTAAACACATAAAGCTGAAAATCAAGCCATATCGTGATGTGGTGTCCTAACAGGGAGATACAATCCATGATATACAGCGTGTGTTACATAGAAGCAATGGAGATGGAATTCTTCATGGCAGAATGAGAGTAGAAGCCATTGATATTTTAATGTTGATAGTATGTGGGAAAATGCTAAATAATGGGATGGTGACAGTTGTGACTCACAGGTCCCTCCGCTTACCAACCAGCAACTGCCTAGTAGTAGTTGGGAGTTGTACTTGATAATATTCGGAGGGTCGTGGCATTTATATCCTTGCTCTAGGTCATACATAAGGATTCCCAGTAATCCCCACTGGGGTAGATAGATCACAATTTAGACTCCAGTAATCTCTCTATAGTAGAGACAGCAGTCCAGTTTTTGCAGACTCCATTTAATGTCCTGGGATTATAGGCGTATCTTAGATAAAGGATGCAATTTAGCTTAGAGTTTCTAAAGTGCCAGCGGCGCTGAACAAACCAGTTTGTCTGCCCCATGTTTGTTTTCTACCAAAGGCAGAGACAATATGGATCAATTCAGTGGGAATAATTAGGAATAACTGGTAGCTAATTGTTTTGCTTATTTATATGGTGCCATGCCATTTTGGTGCAAGGGGAAACATTGAATTTACACATTTCCAAACTGTAAACACTGAAACAAAAATACAGCCATAATGGGCTTTTGCTCATCCCATTCATTAACTGGTCAAATGGTTTATAGATAAGGCCTATGGTGCACAACAAGTTATTCTGACAGTACCTGGCATCTGGAGAAAGTTGTGGCAGGAAAACACCACTGGTTACTAACGATATGATCATACACTCTACACATTTGTAACCACAGGTGACCAAGGGCATGCTGTTATCATTCAAAATAGTTGCCATCAGTGTTCCCTATACACTCTTCCCCACTCCTATGCACACTTGGTCCACAAGAAAATTGTATCCCATACAAAAATTCAAACCATAATTGCTACTTGGTCATGGGGAGGTAGAACTGATACACACGCTCCATATGCCATAGTCTGAAGGGGATCACTTTATAGCAATGGGAAAAGCTGCTGGTTATCCTTTGCCCGCTATTGCCACACAAAAATGTTGCCCAACCTGCTGCCTGAAGTGGCAAAGCTGATTGCCCTGTTTCACCCCTTCCTATTTGTAAAATTGGTCTCAATTGTACTGCCTTTCAAAGCTTGTTTGCTCATTGGTTGTTAATGGTACCAGCACTTGTGCATTTTAGCATCTATCATATTTATTGTAAGTAATCATACATCCTTTCCAATATAAAAATATTAGAAGACACATTGGAAATCCTTCATTTCATATCTCTCAACATTTCCCTAACACTCCTAATGCACATTTGTTTTGCCCATATATGCCCTAATATGCCTCTAATCTGCATTACTGGCTTAGAATTATTTCAGTAAAACCAGGGGCAAAATATAAAGGACAAACATATATGTTGATTAGGGATATCCAACCAATACCCCTTACAACTGTTGTTGATTTGCAATCTCTCTCCCTGACAGTGCTAGGAACACTGGGAATCTTTCGTTTTCACTGTGCTGCTATGTGCCATATACTGCAGTCCCAGGGCTGTATTCTTGATGGATGCACCTTTGTTTGCTGTTCTTATCTCTCCCACTCTGCTTAATTGCAAAAGACTTTATCTTGCTTCACTAAAATAAACAGAAGGCTGCCTTGTTTTTCTCCTAAAATTGCACACAGAGGTGGGGGGGCTACTCATGTACCACTGTTGGGGGGTGTACAAAAGCCCTGTGTGCCTCCAAATCTGCTTGTCAGCAACCTGAATGTACAGTTCTGCCATAGCTGTGCCTTTCTGCCTGGCCAAATCCATTGCAGCTGCAGCTTTGCTATTCTATAACTGCTTTACTATGCAGATCAGAATGTACAATTCCATAAAAAGAGCCCAGTTATATTTATGGTTCTAAGCTCCATATGGCACCCACTGTGATCAAGAAGCCTTAACTGAACCTCATGTTTAATTTCCTATTTCCAAACAATGTAAAAAATAGTATAGAAGTATGAAAGTTCTGATAAGTTAATAACCCCTTAATTACCCTTATTACACAGACAGAAAGGCCTGATGTATTTATAGTATATGAAAAAGCTTTTTTTGTATTAGTAGGGATGTTGGCTGTGTGTAGGTATGATATAGAGCAGGGATCCCCAACCTTTTTTTACTCGTGAGCCCCAAAGTAGGTGCCCATTTTTACATTTCTTGCTTTTGGAAGCCCAGAGACACAGTTTTACTCCAATCAGAGCCTCCTTTAGGCCAGCAATCCACATGGGGATACCAAATAGCCAATCAGTGCCCTTATTTGGCATCCCCAAAGAACTTTTTTCATGCTTCTGTCTTTTTCATGCTTCACCAACATGGCTTGCCAAGACATTTACACAAAGTTTACAGTGTGTTGGTGAGCCACACAACCATGAAAAAAGTTCTTTGGGGGTACCAAATTAGGGCAATGATTGGCTATTTGGTAGCCCCATGTGGGCTGCTGGCCTGCAGGAGGCTCTGCTTGGAGTAAAACTGTGTCTCTGGGCTTCCAAAACTTGTCTCCAAGCCAGAAATGCAAAAATAGGCACCTACTATATATATAATAAACAAGAAAAGGGATTAATCTATGCCAAAAAACAAAGAACTGGGAGCTGGATATTACTTTAGATATTTACCATTATTTATATAAGGAATGGTAATACCATTATTAATTAAGGGCAGATTAATATAATTCCATATTAATATTGCATGATTGTATTGTCACATAGAATGTGGCATATCTCAAAGTATTCATTTTTTCTGCATTAGATATGGCCATGGGGTATTTGCTGCTTTATTTAAACACTATAATTCAGACATGTTGGAACACAAACCAAATCTGCTTTTTTAGGCAACCAATGCTCTCAGTAGATGTGAGTCAGATTAGGGTTCCATTAAAGTGTATACACCTGTGTAAGCCTTGTTTTTCCTAAACCCCTGAAAAGACTTCCCAGTGTTATCTGCTAGGGATGAGACCGCATTGTCTGGGACTGCTAATCTAAAACAAACAGGAAGGGAAGGATCTAGAAGATGAATCTCGAGGCTTACTGTTCATGGGGTGTTCTGTGGCATTTTATCTTTGCATACAAAGCTATATAGGAAAATTTGGAGAGGAAATCATGTATTTTTTAAACATTTAACAAAGGAGATTCCATTCGTTATTTTCCGTTCCTACAGCGTAATTATTTAATTTTACGCTTTGTAGATATATAACGCCAAGACATTTACACAAAGTTTACAGAGATGGTTCATAATTCAATGGCAAGATAATTTCCCTATCATATACTTACATGCAAATTGGTAACAATTTCATCAAAAGCCAATTAATTATGTTTCTATGTTTGTAATGTTTAGGAGAAACCTAGAGTACCAAGAATAAACCCACGACATGGGAATGTCCTACAACTTCCCTGTAGATACTGCCCAGGTCGCAAATGAACTCAGTAACACTTCCATCCATTTGGCCATCCTTGGCGCCTCAACTAAATGTAATCACAATAGTTGCAGTCGTTACCACTGGACTTTCTAGACATGTCCCTACATTTTCACGTCATCTGGTAACCTTAAATGATAACTATACCCCCAGAATGAATACTTGTTTAGGAGAAACCCAGAGTACCAAGAATAAACCCACGGCATGAGATTGTCCTACAACTTCCCTGTAGATGCTGCCCAGGTCGGAAATGAACTCAGTAACACTTTCATCCATTTGGCCATCCTTGGCGCCTCAACTAAATGTAATCACAATAGTTGCAGTCGTTACCACTGGACTTTCTAGACATGTCCCTAAATTTTCAAGTCATCTGGTAACCTAAAATGATAACTATACCCCCAGAATGAATACCTAACCAACAGATCTTTTATAACATGATAAGTGACCCAGGGTTGCCATCAAAATCCAAGTAATTTATATGTGGCCCCCCATGAACATACGCACACAGTGCCAAAAATTTGGACACACCCCTTTTGTGTGCAATATAAACAGTTGGTGTTACCCTATAATATAAAGGGTTCCAATAATTAATACACTAATTAATGGTCAGTTCATGGGGGGTCAGTGAAGACTGCCCTAAATTTAAACTGTAAACTCCTTTCTGTCTCTGCTATGCGCTGTCATTGCTTGATATTAAAGTTACATAAGTTTTTTTAATAAGTTATGTAAACTGCATAAGTTTAAGGGTCCAGTGATCTTGCTGTGGGACCAGTTTTCCTTTAACCTTGACAGATCCTACTACCATTCTATGATAATCTGCTGTTTTACTTTTCTTATACATGGGGGCAAACACAGATGAGAAAGTGAAAGAAGCCACAACTTCTTTTCATGATTATGTGGGGGTTTTTTTGTACTCTTACCATGGAAAGGAAGTCAGAAATCAGGTGATTGCTCAATGCCAGTAAGATTTAAGCCAAGAGGGGCCTGGATGAGTTCTTGATCAATCAGAATATCCAAGGCTATTGTGATACTAATATCTACAGTTAGTACTAGTGGTTGTATATATAGTGTATGTATGTGAGTGTATAGATTGGTAGGTGTGGGTTAAGTGTGCTGGGTTTACTTGGATGGGTTGAACTTGATGGACACTGGTCTTTTTTCAACCCTATGTAACTATGTAACTATGTAAGGTGGTCACCTTATAGCCAATTTGATGATATGGCTGCCATTTGGTTTACTTTGACTTGCATTAACATAGTAGCAGATGGCATCTCAAAAAAACAGGGCTTTAATATAATCTGGCAATTTGCACAGAGCGTGCTATGTATTTATCCATAGATGTTTACATGCCTTCAGGCTAGAGATGCTTGCACGACCTTCCCTTAGAGATTGTTTGCAATGGGAAGGCATCTTGGGATTTGGGATAAGCCCCCTGCTCCTTCTGGTTGTTTTCAGGTCTTAACATGTTGGCTTAGACAGTTGCCAGTGGCTCTAGGTCCATGTTATGTTTCTAAAGCAACAATATAAAAAAGAGAGAAATGATCCTTCAAACTAAAACATTGCTAGTTATTAGAAACGCCTGTGGTGCCCCCAAGTAACTGCCATAAGGGACACAAGGGACACTTGTAAGAAATCTTGTGCAGGTCAATAATTTGGTTCTGTGGGCTAGACATGACCACGGCAATTCCCTTATGTGTACATAATGCATAAGGATCAATTCTATTAGATCTTTAATTATGAGTTATGCAGTCATTTGATCGTATATTGAGGTAACTAAGATCAGACTTTGGTCCATACAATGCAACAGACTGTGAAGTGGCAAACTCACAAGCAGGAGTCTTGACATGTCATACAATTTACTTCCAATCTGCTCACAATAACTTTCACGTGTTTAATCAGGAAGATAATTAATTTCAATTGGCCTTTATTTTTATTCTCTGGTAACCTGTCTATTATTTTTCAAATCTATTGTTCTTTGTATCCTTTTACCCCATTGTAAATATCCTGTTGAATCCCTGCCATATCCTATAGCTTTAGGAACCTAACTACTCTTGGAAGCACAAGTAGCTTGTTTAAATGTTGCATTCCATGTACACGGCTTACAGTCAAAACTCCAAAATACATATAAATGTAGTTTGATCTACCATGCATAGCATTAATATCATAATGGTAAATATCAGGGTTTGAGTGGTAGCTGTTTTCTATATTATCAGTTGACCTGTACAAGCTCCCCTGTTTTTCTGATGACTATAGAAAATAGCTTGGCTAATGTCAGTTATATGTCACCTTCAACTCATACATAGAAATGCCAAATAAATACCCCATATATGGTAATTAAAGATTTATGGGGTTATGTATTAAAGGCACTACGTTTGCCCAGGAGCATTAACCCATAGCAGCCAATCAGCAAGTAGCATTTACTGGTCATCTGTTTAAAAGCAAATATCTTATTGGTCGCTATGGGTTACTGCTCCTGGGCAAACTTAGTGCCTTTTATTACATATGGAGTTAGTTTTCATTGAACAGCTGTATTAGTAGTAATTATTGAAATACACCAAAAGTCATGATTATCCTGGAAAATATGCCCTTAAAAACATTGTGATGTCAGTAGTTATAACCATTACTCAGTAATGTCATTTGTGTTACATAACTCACTGAAACAGCTTGTTGCCATCACAGGTTGCTGTTCAGCAGCAGAAAGGTAGTCATTTTGTTAGGTAGGGGTTGGAAGTCTTGGTTATGTAAGGGAAACTGTCCACTGGTGTCAGCACTGCTGGACTTCTGGCAGTAGTAGACTTAGCAGAAGTGCTATTATTTGAATTAATAGTCAGCATATGGGTCAATAGGGACTGGATCGCTCATTTAGAGCTCCCTAGTGCTTCCCCGGGGTTGTCCAAGGCCTCTTCATACTATGAGGACCCTGTAGTAAAGACTTCATCAGGTGACCTTCCCTAATAAAGAAGCTACCTTTGCTTTTGGTTGATGCAACCTTTCTACTGAGCTGTTTCCTAGTAATAAAATGCAGACTCTCAGACACATCCCTTGAGGCAAGCTGTAATATATACAGTAGAAGCTTGTAATATATGGTAGTTATGACCAGGAGCAAGTTTCATACATACCCAAGGTCAAGGTTCACAATATACAGCATACTCTAAAAGAGGCTGAAGTTAAAATGTGAACAATATCAGCTGCAAAGAGCCAGAACAGTCAATGGGCAATGCCATATTCTCAAAGGTCTAAAGGCAGCAGAACATACATTTGCTACAAGAGGGGCAAGACATGATATTGAAGCTTTTCTATTGTTCGGACAGTTCAGACTCCACTTCCTTATCTGCTTATGTGCTATTGAGTTGCAGGTATGGCGCATCCAATATAGAACATTAATATCAGTCAGGATAGCCGGGCCAGCATACACTTAAGGTAGCCATACACGGAAAGATCTGCTTGTTTAGTAAGGTCACCAGATGAGCGGATCTTTCCCCTATATGCTACCCTAAGGATCTGCCCAATTTTCAGCCAGATTTTGGTCAGGTAGACCCTTCTGAAGGCCCCATACACAAGCCAATCAGCTGCCTAACTGGACCATCAGCAGCTTCGACCAGCTGTGTATGGCCACCTTTACTGAAAATATCCATGTCCAGGTTTTTGTCAGAAATCTGATAAAGACATTATATTCAGTAATAATGATGAGCGAATCTGTCCCGTATCGCTTCGCCAAAAAATTTGCAAAACTGCAAAAAATTCACTAAACGCATTTGTCGCATGATTTTTTTGTCGTCCGTGTCTTTTTTGTCGCCCGTGGCTATTTCTTTGTTGCCCGCATCTATTTTTTGTTGCCGTGGCTAAAACAATTCCGCACAACGAATTTTTCCACGCGAATTTTCACAGAAGTTTCGCCAAACAATTCACCAATGCCGAAATGCGGAAATTCGCTGCGAATCCATGCCAATCGAAAAAATTCGCTCATCACTACTCAGTAACATACATTGTAAAAAAAAAACACCATTTTCAAGGGGATAGCCTTATACATTTATACTTTTTATTGTGTGCTTTTTAACAATGACAGTCTAATATATTTCAAATCTAATAAATCAGTGTTAAATTTTAACCATGCCTCCCAGTTTTTTATTGGGCCCCTGACAATAAACTTTTCATTCTCATAGGTCCTAGTGCCCCTTTCATTGTCTGCTGTCCAATCAATTGACAAGAGCCCTAATTACATGTTCCTTGTACTAACTCCGCATTACTGTAAGAATGAACGAGACACAATTACTGTTCCCTACCTTAGCGCAATGCAATGAATAGAGCTCCATACAAAAAAAAATCTGGCCTTTTGTCCCACATTTTATAAATGTTTGTTCCCTTACTGCTTTATATTTTAATCCCAGTTGTTGTCTTCATCTAAAACTATTTTAGAATTTGGCCCTCGGTGAAAGTCTAAAGAGCAGAAAAAAAGCACTTAGGAAAACAGTACACTATGCCAGAAAAGCCCATTACAATCTGTTCTGAACAACCTGCGTTTATGGAAAGACACAAGGAGGTAAGTTTCAGTACAAATGAATCAATTGTCTTATTACCCAGAATTCCTAGAAGCTTACAGAAGACGTAGTTGGCAAACCACACATACTGTACATAAATCATTATCATCAACAATCATTATACTGTGGCCTGATAAGTTATTATACTATACATGGTCATTTCAGTTGCTATAGACTTAGCAACAAAGATGCTTCTGGATAATACTGCAAGAGACATTTTATGATATTCATTTCTCATTTGGGAAACTGAATGGAAGCACCAATGGTCCTGATCACCACACATTTTGAATAAATTCTGTCTCCTTTGTGGCCTAATTGTTGGAACTGTTGGCAAGTATGAAAGAGGTTACCAGTGAAATCCTAGGGGTTTAATCATACTCTCCTCTGCAAACCAGAGACTCTGCTCCTAACTCTGAAGTTTCTAGTCCTAAAAAGAATTTCTCTCCATCAGATAGAGCAACAATGGGCATTCTTGTGGCCTTGAGTGACTTAGCATTTCCCTCTGTAATAATAAAACAGTACCCAGTGTTTGATGGTAACTAAGCTGCATAAATCCATATCGGTGGCCAAACAATTATTGGGTTTATTTATTGTTAAAATGTTTATTAGTAGACTTGAAAAGGTATGGTGCCCCAAATTACAGAAAAACTCCAGGTTGCAAGCATAGATCCCATACATATAGGGGTAACATAACGGGAGTCAAACGTTTTCTACAGCATCTATCAATCCATAGTAGCCAATCTGCATGTAGCATTTACTGGACACCAGTGCAATTGAGTCAGTGCTATATAAATAAAAATACTGTACTGATAATATTATCTGTTGCTATGGGTTACTAGACCTGTTAAAAATAAAGTAAACACTATGGCCTCTGTATTGTTATTTACATTTTTACATTGTTGTGCCTTTACGTACATATCACCCACAGTATAGCAGATCAGCTACAGGCCTGCTTGTGCTATTTACAGACTTCCTTAGAGCTTATGTCTGAAGGGTCCCTGGCAGGAGAGTGATCTGTAATGCACCCTTTATCAACCTCTAAATCTTTGCCCTCAGGCTCATAACCTTTGTGCTCCCCAGAAGAACAAGTCTGAATGTCTCCAGGCAATCCCAACCTCTGCACCGGTTCACACTGCTTAGAGATGTGCATTATTTAGTAGCCAACCCAAGTAACAGATACATTTTCCCACAACTTCACTCAGAATTCTCTCTGAACTACAAAAAATACACGTGATTGTTTCTCTAACGAAAGTGTACAAAACACCAATATGTTGATGGTCTGAAAAGCAGTGGAGACTCGGTCGGTGCAATAAATGTTTAATTTATTTGTTGGAAGGGGGGTTGAATTACATGGTCTTTTTATAGTGATTTTGTGTTCTCTGGTGTCTATAAAATGCTCCCTTGCACTTACAGTTATGTTAACTTAGTAAACCAAAGTGATGTCCACTGATAGACGCTTCTAATTATTGTTGCTGGTTTTTATATAGCAATGACACATTTACACAGTTTTTTACTTAGGCTTTTTCTCATTCATGTCAGTCCATGCTCCATTGTGGCTAAAGCTGGCCATACACCCACCAATATTATGGTACGAAACAAGGTTTCTTATGATATTCGGTGTGTGTAAGGTGGATTGACAAGGTGACTTCGCAAAAGCATTGGATCAGGTAGGACAAAGGCATGCATTCAGGACTGAATAGTCAGATGGGGGTAGAATTCCTAATTTTCTATCGCCATATCTGACGATTTAGCCGTGTACGTTAGTGGAGGGTATGAACGATCTTTCCTGTGACCAATGGTCATGTGATCTCTGAGGGAGCACACAGACCATCACAAAATGTTGGCTCACGGTAAAAGACGTAAAGGCCCATAGTTACTGATGTATATTTCAGTTTGATAATATTCTTTAATAGGTCACTTAATATGTTGTAAACTATCTGTTGGTTAAGTATTTGTTCTGGGGGTATAGTTTTCCTTTAAATGAGTAGAAAAAATCGTAAGGAGGCAAAGGTATTGCTGCTGTTCTACCTGCGAGGACTGCCACTATATTGGGTGCCATTAGCCTAAGGCAGGGATCCCCAACCTTTTAGACCCGTGAGCCACATTCAAATGGAAAAAGTGTTGGGGAGCAACACAAGCATGGAAAAGGTTCCTGGGGGTACCAAATAAGAGCTATAATTGGCTACTTAATAGCCCCTATGGGTACTGGCAGCCTACAGAGGTTCTGTTTAGCATTATACTTGGTTTTTATGCAACCCAAACTTGCCTCCTTACGAGAAATTCAAAAATAAGCACCTGCTTTGAGGCCATGGGGAGCAACATCCAAGGGGTTGGTGAGCAACATGTTGCTTATGGGCCACTGGTTGGGGAACACTGGCCTAAGGTCTCCTCCAAACTATTATAAAACGGAGTTGGCGCTCATAAAAAACAAACTACCAAGTGTTGTAGATTATATCATTTAAGGTCTCCTCCAAACAGACTCCTGCTCATCTTTCTTCATCTTTAGTCAGCATCCTCCCTGTTGATCTGGGTATTTATAGAGTCAGCAGATGAGATGCTGTAGTTGCAGAGGGGACCAGTAGTAAAGGGACCCATTAAGGCCCTAATTAATAGGTCATTTTAATATATCTTGGAAGAATAGGTCAACTTACCAAGGGTTTCTGGCCATAATTGAATGTGCTCTGGGGTCCATTACTATCTAGTTAAGCCACTGATTGGGAGATACTTTGCAGTCAAGTCAAAGTTTGTTTGCTGCCTTGAATACCCTTGGAGAAATATCAGTAACAATATGATTAGCTTAGTTCCTAACTATATCTATACACGTACTGTAAATGGGAGTCTGCAGGCAACTAAATTGCACAAATATCTACCTCCAGTAATAGTGCGAATGGAATTTCCAATTGGACGCGAAACTACGAAACAATCAGTTGACTCAGTACTCCTGCAGGAACCCCGTCCCATCTATAATATTAATAATAAGGATAATATGAATTCATGTCTTACAAAAATAAAGTAATTTTATTCATATCCAAATGTCAGCACCTTGACTTGTGTGCAAATGATACTTTCAGAAATACATTCCCAGCTGCCAGAGTAGCTCTATTGCTAGATTGATTTTAGATACATTTCAGCATTGAGATAGGCAAAGTCTCCATTTTTTTTGCATTTCCTAATAAGCAGGGGCAAAGGGAAAACATTAAGCGGAATAACCTGAATCAATAAAGACACGTTCATGGGTAGGAAATATAGAGATTGATATAACACTTGACAGATTCTGACAACATAATCCTGTTGTTTGAGGACAAGCTCTGTAAAATATGCTGAGCGGCCATAATTCTGGCATATTTATGGATGAATTATACATGTTGTGACTAAAACCGGACAAGCTGGATGTAATTGTCCGTATTTATATTATCTTAAAATAGAAATATCATTATGATGGATCACACACTGGTTTCATGGTGTCACAGTGCATACACTGTATGTTTCAGGACATGACACCAAACTTAAACTGACCAACGCATTAAAAGCATAGTGTACTGAGAATAATACCTGTATTGTTTTGCCCTTCTTGAGTAGAAATGTAGATTGTTTATAAAGCTAGGCCAAGAGGTACTGGCACCCCAGGCAAGGAAGTCTGGATGTCTGCCCAATCAGCTCTATCCCCATGTGTACTCAGTGCACCAATGCTGGGCCCACCTACCAGTTGCACCCTAGGCACATAACTCTGCTGCCTACCCCTCATTAATACAGCACTGTCAAATTCTGTCAGAGAAATATTAATGGGGCGGCTGCAGGTCTTTTGCAATTTGCCTTCCGCATCCCAAATTACCCCTTGTTTCTGTCACACTCTGAAATTGTGGTGTTATTGTTTCAAAGCATTGAAATCCAGAGGTCTGTTACTTGTGTGTGATGTGTGATCTGAAGCAAAGGTCAATGGTCTGAATAGTTTTTCAAGGTACAGGTATGGGATCTCTTATCTGGAAACCCGTTATCCAGAAAGTTCCGAATTACGGGAAGGCCATTTTGCATAGACTCCATTATAAGCAAATACAGGTATAGGATCCGTTATCCAGAATGCTCGGGACCAAGGGTATTCCGGAAAAAGGGGTCTTTCCGTAATTTAAATCTCTATACCTTAAGTCTACTAAAAAATAAATAAAACATTAATTCAACCCAATAGGATTGTTTTGCCCCCAATAAGGATTATTTATATCTTAATTGGGATCATTTACAAGGTACTGTTTTATTACTATAGAGAAAAAGAAAATAATTTTTAAAATTCTGAATTATGTGATTAAAATGGAGTTTATGGGAGACGGGCTTTCCGTAATTTGGAGCTTTCTGGATAGTGGGTTTCTGGATAAGGGATCCCATACCTGTAATTCTAATTTTTAAAAATGTTTTCCTTTTTTTCTGTAATAATAAAAAAGTACCTTGTACCTGATCGCAACTAAGATATAATTACCCCTTATTGGGGGCAGAACAGTCCTATTGGGTTTATTTAATGGTTAAATGATTCCCTTTTCTCTGTAATAATAAAACAGTACCTGTACTTGATCCCAACTAAGATATAATTACCCCTTATTGGGGGCAGAACAGTCCTATTGGGTTTATTTCATGGTTAAATGATTCCCTTTTCTCTGTAATAATAAAACAGTACCTGTACTTGATCCCAACTAAGATATAATTACCCCTTATTGGGGGCAGAACAGCCCTATTGGGTTTATTTAATGGTTAAATGATTCCCTTTTCTCTGTAATAATAAAACAGTACCTGTACTTGATCCCAACTAAGATATAATTACCCCTTATTGGGGGCAGAACAGCCCTATTGGGTTTATTTAATGGTTAAATGATTCCCTTTTCTCTGTAATAATAAAACAGTACCTTGTACCTGATCGCAACTAAGATATAATTAATCCCTATTGGAGGCAAAACAAGCCTTTTATTTATTCAGTTCTTAAATGATTTTTAACAGACTTAAGTTATGGAGATCCAAATTACGGAAAGATCCCTTATCCGGAAAACCCCAGGTCCCGAGCATTCTGGATAACAGGTCCCATACCTGTACTTGAACTTTATATAATATTTGTTATTATATAATATTTGTTATTTCAAAGGTTATTTCTTTTTTACCATACTGTTCTGTGAGTGCCCTGCTTTATATGACATATATAAAGCAGGGCACATATATAATGTGTGTCTGCATTCTTCTATATTTAATGAATGTATGTTCAAAATGGTTTGTGAGTTGTGTTTTACAGCAGGCATCAATATAAAAGCCTGTCATTAGTTCCCCCCAAAAGCACAACATACTCTCCTAGGACAATACATTGATCAATGAAAATGAATAAGTAATTCTAATTGATGCCATGGGTTCTTTCAGCCGCATTGGTTTGCTGAGTTCAAGGAAACATTGTTTGTCTATATACTAGTCCTACCAGTATACAACAGTACTAATAGGGTTGCTTCAGGTCTCTGTGCTCAGAGACAGAGCACAGAGACCTGATGCAATTGATTTAATATGGAAGGTACCCTTTTTTTTTTTTTTGCAATTTGCACCCTGCCTTCTACATCCTAAATGGACCCTTGTTTTTCAAGATGGTCCCAAAATAGATTTCAAGTGTGAAAAGTCTTTTCCAATTTCATTTTCATTTTGTAACCCCATTTGATAAATTATTGTAAGATCCTGGTTTGTTATAAAGTTAATCTAAAGGGCTGTATAGCTTGCTGGTGCTATACAAATAGAAGATAATGATAAACTAGGCAGCACCCATTAAGAGAAGAGCAAAACAAGCAGTCTGGTATGTGTTTCAGGGTATTCTGTTGTTAACGTGCTCAGCTCCCCTTGATTCTTCTCCCCTTCCTACATCAACCTCAGTGACATATTTCAAACCAGTTACTACTCCTGTACTCCCCCTTATCATCATTATTTATAAATATAGGTGTGTGGGAATGTCAGAGACTTTAGATTATAAGCTCCAATGGCACCGGAACTGATGAACAATGTATATATAACAAAATATATATAATAAATGTTAATGAATTTAAAAAGAAGAGCAAATATGGGCAGGCCATAGAGATCCCCTATCCGTCTCCAGGGAGGCAGGTCATAGAGACCCCCATACATCTCCAGGCCTGATTTAATAGTGAAACAGCCATTCCCAGTGATAATTCACTGCCTCTGGAACCAGCAAACCTGTTTAGTAGAGAAGTGGAATCTAAATTCCCATCACTAATTGCTAAATTGCATTGATATTCTTATTGTCTTTAGTAACAAATGAATATATTTTGCATTACTCAACAGTTTGGTGACTGTTCTCTGGATATGTCAGTTCTTGATATCTAAACATTAAGAAGCCAACTGAGGGTGAGTAGCCACATCTGATCCTCATTTAGCACTGTCAGACACCATTCCATTTCTGCAAAATGCCTCCATTTTCATCCCAACTCCCAGTGAAATTAAGGGTACAACTTGCAAATTTCAACAAGCAGCTCATATTCCAGCGAGCTCAAGACGTACGTGTTTTTAATTAAGGACCCCTTCCACATCAAGATGTTTATGTAAGAGTGCTTCAACCTGTGAGTGCAGATCGCAGTGGGAATGAACTTCTTTGTTGGCTGCACAACGCATTGCTGTATTAAAATATAGAGAAAGATTGAAAAGGAAAAGCGAGAGAAAGAAAAATTATAGAAAGAGATGGATAATTAGATTGATGATATTCTGGAATTAGACTGGGGAGTCCTGGAACTCCAAGAAGATTTCTAAAGTCCTCATATTTTACAATAGTGGCTACATTATTTTTTAATAATACTCAGGTTTTTATAAATTATGTGACCCAGTTGGCAACACCAAGGGGCACATTTACTAATCCACGAATGTCCGAAAAGTGTCCGAATTAGTTTTTTTCGCAATGATCGGTATTTTGCGACTTTTTCGCGAATTGTCGACAAAGTTGTAAAGGCTATGCAAAAGTTGCAACAATTCACGAAAGTCATAATGGCTATGCAAAAGTCGCGACAATTCACGAAAGTCATAATGGCTATGAAAAAGTTGCGACAATTCACGAAAGTCATAATGGCTATGAAAAAGTCGCGACAATTCGCGCAAGTCGTAACGGCTACGAAAAAGTTGCGACGGTGATGAAAAAATCGCAAAAAATACAAAAAAGTCGCAAAATGTTCGTTTACAATCCGATTTTTTCCCATTCGGGATTCGGATTCGTGGATTAGTTAATCAGCCCCTAAGAGTCAATTATAACTAAAGACATCATAAAGCAGCATTTAAAAGATTATATTTTTATATTTGACAGCTTACTCATGGATCTTGTGTATACACACAGCGCCCTTGACCAAGTTTCTCAAGTTACAGACAAACAAAACCCACTCCAAAATTGTGGTCTTTCTATTTCAAAGCTCTGAAATTCAAAATTCTATTGCTTTTTAATGTGCGATCCCAAGCTAAGGTCAATGGTCTGAATCGTTTTTTAATATATATATTTGTGCATTCTTCTATATTTAATGAATGTTTATGACTTGTGTTTCACAGCAGGTATCAAACCTTTTTTTTAGGTACCCCCCAAAAGCACAACATTGTCTCATAGGACAATAAATGGATCAATAAATGGATAAGGAATTCTAACTGATGCCATGGATTGCTTCAGCCTCACTGGTTTGCTGAGTTCATGGAAACTTGCTTTGCCTTTAGGGTAAACTTAAAAACTTATGGTCTATGTCAATATAGTAGCCCTACCTACTACAGTATAGATTTTTTTTATGATACTGATCTACATTTAGATTTGTTTTCTGTAACAAATAATAAGTGCTAATCTGAATCAATAAATTCATCTGGGGCCTTGCGCAAGTTGGTAAAACAGTTTGGAATAAATCAATGCTTTGGGTAAATGATGACAGTTCATGCTTAAAAAATGGGTTCATTTAATGTAGGTATTGTATTTATATAAAAATATATAAGGATATTAAATCACCTCAAATGTCATTACCATATAAAACCACAAGGCCAAAGGCCATGGAATTCCAAGGGGACTTCTAATATCCTCGTATTTTACAACAGGGGTTACATTATTTATTATAATACACAATGTGTCGTGACACATATAACACCACTAAGCACTGATGACATCACTAATATATATATATAATGTTACTGATTTCACCCAACCTCATTGCACAGTGGAGCCAATTTACTAAAGGAGGCAGAAAATGAGCATTAACCATCTATTCATTTTTCATTAGGACAATGAATTCCAGTTGGCTGTTATAGTTTAATAGTCCAATGTTGGAAAATTATTCTCAAAAACTTTAAAAAAGAACCCATCAAACTGAACAAGTCAAATCATGACCTCATATCTGATTTTAGTTTTCTTCGTTTTGTTTGGAATATTCCTTCATCTATCTTTAGCCTGGGTTTATCTACTTTTCCCTGAGAGAATTAATAATACACAAGTCAAAGTTCTCTATCAGAACTTTGGCCCCTGAGTTTCCTGGCAGACCCAGCCAATTGAAACCCCCCCTCAATCCATTCCTGTCCAGCAGCAGAACTCTGCTTCCAGTAGAGGGTGCAAGGCTTCAGGTATTAGAATAGCAGAGTTGGAGTGCCAAATGTCCCTAGGGTCAAATCAAGCACTGGGCTGTAATCTTTACATATAGGGGTTGTGTCCCAATTTCTGATCCCCTCCTTATTTTGTAAGGAGCAGGGCAGAGAAAGGTCCACAGTGTACTTATCCTAAAGGTTCATTAGATCACATTCCAAAACTTCACGTGATAGCTACATGATGGAGCGTATTTAAGGGTACTGTATATTTGTCAAAGGGATAAAAGAAAAATCACAATGAAAAGAAGATGGAGAAAAAATAATCAAAGGTCCATATATTTTGATTATTGATTTTTCTTCTCTTTGCAAAAATAAACCCAATGTATATATTGGAAGCTTTCTCAGATCACTGCAGAGAAAACAAGGCATTATTAAGAGGCAGAATTGCATCTCTTACTGTCAGACTTTGTCCATTTAAAGTGCCTTTGTAACATCTCATCTTCAAGCAGAACTGTGCTTATTACAGTAGTGACCCCTTTCATCTAGGCAAACCCTTTAAATGTTAAGCCCACTTAACCACTAGCGCACGCACCCTCTTCTGCCTTCCTGTAATGGGTTAATAAACACTATAGGAGCCCTCTAGGACATGATAAGGATCTTAGGGCTGGCCAGCATAGGCAAGGCTAAAACTACAGTCTGAGTAAGAAATACCTTCAGAGATGCTTCAAAGTAATAAAGTAAATATTTCCATTTGGCAGATCTGTATGTAAAATAAGAAAAAGCTATAGTGGTCCCTTAATAGGATATCTTGCTGACTTTACCCCCTGCAGACTGGCATTATATACTACACAGTGGTGTAACTATAGAGGAAGCAGACACCGCAGTCATGGGACACTTCTTAAAACCAGTCCAGTTAGACTAGAGGTTAGACGCAATCTTTTAGCCAATTTAGTGTGTAGTGTTATAATCTGCAATATGATCCCTTGACAGACTTACACCACTACAGGCGTCAAGCTTGCAGGTCTATAATTATCTGACTGAGACAGTATATATCTTTTAGAAAAAACAAATCCAATTGGCTTTCCACCAGCTCATTAGCAGCATACCAGAAAATTAAAAACAATCTCTGGCTATATTGTAATAAGGTGGCAACCTGGGCCACCCCAATATGCCTGTACTGAAGCCAAATGGTGAAGTGAGGATATGTGCTGACTATGAATGCACAACGAGGCATTACAGGAACATCCATATCGAATTCCTGCTGTCAATCAAATTCTCTGCACCTTGGCTAAAGGAAAGTTATTTGCCAAACTTGATTTAGCGCAAGCATACCAGCAGTTGCCTGTGGATGATGCAGCTGCTGATGCACAAACATTTATCACACACAAGGGAGCATTTAAACCTACTTGTTTGCAATTGGAGTTTGCATTGCCCCAGGTGTGTTCCAGAAACTGATGGATGACCTCCTTTCCTACCTGCCAGGGGGGAGCCATATTTTGATGATGACTTATTGCAGAAGACTCAATGGAATCATTAACTGTGAGGGTAAGAGCAGTATTACAGTCATTTGTAGCTGCAGGGTAAAAACTTTAGAAAGAAAAATGTGTTCCTAGGATACAAAGTTGATGCAAACGGGATACATCCAACAGATGCAAAAGTATAAGCCAATCATGAAGCACCAGTTTCCAAAAATAAACAGGAGCTGCAAGCATTTGTTGGGCAAATACATTTCTACCATTCCTTCTTGAAAGGCAAAGCTACTGTTGCTGAGCCACTGTAAAGGCTACTGGACAAAAATGAAAGTGGTCAGCCCTGCATGACTAGGCATTCAATGATGCCAGGAGACTTTAATCATCAATATGATTTGCAGAAACTTGTTAACCTTACATTTGATGCTTCTCCCTGTAGGCTGTTTAAGTCCTACTGTAAGTGGCGGTCTTGTGGCTCCCATTGAATTACTATTCAAGTGTTGTGGAATCTGCACAATTGTGTCAGATAATAGAGCACATTTTACATCAGCAGACTTTAGAGCATTATGGAAAGTAAAAACAACAGCACCATTTTATCCATCTTCAACTGGGCAAGCCAAGCGTATGGTTCAGACTACAAAGGATTCATTAAAAAGGATAATTGATGGTGACTGGAATTATAGACTAGCAAAATTATTGTTGTAACAACATGTAACCCCTTCTGCTAGCGCTGGCTGCAGTCCTGCAGAACTTTTGATGAATAGACGGCTTATAACCTGTTTGGACAGACTGCATCCCGACTTGGCTTCGGACTTACAAAATAAGCAGGAAGATCAATTTCATAAAAACGCCCAGGCCTCCACAGTGGGGATGTTTGAAACAGGCAATAATGTGTAATTATGCACTGGGAACAAAATGGATACCAGCAGTTACTGTTTAAGCCACGGGTCTCTTACAAGGTTAAGACTGCTGATGGCCATGTTATTCAAATGTTGATCAGCTGCAGAGCAGACTATGGGACAATGTTTGTTCAAACACTGAAGGTAACCATGGACAACATGGGTTGCAAGGTGACCTAACTCCTCTAGCTTTCCCAGAAGAAGGAATACCTGAGGCCATTCCACAAGATGAGGCCCTGCTGGAGCAGCCCAGAAGGGTCATTCACTGCCCCACTACCTAGAGGACTATGTTATCTAGGAGGGAAGAGGTGTTGTATATTGAGTATTAATGTGAGTATTAATGTGAGTATTAATGTCACTAGATGTATGTATGTATGTATAATTTTATTTATAAAGCGCCACAAGGGTACGCAGCGCTGTACAATCTTAAAATATACAGAATTACACACAGGGAGGACAAGTGTTATCATAAATACAATAAATAAGTATAAATACACAGGGAGTAAGTGCCATGTGGTATGAGACACAGTAGGAAGGAGGTCCTTGCCCCGTAGAGCTTACAGACTGTAAGTGGTTGGGTAACATACAGGCACAAATTGGAAGATAAGAGTGCACCAGTTATGGGCATTTGCCCTTAAGTGCAGGACTGGGCAAAATAATGTTTTAGTGTATTTAGTATTTAGTGTTTAGATGGTGCTATTACATGTAAACTTGCTATGTGTCATTCTGTTCTGTTGGAAATTCCTCTCTCTGTTATCTGTCTGTCTATCTTTTCCTTCCTCTCAACTTGTTGGCAGTTCGGCCATGTTTTTCCCTAAGTAAAAGCTGTTCCACTACCAGCTGCGGTGAGCCTCTTCTGTTCTAACACCGGGGTGCAGAAGATAATACTAGCTTACTCTAATCTCAACCACCCACATGGCCAACTATTAGCACTTCGCAATACAAACTGGGAGCCATAACTTGACCAAAAACTTCTCTATTTGTACAATCCAGTGATAGATATTAGACAGACCACAAATACCACTCTTAAGGATGTGATTTTAGTGCTGCCAGTAGCGAGCCACCCACTTCTACAAAGAGTCATTTTGCATTTCCAGACCCTTTTACGGAGGAATATTTATACAGTGCCGTCTTCTCCATGGGGCTTTACAACTTCAGTCAACACTAAGCACCCTAGTGGAGTGTCCTCAGTCTTACTATTCCTGTTGTTTGTGTTACATGCTAGCACTACATGAAACATACCCCATATGGATGTATGCATAATGTAAGCAATCCAGCTTTGATTAGAGACCTTCCCCTGTGTTTAGAAACCAGCTGCTCAGATCACCACCACTTCTATCCCAGATATAAAAATATAAAGTCAATAAATGGCAAAAGACTAAACCAAATGGAACAGCCTTTATGGAAACCTTTTTCCTCTTCGGATAAGTCCTGAAAATGACTGTTCCAGGACAGACAAGTATTGATGGTTTCCAGAGTATCAGTTTTCTGCTGGCCAGTTCACATAAAAATGATTACAAAGATGTCTATGACAAGAATCATCTGGCCCAGGGACTGCTATTAACTAATATAGACCTTAGCATAATAGAAATATTAATTAGCGGGTGGCTTTGTGTGCCAAAAGGACAGAAAAGTAGGTCATTTCATATTGGCAGATGATCTGTTGTAGTCTTGCTGTAAATTACAGCGTGGTTATCAGTTGAAGCACATTAAGTGCATAATGTAGAAATAATAAATATATACCCTCTTTTTGAATCTACAGATAAGACTGGGAGTATGTTTTACATTATGTGATTTACCCAAGGTGTGACAGAATAAAAGGAAAGGAAGAAAATGTGTAAAATTCAATATGCCAGGTCTTCCAGCCGAGGCAAAGGTACTGACCGCAAATGCATTATCTGCGGCATGACATGCTTTCTAATGTACCAAATTATTATAGATAACCATATACAAATTCTCCAGATATCCAGTTCTAAAGCATATTTTCTTTAGGATGAAAAATGGCAATTCTTTCTCCGTGATGAAAGCCCTTTCAAAGGCACAAATGAAGGCAATTTCCATGCTAGTTTTCATGGAAAAGTTTACCTTTTATTCATAATAACTTGCCCGCTCCTTTTATCTTACATTGTTAAATGCTATTATCTGGGGCCAAAAGAAGATGCTATAGTATTTATCTTAAAAAACATACATGAGTAGATTTTTGTATTAATTAAATAAGGGTAAAAGCTGCTTGGGTTAGCCTGAAATGTGGGTTCTATAGAATAAAGTGGCCCCACCCTGTGTCACAGGGGGCTCAATTAGACCCATCAAATGAATGCGATTTGACCATCTGCAGGGATATTCCCAAAACTACTGTATTTTACACTTTAGTTGTAATCCATAGGTATCAGTCAACAAGGAACTTTTTAAATGGGATCTATGGATTACAGACCATAAGACAGTATACAAACCCAAAATGATTGTGCCCCCCTGTTGGTAGCAACAAGATCAAGGAAAACCCTGCTTGTTTAGTGGCCACATCATTGGTATTAATGCAACTGACATATCACAGCCCCAGTCCCTTCCCAGAGGCTATTATCCCACTGCTACTATAGGCACCATCTCTTCCTACTATACCTGCTATCCCACAGCCCCAGTCCCTTCCCAGAGGCTATTATCCCCCCACTGCTACTATAGGCACCATCTCTCCCTACTATACCTGCTATCCCACAGCCACAGTCCCTTCCCAGAGGCTATTATCCCACTGCTACTATAGGCACCATCTCTCCCTACTATACCTGCTATCCCACAGCCACAGTCCCTTCCCAGAGGCTATTATCCCCCCACTGCTACTATAGGCACCATCTCTCCCTACTATACCTGCTATCCCACAGCCACAGTCCCTTCCCAGAGGCTATTATCCCCCCACTGCTACTATTGACACCAACTCTCTCTACTATACCTGCTATCCCACAGCCCCAGTCCATTCCCAGAGGCTATTATCCCCCACTGCTACTATTGACACCAACTCTCTCTACTATACCTGCTATCCCACAGCCCCAGTCCCTTCCCAGAGGCTATTATCCCCCCACTGCTACTATAGGCACCATCTCTCCCTACTATACCTGCTATCTCACAGCCCCAGTCCCTTCCCAGAGGCTATTATCCCCCCACTGCTACTATAGGCACCATCTCTCCCTACTATACCTGCTATCCCACAGCCCCAGTCCCTTCCCAGAGGCTATTATCCCGCCACTGCTACTATAGGCACCATCTCTCCCTACCATACCTGCTATCCCACAGCCCCAGTCCCTTCCCAGAGGCTATTATCCCGCCACTGCTACTATAGGCACCATCTCTCCCTACCATACCTGCTATCCCACAGCCCCAGTCCCTTCCCAGAGGCTATTATCCCCCCACTGCTACTATAGGCACCATCTCTCCCTACTATACCTGCTATCTCACAGCCACAGTCCCTTCCCAGAGGCTATTATCCCCCCACTGCTACTATAGGCACCATCTCTCCCTACTATACCTGCTATCTCACAGCCACAGTCCCTTCCCAGAGGCTATTATCCCCCCACTGCTACTATAGGCACCATCTCTCCCTACTATACCTGCTATCTCACAGCCACAGTCCCTTCCCAGAGGCTATTATCCCCCCACTGCTACTATAGGCACCATCTCTCCCTACTATACCTGCTATCCCACAGCCCCAGTCCCTTCCCAGAGGCTATTATCCCCCCACTGCTACTATAGGCACCATCTCTCCCTACTATACCTGCTATCCCACAGCCCCAGTCCCTTCCCAGAGGCTATTATCCCCCCACTGCTACTATAGGCACCATCTCTCCCTACTATACCTGCTATCTCACAGCCCCAGTCCCTTCCCAGAGGCTATTATCCCCCCACTGCTACTATAGGCACCATCTCTCCCTACTATACCTGCTATCCCACAGCCCCAGTCCCTTCCCAGAGGCTATTATCCCGCCACTGCTACTATAGGCACCATCTCTCCCTACCATACCTGCTATCCCACAGCCCCAGTCCCTTCCCAGAGGCTATTATCCCCCCACTGCTACTATAGGCACCATCTCTCCCTACTATACCTGCTATCTCACAGCCACAGTCCCTTCCCAGAGGCTATTATCCCCCCACTGCTACTATAGGCACCATCTCTCCCTACTATACCTGCTATCTCACAGCCACAGTCCCTTCCCAGAGGCTATTATCCCCCCACTGCTACTATAGGCACCATCTCTCCCTACTATACCTGCTATCTCACAGCCACAGTCCCTTCCCAGAGGCTATTATCCCCCCACTGCTACTATAGGCACCATCTCTCCCTACTATACCTGCTATCCCACAGCCCCAGTCCCTTCCCAGAGGCTATTATCCCCCCACTGCTACTATAGGCACCATCTCTCCCTACTATACCTGCTATCCCACAGCCCCAGTCCCTTCCCAGAGGCTATTATCCCCCCACTGCTACTATAGGCACCATCTCACACTACTAGCTACAATCTCTTCCCACTTCAGTTTTTGGCAGTGCCTGCATGGTTATCGGGTTATATGTGATGCAAATGACTTAGCTTGTTAATGTTCTTAAATACAGTTTAAAGTTGTTACAACTTGTAGTTTAGGTTTAAAGGCCACCTAAGGGAAATGAGGACACTGTTTACAATTAAAGCAGCTGAACTGTGTAGAAACTGAGGCTTGGTTATTGAACGTCTCTGGCTACAGTGCTGAGATTTTACCTGTAAATTATTAATCTGTGTTCACGATATCTTATCTGTGGCTGCACATGAAGAAATCTTTTTGTGGGTATATCACCTGGGAAATGAAAACTTTACCTGTCTCATTAAGGTTTAACTTGAGTGTCCCACACAAACAGAGCAATTAGTGGCTCTAGACTGATTGAGCAAAGCAAACTTTGGATAGTAGCTAACATCATGTTCTGTTTTGCAGTCATCCTTTATCTTATAGATAACACTGACTTTATCTGGAATGTTTGACTAGCATACCGTTGCAATGTTTAGCATTAGTCTGGTTTGTTAAGGGCTCTGGTACACGGGGAGATTAGTCGCCCGCGGCAAAACTCCCTGTTCGCGGGCGACTAATCTCCCCGAGTTGCCTTCCCCCTGCCATCCCACCGGCGAACATGTAAGTCGCCGGCGGGATGGCAGACGCGGCGGCGCGATTTCGCGCAAATCGCCGAAAAAGACTTGCGAGGCTTTTTCGGCGATTTCCCGAAATCGCCCCGCCGCGTCTGCCATCCCGCCGGCGACTTACATGTTCGCCGGTGGGATGGCAGGGGGAAGGCAACTCGGGGAGATTAGTCGCCCGCGAGCAGGGAGTTTTGCCGCGGGCGACTAATCTCCCCGTGTACCAGAGCCCTTAGGGCTTGGCACACGGGGAGATTAGTCGCCCGCGACAAAACTCCCTGTTCGCGGGCGACTAATCTCCCCAAGTTGCCTTCACCTGCCATCCCACCGGCGAACATGTAAGTCGCCGGCGGGATGGCACACGCGGCGGCGCGATTTCGGGAAATCGCCGAAAAAGACTCGCGAGGATTTTTCGCAGATTTCCCGAAATCGCGCCACCTCATGTGCCATCCCACCCGACTTACATTGTCGCCGGTGGGATGGCAGGTGAAGGCAACTCAGGGAGATTAGTCGCCCGCGAACAGGGAGTTTTGTCGCGGGCGACTAATCTCCCCATGTGCCAGAGCCCTAAAAGGTTAAGTTTTAACCACCTGCGGGTCAGTATAAAAATGCCAACCGATCCGACAATTCCCTTTATAAAGCATTGTACTGTTGTACTGTATTGTACTGATATCTATGAAGTGTCATTATTGTATTTACATTGTATTTACTACGATTGCTATATGCTAAACATTTGCCCTTGCACAGTGCTGGGTAAATGCAAAGGGGTTGTGCCCACCAGAGCAGCATTACAAAGAGCTAATTGTAGGCAAAGACATGGTGCCTTTCTCTGAATTAGTAAATTCATATTACCTGGCCACTTTACATCCATTTTATACCCCCTTGGTATTTGTGTAAAGTAAATATTGATGTGTTTGGAGTTAGCCATTTCATCTCTTCTAGGGAAAACATATCTTGGGAAATTCATAAGATAACTGGAATAAATATAGATGCTGATATAACGTTGGAGTACTACTCAAACTATCAGAATGAATAACCGAAATGAGCTTGATAATGTGAATGGAAGTGCTTTTGTCTTTCTAATAACACCCAGGAAAACTTTATATAAAAGTCTGGACCCTTTGGGTGGTGTTTCTGGAATCGGATCTAATTTACCAGATATTAATCAGAATAGGAGCATTATACATGGGCTATAACATACCAAGCACACCCCTAAATATAAGGACAGGGGTTTTCTAAACTCATTTAATAAAAGCTATGTTACACTCTCTAAATTTACCCTTATCTGTTGACTTATATATTTACTCAACATAAATACATTTAGGGCTCTGGCACACGGGGGAGATTAGTCGCCCGCGATTAACTCGGCGATTTCGCGCAAATCGCCCCGCCGCGTCTGCCATCCCGCCGGCGACTTACATGTTCGCCGGTGGGATGGCAGGGGTAGGCAACTCGGGGAGATTAGTCGCCCACGAACAGGGAGTTAATCGCGGGCGACTAATCTCCCCCGTGTGCCAGAGCCCTTACTCTGCATCAGCTACGTTGTGTGATGTATATTTTTCTGGATAACTATTTTGAAAGAAAGGCACATTTAAACAAAAGTTTAAATAAAGAATAAATACAAAATCCAGACAAATCTAAACATTTTTTAGCTAATTTTCCTAGGTTATAATTGCCATTGCCTAAGGCTATCCAGCTATAGCCTTCCTACCATTTCTCAAAGCCCTACTATTATATTAGAATGTCATTACAAGAGGCTACCAAGGGGCAATGGCTAGTGAATCGCGGTGGTCTAAAGTTGGAGCTCATGTAAGTGGGGCAGTAAATGGAATACTTCACAGTAGGCACAGTAGTGCCACACCACACATTGCAAGACAACACAAGATAACACATCAAGAGGCCAGGGGCAAAAGATTTAGGGCTCTGGCACACGGGGAGATTAGTCACCCACGACAAATCTCCCTGTTCGCGGGCAACTAATCTCCCCGAGTTGCCATCACCTGCCATCCCACCGGCAAAAATGTAAGTCGCCGATGGGATGGCACACGCGGTGGCGTGATTTCGGCAAATCGCCGAAGTTGCCTAGCGAGGCTTTCTGGATTAAGGATTCTGGAACAAGGGGTGATTTCTAGTGTTTTGTCTCTAAAGCAATTTGTAGTTATGTGGGTACTCCCCCTGCCATTTACACTACTCTTTGTAACTTTCCAGATTTATACTTTTTTATTGCAGTTTTTAGCCTCCCTGTTTTACTAGTATTGTACCATAAAAAATTGTCTAAGTGTAGCACTATATAAACAAGGATATACATATAAACACCCATGCATGACCCATGCTTAGAGGGCAGAGACTTCAAGGACCACTTATCCTGCATCTTGCATAGATCTAGATTATCACATGTAACTATATGTAAGTCTTTGAATTTATGTTTGCCCACTGGTTACTGCGCAACCTGACTCAAAACAATAGGTTGGGAAAGTAATAGGTTGGGATGAGTTATTAACAGTTCTTAAGTTGTACAAAAAGGAAAGTGCCTGTGAATGTCTGCAGGTATCTACCACAATAAAGGGAAGGCTGGCATAAAGTTCTGTAATGTTCTGCCTTAGCAGGGGTAAGTAGGCTCTTCTTCTGACTGAGTACCAGACCCTGGACTTCCCCTGATTCTTCTAGACTTTGTAGAGATATACGGAGTCCAACTGTGGTCCTCTATGTCTACAAACAAAGTAAAGTATAAATATATGAAAGTATTGTGTGATACGTTACACCTTCCTAAGCGCACTTTAGAAGCCAGACAGTAATTATACACTTGAGCATGTTGTGGGACTAATAATGATAATTTCATGTGCGTTTCTTGCAAATGCTAATTTCAAGTGTCTCCACAGAATCTCTATAAATCCTCCCGCATCAGAGAACATGGCCGGCAGTGTTGAGTCAGAGTCGTCTGAAGCCCTGAAGCACAAGCATCTAAACCACAAGCAGAAGTGTATTCACCTGGCACCTTCTTGTCTGAGGGGAACAAAAGTGTCCAGTGGCAATGAATCAGAGAGACAGCCATAATAAGTGTGGAATAATCACCAAGAAAGAACATGCAGATTACTAGTTAGAAAATATATATATATATGTGTGTGTACAAATTATATATTACATGCCCATTTTAAACACATTAATTAATATACATTACATGGAACTATTACTTTTAGCTCCCTACTTTCTATCACACTTCTCTCATTTGCCTATACCACAAGGATGCTGTACTCCAGCCCAATGCTATTCCTAATGTCTCACACTCAGTTAACTTCAATTCCTGTAGACAAAAGGTGGCCATACACATGCAGATTTCAGCTGCCAATTCGGGTCCTTCAGACTTACCTGCCTGTGTATGGGCACTGAGAATGGGCCAGATCTCAATCGGGCAGGTTTGATTTTCCATCTGACCATGGACCACATTCCCTTGCTGATGCAGTACTTGGTCCAGTTGTTTATATGTCCACTGTATTAATTTGATTGTTTGACCCTAGGGCCAAAATGATCGAATTAGCCCTATCTCGCCCACCTTAGGTGGGTATATAAGGAGAAGATCTGCTCTTTTGCGGTCTCGCCGAGCAAGCAGATCTTACAGTGCATGGCCACCTAAATACTAGTCTGCATTTATCTTTGATGCATAAGATATTGGTGATATTAATCATATCATTCAGATATCATAAAACAAAGTCATTTTTATTTTTTTCAGTTCTCATATCATTATTCAGTCAATATCACCCATTAGCAGTTGCCCATCTTACCCACCAATATTTAGTCTGGCTTCCATTGCTCTCAGCCACCTTCAATATTCAATAAGATATTGTAAACGACAGCACATACATAAATTGAAAACATAAACATAAAGCAAAAAACATAAATTGGTGCAGACTCATATAACCCCTGCCTAAATTAAGTCTCACTTACTTTCTCGTTAAAGTCTATGACATAAACCTATCCTTACGCCACCCACTCCGGCACATCTACTCTGGACATCCACACAGAAGCACTGATGGATCTGTTATTATTTCCCTTCTGCCTAGTGAAACCACCAGGCTGCATTGTGCATAACCAGTCACAGAAATGCATCACAGACTAGGCCTGGGGACATGTGTAAGAACATATTATCTGCAGCTCTAGGAGAACTTGCTGGGGCACATTATTAGCTCACAGTTTGGCTACTGACTAGACACAGGATTTCTAGAAGGCTCTCTCCTATATCTTCTACCTTTTTACCAACAACTAAACATATGGTCCAGGAATCTATATCTCCCTATCATGAAGTCAGAGTATCACTGTAGGATATCTATGGAACAGAAAGTACATTTTTGCCCAAGGTCACAGGACAGGCCTGTTTTGCCACTGGTCCACTGAAATCTGACAAGATGGTAGAGCATATTGTATGGCCAAGGTATTTCATGACACTTGGTTAGATTGATCTCTGTTTTAACTGGCTCACCTCTCTCCAACCAAGGAACTGTATTGAGTTCAGCACTTACATGCTTACTGAGTACAGGTATGGGATCTATTATCCAGAATGCTTGGACCTGGGGTTTTCTGAATTAGGGGTCTTTCCCTTATTTGAATTACGTTACCTTAAGTCTATTAAAAAAATATTTAAGCATTAATTAAACCCAGTAAGACTATTTTGCCTCCAGTGTAGATGAATTCTATCTTAGTTGGGGTCAAGTACAGGTACTGCTTTATTATTACAGAGAAAAGGGAATCATTTAACCATTAAATAAACCCAATAGGGCTGTTCTGCCCCCAATAAGGGGTAATTATATCTTAGATGGGATCAAGTACAGGTACTGTTTTATTTTTACAGAGAAAAGGGAATCATTTAACCATTAAATAAACCCAATAGGGCTGTTCTGCCCCCAATAAGGGGTAATTATATCTTAGATGGGATCAAGTACAGGTACTGTTTTATTATTACAGAGAAAAGGGAATCATTTAACCATTAAATAAACCCAATAGGACTGTTCTGCCCCCAATAAGGGGTAATTATATCTTAGATGGGATCAAGTACAGGTACTGTTTTATTATTACAGAGAAAAGGGAATCATTTAACCATTAAATAAACCCAATAGGGCTGTTCTGCCCCCAATAAGGGGTAATTATATCTTAGTTGGGATCAAGTACAGGTACTGTTTTATTTTTACAGAGAAAAGGGAATCATTTAACCATTAAATAAACCCAATAGGGCTGTTCTGCCCCCAATAAGGGGTAATTATATCTTAGTTGGGATCAAGTACAGGTACTGTTTTATTATTACAGAGAAAAGGGAATCATTTAACCATTAAATAAACCCAATAGGGCTGTTCTGCCCCCAATAAGGGGTAATTATATCTTAGTTGGGATCAAGTACAAGTACTGTTTTATTATTACAGAGAAAAGGAAAAAACATTTTTAAATTCTGAATTATTTGATTAAAATGGAGTCTATGAGAGATGGCCTTTCCTTAATTCAGAGCTTTCTGTATAACGGGTTTCTGGATAACGGATCCCATTCCTGTATAGCTTAATAGGAACTTATTTTTCTGCCTTGTCAAATGTATGACAAAGAACAAGCTTCAAAAATATTTCATTAATTGCTCATAATTCTATTACATCAAGACCTGATATCTGAAACCAAGACTAATTTGAATAAGCTGGCACTGGTAATTAAACTGCAGTTTTTACAATAAGTATGTTGCACCATACAGCTATAGCACAAAGAGCCTATTCTTCTGCAAGCAAAGGGTTAACGAAGCAAAGGAAATAAAGAGGTTTTTCCCAGCCATCTCCGATCTGGTTGCTGGTTCTTATGTTTCCTTATGTTTGTAAGGGGCTTGAAATGCTATGAACCGGTCACATCCCTTCACATAACACAAATAGACTGACCCAAAAAAAAAAAAAGGAGAACCTCAAGAGAAATGGAGGTCTGCGTAAGAATCATTTGATACCCTTCCCAGCTCAAGCACACTTGGAATTCACTTTGTATGACTCCATTTTGTTCTGGCTCTTTATTTTCCTTTTCAGTCTAATACAGGTTTTGACACATGCAGTAAGGAGAAATAATGGAAGGGGGAATTTTTTTTTTTAACTTTGCAATCAATTCCATTGTCTCCCTTCTAAAATTGTGCAGCTGCTCAAACATAACCAAAGGAAGAATGTACACAAGTGATGTTAGGTGAGCTTCTGTCGTCATTCATGCATCTCTCCCTCCCCCAGTCACAAAGGACAAGCAAAAGAGTGTGGGGGGATTATGAAAGAAAAGAAACAAAAGGGCTGACATCTAAGTCTCCTTTCTAGTATTCTGTATCCGTTGGTTTAGATGTGTTCCAAGGGCCATACACAGTAGGGTAACCTTTGCTGGAAACCAAAGGCAGTCACAAACATTTTCCTCATCTAACAACACATACTGAGAGTGATAAATTGATCAGTTATCTACAGGATCATTATTTCAGCAAATTGTATATTATATCCTTATAAACAGAGCGTTGTTACATCAGAACATGCCAATTATACATGGCCCTGGAGTCAGAAGAACCTGTGAAGGGTAATGGGCTTCCTTTGCCTTTGTGCTATGGATAAGGTGGGGGGGTAATATAGCAGCATTACAGTGCAGTGGGAAGCAGTAGGAGTGAAACATGCTGGATATTGCATCTGACCATGAAGGTGCAGGGAGTCATGAATGAGAGGCAAGATATTATGGGGGAACTAGTGGTACATTTCAGTGAGGGGATCGAAATGCGGCTGGTACTGAGAGTTGTGTATAGTAGGTGTGGGAGATGTTTATAAGAACTTACAGAGATTGTTCTGTCTCTCTGTCCCTCAGTGGACCTTGCTTTCCTGCCACATTTGGGTCAGTCAGAATTAAAAGAACCAGTAACCAGTATGTTTTTGGCTGTGGGTGCACCCAGAGAAAATCCAAGAAACTGGAGTCAGATAGTTTCCTGGTCAGAATCAAACCCACAACCACACCACTGCAACACGGCAAGATTAACCACTACCCTACTGTGCCAAACCATCATACTTGTACAAAAATATCTGGTATAGTCCAATGGTATACCTATAGAACTGCACCAACACATCCAGATACAGCCTGTACACTAAAATAAGCCTTTTGGAAAAAGGAAGACTAGCCTAAATAAAGCTGTAGTTACAGTACAACGGCCTTTTTATGAGAAGCATCATTATTAATAATTCCTGTAACAAGCAGGATCGCACATAGGGTTTATGTGGACTATTAAGTTTCTTTGACCCCCCCCAAGACCCAACCAGGAGAGGATGGACAACTGTATATATAGGAACTGCTTCATTGGAGAACTTACGACCCAATTCTACTTTGTTCTTAAATACATGTCACCTTACTTTAGTTCTAGTGTTTCCTAAATCAAGGCTGTGTTATCATTCCCTTTCTGTTACTTTAATCGTTATATTGTATATATTGAGAGAGACTGAACTTTTTACTTAAGTTACTTCATCGCTGAAGGATCTTCTCTAATGGCCAACTGATAATGTTCTTTCCATGACCTCCTTCAACTGTTCACCATGAAAAAAGCAAGTAACACATAAAAAAAAGCCCCTTGGGAAGAGCATTGGGGAAGCATCTTTCAGGATTAAATGTAATATAGATACTTCATCACATGACATCCCAATTTATTTATGGCTTTTTGTAATATAATAAAGAAGGGAATAAAGTGAAACATGTGAATGAACATCCATGATTTGCTTGTACTAATGACCCCTAGTATAAAACCAAGGAAAAAATAATATAAGGAAAATATGTTAACACTTATAACACATATATACATATATTTGCAAGGATAATTTTGCCATAAAATTGCTACACTGTGATGTTGCTTTGCTTTAATGAAAGGGTTAAGGAGGCTGGCCAGTAGGACTTTTCCCAGACAGGTAGCTACATAATAGGCAATATCCAATTACTGGATGTGACAACTTTCTGCAAATAGATAAAATATCACAATGACACTTTTGTGTGAATGGTTTCAAAATAGAAGCCTTCCTTTATTCATAGAACTACAACAAGTACAGCCATTCAGCATTACTGATAATATCCACCGACAACTCCTGCATAAATGCACTTTTACTTCGTACCGGAGAGTACAAATTAAAAATATGTCGTTTTCAAAGTTAATCACACTGTGGGACTTGTAAACAGGGCCAGCCAGCCCAGCAGCTGCTGGAGCCCCCAGGTAGATTCTCACCTACTTATTGGGGATTCAGGGACCCTAAAAAGTTGCAATCAGGGAGTTGTAGTTACCCCACTGATTTCACTAATCAGAGAAAGCTATGGAAGTATATAGTATATTCCCGTTGCGTGTAATCTTGAAAGTATTGTCACTTGACTTGACTTGGCACTAGTATTGAGTGAATCTGTTCCATTTCGCTTCGCCGAAAAATTCTTTCAAAAATCTTTCAAAAGATCCGTGAAATGACGAAAATGTTGCGCGACAAAAAAAATTACTGCCCACGACTATTCTTTTGTCGCCCGCGGCTATTATTTCGTCGCCCACGGCTATTATTTCGTTGCACGGCTATTATTTTGGCGGCCGTGGCTATTATTTAGTCGCACGGCTATTATTTAGTCGCCCGCAGCTATTATTTCGTCGCACGGCTATTATTTCGTCGCCCGCAGCTATTATTTCGTCACACGGCTATTATTTAGTCGCCCGCAGCTATTATTTCGTCACACGGCTATTATTTAGTCGCCCGCAGCTATTATTTCGTCGCACGGCTATTATTTAGTCGCCCGCAGCTATTATTTCGTCGCACGGCTATTATTTAGTCGCCCGCAGCTATTATTTCGTCACACGGCTATTATTTAGTCGCCCGCAGCTATTATTTCGTCGCACGGCTATTATTTAGTCGCCCGCAGCTATTATTTAGTCGCACGGCTATTATTTAGTCGCCCGCAGCTATTATTTCGTCGCACGGCTATTATTTAGTCGCCCGCAGCTATTATTTCGTCACCCGCGACTATTTTTTTTTTGACGCCGGCGACAATTTTTGGACCTGCGGCAAATTTTTCCGCGGCAAATTTTTTTAACCGTTTCGCAAAACAATCCGCCAATGGTGAAACGCAGAAATTCGCCACGAATCCATGCCTGGCAAAACATTTCGCCCATCACTACTTGGCACCAATGTAACAGTTAGTACTCATTATTTATGCTACTCTGTGGTCTTTGCCCTTTACCGGCTTCAGGTACCTGTTGTGACCATATAGTTCCATCCTCACCAGCACCTATTCCCCAAATACTAAGGAGAGTTAAGGTATCTTTATTGACGTTCAGTATGGGCTATAAACATCTGCACAAAATTTAAGTCTAACTGGATGCCAGGATTTGCCCAGCCCCCTCTATTTACTGCCTTTGACAAATGCAATGAGCAATGGCAAACAGCAAGGAGGCAATTTACAGGTCTGCAAGCTAAATAATGAGTGGTAGATCCCACCATCCTAAACAGATTGAGATAGGACCCCATCATATTAATATGGTCTCTGCAGGTAATCACTTTTGCTGTGTGGCATTGATGATCTTCCTTTTGAGAGAACACAAGTTGAAAAATAAATGCAATTGTGAATGTTTTTTAATTCACTTTGAGAGATATCAGTTGAATGTTTTGGAAAAACTTGGACCTGGCAAGCTTCTATTGAAGTCAGTGGGAGATGTATGTTCTATATTCGTGGTATTGTAAAATTTGAGTCTATTTTTAAAAAATGAATGATGGGGTAATGTGATTTTCAAGTTTTTCCACTAAGAAATGTGATTGACTTTTCGAGATTCACGTTATTTCTTAAATGTGCAGCATTTGAGTTTAAATTATTGCAGTCAAGGAAAAAACCTCAAATGAATTACTCAAGTTTTTTTTTGTGATCTAGTTTTCTGGATGTGAAAATTAGCAAAACAACCCTTTTGTATCTTTATTTTGTGCACTCATTAGTGTATTTGTGCATGTTTTGGGACATTTTGGCAGAACTATAACATATTTTTTGACAGCAGTTCACTGGTATCCAATCTTGTATCCAGTCTAGAAGTAAACTCAAAAATGAAACAGTATATGAAAAGCCTCTCGACAAAAGTGTGGTCAGATATTGTGAATGTTTGGAGTTTATGGCCAATGACATATGTGGCGTTTTGTCATAGCAACAATATTCTAGACAAATGCCATTGTGGGTGCTGAGAATTACTACTGGTAAATACTCAGATCTTTGGATGTATATTTGCGCCACTTAAGTGATTTACCTGCAGTTAATCTCAGCACCTATAATGGAAGGGAATTTTGTAATTGCCCAAAAAATACTACTGGGCTTCAGGTGTTCGGTGGGGGTCCTGTAGAGAAGATCCTCCTCCTGAAGGTTTGGGGATAAGGGAGCCAAGAAAAAGTTTTTGCTTCTAGTTATGTCACTGAAGATGATACTCTTAAATACAAGTCTTTTCAGCTTTTGGCCAATGATCTCCCATTAGTGACCTTGTGTACCTCATTTCCCAAGGATTTGTATTGTATTTTTCCTGATAAATCTTTTAAATGCTTTCAAACTCCCAAATTAGAGGTTTTTTTTTTTTCTTTTCTCCTTAACCGATTGTTAATGGACCTTCTTTTAGCACAGTTTTGTTCCTGCACAGGATAAGGGAGGATTTGGCTGACTTAGTAATTAGCTATACAAAATGGCATTGTGTGTCTGTTGTCTAGAGAGAATAGGAATGCACTAACTGGGGGAAAATTACTCTCCTAATGACTTAAGCGCTTTTGTTTGCAGTCAATTAAGTAAGGGCAGGATTTACATCCTAGATTGTTTATTTGTGCATTTCTAGAATGTTTTACAGAAAGAAAGGCGTGTTAACCCTAGCAGCCCATCAAACTGTAATTTCATATTTTTAACCTCATGTGATTTTTCAGATTTTCTTGGTTGTGGATGAGTTTTTGAAGAAGACATAGTTGCCACCATTGTTTTCCTGTAGCTTTGCTTTTGTCTGCTCTTATGCGTTGTCTCAGTGGGAGACCTTTTCTTGTTGTTGTTTTGGACAACGTGAACAGATGTAAATCAGTGACATCTGTATTATTGACTGGATGTCCAAGACATTGGGATGAGCAGATATGGGTTCTCTCTATTTGGGCAATGCCTCACTGGATCAGATCCCTGAACAAGTGGATCTGTGGCCAGTCTTATCCCACCTATGCTAAATTTGGTAGACCCAATCATTTGGCCCTTGGGGTGGGTTTTCATGATGGTCTGCCATTCTGACAAATTGTCCAACCATGTAACATACAGACAACACTAGTAACCAATCATTATTAGCACATTAGCGAGACATGTCCTTTCACGTCCTAGAATGTATGCATATTGGATTGGCTGGAAGAATATTACACCTACCCCCACTACTAGAGAGCTTTTGAAGTGTAAGACTATTGCTTTGTGAATAAATGGGCACAACATTAAAATTACCTTATCCACTTGTGAAGCTTCTATGATCTCTTCTATAGATTGGGAAGTATGTCTTGGCTTGTCCTGTTTTTTTAGCATTCTATAGTTTCCAGCTCCTTGTATAGTCTCAGGTGCTCCAAACTGATTATTGACAGTTTGAAAACAATAGAGTGGGATATGCTCAAATATATATGTGCTTGGCTTTACTAATTCAGTCAGAGCCTGTTTATTAAATATATATGAACAACCCGAGACAATGATTTAATTAAATGGGTGATTTGTGCCTTTGGCAAACAACCCTGAAATGGAATATGCACCTTGAAATGTCATCTACACATGATGTATGAGATATTAGATCTAAATTGTTTGTGATTTGTTTTGCTAAACAATTTGGTTTGAAATTCCATTTTTTCAACATGTAAACAGTGCTGATTTAAGTAACTAAACCAAAAAAACTAGTTTTTTTGCAACTGAGGCTTTAAAAATCACCATGGTCTCCTTTAGGGCCAAATAAGAAACAATGATTGAGCTTGATGAAAGGCTTCTTATTTGCTTGGCAGTGTTTACCTCCCAAAAAAATAACTTTTTTTAGATACCATATATACTCGAGTATAAGCCGATCCGAATATAAGCCGAAGGTACCTAATTTTACCTAAGAAAACTGGAAAAACTTATTGACTCGAGTATAAGCCTAGGGTGGGAAATGCAGCCGCTACTGCTAAGTTTTAATAATCAAAATAAATACCAATAAAATTACATTAATTGAGGCATCAGTGGGGTATATGTTTTTCAATATTTATTTCAAAGAAAAACAATAAACTAGCTCTGTAAGCGGAGAAGAGGTTAAAAAAAAACAATATGAGTACTACCCCACGCTCATTGCACATTGGCAAACTGGCAGCAGACCCAGTCCCGGAGGGATGTAAGGGGAAATAAGTGCTGACTTTTTTCAGCACATTTTGGGTGCTGAAAAACTAGGCTTATACTCGAGTTTATACATTAATTACTTCCCATAGTTACATAGAAGTGTTCCGCTTATGTTTTACTTGAGTGGATATTGTCAGTCAATACTTGAGGGCCAAAACCAATTGCTTTCCAAACCCACTGATAAACATCATTGATACCTCCTTATGTTCCACCCTCTAATGTTCAGTCATGCATCTCCCTATTTGTTACTATGACATGCTTTGGTTATAGGATTAAGATGATCATAAATTGATAAAGTTAAAGATGATCCAAACAGTTTAATTTAAAAAAAAAATCTAAATCTGAATTAATTCTTAAGTTGCACCATTAGTATACTCAATAATCATTCACTCAATAATATCAATATTCATTCTCTTTGCCTTTAGCGCCACTCCTTTTCATCAACAAAGCCATAAATATAGAGGAAGCAGATCTCGTGGCTTCTGGGTGAGGGGGGCAGTAGGTATTGGGGTGCCCATTGGAACACTGAATGACAAGTAACCTCAATACATATTTATGAAAAGGTTTTATTCCTAACCTTTAATGGGGCCCCTGCCCACTGTCCATCAGTCTCAGGTCAGTTAAGGTCCCCATACACGGTAAGATCCGCTTGCTTGACAAGTGAGCGGATCTTCCCCCGATATCACCACCTACGGGTGGGCGATATCAGGGAGCTTGAAGTTAAAAAAAAAATAATCTGATCGTTTGGCCCTGGGGCCAAACGACTGGATTATGTAGGCGGCAATGGGGCAGTCGGTTCGGGGACCGCATCAACGAGCCGATGCGGTCCCCGATCCGACTGGATTTTCTAACCTGCCCGATCGATATCTGCCCAATTTCAGGCCAGATATCGGTTGGCCAGCCCGCTCGTTTCTGCCCCTACACGGGCCGATAAGCTGCCGAATCGGTCCAAGGGACCGATATCGGCAGCTTCTATCGGCCCGTGTATGGGGACCTTTACTCTTAAGAAACAAAAACACGCCTAAGCCACCCTTTATATTGCAGACTGGAATGAAGAGGCAGATGATGAATTTTCTAATTTTTCTGGTATTTTTATGAATAACAAACAACTGCACACAGCATAGCAAAAGGGGCAGATGTTAGAAGTTTCTCTGTTAGGAAAGTTCCTCAAAAATTAAACAATGTAATATTGAATTTCCCTTGGCTGGAGGATACAAATGAGAGGGTAGTCTGCTTTTTCTTACTTTTTTTTTTTTTTTTTTAGCACAAATATAAACTTTAGTAATTAAACTTTTCACCTTTTCAAGTAGCTGACTGTGTATTCCTGCTCAGTGGGTGGTTTGCTCTGTAGACATATTGACTTGGAACAATATACAAAGAATAAATTCCCAAACAGAATCTGTGGCTAATGTAACCACGTATATCTCATACGCCATTCACACATATCTCTTCCTCGAGATTTGCATACATTTGACTTTCTAAATGAGACAGTAACCGCAATTAGCCGAACGAAGACAGCAAAATGCACTGTCAGGGAAAAATAATGCGAGAGATGAGAAATAGTCATTTCCATAGTTATTGATTTTTTTACGTGAAAGGAATTCCTTCTTTGGAGCGGGCTGCAGAATATTTGGAAGAAAATGAGAAAATTAACCTTTCCAAAGGAGTCGCTCCTGGTAATGAGGTTTTGTCGACTTAGAAAGGATTTTCAGAGAATATTCTGCATTAAGCAGCCCGACTAGATGGATGGTCATTTTAAAGATAATACGTACGTTTCCAGTATGGTATGTATTCATTATGAGATTCTGCAAATAAATAGAAAGGTCCGAATGTTCCCAAAAAATTTTATATGTGAAGGTCTCTACGCAATGTTCGGTACTTTGCCACAAAGTCTATACATAAATTCATCCTTTTTAATTAAAGACCAAACTAGGGATATAAATATAAACATATATATAGGTATGGGACCTGTTATCCAGAATGCTCAGGGATCTTTCCGTAATTTGGATCTCCATAACTTAAGTCTACTAAAAAATCATTTAAACATCATTTAAACCCAATAGGTTTGTTTTTCCTCCAATAAGGATTAATTATATCTTAGTTGGGATCAAGTACAGGTACTGTTTTATTATTACAGAGAAAAGGGAATCATTTAACCATTAAATAAACCCAATAGGGCTGTTCTGCCCCCAATAAGGGGTAATTATATCTTAGTTGGGATCAAGTACAGGTACTGTTTTATTATTACAGAGAAAAGGGAATCATTTAACCATTAAATAAACCTAATAGGGCTGTTTTGCCCCCAATAAGGGGTAATTATATCTTAGTTGGGATCAAGTACATGTACTGTTTTATTATTACAGAGAAAAGGGAATCATTTAACCATTAAATAAACCCAATAGGGCTGTTCTGCCCCCAAGAAGGGGTAATTATATCTTAGTTGGGATCAAGTACAAGGTTCTGTTTTATTATTACAGAGAAAAGGGAAATCATTTTAAAAAATTAGAATTATTTGCTTATAATGGAGTCTATGGGAGATGGCCTTTCCATAATTCGGAACTTTCTGGATAACGGGTTTCCGGATAAGGGACCCCATACCTGTATATATATTTTAGAACCTGCTAAATAACAATACAGTTCCATTAAAATCTATTAAACTCTTTTCTTCATTCCAGCCCAATAAACTAGCTTTTCTGAATCTCTTGGCCCCCTATTAACTTGTTTTGTTTATCTTAACACAATGCTCTATGGCTGTTGTTTTAGCGCTCAGCACTTCCACTCAGCTTTAACACCCCATAGAAGATAATATAGTTTGACTGCTCCTAGCACTTGCAAACATTCTGACAAATTGGCACCAAGTAGTAAATGCTTTTTTTCAATGTGCCAGTTTGCTAAAACTGGTTCCTGATTGTCAGTAAATTTTTGCTGGAAATTATAAGAAATATTATAAAATTTGCACTTATGATTTTAACAAATCTGCCCCATATTTCCTTCTGTCCACATCCCTGTGAGCATTGTTTTTTCTAGGACAGAAATGAGCCTTTTCCCCCATTGCAAACAAAGAAATAAATGAAGTATTTATGCTCCTGTTCTGCTGGGAGTCTGCCTGAGGGTCTCGCTGACCTCTGGCCTTAGCAGCAGCCATAGCAGCATCTGTTTTTGCAAAATGTAAATAATATTTCCTTAATTGTCATGTTTATATTTGTTAATATGTAGCATTTAAAAGTCAACAAACTATTTTATACTACAGGATAGGACCAGTGAAATGTTAAATGTTATCAAAATATGCTAAATGCTAAATAGATTGATGCTTTCACCAAGTATATTTTTTTTTCTTTCTTTTTGGAATCCATATCAACTGCAAATAAAGTCCAGCTTTTTTTGTTGTAAGTCTTGATTTCAAATATATTTATATTAAAATGATAAAAATCAGACAATATGTACCTGGGAGCTGATACTTAAGGTCCCCATACACTGACCGACTCGGCAGCTTATCGGCCCGTGTAGGGGCAGAAACGAGCGAACTGGCTGACCGACATCTGGCCTGAAATTGGCCAGATATCGATCGGCCAGGTTAGAAAATCCCGTCGGATCGGGGACCGCATCGGCTCGTTGATGCGGTCCCCGAACCGACTGCCCCATTGCTGCGTGCAGAATTCGATCGTTTGGCCTACATGCTTCCCCGATATCGCCACCCATAGGTGGGGATATCGGGTGAAGATCCGCTCGCTTGGTGACATCGCCAAGCGAGCAGATCTGCCCGTGTATGGCCACCTTTAGGTTTCACAGAAAGGCTTCAGAAGTGACAAAAATCTGTATATACTATTGGTGAGTAAAACTGTCCCATTCAGCTTGTACAGAAAAAAATGGGCAAATGCATTAAGGTTAATGCACACTTTTTCGCGCTTTTTTCTTGCACCAATTACATTGGAGTAAATCTGCCTTTTTTTTTGAGTGTTTTCTCCTGCCAAATGCATTAAAGTCAACTGGTGATTTTTTATTGCATTTTTTTTCTCGTGCCTAATGCATTGAAATCAATTGGCCATTTTTTTTCTAGTACAGGCTTGGGATCCCTTATCCAGAAACGCATTATCCAGAAAGTTCTAAATTACGGAAAGGCCATCTCCCATAGACTCCATTTTAAGCAAATAATTAAATATTTTTTAAATGGTTTCTTTTTCTCATAATTAAAGTTGTGCTCGCTCAGCTGCACCTGATGCATCAAAGCAAATGCAACTGTCCATGCATTTGGTAACCACATTGCATTACTTCCAGTGTTTGGAGTTACAATTACATTTGCATGCGATTCTTTAGGTACAAGCTCCCTGCGCCTATTGGAACAAATTTCAGAGGATGATGAAGCACCACACGGTGCGAAACGCGTTAGGAGAGTGGGTACCATGAGGCACTGGGACACACCTATCCATTGTTTGGTATAGTATGTTTTATATGTTTGTTTTTTGTTGATTTGTTAATTTGAGCCAATAAATGTTGTTTTTATTCCACTGAAATTTCTGCTGTTTGTTCTGCACACCCACTGGGGGAACCCTGGAATGTTAGAGCGGCGATGGCTTCAGAATTCCATAGCATCGATAGGTGCACTTGCACACAATTCAGAAGCAGGGCAGACACAAATGTGCTTGGTACAACCAAGGACCTTTAATGAATGGCATCAATAAGTCATTTTAGCTGTGTTCATTAATGACCCCTCTACTTTCCATTGCTAGTCAGTAGCAGCAGTTCTTTTAATAAATATTATACATGACAAACAAAATAAAATGTAATGTCTCTCTTTGCTGAGCAACATTTGCTTCGATTTTAGCATTAGTTTCATAAATGAACCCTCTAGGAAAGGGATCCCCAACCTTTTATACCCGTGAACCAAAGTTTAATGGAAAAAGTGTTAGGGAGCAACACAAGCATGGAAAATGTTCCCGGGGGTACAAATAGGAGCTATAATTTGCTATTTGGTAGCCCCTATGGGGACTGGCAGCCTACAGAAGGCCCTGTTTGGCTTTACACTGGGTTTTATGCAATCAACACTTGCCTCCAAGCCAGGAATTTAAAAATGAGCACCTGCTTTGAGGCCACTGGGAGCAATATCCAAGGGGTTGGGGAGCAACATGTTTCCCCTGAGCCACTGGTTGGGTATCACTGGTCTAGGGAATGTTCCCTAATAATAAACATTTTATATGACAAACAAAAGAAAAGGCTATCTTTTCGGTTTCAGCATTGCATTGTTCTGTAACTGGAATTCTCACTCCATCCATCTTGTTTCCCTGCACTTGGTTGTTTGTTAGACACCATGATCCATCTGCCCTTGTCACACTGTCTTTATACAGCGCTTCCTATTTATACCAACCCCCACCAACCTTGCTTCCCATCAGGGAAATGCTCTACATCAATGTACACAACCGACTGACGTGGGCTTCTTGATTGATAAATGTGTCAATTCATTAAAACCTATCCAGAGTATCTAGATAAAGTCTAGCAAAGCTTTGATCAACCGCAACTGCTGGGAATTTTTTTGGATTCCCCAGTTAACTTTTTGATAGATCAGTCCCTAAATTATTCATTTAGTTATCTGTCACCTACTCTTAATGCCATCCTCTTTATTACACAATCTGTTGCCTGTGTGGCGAGCCAGTTTGTTTAGGACCTGGCCACTGGAAAATGAAAAGCATAAGAAGAATAAGTAGAAGCAAGATGAAATTAGCAGCACTTGCTAATCAGTACCATGCCCGAGGTAGAAAAACAGGTTAGAATCATTTTATGAAAATGTTTTCCTAATTATTAACTTACTCATCAGGGGGAAAAACTAAAGTCCGTTTAGCCTTCTGGCAAAAGAAAACAAACAAAACAACGCTGGCATCCTTCCAGGCCAGTGCATATGGTTGCCCTACAAATTGACTCTAATGAGAGAGGGCATCCTTTTACAATTAGTAATCTGCGGAGGGCAGAGCACTTTCATTACTCAATTTTCCAGCCAACGAACATAATACATATTCATGCTTGCAGAGTGGGAAGCGTAAAGCGCTCTCCAGGAATCCCAGTCCGGTTCGCTTGACTGATGCTCTAGCACAAAGTTAGAAATTAGTCAACCAAAAAAAAAAGTTAGGCGATGTGACAGGCTAAAGAGAGGTGTTGCCTCGCCGAAACCCTTCACGTGACAGTTTGTAAATATCGACCAATTAAGCAGAGCAAAAGGTCATGTTGTTTCAGGGCTGTGTGTATTGGATGACAACATAAGACCATCATAGAGATGTGTAAGAAGAACTGATAGTGTGAGGCTTCATAATAAGCCCTTTATGTTCAGAATAAACTAGAACATGGCAACAACTGGACTCAAGTTAGAGAGAAGAAGGGGACACCAGTGACACAGAAAGGCCCCAATCTGAGAGGAAAAACAAATATAAATCAAGGATGTGCAACCCCCCAGCTGTGACTGAACTGTTTGTCTAGCACTCAACAAAAGGCTGCAGGCTAAAGGTTGTTAGGGTATATACATAAAGCATCTTACAGTTATTAAAGGGTATATAGCTCATAATGTTTGCAAAATTATGGGTTTCCCACTGGTTCTAGGGGCCAGGTCAGAACTGGAAATGTGTGCGTTCTAACAAATGCCAGAGGGGCTGCTGTAAGATGCCATAGACAGTCACTATTTATTGGGTTGGTGGGGGCTGTTTGGGCCTCTGTGTACTTGAAATGCCGGGGCCTATTTTGACTCAAAGTGCAGACCTGCTAGGGGACCAGGGTCAAAACTGGCATCTCAAGTGGTGGATACATTTACCCAACTGGCAGCACTTCCGATACTAGCTTGTGTGTAAATGTTAGGTGGTGCTACTCCCTGGACTCCTGGCAACACCTTAGTGTCACTGTATGGTAGATATAGGAGCTGTACACACCAACAATAATTGCGGTTGCATAATTAGTTTATTAACCCATTACTACAAAATTTGTGGAAAACTTTCTGAACAGGTGAAATTTTGTTGAAAGTCAATGGCCTTTTTTGCACCACTTTTTTTCTCACATATTTATTATAGTGTGTAAGCCAATATCATCAGTAATGTTGCCTATAGCTACCAATAGGCAATTGAATTTGCCATCCCCTGCAAGATAAGGTGGCCATACACTGTAACATCCACTCATTTGGCAAGGTCAAACGAGCAGATTTTCTCCTGATAAGCCCACCTAAGGTGAGCGATATAGGGTTAATTCTGTCAACTGGCCCTAGTGCAAAAAGGTTGAATTAAACCGGTGGGCATAGCTGCTGTCGGAACAAGGACTGCATTAACCATCCAATGCGGTCTCTGATCCGACTGAAAATCAACCCCAATCAGCAGCTAAAATCTGCCCATGTATGGCCACCTTAGGAGAACAAAAGCAGTGATCTGATTGGTTGCTATGACCAATATCACTGGTGAGGTTGGCTTACACACTATAATAAATATGCCCCTAAATGCATTGGTGCCAATGGGTGTTTTCCCCCAAGTTCTTTCTCTCACCAAATGTATAGAAGTCAATGGACAGTTATTTTGATCCATATGTGTCCAACCTTTCCTTTTGTAGGATCTCTTTCCCACTATAGGAAAGGCCCATCTTGTCCTATTAAGTTTGTAAAAAGGTACAAGAAATCACTTCCCGCTGTACAAATTACCTTTTTAAAAAACTAAAATTATGTATGAAAAGTTTACAAAATTTTTGTCTTTCGTTTTTGATAGGGATTAAATTACTAAATGCTGTGATAGAGGTGATATTACTTATATAGTAGATAGAAAAACACATCCCATTATGCTTACGTATCATGGGTGGGTACATATAGTTTTTTCCCATTCTCTAGACAAAAATTAAACATGCGCTATTTATAGACCAAACCCTCAAATGCAATGATTTCAAAATATAAAAAGGACCCAGAGCAAGACACAAAGGGAAAACAAAAGCTCTAGAGCATTGCTCTATAAAATGGCAAACGATACATATTCATCCTCTTTAATGAATACAGTAGAACATCAAAAATAGATGAATAAATGATGTTCTTGTGAATGGGCCCTTAAAAACACTTTCATATGGGCAAAGCTATTCCAGTAGAAGATGCAAATGAAAACAGAGAATAAAATATTGCACAAAGAATGCAATGTTACCTTAGCAAAATTCTGGCAAAATTTGGAATTATTTTTTTATCGATCATCGTCTGTTATTATCAGCTCCTGTAAAGGAATCAAAATACAACAGGAATTGTACATGCACAGCCTTTTGGGTGTATAACTGGTCACCACATGGAAGGGGACAACATTTTTGCCTTATTTCTGTATATTTTAATACACTTATTGACAGAGAACCAGATTTCTTAAATATCAGCCTGGGAATAGGGAAGATACCAAGGGGAAGATTTACTAAAACTTCATAATTTCTAATTTATTTATTTTGTTTCCCTGAATGTCTATTTTCTATAAAAAAAAATGTTGCAAGAAAAAGTCGCTCCGAGAAAATACACAACTTTTTTGAATTGTTGCCACGAAAATCCAGACTTTGTTGAATTGTTGCTGCGACACAAAAGAAAGAACTTCAAGGAAAGGGATGGGACCTTTGCCATTGACTTCTACATGAACTTCAAATACAAAATTTGTGCTCGCTTAAAGTAAAGGTAAATAAAGTTGATACTAATGTTATTTATGGTTCAGATATTCATCTGACTCAAACGATCAAAGTACAAATCCGTACCAAATATAAAGTAGAGACCTGGGTGTCCATACCCCGGGTCTATCACTCAAATAGCAGAAAAGTTCTGAGAAGCGATATAAAGAAGCTCACCGTAGTCCCATGGTGGTTCGGGTGCTCAGGGCCCCGAACCCGTAGCTAAGGCAAAATATCAAAAGTAATGAAGGGTGAATCCAAGCGCACCGGACAGCAGGAGATTCTCTTAAAACTTAGTCTTTATTCATTCATTTAAAAAAAAACCACGCCTAACGCGTTTCGTGCACAGATGCACTTAATCATAGGCAGGATGCCGGTGCGCTTGGATTCACCCTTCATTACTTTCTACATGAACTTGCCAAGTTTAATCATCACCATAATCTTTATTTGTAACAACCTTGGTGAAAGGAACTTTTGCACATTGATGCATATACACTGCATGACCTCAAGCATGGGGACCCTTGCCCACCCAACATCTCATTGCCAAACCAAGCATATTTATAAGAAGTTGGCCGCTAATTCACCAACCTCTACTCTTCTAGGATGGCATTACACTACAGTTTGGAACATTGTTGGTGGAATTTGTTTCGATTCAACCACAAGAGCATTAGTGAGGTTGGGCATGGGCACTGGTGTTGGGTATTCAGTCCAGGCTAACAGTCCAAGTTCTGATTCATCTGACAAGTGTTCAGTTGGGTTGCGGTCAGGGCTCTGGGCAGGACCTTCCTTTTTAACATTTCTGAGTGTTAGGCATTGTTGGGAAGAACCAGGAGCTACTGTCAACAGTAGCCACAAATTGTCAAGAATGTCATTGTATGATGCAGTGGCATTTGGCTCTGTAATGATGGCTGTGGCTTCAATAGCCAATCCCAATAATAATATAGAGCGTCTGTGCACTTTTGACCATTTACTGTATTTTTTATATGTTCTCTGAATCATAAAGATTTTTAGAGAATGTATAGTTATTCTGGATTCCAGGGTTACCAAGACACCATGAAGTGAAGTATAATTTGAAGTATATCTATATATTTAGAGTCTCTGTTTGTTCCGTGTTATTTCCTGCTGAGCAACAGCGGAGAACGATTAGTGCTAATAAACACTTTTACGGCTATTAACGGCCTTCCGATCTCCATTTAATCTTTCTTCTTCTCTATTAATAACATTGGCATCAAGTATCATTTTTATTGGCTGGGTCAGGTGGCAACCTAATTATAGGGAGCATGGCATACTTATATTACTGGAACTGGAATATTCCATTCCATACCAACACTGACTTTTCCATGTTTTATACGGTACTGCTACTTTTACACACATGCGCGTATAGCTCGGTTTTGTTGTTATCACATCCGCACAGGTTCGGGTTTATTTTATGTGTGATTGTGTAGATGTCCTTTAGCCCTGTCCCAAGGTAACCCAGTCTGGCACACTGGATGTAAGAGGCCCTTTGTGTGCCTTATGTTAATGGAGCACTTCCTCAACTTAAATGTGTGTCAGTCAATTGACATTCCATTTGCAACTTAGTGGAAGCTATTGCACTTCATTTGCACTAAGTATCAGCTTGTTAGGATTTTTTCAGTTATGTCCACAAAGAATAGGGAAGCCTGTTTGCTGAAAAGCTGCCAGGGTTTAAGGTTTCTGGCTGGTACACACACAGGGCAACAGGATAGAGTTACGGCTGCCATTCACAGGCCTTGCTCAATGTTTAATCTGCTGAGCTGACAGAATTAGCCTCTATATGAAGACTACAAACTAAGATTAGCCCTCCCCATTAATTGCTCCTTATAATTGCAATTAACAAACAAAGCGGACTCCAAGTGTTTAGTAACTAACAGAACGTGTTTTGTTTGTGCAATTTGGAAACAATCATTGCTTCTTTCTGCATCCTTTATGCCATTGTTTTCTCAGCAAACGCCACATCTTGTGGATTCAGCACACTTTTCTACGTGGTACTTTTTCCTTTAAAACTGGAGATACTGTATATTACATATCCAAGGCCATAAGCATGCCAAATGATCTGCGGGAGAGACAGCATTTGGTGCTGGTGTATTAAGACTTCAATGAACTGATGATGAATTCAGTAAAAAAGAGTGAAACAACCCTCGTGCAGGCAGTCTTGTAAACTTGCTTAAACTGTCTCCTGGGGTATTAAAGGCTGGAACATGGCTGTTCAATCGAAGGCCCATGGATTCGGCCCTCAAAGTGTTTTGATGACCTCAGTCTGCTCAAGGCCTTCACAGATCTTATTGTATGACATTGCCATTTTAAAATAATTCGGCTCGTATAAGAAATCATCAGCCCACTGCATGTTGGACAGCACTGGGACAGAACTAAATAGTGACTGTCTGTGGCATCTTACAGAAGCCCCTATGGCATTTACCAGAATGCAAAAATTGCCAGTCCATGCCTGGACATAAATCTACTTTAGCAGCCACTGAACTTATGAGTTCCTGCAAATTTCTACTCATAATTAATAGTGAGTATCTACCTTTGCCCTTTTCTTTTTTCATCACTGTTCACACCAAGGTCTCCACACATGAGTCATGGCTTTGGTATTAAATGGCCAAATGATCTGACGCCCAACCAGTGAGCCGTCTCAATTTATTTCATGAACTACTGACTGATTTGTTCTTGTTGTCATCCAAAATGCTTTCAACAGTTTCCTCCATCCCTACAGTACAAATGCTCTCATTTTTTACTGCCGAGACTTTGTGTTGGTCCAACTTTCACTGCAATATACTGTATTATGACTGAGAAAATGATAATGACTACATACACTTTTGTTCTGGGAGCCAAGAAGGAGAACAGAGAATATGTAGGAGATCTGAGATGTGTTCGCAAATGATTTATCAGACAACTGGCCTATGTGTGATCTGTTTTATAGTAGTATCTGGCCAGGTTGCGATCTGGACAAGTGGTCTGATCCCAAAATTTGGTCCCTGGGCCAACAACAAGATGATATTGGGTAAAACTGTGCAGAATATTTATCCACGAATTGCATCTACAGCCCATGTGCTCTTCAGCCAAAATGAGGTATCTTCCACAAACTGCATGTACAATTATATAGTCCAATTATTATCTAATCAGGGTGAGTGAAAATGTCTGTCCTGTTGCAAGCACCCAACTAAAACTACATTTAACTACCATTATTGTTATGCTAGTGCCATTTTAACCACATACACACCACTGATGGTTTTATGGTAAAAAGCCTGAGCTTTGGTTCTATCTCTCCTAGCGATCATTAGTGTTCAAACTCTGTCTTTCTTCTTCACTCCTGCTGATAAGTGATTTTACTGTACCACCATTGTGTGAAACTGGCTCTACATACTTGGTACTCCATGCACTCTACCCATGCAAATAGCACAATCCTACAAAGCAGTGATCCACAACCAGTGGCCCAGGAGCAACATGTTGCTCCCCAACCCCTTGGATGTTGCTCCCAGTGGCCTCAAAGTAGGAACTCATTTTTGAATTTCTGGTAAGGAGGCAAGTTTTGGCATAAAACCCAGTATAATGCCAACCAGAGCCTCCTGTAGGCTGCCAGTCCACATAGGGGCTATTAAGTAGCCAATTATAGCTCTTATTGGCACCCCAGGAACCTTTTTCATGCTTGTGTTGCTCTCCAACACATTTTCCATATGAATGGGGCTCACGGGTATAAAAGGTTGGGGATCTCTGCTACAAAGGGTTTCAGCCGGGTAAGAGGGTTCCAATTGTAGATGCACTCACTGCCTATTTGAGTATGACCCATGAGAGCAATGTGCACCAAGAACAGCTAGTTAATCCCTTATACAGTGAAATGAAAACAAATATTACATTTAAAGGGGAACTCCACCTAAACACAACTCAAACATTTTGAAAATAAAACATAATTTCAAGCAACTTGCAAAATATGCAGCCTTTTCATGATTTTTAATGCAATTACATGGTTTGGAACAGTTCCCTAAGCCCCGCCCCCTGTTCCCCTGCTGATCTGGCTGACTACTTTGAGACTCAAATAAAGTGTAACAGCAGTCGAATGTCCTCAGCCTGCCTTCAGCTTGCATCGCCCAACTCCCACAATCCCCTGCACACGTGATGTCAATTAGGAAAGCAACATCCCAGTGCATTGTGGGTTATGTAGTTTCTGCATGCTGTCTGTAAGCTGTGGGGAAGTTGTTGCAATTTGTAACATCAATGTTTTAGTCCCTCCTCCCATGCTAGGCTTTCAAATGTGCAGAAAAAGAAGACCCGTTTTGCAGCTGGATTTCAGTATATACAAATGGTATTTATTCATACTTTTTGAAGGAACAGATTCCAGTGATAGGTATAATAGCGGCTACTGTATTGTGTGGGGCTCACTAACAAATTTTGGTTCGGAAGCTGGAGTTCCCCTGTAATAAATACTGTAGAAAGCTGCAAATAAATAGAAGGTCCGGAAATCTATTTTTTTTTTTAATATAAATGTATACATTTTAATATTCAGAGACATTCATTATGTCCAATTGAGCCATTTTGTGCTTTTCAGTCCTTTCTCCCAGTGGAGAACTCCCTCTGCCTTTAATGTTATGCCAGGTGGCAATCCTAGATGTGCACTAGAATCCAGGTGAACCTGGCTCTCTAAAGCAAGGGACAAAGATCTTTTCAATCACACAGCTTTTGCTGTCAAGAGAAGAAAAAAGAAGGCTCTGGGAACAGGAGGAACTCATAGTTTTAACTCTCAAGCTCCCCTAGGGACAAGGAAAGCAAAGGAAAGAAAACATATAGTCCAAAAGAACTGTAAAACTCTCAAAATATATATATATATATGGGAAAAAATAGGTGCCAGCGGTTCTTAACCAGTAAGGCAATTTATTTAGCAGAGAGCAACTTACAACAATAATTGAGGCAACTGAGTCTTTATTGGTATGGAAAGATCAAGCAGTATTACAAAGGATCAGGCTTATTTGCTATAATAGAGAAATTGTGAAGGGATACTCTCACCTCTCAGGAACACTTCAGTAAAAAAGAAAGTGTTCCTTTCCAGAGTGCTGGGACAGAGCTGTCTACCACTACCTGTGCCTCATTCGCAGAGGTCCCTCCGTCCAGACCTTTCTAAGGTCCTGGGTTACCATTCAGATTGTCCTAGTGCTTCCTGCCCTCATATAAACTAGAGACATGAACTAGGAACACAATCCCTGGGCAAATGCCATATAACAGTCCACACACATATTAGTAACTACAAAGAGACAATGAAGGGTCTGGGTTCCATTAACCATATCTGTGTAATTCTTTAGTTAAACTGAATTGTCATTTATAGCAGCTGTTGGGTACCTGCAACTTTCTATAGAAGTTCTTGGACTAGGACTCTCAGCAAAACCCACAAGCACTTATGAGATCTGAAAAGTGTGGTGACCCATGTGTCATGTGTAGAAATTGTATGGTTAAAAGGTAATGGGCCTGATGATAGAATGTAACAAAGCAAAACTGAGTCAAAGAGGAGAATCCAGGGCCAGTTCTGGTTTTATTGCTTGGACCTCTTTGATAGAACTGCTGACCCAGTGGAAAGGACAACTACTACTTGAATATCTTGCCCCTTTGTCTCATTGGGGAGCAACTAATTCTAGTACTAACAGTAATAGGGCCCTACAGCTTCGGTGATATTAAAGTGTGTAACACCTGAGAAGATGAATATGCTGCCATTTTGGTTCAATAAGGTATCTGTAATGCAATGATGGCCTCAAAGTAAACCTTAAACTTTTGTTTTTAGTATACACTATCCGGTGTTTGATAGGCATTGCTTCTAGGGTAGGCACAACAGACTAATAGTCAATATTGTTTCGTTCAGTTTTTGGCTGTACGACTGCAGTGGTATAAGACTGAACATATTTAACTATACAGAGGAGGATTTTGAGACAACTCATCATGCTATGTTTAACACCACTAATGAACTAATGTTCTTTCAGTGCAATTGATGTTATAAAAGAGTTCCTTGGAAGAGGCCCTTGTGTTGACAGCAGCACATTGTGCTCCATATGGAGCCAGTCAATGCCATGAACATACCTAATAGTCACTGATGATAAAGATTCCTGCCTCCCATGTAATTAATATCTGCGAAGGTGGAGAGGGGCTACATAAACTTTGCTACATCTGTTCCCTTTATATTCGATCACAACTTGCTCGCTATGGACATCTGTTGTCTGAAGTCTCCTCAAACTTTCTCATTTACCAAGTTGCTTTAATGAAAACAAATACCATCTGTAGTATTGGGGAAAAGCTATGGCCAAAGTGCATCTTGCTCCTGTACGAGCAGAGGTCATGGAAGGCCGAATTCAAGCAGATCAATAAAAGGCAGAGGCTGAGGCAAGCGGCAAGCAGATAATCCAGGAGAAGGGCCAAGGGTCACTAAACAGAAGAACGGGTCAGAATATCAGGGACATGAAAACATGCCTTTAAATATGCCCTATTGTTCTGAATAGGTAACAGTCCTAATATATTATAGTTCCTAAGAAACAGCAGATACAATTTCATCAAACATTTATTAATAGGTTTTAGTACTTGATACTGACACGTTAATGTATCTGGGCATACATGGAATTCAGGGCAGCCTTTAGTTTTAGAGAATACAAAATGAACCTTCACCCGCACTCCCTCCACTCTCCGGTAATCACTCAACGCTCGGTGCACAGTGCTTGGAAGGATCGGCACCCTCCTCACAGACTCCCAATAGATAGATAGCAACGGCACTCAGGAGCTTAATACGGGACTATGCCCTTCAAATACTTTATTGCGGAAAATGCAACGTTTCGAGGCAAGGACTGCCCCTTTGTCAAGCATAGTCCCGTATTAAGCTCCTGAGTGCCGTTGCTATCTACCTATTCAGCCTTTAGTTTTAGCCAAAGCCTTAGCATCTATAAATTGAATAATTGATTTAGAATATTCAGAATCCTCAGAATTTCTTTATATTTGCCGCAGTATTGAATTTGCCATATTTTTAAAAATATTTCTTTTTCAAAGCCAATACAATTTTTGGGCACCTTTAGTCTAGCAGACCTGATCCAAACACATCTAGAATGGTTTCAGTATCAGAATATTCTGTGGCTTTAAAGGGGAACTCCACCCATATACAACTTTTTGAAAAGAAAACAATATGCATGAATTAAAAAATATGCAGCATTGTCATGATTCTAATGTAATAATCTGGTTTGGAACAGTTCCCTAAGCCCCGCCCCCTGTTCCCCTGCTGATCTGGCTGGCTACTTTGCGACTCAAATAAAATGTAACAGTAGTCAACTGCCCTCAGTCTGCCTTCAGCCTGCATCCTCCCAATCCCACAATCCCCTGCACACGGAATGTCAATAAGGAAAGGAACATCACAGTGCAATGCATTGTGGGTTGTGTAGTTCCTGCATGCTGTCTGTAAGCTGTGGAGAAGATGTTAAAATTTGTAACATCAATGTTTTAGCCCCTCCTCCCCTGCCAGGATCTCAAATGATGCAGCAAGAGAACTGTTTTGCTGTTCATCATATAAAAATGGTATTTATTCATACTTTTTAAAGGAACATATTACAGTGATAGGTATATTAGGGGTTTCTGTATTGAGTGGGACTCTTTAACAAACTTTGGTTCAGAAGCCGGAGTTCCCCTTTAAGCAAGTCCCCTTCGTTACATGCAGGGAGAGCAGCTTATAAAGTATACAAAAGTAACCCTTTTTCAGTCTCAAACTTCTTCGAGGAAAATATTAACCTGTTCAAAGGAAGAAACTGGATCATTAAGTTTGTGGCTCCTAAAATGCATGGACGCCGCTTATCTCCAATTAAATCTGTGCATTCGTTTCACAAGATTATATATTAACTGAAGCCCCAGGTACACTCAGTACTCACATCTCAGCACCCTTAAGGAACCATAAAGTCAGAGCTAGATGGGTGTGCAGATAGACAGAGGGGCAACGGCAGGTCAACAGATGAGCTCCTCGGGCATCATTAATAATAGTACGGCAGCACCATTGTGGTTGCTCGGTGGAGCTGGGAAACATCTAAAAACTTAAGGTCCCCATACACATTTAGATCTGCTCACCTGGCAAGGTCACCAAGCGAGCGGATCTTCTCCTGATATCCCCCATCTACGAGTGGGCGATATCGGGTGAATTAAGATTAATTCGGTCATTTGGCCCTGGGGCCAAACGATCGAATTAGAACGCTGGTAATAGGAGCAATTGGTTCGGGGGCCGCATCAACAAACCGGTGAGGTCCCCGATCCGACTAAATTCTTTAACCTGCCCAATCGATATCTGGCCGAATTCAGCCCAGATTTCGGTCGGGCAGGCCTGTCGTTTGTGCCCCTACACGGCCCAATAAGCTACCAAATCAGTCTAAAGCTGGCCATACACATGGTGATCTGACGATGTTTCGTGCGACCATCGGTCGCACGAAACATCGTCAGATCCGCCGCACACCATTCAGGGCTGAATCGGCAGGTAAGGAGGTAGAAACAATAGGATTTCTACCTCCTTCTGCCGATTCAGCGCTGAAGGGAGATTTTGGTCAGGCGCCTTCTATGGCGCCTGATCAAAATTTTCAAACTGGTCCGATCGGCGAGTCGGCCGATATCAGCAGCTTCCTGCGATATCGGTCGACTCACCGACATACCATACACGCACCGAATATCGTACGAAACAAGGTTTCGTACGATATTATCGGTGCGTGTATGGCCAACTTAAGGGACCGATATCAACAGCTACAATCGGCCCGTTTATGGCCACTTTTAGTGTGACAATGACTCTTGAATGTGCTTGGACTAAAATTCTACTGCATTGACGCTCACTGTCCCACAACAATAACAAGAAAGAATTTGTGACCCTCGTATCTCTAAACATATGGGCTATTGCCCCCAGTATTTAAATTGTAACATATATATATAGTTTAGTTTATGTTTCCAGGGACCAAGATAGAGAATGGGAGCCCCCTGGCAATGCAGGAAGGCTGGGGCCTCCAACTGAGAGGTGGAGGCGACATTACATTAAGCAGGAAAATCTTATCTTTCGACCTCCAGCTGGTTTTTACTACAACTCCCAAGATGCCAAGTTATCACTTGAATGCTATGAGTAACCATTTAGCAACAGGAGAACTTCAGACTAGACATTTCTGGTGTACTGTATATGATGGAATTACCTAAAATTGTTAAACCTTTTATATGTCCTTTTTTACATGTTGCCCCCCCCCCCCCCCTGGCCCACGGGGACCCTGCTGGAGCCCAGTGCCTAACCAGATAAACAGCCCTTCCTATATTAATGCATTTTAATGTTTTTGTGAGGAAATGTAACTGCCTGTTTATATAGCATCAAAAAGCCTCCTGTTAAACGTGATGGAAAGCAAAATAGCTGTTGACACTGGAATGAAAATTACCCTGAAAGCAAATGTTAGAGAAAACCCATTAGCGTTAGGCCACTTAGCCTGTGTTAGTTGCACTTTTATCATGTTGGCCCATTTCAAATCGTTTTCGATGCAATTCTTCTGCCTCCCATAGGAAATAATGGTTTTCACGACCTTTGGAATTTTTGGAAATTAGAATATTAGAATTAAAATATTAGAATTAGAAAATTAATAATAAGTTTAAGTGACCAGAATGGTTGCAATTGAAATGTATCAGAAAGCGAGCATTTTGTTAAAAAAAAATATAATTACAGGTATGGGATCCGTTATCTGGAAACCCATTATCCAGAAAGCTCCTAATTACGGAAAGCCCGTCTCCCATTTTAATCAAATAATTCAGAATTTTAAAAATTGTTTTTCTTGGGTTTATTTAATGGTTAAATGATTCCCCTTTTCTCTGTAATAATAAAACAGTACCTGTACTTGATCCCAACTAAGATATAATTACCCCTTATTGGGGGCAGAACAGCCCTATTGGGTTTATTTAATGGTTAAATGATTCCCTTTTCTCTGTAATAATAAAACAGTACCTGTACTTGATCCCAACTAAGATATAATTACCCCTTATTGGGGGCAGAACAGCCCTATTGGGTTTATTTAATGGTTAAATGATTCCCTTTTCTCTGTAATAATAAAACAGTACCTGTACTTGATCCCAACTAAGATATAATTACCCCTTATTGGGGGCAGAACAGCCCTATTGGGTTTATTTAATGGTTAAATGATTCCCTTTTCTCTGTAATAATAAAACAGTACCTGTACTTGATCCCAACTAAGATATAATTACCCCTTATTGGGGGCAGAACAGCCCTATTGGGTTTATTTAATGGTTAAATGATTCCCTTTTCTCTGTAATAATAAAACAGTACCTGTACTTGATCCCAACTAAGATATAATTAATCCTTATTGGGGGCAGAACAGCCCTATTGGGTTTATTTAATGGTTAAATGATTCCCTTTTCTTTGTAAGTTTAAAAATGAAAATTATTGTCTAAAATGGAGTCTATGGGAGATGGCCTTCCCATAATTCAGAGCTTTCTGAATAGTGGGTTTCTGGATAACGGATCTCATACTTATAGATTGCCTTAGAAACAGCGCTGAATTTGTCGTCAATGCGCCCCACATTCACGCATTCATTTAAACTTACATACGGAGCAGTGGGGAGAGGTTGTCCATTGCTCTGTATGCAAGCAAAATTTCAGTGCGGCTATAGATTTCCTCTAAATGATTTTTATTCCTCCCAAGTCCATAGACTTCTGTGTACAGATACAGGTGTACAGATAATTAGTTTGCAAGTAAAAAAACCTGACTCAGTTATAGGTACTTTAGAATACAACATCCTCAAACATGCTAATAAATATATATATATACAGTATATATATATATATACTGTATATATATATACTGGCAGACACAACAGTGATACGTGTGTAAATCCATGTGTCTGGGATATTATTACCCACCCCTGTGCACACAATTGCATTGCTCAGATATGAGGCTTGTTGGGGCTTGACACATAACTAAGTTGAATGTGATGTTTTAGTTTCCTTATTAGAAATAGCCCAATACGAGAGCTTGCTGAGGGAATACAGCATGTTTGCTTATGAAACAGAGGTAACAATTTCTCTGCTCAGATTAGGAGCGCCAGACATATTCTCTCGTGCTCCCGGAGAGATGGCAATCTATGTTTTTTTGGTGTCTGGGGCACAGCGATATTAAATAAATGATCAAAACATATATTTTTTTTTACATGCTTTCTGGGAATATCATTAGGTTTATCAGAAATTGTTATTTGCTATTTCCCCAGTTTCGTAGCCCCCGCTGCCGATCTGGAGGGACAACAAATTGTACGCAGCGATGCCGAGCTGCATCTGAAATGAGTACTCCCCAGCATAACCAGCAGCAAAGAAAAAGGGCCCTTGGTTGACGCACTGGGATTTGGAAGCACATTTCATGCCGGCACCACAGGAAAAACATGACTTTATCTAAAACTCTGTGACTTTTGAGGAAAGTGACCTCCAGTGCTCTGCATCCTGCAAGTTTCAGGATATTAAAGATACAGTACATAAATGCTCCACTGCACTACGGGTAGTTAACAGTTGAGAGTATGGCACATGTATCATGGGCCTAATGCCCACCTTTCCAATAGTATGTAGGCAGTGATGGCCCAGTGGAGTGGTGGTAGGGGGCCCAGCAAAGCAACAGCGCCATGGGCAGTAAGGGGCCCAGCAAGGTGATAGGGAGTGTAGTGGTGGTGGGGCCAACAAGTTATTTGCAGTAAGTGGAACCCAACAGAACCAGGACCCTCCGGGATTTTTTCCAGTGTCCCAGTGGGTCAGTCTGACACTGCCTAAATGCATACAAAAATCTTTATAGCTGAAGGGGAACCCTGGAGCTACCAGCACCCCTAAACCAAGGAGTAGCTCCAGGGCTTCCACAGCAGCCTGTGTCAATTGGTGCAGCACAGTCGCAACTAAAGAATAGGGCTAAATGACAGAAATAAGAGCAATTGGACTTCAGCGGGAAAAAATTGCCATCTGTTTGACACTCCGCTTGCATCATGATGGACCCAAAACCTTGTTGCGCCATCAAACTGCATTGTGGGTAGAAATATGACAATGTAAAAAGGATATGACAATTATTTCTGCAGGAACATCTAAAGTTTTAATGTATCATAGGGGTATCCTAACTATCCACCTTCCCCTGCTGTTGAACTACAGCTCCCAGAATCCTATCAAACAAGTGACACAGAGTTGTAGTCCAACAGCAGCTTTCGAGACAAATAATGGTGCCCTTTGGATGCTGCCAGCTGAAGTTCATAGTTTCACAAGTTTAGAATTTCTGCTCTCCATCAAGAAAAAAAAAATGATCAGCTTTCAGGAAATGAGAAAAGTGGAGGAAACGTGGGCTCTGCTGCCATATCCTGCCCAATGCGTTCATATAAATAAACAAAAAATAGAAGCAGGAAAAGCAGATAAGTGAAGGGAGCAGCAGGGTTAAAATACAACTTTGCTCTGATTGCTCTCACCAATGCGGCTGCCTGGGAGACTTAAGGTCCCCATACACGGTAAGATCCGCTTGCTTGGCGAGATCGCCAAGTGAGCGGATCTTCCCCCGATATCCCCACTTACGGGTGGGCGATATCGGGGAGCTTGAAGTTAAAAAAAAAATAATCCGTGGGGCCAAACGACCGGATTATATAGGCGACAATGGGGCAGTCGGTTCGGGGACAGCATCAACAAGCCGATGCGGCCCCCCATCCGACTGAATCTTTTAACCTGGCTGATCGATATCTGGCCAATTTCCAAGGGACCGATATCGGCAGCTTCTATAGGCCCGTGTATGGGGGCCTTTAGCCATTGCTTTATATCTACTAACATAGCACTAGATGCATTGAATTTTTCAGGCACAGAAGACCCTGCCCAGACCCGGACTGGCAATCTGTGGGTTGTGGCAAATGCAGCTGTAAGGTGCCATAAACTATTGGGCTGCTGGGGGCTGTTCAGGCCTCTGTTTACTTAAAATGCCAGGGACTATTTTGAATCCCAGTCCGGACCTGACCTTGGCTCATACAGCTTGCAATCTAACGTTGGATTTTGGCGAATAGGCAACACATCCAAGTTGCAAGGGGCTGGGAAAGATCAACATTCCATGATAAATATGTACAATAATTGGTCTAAACTGTTCAGTATTTTCTTATTATAGTTGCCTAATTCCCTCTAGTACAAAAGCTGTTAAAATGCTTATTATTTAATGGGAACAGATGTTTTCCTCCGGCACATATGAAATACATACATATCATTGGTCAATTTCCAAACCAAAAAAAAAGATCATTATTAATTGGTGGTTTGAGAACAATTTGCTTTTTCTCTTTAATTTTGCTCTGGTTTTATTACTTAATGAATGACAAGATTTCTGCAACGTTACACATGATTCATTCCTCGGGTTCCCAGTGAAATCATTTTCTGTGCTCTCATCCTATCTGCACAAATGGCCCAGACGTGATTGCTTTAGCAGGAGTCGAGCTGAGAACTCATTTCATTATAACAAATGATATTTAGAGTTAGGGAGCGTGGTTCTTTTGGTATGTAGGAACTCTGGTAGAAGTCAGTTCTTCCCTAACCAAAACACACCAGCATACAGTGTTATTATATTGACACTAGCACCTTCTTGTACTCCCAAAATGTACCCCCAAACAATATAGGTCTCTATAAAAATATATTACAAATGTAAAACTCTGCTTCATCAAAATAAACCAAGTTCCATTGGGTAATCCTAATCAGAAAATTGCCATTTTCAGAATTAACGGTCGCCCCCTGGGATCATAAGATTCAAGTTGTACACAAACAAGCCAAGGCACACATACATGCTAGGCCCCATTAGCCAATTAATGGGCAGAGTATTTTACTCCCACACTACTTCCTGTTACAGTTAGAGCTGCATTATTTCCTGTCAGCTGATCTCTGAGGGAACACACAGCCCATCACTAAAGGTCCCCATACACGGGCCGATAGAAGCTGCCGATATCGGTCCCTTGGACCGACTCGGCAGCTTATCGGCCCGTGTAGGGGCAGAAACGAGCAGACTGGCCGACTGATATGTGGCCTGAAATTGGCCAGATATCGATCGGCCAGGTTAGAAAATCCAGTCGGATTGGGGACCGCATCGGCTCATTGATGCGGTCCCCGAACCAACTGCCCCATTGCCGCATGCAGAATTCACCTACATGCCTCCCTGATATCGCCACCTGTAGGTGGGGATATCGGGTGAAGATCCGCTCGCTTGGCGACATCGCCAAGCGAGCGGATCTGCCCGTGTATGGCCAGCTTAAATGGTGGCTCAAGGGAAAGAATGTAAAAGGGCAATATTTACTGATATATATATATATATATTCCAGTTTGGTAGGATTCTTTAATAGGTAATTTAACAGAAACTAAACTATCTATTGGTTAAGTATTCATTCTAGGGTTATAGCTTTCCCTTGTTTTCATGGTTGATTTTTAAAGGGGTTCACCCTTAAGTTAACTTTCAGTATGTTATAGAATGTGTTATTCTTAGCAACTATTCAACTGGTCTCAGGGTCAACCTGGGAGGTGCAGGGCCCACCAGGGCTACCGCCCCGGGAGCCCCGCCCCCCAAGGTGCCCCCGTTGGCCGCCTTCCCCAAAGCTCCCGACCTAACCCTCCGCAGGGGCCCCCTCCCGATGTCCTCCCTGGAGCGCACATAAGTGAAACACATCAGGGGAGGACACTGGCGGCTGGACCCTGACTGGTCTTTATTTTTTATTTTTTAGTGTTTTTGAATTTAGCTTTTTCTTCTGCCTCTTTCCAGCTGCAAAATGGCAGTCGCTGACCTCAGAAGCCAGAAAGAATGATTGCTCTTTGAGGCTACAGGTTTGTTATTGCTACTTTTTAATACTTCTCTTTGTATTCAGGCCCTCTTCTATGTATATTCCAGTCTCTCCTTCAAACTACTGCCTGGTCGCTAGGGTAAACTATATCCTAGCAACCAGACAGCTGCTGAACAAAAAAAACAAAATAGCTCAAAAAGCATTAAAATATGAAAAAAAATTAAAGTGATTTGCAAATGTGGCGATATTTATTAAGCTGTGTTAAATGAATTCGCTGAATAAACACTGTAAAAAGCTGTGTAAAATAAATGGAGAAGATCGCCATCTGAACACCAGATTTTACGCCGTTATTTTACCTAAGTTCTGACGGAAGAAAAAACGTGTAAAAAATGACACCGATTTTACACCATTTTTTACACAGCAAAGCCTGGCAATTGGTGGTGAATTTTCTCACCGTTTTTTACACAGCATAATAAATATGCCCTTTAGAATCTGAATGTTTACATCATACTAAAACTTCATTTAAAGGTGAACCATCACAGTAAAATGATTTTGGTGATGTTTGCAGACTTTGCAGCAGCTGTTTTCCAAGCATTTTTGCATTTTTAATGGATTCCTGGTGGCAGAATCCAACATTTTATAATATTCCTAGGGTTGCAAAATAAGGGCCATGATTGGCTGTTTTAGTCCCTTGTGGACTGCCAGCCGGCAGCAGCCTCTGTTTGGCAGTAAACATGTGTCTTCGTATCTCCAACACTAGGAATATAAGACTGATCAGCTGATTGGAGACCGGGCCGGATATTGCAGCAACTGCACTGCCAAGAATCACAATGAGTCATAACCAGCGCTGGGGCTCAGACGGGACTGACAGATTCAGTGAATGATGACAGTCACACCTGAGTATGAACTCTGTAGCTGTCAACCAACCTGTGTTCCAAATACTGGTCAGCTGATTCAGCTTTTGGAGAGAATGAATAATGTAAAACCTGAAGTCCAATGCCATTGTATTCCAGAGGGAGCCAATCCAAGGATCTGGCCAACCAGTTTGGCCAGTTTGGCAGTCTCTTAGTGAACAGTATCGTTGACGGCTCATGTGTGTGAGCCTCCTGTCCCAGGATCAACCTTAGCAATTAGTCTTTCTAATGAGAATTGGAGTAACAGAACTGCTCATCTACATATTCGCCTTGAAGGTATAGTGCTTAGCCTACAACAGACTTGCATGGGAAGGCGCTGAGCCTGAAACTCACAGCAGGTAAAGGAAAGCAGGATCACCTGGTATTAGCCAGAGCCACGGGCCAGAGACACGGGCCCCCAGAGTTAACATCTGCTTCTATGTTGGATATACATCATGGCTAGCTACAGTTTCTTCATGCCACCAAAGGTATGCACTGCCATATTAGCATCTCCATTGGACTCCATTGTCTTTGAAACGTCACATTTACCTGTTGACGTCCGGACCTGGATAATGAACCAGTATCCTGATTAAAGGAAAACTATACCCCCCAAACAATGTAGGTCTCTATAATAATATATTGCAGAAAGCAGCTCATATGTAAAACCCTTCTTCATCTAAATAAACCATTTTCATAAAAATACACTTTTTGTAGTAGTGCTTAATAAAAAATTGCAATTTTAAGTACTAAGGGCCACCCCCTGGGATCATATTATGTTAGGTCACATCAGCCAATTAATGGACAAAGTTCTGCCTTTTGCTCCCACACTACTTCCTGTTACAGTCAGAGCTGCATTATTTCCTGTCAGCTGATCTCTGAGGGAGCACACAGCCCATCACTAAATGGCGGCTCAAGCGAAAAGATGTAGAAGGGCAATATTTACTGATTTATATATTCCAGCTTGGTAAGATTTTTTAATAGGCCACTTAATATGATATATCATTAAGTATTCATTCTGGAGGTATATTTTTGCTTTAATACATATAACATGACCACTTTGAATACCACTAGACTCTTCCCATCTAGCTTCTGTCATTAATACTGGCCAAACTATAGTTTGGAAGGGTTTAATAGTGGTGCAGACATATACAGACCTGTTTATACCCTCTTACATAGTTACATAGTTACAATGGGTAGAAAAAAGACCATCAAAAAGAGTCCATCAAGTTCAACCCTTCCAAGTAAACTCTTATATATATATAAATAATACATACTGATACCTGTACTAAATCAATTGTAGGTAACTATGTTAAGCCATAATACTGCAGATGGGTTATCAATAGGGCAAGGCATAGAACATCTTAAAAGGCACCTGATTAAAATTTTCAGTCCTGCCCGATCGACGAGACGGCCAATATCCATGGCTGTTACTGATATTGGTCGCCCCCCTCTCCCACCATACACTGATTATTGTACGAAACTTTGTTTCATACGATAATATCGGTGCATGTATGGCCGCCTTATGGTACACATTCCTTAACTGTGGTGTCTGCGCTATGCAAGGTACAGACTGCATTGTATTACATGACACCTTATAATTTAGTCCCCAAATGTGTCATATATCAGATAGGTATCTCACTACATGGCCAACGTTGGAAAGTACCAACCCATTTTATAAGAAGACTCGTCATCAAGAACATCCCAGATAGGAATTCTGTAGCCAAGTTGCAGTGAATTCAGATGTTCTATAGGTCATTTACACATAAGGACTTATGCATACTGTGCATTTTCCCCTTTTAGCCACCACCTATTCACCCAATTGGGGTTTTCTCTGTGTACAAGACCCTGTCACACCATGCACCATTCATAACACACACACCTGAATTCTTGGGCTTAATTTCATCAAGTCCATAGCCTTTGGACTTTTAGGGTGAGACACCCAGCAACTGACCTAGGAACCTAGGGTGGCAGCTCCACAGATAATATATGCTGTAAAACCCATTTAAGTTGCAATGTTTCATACATGTTTGGAAATGCCAAGCTGGGCATTCCCAACTGTTTTGCTGCCTTTTTCATTTAGTGCATAGGGCTTCTGTACATGCAAATAAATACAGCAGGTCAGTGCTAATAGGTGCATACTTAGGCACAAACACCTGTGAGGAGCTCTGTGCTGCTGTTAAGGGTAGAAGAGACAGTCAATAACTATTTCATTGTGTGAATAAGCCCTTCATGCAAAGGGTATATGGAAAGGATCTTTAACAGTGGCATGGTTATTGGGCACCATAATAACTGCATCCCTAAAACCATCAAGTGATCCTCCGTTATTCTCCACCTAACAGGTGCTTGGTTCCATTCCTATGTGAATTATTTTCTAACTGTGCCGGTAGAGAATACATGGCTAGTGAAGAGCGAAATTTTTCGGCAGGCATGGATTCGCAGCGAATTTTATGCGTTTCACCTTGTCGGATTGTTTCGCGAAACAGGGGCTTAAAACTTAATCACAAATAAATGCACCATGTGAAAAAAAAAGTTGAGTGCGCCAAAAAATATGATGTGCAACAATTTTTTTTTGATGCACGTCATTTTCCATGTTTAGTGAATTTTCTGCTGTTTCGTGAATCTTTTCAAAGTTTCACAAATTTTTCCACAAAGGGATACGGGATAGATTCACTGCTGGGAACTGTAGTTCAGTATCAACAATTACAATAACAATATCCCTGCAGAGCAGCCATGTCAAACATGTAACTCCCCGCCTACTGGCAAAATACCCCCTTTCCCCTTGGCTGTTGAAGGATGCTGGGAATTGTATTTCAGCCGCAGAAAGCACATCCGCGCCACACACTAAAACTAATGTATGGCCATAGGAAGTCAGGTTCATGTTCATTAAATGCATGTTTATGCCCCCCTGTTTAAATAAATAACGTCCGGGATAAAGATTGGCGCAGTCAGACGCAGAAACCAGACTGCACTATTTATTCCAAGGAAAATAAACCTGGCAAATGAGAGAGGAAGGAAAGGAGAAGCAGAAATGCCGTTTCCACCGCAAGGCAGGGCTCTTCCTTATGGTTTCATTTTCTGCTCATGTGAGCTATTTATTTTGACAGCTGACAGACTCTAAAAATGCCATTTTTTTTCTAGACCCCCATACTATATTGGGAGATTTAGGGAAGAAACCCCTCCTTGTCTATAAATCAGAGAAGGCAAATAAACCATGATTGTGTGTTTCACTTATAAAATGATTACTTGTCGCACATAATTAGCACTGCTAATGATTGTTTCCCCACCAATTATGTCAGGGGGACTCACAATGGCTTTTAAGCAAACTAGCCACCAAGTAGGCAAACAAATACAATAGGGTCCCCTAGCTGACATGTTCTCCTTATATGTGTGTGGTGGTGGGGGGGGGGTTAAAGAATGAAGGGGGGTCCCTTGTTCCCAGCAGCGCTGCAACCTGGTAAATCTCATACACTAGGTTACAAGGGGGAGGTAAGTGCTAGCATCAGGGCTGGCAGTATCTAAAATACATGTTGTTAAGATTACAGTAATTACCTCCCCAGCATGCGTCCCACACAGGCGCTAAATGAAACATCAGCACATCAATTAGAAAGCAAACAGTCCATTCTGACTATAAGGCAGCCCCCCTGGGATGTCCTAACAAGCGCAAATGAACCTGCCAACCTCCCTGCCTCTCGCCCCGCGCTGCACTCATTTAAGGTGGGGTGAGCAATTACACTTATAAAACCATCGAGGATGTATTGGGTTTTTTTTTTTTAACCTCCCCTTTAAACAAGACAAGAATGAATGCTAAAACAATCTGGGTGGGCTTTATACTGTACAGTCCGCAGGCTGCGGAACTGAAATCCTGTCCAGCAGCCCCAATTGTGTATAATGGCTTTGTATTCTGAGCCAGAATCACAGTTTGTGTTCTCATTCAATAACGCACGTTATCCATAAATGGATATATAAGTAATACCTATTGATTATTATTGGTTGTATCAGCAATAGCTCTCAGTTGCTCTCAGTGTCCCCAATCTGGGTAGTTATTTTTGAATTCCTGACTTGGAGGCAAGTTTTGGTTGAATAAAAACAAGATTTCCTACCAAATAAAGCCCCTGTAAGCTGATAGTGTGCATAGAGGCTGCCTAATAGCCAATCTTAGCCCTTATTTGGCTCCTCCATGAACTTTTATGGTGCTTGTGTTGCTCTCCAAGTCTTTTGACATTTGACTGTGGCTCACGAGTAAGAAAGGTTGGGGATCCCTGCTATAGAGAAAGCAGACCCCACGGTCTGGGCCCCCACACAACTGCAGGGTCTGCATCCTCTATAGTTAAGCCACGGCAGGTAGGTAGCTGCTAGGTATAGCACTATGAAAACCATATATGATGCAATTCTGTCTACTTTATACTAGAATTTGTCCAAATGTGCACCCACAGTTGCATTCGGTTTGATGCAATGGTCTGCAATTGCGTCAAACACAATAACAATGCACAATGCACACTTTATTTATAAAGCGATACAAGGATATGCAGCGCTGTACAATCTTACATATACAAAATTACACACAGGCAGGACAAGTGTTATAATAAATATGTATAAATACACAGGGCATAAGTGCCATATGGGTTACGGGTAAATGCTGCATTGTGGGTAAAAGGCATGGCGAAGTGCGTCTACAATGACACATTGCACATTGCAACCTCATGTAGCCAATCCATGGGCACTGGCATTTTACTGGACCCCAGCACTACCGGTCTGCTTGGCCTTCAGAGGACACAGGGCAGTGGGATATGCAGTTAAACAAATGAATTTTTAGTGTTTAGACATCACTAAAAACCCTACAATTCTCACAGTCACAAGGTGCTTATGGGGTTCCCTATTTCTCACTCCAGCTGCTGTTACTGAGCCCCATTATAAGTCCAGACAAAGAGAAGTCTCCCTAATTACCGAGAGCATGCACTTGGCATTGATACGCTGACTATGACATAATTACTGGTGGATTTATAAATTACAAACATGCTTATATACAGACATTTTAGCTAGTTTTGAGGCTTCCTTATAATATTGTCCAAATCAATAGTAAATGTGATTCTCTGAGCAGCAGCTTGTCTGGCTGGGAATCCTGGGAATTGAGGCTCAGCAGCAGCCTGAACGCAGCCAATGAAGCCCATTTCTGTATCGGAGCAACATCTGGCGGAGCGCAGGTGGCACATCCCCAAGGCAGGCGATACCAGTAGCTGCGCTAAACCTCCAGCTATGCCTCTGTATTCATCCAAACCAGATTTTTTTTTTTTTGACATGAGCTTTTCAGTCCAGAAAATTCTGACCGGCCAAATCGCTTGTATAAACAAAGCCTAATTGCTTCATTATATGCAAAGGGGGCCATCAGCAGGATAGATGGAAAGGGCTGATTGGCAGAAATACATAATCATGTCATTCGTTTGCTTTCTTTGTTTTTAGGTGCTAAGACTAATTGGACACTTGTGTGTTAATGGAATTTCTGACACGGCAGAACTACAAGCTTGCCTGCAGGATGAAGTGCTAACTGTTGATGTGTTTCTATAAGCAATCAATTCCTTAACTATAGAGAGTGGTAAATGTGGGGGGGTCTGCGGCTGCACTGGGGCCACAGTCTGTGCAGCTTGGTACTGGCTAGCATTAAGTGTGTGGCTATCCTGCACCTTGCAGCCCCTGGCATTCCCTAGCTGGTGCGTCTGAATGCCATGCAATCTCACACAATATACCACTTATGCCTCTGTGTTTTTGAGTAAGGTGCACCTCTTTGGGTTCCATTCTAGGAAGGGCAAAGAGCTGAACATTCTGGCACGACCCACTGGGCAAGGTGCAAAGTGCAAAAAAACAGAGGGGTTCATGGAACGGCAGGCTAGGGGGCAAAGTGCAATAAACAGGTGCATGCCTGTGTTGGACTGGGCCAGAGGGACACCAGTAAAAAAATCTAGTGGGCCCCACTTACCCAAAATCGATATCTGTCTTCCCTGTCACTCCCCCACTGCCCTCCCTTCCCGGATTGTGGCAAAAAAAAAGTTTGTGTGGGGGGGCCCTGCAGTAGCAGCACCAGTCTGACCCAAGTGCAAGCTGTGTTTTTATGACACTTTGCACCGTGTCTCACCTTCATCACCCGCCGGGACAGTTTTTTCAAGATGATTACAGCACTGCCTGTGTTCGTCAACACTCTATTAACAAGGGGTGGGCTCTGCCAGCATATTTGTAGATTGTAAGCTCTTTTGGGCAGGGCCCCCTTCACCTCTTGTATCGGTTATTGATTGCTTTATATGTTACTCTGTATGTCCAATGTATGAAACCCACTTATTGTACAAGGCTGCGGAATATATTGGCGTTTTATAAATAATTGTTAATAATAATAATATGCAGGGTGCTGGTGGGTGCAAAGGAGGTTTGTTCTTACTGCCCTATGCCAGGTGGTAATTGAAGGACTGTCTTGGGTAGCAGATTTTAAGGGTGCAAGGTGCATAGTGCTTAGTGAATGAGCACAACAGGGGATTAGGAAATTTTTCTTAGGGTGCTTTGCCCGCAGTTTTGTATCAGAGGGGGATACCAGAGAGAGCCAAGAGGAGCAGCATTCATAGTGGCTTCTGGGGCCCACTAGTATCAAAGGCTCATGGGCCCCTGCAATGTGTATATATATTTTTTTTCCTATACACGGCCTTGGCACCATAGAAACATTTTGTTGTGGGGTGCAGTAACTTGTCATCATAACCTATTAGCAGCTGCAGGGATTTCGGGCTGACCTTGGTGTGAGAGATTTATTTACCACTGCCCCTAAGCTTATCTGCTGGCGGCTGATTGATTAGTTTAATGATTACACGGGGGATAATCTCAGTGATAGCATTAGACACCTCTGCTGCAATGAGTAGTACCAGTAACAAACATAAAGTAACCATAACATCACCCTGGTTTATCTGCACCCCCAAAAAATGTGAAGACCTTAGCTCAGTGTTTGTCAGACTGAGGTCGAGCCCCACCTTTGAGCACCCCATGACTGATGACTGATATATCCAAGGGTTGCTGTTATCTGCTTCCATGAATATCTATTCTGGGCCCCCCACACTAGGACAGCCCCACGATTTGGGGATCGCTAGCCTGTAACTTAATAAAATCAACATATTTGAAATTTGTAGGCAGGATTGGACTGGGCTGGCCAGACACCTGGAAAAAACACCATGGGCCCCACAGACTCTTCCCAACTGAAACTATGGGTGTCCCCCCAACCCGCCCCTCCACTCATGAGTGGGGGAGGGAAGGGGTTGCTACGTCAGGTATTACATGTGAAGGACCTCACAACTGGGACAGGGGGGCCCCTGAGGTGGCAGCACTGGTGGGCCCTGGTCCCCCCAGGCCGACACTGTATATACACTGAGATGCACACACACTTTTGTTACTATGGGTTGCAGTTCGGCAACACCACGAAGGCAGCATATTGGATTAAAAAATATTTTATGAGCAGAATATATTTTAGTGCTTTTTTTTCATTGCACGGAAAGGACTATTTTTTATTCCCTCTTTTTATTGTATACTTCCTGCCAGGGTGTATTTCAGATGCCTCTCTGGCCGTGCACTTTCACTAACTAAGGGCTTAGGTTACAATTCCAGCTGTTTCCAGAAACCACAGGCATTGGGTTTTTTCCTGTGATTTACTCCTTTATAAACCTGCTCTATATTAATGACTTTATATATATATACAGTATATGTGCTTCATATAGGCCTTTATACCAAGTTTATTTTTATAGAGCCACCTCCTCTTCATGAAAATGTATTGCTTTCAAAAATAGACCACAGTTATTCATTTTTTCACATATTTTCAATTAATTAAACCCAAGTGCCCTTCCCCAGGAGCAGCTCAGTATGTCTGTTCCACAACTCTCTTGTTACAATATTATGGAGTAGTCGCTGGCATTTCTCACCAGCAGGTGCCCCCAGCTAATGTATCACACTGTAAATGGTATGTACTATGTACGCATGTACTATCTGAGAGCAATATGATTGGTAAAGGGGAACGTCTAGATGTTTGGATGTTTTATCTCACAATAGAATAGGTGGAAGTGGTGTATTGAGAGCAATATATATTGTGATGTTATAATGTGGGCTAATACACATTGCGTACATTGCAGCCTTGTTTTCACTCCATTAGCATATGTTTGGGGCTCATGTGAGTTGGTGACAATCCCGGGGGATTCAGGTGAGGGGTGGAACTGTTTATTCTGGGGAGTGAATATTCTCAGATGTGCCCATACAGGGCCATGGGCACGGAGTCACATAAAGGGAGACAAAGATGGGTGTATTTATTAATAAATGAGGGATTATTTATCAAAGAAAATGTGTAAATGGGTGCATGCAAGCGGGTTCCTTCGTGTAGTCACAATGTTGTGTATACAAACAGGACTGTAGGAATAAACATATACATATTGTGTGGTGCACTCCGAGGTTTTACCCCTGCACGGCACTGCGAGGGTGAATTGGCCACAGTTGTTTACTGGTACCGACCCAGGGCAGGTTTTAGGGAATTACATTGGCTCTAGGCCCTCAGCACCACAGGGGTCACTCATGAGAAAACCTAGAAAATATGTTATATTGTATAACAACTGTTATTGCACTGATGTTCAACCCGTAGCCCTTGAGTTGCTGTTGCACTTTAGGGTGAAGACACACAGAGCTTCTAGTAGCAGCTACTTGTCACGGATACTAAAAAAGACAATACTGATAACTGTCCCTATGTGTGGTTTAGCAGAGGCAATTCTCAGTATTGTCTATGGCAGGGGATTTTCTGGCGTTTAGTAGCTGTGACAAGTAGCTGTTACTAAGTAGCTCCATGTGTCTTCACCATTAAGGATGAAGACACACTAAGCTACTAGTAGCAGCTACTTCTTCACAGCTACTAGACTCTAGAAAATACTCTGCCATAGACAATACTGAGAATTGCCTCTGCGAAAACACATAGATTATCAGTAAATGATCAGCATTGTCTATTTTATTAGCCACGGAAAAGAGCTGCTTCTAGTATCTCTGTGTGTCTTCACCCTAGCAGTTAGAACACTTGGAACAGTGTATAAAGGATTTTCATGGTTTTTATGTACAGAAAATAATACATTGGCTGCTTGGAGGACCAGGATACCATTCCTTTATCCTTAGTGGGTATATATATATACAATTAGATTGTAAGCTCACGGTTAGAACAGCTAAACATCCCTCCACTGTGTAGCAAGGGGGAAGCCTCCTTAAGCTCTGGGTTTTTCTCAGTAACTAAGATACTCAGTAACTGTTTTAACATGTTACGTTCCGACACAATAGCCGAGCCTCCTATTTTTCCTTTGGATTTCACTCACTCGTGGGCTGCGCTGCTTGTTTGCATGCTCTATAGCGTATCAATTTCCTGAGCTCCCAGACTATCTGTCTACAGCGCCGTCATCTCATTTGCCATAAATAAACACATATTGTGGCATACGTCCCTTGGGTGGAAAAACGCATGGGTGTTCTTAAAGGAGGAGCAAGTATTTAGTTCATAAATGTGAGTGTGGCGCTGCTGCTGAACTACACATCCCAGCACCCCCAGCATATGTTCTCTGCACTCACTCCTGGTTCTGAATCTTGAAACAGCAATAGTCACTGTCTTCTACCACATCGTTTCAGGAGTCAGAACCAGCAGAGCAGAGAACATATAACAACCAAATTGTACCCAATTCAGTCTGATTTCAAGCCAAATCTTGCCTAGAGCATTATGGCTCCCATGTATATAAATATAGGTATGGTTTGTAAACATTCTGCTTGTATTCCCATCATTAGGGCTAATGTCACACTTGGGGGCAGATTTAGCAAAATGTGAGTTTAGAGCTTAATACATAAAAACTCACCCATGTTCTGTTTATTCTTATGGGATTTTTAGAAGCAAATTTAACAAATGGGGAGTTCTAACTTTCACCCAGTGATAATTATGCTTCTAAAAATCCCATAGAAATGAATAGAACGTGGGTTTATGTATTACGCTCACATTTGGATAAATCTGCCCCTAAGTGTGACATTAGCCTTATAACACAAACCTGAAGCAGGTGAAGTTTTATTGGCGCACGTACACCCCCCCCCCCCCCGTTTCATGTGTCCCCCCTTTACTCCACACATCATTTTCACCTTTCAGGTCCTCTTGCTCCCCTTTGCTCTCACCCATTAATCCCTACCACGCACCCCACCTTAATGGCGCCTCTTCTGCCTACCCCTAGTTCCAACCAACTTTGCAATGAGCCATGGAGTGTGCAGGGACCCCCAGGGCTGCCACCTCAGGGACTCCCCACCCCACTCTTTATGGACATGATCAGGGATGGAGGGGGGGACTTGCACCCACAGACAATTAGTGATGGGGAGCCCAGTCCAACCCAGGAGCCATGTGACATCACTAACCAGTGACTATAATGGATGACATCACTAAGCAACAAGGCAAGCAGAGCAAGGGCAAGTCTCCCCAGTTTTCCCCCCAAAAGGCAGTTCTCGGATTCTATACAATATATGTATTATATATATTAATGAGGGGGAATTGTAATAATTAATAATTCATATTTATTGTAATAATATTAAACCAGCACTTATTGATATGATTGTTCTGACTGCTAATTTTACATGATACCCTATATTTAGTACTATATTCAGTATAAGAGAGGCCCCCAGACACCTGATTGAATTTCCCAGGGAGCTAGTGGGGGGCACAGGCTGAATGGGGACAGTCTCTCAGGCTGCTGATTATTAGGCTGCTGCACATTCAGTAAATACATCAGGCTAATGATGTGTGCTCTCTATAATAAGGTACATCCCTTGGCTCTGCATAACAATGGGCCGCTAATAAACACGCTGAGACCACCTTTAGTAAGGTTGATTGCTTCAGGCAGCAGCCCCACCTCTCTCCGGGGGGGATTAGTGGATTGGGATGGGGGGGTGGGATCTGACCGCTCCCGGTATAAATATTCATTGGGAGCCGCCAGTGAGCGCAGAGAGAGGGAAGGAAGGGAGCGGCGCCTGTAGAGAAGCGCACAGCCCACAAACGCTCAGCCAGTAGCGCACAGCCCACAAGCGCTCAGCCAGTAGCGCACAGCCCACAAGCGCTCAGCCAGTAGCGCACAGCTCACAAGCGCTCAGCCACAAGCGCTCAGCTCACAAGCGCACATTCATCCAGGTGCCGGAATATAGATTTATTGCCACTCCGGGCTAGTAGCCCCATCAGTGAGAAGCCGAGGGAAGCTGTCACTGTGGATTTACAACCCTTCCGACTGGGACTGGTTCCTTCCCGCTGAACTTGCCGGCGAGTTGAGGGGATGAGCCCCCGGCAGTGACCCCCGCAGCTGTGAGTGGAGCCGTGCAGCATGGAGTGCCTGTACCTGCTGCTGCTGGCCGTGTCCTGGCTGCAGGGATCGCAATGCGCCGCCGCTAAGGAGCTGTCCTGCCAAGAGATCACCGTGCCCCTGTGCAAGGATATCGGCTACAACTACACCTACATGCCCAACCAGTTCAACCACGACACGCAGGACGAGGCGGGCATGGAGGTGCACCAGTTCTGGCCGCTGGTGGTCATTCACTGCTCCCCGGACCTGAAGTTCTTCCTGTGCAGCATGTACACCCCCATCTGCCTGGAGGACTACAAGAAGCCGCTGCCCCCCTGCCGGAGCGTGTGTGAGCGGGCCCGGGCCGGCTGTGCCCCCCTCATGCGTCAGTATGGGTTCGCCTGGCCGGATCGCATGCGATGTGATCGTCTGCCCGAGCAGGGCAACCCCGACACCCTGTGTATGGACTACTACAACCGAACGGAGCAGACCACGGCGGCGCCCAGCCACCCAGAGCCCCCCAAGCCCCCGGCCAGGTCGGCACCTAAGGGCAGGACCCGTGTGGAGCCCCCAAGGCCCCGGCCCCGGGCACCAGGGTGCGAACCGGGCTGCCAGTGTCGGGCCCCTATGGTGCCGGTAACCAACGAGAGGCACCCCCTGTACAACCGGGTCCGGACCGGGCAGATCCCGAACTGTGCCATGCCGTGCCACAACCCCTACTTCAGCCCGGAGGAGAGAACCTTCACCGAGTTCTGGATCGGCCTCTGGTCGGTGCTTTGTTTCGCCTCCACATTTGCCACTGTATCTACTTTCCTTATCGACATGGAGCGATTCAAGTACCCAGAGCGCCCCATCATCTTCCTCTCTGCCTGCTACCTCCTGGTCTCGGCTGGCTACCTGGTCCGGCTGATTGCTGGCCATGAGAAGGTGGCTTGTAGCCGTGGCGAGTTGGACCTGGAACATATTATCCACTATGAAACCACTGGGCCAGCGCTGTGCACCCTGGTCTTCCTGCTGATTTACTTCTTTGGCATGGCCAGCTCCATCTGGTGGGTCATTCTATCTCTCACCTGGTTCCTGGCCGCTGGCATGAAATGGGGCAACGAAGCCATAGCTGGCTACTCACAGTATTTCCACCTGGCCGCCTGGTTGGTGCCCAGCATCAAATCTATTGCTGTGCTGGCCCTCAGCTCAGTGGATGGGGACCCGGTGGCTGGCATTTGCTTTGTGGGCAATCAGAACCTGGACAACTTGCGGGGATTTGTGTTGGCACCGTTGGTCATCTACCTGTTCATTGGCAGCATGTTCCTCCTGGCCGGCTTTGTCTCCCTATTTAGGATCCGGAGTGTCATTAAACAAGGGGGCACCAAGACTGACAAACTGGAGAAACTCATGATCCGGATAGGGATATTCAGCGTTTTGTACACGGTGCCGGCCACCATCGTGGTGGCATGTTTTTTCTATGAACAGCACAACCGGCAGGGTTGGGAGGTGGCACATAACTGTAACTCGTGCCAGCCAGAGGTGGCACAGCCCCGCCGACCAGACTATGCCGTTTTCATGCTCAAGTACTTTATGTGCCTAGTGGTTGGCATCACCTCTGGTGTGTGGATCTGGTCGGGCAAGACTTTGGAGTCGTGGAGGGCGTTCTGTACCCGCTGCTGTTGGGGCAGCAAAGCGACTGGAGGCTCTATGTACAGTGACGTTAGCACCGGGCTGACATGGAGATCTGGGACTGGCAGCTCAGTGTCCTACCCAAAACAAATGCCCTTATCTCAGGTCTAGACGGAGGTTTAACGTGGACTTAAGGCGAGGTTTGCAAATTGTTCTGTTTTAACTTAACACTCTTGTCCCCTTACCTGGGCAGCGCCCAACCTGTGGCCCATTCAGCTCTTGCTGAGCGACAACTTCCAGCAGTGTCCACTTAGTGCTGCTGGGAGTTGAAGTTCCACAACAGCTGGAAGGTTGCAGGATGGACCTTACACCTAGATACTGGGGGGTGCGGGGGAGGGACAGACCTGAGACTTATTAAGACTGACCAACGTCGCCCAACTTGCCCCCCCCCCCCTTTAGATTCTTGCTATTAGCATGATAATGAACTCTTAATGGTATCCATTAGCAGGGACTTGAATGACTGGTCCGGACAATGTACCTGGTATTGAAGCCTCCCTGATTTCTCCCATTTATATGCAAGGAGCATTTGTGAAGGCGATAATTATAGCTAAGCAGGGGCCGGGATTGCCCCCTTGGCTACAAGGAAAGAGGCAATAACTATCTGTGCTGCTGCTGCTGCTGTGGGTCATTCTGGTTCCGTATCACATTTAGCTGTGTCCTCAGCCATTTCCCCCCCCCCCCCCCCAGTCCCATGGGTGAGCCCTACTTGTGCCGCCAACTGTGCCTGAATAATGTTTATTTCTTCTTGGCATAGCGGGAGTCTTAACAGCAGGGTACGGGGTTCTATGAATTAACCACCAAGCCTGTTTTAACTACAACTCCCAGCATCCCTGGTTGGACAGCCCTGGCTTTTTTTTTTTTTTCTTCCTAAAACTAAACTATTGCCTTAAAAATGGAATAAAATGTCTTAATTAAGAAGCAGTACCCCAATTAAATACGGGTTTCTTCCATAATAGGATGTATTTATATAATTATTTGTCTTGTAAAATGTGTAATATACTGTACATAGGCACAAAGCTATGATGCTCTGTACATTTCTTTTGTATAAAGGATAGAGGCTTCTCAATAAGAGCAAATATTGGAGTATTCTATTTTGTCAATAAAAATGACCATTTTTTATATAAATGACATTTCCGCTGCTTTTTTCTGCTTAACTGTTTCCTATCGTTCATATAAATATGGTTTGTATTCAGTGTTATTGTCACTAGGACTTTGGGGACACTTTTGTTTTAACCCTCCCCTTCCCAGGGCCCAATATCTTAAGTGTTTACAAGCTAGGGAATGGCATGGGTTGGGGTAGCATTAGCTGTATATGCACGGAGCTGGCTCCATATTCATTTGTAGCCTGTGGGTCGGCACCTAAACTTGGGTCTTGCTGTTTATGGTGAAACGCCCTGCAGCATTAGGGCAATTACAATAAGGTGCAGAATTAATTCAAAACCAGTGTTTCAGGTCTCAAAGCTTCCCCTGCCAGGGTCCCCTGAGAATACAGGGTAGGCAACACTAGCCTTAAAAGTTGCATGCTTGTTAATGTAACCCTACTATAGTTTATATAAATACCCTGATGTATAGACACAGAGGCAGCTATTCCAGCTGAAAAAAGTAGAAAAGATACAGGTTACATAGCAGATAACGCATAAGCTCTGTAGAATACAATGGTGTTATATGCTATGGAACCTGTTTATACATTTATATAAACTATAGTTGAGTTCCTAAAGCAAACCTGTCGCAGGGCAATAGAACATTATATTTGAATGACTTTAAAAGCTTTCATATTTTGGTGTTACTGTTCCTTTAATTTCATCAGGCTGGGGGAAGATATTGTCTCTTGCACTTCTCATTATCCCTGACAGGAAACAACAGGAAGTGGGGAGAGCAAAAGTCTTGTTTTTTCCTTGTAGTTTCACCTATGAAAAGGTCCATTATATTTTGAAAATGTTAACATGAAAATATGTTTCCCACTGCTTCCCTATCTATCATCTATCTATCATCTATCTATCATCTATCTATATATATATCTATCTATCTATCTATCTATCTATCTATCTATCTATCATCTATCTATTATCTATCTATCTGTCTATCTTATATCTACCTCTATCATCTATATATATATATATCTATCATCTATCTATCATCTATCTATCATCTATCTATATATATATCTATCTATATATATATCTATCTATCTATCTATCTATCATCTATCTATTATCTATCTATCTGTCTATCTTATATCTACCTCTATCATCTATATATATATATATCTATCATCTATCTATCATCTATCTATCTTCTATCTATCTATCTGTCTATCTTATATCTACTTCTATCATCTATCTAGCTATCTATCATCTATCTATCATCTATCTAGCTATCTATGTATGAATGAGCAACTTATATTTTACTGTTCAATGTCCCTTTAAAAGTGGTAAACTCTCATATTATCTATCCTCTGTCTATCATTTATCTATGAATAGATAGTAGCTTATATTTTAGTGTTCAATGTCCCTCTATTATCTATTTATCTCTCATATCATCTGTCTATCTATCTACCAATAAGAAACTTATATTTTCAATGTGCCTTTAACAGTTGTAACCTCTCATTTTATCTACCATCTATCTCATCTATCTATCTACAAGCAACTTATATTTTAGTTATCTATCTATTTATCTATCTATTTTTGTGTTCACTGTTCCTTTAAGAGTGGTAACGTATCATTCCCTATGAGGCATGCAGGGGAAAGAATACCTGGGGCCCCTATAAAGTGTAGGCTCATTTATTGGAGTGGGGGGGCTGCTGATTAGTAAAAGAAGATGAACCCTATACCTGTCCCTAGTGGTTGAGGACGTGGCCCCTCCAATAAGTGAGGCACCAAATGAATGGGGTTAATCTGTAGGGAACTCCCGTCCTTTGAGTCCTACAAACTTTGATCTCCAAAACATGGAGTTTTTGTGTCCCCGGGTCCCTCCCCTTTGTGCCGAGGAGCAATTGGGCCACCGCAGAGCCTCGAATCTTTCAATGAAAGACATTGGGGCACTTTATGTTTTTTTTGGCATCCGGAGGAGAATTGTAACAGTTAGTGAGGGCCGGCAGGGAAGGGATGGAGGACGGTCGTATAAAAGAAAGCTTCTTCCACATTGTTAGGCAGACGGCAGGCAGCAGGACATAAGCTGGGAGGGAAGAAAAGGCAGCAAGAATGCACTACAGGTGGTCTGCTCACATAATCCCCCAATTTGAAGTTTTCCCCCTTTTTCTTTTTTTTTGGCCAGACAATATCATTACAAAAATTCTCCTCTCTCCTGCTTTTTCTCCCTAATTGAAGCAATTCCCTGGCTATTATTGGAGCAGATTTTGTTAAGAAGGTTTCTGTTCGGGGGGGGGGATCCAGCATGTTTCCCATTCCTGATACTTATCGCTAGTGTTTTTTTTTGTGAAGAATTAGGAATAATGGATAGGAGGATGTGCGCCTTGAGTGCATATATGCCCTTAGGACTCTTATTAGCCTGTCAGTCTGCATCAGGAATGGCAGCTCCTCGCCTAATGACATCCATCATCGGGGCTGGCAGGGTTTGCACTCTCTCTCACTGCTGGGATTGCTATTTGTTTAGTTTAGTCGTGTCCCCTCCAGACCCCAGAGCCGCCATGACACCCAGGCCCAAAGGTTGTGACACCGCCACATTGTGCCAAAGGGACTCTGCTGTTTTATTATTCATTAAGGGGGACTCAATAATGAACTGCAAGTTGTTCTTCTAATAAAGAGATCGGTGTTCCATTTAAAGCTGGGGGGCGGGGGGGCATTTGTCCGTTGCACTCTTCATTTTCTGCTTTTGTTTTCCTGTGACCCCCTAAGCAGGAAGTGAGGAGTGCAATCATTAATTACCTGCGCGCTGAAAAAATAATTGCTTTTAAAACCATATGTGTTGATGGTTGTTATGGTTAAGAGACATCAGCGCGCCTCCTTAAAAGCCACTTGAATTGCACTGAATATTTATTGTTTATATACCATATGGGGGGTTGTCAAGCCTGTGGGATTCCAGCTGTGCTCAACATCTCCCACTATGTTTTGTACCTTGTTGTGAATCCAAGTTCCCAGCTTGCACCGTACATTTTGCTTTGGGCGGGAGGCAGGGAGTTGTAGTTGGCAATGGAGTGTGGCAAGAAATCATTTTATACCATTGAGCAGTATCTACATAGAGTCATGGGGCGAAGTTAAGATATTTGGCAATAATAGCCTCTGGGAAGGGACTGGGGCTGTGGGATAGCAGGTATAGTAGGGAGAGATGGTGCCTATAGTAGCAGTGGGGGGATAATAGCCTCTGGGAAGGGACTGGGGCTGTGGGATAGCAGGTATAGTAGGGAGAGATGGTGCCTATAGTAGCAGTGGGGGGATAATAGCCTCTGGGAAGGGACTGTGGTTGTGGGATAGCAGGTATAGTAGGGAGAGATGGTGCCTATAGTAGCAGTGGGATAATAGCCTCTGGGAAGGGACTGGGGCTGTGGGATAGCAGGTATAGTAGGGAGAGATGGTGCCTATAGTAGCAGTGGGATAATAGCCTCTGGGAAGGGACTGGGGCTGTGGGATAGCAGGTATAGTAGGGAGAGATGGTGCCTATAGTAGCAGTGGGATAATAGCCTCTGGGAAGGGACTGGGGCTGTGGGATAGCAGGTATAGTAGGGAGAGATGGTGCCTATAGTAGCAGTGGGGGGATAATAGCCTCTGGGAAGGGACTGTGGCTGTGGGATAGCAGGTATAGTAGGGAGAGATGGTGCCTATAGTAGCAGTGGGGGGATAATAGCCTCTGGGAAGGGACTGTGGCTGTGGGATAGCAGGTATAGTAGGGAGAGATGGTGCCTATAGTAGCAGTGGGATAATAGCCTCTGGGAAGGGACTGGGGCTGTGGGATAGCAGGTATAGTAGGGAGAGATGGTGCCTATAGTAGCAGTGGGGGGATAATAGTCTCTGGGAAGGGACTGGGGCTGTGGGATAGCAGGTATAGTAGGGAGAGATGGCGCCTATAGTAGCAGTGGGGGGATAATAGTCTCTGGGAAGGGACTGGGGCTGTGGGATAGCAGGTATAGTAGGGAGAGATGGCGCCTATAGTAGCAGTGGGGGGATAATAGCCTCTGGGAAGGGACTGTGGCTGTGGGATAGCAGGTATAGTAGGGAGAGATGGTGCCTATAGTAGCAGTGGGGGGATAATAGCCTCTGGGAAGGGACTGGGGCTGTGGGATAGCAGGTATAGTAGGGAGAGATGGTGCCTATAGTAGCAGTGGGGGGATAATAGCCTCTGGGAAGGGACTGTGGCTGTGGGATAGCAGGTATAGTAGGGAGAGATGGTGCCTATAGTAGCAGTGGGATAATAGCCTCTGGGAAGGGACTGGGGCTGTGGGATAGCAGGTATAGTAGGGAGAGATGGTGCCTATAGTAGCAGTGGGATAATAGCCTCTGGGAAGGGACTGTGGCTGTGGGATAGCAGGTATAGTAGGGAGAGATGGTGCCTATAGTAGCAGTGGGGGGATAATAGCCTCTGGGAAGGGACTGGGGCTGAGGGATAGCAGGTATAGTAGGGAGAGATGGTGCCTATAGTAGCAGTGGGGGGATAATAGCCTCTGGGAAGGGACTGTGGCTGTGGGATAGTAGGTATAGTAGGGAGAGATGGTGCCTATAGTAGCAGTGGGATAATAGCCTCTGGGAAGGGACTGTGGCTGTGGGATAGCAGGTATAGTAGGGAGAGATGGTGCCTATAGTAGCAGTGGGGGGATAATAGCCTCTGGGACGGGACTGGGGCTGTGGGATAGCAGGTATAGTAGAGAGAGATGGTGCCTATAGTAGCAGTGGGGGGATAATAGCCTCTGGGAAGGGACTGGGGCTGAGGGATAGCAGGTATAGTAGGGAGAGATGGTGCCTATAGTAGCAGTGGGGGGATAATAGCCTCTGGGAAGGGACTGTGGCTGTGGGATAGCAGGTATAGTAGGGAGAGATGGTGCCTATAGTAGCAGTGGGGGGATAATAGCCTCTGTGAAGGGACTGGGGCTGTGGGATAGCAGGTATAGTAGGGAGAGATGGTGCCTATAGTAGCAGTGGGGGGATAATAGCCTCTGGGAAGGGACTGGGGCTGTGGGATAGCAGGTATAGTAGGGAGAGATGGTGCCTATAGTAGCAGTGGGGGGATAATAGCCTCTGGGAAGGGACTGGGGCTGAGGGATAGCAGGTATAGTAGGGAGAGATGGATAAGAGTCGGCTGTGGGGGTCAGGTCCATTGCAACACAGTTTTTTTTTCATAGTTTTAGATAATCCCAGACACACTGTTCCTTTTAGACTTAGTGTTTGCCTAGTGGTTACTGAGCAACCCCATTGTGAATAGCTGAAGTTAAGCTGAGCTAAAAACATTTCTTCAATCCTACAAAATGGCCTGTGCATTACACACTGGGAAGGTAAGTATCTTAATACAGGGGCACAATGTGGGGCAGCAGTAAGTCTGTATCAGTGTAGCACCTGCCATAGAGAACCATAGTGAGAATGAGCTGAGCCTGGAAAGTCGCACACAGGCAGCCGTTCCTATCTGCAGCCCCAGCACTTGCCCAAGAAAGAAGGATAGACTTTTAGTAAATATTAAACTGTCCTCACAGAGTAAATGTTTAAACTGCTGATAAGGCGACTTGTATAGTGAGTTTATCTGGGCGCCGTTATCTTGGTAATGAATGGGCTCAGGGAGAATTAGTCTCTGCGGAATTCTTACAACACAACACTGGGGGTTTCTTTTTCTCTTTATATTCACCTAATTGTGATTGAGGAATGTCAGCCCATTCAGGGGCACATTGTATTAAACCAATATTAGCAGAGCTGGAGAGGTTTCCTCAGTGCTTTGAGATATTCCATGGCTTCTACATATTCACAGGGCTGGATACGCCGCGTCCAAATAAAGGCACAGGCCGGATTCACTGAAGAGAAGTATTTCCCTGGCACAGCTAGAAGGTATTTGGCCCCACAGCAAGATCATTTTAGGGCCACTCTAAGGGCCACTCCCTGGGCCCCCTATCAGTGTCGGACTGGGACCCCAGGGCCCCACCAGAAAACCTTAGACCCTAAGCCCACTCTCCAAACTATTTTTTCTCCTTTCCTCGCCCAACCTCTTTATTCTCCTAGTCTCTTGTATTTACATGCTAGCATCTATTCTTCCATCTATTTATACTCTTCCTTCCCAATCAGAAATAGGCAATGACCATGAAACAGACCAAATAGTCAGGAGCAGGAGGGCCCACTGACACCTGGGCCCACCGGGAGTTTTCCTGGTATCTTGGTGGGCCAGTCCAACACTGCCCCCCATGCCACCCCAGCAGCCATAGGGTATTATAGGAAAATCATTCAGTGAAACATTGTCTGCTATTTCAAGGGTAAGTAAAGGATTGTGTAAAGCTCGGCACCTTTCCAAACACAATTTGCAAAGGTCAAGGTGGATTGGGAAATGTTAGAGAGGAGCAGACTCTGTCGCCAAACCTGACATTTCTTTGTGGCTTTACTGCTGATTTGTAGGAATGGAAGCAAAAATAAATCAGATTAGAGCAGAAAATGCAAAAAAAAGAGTAACTTATCAATAATTTTGCCTTGACTGAAGAATGAAGAAATGTGCTTTCCACAATGGGAATCAATACAGAAAGGTCTCTGTTGTGCAACAGGCTGATCAGCTTTATACTGGGAAAGGTTATCTCCTGCGTGTCCCCTCCAACCGCTGTGCCAGGGGGTGGCTGTATTAGCATTCATCTCTTTAGCCAAAATTTAATTCTATCATTCCAGCCTGAGAGCAAACATTCAAATGGGCAATAGTATCAGAGAACACACACACAGTGCCTGTTGTACCGCCCTACAGTATGTGTTGCTATTTCTAATGGGAAAGGTTAATTACAGGGCTCTGGAAGAGAATTTAAAGTTGCAATCATTTGACAGAGTTGAAACTGTACTGCCACCTAGTGGCAATTCCAAAACTGCGCCGTATAGAAAAATGAAAAAGGGAGAAAGAAAGAAAGAAAGAAAGGTTTTATTTCACTGTAAATTAAATTATTATATGCTCATGGGAATGTTTCTAAACAGAGGTACATATGCCATTCCATTATATCAGTGATCCCCAACAAGTGGTTTGTGAGCAACATGTTGCTCACCAACCCCTGGGATGTTGCTCCCAGTGGCCTCAAAGTAGGTGCCATTTTTGTATTTCTGGCTTGGAGACAAGTTTTGGAAGCCCAGAGAAAGAGGCAGAGTTTTATCTTGTGCTGGACTATTGGCTTCTCATCAATCCTGATCACTCTGTTCCTGCCCCGGCTCAGCCACAATCCTACTCAGTCCCTCCTGCCCCGGCTCAGCCACAATCCTACTCAGTCCCTCCTGCCCCGGCTCAGCCACAATCCTACTCAGTCCCTCCTGCCCCGGCTCAGCCACAATCCTACTCAGTCCCTCCTGCCCCGGCTCAGCCACAATCCTACTCAGTCCCTCCTGCCCCGGCTCAGCCACAATCCTACTCAGTCCCTCCTGCCCCAACTCAGCCACAATCCTACTCAGTCCCTCCTGCCCCAACTCAGCCACAATCCTACTCAGTCCCTCCTGCCCCGGCTCAGCCACAATCCTACTCAGTCCCTCCTGCCCCAGCTCAGCCACAATCCTACTCAGTCCCTCCTGCCCCGGCTCAGCCACAATCCTACTCAGTCCCTCCTGCCCCAGCTCAGCCACAATCCTACTCAGTCCCTCCTGCCCCGGCTCAGCCACAATCCTACTCAGTCCCTCCTGCCCCAGCTCAGCCACAATCCTACTCAGTCCCTCCTGCCCCGGCTCAGCCACAATCCTACTCAGTCCCTCCTGCCCCAGCTCAGCCACAATCCTACTCAGTCCCTCCTGCCCCGGCTCAGCCACAATCCTACTCAGTCCCTCCTGCCCCAGCTCAGCCACAATCCTACTCAGCTGAACCTTTGTTATCTCTTTTGGAGAGACTGTTCTGCCCTAATTTACCCCCCTGTGGGTGTCAGTAACACCAGTTTCAGTGTCAGCAAAGCTGCATCCCCTCCATTGTTTTTGAAGTACAACCGACAACCCAGGATTGGTGGGACCTGTAGTACTGACGGCCTGTACATTGGTCAAATAGTCCAACTTCATATAATAAAATCTCTTCTCCCCTTAACCTCTCAGCCAATCAAGATTGCCTATATAAATTAGAGCAATGCCTCATTTAGATATGGGAATACTTTTACCTACCAATGTACCCTATGGAAACCACTAATTATATGAAGAACATGATTCATTTGTTTCCAAAGCTTCATACATTTCCATAGGGCCATTCCCATTCCATTGCCAGCAGGTTTAAGGGGGAAATTGTAGCTTCTTCTAATAAAAAAGGCTAAAATAACAGGTTGTGCAAGCTAATGAGTTATCTCTCAGGACAGATTAGGTTCTCAGCACAAGATTTATAACTAAGCCTCCCAGTGTTGAGTTTCCTTGAACTCCTTAAAAGGGTCAGGGTTTTAGGGTGGGAGATTAACCCTCAGGGGATTCAGAAGGCTGGGCTACCGATAGGCCGGACACCTGGGCAGCAGGGCGTGGTCTCCTGGGAATGTACCAAGTAGTAAATCATGGGGAGAAAGAGCCTGTAGGGGCCAAAGGGAGTCCAGCCTGTAGCCCAGAGAGGCTTTCTCTGATTTACACCTGTTTATTTGTCTCCTCCAGTCACTGGCAATGGCTACAAATGTTGTAGCTGCAATTAGGGAAATAGCTTGATCACATGACCCCTTTATGTCAATTGCTCTCAGGAGCACATGGAAGTTATTTACAGTGGAAAAACCAATAGGGTGAATGTACTTAATCAGAGGGGGTTGCTTTCCATAGCCCCCCTATAGTCCCATTAAAAGGATTTGTCAGGGGTGTGGCTTAGTGCCTCAGTGGGTGTGGTATGAAAGTACTGAGTATCTACCCAGTTGGGCAAGGTGACAATGGGGTTACTGGGGATCAGTGTCAGCATAAGACGGGGTGCTCAGGAGCATTGCATTGCCATGTGGGCCAAAATGCTCCAATTGCCCTGCAAGTACCCAGTAAAGATACTATAGGCTTTTATCTGGATTTCATACTGAGTGCTTGGAGCTCATAAACACCTGTTACTTGGTTGGGCCAAATTGCAGCCCCCAGAGGAACAAAAAAACACCCAAAAATGTCCATGGTGTTTTCCCACTTCCCAATTACTTTTGTTTCAGGAAATCCTGTGCACCCTACAAAAAGGGACCCCCATTCCCTCCGCAGCTCAGGTAGGATGTCAAGTACTGTTTCTTATGTCATTTATAGTTGCACATTGACTCGTATTGAAAAACTCCAATTGGCTTGTGGATCTCTCTTGGAAGGGTTAACAAGCTCTTGCCCTTCTCTTGCTGATGGTGAAATCTCCTTTTCTCCAGTCTCAATCCATGATTTGTCATCAGCAGTGTCCTCTTTTATACAGTATATATATATATAATAAAATCATTGTAGCTGGTACTCAGCACTGTACCCAACGCTCAGTATATTGTGCAACCAGTGGTTCTACACACAGAAAATCCCTTCCATCAGAGGCTTTGCAGCTGCTGCCTTACATTGAGCTCCAAAAATAAGTTTGTTTTCTAATATTATTTCTATTTTTCACTTAATAAAAGAAAATGTTGTTCCAAGCAATTTTTCAATCTGTTTGTTTAATAATTTCAGCTTTTTGGGATATATTTGTAAATGTAATTTCTGTAAATATAAATTCTGCAGCGCCTGTGTGATTGCACCCTCTGCACTGCTGTCTCCGACTCCTGCAACAAACATTCACAGAGCTGGAGGGAAACAGGAGTGCAGAGAATGAATGAAACATCTGCAATTCTATTTGTCTGTATAATAAATAAGATTTTTTAGGTGGGGTACCTGATTAAATACCCTGGCTAAGGCAAAACCATAATATGTCTAGAAAGGGAAAAGGGATGGATTCTGTGGGTGATGGCGGATGCTTGGGGCTGTGCAATATGATTCCAGTGCTGGGCAATAGGTACATGTGTGTGTGAGCTGAGGGGGAGCTGGGGGGGAGCTGGGGGGAGCTGGGGGGGGAGCTGGGGGGAGCTGGGGGGGGAGCTGGGGTTGGGCAAGGTTGCTGGCCTGGTTTCTTTTCGCAGAAAAGGTCATTAGACCATCAGCTCTGGGGGGCCGATAACCCTTCTTGTGTAACAATATATTATAGACACAAGTTTCCATATTCAATCAACCTGCTCAGGGCACATTTAGCCAAATTGGCATGTTCTCCAGCTCAGATACATTTATTCCCCCAACAGTCAGGTAAGCTTTGATATTCCCCATTATTATCTTTTATAATTACTGCCCCACTGGGTTAAATGCTATAAGTGGATAATAGCACTTGCCAAAGGCAGCCAATAAGAAATAACTTAGGTATGCAAGCAGGGTTTCAGTATTTTATTATAGGGATTCACAGGGAGAAAACCCAGGGGGCCCTGGTCCTGTTGGGCTGAGCACACCGGCAGGCCTGTATGGGGGAGCGCTAGGGGGCTGGAATTGTGCGACCACTGGTGCCAGTATTTATGGGGAATGGTGGGCCCTTAGCTGGGGGGGGGCGGGGTAAGGCCCTTTGATCAAGATTTGTTTTTGGCCCCAAATTCCCTCAGTCCGACACTGGGGATTCAGAGCAATTGGTTTAGGAAAGCGGCCATACACAATGAGCCTTTAGCTGCTGGCCAGCCGGCCATACTCGGGCAATAAATGTTGGCAACTCACCCTTCCAGTCCAAGTTGGCAGCTTATCATTGCGGGTATGGGGGGCTCCTGACTGCCTGCCCAACTGAATCTGATTAAAACCCAAAAAAATATTTATCAGCATGTTTGGAAACCCTGTTGGTCAGGGAATGTATCACTTGTCCCACCGGTTCCTATGGGCCCAATACATGAGACATTCTGCCCCAGGCTCTAAATAAAAGTCCTCCAAGGGCAGATTGTAATTTACCCCCTTCCTTTTATGCACCGTGGGACCAGCACTTGCCTTCTGGAGCAGTAAATGGGCCCTAGTATCCCAGAACCCTACATACACATTTCATCTAGCGACTAGGAGTATATGTGACCCACTCCCACTCCACCCAAACACTTGCTTTGGCATAATAAAAGAAAATACCATTCTAAGCGACTTTATACATTCTATTACATTATATACATTCATTAAAATTGGTCAATGGTTGTAAAGTTATTTGAAAATGTAATTACTATTGAAAGCAACAAGTAGTATAAACATGACTCTTTTAACTCTTTCAGAATACAGATTATATTACATATAATGGTGGCCAGTTACTTGACCATATTGGCCAGCTAAGCATGCTGGGATTTGTTCTTTATAATAGGAGGTACAATAGAGGGTGCAGACCATGTGACTGCCAGGGGAGGGGCAAGGAATTTAGAGGGTCCAAAGGGACCTTTAAGATATAAGGTATAATTTCAATATACTTTTGTGAAACTGGAATTTTGGGGGGTCAGTAAAATGATTTTGAGGTCCAGTAAATTCTAATTATGTCACTGCCCCCTTGTGTTATGCACAGCAAATGATTCAGGTGCAGTGTCTAAGCCAGTGGTGCGGTGAGAATGCTGGGAAATGTAGTCATGCAGGGAGAACTGGCAACAGGGAGGGACATTCCAGAACCCACAGTAACAGAATAATTATAACTTGGATAGAAGGGCCTTTAATAGGGGCAACAGCAAGCAAAGAAAAGCAGCAGCTCCTGGGGTTGGAGTTTCTGAGCCGGAGCTTTGGGCGCTATTGTGGCGCAGCAGATGAAGGGAAGTGGCTATACATTGCCTTAATTAGGGGCGCTGAGAGTTAGGGGGGGTCTTTAAACTCCGAGACATGTCAATCAAACCCCAGTGGCTTTCATCCCACAAACAGATGTATATGTTGTATTTAGGGCTTTTATAGAGCCGAGTCCCCCCATGTATCCAGGGCAGAGGGGCACACAAGGCAGCCTTGTGACCGGGGAGCAAATTAGAACATCAAACGAGCGATCATCGGGGCAATTAATAAGAGCGGCAGCGCTCATTAGCAGCGGCTGAAAGGCCGGGGAGTCCCTGGGATGTGCCCTGACTACAAAGCAACCCTAATTACATGAATAGGAGCCTCCCAGTTATACCCTGTATATCAATGTTCTCCAAACTTTTTTGCACCACGGACCGGTTTCAAGTAAGACAATTTTTCCGAGGACCAGGGGTGGTGGGTATAATACAGCTCATCATAATACAAAATCAGTGGGAGACCTGAGCTTGTTTCCCTGCAACTAGATGCACCCAGCCCCCTCTGCTCTTCTTACTCCCACCTAAGTGGTGACATCCTCTGATGCTTAGTTTGGAGCTTTAGTACTTTGGTCCTTTTCGCGATCAGTAGAAAGCTCCCTGGGCTTCACAGAGTCATGGAGTTGGGATCACAGGTAATTGGGACCAGAGGTGGCCCAGTTCAGCACAGCCCACGGCCCGGCACCGGTCCCCAGCCCCGGTGATTGGGGGCCCCTGCTGTATTTCCACAGGTCCCACTAATTCCACAGCTTTCTTATTGGTAGAACTGAGTGCTCAGGGCCAGTAGGGGGCAGCAGAGTCCCGCAGAAGAAATGGAAGGGCAAGGGATCAGTTTTCTTATTGTGTAACTATAATTCACTGGATATTCAGGCAAAATGAAATCTGTTGGCACTGTTATCATCAGGATAGAATAGAAGCAATGAAAGACTCCTACTCCTATCTTACAGCCTGTGTTTCTAATCACTGCCTGGTTGCTAGGGAAAGGGCGACCAGATACCAAACTGCTGAGCACAACACTAAATAATTCAAGGATTCCCCAAAAAAATGTAGGCTGGAAATTGTATTACAATGCTACTGTGTAACAACTTACCACAAGTTTTTATTGTGGACTTTCCTTTTAATACATTTTTTAAAAAAGGAATGAGTGCTGGTCAGGTAAATGCATTTCTCCCACCATCTTTGGACTGCCAGTGAACGAAGGGACCCCCGGAGACGACAACTGACTTAAAATCATAAAGAAAGTAATGATCCACTCGTTTCTCACTGTAAAAAGCTGCAGGAATGTGGTTGTAAAAATGCTAAATTGAGTCATTATTCAACCTGATAACATGGTGAGGTATCAGCTGAAGGCTGTCAGGGGATTCTGGGAGATGTAGTTTGACTGGAGAGCTGCAGATTGGATATTGCTCCACGCTATGTTCATTTATAGTGCAATATCCGTTACGGCCAGCAGATGGCAGCAAAGTCAAGCAAATAATGTCATTGAACGCGGCTAAATGATCAGCATCGGCTTAATGTTCTTTATTAGGAATTTCACTACAGAACTGAGTGTAAAATGGCATAAATTGTTGGGATTTCAGTGCAGTTTCATTGCACTCTCACTGTCACCTACTGGGGGCGCTGCTGCTGCGCTCAAGTCATAAAAAAAATCTGTATTTGGCCGCAACTTAGTGAAAATTGGTTCAGCTGCAGTCGCTGCTGTAAAAAAAATCACAAAGAAATTTGCTAAATAGGATAAAAAATGAAACATAAATAAATGGCTGGCATTTTATATCCTAAGTTAGAGGCAGTTGTGCTACAGGGGCAAATATAACTCACACACACACATATCAGTCACAAATGTAGAATATCAGTATCTGTAGAATCTCCGATGGTGGCGCTGTTGCAATGCAAGTCTATGGGAGACGCTGATCACATGCGGTACTGCAGTTACTAATGCTCTAAGCTCATGTGGAAGAACCTCTGCTTGAATAAGGTGAATGGGCAGCGCCGTCAGAAATCATTTTAAAAATATAGCGTGGGGTTTGCTGGGAGATTTATAATGCACTTTTATAAGCAGAGCCCCAAACGTGAAAAGAACATGGTAACGTAATATATATATATTATCCTTAGGTTTTATTTCTATGGCGCAGCTGAAATAGTCTGTATATTAACTTGTAAGCTCCCGGAATGTGTTTCAGTGAAGAGAAATGCGCAAACTTAGCGCTGCGTATCATTGTCTGTTACTGTCACTACCTAAATGGCCAGCAGAGGGCAGCAAAGTATTTCAAAAGCACAAAAGAGGTTGCGCTTCTCTGCCACAGTTGTTTCATACAGGAATATACTTTCAATTCTTTAAAATCATATTTAACCTGCTAGCAGTCCTGCAAACCCAGGAACATTCCTTGGTAGAAGTGGGAAGAGACTGGGAAGCCTGAAGCATAAATGTGCACTACCTACCCCTAGCAGGGGAACCTATGTAATAAAATATTTAATACACAATGTTGCCCCTATCACATATAAAGGAACGACATTAAGGGAGTGAGTTAAATGGAGTGGGTTATAAAATGAAATCAAAGTTCTGATTGGCTGCTGTAAGCAACTGCAAAGGTCCAATTGGCCCATATATTAGTAAATCAGCACCACCCACAGTTCAAATCCCAGTTGGAGAGCAAACTCAGGGTGCCCTTAGCCCATAACACGGTTCATATATAGGAACACATTGGTGTATCAATGGGAATATCAAATATGCCCCAACGATATGTGCCCAATGCTTGGCCAGGTCTGTCAGCTGCCCCCATGCATGGGCCAATAAGCTGCAGTTCTGGACCGTGACTGCAGCTTTTATTGGTCCATGTATGGCTACCTTAAGTTTTTACCCCAAATCTCACCCCAGTTATCCTTTTGGGCTATCTGGGCTTTCAGGTCATCCCTCTGATGATATAGTGATATCAGACACTGAGCTGAAGGCTGTCAGGGGATGCTGGGAGATGTAGTTTAACTGGAGAGCTGCAGATTGGATAATTTTTCATCCACAATGCAGTATCAGTCAGGGCCAGCAGAGGGCAGCAAAGCCAAACAAAATAATGATATTGAATGTGGCTGAATAATACAGCATCTCCCTATTATTTTAAGTGTAACTGTCATCAGCTGGGGTTGGGGCGGACTTTAGGTTTTTCACTACAGAATTGAGTGTAAAATTAGATAAATTGTTAGGATTTCAGTGCAGTTCCATTGCACTCTCACCATACTTTTGGCTTTTGTATGGCTACTTTATGTTTTCACCCCAAATCTCACACAATTGTCCCAAAATCTCACACAATTCTGGGATATCTGGGCTTTCCAGTGCATCTAAAAGAGCAAATAAGGATTATCCACAGACTTCACCCTATATGGCCTGTAGGCTGAGTCCTCCCTGCCACTGCTTCAAGCCCCTAGGGAGCTTGGGAACCGCTAAAAAACATTACATTGCAAGGCATTATTGTTGGCTTTCTTCATGTATTAAAAGCAGAAAGTGTATGATGAATATATAAAGGATAATATACACCCTACTGTAATTTATAAGGATACCAGAAGTCGCTAAGCGGTTACAAGACCATATAACAGCTCAAGGCTGCAGGCAGAAAGCTATTATAAAGGTCACGGAATTCCATGTTTTGTTTTATCCTCAGCTAATGCAGTTCAGATATCGTCTGTTCACACAGATTTATGGGAGGCAGCTGGCACGGGAGCCGGCACAGGTTAAACCACAGAATGCCGGCCCGTCAGCACCTCTTGTTCTCAAGTGCAGAGAGATGGGAGTTCAGCTTTGTGCCCTGCAGAGCTTCACTTGTTAAACAAAACCAATATATATTATTAGAAGTCCAAGTGAGCGAAACCTTATATGCCTCTTCAGCAAGAATGCAAAAACATATTAAATACCATGGAATTCCTGAAAATGGGCAGAGATCACTGTATTTGTGGGCTGGTACCTAAAAACCTGGTACCTTGTAGGCAAACTAGAGCCAAAGTACATGTGATTTGCGCCTGAAACCACTTATAGTAAAGGTATTTGTGTCTAAATGTGGTCAAACCACTAAATCCTTCCTGCCTTTTATTTCAAATCAGGTGGTGCTGCCCCAATTGATGCCAGGGGACCCTACAGCTACCCCAGCCACTGAACCAGGTGGTACTATGCTTTATCATAGCACTAGAAACCCAAGTGTGGGGGGGGGGGGGGTGCTTGCCCTCATCTATAGGAAGAGAGCATTACTCCTAAGACCCTCTAATGGGCTATTAAATTACAGTTGAAACAAACTGTGCAGAATTTGTGAGTGTCTTCATTTGCCATTAAATCTAAGAAGTGAATTGTTGGCTAATGCCAAGTCAGTCTAGCCGGGGCTATCTGTAGTGGTGGTGCTCCTTTTGGCACAAATACTTGCCTACAGCTGTGACAGTGATTATACTCAGAAATTATAGTTTAAAATCTGGGAAAAAAACAGGATTTTAGACTTTATTTTTCTAAATGTTATAATATTAATAATGTTTATGAAAATGTTCTATAACCAAAACACATTGCTAAAACAGGACAAAACTCTAACTATAAACACTGAGCGTTTAGACTCTGAAACATCAATCACAAAACAATGCCAACATTTACCCACTCATTAAACCCACTCAGATTTCTTGGATTTGGACACTGGGGATTTTTCAGGGGGGCTGAGTATTCCCAGATTAGAGCTGCTGCAATTCTCCTGCTTTGGTTTGAGCTGCCTTGGGGTGACCAAGTGGTGATCACTCTTGGTGGGTTTGCCGTCGGCAGAAGTCAGGCTGACTTGCCAAGAACATGATTTATTGCTGTTGGTGTTCATGTTGGACTTTCCCACATCATGGTGAGAACTTTCTGTCTGAAAAGAAGCCGTTTCCCCTTCATACGATGGCAGAGAATGGGAGTCGCCCTTAATTTTCTCCTCTATTTTTTCAAGATCATTGGAAGCAGAATCAGCGTACAAGGCCATTGGCTCCGGAGCGCCGTGCAAGTTTGAATTTGGAGGTGAATCAGAACAGCAGCCACCTTTTAGGGAGTCGTTTTCCAGCAGAAGCAGTTCTCTCTTTAGGCGCTCGGAGCGCCTTCGCCGATGGATTACGTAAATGAGGTCCACCAGCCCAAGTATGAGAGATATCACTCCTGTCCCCCAGATAAAGATCATCATGAGAGACTTTTCAGTGGGTCTAGAGATGTAACAATCAACACTGCTGGTGCAGGGGGCCTGAGAACAGCTGAATCTCTTTGGAACTAATATCCCAAAGAGAAAATACTGCCCCGTGCAGAAACCAGCCTCTAGAAGAGTTCTCAGAAGTAATTGGACTATATACGCCAAGGAAAAATCAGGTATCTCCATCTGTAAGCCCACGCCATGATAAGTCGGGGTGTTGCTTTTCCGGAAGTGATCATTTGTTGGTGCCATGTAGCCAACCACTCGGTGCAAAATGTGAACAGCGAACATAGCGTAGGGTAGAAAGACTATCATGGTCTGGAAAAGCCAAAATCTCATGTGGGACACAGGGGAGAAGATGTCGTAGCAGACATTGGAGCAGCCGGGCTGTAAGGTGTTGCAGATAAAACGCTCCTGCTCGTCTTGATAAAGAGGGTATCCGGCAAATAACACCATAGCCATCCTCAGCAAAAGCATTAATGTGAGCCAGACCTTCCCTGAAACACAGAAGAAGCAATTATTTTTTCATTTTATTCCTACAGAATCAACCAGTTTATATCTTCTATGGCCATTTTCATTATGGTATGGTATGGTCAGCCGCCGCAACGTTCCTCCAACTTATAAACCCAAAAAGTGCATTGTAGTAACCAAGCTCACTACCTTGCTGCTCTATGGACAGGCCAAAGTGTTCCACTTAAGAACCAATATATTATTTTGCTGGCTGCATACAACCGAAAAATGAATTGTGCACAATTTTTGTGGCACAATTCTAAAGAGTAAAAAAATTGATTGAAAGATGAATGTAATATATTTTATACATATATTACATTATAAATATAGTAGAATTAACCAAAGTAAGTGTTTTGTAAAATGTAAACAAAAAGTTCTAGCTCAAATCTGTGGCATTCAGTAAGGAAATCCGGCAGGAATTCGTTATTCAGCGATTCCCAGCTTGTGACTCTTACCGACTAGCAGATATTTCTGGCATTTAAATTTCTGACATGAGCAGAAATAGCTACAATCATCATATTATTAAATCGTACAAGTGCTAAAACATATTTAAAAATTGGTTAAAATAGTGATAAAATTATAAAACCAATGTATCATATTTTCTGTTTTCCTAGTTGTTTTTATTACTACTTGTATATGTTCCTATGATATTAAATAACGTTAGTTGTCTTTTTTTGAATCAAAATTTCTCTATTTAAGAAAAATAAAATAATACGTACCTAACAAAAATAGGCATGATTATATAAATACTTCATTGTTTTCTGCTTATCTGTTCTGTATTACACTCTGTATCATGACTACATTATATATATATAGACATAGGATCTGTTATCTAGAAAGTCATTATCTGGAAACCTCCGCACTACAGGAAGCCCATCTCCCATAGACTCAATTTTAATCAAATAATTCTTATTTTCAAAATGATTTCCTTTTTCTCTGTAATAATAAAACAGTACCTGTACTTGATCCCAACTAAGATATAATTACCCCTTATTGGGGGCAGAACAGCCCTATTGGGTTTATTTAATGGTTAAATGATTCCCTTTTCTCTGTAATAATAAAACAGTACCTGTACTTGATGGTAACTAAGCTGCATGAATCCATATTAAATGCAAAACAATCCTGTTGGGTTTATTTAATGTTTAAATCAATTTGAGCAGACTTAAGGTCTGATGATCTAAATTACAGAAAGATCAGTTTTCCAGAAAACCCCATGTCCTGAGCATTCTAGATAATTATGGAAAGGCTTCATTTTAACAAAACAATTTGCGGTTTTAAAGATGAATTCCCTTTTTCTCTGTAATAATAAAACAGTACCTGTACTTGATCCCAACTAAGATATAATTACCCCTTATTGGGGCAGAACAGCCCTATTGGGTTTATTTAATGGTTAAATGATTCCCTTTTCTCTTTTAATAAAACAGTACCTGTACTTGATCCCAACTAAGATATAATTACCCCTTATTGGGGGCAGAACAGCCCTATTGGGTTTATTTAATGGTTAAATGATTCCCTTTTCTCTGTAATAATAAAACAGTACCTGTACTTGATCCCAACTAAGATATAATTACCCCTTATTGGGGGCAGAACAGCCCTATTGGGTTTATTTAATGGTTAAATGATTCCCTTTTCTCTGTAATAATAAAACAGTACCTGTACTTGATCCCAACTAAGATATAATTAATCCTTATTGGAGGCAGAACAATCCCATTGGGTTTATTAATTGTTTAAATTATTTTTCAGTAGACTTAGGGCGAAGACACACGCGGTGATTAATCGGCACGACTTTAAAAAGTTGGTCGAGCTTACAAATTGCAGCGACTTTGCCGCCATAGGTTATAAAAGTTGCTGCGACTACTTGTGCTGCATTTTCGCTGTGTGAATTAGTCCCTGTGACTTTTTAAAAAGTCGTGGCTACTAATCGCCTTTAAGGTGTAGAGATCAAAATGACAGAAAAAAAACCTTAATTGGAAAACCTCAGGTCCCAAGCATTCTGGATAACAGGTCCCATACCTGTATTTTATTATTGTATTAACCCCTGTTTGTTCTATTAGTGGATTGTTCTACTGTAGCACATTCCTGCACAAGCAGCACTATATAAATGAAACCATACATACAAATATATGTGAGGATAGAAGCAGTGCTATAATGCGGGATTCGTATGCTTAGGGGCAGCTTTACTAAAACTCTAACTTCTCATATTTGTATTTTTAAAAACTCAACTAAACTCATTTCCACCAATGTCTGACATTTAATAAAAAAAATCTGAACTGAAAAAGTCTCAGAAACTGCGACTTTTACGAATTAACGGCCCAAAAACTCACATTTTTCAAATTGATGGAACTTTCAGGAAAGGGAAGGGACATCTGCCATTGATTTCTACACAATCTCGGCAAGTTTTAGCTGGCGAATTGTCAGATTTTTAGCCATTTAGACACAAAGTAAATCATGAAAAAGTCCAGTGTTAGTAAATGGCCCTCTTAGAGTTACTAAAAACAAATTTCAGATGAGAGAATAAATGACTGATCAGGTAAAGAATATAAACCCCGCATTGCTTTACAGCCCTCCGATTATATCTTTATTACATGATGCCCAGCAGCACTGTACAATGGCATGCCAAATAATGACTTTTAGACACTTACCAATTGCAGTAACATTGTAGTTAAAAGTGATGATTAAATATCCCACTGAGTCTAAATACTCCATGGTGGCCAATGTCGCCTCGCTCCCGATAACAAGAGGGGTTTTTTTTACAACAGATAAAAGGAAACGCAAGCCATGAATGAAGGTTCCATGGAGTAAATCATCAGTTTCCTGGCAGGACAGATTTGCCCTACACATTACATGTCTGCAAGGGACAGGGGAGATACACGGAGGCTTCTGGCTGCGTCCTACACTCGCCTCTCTGACTTTACTGGCTGACAACTGTTACAAGACAAAAGACAACAAGTCTCATCCCAGTCATTGTGGTCTATTCTTACCACCCAGGAGCATTCCAGCAGCCCCCAAATTGCTGGCATATTTGCTGGAAAAAGCGAGTGACACATCTATAAATTCCACCAAAGATGAAGCGACATTTCCTATGTAGTGAATAGGAAATCTATAATAGATATTATAATAGGTATGGAAACTGATGCTTTCTGTTCCATTCCTGAACAGATTGAGGATCTGTTATCCGGAATGCTTAAGACCTTGGCAGTGTAGGACTGGGCCACGGGGCACCAGGGAAAAACCTGATGGGCCCCAGCAGCCCAGACCCGATCCCCGCAGGGCACTCCCCCGATCCGCCGGTCTTCCTCCCCCAATGCACTTCAGGTTCGAGGGGGTCGGACAGGTGTTGGGGGCACCTACGGGGGGAGCGCTGAAGGCGGCGGGGGCCATTAGGGATGCAGGGGCCCCTGAGGCAGAAGTCCCAGTGGGCCCTCCACCCCCCAGTCCAACCCTGGACCTTGGGTGTTTGTGATAAGGGATCTTTCAGTAATCTGGATCGCCTATTGACTTCTATAGAAACTCACAAGCTTTTACAAGCGAGTTTTCAGTTTTTTTCACTTAATAAATACAAGACATTTCGAATTTTTGAATCCTAACTTAAATTTGAGAAAAACGCAGAAAAACTCGAATCGAGAAAGAAAATCATGCTTGACTGTTGATAAATCTTCCCCCGGCTAATTTTTTCATCCGTTTCATCCATCCACCAATGGGGAAATGCAGAAATTCGCCGCGAATCCATGACTGGCAAAACATTTCACCCATCACTAATAAGCACCCGCTATGTGTATTATGTGCCATAAGCAGGGGCAATTCGGCCCCTGAGCCACCTGAGGCGCCCCCTCCCGCGCCCCCTCCCTCGCCCCCCCCGGCGCTTACATTTATTGCACCTGAGGGGGCCCAGGGGGGGCCGCATCGCTAGATTGATCGCAGATTGTGTGTGTGTATTAGTGTAATAAGCGTGTGTTTGTGTGTTGTTTTAACACTACCCTGGGGTTGGCAGGCAAGGAGGAGCTGGAGGGGATGCAGGAACCGGAGGAGCCTCTTTCTCTTCTGATCCCGTGAGTGAGCGGCTCTGGGGGGAGCTAAGCTAAGCTCTTCTGTTTTGTTTCACCCAGTCTCTATTTCACATCTCTCGTAGGGGCCCCATTGGGGCTCATTAACATATTAATGGGGATTAGCAGTCTATTGTTAGGGAACAAGTTTTTGTCTTACCCTAGAGCAGTGGTTCTCAACCTTCCTAATGCCGCGACCCTTTAATACAGTTCCTCATGTTGTGGTGACCCCCAACCATTAAATGATTCCTAAGACCATCGGAAATATGTGTTTTCCGATGGTCTTAGGAGAGCCCTGTTGAGAACCACTGCCCTAAGGTATACAACAAAATGCAGGGAGTTGTCCCTGGTATAAGAATGGTATATACACCGCCCCAGTGGATAGCTGTTGTCAGCCCGCAGTGTGACAATGGCTGCTTAACCAGGGATAAATTTGACCAGTAGCAGCTGAATGGAAAATATTTATTATCCTTTTTATATTCAGCTTTTAATATTTCCATATGATATTATGTCATAATATTGTGTGATGCGGTCACTGTTACACACACAATGCTGTGCATTCATGTGCCGGAAACCTACCGATATTCTACAGAACCTTTTACGGAGGCAGCCGTATCCAATGAACATTTATAGATGAAACAGATTCAAGTTGAGATATGAAATACCCTTAAAGAGATTAATTTCACCCAATAGACACATGCTAGATTTCTTTTTGAATGACTTACTACCCAATAGTTATGTGTTGGTCAAATAAAACCTAACCTGACCCTAACCCAACTTCTAAAAACAAGCGCCCTCCCAAGCCCAAGTCCTTCCCTTCTACCTCGCCCTTGAACCCAACATCACATGGAGGAGGAGGGTCACATTGATTACACTGAGGGTGATGGGTTCACAGGGGAAAAGCCAAGGGGCAGGGGCTTAGGTGACAGGAAGATCAAAGTATGGATCTACCCGAGTGAGGCTGGGCCAGTGGGCCCTTCTGTGTCACCAAATAGTGTCTCTGCAGCCAAACATTGTGTCTGTCCTACAGTTCATTTGTGGGAAGAAGGCAGAAAAGATCTTGCCACAACTGAACCGTAACCCTCCAAATCTTTATTATTTACTCATAGCAGTGAAAATCAAACCATTGTTCCCATTGGCTAATAAAACTATTACTGGCTCCATGATGGACTTGCTGTTACCATGTGACTCCAGCCCAAGTGACTATGATTTCCTTGCTTTGTGACATAGTTGTGCATTATCTCCTACCCTAAATATATCCTATTTGCCTTGAGCATGAATTCCTTGCCTGGCACCATAAAGTGCATATATTTAATAGAGTGTCAAGCGCAATGTATTTGATATTTTCGACCAAATAAAGTGAGAATGAATGTATGTTACTGACGCGCGTCCTAGTGCTCTGATTCCACTAATAGAAAAGAATTCCCTTCCATCCCTCCGCTGAACCGAATGCACCTGCTTTGCACATTTTATAGCTAATCTGCCTAGAATGTGCCACATTTATACTATGTTGGAAATTAACCATCTCCTCTCCAGAGCGTTGACGCCGGCCAAGAGATGTAGTGCAGGCCCCAGCAGTCCGTTAGTTGGTTAAGGGGGTGTTGAATGAATATATAATAATGTGAATATTGTACTCTTTTTGTTCTGATGTGTAGCATTCTGTAGTTTACAGAATACAAGGGTGGTATGGCAACTACCGTATTTAAATAGTGGTCATGCCTACTTCCAGCCACTAGGAGCACTGTTGCTGTTGCTCTCTATGGAGAATATTTATGCTTAAGCAAGGGTTTTTTCCCCTTTTTCTCTGGGGATACAATATATGCTTGAGTGCCACATGATGGCTTTGCATTAATTATGCTTCATTTTGTTTGTCCTGTTGTAGTGTTGCAGGAATAAATATGACCATGGTATGCTAACAGATTGTAACCTCCTTGGATCAGGGATCTCATCCAAACTGTGAACTGAAAGCTCTTAAGCATTGATTTATCTATTGTTACTGTATAACACAATATAACTATACCCCTGTTTGTGTTTACACCTTGTAAAGCACTGCGTACAACTGTGCTGCTATATAAATAAACACATCTATACATGTTAAGAGGCATCACTGAGACCCACCTTAAAAAACATGGGGACCCATTTATTTGTCTGATCTGCAGGTGAAAAATCTGTGAAACTAGAAATAAAAAAAATCCTTTTTATAAGAATGTATAATAATATATACTGTATATACTAAAAAACCTTTATATTGTTTTTTTGTCTAGGTAAAAATAAAGTCCACCCCGGACTGAACACTATTAAAGTTCTACAGCAGAAAGGAGTATCTCTAAGTACTCAGTTTGCTTTCTCAGTTTACAAAGCAAAGAAAATGTATCTCACCCGTCTGTGCCCCGCAGCCATAAATAGGCTTAGCTCTGTGGCTGCTTTTTGTCACCCCTACCTGTTTATCTCTCCTTGGCCTTTGCACTGTCCCCTTGTATCGCTGCTACTGCTCTGCTTTTCAGATCTCGTTTCTCTCCCTTCATTCCTCCGATGCCTCTTCCAGAACACAAACTGGATCAGAGATCTGCAATTTAACCCTAACCCTGTTGTTGTCAATCTACAATTCCAAACATTCCCATACAGTTGTTTGAAACTGAACTCTGAAGGGCCAGAGGTTGGGTTAGAGGCAATAAAGCTGCCATACTGTACATGGGTAGGTTTCTCCAAACAAACTGAACTTATGTCCAAATTGGCAAACTTGAAGCCCCCCTGGGAGGAAACCGCATTCTCGCCTTCTAGAATTTTTCAGCCTTCTGAACTGAGGTTCTGAACTTGTAGTTGTGCCTCCTGGCATTACACACTGAGCTGGCACAGAATATGCCAATAGTAGTGCAGACTAGGGGCATCGGCAAAGTCCTGGACTTTATGCATAGGATAACTGGGGCAAGTACTGCAATTATTCCAAAACCTGCCCTGACAGGTGAAGTTATTGCAGGATAATATAAGGGTACCCATAGATAGTTCTATAATATAAGAAATGATGTGCATTGTGGTACCCAGTTACCCACTGGCGAAAGAAAAGAACAGCTCCACGTGAGTTCACGTACATATGTAGAGTACTGAATTCCATGTGCAGTTGTACAGGTACAGAAAACTCAATGTGGAGTCATGAATGTATGGTTGTACTGGCCTGCAGGGGTACCAGGGTTTTTCTGGGCCCTAGTGTACCCCATGTCAAACAAACAGCCACTCTTTAGCCTGGAAGGCCTAGGCCAGCTCTGCATGGGAAGTCATGCAAATAGAGAACAAATTCATTACATGGTCATTGAAGTCATGTACAAAGAATGGAAAAACCCTTTGCAGTGATTTCTTTATTCATTTAGGGCCAACGCATTTTGCAGTGAGATTCTTCATCATTCACATCAGTCCCTGCCCCAGTGGAATTTACAATCAAAGATCCATAATGCATTCAAGCAACACACTAGGCCGGGGCTGTATTTTGGTCCGGTACCGCAGCAGGCACCCCATCGGTGAAAGTGCATTACGGAAGTGACATAATGCACATGTACATAGGTAACACAGGCCTTCAAGGTACCCCCAACCTCCTACCCCCCCCTCTCCAAATAGGCACTTGAGGGCCCGTGCCTAGGGCAGCAGTTTTAGGGGAGGGTAGGCCCTTGGGTAAATTATTTTTTTGAAGAAACGTTGGGGGAAATTCATGCCCTAGGCATGGGCCCTCAAGTGCCTATTTGGTAAACACAACCCTGACAATAGGGTTGATTTCATCCACAGCCAGTTATCCTGCTGGTATATTTTTGGAGTGTGAGAGTGACCCAGGGAGAAAACCCACACAGACAGCATATATCTCCCAGCTTAGGTCAGAATCAGACTCAGGAGCAAAGTGCTCTAAGACAGCAACAGCAGCCACTTAACCACCATGCAATCCACTTGTACAAAACGTGTTAACGTTCGGAAATGGATGGGGTATGAGAGAATGGAAGCATTAGCCCCTGCAGAACATTATCTGAAAGGGATTGCTTGTATAGAGAGGGGCCAGCAGCGCTTGATAAGCAGTGTGAGATACGTGCCGAGGTGCCAAGTCTGCCCCAATACACCAATACATAGGCATCTGTGCCCACCCTGCATTATTGTGGGAGATCACCTAGTAACCATTGCATTCACGCCTTCAGTTTATCAGTATTTGTGGAAACATTTGCCTGTGCAGTCATTTCCTATCAGGGTTACTGTATAATCCATTATACTATAAATAATGCAGTCACTCTGTCAGCCTTCAGTTTCACCTGGTTTCACCCGTACCATAGCTGTGCGGCTACTAATGGATGGTATCCTAGGCTACTGCTCATAGCCTATAGCAAGGGCTACTAATGCTTTATATGTCACACAAGCCATTATCTGTGTCGTTTGTAAGGGAAAAGCATTTCCCACCTTACAGGTAGTGTGAAACAGGGACACGGTTATTAGTTCTATAGTTAATACAAACCTGCATATGCTGGTGTGCCCCAGTGTCAGGCCTAACTACATACAGAATGTAGCTTTACACCTACCCTGCTTTGCTCTATAAACCTCAGATAGATAGATAGATAGATAGATAGATAGATAGATAGATAGATAGATAGATATTAGAAGATTAGATGAGAAAAAAAAAGAAACACTGAATTTACAAACCAGGTCTCAGACCATTGCCCTTAAACATGGGCTTCTAGCCAGGTTCATACTGGGATTCATGATAGGCCCTGGCATTTCAAGTACACAGGGGCCCAAACAGCCATTGTGATTGGATGTCTGTGACTGTACTACCCTCAGGGGTTTAAATACCTGGGAATTACCTACCAGTCATTTGAACTGAAGAAGCCACTTGGATGAGTGCTGAAACGTTTTCCAGTTGTTTTAGACTTCATTCTACTAGATTCTTATTGGTTACTATGGGTTACTGCACCTGGGCAAACTTTTGTGTTTTTTTTTATTACATATGGAGGTTACTGTATCTAGCACTGGAGCTGTTAGTTTCTCTTCACATATGGTGTGGTACAGCCCTCTGATAGGCTGAAGTCCAGTTTACATTTGTTCTTGGGCCATCAGAGCATTGTGCTGCTACTGGCCCAGCATGAAGAAGGAACCTGCTATTAGCATCACTGGAATACAGTCAGAAGGGAAAATTTACTTACCAGCAATGATAAATAAAAATCACAAACGCTAATGTTACAGTTCTGCATTCCCAGGTTATTCTATAGCAATCCTTCACCAAAGAACTATACTGAAATATTCTGAACATAAAGTACTAACTTATTATTGTTTTGTTTTGACTCCCATTCCTCTTCCCCCACCCAAACCATAGGAGGTTTTATAAACAAGCCCCTTGTTACCTCCAATTAATCTCTGTGTCTCAATCTTACAGAGAAGGAGAATTTCCTCATATAGATGTTTGTTTAACTGTGACTGATAATGTATTTAATTGCATTTTTCTCCTCCAACAATTGCTGAGAAGCACTACGGAGTTCTTTGCAACTGTTTTGCATTGGTTATTGCAACTAATAAAATAATTTGAATTCCTATTTTCAAGAGTAAGGTGACAATATTACAGAAGACTAGTACCAACCCATGAAAGCCGCTGATACATTCAGGAGGAGTTCATGGGCAGAATGACTGGGTATCTGTACCATATTATACAGTTCAGATGCACAGACACACTGAGTCAGATATTTGAAGTAGGGGATTAGAGGCACAAGTCGGGGAATTCCATGAGGTTAATAATGGGGGTGTTATGGGGCGACACAGAGAACATTTGCGCAGTTGCTTAGCCAAAGCCAGACTGGTTTCTATAAATTGTTTAACATGTGCTGCCTGCTGAGAAGGTGGTTTCCCCTTGGCGCATATTAAATATTAAATATGATAAGGGCTGGATTAATGTAGGGGTGAAGTTATAGCTATAGCTCCGGCCCCTTATGGATATTTCTATCCATTCTTTAATTCCTCAGACACTATATCACATTCCATTTTACTTACTTTTTGTAACACTATGTTGAACTAAATGGGGCTTATTGGAATATACTTCATACCTACAATCTACAAGGATTTCTATGCCTACGGAAGGGACCTCTACTAATTATATTGAATATATTGATGAAAGAAAGTTAAGAACTGGCCATCTTGAATAAATTGCAATACAGGTATGGGACCTGTTATCCAGAATGCTCGGGACCTGGGGTTTTCTGGATAAGGGATCTTTCTGTAATTTGGATCTCTATAACTTAAGTTTGTAAAAATTAATTTCAATATTGAATAAATCCAAAAGGATTGTTTTTTATAACCCATGGCGGGTTCATCATTGAACCATTAAATAAACCCAATAGGGCTGTTCTGCCCCCAATAAGGGGTAATTATATCTTAGTTGGGATCAAGTACAGGTACTGTTTTATTATTACAGAGAAAAGGGAATCATTTAACCATTAAATAAACCCAATAGGGCTGTTCTGCCCCCAATAAGGGGTAATTATATCTTAGTTGGGATCAAGTACAGGTACTGTTTTATTATTACAGAGAAAAGGGAATCATTTAACCATTAAATAAACCCAATAGGACTGTTCTGCCCCCAATAAGGGGTAATTATATCTTAGTTGGGATCAAGTACAGGTACTGTTTTATTATTACAGAGAAAAGGGAATCATTTAACCATTAAATAAACCCAATAGGGCTGTTCTGCCCCCAATAAGGGGTCATTATATCTTAGTTGGGATCAAGTACAGGTACTGTTTTATTATTACAGAGAAAAGGGAATCATTTAACCATTAAATAAACCCAATAGGGCTGTTCTGCCCCCAATAAGGGGTAATTATATCTTAGTTGGGATCAAGTACAGGTACTGTTTTATTATTACAGAGAAAAAGGAAATCGTTTTTAAAAATTATAATTATTTGCTTATAATGGAGTCTATGGGAGATGGTCTTTCCGTAATTCGGAACTTTCTGGATAATGGGTTTCCAGATAAGGGATCCCATACCTGTATATGGACAAACAATGCCTGTTTTGCTTAAATGGGAGGGCATTGCTTGGTAGCTTAATGCACAGACTGTCTTAATGTCCTATATATTGATAATGAGTGAGCGCAGAGGGGCTCTTGTCTGTCTTTATCCATTTTGTGGTCACAGCCTCATTGCACCCCCATTTCATGGTTTAAAATTTTGTTGTGAGCACAACCCTTTTTACCAATTATGTTAGATACAGTATATCCCTTTGGCTTAATGAACATACCAAGAGGTGAATCTATAATTGTTTTCCTCCTGTTTGGCTTTCATGAATATGAAGAGGGAGCAGAGCAGTCTTCAGAAGTGTGGATACAGGTAGGCAGGAGGAGGGCAGCTTCTGCGGGGGCCAGTTAGTTAGTGCCCACTGTGAGCCAAAATGCTAGCCTTCTGCACTGGGGTCTGAACGTCTTTCTACTAAAAACACATCAGTACAAGCATGGCCAGCATTACTGCATGACTAATTAAAATCTACCACAACTACGGCACCACCCAATATGTAAGATTTTAGATGTTCTCAAGGGGGGGGCACCAGGGTTAGTCCTGGCACGGAGGAAGACCATAGATTTAGAACAGCCGAGGGTTAAAGGAACAGTAACACCAAAAAATGAAAGTGTTTTATAGTAAATAAAATATAATGTACTATTGCCCTGCACTGGTACAATCGGTGTGTTTGCTATAGTAACACTACTATAGTTTATATAAATAAGCTGCTGTGTAGCCATAGGGGCAGCCATGGGGGAAAAAGGAGAAAAGGCACAGGTTACATGGCAGATAACAGATAAACTCCCATTAAATTCTAAAGAGTGTATCTGTTATCTGCTAAGTAACCTGTGCCTTTTCAACTTGGCTACCCAGCAGCTTTGTTTCTCTAAACTACCGTAGTCTCTCTGAGGCAAACACCCCAGTTGTACTAGTGCAGCACAACAGCACATTATATTGTAATTACTTTCATACACTTTCTTTTTTTGGTGTTACTGTTCCTTTAATAAGGCACTCCTACTCTACCCCTAATTATTATATTAGCAATGCTCCAGGTGGAGCCATGTTTGTACATCTGTCACTGACAAATAATCCTGCCCCCTGATGATGTGCGGGAGAGCTCCTCCAATCAGCACAGCTGTCAGTAACACAGACACAAGGACAATTTGCCCTTTACAAAAGAGATAAAGTTGGTAGAAAAAGTCAGCGAGGTGCCCAAAATCTACATAAAGGCACAAGACTGAGTGTTTTTATACACATGCTGGGATTTCAGATATAAGGCTTAGAACTGTAATACTTAATGCTCAGTGACTGACCCACGGGTGCAAGAAAAATGGCAATGGCATTGCCTCTCCATCAGCGGCAGCGCTTTGCCCCTCACTCAGTGACAAGACGTGACATTGATGACTGAAGGCTTATTTTCCCTCAGCGCACAGTTATGCCTTATGTACACAACATGCCAGCGATGTTGGTTTTCGGGAAGATGTCCTCATAAAGCGAATATTTCCAGGGCGGTTGCATACACAGACCCTTTAAATAGAGAGAAGGTTGGGGAACGTGCAAAGCCCTCGCGTGCGCCTGGAGAATGCACTCGGAATAGATGAAGCGGCTGAGAATATACTTAATGGTTCAAGTTACAGTCCCTACAACAAATGTTTTTCATGACCGGGATTATTGGAACACAAAGGCCAACGGCTCGGGGCAGCGGAGAGATTAATAATGTCTGCAGATGGGAAGCCATTACAATGTGGCGCAAATTGTCACCAAGTAGAACTAAGGCAAGAGACACGATTAAACTTGTATGGTGGATTCTCAGTCAGTTCTATTAGGTTTATCAGTGTTCTAGGCCTGGGTTGGCAATCTGTGGATGGTGGGCAACGCCAGAGGGGCTGCTGTAAGATGCCACAGATACTTGTATCCTTCTCCAACAATTAGGATCACTATTGGACCCCTTCCATTAGGGCAATGGCACATGTGGAGATTAGGCACCCGTGATAAAAATGGCTGCTCTTGCCTGTAATTGTGCACCTTACACCCGGCCCTGCTATCAGTAAATCACCCCTGTGATGTCTCTTTTTTTAAGGCCAGTGGCACATGGGGAGATTAGTCCCCCATGATAAATCGTTATCGCGACTAATCTCCTCGAAATGCCATCCCACGGGCAAGAATGTAAATCACCGGTGGGGTGGCATTCACATCTCTTCGGTTTCTCAAAGTTGCCTCTCATGGAAACTTTGGGTGACTTCGGGAAACGAAACAACGCATATGCCACCACACCGCTGATTTACATTCTTGCCGGATGGCATTTCGAGGAGAGTAGTCGCGATAACGATTTATCGTGGGGGACTAATCTCCCCATTAAAAAAAGAGACATCACACAGGGGTGATTTAGTGATAGCAAGGCCGGGTGTAAGGTGCACAATTACAGGCAAAAGCAGCCATTTTTTCATGCTTTGCAGTCTATCCTACTGTCAGCACTGGGCACAGCTCCTTGCACTCCAGAATGCGACAGCACTCCATCGTTTGGAAGCAAAACCAAATAAGTGCACAGACTGAATGGCAGATTTTCTAGTTACCATCTGCAGCCAACTACAGGGGATGATATTTTTTCCCACATCACAATAATTTAAAGAAGAACTAAACCCTAAAAACAAATATGGATATAAATGGCATATTTTATATACTGAACTTTCTGCACCAGCCTAAAGTTTCAGCATGACTATAGCAGTAATTACTCAGGCCTTCAAAGTTGTGCACAGGAGCTGCCCATCTTGGATTTTGTTTGGAGTGTCAGTGGCACTGCACATGCTCACTGGGCTCTTGGCAGCTGTTGAAAAGCTATTAAGGGTTGTCACAAATTATCAAGTAGAAAATGAGATTTGATCATATTAGCTGATGCTACGGGGCTGGTTTTTAAATTTTGATGCTAATTGCACTGGTTTCTGAGCTGACATGTACTAATAATCTGTATTATTTACTAATCAGCCTTATATTGTGCCATTTATATTCTTTATATACAATACAGTATAGTGTGAGTGGGTCCCTAAGCTCGGGTAAGGATATGCCTGTTAAAGGGCAGTGTCACATCTAATGCTAGGAGTTTGTCTGCTTCTCCTGGCTAAAAAAAAACCAAACCACACTGACCTGGGGTACTATGCCCGACTCTCCTAGGGATCCCGTACGGGTGCCCTGGGCTGTGCACATGAATAAAATATTTATTGCCTCACTGGAATATCCAGTGGTTGCTGAATAAATGCTCTATAGGGGGCCTATTTATTGGATACAGTGCAAAGAGGCAATATATATTTTTTACTTTAACCAAAGCTTGTGCTTGTCGAAGCTCCCTGGTGCCAGGTAGGATAAGAGCGACTCAGTAAAGCTGAAGTGTTACAGTGGGGACGGAGCAGCACCTCTAGCAGCAGCAAATGGCGCAAACAAGGAGGCCAAAGTTAATTCTGAAACCGCGCACCCTTACTAGGAAGACTGATGGGCGTCATCACCCTTCACCCCAAGCCAGTCCTGCTGAGGGGAGGCTCCCTGTTCAGAACACAGCCAATCCCATTATCAGCACTCAAATTGGGATGAGTTAACCTCTAGACTGCTGGGACAGGGGGTTAATGGAATCACTATCACTCCCTCTGTGAAAGGAAACCATGCTCCATGTCTGTTTCACTACTGACACTACTTGGCTGTCTGCTGTCCACACATAATGAGCTTTTGAGCATATAGTTGCATGCCTGGGTCCAACCATACATACTTGAGAGTTGCCATACTGCTTGCTCTAACCATTGTAGTCCCAAGTCCAACACTGGCTGCCAGCTTAGCGGTATTTGAAAAACTTTCCCCTTTCTCAGGGTGAATATCTTATGCTAAGGTGGCAACCATTGCCAGTGTTGGACTGGGCCTACAATGGTTAGAACAACCTGTATAGCAGCTCCCAAGTATGTATATGCAAATATACTTGGAGCCAATGGTGCAACTTCATAGCCCTGGGCTCTGCAGCAAACAAACCTAGGATTAACCTCCTGGTGTACATGCACACAACCCACTCCCACTCCCTTTTCCAGTCCCGACTATGCCCCCTCTTTTGCCTACCTGGACTTGTATTGTATTGTATTGCATTGTATTACATCACAGTTGTGTTCACTTTCCTCTACATGGAGGTCTGGTATGTCCTTGATCATTTAGAGCCCAGGACATGTACCATACTGGCCTTTATCTGTTCAGCACACCTGCTGCCTGTAGCAACCTATCACTATAGAAAGCGCCTTGCACAGTACTTGTGGCACAGCATTAGCATTCCAGCCTCTTCCTCCTATAGACTTCAATGGCATTCCACACATAGCTGCCATGGCTGAAACTGCCTCTAATCCATTAGCAGCTGTTTGGCTAACCTAATATGTCACTGTGGTCTCCAATCAAAACTACCACCCAAAAATAATTGCATGGCTGTCCCACTAACAGTATGATGCCATTTCCCAGAACTAAGTACAGAAACAGTATAATTTTCCCAGAACGGAAATGCTGTAACTAGTAATGTGCTAAGATCTACAGGCACAAAGTGTTTTTAAGGGACAATATACTCTAGCCCCTATTTTGATGTAGGGTTTTTTTTAATGGTTGAGGCTGCCAAGGTTGTTCTTATAAGGCAAACACACCCTCAGGGTGCCATACACTTACAGACAGTAGATGCCACCTTGGCCATAGTTGGCAGCCTAATGGCTTGAGTTGAAGTCAAAAGTGTTCCAGCCCCCCCATTAATAATGGCTCATTCAGAAACCATTTAGGCAAGTTGAAAAAGAACTGTAGGAAAAGAAGGGCTGAACTGTAGTCTGTATGGTCCCCCACATACCCCAGGCAATAACCTTGGGACCAAATGCTCAGATAAGCCCAATATAGTATTTTCTGATTACTGTTTAATATAACCTTTAGATTGTAAGCTCTTATAGGCCAGGCCCTCGTTAGCTCTTGTACAGGTTATTGGTTGTTTTATTACAGGGGAACTCCGTCCAAACACAACTTAAGGTTTTTGAAATTAAAACATCATTTCAAGCAACTTTGCAATATACATGAATTAAAACACAGCCTTTTCATGATTTTTTATGTAATATGGTTTGGAACAGTTCCCTAAGCCCCACCCCCTGTTCCCCTGCTGATCTGACTGACTAATTTGTGACTCAAGTATAATTTAACAGTAGTTGACTGTCCTCAGCCTGTCTTCAGCCTGCCTCCTCCCAATCCCACAATTCCCTGTACATTTGATGTAAATAAGGAAAGGAACATCACAGTGCAATGCATTGTGGGTTATGTAGTTCCTGCATGCTGTCTGTAAGCTGTGGAAAAGTTGTTACAATTTATAACATCAATGTTTAAGTCGCTCCTCCCCTGCAGGATTTCAAATGATGCAGAAAGAGAAAAACTGCTTTGCAGCTGAACTTTTTAAAGAACACCTCTGACATGTAGGCGTTATAATACATCTATTACAATTTACATACCTTCTTTTTCTAGTGGCCTAGGACATATCCCTTCTGCCCCCCCCATGGCCTGTAACCAGCCTTGAGAAGGGGAGAAAAGCCCATCAGTAGGCAGAAACCACCCGGCAGCAGTCTGATCACTGAGCCTAGTTACACATCCCACACAGGAAAAAGAATTACTAGCTTTATACCTTCATATTGATATAGCCCATGTGTTCCATCAGTGGGTTTCCGCCTGCAACATTAAAATAAAAACAACTATGTTAGTAACAAAGATAAATATATATATATATATATATATAATACATATGCATAAGTATCCTTTCATGTACAACTGAGAACTCTATAGGAATGATTTACTATTTACTTGTAATAGACTCTTGAAAACACATTGCTGATTGGTTGCTGGTACTGACGGCTACACATATGCAGTTCTTTACCAGTGTTCCTGTGAATGAGACCCCCACATCACACGCACACCCAATTACATAGTTACATTGGGTTGAAAAAAGACCAGAGTCCATCAAGTTCAACCCTTTCAAGTAAACCCAGGCTGAACCTTTGTCCCTGAGGTGATATCATCCCTTTAAATTATAATATTACTTATTAATTTACTGGTAATTTGTATCTAAGAAGCCTATGTGCAGAAAACTCTCAAATGCAATTTTTTTGTCCTTAGAGTTCATTATTATCTAGGTTTCCTTTCAATGGGACCCAAATTAAATGTGCTTCTGTCTTGACAGAGCTGTTACCAGTAATTATGGGGTCCCCATTTATTAGCCAGTCAGTCACCTGGACACCGTGGGAGAGGGGCCCTGCAAACAAGTAGAATGGGGCCCGCTAATGGCACTTTAGCAGCTCATGGGGCCTCTGACTGTAGTACCCTACTGGTAGCAGCCCTGCACCTCAGGACCCATAACTGAGGACAGAATGAAATACCCATCTCTTTTAATTGCTACTGGCTATTGCAGGAGGATATTTTCCTGTATGACCACAGAGACCAGCTATAATCAGCCCCACACAACACAAAAACCACTAATATACTTATCACTGTGATCTGTTCATTCAAGAGGTATGAATTAATACCATTGTATATGCTGAAATTCAGCTGCAAAACAGTTTTTCTCTTTTTGGGTACTTTGCAATCCTGGCAGGGGAGGAGGGACTAAAATACTGATGTTACAAATTCTAACTTCTCCACAGATTATAGATAGCATGCAGGAACTACATAACCCACAATGCACTGCACTGTCATATTACTTTCCTTATTGACAAATGCCCCCTAACATAAGCTGTGCATAGTAAAAACAAACAAAATAAAACAATACACATTTCATTAAATTCCATTTATTACTAAAATTCACACTGTAAGTCACAAATACATATGCACTTGTTTACAATGTGCCGGTTAGAAAACCCATTTGCTTTTTTGCACGGAATTTAAATGCTCGGGGGTGGGGGCGGAGGAATGATTCAAGCTGGAAAAATATACATTTTTGAGGTTTGTTTGTTTGTATTTTTCCCACACTATAATATTTTGTATATATATATTTATATATACACAAACAGATTTACGCTGCTTTAAAGGTAAACATATAAAGTCTGAGAATATTGCTTGCAAAATGGACCTGGTTGCAAAGGAATGAACCCACGGGTGGGGGGGGGGGAGATATAAAATCTAGGAAGTACAAAAATCATCAACATTTGTAATAAAAACCGTACAGCAATAAACCGCATAGACTGTCCTGATTGCCAGCTCTTTGGGCCTATATAGGTTTCCTTACCATTCAGGCAGGAGGAAACCACCTCTCAAGAGAACCAATTTTGCAAGACAAAGCAAATAATATAAAATAACCAAGGAATGACCAAAAAACCTTGCACACTCCTTGCACGCACATAGTACACCCACAATATAAATAAACAGCAAGAACGCAACTCAGAACCTTAGGAATGATCAGTGACTTCCTAGTGCACTTTTGGTTCGGCGCTGTGGGTGCAATGAAAATAAAAAGGATTCCTGGGTATCCACTTGGCCCCCTCAGCCACTAGGGGCCAGAAATAATAGAGAATAGAAGCAATGGCGTTTCTTGTAAATAGATACTGTCACCCCCTTGTTAAATACAATGATTTCTAGATGAAGCAGAATTATGGATAAGCATTAGGCTGCCATTGCATCCCAGTAGTGTTCAATAAGATGATTGGGGGGTGGGGGTGAACAATGTCCTTTGCAGCTGTTACGTTCCTAAAAGTAGTTCCACTAAAGGCAGGGAGCAGGTGGGTGGTCTCTGTAGCACATAGCACCCTCAAGTTTGAGAGCTACAGGGGACATTTGAAGGCAGTGATTCTCACACCTGGGGGGAGGGGGGGTTAGGGCTCAGCATAAAGGTCAGTTTCAATGAGATCCTATTGGATTGAGAGCCTATTTGCCTATCTTATTGGATTGAGAGCCTACTTGCCTATCCTATTGGATTGAGAGCCTACTTGCCTATCCTATTGGACTGAGAGCCTACTTGCCTATCCTATTGGACTGAAAGCCTACTTGCCTATCCTATTGGATTGAGAGCCTACTTGCCTATCCTATTGGATTGAGAGCCTACTTGCCTATCCTATTGGATTGAGAGCCTACTTGCCTATCCTATTGGATTGAGAGCCTACTTGCCTATCCTATTTGACTGAGAGTCAACTTGCCTATCCTATAGGATTAAGAGCCAACTTGCCTATCCTGTTGGACTGAGAGCCAACTTGCCTAGCCTACTGGATTAGAGCCTTTTTGCTCTCCTAGATACATCTTAAAAGCCCAGTGTGAAGGTCAACTTGGGGTGGGATTTGGGATGAAAAATGATTTGCTGTCCTACATATTCTTGGAACTGTGTGTGAATGACTAATATACCAATGCTTTCTTATATCTGTTACCTTGTTGCACAATGGTTGCATCTCCAGAGAGAGGGGAAGGGCTTGAACTAAACTCCAACTGCTCCTTCTTTGAGGCCCAGCACTGGAATGCAAGCACAGCCCTTAGCTTATCCCCGATCCTGCTTCACTTCAAAGCAAATCCGTATTTATTTTCAGACAGTATCTCTTTCCGATGTCTCTATATAGTCAATACTGGGTGCATTATAATGGCACATAATTAACAAAGTTCCTGGACAGATATCCCTGAAAAAAAAACTATAGTTCTGATGTTGGAAGGGGCTAGGTTGGATATGAACGTATTCTGACCAGATCCCACCGTTACAGGCTTACTAACCAGTGTGCTGATCTACATCTGTGTGCAACCAACTATGGGTGTGGTCAAAACCACCCTATAGGAAGTCAGGTATTAAACAATGTGTGCAATGAAAAACAATGAAATGTAATAAAAATAGCAACAAATATAAACATGAAATGCATCTTTGCATGAAGCAATCTTCCTACTTCCAAATATTGACTTCTCTATTTGCTTAATAAATAAACTGATCGTAAAGTATAACAGCTTCAGTTTAGCATCCTTCCAGGCATACTCTTATACATAAGAGAGGGAGCCATGTTGCTCAGCTGAGGCATTCTCCATGGTAGTCGAAGAGCCGCCAATGTTGTCATGGTGGATACAGTGTATGGAGGATATCTGAGCAGATAAAAATGCAAAAGGAAGTCCCACGCTTATGTATAAAGGAAATATATTGCACAATAAGCTATACCTTCATACTTCAATATCAGTTCAAGGAAAAAGGGTAACATTTCCCTTTGCATGGGAGGTCTGATTAGAAGAGTGAAAAAGCTGATCTATGGTTTTAATGCACCCTATTTCACTGTACAAAAAAACAATTCACATCTTAAATGGACCTGTGTAAAGCTGGGGCCAGAGAGGCAGCTTTCTCTTGGTATTCAAAAGATATGAGGAAGCAGCCATTAATTCTTGGCAGGGCCCCGAATGTCTGCTGCCAGCCTGCAGCCACGAAAATGAGTGCCACCATAGAATGCAGCAGGCAGCATATTCCCTGCTCTAATCGAGGTAATACTTAGATGCTTGTATTAACTGCTGCCAACAGCCCAGCTCAGCAGGTGGATGGGTGCCATACAAAGACCCCACAGAGCAGCCTACTGCATGAAGTATAGACAGGATATCAGGAGTGGCTTCCAAGCAACTCGACATCCCACCATACCCCAAAAGCCACACTGGGAGACTCATGTGGCCCAGGCCTGGTAGCGAGAAATTAAAATTATGAGATAACAGTACTTCATTTGTTTAACAGCCAATCACATTCTTCTACTTCTTGTACTCTCGTCACTGGCAACTTGTAAGACAACCAAACAAACAGATAAAAAAATATAAAAGAAATAGATATGCGTTAAAATTGCAAGATTCATTTAAACTCTAAGGGAAAAACGTTTTGGTCCGTTCCTAGATCCTTCCGCCTACTACTTCATAGACCCGCATTTCTGCGCAGAGGGAGGTACAGCCATGCTGGACGGACCCTCAGCAAACAAATGTGAAGCCAGATAATGATCAGTGTTAGCAGCATCCCATAATGCTGGTTCCTTTCCCTTCAGAAGGGACAGAAGCCTCCTCTGGTCTGTAGGTTACTTTGTTTACTCCTCACTTTTTCTATTGTTTCCATTCCTCTGCAGAAGAGGTGGGGAGAAACTTCCATGGCTTCCGTGTGACTTAGAGACAGAGAGTGGATGATGTATCCCATCCTTGCGACAGGGAGGCACTGTAAGGGAGGCTTGCCAAATTTTATAGAATTCAAAGAAAGAGAAAAGTTTTGCTTTCTTAGGACAAAAGCAAACAAATGTCCAGACAAAACAGTACGTAAGACAAGTGCGGCCTGCGGAAGAAGCCGCTGTTAAGATATAATGGCGGGGGACCACCGTACGACAGTCAGGTTATCTGCGCTTGCTGATCTCCTCTTGGCTAATTTTCGGAAGTCCTTGTATTTATCCTCGCACAAGCGAGAAATGGCCTGTGAAATATAGGGACAAATTAAAAAAAAATTGTCAAAAATATGTCATTTCCCCTGCATAGTTTAGCATTTGGCCCTAATTGTGTGTTGCAATATGTTTAAAAGGGTTTACTTCATTAAGAATATCTACCAATGAAAGATACCCCAATGTGCCAATATTTCCCAGATCAATATGTCAACCAGAGTCTTACAGGGCAACTAGGTTTGCCATTTCTGAACTACCATCTCCAGTGAAGTTGTAATGGACTTTGACACGGCTTTATCTTGAACAGTTTGTGCCACTAAGGGGTGTGTTAACATCACCGGTGATGTTGCCCATAGCAACATCTTTGCTTTTGTTTTCTAACTTGTAGGTGACTTCTCAAACCTAATTGCTGATTGGCTGCTACGGGCAACATCACCGGTGATGCTTTCCTCCAATGTTAATAAATGCACCCGTATGTGGCCACTTGCAGCAGCCAATGACATGCTTGCCTTTAATACTCTGAAGTGCTCACTGGTTGCTGTGAGTTACTGGACCATATAACTATTTTATGCTTACATGCTGCTAAATACTGAATGTTTTTTGTTCCCTATTTCCAGGCAAGGCATAGGATTCCATTGCATCAGTCAGCTTCAAATAATACAAGAGAAGGGAAATAACTAACCTCAAGTTTACATGCACGATCCCGGCTCAGGGGCTCCAAGGGAAAGCTGAGATTGTTGCTTTCTGCCAGTGACCGCAAATCAAAATAATACTTGGCGTAGACGCTGGACGGAACATTGATGTTGAACTGTAGCAGCTCCAGAAACTGACGCTCCAGCTCATTCCTGCAAAATATAGAAAGCCACTCACTCAGGACATCAGATTAACCTTGTGCCTTCAGAATTACATTCTCCTCTGTAATTTGCTGCATCTCAAATATGGCTGCAGCCAATCACGGGGCAACTATCACAGTGCTATTGTAGAACAGCACCCCAAATGGTAATAAGCAGATACTGGCTGAATTTTTTTCTATTTTTCAAACCCATTTAGGCCCAGGAGATTGGGTCATATATGAAGTGCTTTCACGTGGGCTGAATAAAACTGTGGCCCATCCAGACTGAGTCAGCAGCATATTGGCCCTTGTATGGGTCCTTATATCTGGAATGTCTGAAAGCAACTACATTGGCCCACTGATGTGGTCTTTTGCCAACAGGTCTTCATTGGTCTGCAGTACAATCAAATCGTTGGGCCAAGGTAGAAACAACAATCAGATTTGGCCCAGCTAGTCCATTGCCAATCTGTTTGGTGACCTCATGAAACAAATGGATCTTGCCATGTTTGCCCAGCTATTGGTTTGTAGCCATATATCTATTTTCCAACCAAGCAGTCAGGCTATGAGTCAATACATGTCCCCCTCATCCTACTGGGGAGAGCAAAAAGAACTCAACCCAAACTGAATTGGCATATTTTGCCCTAATCCAACAGGATATTCAACAATAAGCAACTAAATGATACTTAAAGGAAAACAAGGAAAACCCTATTCACGGAGGGATACCTATTCACTGATATATCTAGTATAAATAAATCTAAAGCAACTGGACTTGTTAAGTAATCATTGAAGACGTTTCACTACTCATCCGGGCAGATTCTTCAGTTCAACTGAAGCTGCTCGGATGAGTAGTGAAACGTCTTCTATGATTAATTAACAAGTCCAGTTGCTTTAGATTTATTTATACTAGACATACCATGACCTGGATGAATGAAAATCTTCATAGTCATATTCACTGATAGGATACCTAACATTTTAGTGCCCCCAGTGAATAAAAGCACTAGGGTTGTTCTCTGAACCAGTGCTCATGTTAGAAAAAAAACTGCACCCGAGAAGTCTGCATCCCAATGTTTCTTGTTCCTTCAGTAAATATGAGAGTTATGCTTTTGGCAGACACCTGCAAAGTGAACCTTTTAGTAAACTGATCCCGAAATGATGCTGTCACTGGCATTTAAATAAGTTTTTCCAAGAATAATTTCCAGTATTAAAGCAAGAGCAACCTCCAGGCCCTAAATAATGCTTTTGACAATAAAGATCCCCATAAATATGGTAAAATGCAAAGGGATCCACTATTCTAAAAGGAATCTCTAATAATTATATTTATTGTTAGAATTAATCCTGTTATGTGCAAGCAAGAATGAAAGGGCACTTACATGTCCTCCACAGTGATATCTTTTAGGATCTGGCAGTAGTCCACGTTCCACACTGCTTGGTCATCCCAAACTTTCGATGCGAGGAGGATGGCGCCCAGGACGATCCGTTTCCAGTTTGCTGGGCAAATGTCAATCTCTGCATACGTTAACAGTCTTTCCAGGTACACCTGTGGGCAATAAGAAGCAGGCACCATGTCACAGAGCTGTGGCTTTGTGTACTTAGTATTACCTGAGCGCGCACACAAACTAGTTTATGACTTTCTCTTTCATCACATTAGCACTTTCCTCACTCGTCACTTATTGTCTCTTAGCGTTACAGCTGTGGCCCAGGTGCAGAGGCACCTAAAGGCGAATTCTTTATTTTGTGTATTTCAGGTTTAGTAACCCATAACCAATCAAATATTTTATTCTTCTAACTGCACTGGACCGATAAATGCTCGCTGCTAACTGGATGGAATGCATTATTTAACCCATTGCTACCCCCACACCTGCTCCTGACCTAAACACTGTCACCCCAGTATTTCCAAATATTTACTGCCTCTCCTCCAGTGTCCAGCCCAGGGTACATACTCACCAAAGTTACTATGGCACATTCAGCTGTCAGCTGGGCAGCACTGAAGAGGGTCCGAACAAAGCGGTAAATGTGTTTCTGTTCTGGGTCATGCTTTTCATAATCTGGGGGGACTTCTGATTTCTGCAATTAAAAATGTATCATGAAAGTTGGGCAGTAAATAGAACATAGAATCTGGGACTAAATCTGATTTTTAACTGATGCTCCCAGGGTTGGACTGGCCCACTGGTGTCCCGGGAGAAAACACGGTCCTGCTGGGCCCCTCCTAACCAAGCATACCGGCAGGCTGTGTGGTAGACTGCTAAGGAGGCTGCAATTGTGCACCCATAGTTATGAGGAGTGGTGGGCCCTAGAATGACATAAATAAGATTTATATACTTGAGAGATCAGAACTTACTGACAGAGGGTGAAGTTTCTCATCAAAGATATCTAATAGCAGCCTTCCGTCTCTGTCTCTAGAGAGAAAAAGAAATATATACAAAAATCTTTAAAAGATTATTTTAACCAAAATGAATTTCTCATTTTTTCCCCGTATTGGCAGATATATTAACCGAAGCATGAGGGAAAACAAACAGCTGTTCAGAAATAACCATGTAATAAACTAGATAATGTACCAGCAGTGCCAGGCAAATGCAAGATGCCACATTATAAATAAGTCATTAGCGCCAAACAATAGGTAATTGGGGAGTGAGTGCCTCCATATTGCCCACTGCTCAAACAATGGTACAAGCTGGTACAGATCAGCAGTGGTGATGGAACAGGCCTCTTGCCAAACCCTACAGACCTGAGATAAAAGCTTAAAAAAAGATAATCCAATGCCCAAAGTCCACAATACTCTAGGCACCTATTCCCTACTAAATGAGATGTAACATTAATGAAAATCTGTCTTTAGAAGGGTCTAGATAACTTTGCAATGCACCCAACAAATTGCTGGGCCAAACAGCTGGGCTGCAGTACTAGGTGGAAGAGTGTGGGGAAACTCAACACACCAGAAATTCACCTGTTGAATGTAGCAATGGGATAATAGCCTTTGGGAAGGGACTGTGGCTGTGGGATAGCAGGTATAGTAGGGAGAGATGGTGCCTATAGTAGCAGTGGGGGGATAATAGCCTCTGGGAAGGGACTGGGGCTGTGGGATAGCAGGTATAGTAGGGAGAGATGGTGCCTATAGTAGCAGTGGGGGGATAATAGCCTTTGGGAAGGGACTGTGGCTGTGGGATAGCAGGTATAGTAGGGAGAGATGGTGCCTATAGTAGCAGTGGGGATAATAGCCTCTGGGAAGGGACTGTGGCTGTGGGATAGCAGGTATAGTAGGGAGAGATGGTGCCTATAGTAGCAGTGGGATAATAGCCTCTGGGAAGGGACTGGGGCTGTGGGATAGCAGGTATAGTAGGGAGAGATGGTGCCTATAGTAGCAGTGGGGGGATAATAGCCTCTGGGAAGGGACTGGGGCTGTGGGATAGCAGGTATAGTAGGGAGAGATGGTGCCTATAGTAGCAGTGGGGGGATGATAGCCTCTGGGAAGGGACTGGGGCTGTGGGATAGCAGGTATAGTAGAGAGAGATGGTGCCTATAGTAGCAGTGGGGGGATAATAGCCTCTGGGAAGGGACTGGGGCTGTGGGATAGCAGGTATAGTAGGGAGAGATGGTGCCTATAGTAGCAGTGGGGGGATAATAGCCTCTGGGAAGGGACTGGGGCTGTGGGATAGCAGGTATAGTAGGGAGAGATGGTGCCTATAGTAGCAGTGGGGGGATGATAGCCTCTGGGAAGGGACTGGGGCTGTGGGATAGCAGGTATAGTAGAGAGAGATAGTGCCTATAGTAGCAGTGGGGATAACAGCCTCTGGGAAGGGACTGTGGCTGTGGGATAGCAGGTATAGTAGGGAGAGATGGTACCTATAGTAGCAGTGGGGATAATAGCCTCTGGGAAGGGACTGGGGCTGTGGGATAGCAGGTATAGTAGGGAGAGATGGTGCCTATAGTAGCAGTGGGATAATAGCCTCTGGGAAGGGACTGGGGCTGTGGGATAGCAGGTATAGTAGGGAGAGATGGTGCCTATAGTAGCAGTGGGGGGATAATAGCCTCTGTAAAAGGGACTGGGGCTGTGGGATAGCAGGTATAGTAGGGAAAGATGGTGCCTATAGTAGCAGTGGGGGGATGATAGCCTCTGGGAAGGGACTGGGGCTGTGGGATAGCAGGTATAGTATGGAGAGATAGTGCCTATAGTAGCAGTGGGGATAATAGCCTCTGGGAAGGAACTGTGGCTGTGGGATAGCAGGTATAGTAGGGAGAGATGGTGCCTATAGTAGCAGTGGGATAATAGCCTCTGGGAAGGGACTGTGGCTGTGGGATAGCAGGTATAGTAGGGAGAGATAGTGCCTATAGTAGCAGTGGGGATAATAGCCTCTGGGAAGGGACTGGGGCTGTGGGATAGCAGGTATAGTAGGGAGAGATAGTGCCTATAGTAGCAGTGGGGATAATAGCCTCTGGGAACAGGTTGTGGCTCTGGGGTATGAAGCATAGTAAGAATAGATGGATAGAATTTTTTCTGCAGCTTAAGCTCATCTTAACTTTGATATTGAAAAAGGAATAGATTGCATTGAATGCTAAAGCTAAAATAAACTGTGTTCTGGGGTCCATGGGCCCCAGTGGCTATACTTTTATTTCCTATAAAAGTGAAGGGGGAAAGTATGAACTAACTTCTCAGCCAGAAATATGTGTAATTATACTTTAGAGCAGCAGAGGGAGCAATGAGAGCACATTCAGAGTGATTAAATCACACTGTTAAAGCACAGATTTGCTGTCCAGGTCCATGTGTAGCGTTGTCATTTGGAAAGTACTTTGTATATAGGGCTGAGTTTCTAGAAAGCCTTGAGACAATTAGTAGGAAACTGTCTATGGAGACTGCATTTATCCTACTGCTGCCTGCGCAAGTCTGTACCTGCTGCAGGTAGTTTATACCATCTACATAATTTAGGGGGAGCCCTATCCCTGTTCAGTGCATGTCCCATAAATGTCAATGTGGAAACACTAAGGGCCAATCACTGTGCCAGAAGTATCTGAGATCAAAGCCGCTAATGGGCCCTAAGCTGTGGGAGATGGAGAGCACAGCTAAAAGCACTGATTTATGGGATTTGACCATAGAAATACATTTATGGTACCTTTCAATTACAACATTTGGAACCCGAGCAACTTCTGGCTAATTAAAATACAGCTTTCTGAAATCTCCGACGTACCGATTATGGAAATCTTCTGGATTGCCTAAGAGCAATAACCCCACGTTGGGTCACTTACAGCAGCTCTGACGTGGCCAAGGCAGGGGGATTTATTAAGGTGACGGCGATGCTAGCAGCGACACGTCTGTCATGAGCGGGACATTTTGCTACTTCCCATAAGCAGAGATAAATCATGCAGCCCCGGCTTGGCAGGCTGCTGGGCCAAAACCTCATGATGCATTTCTTTCCAAATGAAACCTGACAGCTCTAGCAAAGATTTATCTGACTGTCAGCCCAATGTTCTTTAACCTGTATTTCTTTCCAGCACATGTGTATAATGTGGCCCCATTCCCTGCTCACTGAAATAATATCTGTGGGTTCATCTCCATTCCAACACTCTTTTCCTGTATGTCGGTCAACTGAAAATTCCAGTTCAACAACATCTGGAGAGTCTGGGGCTGAAGGTATTAATGGGAATGTAAAATACCTATTGATCATACAAGTAATAATCAGTCTGCTAAATCAGAAAGTTGGACAGTTCATACTCTTAGGCTGATCCAATCATCTGACCCTAAGACAATGACTGGGTAATAATGGAGAAGATCACATTAACTAAAGTAGTCCTTGCTCACTTGATTTTCTAACCTGCCCAATAGATATATGGCTAATTTTCAGCCAGATAGTTGGAAGGCAGGTCAGTAAGAGGGCCCCATGCACACACCAATAAGCTGCAGACTCTCATTTTAAGGAGAAGGAAAAGTAAAAACTAAGTAAGCTTTATCAGAAAGGTCTATGTAAATACAGCCATAAGCACTCACAGAAACGCCGCACTATCATGTTCTTAGGGTATCTGACAATCCTTCATTCCCGGAGCTAGAGTCTGCCCAGTTCTCTTCTCTCTCCCTTCTCCTGCTCCCCCCTCCCTTTCATAAATTCATAAAACTCACTCCCCCCATCCTTAGGAATGTGTAATCTGAGCTATAATGGCTAGAGATACAGCAGGAAGCTATCAAGACCAAGCTAAAATGGCAGCTGCTATCTTAAACAAACTGAGGGAGCTTCTAGGGCTTTTTACTCAGGTACGCTAAAGCTTTCTGCAGAATTATCAGTAAAATGCCAAAATGACTTTCCTTCTCCTTTAAAGGAACAGTTCAGTGTAAAAATGAAACTGGGTAAAATAGATGGACAGTGCAATAAAAATAATATCTATAAAGGCTGGAGTGGGCAGATGTCTAACATAACAGCCAGAACACTACTTCATCATTTGCAGCTCTCTAAGCTGTTAGCAATCAGTAACCAATCAGTGACTGGAGGGGGGGCAGCTTTATAACCCTTTAGTTAGTCAGTGACTTAAGGGGGGGCACATGGGACATAACTGTTCAGTTAGATTGCATTTGAATCTGACCTGTGTGCTCACAAACTAACTGAACAGTTATGTCCCATGTGCCCCCCCTTAAGTCACTGACTAACTAAAGGGTTATAAAGCTGAAAGCAGGAAGTAGTGTTCAAGCTATTATGTTAGACATCTACCCACTCCAGCCTTTATAGGATTACATATTTTCCTAACTAACTATATTACAAATATTTTTTGTGCAGTCTATTTTCTTCAGTTTCATTTTACAATGAACTGTTCCTTTAAGTCAGCAGCTTTTATTTTCCAGTGTATGGTCACAAATATATAACCAAAAAAAAAAGATGAACGTCAATTATTCTTTAAAGGGTTGGTTCTCCATTGCACTACGTTTGCCCAGGAGCAGTAACCCATAACAACCAATCAGTGGGTAGAATGTACTAGTCACCTGTTTAAAAGAATGCATCTTATGCAAACTTATTGCCTTTTATAACATATGGGGGTGAATGTTATAGAATGCCCTATGCCTAGTAACTCTGCAATAGGTTTTCATCAGCTATTTGTTATAGTTTTTGTATTATTTGCCTTCCTCTTCTACATCTTTCCAGCTTTTGACACCAGCAGACAAAAAACTATTGCTCAGCGAGCTTTTTATTTTATTAATATTTTTACTTTTTATTCCTCATCTTTCTATTCAGTCCCCCCTCCTATTCATATTCCTTTCTTTCATTTAAAGGTAAACAAGGCCCTAGCAAGCAGATGAAATTTCAAACTGCTGGACAAAAAATTAAATAACTAATTGTGCAAATAGTGAATATTTGATCACTGAGACCATGAACAAAAAAAGTGCCCTCATTATCACAGTGTCCCTATCATTATGAGACTGAATGGCTTTTAGTTGGTGTCGCTTTATGGCCAGTTCATAAATGTGGGCAACCGGTTACTGAGGCGTCTGTCTCTGGAAGGGCCATTAGACTGTAACCTCCACTGGAGCAATAAAAGTGCATAAAATATCAGTTTTACATAAGTATGATAATATGAAAGGGCAGCTAACCCTTAAAGGAACAGTAACACCAAAAAATGAAAGCGCTTTAAAGTAATAAAAATATAATGCACTGTTGCCCTGCACTGGTAAAACTGGTGTGTTTGCTACAGAAACACTACTATAATTTATATAATAAGCTGCTGTGTAGCCACGGGGCCGCCATTCAAGCTGGAAAAAAGGAGAAAAGGCACAGGTTACATAGCAGATAACAGATACGTTCTGTAGAATACAATAGTGTTTTATCTGTTATCTGCTATGTGCCTGTGCCTTTTCTCCTTTGAATGGCTGCCTCCATGGCTACATAGCAGCTTATTTATATAAATTATAGTAGACTTTCTGAAGTAAACACACAACTTTTACCAGTGCAGGGCAGCAGCACATTATATTTTAGTTACTTTTATACACTTTCATTTTTTGGTGTTACTGTTCCTTTAATGTGCTGTGGGTGTTTGTCTTGCCACATATTATACTGCCCAAGAAAGCCCCACTGGCATGTTAAGGGTTACATATAAATCAAACAACAAATGAATATGGGCACAATCGGCCATGTCTGTATGTTTTGCTGAACATTATTAGAATGACAAGTACACGCCAATTATAAAGAAGGAGCTAAAGCCCAATTATGGTAACTACAGCAACATATCTATAAGGTTCCTTCCTATCTATGTACAGCCACAGCACACACATAAGCAAAGCATCACTGCCCTTTTGCTAAACCTATGTTTGGGTTGTACAGTACATATACGTCCATATATATTACAGAATAAGCGTTACCTACCGGTTTTTGATGTGATAATATATTGCAAGGGCTACACTGTAAAACAAACAAACAAAATTAATATATTTCCTTAAAAGTGACATTTTTTCATATAACATTTCTTAAAAAAAATTGTGCATATACTTCTACGTGCATACACACTAGCACAAATATAAGTAGAAATACATCCCCTTTGTGTACCAATGTTATAATAATAATACAGGTATGGGATCCATAATCCGGAAGCCTGTTATCCAGAAAGCTCTGATAGACTCCATTTTAATCAAATAATTCAAATTTCCTTATTATTATTAGTATTATTATTAATAATCATAATAATAATAACAGTAATTATAATAATCTTAAAAATAAATTGTAATCTTCAAGGGAGTATATTTAATTCAGAATCTCTAGTCATATTCATTTTTAGGCTTTAGTTCTCCTTTAAGGTTACCCACTATATTTTTGGAAAAACAATCCCTTAAGTCACAAAATAAATTAAAAGAAACTGAAATATTGATGGGGAATTTTCTGTCATTAAGGTCACACAGAAATGGTGTAAGCTATGAGGTGGTACCTGTCCACGGTGGGGGGATAGAAGGTCCCAATGGACACAGCTTTCTCACTGCCAAAGGCAAATGTCAGCTGCAGAGGATAAGCTTTCTCTGTGAGCTCAATGACAGTGCCCAATAGGAAATAGAAGTATGACTGTCAAATCCTTCAGTAACTCTATATAATTACACTGCTGGGGGGAAAATGGCATTTGCCCACAACTCTGTGGTTAGTCATTTAACTGTGATGTGAAAAATATGCTATGGAATAATATGCTATGAATAATCACAGCATGTAGGGTTACCACAGGGCCTGTATTCCTCCGGCCTAACCTGTAAAATAGCAGCCAAAGCTGGGGCCGGGAATGTAATTTCCAGTAAGTGAGTAATACCCTCTTCTGCCTATAATCTAGCCCAATACCTGCTGCATGTTACCTTCTTTGTCCAGATCCCCAAGAAACGCCACACAGTCCAGCCACTGGCATAACTACTCCACCCCTTATATAACTGATCCACACCCCCTACTTCATCAGCCCACCCGAGGCAAGGTATTCTACAATTCAAAAAGTGGTAACCCTAATTACACTGTGAAGCAATAACATAGCAGACCATTTTATTTGTGAAGCCACGTTAAGCTCTAGGCTATGCCCCTGATGGCACTCCCAATTCTGTCAAGCAATGCAATTTTGGAGGGGGGTTTTGGCCTTTTCATTTCCAAGGGTTAATATTAATTTCGGTCAGAATTACAGTGGGTGGGAGACAAGGCCGTTGTTGCAGGTGACAAGGTAAAGCAGGCCAAAATAATATGACTCCTAAAAACAGAGTTTATATGTTTGCTATCTGCAATGTGTGCATTCACTGCCGGCAGGAAAATAAACACATACAGATGGAGCCATGTATAATAAAAAAAAAGCCACCGCATAACCCAGCCCAATAAACAGTGCTCCATCCGTATCACTTTGGGTCTCTCTCTGCTCAACTTCTGTTTATTTAGCCACGCAGAGAAAGTTAGCTTTGAATTTTTGAATTATAGATAATGGTGTTTTTATGTACTCATAAAACATGCACTAAGAACACTATGGAATAAAAGGTTTTTTCATATTTGAAATGATTAAAGGGGAAGTTCATTGTGCAGTTCTAAGACAAGCTGCAGTACCTCTTTGTTGTTGTTACTGAACTGACTTTTATTGTTACGCAACTCAGCATTTTGGCATTTAAATTGCAGTCTATTAGCCCTGGTTATTGGCTCTAGAACTGGATCCTGGGTTTAACTCTTTGAAAAGGAAATAAATAGGGGAAAATTGGAACTGTTCAAACAGATTTATCTTAGCAAAACTAATTCTAGGGACATTTGTGGAAAAAAAAAAACAATAAAATTGACTGTTTCTAATGCTCTGTTGTATTTCTTACATGTGAGTTGCCATCATGCTGTCATTATACAAATTATCCTTGGCAAAGTCAATGACGTGCTATATATAAGGGCTCTGGTACACGGGGAGATTAGTCGCCCGCGGCAAAACTCCCTGCTCGCGGGCAACTAATCTCCCCGAGTTGCCTTCCCTCTGCCATCCCACCGGCGAACATGTAAGTCGCCGGCGGGATGGCAGACGCGGCGGCGCGATTTCGGGAAATCGCCGAAAAAGCCTCGCGAGTCTTTTTCGGCGATTTGCGCGAAATCGCCTCGCCGCGTCTGCCATCCCGCCGGCGACTTACATGTTCGCCGGTGGGATGGCAGAGGGAAGGCAACTCGGGGAGATTAGTCGCCCGCGAGCAGGGAGTTTTGCCGCGGGCGACTAATCTCCCCGTGTACCAGAGCCCTAAAGGTGTACCAGTATATTATTTATATAACACATTAAGGCCTAAATGGCAGTAGGTTTAACCCACTGAAGTCAAGAACAAGTGGTGCAAAAGTTGTCAGCACTTTATGTTGTTTTCAAGCTGACAACCAGAATTTTACACTTGGCTACACATATTGCAAAATTCATTGCACAGCACTGTAACAATGTGTGATTTTACACGTCTTTCCCTGGCATTAAGTGTTCTTGGAGTGTGACACTATTATAACTATACCCTATAGTCTTGCAGTTGACCTTTTTTTCTTGCAAGGATCAGCAAAAATGTTGATTAGTTGGGTGGTAAAACAGAAAAGCAATTAAAAAATAAAACAGGAACAAAATAATAATAAAAAAGACCAACTGTTCAGTTGCATAACTGCACTGTTGCATAATATTTATGGGGGATCTCTCATCACATCACAGGATGGAAAGTACTGTACATATAGAAAATATGTATTTGGGAAAGTGCCAGCAAACTGGGCAATGTGTATAAAACTTAATCTTTATGCCGAATGACAATGAATGCATTATGGACTGTACCCACCATTTAATTGTATACTTGAGGTTTGGCTGGCTGACTGTGCTGTCATCAAGGTAAATAGTGGAACACGAGCTGTATTTTCGCCGTAGTTGCCCTGGAGGATGCTAGTGCCGGAAATGAAAAAAGAGCGACAGTTAATGCGCAGTTGGCTCAGGGTAACAAGCTGCCAGTACGCCTTCTATCAAACTGTTCCGCCAGCCGAAGGAAAGGCAGCACTGCGGCAGTCACTGTATTCACATGCGCCCGTCTCTTAATATGCTTGGCACCTTTACTTCCTGCTAACAGTTTACTTTTGCATGAGTAAATAATCTTTTAGGCAGCACCTTATTTACAATGCTTTATTTTTTTTAAAGGGGGTATAAAGCCAAAAATAAAATGCTGTCTAATGAGATAACATGTCATTCTAAGCAACTTCCCAAAATACATTTGTTACTTGTTTTCACTGGTTTATATGTTATTTGTAAATGTCATTGCAATTGAAACCAGTATCTGTCTGTTCCTTTCTGCACTGCTGGTTCTGTATCATGAAACAATGTAGCAGAAGTCAGCTATGTATGTTTCCTTACAAGTCTCTTAATCAGCTGGCTGCTTTGTTTCCAGAGTTAGAACCAAAAGGGCTGAGAGTGACCAATATAGTTTAATGGGTTGGAAGGATGCTGAATCCAATCAGAGCAATACAATTTAAAGGAGAAGGAAAGGCTAATAAAGAGTTAATCTCAAGCTGCAGGCATACCTTCAGTTCTCTCAATAGTGCCTTAAGTCTCCCCATATTTCTCCCGTTCAGATGATCAGAAGCCAAACAGGAAGAAAAAATGCTGAGCTGTGTAAAGAAAGTTCCCATAATGCCTCACTCCTGCACCGACACCCAGACCAAGTATACATGCAGTTAGTTAGACTATGAGTCAGCTTTGTGCTGATTGGCTTAGATCCACATTCCTAAGGGAGGGGAGGGAGTTCTTAGCATTCTTGAGGGAGGGGGGAGCAGGAGAGGGGAGAGAGCGGTGTGTCTCTGGCAGAGGAAAACAGACACAAGAAATCTTTTGACAGTGCAGCGTTTCTGTGAGTGCGTATGGCTGTATTTACATAGACCTTTCTGATAAAGCTTATTATTTTTTACCTTTCCTTCTCCTTTAAGGGCAAGACCAACTTCTAGCCAATAAGATTATGACACCATTCACAGGGCTAGACCAAGCCTGTACAGAGGTCTTTACATTTTAGCATTCTCCTTGTTCTCCAAAGAAAAGCAAATGCCCAGTGTGTCCCCAAAGTAGCAGGTTAGCGAGTTGGCACAGCATTGTTTATTAGTAATAATAATAATAATAATATCTATAACATGCATCTCTGCTGCATAAAAACGTGAAAAGGATTTTCAGATAGTCAGTACACAACATATACAGCGGCTATCTTGCTGTCATGCAGGGCATACTGTTAATTTAAATAATTAATTAAATAAAAAAAAACCCAAAGGAGGGAATTTTCTCATCTACCTTGTAAACTGTTCAAGGATAATCAGGCAGAATCAAGGGAGTAGAGCACGATACGCAATTTAATTACTGGCTCTACAGCAGCTTACAGTTTACATTGTCCCATGAACCTGTCATTAATTGGCAAGTCCCTAAAGCCATTGAGCGCCAGCAATACTTTTATTTCCTCGTGGTTCCATTGCTTGGCAGGCTTGCACAGTCTCAGTGGCAGAACAGGAACAGACGCCAGTCACTGATATCAGTGTCACCTTCCAATATCCTTGCAACAAGTTTGCTTGTTTTCTTTTCTTTGGCTAGAGGCACAAAGAAGGTGCGGATTTTCTTTATTAAAGTTCCTCTGTTGGGTTTAATATCTATTATTTGTAGGTGCCACAGAAAGGAGTTTAAATAAAAACCAAGTAATGTAAAGGGGAAAATGATGAACAAGCTAATACAAATTATAGTAATAAACTAGCCAGTAATAATGTGCAGGCCTTCTAGCCCTATGAACTATAACTCTCACCTTTTACTAGGTGATATTAGAGAGTTACTGCTCACTGTTCTTTATGGGAGCACAAAGCTGCCTGACTAGAAATTTTCTTGCTACTGAAGTTTTGAAAATACGGTAAGGGAAAAGTGCACTATTGTAAGTAATATAAATCTTGTTTCCTTCAGTCTTTGAATTATACAGTCACAGCAAGCAGGCAGGCGCCATTTTGTGGACACTGTTATTAAGGCAAGCTTTGTATCGTCCCCAAATCTTGTTTAAGTGCCAGAATGGGGGAGCTGATACACATGCTCATGCACTGGCTATGCAATCAGATGGTGGGTAGGGAAGGGGAAAGTTAGTGATGAATGAAAAGTGAAAGCAATTGTCTGCCCCGCCTCTATGCCTTAGGCATAGAGGCGGGGCAGGCAATATATGACTGACTGACTGCCTGGATTTTTAAATGCTGAAGGCATACCTTCAGTTCTCTCAATAGTGCCCTTAAGTCTCCCCATATTTAACCTGTTTAGAAGATCAAAAGCCAAACAGGAAGAAAAAACGCTGAGCTGTGTAAAGAAAGTTCCCATAATGCCTCACTCCTGCAGACACCCAGACCAAGTAAACATGCTCAGTTAGCTAGACTGTGAGTCAGCTTCCTGCTGATTGGCTCAGATCCAAAGGGGGGGGGGGGGGGGAGTGAGTTCTTAGCATCCTTGAGGGAGGGGAGAGCAGACAGCTGCGTGTCTGTGGCACATGAATTACAGACACAAGAAATATTTTGACAGAGAAGTCAGTGCAGCGTTTCTGTGAGTGCTTATGGCTGAATTTACATAGACTTTTCTGATAAAGCTTACTTTGTTTTTACCTTTCTCCTTCAAGTGGAAAAGTTTGAGACGATTTTTTCTGGGTAATTCCCACTACACTACTTAATGTTACCTCCTGCAATGCTTCTTCAACTGAAGATCCCAGCACTGTCTGTTGGACTGTAAATGGCCCAAGTGCATTTATTCAATTTAAATTTTATCTTTCCGTGTCTATGTCTTTCCCATGGTGCTTACAAATTAAACATTAGCTTTGCATTTTGTCTGTTGTATGTTTCCCCATCCAGTGGCAGCTTTCATTTACAATACATTTGTGCATTTGTTTTTTAACAACACACACCACTGACTTTAGGGGGCCAGTAAACACTATGCTGTTGAATACTAGGAAGTATTAAATTGCTATACACCTTAGTTTCTTATCTCATTCCCATCACCACTGCTATTTCAAGAAATAATAAAAAAAACACCCTGCGGCTTGTTTTTCAGGCGATAACCATCTTTGCAAGGTGCCCTGTAGTGCTTCTCATTTGTGTCAAAGAAAAGAAATGTGTGGCTTGCCACAGGCTTTTTGAAACCCGCTACATGCAGACCTGTGCCACTGCCATACATAAAGTATAAAATTGCAGTACAGATATGGAAAACCCATTATCCAGAAAGCACAGAATTATGGGAAGGCCATCTCCCATGGACTCTATTATAATCCAGTAACTCAACATTTTTAAATGATTTTGTTTTTCTCTGTAATAAACAGTACCATGTACTTGATTCTAAGATATAATTAATCCTTATTTAAGACAAAACAATCCTATTGGGTCTAATTAATGTTTAAATTATGTTTTAGTACACTTAAAATATCCAAATGACAGAAAAATTCCTTATCTCGAAAACCCCAGGTCACAAGCATTCTGGATAACAGGTCCCACACCTGAACTCAGGCCCGGATTGGTGGCAAGGCGACAAAGGCCCAGGCCTAGAGTGGAACAAATTAAGCATCACCTAAAGTTTTCTCACATCCGGAGCACCAGGGCCTAGGTTCGTGGGTCCTGTCCCCTTTGCTACGGGTGTAACATATGATGCGGTTGGGTGGTGCCAGCCTCTGGGCACACTGAAGAGAAATCTTGCCCTGCCTGTACTACATTAGTTCTGCATTAAACTTGATGGACAGCCAGAAACCACTGCCAGACAGTAGGCAAGTAAAGGTGGCCATAAACTCTGCAATTTCGATCTTTCCTGCAACTATTGATCGCACGAAAGATCGTACCCACCCTCCACTGATGTTCAGGGTTTATTCATCAGATATGGAGGTAAAAACAATAGAAATTCTACCTCCACCTAGCGATTCAGCCCTGAACATAGATTTTGCTCAAGCACCTTCAATGGCGCCCAATCAAAATCCTTGATGAGTCGACCGATATCCGCAGGCTTCTGTGATATTGGTTGCCTCTTCAAGCAGCCAAACACACACACTGAATATCGTACGAAACAAGGTTTCGTACAATATTATCCGTGCGTGTTTGGCCGGCTTAAGGCTACTAAGGGATGGACTTTTAGAGGAGCCTACAATCTCAGCTCCCTATCACATTCACACATGCTATGGTCAATTTAGTCAGAAGTCAATTAACCTTCCACTAAGTTTTTGTAGTGTGGGAAAAAAAAACACACTACATGGGGAGAACATATCACCTTCATAACACCTTTGGTTGACATGAGTTTAATGAATAGGGCTTATGCTGACTGTAATGGATTTTATTTTTATAATAAAAAGTTTAGAGCTAACAGAGGGTACACATAAATGGAGTAGATAGAAGTATTATTTATGCAGAGCTCATTATCTCTAGTTAAATGAATTCACCTAACTGCATGGGAGTTAGTAAGTGTAAAAGCAAAGAATTTCTCCATTACTTCTTTATAATGAAAAAAAAAATACAAAATATGCAATATTTTTAATGAAAAAAAAATAGGTGCTTTCTACTTGCAAAAGTTTTCTTTAATGCCTTTTCCTTTAACAATAGGATACTAACCCCATGCACAAAGTAAGGTCTATAAAGAATGGGTTTGCAGAGATGGGAGTGGAAGAACTTGACTGACCTAAATAATAATAAATTAAACAGCAATTCTCTTTGAGATTCTGCTGGATCTATGAGTTATTTTTTACTTCTGTTTTTGTTTTTATTGTTCCATTTGGAAGTTAATGCCATTACATTTTAAATTGATTGGAAATTGATCTTGCCTTTATTACGATGCTCTGATTGGATTTAGGTTGACCTGATTGCCTAAAGGGTGTTCTAGCACTTGCAGAAGAGCTCTCCGTGCTTGGTTACCTTGAGCATTTCCATGGTATAGGTTTATCAAGTTACAGATTATGTGTGCAGAATAGTTGCAATTAGCAGTTAAGCATATATATTACATTATATGAATGGTGTTACTTACGTGATTTATATAAAGGCTCTTCCGTTTTTCTCGTACTGTGGAAACATAAGAGAAAAAATAAAATGAAGCTCATACCCAACAGGGGTAGAAATAAAATAATAGCTGATATTTGGCCTTCTGAAGAAATAGTTCAAGGGACTATGGAAAGAGCACATGCTGTACCAGTCCTTGGACCTTGTAACTTCTCTTATAAATTCTCATCATCCTGTACCACTTGCACAAGCAATAGAAGCTGCAATGGGCATCAAATTGCAATATTAATGGACCGGTACAGCAGCTTCTGATGTAAAAGTGCAGGAAAGATGGCATCACATTACAGATCAGCAGCAGATGCTGTTCCAAAGATCTGACAGTAAACATGGAGATCCTACAGATTCACATGAAGGTTGCATTAGCAAACATTGCAAATTCTACTCCATAGAGCTAAAACTAAATCAGATTGAATGTGATTAGTTAGTATTGTGATCCAAATGTGTTTTTTCAAATTAAGAATTGTTAAAGAACCCTTTTTTCTACCCTGAAATGCTAATTTACCAGCACAGGTTTTGACTTGCACAAGCCAATATAAACCAGGAAGGAAGAACAATGGCAACCTACCATCGGTCTGAGATTTGCTAAGGAATATTGTGCTCGCCCGTGGATGATCTGAGGGGTTAAATTCCATATTCATATCTGAAAGAGAAATCAATATATTTATTGTGGAATCACTGAAATGCAGCAGACATTCATTAGCAGAGCATTTGTAAAGGAGAATTACGAAAAAAGCATTATGGGAATAAAATATTTCACTTATCTAAATATGAGGTTATTATGTATGTTTTAAGGGTTTGCGGAGGTGCCCAATCAGAAATAGCCGACTGCTCTGGAGCGTGCCCAAGATTGCATTGCCATTTCTAAGCTAATTCAATTGTAAGTCAATCAGATAATCAAATGACACAATGATTAAAATCAACCAGTTCTGAAGTTAAAGAAAAGTCAGAGCTCTGTATCTAATCTAGTATAACAAAAATTAGTTTTTAAGGTGCCCATACACGGGCCAATTTCAGTCCTTTAAACCGATTTGGCAGCTTATCTGCCAGTGTATGGGCAACACCAATGGGCCTTCCCGACCAACATCTGGCCTCAAATTGGCAAGATCTCAATCAGGCAGGTTTGATATTCCCTTCGGTTCGGGCGACCTCGCCAAACCAGCACATCTTACAGTGTATGGCCACCTTTAGGAATACACAGGATACAATAAACAATTTCATTGCTTCAATGGGGAGGGGTGCAGATAAATATTACAGTTATGGGTTCTGTTACATTATCTGAATTACCTTTGAAAAATGATTTCATTTTTCTCTGCAATAACAAAACAATACCTGCTTTTCACCAGATCAGTGACTGTGGGGCACAGTATAGGACAAAATGAGAACCAGAACCACAGGACTAATAACTGAGATGTGCACCCAGAAGTATATCTTATCTTACTAAATAAAAAGAGCATTTAAAGGAAAACTATACTCCCAGAATGAATACTTGACCAATGGATAGTTTATATTATGTTAAATTACCTATTAAAGTCTATAGGAGATAACCTTCCCATAATTCAGAACTTTCTGGATAATGGGTTTCCAGATAATGGATCCCATACCTGTATCAGTTAATATTGCCCTTTTACATCCTTTCCCTTAAGCCATCAATAAGTGATGGGCTGTGTGCTCCCTCAGAGATCATCTGACAGGAAATAATGCAGCTCTAACTGTAACAGGAAGTAGTGTGGGAGTAAAAGACAGAACTCTGCCCATTCATTGGCTGATGGGGCCTAGCATGTATGTGTGCCCTTGGCTTTTTTGTGAGCACTGTGAATCCTATGATTCCAGGAGACGGTCCATAATTCTTAAAAGGATTACCTAATAGCACATACTACTAAAGAAGTATATTGAAAATGGTTTAAAAGATGAAGCAGGGTTTTACATATGAACTTGATTATGCAATATATTTGTATAGAGACCTGCACTGTTTAGGGGAATAATTTTCCTTTAATTTCTGCAATGCAACATGTTAGCTCCTAATCACAGTATTAATACCAACATGGCAGAGAAATGTTCTCTTATTATAACTTGTGCCAAAACAGTTTATTGCTTGTTTAAGGTTACAAAATAAACAATATATTTTTACCAAAAAAAATAAATAATAGGATTCCAAATGAATTATTCAATAAAAATGAATATTACTTTAAATGTGCCCGCTGCCAAACATAATTCAGAAACATAATCTGTTTTACTAATTTCCATTACATTTAATTACGTTACCGCCAGTCCTCAATACACCATATCCAGTTTAGCTTGAAAGCTCTAATTAAGGTTTTTTAAATCCCAGCCTTCGTATTTTCATCTGTTCATTATAATGGTTACATAACCACAAACCATTCTATAAAATGCATTCATCAAATAAATGATTGTTATTATTACAATCAGGTTCCACACGCACATTAATCCAGGAAAAGTAAAGGCAATTAGGGTTTTGACTACGTTATCACATGCTCACCCACAGCAGCACTTCGGTTGGAGCCTAGCAATGCATGGTGATAAGCGGATTTGTAAATATTACAAAAATCTGATATAATGAATGACTGAACTTCTTTTATGTAGTTATGGGGGAACAACAGAGAGGAGCCCTGCTGCAGAGTTTCCACTTTCTGCCAATGTGTTCATCATATCCCAACTCTAATATGAGCATCTCAAGGGCAGCCCAGAGACCACTGAGCATGTGCAGGGCCACTGACACTGCTGTCACGAGCCAAGAGCCAGCTGTACCCAAACTAGTGAACATATACAGTGGTGTGAAAAACTATTTGCCCCCTTCCTGATTTCTTATTCTTTTGCATGTTTGTCACACTTAAATGTTTCTGATCATCAAACACATTTAACTATTAGTCAAAGATAACACAAGTAAACACAAAATGCAGTTTTTAAATGAGGGTTTTTATTATTTAGGGAGAAAAAAAATCCAAACCTACATGGCCCTTTGTGAAAAAGTAATTGCCCCCTGAACCTAATAACTGGTTGGGCCACCCTTAGCAGCAATAACTGCAATCAAGCGTTTGCGATAACTTGCAACGAGTCTTTTACAGCGCTCTGGAGGAATTTTGGCCCACTCATCTTTGCAGAATTGTTGTAATTCAGCTTTATTTGAGGGTTTTCTAGCATGAACTGCCTTTTTAAGGTCATGCCACAACATCTCAATAGGATTCAGGTCAGGACTTTGACTAGGCCACTCCAAAGTCTTCATTTTGTTTTTCTTCAGCCATTCAGAGGTGGATTTGCTGGTTTGTTTTGGGTCATTGTCCTGCTGCAGCACCCAAGATCGCTTCAGCTTGAGTTGACGAACAGATGGCCGGACATTCTCCTTCAGGATTTTTTGGTAGACAGTAGAATTCATGGTTCCATCTATCACAGCAAGCCTTCCAGGTCCTGAAGCAGCAAAACAACCCCAGACCATCACACTACCGCCACCATATTTTACTGTTGGTATGATGTTCTTTTTCTGAAATGCTGTGTTACTTTTACGCCAGATGTAACGGGACACGCACCTTCCAAAAAGTTCAACTTTTGTCTCGTCGGTCCACAAGGTATTTTCCCAAAAGTCTTGGCAATCATTGAGATGTTTTTTAGCAAAATTGAGACGAGCCATAATGTTCTTTTTGCTTAAAAGTGGTTTGCGCCTTGGAAATCTGCAGGCCGTTTTTGCCCAGTCTCTTTCTTATGGTGGAGTCGTGAACACTGACCTTAATTGAGGCAAGTGAGGCCTGCAGTTCTTTAGATGTTGTCCTGGGGTCTTTTGTGGTCTCTCGGATGAGTTGTCTCTGCGCTCTTGGGGTAATTTTGGTCGGCCGGCCACTCCTGGGAAGGTTCACCACTGTTCCATGTTTTTGCCATTTGTGGATAATGGCTCTCACTGTGGTTCACTGGAGTCCCAAAGCTTTAGAAATGGCTTTATAACCTTTACCAGACTGATAGATCTCAATTACTTTTGTTCTCATTTGTTCCTGAATTTCTTTGGATCTTGGCATGATGTCTAGCTTTTGAGGTGCTTTTGGTCTACTTCTCTGTGTCAGGTAGCTCCTATTTAAGTGATTTCTTGATTGAAACAGGTGTGGCAGTAATCAGGCCTGGGGGTGACTACAGAAATTGATATTGAAATTGAAAATTGAAATTGATAAACCACAGTGAGTTATTTTTTAACAAGGGGGGCAATCACTTTTTCACACAGGGCCATGTAGATTTGGAGTTTTTTTTCTCCCTTAATAATGTAAACCTTCATTTAAAAACTGCATTTTGTGTTCAATTATGTTATCTTTGACTAATAGTTAACGGTTTTTGATGAGCAGAAACATTTAAGTGTGACAAACATGCAAAAGAATAAGAAATCAGGAAGGGGGCAAATAGTTTTTCACACCACTGTAATTGCATTTTGTGTCATGGCTTACGGGACAAAACCTTAACTGAAGATAACAGTGACAAAGAATTCACTGTTTTTCATATAGAAAATCGGAGTACAAATTGCTTCTTCAGGGACATATATATTTTATCAGTCACATATAAATGTATCAGCAGCCACAACTATTTATTATTGGTGCTTTTCTTACAAGCAGGGAGAATTAATTTCCTGCTGTAAGACTGTGCATGAGGGAACAGGAAATGAGGAGTACAAAAGGAAATGATTCCACCTTACATATATCGAATGTCTGTCAAAGTACTAACTATTGGCAACTGTATGAATGGGGCTTTGCTGAAACTGCCACAACCTGGCACAGAAAGCTGACAATGAGGAGCCCCGTAACAACCCCAACAGTTGCTCTCCATCTCCATACATACTGGCATATAAAGCCATCATTTAATCTTTAGGTTTTTTTTTGTTTTTATTTAAATATTCCAAACAAACATCATTACAACAAGAAAAGATAAGATAGAAGAACGAGAAGAAAAAGGAGAAAAAGAAGGAGAAGGGAGAAGAAGAGCCTGGGGGAATTGGATAGACAAGCACCAAACACAGTTAAATAGTTTCTAATTCTGTTCCTGTTGTTGCAGCCAGGTTCCCAAATTTTGCCAATTTTTTTCGGACAACCTTTAGCGAGGTATACCAGCTTTTATTTAGGAAGAGTTTCATTGATCCGTTTCTTCCAGAATGTCAAAGGGGGAGGGGTATTTGACTTCCAGGTTAGGAAAATAGCTTTTTTAGCATAGTAAAAAGCTGCAAATAGCACAGTTTCTCATGGTTTCTCATATTGAGGTCACCTGTTATACCCAATAGGCCCAGGCTCGGTGAGAGTATGTTTGGAAATGTGAGTGTACGCTCAATATATGTCAGTATTAATGTCAGAAAATACGTATAATTGGGCATTCCCAAAACACATGAAAGAAGGAGCAGACATCATTTTGCATTTGGGACATTGGTCAGGGGCTCCTTGGTATATTTCGGACAGTCTTTGTGGGGTCAAGTAGACTCTATGAATAAACTTAATTTGGATGTACCTGTCTCTGGCTGACATAGTGAGCTGGGGCACCCAATCAAGTGCCTCTTCCCACATCTCATCCAGATCCGGTATCATCATTTAATGTTACTTACATATGGCACTCATCCATGTAATTGAACATACAAACTCCTTACAGATAGTGCCCTGGGTGATTTGAACTCAGGACCCCAGCACTGATTTCTTGGTGTTGAAACTTATTTTTTAAAACATGGCAATTTCAGAGGTACAGTGCAATGTCTCTCACAGTTACGATACATAGAAGGACATCCTAATGCTCCTTGATCATTTAGGGGACTGCTGTAACCACCCAGCATTTGAGCTGGGAAGTCAGTGAAACTGCAGCTTTTTGGTATGAAATCTTGTAAATGACATGATAGCGACGGTTCCAGAATTGGGCCATTATCCCTAACATTTTTAGCATCTTCTAAGTGAAATTAAATGTTAGATAAACTCTGCTTATAAGCAGGGTGCCCATTGGTTGGGTTTATGTGTCTAATGCTAACCCAGTCAGCGTTTTGAGGAAGAGAAGAAATTAATGATTAAATTAATTATTTGGCAGAAGCCAAGGTTTAGTGCAGCATCCCAAACAAGCTGTTTATTGTTTGGCTTATGGTCAGTGCTTAACATATAAGCTCCTTTGTTCTACTTTTTTCTACTCTTATAAAACATCGTCCAAACTGCGACAGAGAGCTGCGTTACAAAACCCTTAGATTCCCCTCTGCAGCTTTAATTACTTTTGTTATAATAAGAATATATTAATTTGTTCTGTGCCTGAAGGCAACTGGGGATGTTAATTTAAGCCGTGCTCTTCTGAGATGCATAATTGAAGACTGGCTGTTCTTTTGGAGAGCTTTGCGTTTGGGAGAACACGCCGATTTCTAGATGCATTGTGCCATATTAATCTCAAATGCAAATAGCGAGTGATAATTATCACTCCCTATAGACTGATTTATAGGAGAGCTGTACCGTGGCCCTTAATAGGTCTGAGGCTGTAACTAGCTGGATTGGCACGTTGTTATACGTTGCACAATGTTGATTAGACGTGCATCTCAGTGTTACTAGACAGGACCACGCTTGGAAACACATGCTGCCTGTTCGTTAGTCAGAACCGTACCTTTCCACTTGTCAGGCTTTCACTAAGGAGTCTGTTGATGTGAAAAACTTACAGCGAGTTGGTGATAAGTCGACAGGCTGAATTTGGCATTGGATAAGCATCTACCTTTTCTGCTAAAATAATGTTTATTGCAAACATTGTGTGGGCATAAATCTATGGGAATTATCCAAACAGCACTGAACAGCCTCTGTCCATGTATGGGGCCCTCTGAGAAGTTTCCTTGACCAATATCAGGCCTAAAATTGGTCAAAAATTCATGCAGTCTTCACTCTGACGGCTCGTATACCCTTCGTTGTAATGCGATCGTTTGGTCCTAGGGCCAAACAATCACATTAACACAATACAACTGGCCATTCACTGTAAGATCTGTTCATTTGGCGAGGTTGCCAAGTGAGTGGATCTTCTCCCATTATGGCCACCTAAGATGCATGATATCAGGCTAATTAGATTGCTTGGCCCTAAGCAGGTATATGGACAGTTGAGAAAATGCAGTGCCTAATCCAGCAGTATAATCAAACCTGCCCAACTGAGATCTGTCCAATTTTAGGCCAGATCTCAGTCATGTAGGCCTGTTGGGGGTGCCTATATACAGGCAGATAAGTTGCCAAATCGGTCAGAAGGACCTGAATCGGCAGCTGAAATCTGCCCGTGTATGGCCACCTTATCCCCCACCCTAGGTCAGTATATGGGGGCAATTATCCATTCATTCAAAAGGCACTCACCTCCTAACCTATACATCATTAACAAGCACTTGTGCCCCAGCACTGCTCTCAGCACTAAAGTGCGCACCCTCTTACGCACTAGGTACAGAGGTCAGCAAATGAACCCTTATATTTGAATCAGAACTTTATATTAGTTATACATAAATTTAAAATGACCACAGCCCCTTGGCTCCTGCCTTCTCCAGCTTTGTGGAATCCCCAAGGAAAGACCAATGATAGCCAATGGGGATAACACCACCATCTATGAATTCCTATTTCTGAACCCTACAGCTTAATCTAATTTAATCTAATCATCAGGAATATCTATTAAAGTTAGGGAGCTCAATAATAAAACATAATACTGAAGGTTTAAAAGAAGAAAAGAGATTGAAGTATTTATTTAAAATAAATTGCCCCTAAAAAATAACATCTGATGGAATAGCTGGGCCAGATACAGCTTTCTGTACATGCTTTTTTTTCCTTAATAAGGAAAGAATATGTCCAATTTGTGCTTTGTGCCATGAGGAACACAATGTTGGCAAGCACTGTTTTATCCCACAGCGGGTGAACGAGAATCATGAAACATACATCTGCTCTTGATATTTCCCTGTCATTGTATTCAGTTTGTGATAAGTGCCAATCTTCCAGGGCTTCTCTGCTGAGCAACGAGGACTTTTGTTCTCCTCTTGGCTAACAGCTCATATGCGCCTCTCTTTGTACTGCTCCTCTCTGCCTTCACCTTCTCTCCTGCTCTTATCCCACTCCCGCTGGCTCTCTCTTTATCTGGCCAATTCCTTATTGCCTCTGTTCCAGCACAGCCTGTGTGTCTCTCTAATCCTCCCCGGGTCAGTCTATCCAATCTTTCTTATTAATTTTACACAGTGCTTCCTCCCCTTTGTTATGTCTGGTAGTGAGGGTTTTATTACAATAATAAAACTGCTATTGCTAAGCCACATAGATGGTCAGAGACAACACTGTATTCAGCACTTTTAGCCCATGCTGAAAGATATGAGACCCCGTCATCTCTCTAGGAACACCTTTATGTGCCACTACATATGTAACTTGTAGGACTATAAAGGGCTGATTCACAAGCGCTATTTATAGCATGCGTTAAAAATTAATTTAGTGAATCTTAACGCACGATTCACTAAAAGGATATTTGCGTTACTTTAGACACAATGCTGTGTGCGTTATTTAAGTCGTGAAGACTATTTTCGTGTGATATTTGACGCAACGCTCGCTAATTAACGCATGTGCGCTACTTTTCGTGCGCACACCATATTAGCCATACACACCATTACTACTTTTTTTTTTTTTAAATGCCAATTTCCCTGCAAACTGGCGGCTGCATCACTCTGGGGCCAACACAGACTTGAATAAATCCCACTGCAAAGTCCATATTGTGTTGCCAAAAGCTCATGAACCGTACTTTTCTATAATTACCGCCTGCCCCAAGTGTTTGTGAATCATGCGTTAGTATTATTTCTGCGCGAGAATTAACGCAATGCGGCAAAATTAACGCATACGGTTGCGCGCTATTTAATGCATGCGATATGCGATTTAACGCACGCGGTAATACTTTAGTGAATCACGTGTTTTTTTGCGTGTCACTTTTAACATAAAAAGGAAGTGATAAGCGTTATCGCACTTTAGTGAATCAACCCTTAAAGGAGACATATTGGATAAATGGGAAAACCCCTAACCCTGTAGGCAATTATGAATAATATATGGTGCTGGTTTCCCTTTGGGCTAAACATTAATCCTATCTGTAACAATGGCCCCTTTATTGGAGTTCCCTATAGATCCTCTCTATTCTCTGATCATGTTTGAAATGGAGAGTGGGCGTGTCCTAACGGTCCCTGCCAGAAGCACAGTAGGAGGGGGAGAGCCAATCACAGCCCTGCACTCACACAAGCAAAGACAGGCTTCAGTTCCCTATCAGGTCAGCCTAGCTGCTGATTGGTTCCTATCCTACAGTGCAGTGTACGGAGGGCCGCCGGCTCCCCAGCTCATCCAGAGAATTCAGCCAGCAAAAAGTGGAACAGATGGGCGGGGCTAGTGGGGTTTTTGTGGAATTTCTCAATAAATCAGTCAGAAACACAACTTTTTTAAGCACAATCCTTCTATATCTAGAGGAGTATAATTCCCTGGTACATTCTTAATTTTTATAGGATATGTCTCCTTTAAGTCTACTTATCAATGAGATTACCATTGGGGTGCCAAGTGGCTATCAGCAATTAGCAAGGGAACTATCCACAACTGCTGCTATTTTATTTCTCTGCTATAAAGAAAGAATGCCATCAAAACAGCTTAAAAGGGATTCTGTCTTGATTTTTATGGCACAGTTTTTATTACTAAATTACAATGTCTTGCAAATAATTCAATCTTCCATTCAAAATGTTATTCTTGAAATGTTTTTAGCTCTAATATTGTGTGTGTAGGAGCCATCTCAGTGCACTGTGCTTGAGTCTAAGCTTTCAGAAAGAGCCAGCGCTACACAACAGAACTGCTTTCAGGTAACCTATTGTTTCCCAAGTTGCATAAAGCAAAAACTTGGTTTGTGTTCTTTCTGATTTTGTGCTATTCTCATGCCTACCACTATGAGGGGCATGGGAGCACATTTAGCAATGCAAACAATTTCTGAATTCGTTTTGATCTATGCAATGCTGACATTTTCCCAAGCCTTCCTTTTTGGTAGCGTAAGGGGTTTGGGGTGTTAGAAATCATTGGCTTCTGAAACAGAAGTTGGTGCACCCTAAAGAACCAGCACCAAACCACATGAAAAGTTATGTGGTGAAGAGTGCTCAGATTTATACATTGGGGAGACAAAACAACCTCTCTGTAAGAGAATGGCCTGACATAGGAGGGCTAACTGCTCAGGACAGGACTTAGCAGTCTATCTACATCTCATGGAAAAAGGACACTCCTTTGAGGAGTAATTTGCTTATTTTGGACCAAGAAGACAGATGGTTTGAAAGAGGTGTAAGAGGCCATTTATGCCAGACTGAACAGAGGAGGGGGCCTACGACACCGCTGGCCAGCAACTTACAATGCCACTTTGACATCCTTACTCCAGTGGTTTCACAACAATACACACTTCCAGTCATGTACGAATGAAAGATTAACACCTGCCTTAATGAGAATTATGGTGCCATTGTGACTGGATCATACTTTCTTATAGCCAATACCTAACTGAATAAGTTCAATGGAACCATTGTGGTCTGTGACTGTACTACCTTCCAGGGTTTAAATGCCGGGGAGTTCCCTATCAGCCTTTTAATCTGAAGAAGCCACTTGGATGAGTGGTGAAATGTCTTCAAGAAAACTCAGAAAAGGCCAGTTGTTTAGACTTAATGCTGCTAGATACTGTGCGCTTTCTGTATTATACAGTACATACAAACAGCAGCCACAGGGGGAGTGTACCTACTGAGCACTTTACCAGCATTGCTGTGCAAAGGATTAAGCACTTGTTTGCTCTGGCTTTCATTCTGATCTAGCACAATTATACTAATTCATTTACCTGAGTCAATACCAAGAGTATAAAGCAACAGCAATTTATTTCTTAGGCAAAATGTGTAGGCACTGCTATGGATGCCTTTTGAAAAATACAAGCCTGTTTCCAAAAAAGTTAGGACTCGGCATTAAATATAAATAAAAAGAGAATGGGATGATTTGCAAATCATTTAAATCATACTGTATATTTAATTGTAAATAGTACAAAGACAACATCAAATGGTGAACCTGAGAAAATGTATTGTTTTCTGAAAAATATGGATATTAGATCTTATATACAAGAACTCTTTATCTAGAAAGCTCTGGGGTAGGTCATCTCCTATAGACTCCAATATAGTCAAATAATAATTTTTAGTTAGTACCTTGTACTTGATCCCAACTAAGATACAATTAATCCTTATGAAGGCAAAACAATCCTATTGGGTTTATTTAATGTTTAAATGATTTTTTAGTAGACACTAAGGAATACTGTCAGAATTTTTATGGTATACGTTTTAAATCTAAATTACACTGTTTACATAGCATATAATTCACTCTAACAATTGAAATTTTGTTCTTAAACCATCAGAAGTATTTTTAGCTGTAATATTAGTGTGTACGGATTTCAGCTAACCTATTGTTTCTCCTACTTCCATGTAACTGAAGGAGTCCCAAGCCAGACTTGGATTTCTTACTATTGAGTGCAATTCTGATATCTACTGGGAACTGCTATCTTGCCTTGACTGAAGTTTATCAGAACACAAGTCACATCTCTCTATTAACTGATGCGTTTTGAAAAAAACATGATCAGACTAAGGCACGTTGGAAAATGAAAGCCAAGCTGTGGTTGGTTGCCATGTGGAACTGAATAAGTACCATACAGCACCTAATTATTATTCTAAGACTAGGAGAAAAGAATATTTTTTTTTTCAAAATCATGGCAGCATTGCTTTAAACAGACTGCAAACTATCATAGCTATAACTATTATAGCTTATTGTGCTTATTGTGTGGCCAGTTTTACCTTCCATTCCCTCAGACACCAAACCTGTAAGAGGGACAAGATTGTTTTATTGAATTTCACTTTAATGCCAAGTGACTTCCTTCCAGATTTAACTCAAGTGAAACTGTCCTTTTAGCTGAAAAGACTGGAGCGACTCATGACAAAGTGCAAGGGAAAATATGACTCAAAGCAACTTCCACAGCTTGCCAGTAGGATACAAACAGGGGTTTGATAGAATGTTGGCTCTGGGCTAGCAACTGAAGCTTTTGCTGCCAAACCTTTCCCTACGGCCAGGTAAAGTCAGCCACTGCATGTAGGCCACTTGTTATTTAGATCAGTGCTGTCCAACTTCTACGGTGCCGAGGGCCGGAATTTCTCTAGCATACATGGTGGAGGGCCGCTAATGGAAGCCAGTTTTGACCACTCCCCTTTTTGAAACCACACCCACTTCAAACCACACCTATTTTATCACAATGGTGGTAACACAGCAAAATCCCAAATGCTTGGTCCTTACTGTGGGGATATCAACCCTCATTTATATGTGAAAGAATTATGTCATATTAAGATATACCCTTAAATTCCATATGCCTCCTCCTCCCCTGTGGATAGCAGAGCAACCCCCAGTACATAATTACACACCTTAGGGACCATTTAATGGCTATTTCCAACTGCTAAGAAACTCCCACAACAAACCCCTGCCAGGTTCACCTCCCACAAGCAGCATAGAGCAAGCAGAGTATGGCACACACAGGCAGCACTCTGCCTGTCCTATGCTGTCTGTGTGTGCCATACTCTGCCTGTCCTACCCTGCCTATGTGTGCCATACTCTGCCTTCTCTATGCTGCCTCTGTGTACCATACTCTGCCTGCCCTACCCTTCCTATGTGTGCCATACCCTCCCTGACCTATGCTGCCTGTGTGTGCCATTCTCTACCTGCCCTATGCTGGCTGTATGTGCCATACTCTGCCTACAGTACCTATGTCTGAGGTGTGAAGAAGTGAACAATGGGGGTGATTACAGTCTGAGCCTGAGGTGTGAACACTGCAGGGGGTGAACCATGCAGGTATTAAAAGGTGTGAAAAACACAGGGGATTACATTTTTAAACAATACAGAGGGATTACAGCCTGAATCTGAGGTGAGAACCATGCAGGGGGCCAGTTAATCTCAGTACTGATACCATTTAATGCTTACACAAAGGTAAGCCATCAAAGCAGCCAGACAGGTGGGGGGCCACACAGAGGGGGGTCAGTTGGACAGCACTGATTTAGATGATCAGTTTAAGGTCTTCTGATGACCTCTGTGGTGTCACACATTCTTTCATCTCTCCATAATACTGAATTACGGGACTTGTGCTGAGTTGCCTTATCCATTTTATCCTTTTTTATCTCATTTTGTTTGATTTCTGCATAACAATCATGGTGAATTAAGGTTCACCATGTAAAAGAAAACACAGGGCTGGGGCTCATTTTTAAACAATGAGCAAATATGGCCATGGGCAGTAACCCATAGCAACCAATCAGCTGCAGATAGAACAATAAAAGCAACAATTTAGTTGCCCTGGCTACAGCCCAGGTGAAATTTTTCTCAGTATTGATAAATGACCCCCGGTGACTTTTCCCAGAAAGTGAGTCAACTGTTCACAATAAACTGTACTCCCTCCACTTACTATTGGCATGGAAGTTCGATATTTTCACCATTCTTTTATATTAAGCATATTCAGTACTTGGGAGCATCAATGGAATAATCTAACTTTCAGACCTAAGTTTAAAATTGAATCAGATATATTCTACACTTTATAAAGAAAATGAGAAAAATGCATAAATGATTAAATCCTTATTATAGGCACTGGCAGCAAAATAGCTTGCCCCACTTTTACTCGGTATAACAAATTTCAAAATGATTTTCCTTAACTAAATCATTTCATGGTGGACCAAATATAAAGGAATTGCACTCAGTTTGGTTGAGTGCCAGGCAAACATAATGGATAAAGAAATCTTCAGCCCTTGGAATATACAGGGCTAAATGGAACCAGTGCAGTTGACAATAGTAACCAATCAGTAAGCAGTTTTGATCAATTCACTGAACATTACATAAATGAAAGCAGAGATACGATTGCTTGCTATGGGTAACGGCACTCATATTTTAAACACAGCTAATAACAGATGCAGTTAAAACTAGGATATATTTTATAGAGAGAAATATGGGTATAACTGATGCAACATGGAAATGCTCTGATGGAAAGCCCTGTCTATTTCTGCATATTTTGCACAAACTAGGTCAACTGTACATATACAAGGCGAGGGGAACTCCATTCGCAGGTGCAATATACACATTAACACAGCTGCCCTGTTTAAGGATAAATTCAGATTTCACTTGGGTTGACATTTTTGCAGTCAGCAAGCGTGCAAGCCTGGGCCATGTAAACACCAACAAGTGCGAGGACAGTTATTGGGCAGTAACTCATCTCCCATGGGGGTGACAGCTCCACAGAGCATAAAATCTTAGTGTTAATGTAGGTTACTAGGCAGGCCTATAAATCTGTAATATACACGTATTTTTCTTCCATAAAATCATCCTGTACTATTAAGTTCTCTCTCTACAGAGGTGCAGAGTGTAACTCCATACGCCAGCAATGAACTGGAATTACTAATGCCAAAAATGTTAGTTTCAGGCACGTGCACACACACCCAGCCTCAAAGGAGGCCTATTGTGTGTGGAAAAACAAAATTGTGGCAGCGAATTATATATTTTCTATATCTAAATATAGAAGGAATGTATTTTTAAAAAAGAAGTGTTTTGAATTGATTTATTGAAAATTTCTCCCCTCTGCCTCCATTCCCAGGCTGCGAAGGGGAGCCGGCGGCACTCAGCACACCGCACTGTAGGATTGTGACCAATCAGCAGCTAGGTGGAACTGATAGGGAACCGAAGGCTGTTGTTGCTTGTATGACTGCAGAGCTGTGATTGGCTATTCCTCGTCTACTGCGCTTCTGGCAGGGACCGTTAGAACACACCCACCACTTATTTGACAGACACAGACAGGGGTCAAAGCAGATCTATAGGGAGCTCCATTTTAAATATTAATTTTTAAACCAAAGTAAAACCAGCACCATATATTATTCATTATTACCTACAAGACTGGTGGGGTTTTTAGTTATGCTATGTCTCCTTTAAACTGAGAGTGCCAAAGAATGATATCATATAAACATAATACAGGCCACAAGTGAGGCATATGAAAAATATCTTTACACAGAGGACAGGGATTTGCTGTGCTTGAAAAATTACAGCACTGTTTTTGCTTGGTATCAATAATATCTTGGCCGTGAAGTTGGGCGTTAATTGGGGTTATTCAATCAGTAATCCCACAGGCAAGACTGTTTGATATTGTTTGATCTAGCCATCCACACAGATAGTTAAGTCATTTTAATACATTTATTTGGACAACTGAAAGAAACGGTAAGATGACAGAGGAGGTTTTCTGTCTGGACAAGCTAACTTCAGACCATTTCAGATAGTTTTCAAAATGGTCTTTTGATATTGCTTATTGAGTGAGTGTTAGGAACGGTAGAGGATAAAGCATATTGGCCAGACTGCCTGAAGATATCGGTGATGTGTATTAGAAGGCCTTCTAACCCATGGACCTCCAGCAGTCACTAAGGCAGGGGTCCCAAACTTTCTTATTCATGAGCCAGAGTCAAATGTAAAAAGACTTGGAGAGCAACACAAGCACCATAAAAGTTTATGGAGGAGCCAAATAAGGGCTAAGATTGGCTATTACACAGCCTCTATGCACACTATCAGCTTACAGGGGGCTTTATTTGGTAGGAAATCTTGTTTTTATTCAACCAAAACTTGCCCCCAAGTAAGGAATTCAAAAATAACTACCTGGTTTGGGGGCACTGAGAGCAACATCCAAGGGGTTGGGGAGCAACATGTTTCTCACGAGCCACTGATTGGGGATCACTGCACTAAGGTGTCTCTGTTGCAACTCTGCTGCAAATTATTTCTTTCACTATTAAGAAGACTAGTGCAGTCCAAGATAAGCAAGCTGTGAGCCAATTATTTGCAGTTTCATGTGATTTGGGGCTAAGTAATCACAAAACAATGATTATTTCTTACATAATATGTTCGAGGGGCGGATAAAATTAAAATGATAATGTTATACAGTGAAGAGTGTGAAGCCTTTAAGCAGACTGGGGGTCCAACTCACGGGCCTCCAGTTGGACAGCTCTTCTGTAGGCCTTAAATATCTCTTGGAGGGGAATGTCCGGCCCAGAGGTTGAAGCATGATGGTGTCCCCAGACCTAGGTACATTTAATAAAGCAATAAACCCAACCAATAATTTAACGTGTAAAATTTAAAGAGAGAACAAAACCTTTAGGTCCCAGAAATGATATATTTCCTTACAATGTTCACTGAGTAACAAAAGTAGGCATTTGTTTCTGCTCATCCCTGGCACCTGTGACAATAAGCACATTATGGTCTGTATGCCAGTGCCAGGCTTGCCCTAGGTATAGTACTGGGATGTAATGTTGGCTGGTTGAGGCATTCCTGTAGGATGAAGGATTCGGCACGTATGCACACTCACATTTCTTTCATCTACTCGCCTGACAGGAGGGAAATGCTCATTGTTTGACAATTCAGGTTTGAGATCCAAACTGTGAGCAGCTTGCGGACGGAAGATTACAGCAATTGTTTATATTGTCCCTGCAATGTCCATGTCTATTGACATACTTAGTCCCAAGAGACTCCTGCAATGGAATCACTTCTCTCTATTTCCAGAGGAAATTCTTGTGTATTCTGTCAGTAACTGCATTGTATTGCAGGGCTGAGGCATAGAGTTAACCCATTAGGTCACTTTATCATTATTTGTTCACCCATGTGGGGAAGGGCAACTAGCAGCCCCCAGAAGATGCTAAACTAAAGTTTACAGCAAGCATCTAACTAAAGCTACCATGTATGGCCCCTTGTATTCTCCATTCATTTGACTGCTATGTGTCTACCTGAGTCTACCTGATTGCCTTAAAGGACAAGTCCAGTAAAAATCAATCAGGGTGCCAATGCGTTTGCACCACTCTCAAATGTAATAAAGAAATAAAGGCATCGTTAGAAGGAATATGAAACAAGGAACGCCAAGTGCAATCTGGCTATACGCTACTGCGACACATGGGTGATAAAAGTTCTGCTTCTGGAGCCAAAGCATCAGCCTGGGTGCAGGCACACAAGGCTTTCAGCGTGAAACACCTCGAGTATGTAGTTCCGTGCTGAAATCCACTCCACGTGCCTGAGCTGTCCCAACACTATGGCTCCAGGAGCAGGCACAAAAAGCAGCTTTCAGTAACATTTATCAGCAGCCCAAGAATCACACACATGTGGCAGTAGCCATACTTGTCATCAAAGAGACATCAAAAAGATTAATATAAATCCCAACTCATACTGTCTTCCTGCATAAAAACACATAAATAAGCACTCCCCCAGGGGCTGTGCCCCCTACAACCCTTATTGCCTAAGTAAATTTCCAGCAAATTGCCACCTTATTTAATCTAATTCTTTCCAAAGTGCCATCTCAAAGAAATATTTTACCTCAACAGCCATTCCCCCAAAAGAAACTTTCTTAACAGCAGACTTTTTGTGTCTGCGTGGGTTTCCTCCCACACTCCAACAAACACATTGGCTCGTAGTGTGTGTAAATGCAATAAGGGCCTTAGTCTGTTATCCCCATTGGGGCAGGGACTACTTCTGTAGAGCACTGCATCAACATTTCAAGGCTATACAGTGGAGGAAATAATTATTTGACCCCTCACTGATTTTGTAAGTTTGTCCAATGACAAAGAAATGAAAAGTCTCAGAACAGTATCATTTCAATGGTAGGTTTATTTTAACAGTGGCAGATAGCACATCAAAAGGAAAATCGAAAAAATAACTTTAAATAAAAGATAGCAACTGATTTGCATTTCATTGAGTGAAATAAGTTTTTGAACCCTCTAACAAAAAAAGACTTAATACTTAGTGGAAAAACCCTTGTTTGCAAGCACAGATGTCAAACGTTTCTTGTAATTGATGACCAAGTTTGCGCACATTTTAGGAGGAATGTTGGTCCACTCCTCTTTGCAGATCATCTCTAAATCCCTAAGGTTTCGAGGCTGTCTCTGTGCAACTCTGAGCTTGAGCTCCCTCCATAGGTTTTCTATTGGATTAAGGTCCGGAGACTGACTAGGCCACTCCATGACCTTAATGTGCTTCTTCTTGAGCCACTCCTTTGTTGCCTTTGCTGTATGTTTTGGGTCATTGTCGTGCTGGAACACCCATCCACGACCCATTTTCAGTTTCCTGGCAGAGGGAAGGAGGTTGTCGTTCAGGATTTCACGATACATGGCTCCGTCCATTTTCCCGTTAATGCGAATAAGTTGTCCTGTGCCCTTAGCAGAAAAACACCTCCAAAGCAAAATGTTTCCACCCCCATGCTTGACGGTGGGGACGGTGTTTTGGGGGTCATAGGCAGCATTTTTCTTCCTCCAAACACAGCGAGTTGAGTTAATGCCAAAGAGCTCTATTTTGGTCTCATCCGACCACAGCACCTTCTCCCAGTCACTCACAGAATCATTCAGGTGTTCATTGGCAAACTTCAGACGGGCCTGCACATGTGCCTTCTTGAGCAGGGGGACCTTGCGAGCCCTGCAGGATTTTAATCCATTGCGGTGTAATGTGTTTCCAATGGTTTTCTTGGTGACTGTGGTCCCTGCTAATTTGAGGTCATTAACTAACTCCTCCCGTGTAGTTCTAGGATGCTTTTTCACCTTTCTCAGAATCATTGACACCCCACGAGGTGAGATCTTGCGTGGAGCCCCAGAGTGAGGTCGATTGATGGTCATTTTGTGCTCCTTCCATTTTCGAACAATCGCACCAACAGTTGTCACCTTCTCTCCCAGCTTCTTGCTAATGGTTTTGTAGCCCATTCCAGCCTTGTGCAGGTCTACAATTTTGTCTCTGACATCCTTGGACAGCTCTTTGGTCTTTCCCATGTTGGAGAGTTTGGAGTCTGCTTGATTGATTGATTCTGTGGACAGGTGTCTTTTATACAGGTGACTAGTTAAGACAGGTGTCCTTAATGAGGTTGACTAATTGAGTAGAAGTGTCTAACCACTCTGTGGGAGCCAGAACTCTTAATGGTTGGTAGGGTTTCAAAAACTTATTTCACTCAATGAAATGCAAATCAGTTGCTATCTTTTATTTAAAGTTATTTTTTCGATTTTCCTTTTGATGTGCTATCTGCCACTGTTAAAATAAACCTACCATTGAAATGATACTGTTCTGAGACTTTTCATTTCTTTGTCATTGGACAAACTTACAAAATCAGTGAGGGGTCAAATAATTATTTCCTCCACTGTATTAAATTAAAAAAAATAAAAAGACTTTTAAAGGAGAAGGAAAGTTAGCATAAAACTGCACTGACCTGGGGTACTTCTTTAAGCATAAAGCTGTGCATGCACCAGCCGGGGCAACAGAATAAAGAATAAGTGGATCACTCCATGGCAGGGCTGTCCAACTGAAGGTCCGTAGGCCAGATGTGTCCCTCTAATAGATTTTTATGGCCTCCAGTCTGCTCAGAGGCTCCATAGACTTCACTATATGATATGATTATTTTAGGTGATACCAGCCCTCCAGCATGCTATATGAAATATAATTGGGCTGCTACATGTAATAAGTTGGACAGCAATACTCCATGGTGGGGGGGGGGGGGGGGGGGGGGGGGGTGTCAAACACCTAGCATCCCCAGTGATTTTAACTTTCCCTCATCTTTAAAGTATTAATTTAGAGAGATACAGAAAAAAACAACTCAAAAAGCATAAAAAAAGACAAATGGAAAATGAAGGCTAATTGAAAAACTGATTCCATTTTGCAGCATACAAAAAAAGTCTATGGAAAAGGTGAGTTTTAGACAGATCACTTGAAAAAATGTAATAAATCTCATTCCAGTTAACCAATGTAAACATTAAAAATGCATATTGTCTAAAGCGCATACTAAAATAATAAAGAGAAAAGGCCAAAGAAACACAGATTACATTGGATGAAGAGGCATATTTAAGAGCTGTATTCAGTAGGAGCATTAGCAGAAAAATGCACAGGGAACTTATATAAAAGCATTCGCAGCATGATCCTTTCTCTTCTTACATTACAAATAATGCCACGTTAAACCCATGCCGCACACTCGTACAAAATGCTACAACTAGCATTGTAATATTCTTGTCTCCATGCTGGGCTGAAATCCATATTCATAATCACACTCTATGGACATCTAATTATTATTGTGTCAATGAATAATGGAGAAGCTGAAAAAGAATTTTGAGTACTGTAGATACAGGGTCCATAGAGCTGATACAGCCTTGTGTGTAGGAAATGAAACATTAGATACAATGGGCGACATTTATTGACAATGCAGAAGGTTTCCCGGTGAATGTAAAAGGCCCCACAGTACCTGAGCTGGCAAGTTAGGAACAACAGCCTACGCGGTTTGTTTATACAGTTACTGGATGCCTTATTCAGAGTTCTAATATCCAAAACATTATGAAAACCAATACACTCTGAAATATAGGATACAGAGGAGCCTGAAACCCACATCTAAATCAGGGAAACAGGCCCCAAACCCTGAATTTTGGCAGACTTGAAAGGGAATTGTAGGTGCTTTCCATTTTTGCTTGCTTCCAACCAAATGAGGCAAATTACTAACTTAGCCAATTCATCAGCAAGCCAATTTTGGAAAAACATGCAAGCATTATGCCATGCACATTACAATTCTGATCTTTCCTGCGACCACAGGAAAGATTGTTTGTATAGGATTCTAGATAAAGTGTTCCATACCTTAATATACATTATAAGATCCACTTGTTTGGTGAGGATGCCAAATGAGTGTCTTTCCCCGATATGCCCACCTAAGGTGGGCAGTATAAGACTGATAGGCCAAATGATCATATCGCAACAACAGGGATACAGTCCATCAAGGCAAGGACCACATGAACAAACAAATACGATAATCAAAGTTCCCCGATCAACATCTGCCGATATTCTGCCAGAGGGCCCAATATATGGGCAGATAAAATGCCTAATTAGTCTAACAGGGCTGAATTGGCAGTTCAAATCTGCCCGTCCACCTTAAGAACCAAGCTAACTGAAAGAGATCAGCAGACAATTATAGTATAAAGTCAATAAATTTATCACAGCCCGGTATAATGAAATTTGGTCACTAACATGATCTGATCCTTTGGACCCCAGGTCAATAAAAGAATCATAACTGGGGCCTACAGAACCCTTTAGAAGAGGACTGCATCAACCCAATAGATATCTGGCTGATATTTGGCCAAATATAGATTTGGTAGGATGTCGGGAAGGCCCCATTCACAGACCAATAAGTTAATGACGGCCTGCATATGGCCAATTTAAACTAAATGTACAGAGCGGTTTCACCAGGAAGAGCTTACCAGAGGACAATGAGAACAATATGAACAATATTTTGCAGAATCAACAGTGACACACAGCATGAGAAGACAGAACGCCGACTGACGTGAAAATGTTACGAAGGCAAAGTGGATATGCCACAGAGAACTGCCATATAGGTTAAATGTGGGTGAATAATACGGTAAATGAGACAATTATACAGCACAGAGAGTTTCTCAGTGTTGTGGGAGTCAGCTCTTGCTACTCGTATCCATGCCTGCAGAAAATGTGATAAAATTAAGAAAACTACAGTGAACGTTCTGGTAGACTTCACATTGAGATGTTAACAACCTCCTCAGAACTTAAACTGAAAACTAAAGAGCTTGAAAGGTAACCAATTTGCTCTCTACTGGGCTGGAGAAACTCACAGTAAAGCTGCTTTGTAGCCAGTACTGAATTAGTGGCCATTCAGATTCGATAGGTAACCTGCTCTACCAGAAACCAGAGAGAGCAAACACCAACCCACTCCTTAGTTCTGACCAGTCATGAGTTTTGCCCCAATTCGTGGTCTAAAACTGAACCTTCAGGCTTGACTTCCAAGTGTTTCAAGAAGAGTTTATTAGGCACTAAACCCACATATGTTTCTCAATAGACATTATGCTATGTCCCTCTAACTACTCCTCTGAGCCTCACTAGGGGGCCCAATTGCACAGTTTGGGACTCACTGCACTGTTATGTCTTTATGTACTCCTGTTCTTTAGTTCTTTAGCAGAAAACAGTTCGGTTACAGGTAAGGGGCAGCTTCTATGGAAACCTGTTATCCAGAAAGCTACAAATTACAGGAATGCAATGTCCCATATAGTCACATTTTAAGGAAACAGCTGTAATTTTTAAAAATGATTCCATTTTACTGTAATTGTAATAATAAAACAGTACTATGTACTTGATGGTAACTAAGCTGCATGAATCCATATTGGAGGCTAAAAATCCTATAAGGTTTATTTAATGTTTAAATGATTTTAGTAGGGGTGGTCCACCTTTGAGTTAACTTTTAGTTAGTTTAATTACTTACATTATAGCCAATTCTAAGCAATTTTTCAATTGGTTTTCTTTTAATAGTTTTTTAATTATTTACCTTCTTCTTCTGACTCTTTCCAACTTGCAAATGGGGGTCCCTGACAAAAACAATTGTTCTGTGAGGCTACAATTTTATTGTTAGTCTCTTTCTAATCAAGCCCTCCTCTGTTAATATTCCAGTTTCTCATTCAAACCACTCCTTGGTTGCTAAGGTAATTTAAATCCTAGCAACCAGATAACTGCTAAAATTCTAAACTGAAGCGCTGCTAAACAAAAAAGCAAAATAGCTGAAAAACCACAAGTAATAAAAAATGAAGATTGACTACAAATTGTCTTAGAAAACAACTCTCTACATTATGCCAAAAGTTAACGCAAAGGTGAACAACTCCTTTAAGGTACGGAGATCCAAATTACAGAAAGATCAGGAGAACCATAGGCCCCAAGCTTTCCAAATAATAGATCCAATACCTGTATATTGTATCAGGAGTCAGAGCCAGTAGAGCAGTCAGGCAGATTCAATAGCAATTACAATTACAAATAAGTTTAACAAGACTAAAAATCTTTAATGAATATATACTGGAAAGTTGCTTAGAATGCAATACCAATTGATTTGTGCAGATTTCCCCTTTAATCCACTACAGAACATATGAGGCCAGACAGGCCACAATTTACATGTTTACGTAAGTGTCCTGTCATCCATTTGTTTACAGTCCATATTGCATTAGAAAGAAGTGGCCCCTGAAAACGCCTTTTCCTGGAATTCTTGTTTGGTGAAAGGCAGGAAGAGCGTGTTCTTTTGTGCCAGTGAGGGCAAATAGACATCCATTCTATCAGGGTAAAATAGAAAACCAATATTTCTCAAGATCACTTAAATGGAAAAGTTGCCTGCAAACCTTGTGCTAAATAAGAAAGGAATTTTTACTGCCCGTGATATAAACATTCGAGAGAGAATAAATCTTCATGATTCCATCATTTGGGTTACATTATACCAAGTTCTACTTCAAATTCTAAGCATTTATATCAACTTGTCTTCCTTTTACTTCTATGGGTGTTTGTACAGGTATGGGATCCCTTATCCGGAAACCCATTATGCAGAGAGTTCCAAATTATGGAAAGGCCATCTCCCATTGACTTTATTATAAGCAAATAATTCTAATTTTTAAAAATGATTTCCTTTTCTCTGTAATAATAAAACAATATCTTGTACTTGATCCCAACTAAGATATAATTACCCCTTATTGGGGGCAGAACAGCCCTATTGGGTTTATTTAATGGTTAAATGATTCCCTTTTCTCTGTAATAATAAAACAGTACCTGTACTTGATCCCAACTAAGATATAATTACCCCTTATGGGGGCAGAACAGCCCTATTGGGTTTATTTAATGGTTAAATGATTCCCTTCTCTCTGTAATAATAAAACAGTACCTGTACTTGATCCCAACTAAGATATAATTACCCCTTATTGGGGCAGAACAGCCCTATTGGGTTTATTTAATGGTTAAATGATTCCCTTTTCTCTGTAATAATAAAACAGTACCTGTACTTGATCCCAACTAAGATATAATTACCCCTTATTGGGGCAGAACAGCCCTATTGGGTTTATTTAATGGTTAAATGATTCCCTTTTCTCTGTAATAATAAAACAGTACCTGTACTTGATCCCAACTAAGATATAATTACCCCTTATTGGGGGCAAAACAAGCCTATTGGGTTTATTCAATATTTAAATTATTTTTAGCAGACTTAAGTTATGGAGATCCAAATTATGGAAAGATACCTTATTCGGAAAACCCCAGGTCCTGAGCATTCTGGATAAGAGGTCCCATATCTGTATTAGCCTGTCTATTCTTTCCTGTATGCAGCTGAAAATACTAACTGGTTGCCAGGGGTAACTCACCCAGACAACCAATAAAACAGTTTTATTGTTGTACATTAATTATTGTTATATATTATTTTTTTGTATTAATTTCTATTCAGATTCCCACCTACACATCTTCTATTCTGATTGCCGAACTAATAAATTCTTCCTAGGACAACTTAACCCTTAAACCAGATAGAACTGAAATAATGTAAAAATTACAAAAAAGAAGATTATTATTGTATTATAGGGGAACTTGACTGTGCAAGCGCTTGTAAAGGCAGCAAGGTTAATTGGCTTCCAATAAAATGGACCATAGCATAAATGAGTGAATATGAGATAGAGTATATGAATGCAATGGGGTCCATATACTGCAAGCTCCACTAGGGCAGATGTGAATGATGTATAAACTCAGTAAAGCACTGTGAAATATGTTTGTGCTATATAAATAAGAAAAAGCAAAACATTATAAAAATAATAATACTTATACTACTACTACTACTACTAGTAATAATAAAGAGCTTTTTGCCAATTGAGAGGCAAACTTCCCCTTTAAACTATCTTTCAATTATGCACAGAAACCTAATTCACACTTCTTTTTGTACCGAAAGCTAATTTTAATTTTTCTACTTAGTATTCTAGGAAAGGAAAGATTTCCTTGAAAACTTCAACAATATGTAAATTTGCAATTACTTGCTAGGAGCCAGTGAGGCCCAAAATAAATATTTAAGGGGCAAAATCTTACTCTCTGCTGTTGTTGCTGTAAGGGCCCACACTTGCTGGGATATGGAGAGCAAAAAAATAAGATTTAAAAGGCATGTTAAGATTTAACATTTTCTTTTTCATTATGGCATTTTTTTCTGCCATAGAGGACTGAATCTGTGTTTTAAACCGGCCATAAGAGAGATTAGATAGTCAGGCAGACAGGCAATGACAGCATAAATGATAGACAGATAGACGAGATATATAGATGTTTCCATTACCTGTGTATATTGCTTTAACTATACTATACCATAACATAGCAAAATTCAGCTAATTTACAAATAACCTTTAAATGCCATGCCATCTGCCACTCAGGGCAGTTATTTTGGACATGCCAAGATGCTCATCAGAAGGCGCATTCATTAGGTCCCAACTGATCCCTGCTTTGCCTTTGCAAGCACTTGCAATTAACTAGCTAATCGAGCAAAAGAATAAAATCTCATGCAGAGTTTAGGCTGATTTACTTTCATTTTGTAAAGGAAGCCCCCTAATTGATTGGCTGGAACTGAACGCCATCTCGCTGCTATTTAATTATTAGATAAAGACTGAGGAATTATAATGAGGCTCTATGGCTGCTTGCTAAGCAGTTCGGAGCACAATGCCAAGATAATTATATATTTTAAAAATAGTTTGAAGTTGTGCAAAGAGCAGCTGCCAGAAATGTATAGCCAGCGTTCTTCCCAGCTGTAGGCCTGCAGCATCCCAAGGCATAACATCACTTCCAAAATACTGTGGCCTAGCAGCCCGCAGCAGGCAGAAGCCCAAGTCTTTGCCCCAGACGGTAGGACAAATCAGACGGATTCAATTGTTCAGACCCCCCAGGGCAACAACTGGATGATAACAGAGACCACTGCACACCCATTAGGCGAAGTTGTTATATAGGAACAGATGCTGGACTGGCAGGGTGGGTGCAGGCTGAGCTACTAAACTACTGCATTTTGCATGGAATGTGGTTAATTGAGTTCTCAATTCTCAGCAGACTGATAGGAAACCATCACTGTCTTGCATGGAGCATTTCCACTTTGTTCCATTGCAAAGTCCCTATACTTTCTACAGAATCTGTATCTACACAATCTTTTCACCGCCCCCCAAAAGAAAGCAGTGAGACTTCAAGTCCCAGAATTCAGAAACTGAGGGTAGGCTCAGATGAAACTGCCAACCAAAGAATGGAAGGGGACGGGGAATGGTCCCTGCGAGCTGGAAATCTGGACAGGACTTTTAAATAAATGGCAAGGCAATCAGCCAATCGCTGTTTGCCATGTCATAACCCAGCCCCTGACATTATGAAACATCACCAATCCCTTCCCTGATGATACTAGCCCCTCCCCAACATCAACCACCCTGCCCTCTGCCTGGGCTTCTCCACCACAAAAAATGGCACCCCTATGTGTATAATGGAACCAGGCGAGCTACTAAATACACTTGTAGGCTTGCAAAACAAACTCTGAGATGCAAAAACGTAAGTCCTGTTCTAAATAGGCACCATCTTGTATATTAATTACTTTTTATTACATTCCCTTCCGAATTGCACAAAGCCTGCATGTTCTTAATGCTGCAGAGAGAATCGCCGACCCTTCCCTATCAGTCAGAGGTTACTATCTTATCTAAGAAAATCAATCAGGCTAAATAAGGCAAGTGGGTGTGCGCAGCAACCAGTAAATCCAATTATGTCTGCCTCATTATTAGAATGTTTTTATTCCTTTTGGCAGGGCAAATATGAAAAGCGGCATGTGATAAATGACCTTCACACAGAAAAGGAGCGCGTCACACCCAGCACGCAGAGCTAGTTTGCACAAACGGCACGGGGTGCGATCAATCATCGCCTCGCCAATTAACTGTCCAGGGGAATGGAAAAGGCTGCTAACAATATGAACATCATCTACCAAAGAGCTGTACCAGCCGAGGGAAGGAAACACTTTACTGGATCTGCCTATTATTCTGAATTATTGATCATAATGATTGCACTCTTTTTTAGCTGAATTCCTGCTGGAAGGTGGCATGTTATTTTAGTACATACCATGTAAACACCCACTCCTCGCAAGATATAAAAAGCAAACCTGAACAGCCGATGCTGGCTTACAGGACTGGATGTGAAGGCAGCATCTCTGTGCCAGCTCTTCGGCTGCGCTCTGTGGCTATTTAATGTTTAGAAAAGACAGGGCTCCTACAAACCCAAAATAAACCAAAATACATAGGGGCCCATTCACTAAAGCACAAATTTTCGCTGGATAAAAGCACGATGAAAAAATTGGAAAGTTGTGTAATTTTCGGATCCGAACGATTGTAAACGGCGTGAAAACCTTTCTGGCTTTGAAACTTCAATGTATGATTTTGGAAGCCTCCCATAGGACTCAATGGCACAAGCTTGAATGAATTCCGAAATGATCGTAGTCTTTGCGAAAAATACGACGCAAACCACGAAAAAGTTGCATAATTTTAACAATATTATTGTGGTCAGTACGAAAAGGTCTATAAATTAGAAAAAATACGTTTTTTTTTTTTTATGCTTTCATGAATGGGCCCCATAGTATCCATTAATCAATTCATACAAAACATGGATCAAGAACTATTTTAAAATCCCCCCATGCAGAGGGTTAATTTAGTCTTACTCACTTTGAGGCGGGACCAAAAGGGTAGCTACTACACTATTGGCAAAAGGAAGGGGAAAATTGTCTAGAAGACGGTGTGAAAATGGTATTGGGGAGGATGGAGGGGGAGTGGGGGGCAGATCAGGGATGGGCCGGAGGCTGAACAACTAGGGATTATAAATTAAACTACATTGATGGTAAATTTGTGTAGGGACCCATAGGGTTAAGCTCCCTATGGCTTTACTTCCCTACTTTTCCTTATCTGTACTGTTATTGGGTAGACCCCCTTTACTCAGGTTACAGTTTCTTAAGCTATCCCTTACAGGTTTAGCCCATTTAACCACTCCCCTTGGCAGACTATATAGTGTCTTGCACAAAGAAGTGTTTTCCTCTTTGGCTGCTGATCTGCTACCTGAAGCAGGGCTCCATCGAGCCTGGGTACAGATCTGGCCCAGTAAGCCACATATCCATCCAAATTAAGTCGGGGACAGGGCCCCGTGAATGAGGAAAAGACAGTATAGCAGCATATTTCATAGCACCCTCTAGAAGTGGTGAGTTCAGACAGAATTATACAGAAAGAGCAGCCATTTGCTCCATCCAGGATAATAGCAAAGGAGTAGTCTTCCTAACAGGCATTACTGGCCTTAGATTAGGGACTCAGAAGTGCTAGGGAAATAGGTTAGCAAATATGCCTTGCCCTAACCTCCACAAGAGCATGGGACTATGCCGGTGAGCTTTCCTACCTATCACGCTGTTGTTGTTCTACCTGCCCAATCCTCTTGATGAGAAGGGATACACAGGGGAACATCATATTTCTGCTATTAATCCATCTTTACATCAATTGTATAACTGCATACTGTTCTGCATCTATTAAGTGAGTATTGAAATACCCTGATTACCTTTGTCTTGGACAAATAAAGTATTATCCAGTTCATTCATAAGAATCCTCTGGCGTCCATTTATCTCTATTGCACCACACGACTTCAGCTAGTTGTAGTTCAACAACCCCTCAGCTCCATTATATACCTCCCACGTAGCGGAGGCCCACTCCTGTGCATTAAGGTCGCATGTAACACATGCTCTACAGCAGGGGTCCCCAACCACCGGGCCGGGGACTGGTGCCGGGCCGTGGGCTGTGCTGAACTGGGCCACCTCTGGTCCCAATTACCTGTGATCCCAACTCCATGACAACTGCTATGCGAAGCCCATGAAGCTTTCTACTGATTGCAAAAAGGATCAAAGTACTTAAAGCTCCATACTAAGCGTCAGGGAATGTCAGCACTTAGGTGGGAGTAAAAAAAGCAAGCGGGCTGGGCACATTAAGTTGCAGGGAAACAAGGTCAGGTCTCCCACTGATTTTGTCTTATAATGAGTATTATACCCACCACTCCTGGTCCTCAGAAAAATTGTCTTGCTTGAAACCGGTCCGTGGTACAAAAAAGGTTGGAGACCACTGCTCTACAGCACGCTACTAGCCTGGGTTGGCCATATTATAGCCAAATAGGTGTTACATTTGCAAAACCAAACCCAATCCTAGCTGGTGTTTTGAAATAATTATGGGTGGGAACCCTACAGTCCATGCAATATGCCAGTGTCCAAAGAAAGGTCTCTCTTGGTCAGTCTATTAAAGGAGAAGGAAAGTCATTTTTCTTAAGATTGCAGCTGCCATTTTAAGTAGCTTCCTGCCTGCAGCTCTAGCTGTTATAGCTGAGATCACACATTCCTAAGGGAGGGGGGAGGGAGTTCTTAGCATTCTGGTGGGAGGGGGGAGCAGGAGAGGGGAGAGAGGAGAGAACTGCTCAAACTGTTAAAATCACATCATTTTTGGTCACGTGTGCATGGAATTAAAAAAAAATGTGTAAGTTCTATTTAACCGTTCAGCAGCCTAATTTGCATATGAAAATTGGGATTTGGATTTGGTTTGTTATTTGGCCAATTTTTTTACAATAAAATTGTAGCCTCACAGAACAATAGTTTTTTGGCTTCCAGGTAGGGTTGGCACCTCTAGCGGATGCAAGCTCTGGGCAGAGGGGCGTGGTGTGATGTCACATGGGCGGGATTATGATGTTGTGGGGCAGGGCTATGACGTGGCGATTTCCCAATTGCTACGTCAATTTCCTTCTCAGTTTTCAAAATTCCCTTCGAAAACTGGGCTGTCCGACTCAAAACCAGGGAGGCGGCAACCTTACTTCCAGGGTCAGTGACCCCCATTTTAAAAGACGGAAAGTGTCAGAAGAAGAATGTAAATAATTCAAATTATAAAAAATGAAAACTAAATGAAAATAATTGCTAAATGAAAAACAAAGAAGAACAACCCTGGTTCGTGACTTGCCTAGCTCTGTACCGGATTCTTTCGGTCACCTTGGCAAATAATCACATTTATTCTTGTAATGTAGAGTTTTAATAGTACTATATCATTCACGACAAGCCCAAAGTGTACCAGTTACAAAACAATTAACTGCTTTCAGATTTGCCTGTCTTCTCCCCCAAAGCAGCTTTAGGGACAGGCTGTGCTACAGAAACTTGCCAGATTCGCAGACTTGGATTTTCCTTTGCCGGTTCATTAGATACGGATAAAAGAGTATTGGAAGTGAAAAGACTTAACTCTAATTCCACTTAGGGAAAAATCACTACGTACCGATAGGTTATACCTGCATGTAGGGGCAGAAATGTGGGAAGGCCAGCTATACCCTGTGGGAATGCAGCAAAATGATACGGTGTTTAAAACTTTTTTTTTTTCTTTTTTTAATTGGCCATACTGACATTCTCACTATTACACCGTTCAAGAGTGGCTCCAGGCAAAATTCAGTAGTGTGAACAGAAAAACTGCTACAAGCTCAAGCTAAATCCCATTTTCTGCTCCACTTTCTGCTGCTTATATATAGAAATGTTCCCAGGTGTAGCAACACCATAGCAACCAATGAGTTTTTTTGCTGTCAATCAGTTGACCATGAAAGGGGCAGTATACCCCCTTGTTTAAGATGAGTTTAATGCATAGGGCTTGTGCTGAACATAACGTTTTGTCTGCTGCTATGAAAAATCTATGGTTTTTGTTACTTTTTGAGAGCAAACACGGAAATTGAAGTGACTCTGTTAAGTCCTTGCAAGATAGTTTATTACTTGTATACAACTCCCTGAATTCACCTTTGTCGTGCCTATTTTGTTAGCAGGAGTCCATTATGCAGGGGGATATGTGCATTGGGAATCTAATAATCTACCTCACAAGGACCAAACATGGAGTAGCCTCAAATTTCCCTGTTTAGCTCAGGAACTAACAAAATCCATAAAGCAAATGTGAATAAAACAAAAGTAGGTGGTATACTACCCCTCTAAGTGCTACCTGCTGATCGGTTGCTCTAGGTGTCTAGATGTCCAGGAAAGGTTAGGCTGTTACAATAATGTACTTTAAAAGTGCACACCCACAGCTCTAAAGAGGTCATGGACCACCACCCTCCTGTTGACCACCCCCTGCCCTAGCCAGCAAGAAGAAGCGTGAAAAGTGACAACCTTAGTCACTACTGAAAGGTTCCTACTTTTGTTGTATTTATGCACATATTGGAGGTGATTTCCACTGTTATCACTGCTACCTGTTATATGCCAGGGGTCGAGACCTGATGAAGTCAGCAATATATGCCATAATGTAATAAAAGGGAAAGTAGGCTGCCTGCTCCACTGCACTGAAACCAAAAGGTAAATCAGAACAAATCCTTCAAAATAGGGCATCTACTAGACAGTTAATAAATATGCAGATCCATAAATATGCAGATTCAGCCTTTAACACTCTGTAAAGGCACATCTGCATGTATATATGTTTATGCTCCCATGCATTTAAAGTTTTCAAAAAAACATAGGCTTTGGGAATAGGCTAACACCTGGGTACTGAATAAGTAGGGCACTGACGATCCGTGGGCCAGGATAGATTTTTATAGTACTCTTCCTTGGTTTAGGTGTTTAAACAACAAAAAAAAAAAAAAACAACTTTAGAATAAATTGCCATTATAGTAACATAGTAAATTAGGTTGAAAAAAGATGTACATCACGTTCAACCATAATGCCTATATATAACCTGCCTAACTTTTATTTGATCCAGAGGAAGGCAATAAACCACAGCTGAAGCCTCTCTAATTTGCCTCAGAGGGGGAAAAATTCCTTCCTGACTCCAAGATGGCAATCGGACCAGTCCCTGGATCAACTTGTACTAAGAGCTATCTCCCATAACCCTGTATTCCCTCACTTGTACTAAGAGCTATCCCCCATAACCCTGTATTTCCTCACTTGCTAAAAAGCCATCCAACCCCTTCTTTAAGCTATATAATGTATCAGCCAGTACGACTGATTCAGGGGCAAATTCCCAGGGAACCAAAAAAGCTTCTCATGGCCTGTTATTCTCTATATCAGGGGGCTCAAACTCAATTTACCTGGGGGCCGCAGGAGGCAAAGTCAGGATGAGGCTGGGCCGCATAAGGGATTTCACAAAAAATTGGCTTTCAAGGGATAATGCAAGGCACGGCGGGCGGGAGCTGCTGATTGCGGAAATGACGTTATGCCATCATAACAGTTATTATGGGAAGACGTTCTGTGTGCACAATTAGCTTCTTAGCAGCTAATTGTGCACACAGAACGTCTTCCCATAATAACTGTTATGATGGCATAACGTAATTTCCGCAATCAGCAGCTCCCGCCCGCCGTGCCTTGCATTATCCCTTGAATCGCAATAAAAATCGCGATCCATTCATTGCTTTTGAGAAGGCGTTGGTGCGGGCCACAAAATACTGTACCGAGGGCCGCAAATGGCCCGCGGGCCGCGAGTTTGAGACCCCTGCTCTATATGTATTTAAAAAAAACAAGTAAACATGCCAAAAAGGCAAGAAGCTGGAATGTAGTCACACAATATTAATTCAATACATACTGCATGTAGAAGTCATGACCTGCTCACCATGAGGAATGAAAGGCCCAAACCTTGAAGTCATGAAGTCAACAGACATGAGTCTTTTTATCAAGAGGTACTTCTGGGCCTACTGAGCATGAGCAGCACTTTATGAAACTTGATTGCCGTTGAACCAACAGAGAGAAGTACTTCACTCACTAATTGGCCTTCTTGGAAAAAGCCATTTATGATCTTGCTGGACAGCTAGTAGAGCATGATCTGGAGATCCAGGGAGCCTAGTGTACACCAGGAGGTAAGTATTTTCCTTTTGCCTTGTGTGTGTATGTGTTTGCACTGATGACGTTGATATAAAAAATACACCTGTGTAATGGAGTATCGAATATTCCTATATGACTTTTGTTTCATATTGTATAAGCTTTTACCTAGAAGGACTTTATCAAAGACCAAATGTAGCATAAGTAACACAGTCATGCAACGTGGTTCCAGCCTGTGAAAAATGAGGCTCGAAGTAAATAGTTAGGACCACTATATGGGGTTCATCTTAGCATGGTATGGTGGCCTTGCAATTTTAGGGTCATAATTTTGTAACTAAAAACCTCTGTTTTTGAAAACACATGCACTTGCAAAGGTATAGGTATGGGATCTGTTATCCAGAAAGCTCCAAGTTACAGGAAGACCATGTCCCACAGACTCCATTTCAATTAAAATATTCAAAAAATATTTCTTTTTTCTCTGTGATAATAAAACAGTACCTTTTACTTGATGCCACCTAAGATATAATTAATCATTATTGGAGGCAAAACAATCCTATTGGGTTTAATTAATGTTTAAATACATTTTTTTAGTCGACTTAAGTTATGGAGATCCAATTTTGCAAAGCATACCTGTACTAAATTACTAATGAAACATTGGACCAGACAATGTTTTTTTTGTATTTTTTTTTTTTTTTGCCCTCCTTTTGTGTAATTCTGTAATGTAAATAATTCCGGGTAATTAAAGTAGCGGAAGCAGACCCTGTGACTAACTGTGGGTGCAGCAATGCTGAGGTCTGACTGTGTTATTCCAACTTGTGCTGGGGAAAGAGGACACATTTTAGAAAGTCCTATAAAGATTTTAAATTGGGGTCCATTTACTTTTTTGTACTCATTACACAGAACCGTGTAAGTTTCCAGCCATATAGTAGCAAACTAAACTACCTCTTCATAGTATTGTTCACCCTATTGCTGGACTTTAGACATTTTGATGCACCCCTATGGATTGTCATGTACACATAAGTGATAAATGACTTTTTATTTCTTGGTACCTAACAGGCCCAGTACGTACAACAACACATTATGTGTGGGTCAAACTCCTTGGAGAGAATGCTACTCTTTATAGATACTGAAAGCGGAGGGGACTAAAAATTCTGAGTTTGTGGACTGTCTCTGTACAGAGCTACTCTAGGATCAGAAGGGTTTACCATCTTTACTGGAGGGGTGCAAAAGGTTCAGTTTACATTTGCCTCAATAACCTGCATGTGTGGTTCAACATTTGCAGTAACTTCTCTGATAAATCATTTTAATTAAGCAAGTTTAAATGATGTCAACCCAGCTGGATATGTATAATGCAACCCCCAAAAACTAACTGCTTACTGTAAAGCATATACACTACTGTCTGGCATAAATACTTATATTACAAGGGCATGTGGATCCTGGACTTCTTTGTGATGCTTTCATCACCTTCTCCAGATGCTGGATATCTAGTTCTCTTTTGTCCTTAGATAAAGGAGAGCTATAAATACAACAAATGATAGAGACACCCAGCCCCACAAGAATAATTGTTTCCCAAACTACAGCCTCACACAGAAGATGCTCCTTGGAGTCAAGATGTGCGTTAGTCACGATTTACTGAGACAAACAGTAAACAAGATCTGGTGCTCCAAACAATTCTCTTAGTAAATGTATAAAGAACAATGTACCCCCTACTATAAAATATAAGGATATAAGAAGTCACAGAGGACTTCAATGAGACTACAAGCTAATTGTTTTTATAGAGGTAATGGCACTTGGAGCGACCTGCCAATCTGCTCATATTATTCAGAAGGCAGGTATATTACTTTCAATACTATACAAGTTCCAATGAGTCATGTAACACAACTAAGCACCGTTTCTAATGATTTCATTTTTGCAGATTATTCAAGACTCCTGTGCATTACATAAGAGATTAAGCTGCTGTGTGGGAGTCTTACAGTACATCCATTTTTGATGAGTCAATGCCCACATCACCTTAACACTCTTCAAGGCGTAAAAAAATATCTTTACACATATCACATGTGCTCCTTATAGAGATTCTGTCATAATTGTTATGGTGTGGTTTATATTACTATATTACACTGTTCATATTGCAAATTACCATTTTAAATTGTATCCTTAAACTAATAAATGTGTTTTTTAGCTGTAGTATTGGTGTAGGCAGCCATCTCAGTGCATTGTGAGTATGAACTTTTAGAAGAAGCCAGCGCTACATTCATATAAGTTAAGCAGGACTTGGGTTTTTCCTGAGTGCTATTCTCATATCTACCACTAGGTTGGGAATGGTAGCATTTTAAGCAATGCAGGTGCCAAGGAGCTGCTATCTTGCAACCTTCCCATTGTTCTGCTGATTGGCTGCTGGGGGGGGAAGAGAGGAGCAGAGATATCACTCCAACTTGAAGCGCAGCAGTAAAGAGTGACAGAATTTTATCAAAGCACAAGTCACACGACTGAGGGCACCTGGAAAATTAAAAATATGCCTAGCCCCATGTCAAATTTTTAAATCTAAAAAAAAATATTTTCTCTTTTCAAAAATGGATTCCAATGCAGGATTCTGTTGCAGAAGCCCTATTAACTGATGCATTTTGTAAAAAACATGTTTCCCCATGACAGAATCCATTTAATCTGTTGGGTGGCCTAGGCCGTAAAGGACCAGTATTGCCGAAGTGGAAAAAAAAAAATCTGTGTAGTCAACTTAACATCACTACCTTTAGCAATTCTTTTTTTAAAGAAAGTTTCAAAACAAGTAAATTTTTTGAAAATTCCAAGGTCACATCTCTGTAAACTTCTAAAAAACAAATGCAAAGCCCTGCTCACTCTGTCATACGGATATATTTTGAACTACATTTATTTGTGTAAAAGCATGAAAGGAATAAATCTCTGGTGAAATAAGAAATGGGCAGACTAAATGGGTCAGCAGTTCTTTATCTGCAATCAAATGTATCTGTCTTAAGCTTTATAGGAAATAAAAAAAAAACACACAACTCACCACTTGCACTGTAGAACAGTTAGAATGAAAATGTTCATATCCTGCCTTTAGTATATACTGTTCATTGGTTGGTTGCAGCTCAAGCAAACTCACATTGGCAAAGAGAATATTTTGCACTGCAAATTCTTATTTTATTGGGCCAAAATGCATTGGGATCTATTAAGAATGGCTGTAAAAGGTAGATTGTAGAGGTGTTTGCATTTACAATACAGATGGAAAAGCCCCTATGATTTATTGTGTCAGAAGCATGGATACACAACTTCAGGGGCATGCTTCTTTGTCAGGTATGGGCACAAAAGGCAGTGGCCTAATGCAAATCACTGTCAAGGCAAAATGTCCAGATTTATAACTCATCCTAAACACTCCAGTTGCACTTATTCTACTGTTTAATTTCTCTCTACATTTCCACACCACTTTCTCATTCATGTCTGCAAGACTTTATACAATGCACTTTACAAACAGATATTTTCATTGGCTATAACTTACCTACCCCGTAACTTACTCCAACCTGTTATCGCATTTCTAAAAATACCTTACAAGCAACTATGTTAAAATGCTCTTTACAATCCCATTTTTTCAACGGCTATAACTTCCCTATGCTACTTACTCCATTCCAACCTCATATTCCCAAATACCATCCCCAAGCCATTCTATTCTCAAAAAAATTGGCCATATCTACCCTCGCAACCTACTCCAACCAATTATCACCAACCCAAAGACAGCCCAAGCTTTTCTATTCTTTAATGTTTTTTAATGGCTATAATTTTACACCTGTGATCTACTCCAACCTATAATCATATTCCAGAAGACACTGCTCCAAGCACCTTTATCTCAAATAACATTGGCTATAATTACCTCAACACCCCCAAGTTCTTCTAAATTGCTATTTACAAACCCATCATTGGTTATAACTTTCCCCATGTGACCTACTCCAGCCCATCATGACATTCCTAAAGATACCCCCAAAGTTCTTTTGTTCTAAAATGCTATTTACAACCCCATCTTGTCAATGGCTATTGCCTCCTCTGCTTCTCAACAGTTTCCGTGTGTTTAATCTGTAGCTGGTATAGATTTTAAGATTTTATTGGGTCTGGGATCCTTAAAGGGTCTACATTTTATGTTCTGGATAGTGTCTTGGCCAATAATCATAAAAAGTACAATATCTGCCACAATTCCTATAAATACTAAGAAAAAAATATATACTCATAAATAACAAAGAATTTCTAATTAAATAAATATTTTAGAGGCATCCATAAGATTTAAGACAGATTACTTCCATTTCTGTTTTTATTATGCATTTCTTGCTGTTAATTCTGCTTATTTGTAGTGATTTATGTGTTTTTTGGGTGTTAGCTTATGATGGCATTTCTCAAACCTTGTTAAAATTAAATAAATATATACCATCTGCTACACGGTTCTTTTTCATTTTCTTAATCCATAAAGATAGCAGATGAGGTGTTGAGCTGATGGCAGATTCTGCTGCCTGGAATGCAAATAAATCACGATTTATCATTCTGAAAACAGATCAAAATAGTTTTGCCTCCATGATTCAAGCAGCTCAATGAAGAGAAGACAAAGAGCACCAAGCACAAGTACCAAAAATGACCAACTGATACTGAGAAATGGTTGTCATTTATTAAAATGTATTTATTAATTTGCTTATTAACGGGATTCTGTCATGGGAAATCATGTTAATATTGCTCCGCCAACAGAATTCTGTACTGAAATTCATTTTTCAAAAGAGCAAACACTTTTTTTATATTGACTTTTGAAATTTGGTGTGGGGCTAGACATATTCTCAGTTTCCCAGGTGCCCACAGCTATGTGACTTGAGCTCTAATAAACTTTGGTCACTCTTTACTGCTGAGCTGCAAGTTGGAGTGCCCCACAGCAGCCAATCAGCAGAACATTGGGAGCAGCTTCCTGACACTTGTATTGCTAAAATCACACCCATTACCCACTCAGTGGTATATATGGGAATAGAACTCAATAGTAAAACACCCAAGTCATGCCATGATTTCTCCAGTTACATGGGTGTATGAGAAACAATAGGTTATCTATGTGTAGTCTGGCTCTTCCTAAAAGCTCAGGATCAGGCACAATGCACTGAGATGGCTGCCAACACACCAATAATACATCTAGAAAATACATTAAATGGTTAAAGAATACAATGTTAGATCATAGAATGAATTATTTGCAATGTACACAGTGTAATTTAGTAATAAACCTAGACCATAAAAATCATGACAGAAGCCCTTTAAGTTTTATGATGTAGGACAGATGTATTTAATTTACAATGACCTTCGGAAAACAGCTATTTGAATTTTTTTAAAATACCACCAATGCATCACAAATGGCCTCCTTGTGGGGTCATTCTCTGAACTAAGAAGTGCATTTTATTCCTCCAACAGAATAGCAGGCATATTATGACATATTAGCCAGTGATATCAATAAATCAGCATTAAGCAAATACTAATGTAATGAAATTTGTAATACCTTTTTTAATAAAGGTAAACATTTGATAGGCTGCTATTGCTCTTTGGTCTGGTCTGCCTAAAGAAGCCTTATCTCTTTGACCAATTTCTGTGCCATTATTCCCTATATATACTGAATTTGTCTTGTCATGTTTTCAAATATCTGTATTAAAAAACCTCTAGGTCTAGGGTTAAGTACATACATCTCATTATAATACAGCTTTGTTTCCATGGGGAAATAAAGCTGTATTATATGGGAAGGTTTCATGGGAATCCCATAGTAGATATATGGTACCTGTTATCCAGAATGCTTGGGAACTGGTGCTTTTCCGAATAAGGGTTTTCTCTGAAATTTGGGTCTCCAAATTTTGTCTAATAATACATTATTTAAACATTAAAGGAATACTGTTATGAGAAAATATGTTTTATTCAAAACCATTAGTTAATAGAGCTTTTCCTGCAGAATCGTGTATTGTAAACAGTTTTTCAAAAACGCAGGTTTTTTGGATTTTTTTTGTATTAACTTTTGACATTTCACATGGGGCTAGCCATATTCTTCATTTCCCAGGGTGCCACAGCCATGTGACCTGTGCTCTGATAAACTTCAGTCACACTTTACTGCTACACTGCAAGTTGGAGTGATATCACCCCCCTCCCAGCAGCCGATCAGCAGAACAATAGGAAGGGAGCAAGATAGCAGCTCCCAATAGGTATCAGAATAGCACTCAATAGTAAGAAACCCAAGTCCGGCTTGGGACTCCTCCAGTTACATGGGAGTAGGAGAAACAATAGGTTCCCTGAAAGCAGTTCTAATGTGTAGCGCTAGTTCCTTCTCAGACTAAGGCACAATGCACTGAGATGGCACCTACACACCAATATTAGAGCTAAAAGAAAACAATGTATTGGTTCAAGAATAAAATTTGACATGGTGGAGTGAATTGTTTGCTATGTAAACAGTGTAATAAAAAGAACATCATAAAAATCATGACAGAATCCCTTTAAATAAAACTAACAGGACTGTTTTGCCTCTGATAAGCATTAAAGGGGACCTGTCACCCTAAGAAATAACTCCAAATTATTTTCTATATTCTTAATTGAGCAAAATAAACTTTACTTACTCTATATAAATAATATAAATCTTGTTTCTTTCTGTCTTGGAATTATTCAGTCGCAGCAAGCAGGCAGCTGCCATTTTGTGGACACTGTTATGAAGGCAAGCTTTGTATCATGCCAAAATCTTGTTTAGGTGTCAGAATGGAGTACCAGATGCCCATGCCCATGCACTGGTTACACAATTAGATGATGAGGAGGGAGGGGGAACGTGAGATGTGCAGTGACATCTAGGAAGTGCTGAACGGAAAGCTAAAGTTATTGTCTGCCCCGCCTCTATGCCTAAGGCATAGAGGTGGGGCAGGAAATATATGATTGACAGCTGGGATTTTTAAATGCCTTTATAATGGGTTTGGATGTGTCAATATAAAAATGAATTTGGGTTTTATGTTTAATTTGAAAAGGACTTTTATTATACAGCTGTCTGGGTGACAGGTCCACTTTAATTATATCTTACTTGAGATCAAGTATAAGGTACTGTTTTACTATTACAGAAAGAAAAGGAAATCTATTTTTAAAAATGTGAATTATATGATTACAATTGAGTCTATAGGAGATGACCTTCCTGTAATTCAGAGCTTTCTTGATAATGGGTATCTGGATAACAGGCCCTATTCCTGTAAATCAGTTACTTGTACCCCTTTGCCTACCGTGGTCAATCCACAGAGCACAGATCATCATCTTGCTATAAAAGAACTTAGAGTGTTTGGGCCTCCAGCTGACATGTATAACTGACACCTCATCATTCAGGAATGTACAAGAAAGGATTTGTCAATGTACCACACTGAGTATACATGACATTTCAACAAAGCATGAAAGAAATGATTTGTAATGACAATTCAGCCATCTCTATACAGCAATGCCAAACAATTAATCTTTGTAGCCGATATTCATTGTGTTTGCAGAATTTCTTTTCGGTGAGCTTAAAGGTATTCTGTCACAGGAATAAATGTGTTTTTACAAAACGCATGTTAATGGCACTTCATCAGAAAAGTAAACAGATTTTTTTAAATATGTTGGAGTGACATCACCCCTCCCCCCACCAGTCAATCAACAGAACAATGGAAAAGTAGCAAGATAACAGCTCCCTTACACCTGCATTGTTAAACATGATACCATTCCCCACCTAGCAGTAGATATGAGAATAGCATTCAACAGTAAAACACCCAAGTCAAGCCAAGACTCCTCCAGTTACACTGAGTAGGAGAAACAATTAGCGATGCAACGAATTCGGCCGAATCCACTGTCCTGCGCGAACCAATTCCTAATTAGCATATGCTAATTGGGATTTGGAAGGGTTAATGTCGCTGCATAAAGACGAAAATGAAAACATTTTCGCCGCATGCAAAGCATGCACTAAGATTTGCTAATTAGGATTCATATTGGTATTCAGCCAAATCCCTTAACATGGATTTGTGGGTTCGGCCGAACTTGAAAAACTGGGTTCGGTGCATCCCTAGAAACAATAGAATCTGAAAGTTCTATTATATTGTGCTGGCTCTTTCTAAAAGCTCAGGATCAGGGGCAATGACCTGATATGGCGCCTACACACCAATATTACAGCTAAAAATACAATTTAAAAAAAAAATAACATTTCAAATTGTAGACTGAATGTTTTATTATTATGGAGGAAAAGAAATCAGAAACAAAGACATTATGAGACATTATTTTTTTCAGATCATGGTTTTGAGTAATTGGATGCATCGCCTTTCTCATAGTTGCCCTCCCCATCTACTGTTCTCTATTCTATACTCCCACTTTTAATGTGCCAATCCCTCCTCCATACCCCTCATCCCCTAAGCGCCATTTACAGCCTGTCAGGTTTATTTCCCCCCTCCCTCAACCCTGTGTGCCAGTCTGAGTGCCATTCCCTCTCGTTTATGTATATGCCATTGTCTCCCCCACTATTAGGGGTACAAGTCCCAGAGCTTTTACCTCTTTCCCCATGCGTCATTCTCTTCAGCCCCAAGTGCCAATAGCAACCCAGCCTCTCTCGCTCAGATTTATTATTATCTCATGTCCAGTGCCACCTTCACCACCTATTTGCAGATTTTAGCTTTTTTTTTCTCCTCTCCCAATATGTCACTCTCATCCAAACACCATGTGTCAGTTACTGCCCTTTTCTGGATTCCATTTGCCATTTTCATTTTTAAGCTTGAGAAAGGTTCCGGAGGGTCCCGAAACGTTGCTCTTTGCTTGTTTATATGTACTTGGGCAAATAAAATACAATTTTTTCACGGCTTGCATCTTCAGTGTGCTACTGGATTTTTTTTGCTGTTGGATATTGACCCCCATGCAAGGTGAGGTTCTTCCAGTATTTGCATCTGATACCCGTTTGGGTAAGTTAACAGAGGGTTGAGCTCCCCAATACTGCTATTGTCTCCGTCCCCCATGTCATGCCGGTCATATCACATTAGCACAATAATCAATGAGCTGCTTATTATAGATTAACGCGAGCTGGTTATATTACACACAAAAGGAGGCATGGGAAAAAATTTTGTACTGCGCACTAGTGTTCATGGGGGGCCCTATATAAATAACTTGTAAGGGGCCCCAAACTTTCTGGTGGTGGCCCTGGGTTTATGAATCAACTGACACAAAAATTAGATTGTAAGCCCTTAACCACGTCAAAGGATAGGTCTTTAGAAATGAAATAGCAGTACTGAAACAACCTTTCATGGATAAGGGAATATAGACTTTTAGATCATTTACTGGATACAATTAATTACAGCAATGGTTCTTAAACAGTAGGGTTGACCTTGCCTGGGGGTCACGTATGAAGGCTGAAGGTCAAGTGGGGTTAAATGCTTATTCAATGCCCTAGGCACTCCTTAAAACTATGGTAAGTTGGACATTTGTAACCCTATTATAGGCCTGAAAGCATTATCTCAATGAATCATGGAAAAGCTTTAACTGGAGCATATAAACTAGCTAAATTACTCATTGGAATATAAGGACTAACTTCTGCTGGGATACAGTCTGTGAGTCATTTCTCCTTTTATGATTTGAGTAAATCCCATAATTGTTTTTTTTGAGGGGAAAATAGATAAAGCATTCAGGGTCAAGTACTGTATTAACTTGATAAAACAGTAATAATCCCAAAAAATAAATCAAGAGGAATATTGATAAGGATAATAATGATGTTTTTGGAGTCATGGGTACAAGACTTTAATGACTGGGTATGATCTTCACATTGGCACACCAACCGTTCCGATCATACCACCACCCAGTTCAGGGAGCTATAGCACCATCAGAAAATCAACAGGAGAGTAAAGGTTCCAAAAAAACAGGCACACAATGTTAGCAAGTTGGAAACCCAGTGGCCTGAGCACAGAAAGGTTACCAGATCATTTGAGAAATCAAGAGGTCAGACATTAACCTGATCTGGAAAACTGCATTGGCTGAGGCCACACCTAGGGGCTGATTTACTAACCCACGAATCCGACCCGAATTGGAAAAGTTCCGACTTGAAAACGAACATTTTGCGACTTTTTCGTATGTTTTGCGATTTTTTCGGATTCTGTACGAATTTTTCGTTACCAATACGATTTTTGCGTAAAAACGCGAGTTTTTCGTATCCATTACGAAAGTTGCGTAAAAAGTTGCGCATTTTGCGTAGCGTTAAAACTTACGCGAAAAGTTGCGCATTTTTCGCGTAAGTTTTAACGCTACGCAAAATGCGCAACTTTTTACGCAACTTTCGTAATGGATAGGAAAACTCGCGTTTTTACGCAAAAATCGTATTGGATCCGAAAAATTCGTAAAGAATCCGAAAAAATCGCAAAACATACGAAAAAATCGCAAAGTACCGATCATTACGAAAAAAACGCAATCGGACTCCATTCGACCCGTTCGTGGGTAAGTAAATCAGCCCCTAAGCCATGGATGTAGAACAGGACCAATGCATCTGCATGATCCAAAGGATCTAACTGACTGATGATTAGCTGAGCCCAATTTGACCCACTGGTTGTCACCAAACAAACTGGTAAACTGGTTCATTTTATTGACTCTGGCAACTTATCCCTCTCCTGAAAAAAATAGAAATTTGTATTCATAGCGATGAAAACCAAACTAAATTACAAAGTATACCACAGCACAACATCTAGCAAAGCTTTACTAACCCTCTCCCATTACGGGGTCCTGCTTAAAAAAAAAAAAAAGCACCTTACTAGCTTAACCACCCCTTTAAACAATTTTATAATTTTTCAATTTCTTATTGTATTTGGGTCCAAAATAAGACACTTGTGTGCGACTTGGCTTGATAACCAAAATTTAAAGAAATTAACTCTTATGTTTTATTTTTTTTAAAACATATCCCTTACTGATTCAGGCAGAGGTTCCCTTGCGCACACTGAACACCCTAAAAAGCCACAGCTCAGCTTAGATGGCAGTGTGGCTGCCCAAAGGTTTGGTATAATGCCAGGAAATTAATATCTACTCACTCTGCTGCATCCTGGGAGTAACTAAGGTCAAATAAACGGCAAACAGGAACCAATACTGAGTTAATTCTTTATTCTGCTTATGTGCATAACAGATCACTTTTTACAAGGATCAATATGCATGCTATAGAGCGACCTAGAATGACCTGCACTCAATAAATGCATTTTGCCATATAGAGAACGTAACAGTTATGACCAAGGAAAGCATTTCTCCGTTGGTTTTCGAATGCAACAAAAATAAACAAAACATATAACTGCTCCCAATTCAGTCTTTATAGGCAAATATGCATTGATGATTATTTTATTTATTTGGGTGCATTTGTGAAACATGAGTAAATAAACCCTCTTTAATCAGTCATAAAAAACATATATAACAAGGTTTTACTGCTTGGTGTTTCCCCTTCTACTAATTGGCCTTTAAAGCAGGAGGGCACTAAACTGAATAACTTATCTAGCAAAGGGACACAGCAGAAATCAGTAAAGCATTATGCTAGTAGAAGGCACAACCTGCAACACTTATTCCTTCTGTAGGGCAAAGGGTCTGCAAGGGCATCATCAGACACTTGCAACCTATACCAGATATATCTAAATGAAAGGAGTAAATACAACTTCTTTATAACAAGTGTGTGTTCTTGATTTAAGTTGGATCTATCTGCCATTTACAAGAAATCAAAGTTTTACCACTCTATCACAGGTTCAAGGCAGGCAGCATTTTACCACCTTATTAAAGCTCCAGCCAGGCAAACAGCATTGCACAACGCTATTAAAGCTTCGGCCAGCCAAGTAGTGTTTCTTTCACAACCCTATCAAAACTTTAGCCAGGCAAGCAGCATTTCACATCCCTATCAAATTTCACCATCCTTTCAGAGGTTCAGGCAGGCAGCATTTCACCACTCTACCAATGCTGCCTTAAGCCTGGCAAGCAGCATTTTAAGACCCTGTCAATTCTTAAGCCAGGCAACCAGAGTTTTCACCGTTCTATCAAAGGTTCAGTCAGGCAGGCAGTATTTTACCACCCTATCACAGGTCCAGGCAGGCAGCATTTCATTCCCATACCAAAACTGCCTTTAGCCTGTCAAGCAGTGTTTCAAGACCCTATCAATTCTTCAGTCAGGCAACCGAAGTTTTCACCATTCTATCACAAGTTCAGCCAGGCAAGTAGCATTTTATAACCCTATCACAGCTTTGGTCAGACAAGGAATGTTCCATCACATTGAGAGGGAGCTGAAACACCACTTGCCTGCCTGATACTTGCCAACAAGCCAATTCATGCACTGCCCCATATGCTAGGAGATGGTTCCTCTACTCTATTTAAGCTTATTCGGAAATAGAGTCACACTTCAAAGTTGGATTATTCAGCAGTTATTTCCTCTGTGACACAGTCTGTACCACATGAATGGAGCCGTTGCTGCACAGTGTACTATTAATAGAGAATGGGAAGTCCTTTACCTGTCTGTGTGCTCTTAAGCCTCATCTCAGAGACAGAAAGCGAAAAACTATTTTCATTGCTTTGCAAGCAGACCATACACTGCACTGTGTATAATTTCTGCTCTGTTAGAGGTTTAGAAGTCATGTATGTTAAAGGAGAAGGAAAGGTAAAAAGAGCCATAAATACAGCCATAATCACTCACATAAGTCCTCTATCAAAAGAAACACAGAATTTCTTGTCTCCTTTATTGGGAACATGTTCTTTGGTATAAGACTTCCTCTAACATTCAGTGGTCTTGTTTGCTCTGTCTCAGCTAAAGTTAATTTCACACCAGGAGATCTGACAGTGTTTCCAAAAGGTTGTAAATCCACCAGCAACTCTGTCCCACTGCACCACCTAGTAATCGATAGAAGTTGCTGAAAAATGTGATTTTGGATACAGGTTTGGGATCCCTTATCTGGAAACCCGTTATCCAGAAAGCTCCAAATTACAGAAAGCCCGTCTCCCATAGACTCCATTTTAATCAAATAATTTAGAATTTTAAAACTGATTTCCTTTTTCCCTGTAATAATAAAACAGTACCTTGTACTTGATCCCAACTAAGATATTATTACCCCTTATTGGGGGCAGAACGGCCCTATTGGGTTTATTTAATGGTTAAATGATTCCCTTTTCTCTGTAATAATAAAACAGCACATGTACTTGATCCCAACTAAGATATAATTACCCCTTATTGGGGGCAGAACGGCCCTATTGGGTTTATTTAATGGTTAAATGATTCCCTTTTCTCTGTAATAATAAAACAGTACCTGTACTTGATCCCAACTAAGATATAATTACCCCTTATTGGGGGCAGAACAGCCCTATTGGGTTTATTTAATGGTTAAATGATTCCCTTTTCTCTGTAATAATAAAACAGTACCTGTACTTGATCCCAACTAAGATATAATTACCCCTTATTGGGGGCAGAACAGTCCTATTGGGTTTATTTAATGTTTTATTGATTTTTTTAATAGACTTAAGGTATGGAGATCCTAATTACGGAAAGACCCCTTATCAGGAATTCCCTTGGTCCCTGGATAATGGGTCCTATACCTGTACAAGAAAATTCACCAATGAGAATTTGACTGACTAAAAACTTCACTATAACATGAACAACAGAATTCACCATTGAGAATGCGGATTCCTAGCTCTATGTCAGCCATCTTCCTGTTACCTGTAATCAAACATGGGAATAAAGGACCGACTTGTTCAGTGCTGGGAAACTGTGCTTATTGCGTCAATCTCCAACTGCAGGAACAAAGAAAATGGAGCCAGATTTACACAGATCAGATGGGATTCTCAATGGAGGATTGCATCCTAAGTTGAAGCAGTCGTCGACTGTAGTGATTTGGAGAAATGTTTAATTGTGCAATATTGCTTTAAGAATATAAACCTGATGTTTCTGGACTACAGCTCCCTGCATGCCTCAGTCTTAATTATATATTACAATATTTTGGTGTTTAGGAGTCCGGTGCAGTAAAAGAGTCCCTACTTTATACATGACACTGCTATTACTACTTACATGCTTTTTTGAGGCTGCGCTTAATCAGAGCTTCCTGATATATAGGGGTAATGGAATATAGAAAAAAAAAATCAACTGGATCATTGGTCTAACAACCAATTAGATGTTTGTATAAAGTGTGCCAGGCCCAGACTGGCAGTCTGTGGATTTAGGCAAATGCCAGTGGGGCTGCTGTATGATGCCAGTGTGCCTATTTTGTGGACTGGCAGGGGCCTGTTTGGGCCTCTGTGTACTTAAAATGCCAGGAAATGTGCAACTAGATTGAATTAAGTTAAAACCAGGCACATATTAAATTCACATCTAACATCTTAACAAGCAACACATTTAGGTGTACACTGCGTGCTGCCACAGAAACCGCTGAAGTCTGCAGCATGGATCTAAAGTGGTTGCTAATTCATCATTCCGGGATGTCAGTTCTAAAGGGGGTGTATAATATGTTGATTGAGTTTGCTTATTTTATACAACATCAGTGCTCATGTCTAATTACATTTTCTTAATTTAGTGCATTGATTTTGTGCATAGCATAGTGTGCTTCCATGACAATTTCAGGTTACTGAACAGTTCAAAGCACTCACTGACTCCAGTCTCCCATCAGCTAAACAACCTGACAAAACCTTATAAAAGATGAGCCACAACTGTAAACCCTGTTTCAGATATGTCTGCCGAAGGCAGATGGGTCAGCACTGACTTATACAATCTGCCTAACTTTAGAACTGAGGGTTCACCCGAAACTGGTTTGTTTGAAATGTTGGTGAACGTTATGGGCTTGGGTACAAGTCAGAATATGGAAGAGTTAGATGTGTGTTATGGTTTTGCATGTTCGGATCGGGTGAGAGTTGAGTTTTTCTGACCCACACATAACAACACACTGCTAGGAACAGTGCAAGGAGCCTGCCCACACTGTAATATACCTGCCATGGAGGAACAATCTCAGGCTTTGTATGCACTATGTATGCAAATGCCTTAAGCAGCTATAATTGTATTTATAAGTTTATTTACTGCTTTGAATAAAGCCCGTGAGCTTTAAAAATACTGTTTGAAAAAATGATCTCTCAAGTTTACAATAGTAACTGTTGTCATGGCGAAGCTTGATTTAAAAATAAAGTGTACAAAAAAAATCAAGAAAATTCAAATGATCCATCTGTTTCCCAATATGCAGAAATGTAACAAACATACAAATGAAATTTGCAGCATGTCTGCAGAAACCAGTGATGAAAGCAATCAATAACACAAACTGTGGTCAGAAATAATCCATAAAAGTCTGTCATACACTGGTGAATGTGTATCAGTTTCACCTGCTCAACCATACCCTTCCCAATCAAAGCATAAACCACCCCCCTGCCTGTATTGGTAAATCATGTGCAACTTGCAGGCATGCTATTTTGCATGGGTAAAAAATAACATGGCAGTTTGGGCGCATTTTTGCACCAATAGCTTTTTATTTATGTACCTTCCTTCATTTTTCTAAATTATTAGAGCTTAGAGCTGTGGCACAAGAGGCATTTTCATTGCTAGTACTAAGGACAATCAAAAACTTTGTAGACCAACAATGGGTCTTAGTAAAGTACTAAGGACAATCAAAATATCTCATTGATGTGTCTTAGTAGAATACTAAGGGTAATCACAATCTCTGAAGACTAAAGGCCCCCATACACGGGCCGATAGAAGCTGCCGATATCGGTCCCTTGGACTGATTCGGCAGCTAATCGGCCCGTGTATGGGCAGAAACGAGCGGCCTGGCCGACCGATATCTGGCCTGAAATTGCCCAGATATCGATCAGCCAGGTTAGAAAATCCAGTCGGATCGGGGACCACATCGGCTCGTTGATGTGGTCCCCGAACCGACTGCCCATGGCCGCAAATGTAATTTTAAAGCACCTTGCTACCCGATATCGCCCACCCGTAGGTGGGGATATCGGGTAAAGATCCGCTCGCTTGGCGACATCGCCAAGCGAGCGGATCTTATAGTGTATGGGAACCTTAAGGGTGAAGACACATGGAGCTACTAAGTAGCAGCTACTTGTTGTGGCTACTAAATGGCCTTCCTATAATTTGGATAATGGGTTTTTAGATAATGGATTCCATAACTGTACCAGAAAAACATAGTGGCATGCAATGTAGAGTCTTTATTCACCCAAAAAGATCTGCTTCCCATCAAGCTGATACCTCAGCTGTAACAAAAATAATAGGAGAGAAAATACATGCCTCCAGAATGTTTGACATTTGCTCAATGTTATCATCGATGGGCTTGTATCTATCCTTCAGTAATATTAATAAGATCCTTTATTTCCCAGCAGTGCAACAGAAAAAGGCCATGGCTGTGTACAAGAACAATGTCTACAATATTAACTCATACAAGCCATTCAGGATTAATACCATACAGCAGCCCGCATGTTATCAAACAAGGAGACATTAAGCCTTTTATTGGACTTTTACTGGACTAATTCTACATGAATACACGGGGGAATAGCATTTGAACAGAAACGCAAGGCTGTCGGCATACCTCTAGAAACCCTGTGCTTCCAAATATAGTTCTCTATGCTTAATAAGCTAAATAAAATCCTTTGTGACTAATCTCGGAATCTACCTCAATAGGCATGAATCATTCTGCACACCAAGTGAATAGCTGGAGATGTACTCTAATAAAGCCAATTATGCCAGAAAAAAAAGACTTTAAATCTATTTACTAAATGAGGCAGTCACCAGTTTCAACCCCATTCATCTCTACCATTCTGAAACTTTATTTCTGCAATTTATCTAATTAAGTAATTGACTATTAAATAAATTATCCCATTTACTGCAAACAGTATAAAGGATCAGATGCATTAAATGGAGTTTTTCTTTCCAGAGCGTGGAGCTTCTGTATTGACATGAAACTACAATATCACACTAAATGTGTAAAAGAAAACTAGGACAATGCAAAAGAGACATTTAAAAGATGGAATCTGTAAACTGAATTATATACTGAATAAGCTTTGCACCAATAACTAGATTGCAAGGACTAGTTAAACTCATTGTATGTTTGTATTTATACAGATGTACATTAAATACAATACATTAACAGAACTAACAGGGTAACAAATCACTACAAAAATAAATATATACGCAGTTACATTTAAAGTAAAATGCTAAACAATCCAAGGGTTTTGCAGAGCCGCTACCCTAGCGGAGAAGAAAAGGCCTGGGTGAATTTTGGCCACTTCTGCTCCACCCCAGTTAAACAAAAGCCCATGTCCCACTCAGACACCACCCCAATTGTGTTCTCTGCTTTGCCAGCTTTTGAGGATTTAGGGTGCCATGTTTATATTTGTTAAAGGCAGGGATAAAAAAAAAATTAAGGTGCAAATCTGACAGATGATGGCTGTGAGAAGAGGAGGGTAAATCAGGGTGACTCCTGAAAAATCCATGTGTGTTGACATGTCTGGAATTGACAATGTCATAAATTTGGAAGCATGTTCAGTTCAACAGGTCACTAAAAAGCTGTCATAGCTGTGAAAACTCTCTCTACTCTACTTAGGGTTGCCATCTGTCTGTTTTTTAATATGCCAATATGATCACCAGATTAGGCCAATCACAGCCGTTATGTCACTGCTCCCACCCCTGGTGTCAAAGTCTCGACCAGGAGATGAGGTTAGGTGGCAAGCCTATCTCTACTTTTTTCCACAACCTGTAATGATGGCTAACATATATCTACACAAATATATGCATCTCTTTATACAGGTATCGGATCCCTTATCCGGAAACCCATTATCCAGAGAGCTCCGAATTACGGAAAGCCCGTCTCCCATAGACTCCATTTTAATCAAATAATATAGAATTTTCAAACTGATTCCCTTTTTCTCTGTAATAATAAAACAGAACCTTGCAATTGATCCCAACTAAGATATAAATAATCCTTATTGGATGCAAAACAATCCTAAACAAAATAATGTTTAATTGATTTTTTAGTAGACTTAAGATATGGAGATCCAAATTACGGAAAGATCCCTTATCCGGAATACCCTTGGTCCCGAGCATTCTGGATAATGGGTCCTATACCTGTAATACACAAAAGCCATTAATATTGTATAAATGATATCCTTATAAATGGAGCTTAGTGATGTCATCAGTTATAATTGGTGCTTATTGATGTAATTTCTGTCAAATGACTCGCTGAAACTTGTGTATTGTAATAAATAGTGTCCTCCCTATTGTAAAATATGAGGCCTTCGGCCTAGTGCTTTGAAGGGATTGTTCACCTTTGAGTTAACTTTTAGTCTTAGTTGGGATCAAGTACAAGGTACTGTTTTATTATTACAGAGGAAAAGAAAATCATCTTTCAAAATTTGAATTATTATATTAAAATGGAGTCTGGGGCCTTCTCTAATTCAGAACTTTCTGGATAACAGGTCCCAGGATAACAGATCGCATACCTGTAGTTTTTATTCATTTCAATTTTTGTTTAGCAGCTCTCCAGTTTGAAGTTTGAGCACTAGCTAGTTGCTAGGGTCCAAATTACCTTAGCAAACAGGGAGTGGTTTGAATGAGAGTCTGGAATATGAATAGGGGAGGAACTGAATACAAAAAAAAAGGTATAAAAAGTAACAATAATGATACAAGGATGGTTGATTTTAAAGGAACAGCAAAAAAAATATGTAGGTATACAAGTAACTAATATATTATGTCCTATTTCCCTGCACTGGTAATAGTGTGTTTGCTTCCCTACTATAGTTTATATAAACAAAGCTTGTGTGTAGCCATGGGAGTTGCTATTCAAATTGAAAAGGAGAAATGGTTACATAGCAGAAAACAGATAAACTGTGCAGATTGCAATTGTATTCTACAGAGTTTATCTTTTATCAGCTATGTACTTTCTTATGACTATAATCTGTGAAATAGGACATTGTAACATATTGTATTTTGTTCATTACAAATTAAGTTGGAGCCAGTACATTTTTGCCGACTCCAACTTCAGGTACCCAAAATTGCTTCTGACTCCAAATTCATGATTCTGACGCCACAGCTCTGTTTAATATGGTCATGAAACTCCTTGGGGACTCCGACTCCAGGTACCCAAAATTGGACTCCAACTCCATAGCTCTGTTTAATATTGTCATGAAACTCCTCAGGGACTTATAATATCCCTATATTTAACAATATGGGTGTACATTACTCACTGTACCCATCATACCAGCACCTATAATTGTTTACACATGGTGAGGCAAGATCAAAAGGAGTTAGCACTCAAAGAGTTAATACCCATTGAATTTATACAACTACATGTGGTTTTTAACTGACTGTTACTGATTCACATCCACTGCACTGAAATAATATTATACACGTAAACAACTGCCAGTTATGTTGAACACTTAGGAACACTAAACAAAACATATATTTATCTTTACATAATACATGAGCACGTGTCTATTGAATGTTTTATGTCAATGTTCTACCGGCATGCAAGGAGTTTGTTCTTTCCCCCAAGCATATATTATAAGCATTCTTTAAATAAATACCTTCTGTCAGAACAAACAAGGGAAACTATCTGTGCCTGAAAACGGCATGTGAAGTTAAATGCTACTATCCTTTCAATATTGGCGGCCCCATCATGATAGGATTCTAGATATTGTTATTATATAGAAGTTAACAGTTCTATTACCCATTTATGTTGGTTTAATACAGAGGCAACCAATAATACAAATTCCTCTACCCAGTTAAATGGTATCAATATCCTGTAAAATATATTAATATGTGCTTAATAAAGTCATCAGTTGCCAATAATGGAATTTGTGTCACATGACCTACAGAAACAGGAGTATTGTAAAAAATAACCCCTACTGTAAGACAGAAGGATATTACATGTCACCGAGGTGTTTCATGATCTGTATAAAAGCACTCAGTCTTCAACCTTGTGTAACTACTCCAACACTGCATAAGGATGTAATTCGTTATAATAGATGCTAAATTAAGTCACTTGTGTCAAATGGCTCAAGTTTTATCTATAATAAGAAATATTGTTCCCCTACTTTAAATTTAAGCATATTAGAAGGTACCTCAGAGTTCCATGACCTGTATTAAAGCAATTGTGCCTTTATATCCCAGGTACAAAGACCAATGTTTACTGAAGATACCCCATCGTCCTGCCTCCTCAAGTGCATTATCAAAATGATGTAACAGTGCCATGGAAATGTAATGTAATATAATTTATATGACAGTGTTCAACATATAGCACCCATGTCTCAAGTACCCGAATACTGGCTAATACCCAGAAGGTGACCCTGAGTGTCGGTACAAAAACTGGCTAAGCCATTGACCTAGAAATGACCATACTGTCAACATGATCCCAGATCTAATCTAAAATCCATTGTCAAAAATAATATGCAGTTTAGCAGATATAAAAAAAAAACAACAATGTAGGGGAAATAATTTCATAGCAGTATTTAAATATGTCAATCAGCTAAATATCTGGTAGTAATCTGAGCGGCACTAAATAAATGTGAGTAGATATTAAACAAAGCAATACTGGGAATGATATTCCTCTCCCTAAACATATACAAGTTAAAGGAAAACTATACCCCCAAACAATTTCGGTCTCTATACAGATAGATATACTGCATAAACAGCTCGTATGTAAAACTTTGCTATATGTAAATAAATAATTTTCATAAAAAATATCCTTTTTCAGTAGTATGTGCCATTGGGTAATCCTAAATAGAAAACTGCCATTTCAAGTACTAAGTGCCGCCCCCTGGGATCATATGATGCAAGGTGCAAAAAACATGTTAGGTTACATTGGAGCCAATTAATGGACAGAGGTTTGTCTACAGTTCAAGCTGAATTATTTCCTCCTCAGAGGGAGCGCACAGATCATCACAAAATGGCGGCTCGAGGGAAAAGATGTAGAAGGGCAATATTTACTGATATGTATATTTCAGTTTGGTAAGATTCTTTTATAGGCCACTTAATATGATATCATTTATCTGTTGGTACTCATTCTGGGGGTATAGTTTTCCTTTAAATAAATCAGAGCAACTGAAAGTCATTCTGGTAAGCACTCAAGCAAATGAAATGTGTATTTTCTTCATTATTAATAAGCCAAAACCCTAGCCAGGGCTGTGTACAATCTTACTATTATTCTTTATATTTTAAACAATCATTGTAATGATAACATTTAACAAAGTCCAGCTTGGAAAGTTCCTGATTTATTACTTTAAACTGATCTTTGGAAAGCAGGAGCCGTACAGTGGCTGCCAGTTTACCAGTCCAGAGAGTGAAACCCTTCGGGCAGAGACAGATACAAGGGACACAGATGGAGAGCTCAGCTGGTAGCGCGTGCTACACAAGCTGGATGGGTAGGCTACTATCAGCCACGTTCTGATTCGCATGAAACACTAGTCACATGATGGCTGTTTACAGCTCTCCCAGTCACAAGGTTGGAATCAATAACCCTTTTTATTGCTTTTATAAGAAAAGTTCATCTCATGTAAGCAAGCTGGTTACTTCCTTCCCCACTGCCAGCCTTTGCTTCTGTTGTTAACAAAAAACCCAATTTACCAAAAGTTCCACGGATATACAGCCAGTAAATGGCCAAGGTCTGTGCTAGCCAGAACTGAGCCCCTAATACTATAGTTATATGCACTTATTAGTATATTGCTATTTATTACTTATGTTTATAAAGGAGCTGTTGAAATATTATTAAAAGGGACCTGTCACCCACACATAAAAAAACTGTACAAAAAAAGTCCTTTGTAATTAAACATGACACCCAAATTCTATTTTTTATTAAAACATCCATACCTGCTATAAATGTATTTATAAATCTGAGCTGTCAATTATGTATTGCCTGCCCCGCCTCTATGCTTTAAGTGGGGTCAAATAGAAGGATGGTTAACTATCAGGGCATACTATATTCTGATAATCACCAAAACACACATAAATAATTGAATTTTATTTTTAATTAAGCTTTTCAAGATTGGAGATTCTGCCCTTAAAAAATATTAGCAAAACAACTGGCAACAGTGATTAATCTGGGCTAATCTTAATGGCTTCTCCTCCTAAATCCCCTTTACAAATTAATTTAACAAGATAATCACATACAAAGAAACCATGAGAAATGGCCCACTGGACTGAACCTCCTGTTGCCATGATACGGAAAAGCAACTGTTATAAGCCTTAGTATTATTGTTATTTGTCCTAATCAATGAAAGATTACTGCCTTGCCCCTGGCTCATACAATCATAGCATGCTGGGAATTCATTACAGGTCTTTTGTGGACAAGGAATATAATACAAAAAGTGTTTTGTGACTCTCTCTCCACAGGGCAACCAAGTACTGACTTCCCAACAGCCCTTAGGTATGGGTAGTGGGGAACATTGCATAATTTAATATAAACTTTATCTCATGGAAATAGGAAACTTTCTAAGCATAATCAATTAGATTGTAAGTTCTACGGGGCAGGAACACCCTTCAGCTTCTCACTTTAAACTTTAATGTATCTGTACACTTTATTTATTATTGTATTGACCCCCTGCTTATTCTATCAAATTATTTTTATTGTTGTTTACATATGTAGTGCTGTATAAATAAACGTATACATACAAATTAAAGATTCTGTACCTTTTCATGACAGGATTTTTGACAATCTTTTTTTTTTTTTTGGGGGGGGGGGGGGGGGACTCCCCTTGCCTACCATAAGCTAACAACCCCTAGGAGTCTGAGCCTCATCAAAGTCAATATAACCTGTTTGTGACCTCTTGCAGAACTGCGTGCCTCCCTTGTGTCAGCTATAATCTACATTAATTTAATTGCACACTTCTCAACAAAAATGCTTGCTCGTTTCCAAGAAACACATAAAAACACCACAGAGAAAAATGATTTTAGCTGTAAACCACAAAAGAGCAACAATGCAAGCATTCAGCAGGCCAGACTTTTTATATGGGAACTAGAGAGGATTTGTTAGTCCAAGCAATTCTGACTCATCCAGGTCCATTTCCTTTTCAATATTTTCCAGACCACCCTGAGGTTTCTAAAACACACAAAAGCCCCTGATTTGTCACAAAATTCTCTTCATCAGATATCAAGAATCAATGATATATGAAGGGAGAAAAGGAGAGGTACAGTGCCAATCCTCCACCTCATTACTAACAGGGACAAGGTTGCAGGGCCCTGGATCTGATTCCTGTCACTAATGCCTTTAAGAAGGGCCTAGATGAGTTCTTGAACAATCAAAATATCCAAGGCTATTGTGATACTAATATCTACAGTTAGTACTAGTGGTTCTATTTATAGTTTATGTATGTGAGTGTATAGATTGGTAGGTGTGGGTTAGGTGTGCTGGGTTTACTTGGATGGGTTGAACTTGATGGACACTGGTCTTTTTTCAACCCTATGTAACTATGTAACTAACACAGCTTATACGTTAGGGCAAACTGTTAGGCCATCTAGAAATGGTGGCTACAGCAGTACGACCCCGAAGAGTTCCCTCAATGCGCACACTGGCGTGTTCAACAGTCGCTTCACAAAGAAGCGGTATTGCAATATGCTCTTAAAAAGTAGGGTTTTGGGCTGATTTATTATAAAAATGTCCCCAAAACTCTACTAGGCGCACCATCTCTTCCACTTCCTTCTTTCTCAGGCAGCAGCTAGGCTGACCTGATAGGGAACTTTGCTTGTGTGAACGCAGGGCTGTGATTGGCTGTCCATCTCCTACTGCGCTTCTGGCCATGTCCATTAGGACAAACCTATACCTCACAGACAGGAACCAGGAAGGATCTATAGGGAGCTCCAATAAAGTGATTTTTTTTTTTTTTGTTTAATATAATGAAAATTCTTATCTCAAAGTAAAACCAGCTCCATACATTATTGCCTACAAGGCTGGGGGGGTTAGTTATGCTATATGTCTCCTTTAAACAAATCCAAACATTATGCATTGGGTTCATCCCTAAGGAGAACATTTTCCAGTGACAAGCAAATATTGCAGAGTACAGCCCTTGCCACCTTCAGGAGTTGATCAATAAATTTTCTGGACCTTATACTTGTGTATACTAATTTATATATATTTATCCTAATTAGATTAAAAAGGGCCATCAGAAATGTATAAAGAAGCCTGAAAAAATAAGGAGCCATCATATTACAAAGAAGAAAGGAAAGAATTCAAATAGAATATCAGAGAACAAACAATTTAATCAGTCACTAGTAAAACTATTTTGGTCACTCATCTGCAATGTGCTTGCTTTTTTTTTCCTTTGACCTTCAACAGGTTTGTTGCTCCTCTCACAGTTTTGTAAATAAGATTTATCAAAATGTAAAAATATTTCGTGGCGTTTCTCAGAGCATCTGATGTTTGAGGAATGTCACGAAACCCTTCTTTCGTCCATTCTTTGGTATTTATGATTTGCTGCATTCATTTTTTCACTTAGAGCTCGCTTCCCATAACATTTAATGGTAAAGCAACTCAGAATTATCATCAAATCTTAGAAGATTTTTTAAGGAGAAGACACATGGAGCTACTTAGTTGCAACTACTTGTCATGGCCAGAAAATATCCTGCCATAGACAATACTGAGAAATGCCTCTGCTAAAACACATGTAGAGACAGCTATCCATAAATGGTCAGCATTGTCTATTTTAGTAGCCAGGACAAGTAGCTGCTACTAGTACAGGTATAGGACCAGTTATCCAGAATGCTCGGGACCTGGGGGTTTCTGGATAAGGGATCTTTTCATAATTTCGATCTCCATACCTTAAGTCTGCTACCGGTAATAAATAATTTAAACATTAAATAAAGCCAATAGGATTGTTTTGGCTCCAATAAGGATTAATTATATCTTAGTTGGGATCAAGTACAAGGTGCTATCTGCTTATAATGGAGTCTATGGGAGATAGCCTTTGTGTAATTCGGAACTTTCTGGATAACGGGTTTCCAGAAAAGGGATCCTATACATGTAGTTATATACTATTGAGTAATAGAAATGCAAGAAAGATTTTGATACAAGCACAGTGATGTGCCCCAGGGCTGGAACTAAGGGTAGAAAGAATGGTGGAGGGGGGCGATGGGAATGTTCCCCTTCTGCCTGTTTCCCTCAATATCTGTCCCTTCAGTAACAATGAGTATCAACACAGTGGCAAGGGGAAAGGGATCTACTGCATGTTCTGCTAAGGAGAGGGTAGGAAGAGGGGTGACAAATGGTGGAGGGGGCTCTTTTGGTAAGAAACTCATGTGCCTATAGGTTTGAGTGGCTCACAGCAAAAAAACAGATAAATATCTAAAGATTTTGATCTGCAGAAGAAACCTGACTAAACTAACATTTCATCATAACTTTGATAAATGAGCCCCTTGAGTTTTTTTTTTTTCTTTTTCATTTTTACTTTAAAGAATCTGTGAATTAGATTATGCACAAAAATGTGTGTTTTACCCCATGCAATCTGGAGAATGTTAACAGTAATAAAAGCCACACAGATTTGGCCAGAAAATGCTTGTGTTCCCTCCTGTCACTAAAAACATGGGTGGACATGGACAGATCAGTCTTTTCCACCACAGAGGAAAACACCATCCCCCATATGTAATAAAAGGCACTAAGTTTGCCCAGGAACAGTAACCCATAGCAACCCTGGGTGACCAGTAAATTCTATCAGCTGATTGGTTGCTATGGGTTATTGCTCCTGGGCAAACTTAGCTACTTCTGGTGGAACAGACAAACTAAACTTTACTGTTAAGGAGGCCATACCCTGTAAGATCTGCTCATAAAGTGGACTCATATGCCCACCTACAGGTGGGCGATTTCAGGCTAATTCTATCATTTGGCCCTAGGGCCAATGCAGTCCCCAATCCAATGGAAAAATCTAACCTGCCCGATCGAGATGTGGCAAATTTTAGGCGGGGAGGCCCATCGGTGGTTCCCATGCACGGGAAGATAAGCTGCAGAATATCGGCAGCTGAAATCGACCGTGTATGGCCACCTTTACTCTCTTGCTTTGCTAGCTTTTCCAAGATAAATTTAAGTAATAGTGGGGTGTGGGCTCATGCACACATAGCTAATGATAATATATAGGAGATGATTTAGATCAGTGATCCCCAACCAGTGGCTCAGGAACAACATGTAGCTCACCAACCCCTTGGATGTTGCTCCCAGTGGCCACAAAGCAGCTGCTAATTTGTTTAATTCCTGGTTTAGAGGCAAGTTTTAGTTGCATAAAAACCTGGTGTACCTCCTGCAGGCTGCCAGTCCACACAGAGTCTATCAAATAACCAATAACAGCCCTTATTTGTAACCAACGGGTACATTTTTTATGCTTGTGCTGCTCCCCAAATTTTTTTTATCTGAATGTGGTTCACAGGTAAAAAAAGGTTGGGGACCCCTGATCTAGATCAACTGTGGTTGGTCTAATCTCTCAGTATGGAGCTCACACACACAATGACAAACACAACGCAAGCTAGAAAATAACAGAACTGTGTGAGAAATTGATATGTGTGTGAGTGTGTGTAGCTTTAGGAGATGATTTTTCCAAACAGTTTGGAATAAAGTTCTATACAAATATAGCAACCTGTGGCTAAACTGTATCCAAGCACATATGGGCACCATGCAGCACATTTGGGAACCTATCCTAATGCATTCTGATGTGCAAATGTTTATTTATTCTTTTGTAACACCACTGTGCAAACAGCCTGTCCCCCCCTGGAGCAGAAAATAATGAGCAAACCATAACCCAACAGATGTTCATGGACAACTATTCCCAGCAGGCAGGGAAACTGGGAGATGTAGCTGCAGCTTTAATGGTGCCAAAAGGCTGCTGGTCATTCTCTTAATGACCCAATATGGCGTCTATTATCTATTATCTTTACATTGTAAGAATGTTGTATAGCTCTCCTGTATACTGGCTATAAGAAAAACTAGAGAGTTAAACCAGCTGTGGTTATAGCCAATAATGGACTTATTCAACTGGTCAAACCTCCAATGGTGTCATGCTATGTCTCTGTACTGCTATTCTAAGCCCTTTTTGGCTTCTTGAAAAGGAATTATAACACATTAGGGGGCCTATGGAAGATAGGGAAGCTTGTGGCCAGTAGTCTGAGATAGCAGCTTTTACAAAACTGCAAGTTGAGTATGTGATACCATTATTTCTTGCCAAATCCATTAGACAAAATGAAACAAAAACATTATATTATAGGGGCTTCGAACTGCAGATATATTGCATTTTACCTTATCTCTGTTAGCTATATAGAGCAAAGACAAGTGGCAAGATCAAGTACTCCTTATCTAAGTGGCTCATTTGAATATATAGTACCGCTAAATGCCCTTACACTGGTGATGGCGATATGTCCTTTTAATAAGTAGAGTGTACTAAGAGTACTAATGATTGCTTTAGGCCAAAATTTGATTACTAAGCCCATCTCTGAGAACCTTTACTCAGTATCTGTTCAGCACTCATCCTTTGGTGGTACAGCCCATATATCACCTCATTTTTTGACCAATCATCTGTTTTTAGTGCGCTTAGACCCATCATTTTTAGTCTCTGGCTAGGGTACAACTGCTTATGTGCAGACTGGCTGATATACAGTATGCAAGGAGAAACACGGTGGTTACATTTTGAGGGAAGTTACTACATGCCTGCAGAATAAAAGACCCCCAACCAATGCAATAGATGCAATGAATGTTTCTCCTCTGCTGCCCATAATAAAGCATGCATAGCCACTTTCATCGGCTAGTCAGAGATTCACTTACAGCTTTGCCCCGTGACACATCCACTGTGAGGTACAACAGAAGAGATATGGCTAGGGAAATCAAGATTACAGCTGACTGTGAAATGTGTTTAGCCCTCTGGGTGCCACTGGGTTACACAATGTCCAGGAGCAAAGAGTGTGTTTAATAAAAAAGAGAATCGACAGTTATGCCATCTGTCAATTTTTCATTAACTGCATGTGAAAAAATTAAGCTGCTTATGATTAGTGATACTGTCTGAGCCCTTTCATTCCTAGATCTGCATCCACTGAAAGCTCAACACTGTCAATGCCGCCTCCTGGTTTTCAAGGTTATTAATGTGAAATTAAACACAAACCTCAATTACGTGACAAGCACTTCTATACCACTTCCTTTTTTGTAACTGTATTTTTTTACTTTTTAAATAATCACGTTAGACTGATCAGTATTTACTGGGGAACAGTAAAACAAATCAACCATTTCCCCACTGTTCCCTTACGGTCTATGGATAACAGAGGGACAGATAACCACTATGGCAACTCCTGATATAAAGCAAAAAAAAAAGTGGATTAACACTCAGTTCCTTCAGAATTCATGTGGGCTGGCGAATAAAGCGGGAACGATCACTATTTTTTAAAAAATATCCACTAAACTGTAGGATCTATTATCTAAAATACTTGGGACTTTGGGGTTTTTGGATAAGGGTTTTGATTGTAATTTGGATCATCATGCCAGACTCCAAAATCCAAAATGGCCATACATTCCACTGTGAGTGGCAGGGTTAGGGGGTGCCCACCAACTGGATCTTTGCCCAGGGCTCACCAAGGTCTTAAAACAGTCCTGATTCCAACTTTGAGTCAAAAACTTGCAAGGCACTACTGCCACGGACAGAAGCCCTTTTATTTTCCAATATATCTTACATGAGGCACAGTACTGTACTGTTCATGGTGGATCTGATGGACCCAGACATACCCAATCCTGTGACGTTCCTGCTTTTGAGAAAAGAACTCATGGAAAAGCATATAATTCTAACTGTATAATAACGTGTTTCATTCCTGCATAATCACTCTGGGGTTTTTTTCTGAACTTGTTATTTGGGCAATACCAAAAGCATTGTAAAGCAAAATGTTTGTACCACACCCTCCCATAGCTGATTTCTGTTAACTGTAAACGCTGGGATATGCATTTTAGTTTTTACGCAGAAAATCTCGAAAGACCAGTTACCTCTATACAGTCTAAATGCACTGCTTGCATCTTTTTTTTTATTATCCTTAGATAGCACTCAAATATCCAATTTTACAAATTTTTTTTCTCTACCAGAAAAAAACTTTGAAGCCCTGATGTCTAGAGTTGCCACCCAGCCTGATACCGCCGGTACAAGCCTGTTTCCAATAGCCTCCGAGTGGCTACAATCAAGAGAAAGCAATGGAAACTGTAGTTATTAGTCACTAATAACTAGTTATTATCCTAAAATGCAATTCACAATTCAAACAACAGATAATTTTTGAACCAATGCAAATAAAAAAGTAAGATGAGGTGCAATGTGGTGCAAATTCGAAGTTCACCATTTCTTTGGGATGAACCTAATTGCAGGACTATTAGTAATAATGGGTTTCTGAGAAAATAAATTAAGCAGGAGCCTATTAGATATTGGAAGATTTAAAACCTATGGCCCTTTAGCTGCTGCTAAACTACAACTTTAAGCACCCAGCAATAGAAAATGTTTATTGATATAAAGTGGTCAAAATATGTTCAATTGCCCTACCAAGATTGTAATGCTGTTGCTGTTCATGACTTCTCCATGTACAGGGCTTTGGATGGTCACATCTATTCAAATCCTTCTAAAGACAAGGCTGTCTAACTGAAAGGTTCTCTATTTGGACTCCCCAGACCAGTTATTTTGCTGGTATTTTCCAATTTCAAACATTCTATAGCTTAATAACAAGCAGGCAAGATTCTCCATACTGTGCACTTTATTTGGAAGGGTCATGTTTCACACCACAACACAATGCAAAGGCCATAACATCTTTAGCTGCAAAGCTGCCAAGACCTTAGCTATATTCTGTATAAAAAAAAAAGAATTTGCAGGTGCTATATATCACCAAGGAGGTCACGAAGAGCACAAATTATTGTTATTAATGATTGTTTAAAAAAAATAAATAAAAGTGCCGAAGGCTGTAAAGTGAGCTGAGCAGCCGGTTTGGGGTTTGCATTGATCCAGTCCACAACGCTGCTGTTTTGTTTATTATGATAATTCAAGTGATCCACTTACGATTTCATTCACCAACAACAGCCATGGTTTTTGATCATTTCAATGACACTTGGCAGACAGGTATTATTAATGGAGGGAGTTCTTCAAAGGTTTTCCAAGAAGCAGCATTCAGGCAGTTCTGTAATAGCAAGCACAATTGGACTGACACGCACAAGCCAAGGCCACAAATGGCTCGGGCCCATATGGCTAGAGTACATTTACCAGAACCTGAGCGGAATCATTACACAGCAATTAGACAATGGGTCACTTCCAGCTAAATAACAAAAACCATAGCCAGATAATTTAGTGTTGAGTCACTACTGTGAAACTGCTGAACAGGAAATCAATAGCTCCCCTAATTTTGAGCAAAGATGCTTACGAATCTGCCCACAATCTGCAATGCAAGCAAGTAGCCGGGGCGACAGAGTGAATGCAAGGTGCCTTCCATTAAGCCTAGTCCTCTGAGACATCGCTAGTTCAGCTGCCACCCTATCAAAGCATAGGGTGGCATCAAAGCATCAGATAGGGTCACATCACAATGTAGATGGGGAAAAACCCTGGACAGAATTGAAAGACTTCTGCTAAAGTTAAGCTACTAAATAAGCATTTAACCTTACACCTCTCGTACAACGTTGTTGTGCCTCTTCAGCTTATTTCCGCTTCCTTTAGGGTAGGAAACCTTTTACTCCTCCTAACACCATCTACTGGTATTGGCGGGCGACTGTTACCTCACCAATCATCTAGGTCCTTCTGTGGATGGGTGTTGGTGTATCACCTATGGACCTTTTAGAGTGAAGACACACGGAGTTACTAGTTGCAGCTACTTATCACAGCTACTAAAATAGACAATGCTGATCATTTACTGATAGATTAGATAGACGTAGATTGTCTCTACGTGTGTTTTAGCAGAGGCAATACTCAGTATTTTCTATGGTAGAGTATTTTATGGAGTTTGGTAGCCATGAAAACGTAGCTACTATGATTAGCTCAGTATGTTTTAACCCTTAATCCCTATAGTGATAAATTATCACACTGTTCTGCCCCTACCCTTTCCTCTTCCTTTAGTATTACATAGAGGCATTCCGTTACCCTTCCAATATTTTGAGAAATTTCCTGTTTTCTGAGTTTTGACCACAAAGACTATGAGACTTTTAATTTAGTTATATAGCACCAACATATTAGAAGGATTTTAGCGAGACTGTAAATCACTCAAATCAGTCCCTGCCCCAGTGGGTCCCTATGACAGACACACACACTATGGTCAACCTCATCATGAGACAATTAACCTGCCTGAATATTTTTGGAGCCTGGGAAGGAACCAACTCAATTAAAATGTATACGAAACACAATATATCAGACACAGGGACCAAGTTTCCATTCTATAATAAAAAGCAACCATTAGCATCTCAAAATAGTCATTTATCTGAGAGATATAGAGATAATTCAACAGCTCCATGGGCCTCTGTCAGTTTAGCCCAACAACAAATGCATATATGCAGAGAAAATCATTCTGTTCACACATGAAGCTACAGACTAATACAAACTCCATCATAATACACATTCTATCCTTTATCTTACAACAACACTGCTATTATTGGCTATTTCTCAATTTACACCTGTCCCTTAACTCATACCAACCAATGACATGTTTGCTTTTATTTTTTCTAACTGCCTAAACTGGTAAAAGCTAACTAGTTATTGGTTGCCATGGATTATAATGAAAACATATAGCATTATGTTGAAATACCCAATCTGAATTTCTGCAGCGGTTGCTAAACTGCAACTAAATGATACTTTGCCAACTGGATCCATATTTAGGAAATCAATCATGCATCGTAGATGATAAAGTACATTTGTTTGTATGCATAAAACATCCAACCAAAAGTTAGTTGCTGCCAAGTACTAGCTATAAGCATCATGTAACTATCAGCTGAAACAAGTTACCAAGAATAAAATTCCCTCAACTAAAATGTGAACGGTATGGACTAGACGTTACTGCAGCATGCTGGGCAATTTTGTCACATGCTTAAAAGTGGTTTATTGGCTCCAAAAGCAGTTATGCAAAATGGCCATTCTGTACGTTTGCTGTTGAAAATCAATAGAACATTTCTAAGCAGGTTACAAATTGTCCAGGAGGAACCTCTTTTAAAATATATTTATAGTGTTGACCCTTGGTAGGTTGGATCTATATAGTCTCCAGCACCTGGCGCCTGCAAAGGCACTCTACTTGTGCACTCTAGTTTTGAGAGGAGCTTTTCAACTAAGTGGCCTATGCTGAAACTTAGGACAACTAGCCAACAGGTTACCTGAAATCAAACACAAACCAATAAACACTCGCTAATTTGTCCAAAAATCCCACTTGGGAATTTAGGGAAAATTATAAAGAACATAAAAAAACACCAAAAAGCAAGGTTGCAGTCACTGCATTTAAATTAAATTGCAATCTGTGCAACCCTTAAGGTGCCCATACACTATAAGATCTGCTCGCTTGGCGATGTCGCCAAGCGAGCGGATCTTCACCCGATATCCCCACCTACGGGTGGGCGATATTGGGTAGCAAGGGACTTGAAAAAAAAATAATCCGATCGTTTGGCCCTGGGGCCAAACGATCGAATTACATTTGAGCTTATGGGGCAGTCGGTTCGTTGATGCGGTCCCCGATCCGACCGGATTTTCTAACCTGGCCAATCGAGATCTGGCCAATTTCAGGCCAGATATCGGTCGGCCAGGCAGCTCTGTTCTGCCCATACACAGGCCGATTAGCTGCCGAATCGGTCCAAGGGACCGATATCGGCAGCTATAGTCGGCCCGTGTATGGGCACCTTTAGGGTGAAGACACACAGAGCTACTAGTAGCAGCTACTTGTCTTGGCTGCAAAAAAGACAATGCTGATTCTACTGATAATTGTCGCTATGTGTGTTTTAGCAGAGGCAATTCTCAGTATTGTCTATGGCAGGGTATTTTCTGGAGTTTAGTAGCCTTGAAAAATTAGCTGCTACTAGTAGCTCTGTGTGTCTTCACCCTTATAGCTTGATTTTCTGGAAGTGTCCCTGAATGTTCAAGTGATATTGTAATCCTACCAGCAAGTTCTATGAATGATGCTGCTGTGTTTTTATAATCTCACAGAATTTGTTGGTAACTTTATATTTTTTCCAGCGGTTACTTTATCCCTTCACAGACACAGTGTATTACTTGATCTTTAAGGTTAATTCCTTCATGTTATTTTATTTAATTTACTGAAGTGTACTGTTATTTAATTTACTGAAGAGACAGGCTGGTTTTCTAGCGCTTTTTTACAATAAACCCAAACGTGCAGAAACTGCTACATTTTACTTGTAAACACAGCAAGTAAGGGGTTTGCAGTTTGCTAAAAGGGGTGATCTGGTCAGCCTATTATAATGCAATAAAACAGATTATGCAATAAATACACAAACACAAACCACTTTTTTCCTCTTAATGATATTATAATGCCTAGAGGTCAAATTTATTTTTAATTTATTAGCAGTTAGACAGTAAAGTATAAGGGCCTGGCTACCGCATACAAAGATTATTTGTATAAATGCATTTTACGCAAGGGAGGGAGCGGCCAGCTAAAATATGCTCACTAGCAGTACCATTTAAAAGGAAAACAAGTTTTATGCCAGGAACATCTCTTAAGAATTTATCAGTAAATGATGCAAGCTGGAAGTGGAACACTTGCTAACTACTGTACATCGCTAGGCCACACAAGTAGTGAAGTCTTTGGATATGTTATTCCAGGAATTTGCCGAAGTGTAGTAACATATAGCAACCAATTAGAGATGTGCTTTTATAATTTACCCTGTAGTAGGCTGATGAAAGTTTATTGCTGATTGGTTGCTAATGGTTACAGCCCTGGAATAAAACTGCCCTCTGTTCAACCGGACCAAAGTGGAAGCTGCTAATACATTGCACAGGGCCCAGTAAACACTAGACCCAGAAATGTGTAATTGCAAGAGCAACTGATTTAATGGATCCCTTTATTACAACTACTCTGCACATTTCAACTGAACAAGCCTCGGTGTCATACAGTATTTATAATGCATTCATTTTTCTATTTAAGGGCCACTATAATCTCTAATAATTAATATAGGGGAATATTTATACTGCCATAGATATATGTTCTCTTTCTATATAGGAAAACACATGGAGCCCTTGCCGTAGAGTCTGCAGTATATGACTAAGTTTATTTAGCCCTCTACTGAATAATACTGGTTTCCCACCTAGCTTCTTGCAATAGTAATTGAACACTATCTGGTAGGTACATGACTTGTGTCAGTAGAAAGCATGCTCTAGCCGTTAGTCAGTTCAGCTCTTTATATTTGTATCAAACAGATTCACATGGAAAAATTAAAAGCTGAAGCATAGTGGCACTTACATAGTGGCACATACACTAATAGGCCTACTGTAAAGGTCATTACCAAAGCAGGGTCCCAAGACCTGAGGGGTACCCATGGTTAGACCTGGGGTTCTAGGTTCAATTCCAGTCAGGGCACTCTCTGAAGCATGTCTGTATGTTCTCTCCGCAGCTGCATGATTTTCCTCATTGTATTCTGGTTTCCTTTCAAAAGAGGCAAGGTACCTGGCTCCTATTATGAACTGACCATAGCAAATAAGATAGGGACCTTAGTTTACATAACCAGGGAATGATGTCTAATATAATCTCTGTAAAGAGTTACAGAATATGTTGCATACAGTTCAGTACAAAACCCCATCATTTATCATTGCTAAGCAGAATGGCAGTAATGCATGAGCACTGAATATGAACACAAGGTAATAAATCCACTAAACCCTAGCAAAAGATTGGTCAGAACCAACAGAGTACAGGTAAGCGACACATAAAGATTAAAGGAGACATATTGGATAAATGATGGCAATTATGAATAATATATGGTGCTGGTTTCACTTTGGGCTAAAAATTAATCCTATAAGTAAAAATGGCCCCTTTATTGGAGCTCCCTATAGATCCTATCAGGTCTCTGTCCCTGTTTCAAATGAAGGGTGGGTGTGTCCTAACAGTTCCTGCCAGAAGCACAGTAGGAGGGGGACAACCAATCACAGTCTTGCACTAACACAACTAAAGACAGGCTTCAGTTCCCTATCAGGTCAGCCTAGTTGCTAATTGGTTCCTATCCTACAGTGTCTTGTACTGAGAGCCTCCAGCCCCCCCTGCACATCCAGAGAAGTCAGCCAGCAGGAAGTGGAACAGAAGGGGTGGGACTAGTGGGCTTTTGGTGGAATTTCTTAATAAATAAGTCCAAAACACAACTTTTTTAAGCACAATCCTTCTATATTTAGAGGAGTGTAATTCACTGGTACATTCTTAATTTGTATATGATATGTCTCCTTTAAGAGCATCCTCATGTGGGCACAGTTCCTCCTTCTGCCACTGACACAGCTGGGACACAAAGGCTGCAAAACCCAGTGCTGCTCTGCCTAAGTGTCAGCCTACGGCACTATGGTACCTATTTATTGTTACTTTCTGACAGATCACATGGTGCCAGGCCTCATTAACAAGGCAGATCATTAACAAGGCAGACAATGAAACAAGCCAGTCACAACGGATCCCAGCAGTACCCATGCAATTCCAATATAGAGGCCTGGGTCTAATGACACTAGGAAATCACAGAGCACACCCCCATTCATCTCCACTGAACTGCACTGATATCCCAGGGAACTCCATGTACAATGGGCTGCCAGGGGTTTGTAGAGCGAGTTCAACAATAGCTGCAGAGTTGATATATATATATATATATATATATATATTCCGGAAATATATTTCTATATATTCAGTGGGACTTGCACAGGCACACTATATAGTAAAACAATACATAAATAGAAGAGATGGGGAACAATACAACAATAGAATATAAATACAGTAATAGCAAAATACAGTAAGTGCTAAGTGTAAGAAGCATAAGGCAGTGCCTGTGCCCCAGAGCTTACAATCTGAGTGATTACACTATATAACATGCTGTACATATGTTCCCCCTGTGAGTGTGGGAGCCCAGGGTGAATGCCCTCTGTGCCATGCCTGATGTACCCACACTGACATGGCAGTGCCAACCCCACCCCCAATGCAATTATAAGAATAGCACATGTGTGCCAGCCTGTGCCCCCCAGGTTCCCCCTTACCATCTACATTCTCCCGGTCACTGATGTGCTGCAGGTTGCATCCAGTGTCCTCTCTGCTTATGTCCTGCTCGGGCCGGTACGACTCCAGCCTGGAGTGGGCATTTCTGCGCAGCTTGGGGCTGGAGGAGACACAGCAGGATGTGGTGTTCCCCATGGTGGGGCTTCAGCAGCGCAGCCCCTCTCAGATCTCAGCCTTCTGTAGCACCCCCAGCCTCTCCTCTCTCCGTTAATGAGGAATGGTAGCACAGACTGCAAGTCCCCCGGGTGGGGAGCAGCCCAAAGCAGCTAATAACAGCCCCTCTCCATAAGGGAAGGGAAGAGCGTGTAGGGGGCTCAGCAGGCAGCGCCCCTTCTATTCCATAGTGCCCAGTGTTGGAGGCAGGAACCAGGCATCTCCCCTGCCCGCTGCCTCCTCATCAGTCTCCCTGCATAGCCCTCACACAGCAGCACAAGCAGCAGCCCCTCCCTCGAATCAAGCTCCGCCCTAGCACTGGCAGCTAGCGCCGACGCACAGCTCTCCCTGCCCAGAGCGGCGCACTGCTAAATTGTTCCGCTGACACAGGAGAAAAGGTTCCGTTTACACAGGAAAAGGAAAGTTCCGGTTTATAAGTCTAATAGCGGGAAGGGAGCAGATTGTGTGGGAGTGAACTATCACTTTACTGACTTTGCTTTCAGATTTTGATGATAGCACAATTTCACCACGCCGCAATTGACTTTACTTTTCTCTTTTGTGTGAATACCACAATTCAACACAGGTGGCTAAACTCAACCAGCATGGCCCTAGTGGCTGCAGGGAGTTACAAATAAAAACAAAAGGGGGGCTTTTTAGTCTGTAACCCTTTGGCACAGAGAAAGCACCCGCCCATTTAGATTGTAAGCTCTATTGGGGCAGGGGCTTATTTCCTTTTGCTTCTCTGGCTGTGTAGTAATTCCATACATATATCTCTTTTCAGTTTTACTGCCCTCTATGTATTATGATTGGCAGCTGGTACACATGAATACATGAAACCCAATTTTTTTTTAATTAAATCATCCATACCTGTTATAAATGTATTTAAAAATCTGAGCTGTCAATCATATATTGCCTGCCCCGCCTCTATGCCGCAGGGATAGAGGCGGGGCAGGCAATATATGATTGACAGCTTAGATTTTTAATAACAATTACTTTAACTTTCCATTCAGCACTTACTATACATCATGAGCCTATGATTAAGTACCCTGGTAGGTACGAAACGCGTAAGGCTGTTGCAGTTGTTATTATTTTTATGGAATAAATACATTTTTGATACTTTTATTAACATACAAGCTGCTTTTTTGAACAAATTGACTGACGCAAAAGGGATCCCAGATGTGCCTGCCTGTTTCTTCTAGTATGATTCTTACTATACATCACCCAGATGGCAAATGCATATGATTTTGGGGTGATACATAGCTTGCCTTAATAACAGTGCACACAAAATGGCGCCGGCCTGCTGGCTATGACTACTAATTTCAAGACTGGAGGGAAAAATAAATTCAATAATTGAAATAGTGTAAGTAAAGTTTATTTTGCTCTACTAACCTGATTCAAAAGGATTTGGAATTATTTCTTAGGGTGACAGGTCCCCTTTAATGTTAAAATTATTTTTTAGTAGATTTAAGAAATGGAGCTCTAAATTACAGAAATAACCCAGGTCCCATACCCATACATGTCTCGGCTCTGATGATCCTGCTTATCTGTCATTAATCAGAAGGAAAGACTTTTGGCTGGATGCGGGTTGGGAAGCAGTGGGTAAGGGTTAGGTCACAGGCTGAAAAATGTTGGACCTTCTCATCACTACTCTTTACCTCTGCCGCCCTGTGCACCCGTCTTACAAAAATACATGCAGGTGCAAGAACAAGCAATAGTGGGACACGAGGGAGGTTTAACAGGTTCTGAACGGCCCCCCTTCTCTGCACCTTGTATATTACACCACTGCTCAAATCGGGGGGGGGGGGGGGGGGGAGAGGGGTATACAGCAGCGGTCAAAACACCCCTCTCTTCATGTCACTGCTTCCCATACTAATCTCAGGGAAATGCTGTGCCTTAAGCACACATAGCGGTGACAGATGGACCTCCACTTAGAATAACTCAAGTGAGTGTGTCTTTGTGCAGAGGGCCACCTGTCACCACTATGAGTGCTCAATGCACAACAATGATCCCTACAGATTAGTAGGAGAAGTAAATTGGAGCATTTTGACCAACACTCTTTTCCACCTGCTGAGAATGGAGTTCAATATATCCAGTTTAAGTCACAGTTTTTAATAAATATATATGGTGTGTATTTCTATTTCTATTTTACAATTAGACCCAATGCTGCCGTCCTTTGGTAATTAAATGCATTCATATTGCTAAAAAGCTGTTTTTTTTCCATAGACCAGAATGGTAATTGCTTTGACCAAACAGAACCAATTAAAAGCCCAGTGCCTGGTCATTGGTTTTATTTTTTGTATCTTTCAGTAAATACTGGGAGGCGATTCTGAGAAAACTGTCTCAGCATTTTATAAAAATGCAAAGGAAGCAGTGAGCAGCTCAAAGTCGCATTGCTAACGGACTCATGCGCTGAGCAACAGCGGTGCCCAGTGAATCGATGGAGGCAGTACTGGGAAAAAGGCTGACGGGGAATTCCCTTAGTATTTGGCACTTTTTACAAATCTGCTCTGGGAGTTTCAATTGCCTAATATCGTTTTTTGCTCAAACACTGGGGATTGTATTTGTAGTCTGATCATCTAGAGCAATTCCTCCTCAAACAGCAAGCATCCCCCCTGAGAATATTATTAAACTAGGGAAGATGATAGCAAATATATTTAATATAATGTTTTCACAAGTATTAGGCTCTGTGAAGGTTCTGGTTATAAATAGAGGTTAGCGTGTGTATAAATATACTGTTTCTGTGCTGGTAAATATCCATTCATTCAGCTATTCACTGAAAGGAAAATATATTTCTAAAGTTGATTTAGTTTTTATGTGGGTGTGTGTGTTTATCTTAAATCATGTTATTTTATTCTGTTCCCTTCTAAATTTTATATCTTCCGGTTATTTTTGTCTGTAAAGTCTCTAATTCCCTACGTGTTTTTCCTTCTATATATCCCCTACCATTGGCAAATTGAAATTACATTATGGAGCAACTTGATTTGCCCAGTCATAATCCTCATCCATTTCATGTAAGTCCTGACATATCACCAGCAAGAGCAGGGCCAGCATCAGTATTTTTAAAGCCCCATACTAGCAGGGCCCTACCTCTCAGGGGGCCCCAATTATCCGACTGGTTTCCTGGGGCTCTGGGGAGGTGTGCTCCGACAACCAGTAGAATGGCGCAACCATGGGAGAGATAAAAGCTATTCTGATTAGTGATGAGTGAATCTGTCCCGTTTCACCGAAAAATTAGCGAAAATGCTGAAAATTTTTGCAATCTGGCGAAAAAGTAGCAAAATGGATTGAAGTCAATGGGTGACAATTTTTTTTACACGCAACAATTTTTTTCTTATGTGCAACGGTTTTCTTACAAGCGCAACTTTTTGTCCTCACTCCAAATGTATTAAAGTCAACGGGCATTTATCTCACTCCTAATTTTTTTACACGTGTTAAATCTTTCTTATGTGAGACAATTTTTTATTATGCGCAATACTTTTTTTCTCACTCCAAATACATTAATGTAATTGGCGTTTTTTTCTGTGAGAATTTTTTGTTGCAGTGAATTTTATGTTGTAGTTTCGCAAAAAAATTTGCAGATGGGAAAATGTGGAATTTTTCTGCAAATTCATGCCTGACCCAAAAATCTGCTCCTCACTAATTCTGATGTATGGCCACAACCCTGATTCACTGACCACACTCATGAGTGGGGTTTATTTCGAAACCCGTCCATGAGCCAACCAACCCTGGCCACTCCCCCACAAGCCACACACACTTTGTAATCTACGAATCACACTTTTGTCTCACTTGGGGCTTCCCTCTGCCAAAGGGCCCTTGACTAGGGACTAAATCAGAGAAAACCCATTCAGTCACAAAATCATTCAGCCACAAAACCATTCAGCCACTGCACAAACCCGTGTCATACAACAGTGATAAGGAGGCTATACAGAAGTTGCACCACGGCCACAGTAAAAGAAAAGATCTCTGATGATGTTGAGATCAGGGCTCTGTGGAGGTCATACCATCTGTTACACGATTCCTCGTTCTTCAGTTTGCTGCAGATAATTCTTTATGATTTGGCCATGTTTTGGGTCGTTGTCAAGCTGCAGAAATAATTTGGGACTGATCAGACGCCTCCCAGGTGGTATAGATGATGGATAAAACCATGACCATGCTTCTCAGCAGTGAGCGTGCCACCAATTTTGATCAAATCACCAACCCCAATTTTAGGACTGCATTTCCAGACCTGAAGAGAACTTACTTGCCTGCAGACATTCATCTGAGATGATAGCATTGCTGGACATAAGGAAATAAGCTTGATAAACTTTTAAACTCAGTTTCCTTAGCTGACCAATGCATTTAGGACCTTGGCAGTTTGTTTGTGCTTCTGCAGAAAGGCTTGGGTGGAAATACCTGTGTGCTGCAGCATTTCTGCTTGGGTGTGAGGCATTGCTGATACAGGATGACCCTGTGCCTTATTGCTATTCTCACTTTTGCAATGGTGTAGTGTTTGAAGGTTTCTTTCTTTGAGGACTTAAGAGGTCCATTCAAGAACCCTGACATAGAGTTGAAATGCTGTGCAAATTTACAGGCAAAATGGATGAATGCCAATACTGACACCTCCTGGTCATAATTGCATAATGCACTTTCCTATTTGCAACAGCAATCTCATGTACAGAGGTGCTCATTGGTGCCATTCCATTTGGAACACAAAATACAGTTGTTCCATGAAAAAGAGTGTGGCGTGTTGGTGGCCAGGGGCAGGGTAACTGCCTCCTCTGCTATAAAAAAAAATTGTCCCTTTCTTGTACTATATATATACAGTATATTGCTTTGTTCTATGGAGTGACAGGTCTTAAACTTTGCAGTCCTTGTGTTTTCATGTGTAGATGGGTCTTTTGACTTTCCACCTCAGAAGAATGTGTTTCTGGTCACAACTCATGAAGATTGTAGATGGATGTTTCTGTCAGTTGTGACAGTTCTGAGATGATAGCATTGCTGGACATCTTCTCATTAGGGAAATAAGCTTGATAAACTTTTAAACTCAGTTTCCTTAGCTGACCAATGTATTTATGGACCTTGGCAGTTTGTTTGTGCTTCTGCAAAAAAGGCTTGGGTGGAAATTCCTGTGTGCTGGTCATAATTGCATGATGCACTTTCCTATTTGCAACAGCAATCTCATGTACAGAGGTGCTCGTTGGTACCATTCCATTTGGAACACAAAATACAGTTGTTCCATGAAAAAGAGTACCCATCTGTTGGTGGCCAGGGGCAGGGTAACTGCCTCCCCTGTTATAAAAAAAATTGTCCCATTCTTGTACTATATATATATATATATATATATAGGATAGCTAATAACCCAGAGATTGAGCAAGAGGACCTAGGCAAGATGAATAAGAAACTTTTAGATAGAGGTTACCCCCCACAAATTCTGCTGGTGTGTCCATGTGGTCTTATTTATGTTGGTGAAACCACACAAAAGGTCAGAGATAGATTTTCACAACACAGATCTACCATTGATACTGGCAACAAAACTCTCCCGGTCTCTAGACATTGTTTGGATATGGGACATACTTCTGATCACTTGAAATTTTGCGTTATACAGCATATTGCTCCATTAAAAAGAGGAGGTGACCGTGTCCTATGCTTGAAAAAAAACTGAAGTTGAATGGATTCATCGTCTCAAAGCTTTGACCCCATACGGACTTAATAGGGATTTTGACCTACATCTGTTTCTATAATATATGGGTATATATCTAGGTATATTGTAGTTTTACATTTGGTATAGTGTTTCAATAATATCAGCAATTTGTGCCTTTGACCATTATTCTGAGGTACTTTGTTACATTGGATCTTTTCTTGCTATATGGAAATGATGTTTGTATACTTATATGACTATGATTTAAAGCAAAACATTATCGTTATAACAATGCGGATTTGGTGTGTTCGCTTCCGTGTAGGTGAGACGCACTGGTTGTGCATTCCATCTCCAGGGGACCGATGACGTCATCTCCGCTTACGTATTTCATGCACGGAATCTGTAACGGAAATGCACTTTACAATGTTAAACGGTCATGGTAATACGCTTGAGAAAGGCATATGGTATTCCCGAAACGTCGCGTTCTGACTGTTACTTTGATGGACAAGCATCTGCATTGCAGTTGATTGTACTTTGATGGTCTTATTGCAAGCTTCAATAAAAGCTACGTTTTATCAACAAGGAGTGCGGCTCGGTTGGAATACATATATATATTGCTTTGTTCTATGGAGTGACAGGTCTTAAACTTTGCACTTCCTTGCATCGGAAATGTCTACAGAACTTACCCAGTGTTAGTAAATGTGACCCATGACTTTATTTAATGTCAAAGAAAGGGAGTAGTATACAGAGGGGGTGGAATTTACATAGACTTTCCATGGCATACGTGACTACACATTTGTTCCTACTGAACGAAAAAGTGTTCCCTGTATTGCAGTCATCCAGGGTCAATTTACTATTCAGCAAGCAACTGGTAAACTGGAAGACAGGACCCTTAAAGGAAAAGGAAAGGTAAAAAATCACTGGGGGATGCCAAATGTTAGGCACCTCCCAGTGATTGTAACCACATACCTGAAACCCCCTGCCGGTGCTCCTGTCAGGAGAAAACTAAACTGGCTGGGGGTTAATGCAGGCAAGCGATCCTCCTTCCTTCCTTGTCCTTTTGACAAGATCCCTGGGCCCACACATGCGCAGTTGAGCAAAAAGTCGGCTTTTTTGTTAAAGTTTGGCTTTTCAGCCCACTGCGCATGCGTGAAGGCCGAGGAAGGAATAGGATTGCTTTGTCACTTACACCCTGTTGCAGTTTTCTCCCAACAGGAGCACCGGCCGGGGGTATCAGGTAAGCGTTTACCAACTATGGGGTGCCTTACAGTTTGGCAGCCCCCCATTGATAGTAACATTATTTCTCCTGCAAAGATGCAGACCTGTGGTATGGTTACATTCTGAATGCAGAAAGGACTTATTACATTGTCTCACATTAGCATTATTTGTAGTATGTACATTAGCGACATTAGCGAAACAGTAATTATACTATTATACAAATATTTGCAGCCCCTGCCCCACACCATTTCCAACTCCTGCCTTGGCACATTTGCATATATCCCATCATGCTCCTTGTCCTGGTAACATTGGGAGGTTTGTTTTGACTCTGTACCAGTCCCATTTCCTAGTTCCATTTTGCTCAAACCTAACAGTATTTGTGAATTACTTTTTCTATTGAAAACCCATTAATATTGGGGTGAGAAGGGCTAAAAGTGAATAAAGGAAAGACAGGCCATAATGCCTCACTCCTGCACCGAGACCAAGACCGGTGTACATGCTCAGTTTGTAAGACTATGGGGCTGATTTACTAATCCACGAATCCGAATGAGAAAAATTCGGATTGGAAAACGAACATTTTGCGATTTTTTCATCGCCGTTACGACTTTTTCATAAATTGACGTGACTTTTTCGTAACCATTACAACTTGTGCGAATTGTCGCGACTTTTTCATAGCCATTATGACTTTCGTGAATTGTCGCGACTTTTTCATAGCCATTATGACTTTCGTGAATTGTCGTGACTTTTTCATAGCCATTATGACTTTCGTGAATTGTCGCGACTTTTTCATAGCCATTATGACTTTCATGAATTGTCGCGACTTTTTCATAGCCATTATGACTTTCGTGAATTGTCGTGACTTTTTCATAGCCATTATGACTTTCGCGAATTGTCGCGACTTTTTCGTATTGAGCGTTCGAAAAATTTGCGACAATTCGCAAAATACCGATCATTACGAAAAAAAAACGCATTCGGACGCTTTTCGGACGTTCGTGGATTAGTAAATGTGCCCCTATGAGTCAGCTTCCTGCTGATTGGCTCAGATCCACATTCCTAAGGGGGAGAGGGAGTTCTTAGCATTCTTGAGGGAGGGGGGAGCAGGAGAAAGGAGAGAGCTGCATGTCTCTGGCACAGGAAAAGAGAGACAACAAATCTTTTGACAGAGGACTCAGTGCAGCGTTTCTGTGAGTGCTTATGGCTGTATTTACATAGACCTTTCTGATAAAGCTTACTTTGTTTTTACCTTCTCCTTTAACAGAAGGTATTCACATGCCTTATGCTTCATGCATACCACTGCCTTAAACCACAAATGAGAGTTTTTAAACCTTAAAGGACAATGAAAGGTTAATATAAATTAAAAGTAAGTCTAAAGGCATTCTTTTTAAGTACTTACTGCATATCTAAATTCCCAGATCCCTGCTTGCTTCTCTGAGATATGGTGCTGGCAGCCTACAGCAGTGTGAAGCCTACAGTGACATCACTGAAATCTCTCTCCCCTTCCTGTAGGTGCCAGCGGCAGCCTTCCTATTCTCTGAGCATGTGTGTAACTTGATCCTGTCTCCTGTTCTGAGCTACACATGCCCACCAGCCAATCAAAAGCTGATCTGGCAGAGGGGACGGGAGGGAATGAAACACATGTGCAGTATGAAGCAAGGAGGGAAAGGAAGGGAGAATACCTTTTTAGAGATGGCTGCCTGTTCTAGAAAATGTGAAGTACGGTAAGTGTGACCGAGTAAATATTTGATTAGGTGAGCCAAAAGTGTGGCATTTTTACTAAACAATAGGAGGACTATTGGGCAGTATGCTTCTTAAATTTTGACTTGCATTCTCCTTTAAACCACAAATAAGAGTTTTTAAACCTTAAGGAATTATAGGTAGAGATAAGCAAATTTACTCCTTCATGTCCCTGTGGCCCACAATGGATTGGGAACCCCTGGTATAGTAGCACAGATACAACCTAACAACAGCTCATTTCAATCGCTCATCCGGGTTGGAACCAAACAAAAAAAACATGCAAGTCAGAGAAGTCTCCACCCATAATTCCTTGAGCGTGGGTTAAAGTCTTTAGATTTCGATTTTACAGCAATACCATGTGGAACGAGGCATGAGAATCCCTCTGCTTTCACTGCATTTCTCGACCTTTGTAACAAAGAGATAAGTGCTGGATCTATTTATGGGCCTGTTGTCCAGGCTCAAGTACGACACAGGAGATTCTTACCGACGTCATTACGTTAGAGATTCTGCATTCCTGGTTCCAGTTTAACCACATTGCTTGTTAGGTGCATTCCCGTACAGGCATGTTTCATAGTAAGCAAGACCCTGATAAACTAAAATACCAAAAGGTTAGATGAAAAATATAGCTTGACCTCATCAAAAAAATAAGGGTCTCCCTAACCCCCTGCTCACAGAAATGTGGACAAATAGATCTGGGCTCAGTGTAAAAAATGTGCATTGAACAGTATGAAAATATGTTATATATTTATTTTCTTTTACCAGGGCTGACTTTAAAGGGGAACTCCACTTAAACCTAAGCTTTTTGAAAAGTAAACATAATTTCAAGCAACTTTACAATATAAATCAATAAAAAACATGTAGCCTTTTCATAATTTTAATATAATAATATGGTTTGGAAAAGTTCCCCTGCTGATCTGGCGGACTACTTTGAGACTCATATTAAATGTAACAGTAGTTGAATGTCCTTAGCCTGCCTTCAGCCTGCATCCTCCCAATCCCACAATTCCCTGCACACGTGATATCAATAAGGAAAGGAACATCACAGTGCAATGCATTGTGGGTTATGGAGTTCCTGCATGCTGTCTGTAAGTGGAAAAGTGGTTACTGTTACATCAGTGTTTTAGTCCCTCCTCCCCTGCCAGGATTTCAAATGATGCAGAAAAAGAAGAACTGTTTTGCAGGTGGATTTAAACATATAATAATGGTATTTATTCAAACTTTTTGAAGGAATAGATTAGAGTAATAGGTATAATAGGGGTTGTTGAGTTGTGTGAAGTGAATATTTTTCAAAATTTTAATACAGAGACACTCTGTAATTATTCTATTATTATCATGTTACTACCAGGGAGTATTTTAATTAAAAAAAATGTTTAGATTGCAGTATGTCAGCTCCCACTTGTACAACAAATACAAATATATCAGTAATGCTTCTCTGTACAGAGTAACCTAACATTTTATTGCACATTTATAGAACTTGATTTGAGTTACCCCCCAAAAATTGGCTTTATTTACCTTTGTGATGATGGTTTACTTGTAGATTGTAAGCTCTTTTGGGCAGGGCTCTCTTCACCTCTTGTATCGGTTATTGATTGCTTTATATGTTACTCTGTATGTCCAATGTATGTAACCCACTTATTGTACAGCGCTGCGGGATATGTTGGCACTTTATAAATAAATGTTAATAATAATTGGGGTCTTTTATCAAGACTTGGAAAATTTGCACCTGGGCAGTAACCCATAGCAACCAATCAAATTTTTGCTTTCATTGTTTTAGCATATGCTAATTAGAATTCAGAAAGGGTTAAATAGGCAGCAAATATTCTTTTTGCAATTTTTAACCCCTTCTGATCCTAATCAGCATATGCTAACTAGGATTCGCATTCGGTTCGGGATTCGGCCGAATCCTGCTGGGTGGGTTTGGTGCATCCCTAATTTTTTGTTATTTCACTTTTTGTTCAGCAGCTCTCCAGTTTGGAGTTTCAGCAGCTATCTGGATGCTAGGGTCCAAATTACCTTAGCAACAAGGGAGTGGTTGGAACAAGAGACTGGAATATGAATAGGGGAGGACCTGAATAGAGAGGTAAGGAATAAAAAGCAACAGTAACAATAAAAATATAACCTCACAAAGCAACAGTTTTTGGCACCTGGGGTCAGCAACCCCCATTTAAAAGCTGCAAAGAATTAGAAGAAGGCAGCAAATAATTCAAAAACTACAAAAAAGTATAAAGACCAATTGAAAAGATGTTATAGAATTAGCCATTTTATAACATACTGAAAGTTAACTTAAACGTGAACCAACCCTTCAATGTAATAAGCTGCATAACTTGCTGCCCCTGTATAAATAAATGACAATGATTATTCTGGCGGTCCCACAAAACATAATATAGACACCAGAACTTATAAACAGATTTTTCATTATTTTTATTAATAAATATCTTACAAAACATTAAACCATAGTCTAAAGTCTAAACACAAACTTGAGACTAGAAGATTGATTTACAAACATAGTTGCTAAACTGAATAAGAGCAGTTGCCAAATAGAAAAAAAAATTTAGTTTTAAACCGTTTACAAGTTAGAAATGAAAGCAAAGACCTGCAGGGCAAGTTAGCACCTATGTCAATAAATGGGCCCTTATGGGCATCATTTAATGACAGAGGTACTCCTAGCAGCCAATCAGAATTGGTTCTGATCATGCTTCAAGAAAATGTAGGCAAGGGTGATGATTGGTGGTTATGATTTAGTGCAATGACATACGGGGGGGATCTGTTACCCACATTCAGACTTTGCTACTGTGGGTGACAAATATCCCCCAAAATGCCTTGCACTTACTAACATTTTAATCACCATAGGTAAGTTCCTGCTTTTACGTTTTCTTTACTTTACCTTATGGGGTGTATCATCTATAACCCTAATTTGCAGATGATGCATTCCATATACCAAAAAATAGATTAGATTTAAACAGGAGATTTTAGTAAATATATCTGGCATCTAACATTTGCTTAGATTTTAATTAGCGAATTGTGTGCGTTGGATAACGGCAAATGCAATTCACATAAAAATACACGTCTCAACATTTGCAGTAAAGAAACAAAAATAGATTACATCTGTGAAGAAGTGCATATAAGGGAAACCACACACATTCTTAGTACATACATACCTTAGTGAACATGGCTCTATTAAAAAACAATGTGCAACCACTGCATTTATAATAGCAAGAGAACACTCCAAATAGATTATATATATATATATATCATTTCTTTGTAAAAATCTCTCACGGTTACTATAGATAATAAAGTGTGAATCATAAACATACAATCATCTATATAAGTTACTTCCTGAGATCTGCTAGGGGCACAGTGCTGTGTGCAAAATATTTACAATATTATATATATATATATACACACACACAAACAGTATTTTATATACACAGATGGAACAGGCTTCATTGATGCATCTGGAGCATTCAGCGCAACAGCCTTTTTAATGCTAAAGAGGGTGTGGCTTTGGGTGCCAGGTGCTTAAATAAACCTGCTCCATCTGTATGTATTGGTATTTACATATACGCACGCACTTAACTTTACTGAAGCCACTGACGTAACACACCCTTAATTCACTGAAATAAATGCTGTTTCCATACCCTCCAACTTTCTCCTTTTTTAGTAGGCCAAACACACTTGAAACAGAAGGAGCCTACACAATATGGGTGGGGAAAAGGAACAGATTGGGCATATGCCCAAAAGGCTTTTAAAATTTGGGAATGTTTCGGGCCGTATGTATTTCTGTGTGTGGTGTTTTACACAAACATATTATATATCATATACAGGTATTGGATCCTTTATCTGGAAACCAGCTATCCAGAGAGCTCTGAATTACAGAAAGGCCATCTTCTATAGGCTCAATTTAAATCAAATAATTAATTTTTTTTCCTGTAATATAATACAGTACCTTGTACTTGATCCCAACCAGGCCAGGATTGGCAATCTGGCCAATGCCAGGGGCTACTGTAAGACAGTAACTATTTATTGGGCTGGTGGGGGGGCTGTTTGGGCCCCCACTATCCCCCTTGTACTTGAATGCTAGGGCGTGTTTTGAATTGCAGTCCAGGCCTGATCCCAACTAAGATATAACTGATCCTTCTTGGAGGCAAAACAATCTTATTAAATCTATTTAGTAGACTTAAAGTATGGAAATCCAAATTATGGAAAGATGCCTTATCTGGAGACCCCAGGTCCTGAGCATTCTGGATAACAGGTCTCATACCTGAATATATAATCTTAGGAGATCAGCAAACTCCGCAAGTGATTCAGTGTATCAAGGCACTGCAGCGTCACATATAGGTCCAATGAACCTTTAAAATAGGGGTTGACACTTGGGGCAGATTTAGCAAAATTAATTTGAAAATGAATGGCTTTTTAATATTCAAGTTTTCGATTTTCCCGAGGTTTCTTAAATAAGCGTACATAAGAGATTTTCTAATTTTGGGCTTTTTTTTTTTAATTAAAAAAAAAATGCCTGTTGATAAATCTGCCCTTTAGAATGCCTTAATTAACCCATTAACCCCATACAGTAGAGTGCCTTAAATGAAATAAAAGCTAGTGTGAAACAGCTACAGAATTATCCATCTACTCAACATGTGGCTTTTTATTATTTCCACCAATAGTGGCAATATATTGCAGAACACATTTTGGAATGTTACAGGAGAAGTTGGTGCTTCCCAGAGCCGTGGCATGGGATCACACATCAAAGCTAATGAACCTGTAGGCCACTCAGTGACTGATTGTGATTCACACGCAGGATCAACACTCCGGATTTAATTTGAAGCCCAAAGCAGAAGTTCTGTTTCCAATGGTCACATTCCCTTCATAGTCTGCCAAGCAAATTGCTTCATCTCATGCCTAGGAGTCCATAGCCATCAGAGGGAAGGGTCAATCTGTTTTATGACAATAGAGATCTTTGAGGGCCTTGAGTTCCTCGATCAGAGTCTTGTTTTGGTTTTCCAGTACGGCAACGCGGTTTTCAAGACATTTCACGTATTCCTTTTTCTTTTTCCGGCACTCCCGGGCAGCTTCCCTGGAAACAATGCAAAGCACTGTAAGTACAGAATTAGCCATAGAATAAGGACTAGAACACAAAAACATCCTTTTGCCACTATAATCTTGTAGATTGTAAGCTCTTTTGGGCAGGGCTCTTTTCACCTCTTGTATCAGTTATTGATTGCTTTATATGTTACTCTGTATGTCCAATGTATGTAACCCACTTATTGTACAGCGCTGCGGGATATGTTGGCTCTTTATAAATAAATATTAATAATATAAGCAGGGATTTTCTCATTGTCAGGCTCCTCTCGAGGAAAATTGATCAACATACAGGCTTCAACACTAGCAGCTGCTTCCTTGCTCTTGAGTGGGAAAAGTACTGCTCTATGGACACTGACATTCCTGTAATATTCCTGTAACAGGCAGCTGGGGCCAGATTAACAATAAAGGGAGACAAATCTTAACTTCCAATATTCTTCACCAAGACCCATCATGGAGATCTTAAAGGGGTAGTTCACCTTGAGGTTATTAGAATGGGCTTTTCTAAGCAAGTTTTTAATTGGTAGTCATTTTTTATGGTTTTTAAATGTTATTCCTCTTTCTTACTCTTTCCAACTCCCACTGTGAGGCTACAAAGTTATTGTTATTCTTACTTTTTATTACTTATCTTTATATTTATGCCCTCCTGGGGGAAAAATCCCGGTGGGCCCCGGCGGCCCAGACCCAACCCTTGCCGGCATTCCCCCTGCCCAACCACTTCTCCCCTGACACGTTAAATTTACGCATTAGGGGAGGACGTCGGGTGGGGGGCCCTGCGAGGGGGGGTAGGGGGGCCCTGCGGGGGGCGGGGGGGTTAGGGGACGCGGCCAGCGTAGGGCACCTGTGGGCCCTTCACCCCCCAGTCCAACCCTGGCCAGGGGCCCACCAGAAAAACTTAGCACATAGGCCTACTCCCCAAAATTATTTCTACTCCTCTCCCCATTCAACCTCTTTATTCCTCCAGTGTCTTTTTCTTATCACTCCATCTTTTTAGCCTTGTTATTTTAATACAGAAATAGGGAATGACCAGGGAATAGGCCAAGAGTTTAGGAGCAGGAGGGCCCACTGACACCTGGGCCCACCGGGAGTTTTCCTGGTATCCCTGTGGGTCAGTCCGACTTTGTCCCTGTCTCTCTTTTAAACCACTGGTTGCTAGGTTAAATTGCACCCTAGCAAACAGATACGGAAATTCCATACTAGAGAGCTGCTGAACAAAAAAGCTAAATAATTGCCTAATAATATCAAGATGTAATATGCTTCCCTGCAAATTCTCTGAATCGCTATCCCTGCAGTGCAGATTCCAGTATGTATTTTTTCTATACATGTTTCAATATATAACTATTATATACATAGTAACTGGTGTTGCTTTTATAACAGCAGACCAGAACCCATATAAAGAATCTTACATATTAACATTCATTGCCCTCCACTCAACTGACACACCCACGGTATCAGACATAGATGAACGTAGTAGTAAATTTGCTAGCCGTCAGTAGGTGCAAAGGTTTGACGTAAGAATCTCATAGCTTGGCAGACAAAGAAGCTGCCCCTCCCTTTACGTTTGCAGGGTGAGTGTGCTAATTGTCAGAATGACAGCAATTCAAAGGGAAGTAAATGTGAGAAATGAAACGGAGGGAAAGGTTCACAACAAAACCTAAAATAGCTCAGTTATTACTGTGCTTTATTTATATAGCACTGACATAATCCGCAGTATTTTATAGTGGAAAGGAGCTGGAAAAAGCACTATTAAAGGACATGTCAACCCCAAAAATAAGTTTTTGCCTAATAAAACATAATTCTGAGCAACTTTCCAATATGAATTTATTAAAAATTTTCAGTGCTGTAAAGGTTATCAGTAAATGTAACTGCTATTGAAAGTAGTATTTGCTGAACTCCTGGTTGTTACTTTTTAAACAATGTTGCAAATGTCAGTCTCCTCCAGCGAGTCAGGTCAGTCAGGTCAGTCTGCTGCCTTGTGTTAAGGTCCCCATACACGGGCCAATAGTAGCTGCCGATATCAATCCCTTGGACCAATTCAGCAGCTAATCGGCCTGTGTATGGGCACTTCCGATAGGCCTGCCCGACCGATATCTGGCCTGAAATCAGCCAGATCTCGATCGGGCAGGTTAGAAAATCTAGTCGGATCGGGGACCGCATCGGCTCGTCGATGCGGTCCCCGGACCGATTTTGCCTATGCCCATCATTATAATTCGATCGTTCGGCCCCAGGGCCAAACGATCAAATTACCCTATATTCTCCCAGAGAATAGAAAAGGACAGGCAAACACTACTTCTAATAGCAATTACCCGTATATACTCGAGTAAGCCGATCCCAATAAAAAGCCGAGGTAACTTATTTTACCTAAGAAAACTGGAAAAACTTATTGACTTGAGTATAAGCCTAGGGTGGGAAATGCAGCACCTACTGCTAAGTTTCAATAATCAAAATATAAATACCAATTAAATTACATTAATTGAGGCATCAGTGGGGTATAAGTTTTTAAATATTTATTTCAAAGAAAAACTATCTATGTAAGTGGAGAAGAGGGTCAACAAAAACAATATGGTATCAACAATAAGACACCGTAAGAGTACTATCCCCTTAGCTCAATCAGAAACCCAGCTAAAACACAAAGAATATAGAATATAAAGTGCAGTGTCTAGTGCAGAATGGGAAATGTGAGGATGGTAGATGAAGATGAATTTTCATCTGGAGGGACCGATGGCACCCGACTCAACTATAAGCCGAGGGTGACTTTTTCAGCACATTTTTGGCGCTGAAAAACTAGGCTTATACTCGAGTTTATACAGTATATACACAAATACGTCATAAACCATTGCAAATTTGTAATGTACATTGTAAAGTTGCTTAGAAATTTTGTTTTAATTTATTAGGCAAAAACTTAAATTCTGGTAATGACACACAAGGTGATCACCCCTGATAAATCTTTGCTTTCCCGTTCACAATAATTTAAATCACTGGTGGGAAAGTATGTGCGTCACTTAGTTTTTCCAAATTCACCCCAAGGTTTTCTGGTGGGAAAGCATTTTGGGGAAATTAAGTCTCCCATGCAGCGCTGGATTTGTGTTCCGGGCCCAGAGGCCACCCCTGTTAGTCACCCCCCCTCCCGGCAGTGAGCACACATGCGCAGGCATTTAAACTCCCATACGGAGCAGTGGGAAGAGGTCTATTTTGTTGCGGCGGCATGCCGTCCCTACATTTCTGCCGCCCTAGGCCCGGGCCTGCTCCCACGGTAGTGAAGACTTTTTGCGGGCAACTAATCTCCTCATATGCCAGTACCCTAATAAGCAGTGGAGCGGAAAGGGAGCTTGACTTGCAATATAAACCACATGATCATTTACACAATGGGGTATAAGTATATAGTATACTACCTGCCTCAGAGTTCACCCAATTTCTAAAAGGATGACAATATGTAAAAATAATTAAAAACACACAGTAGTGACCTTAAACTGTTAGATCCACTGGGACATGGACTGAGGTGAATTATATATAATCTCTGTACAGCACTGCAGAATGTGGGCACTATATAAAAAATATTATTATTATATACTGCATTATCCCCCCTCATTAAAAAAAAACAATACTAAGGCAAATCATGAGAGAAACCCAACTACCATTGGCAGGATTAATCTTTAAGGAAAACTATACCCCCCAACAATGCATAAACAGCTCAACCCTGCTTCATATAAATAAACCATTATCATAAATATATACTATTTAGTCAGGTATGGGACCCGTTATCCAGAATGCTCGGAACCTGGGGTTTTTCGGATAAGGGGTCTTTCCATAATTTGGTTCTGCATACCTTAAGTCTGCTAAATAAATTATTTAAACAGTAATTAAACACAATAAGATTATTTTGGCTCCACTAAGGATTAATTATATTAATTATATTTTAGTTGGGAGTACAAGGTACTGTTTAATTATTGGAGAAAAAAAGGAAATCATTTTAAAAAAATGTGAATTATTTGATTAAAATGGAGTCTATGGGAGATGACCCTTACGTAATTTGGAACTTTCTGGATAATAGGTTTCCAGCTAAGGGGTCCAATACCTGTAGTATGTACTGTTGAGCAATCAAAAATACCAAATTTACATTTTAACAAATTAGGTTTGTGGGATCATAGGATTCACAGTGCACACAAACCAAGGGCACACATATATGTTAGGTCACATAGTTATAGTTAGAGCAGCATTATTTCTAGTAAAATGATCTCTGATGTATTCATTTTGGGGTATACTTTTCCTTTAATTAGAGATTGCAGATATAGCAGCAGGTTGTACAGTCACACAGAACTGTTTGTACAGTCCCCATGGGACACAATGCCCTAAATGCAAGCCAAAACAAATACCTGGCTCTGCTTAAAGGTAATGGCACACAGGGCATTTATTACTCATGTGAACAGATAAAACACTTATTTCTTTTTTTAATACATTTCTGCTTTTAAAAATCAAAAATATTTCAAGTACATTCATCAGCAAAGTGATTGGTTCATTTAGGGTGAAATTCTGCTGGAAATGCCAAGAAGAGTTAGTTCTTTGTTCAGTGATAAACACGCTGGTGTAAATACCCCCCCCCCCCACACACACACACATACATATTAAACTTACCGGTTTTTCAGTAGCCGTAACTCCCTTTTTCGGGTAACTTCTTCAGCCATGATCTGAGGGTTATGCAGGTTGTTTGTACTTGGAGACACAACAACTCCTTGGGGCAAAGAAGAAGCCGGGGTGCGGATCTGATACACAGGCATGTCTCCCGTGGCTGCTGAAATAATGATTGCCATTATCAACCAGTATGTTCTGGTATAATTATTATCCTTACTTATACCCCTGTAGCCTTACTAATATACCTGTGGCCTCTAGCAGTTGTAGTCTGAAGTTTATTCATTTCAGAATAGCAAACAGCAATTTGATTTGAACTGTCACATACAAGTTAGAAAAACAAAAGCAAATATCTGATTGGTTGCTATGGGCAATATCACTGGTGATGTCGGCTTACACACTATAATAAATATGCCCCTTAGTGTTCAGCAGACAGGCATTACTGGGGGCTTAAAACATCACTGGCCATAGGTCTAAAAATCTGCTCCACTATTATAAATCAAAAGGATTATAAATGATTTGATAGAGAGAAAGAAAGCTGATGTATATATTCACTAAAGCCACTAGCCAATAAGGAATTCAAAAGGTTTTAGATGGGCCAATCAAAAAACAGAGGTGTAATATCCAACCGGAATGATTGGAAGCTGGAATGCCATATTCTAGAGATTTCTGGATAACTGGGTTCCAGGTCCAATAATGTTCTATGGTTTCATTAACCAGGTGGTTTGAAAGGAGTAAGCATTTTTTCTCTATAACAACTTTGGTCTATTTTAATGTTATTGAATAACTGCCTTGTTCTTCAATAATAACACTGTTATCTGGTTAGGGGTCAAGCTGTGACAATGACATCACCAATATGACATCAGCTTGATACAGGATCAGACAGCTTTGTAAGGGAACTATGGGATCAGCACAATGACATCAGAAATGACAAGAGCAATGACATCAGCTCTATATATAAACACAAAGCAAGACCTGTGTAATTACTGCACAATCCCAATTACAAGGTCACTAGAGGTTGAAATCTTGTACAGCCCTGCACTTCATAAACTATCCAACAGTGCAAAGTACCCTGGGTTAGTACTTGTTCTAGGAAACATCATGTACAAGAGACAAAGAGACTCTGCTTTGGAAGAAACTACATTTTTTGCCAAGCAGCACTGTCCAGCACATTGTGATCTATAAGGCCTATGGCACACAAGGTAGTTGAACTCCCTGTTTATAATAACTTCCAATTCAACTAAAAGGCTTGGTCTGGGGTAGCCACTGGTTATGGCTGGCTTACTTGCTTCAGAGGCTATTACAAACACCTTCTGCACCCACAATCCTTTCTTAGAGGCTACTATCCCACTTCTACTATAGGCTCTATCTCTTCCTACTATACCTGCTATCCCACAGCCCCAGTCCCTTCCCAGAGGCTATTATCCCCCCACTGCTACTATAGGCACCATCTCTCCCTACTATACCTGCTATCCCACAGCCCCAGTCCCTTCCCAGAGGCTATTATCCCCCCACTGCTACTATAGGCACCATCTCTCCCTACTATACCTGCTATCCCACAGCCCCAGTCCCTTCCCAGAGGCTATTATCCCCCCCCACTGCTACTATAGGCACCATCTCTCCCTACTATACCTGCTATCCCACAGCCCCAGTCCCTTCCCAGAGGCTATTATCCCCCCCCACTGCTACTATAGGCACCATCTCTCCCTACTATACCTGCTATCCCACAGCCACAGTCCCTTCCCAGAGGCTATTATCCCCCCACTGCTACTATAGGCACCATCTCTCCCTACTATACCTGCTATCCCACAGCCCCAGTCCCTTCCCAGAGGCTATTATCCCCCCACTGTCTGCTACTATAGGCACCATCTCTCCCTACTATACCTGCTATCCCACAGCCCCAGTCCCTTCCCAGAGGCTATTATCCCCCCACTGTCTGCTACTATAGGCACCATCTCTCCCTACTATACCTGCTATCCCACAGCCACAGTCCCTTCCCAGAGGCTATTATCCCCCACTGCTACTATAGGCACCATCTCTCCCTACTATACCTGCTATCCCACAACCCCAGTCCCTTCCCAGAGGCTATTATCCCCCCACTGCTACTATAGGCACCATCTCTCCCTACTAAACCTTCTATCCCACAACCACAGTCCCTTCCCCACTATAGCAGGGGTCCCCAACCTTTTAAAACCGCAAGCCACATTTAAATAGAAAAAGTGTTGGGGAGCAACACAAGCATAAATAAGGTTCCTGGGGGTAGCAAAAAGAGCTAAAATGAATAGCCCCTATGGGGGCTGGCAGCCTACAGAAGGCTCTGTTTGGCATTATACTTGTTTTTTATTAAAACAAAACTCCTTGCCAGAAATTCAAAAATGTGCACCTGCTTTGAGGCCCCTGGGAGCAACATCCAAGGGTTGGTGGGCAACGTGTTGCTCATTAGTCACTGGTTGGGGATCACTGCACTATAGTTTTTAACCTGTCAGTATAAGGCACAGAAGGTAATTTTAAGCGATTTTCAGCCATCTGAAAATTGCCTTGAGTGCCATTATACTGAGATTGGAAGAGATAAGGAAGCAAACAGATGTACTAAACCACTAAATAAACTGCATGTATGAAATGTGACAGAAAATATAAAGAACACGTGAGGCTTGTGTAAACAATGATGGCATTATAATAAATGGGAACAGTGTCTCTTTCATCCGGCTTCACTTGTCAGCAAGATTGGCTCGATAGAGAACCTATATTTTGGGTTTCACTTTTTCACTGACCTGATAGTTACTTTAACTGCAGTAAACTATTTTAGGCATGTTTATGACAGTGCACACGTCAGCGTGACATATAAAGGTGGCCTTTGACAAACATGAATAAACTGGATTAACAGCCCTGCTCGTGTTAAAGAAGAATTCAGTTTTTTCACACTTTCAAGGAATTTTGAAACCACAATATAATACAAGATGTGCAATAACTGGAGCTTGCCCCCAGAAATGTTATTTTAAAAACAAGAGAAGGGGAGGTAATGCCAAAAATAAAATGTTCTATTTCACTGATTTCAATTATGTCATTTTAATTAATATTGTAAACAGTGTTTATAGGTCACGTTCTACGCTATGCACTGCCGGCTCTGACACACTGACAAACGGGCCTATGAAGAAGCATGCATGGCACTGTTTGAACAAGATTCTTAACAGAAGGAGAGCTGGCTTCTGCTATTTTATTTCAGTAATCTCAACCAGCAGCAAGTACAGAGAATCACAGGGGACTAACAACGCTTTCAGTAACAATTTTACAGGGGGCATTTGGCACAATTACATATACATGTCTGGGCTTAAGCAACAATTCTGGGAGGCCCTGCAGATCAGCTATTGTAAATAGGAAGAATGAGAGAAAGTTCAGAAACTCAGAGGTTCAGTAACTAAGCACAGCAGTTTCTATAGCAGATGTGGTAATAATAGCCTCTGGGAAGTGACTGTGGGATAGCAGGTATAGTAGGGAGAGATGGTGCCTATAGTAGCAGTGGGATAATAGCCTCTGGGAAGGGACTGGGGCTGTGGGATAGCAGGTATAGTAGGGAGAGGTGGTGCCTATAGTAGCAGTGGGATAATAGCCTCTGGGAAGGGACTGTGGCTGTGGGATAGCAGGTATAGTAGGGAGAGATGGTGCCTATAGTAGCAGTGGGGGGATAATAGCCTCTGGGAAGGGACTGTGGCTGTGGGATAGCAGGTATAGTAGGGAGAGATGGTGCCTATAGTAGCAGTGGGATAATAGCCTCTGGGAAGGGACTGGGGCTGTGGGATAGCAGGTATAGTAGGGAGAGATGGTGCCTATAGTAGCAGTGGGGGATAATAGCCTCTGGGAAGTGACTGTGGCATAGCAGGTATAGTAGGATGAGATGGTGCCTATAGTAGCAGTGGGGGGATAATAGCCTCTGGGAAGGGACTGGGGCTGTGGGATAGCAGGTATAGTAGGGAGAGATGGTGCCTATAGTAGCAGTGGCAGGATAATAGCCTCTGGGAAGGGACTGTGGTTGTGGGATAGCAGGTATAGTAGGAAGAGATGGTGCCTATAGTAGAAGTGGCGGGATAATAGCCTCTGGGAAGGGACTGGGGCTGTGGGATAGCAGGTATAGTAGGGAGAGATGGTGCCTATAGTAGCAGTGGGGGGATAATAGCCTCTGGGAAGGGACTGGGGCTGTGGGATAGCAGGTATAGTAGGGAGAGATGGTGTCTATAGTAGCAGTGGGGATAATAGCCTCTGGGAAGGGACTGGGGCTGTGGGATAGCAGGTATAGTAGGGAGAGATGGTGCCTATAGTAGCAGTGGGGGGGATAATAGCCTCTGGGAAGGGACTGGGGCTGAGGGATAGTAGGGAGAGATGGTGCCTATAGTAGCAGTGGGGGGATAATAGCCTCTGGGAAGGGACTGTGGCTGTGGGATTGCAGGTATAGTAGGGAGAGATGGTGCCTATAGTAGCAGTGGGGGGATAATAGCCTCTGGGAAGGGACTGTGGCTGTGGGATTGCAGGTATAGTAGGGAGAGATGGTGCCTATAGTAGCAGTGGGATAATAGCCTCTGGGAAGGGACTGGGGCTGAGGGATAGCAGGTATAGTAGGGAGAGATGGTGCCTATAGTAGCAGTGGGATAATAGCCTCTGGGAAGGGACTGGGGCTGTGGGATAGCAGGTATAGTAGGGAGAGATGGTGCCTATAGTAGCAGTGGGGGGATAATAGCCTCTGGGAAGGGACTGGGGCTGTGGGATAGCAGGTATAGTAGGGAGAGATGCAGCAGTACTTCAATTACTGTACTTCAGCTAGTAGCACTCAAGTTGTAGTTAAAGTATTATAGGTTGCACAGTAGTACTTTTATATGAAAGGCAAAGCCTAAAATACATCTGTAAGTTGGGGTTTACCTACAATTCCAACACCCAGACAGCAGAATGCTTCATATCTCCAGCTAGAACTATACAATTCACAGGACCCCTTAACATTAGCAACCTGCATCCTTCAAACTGTGGCTGTACTACATTGTGCAGCAAGCCAAGATCACAAACCTGCAGCTGAACAGCAACTGCCACCATCCCATCAGGCAGAACCCCAGCTGTGCTTACCTACTGCAGGGGGACTCTATACGCTGCACCCTTGCTGCCTTCCCAGTGCCCTATGAGCAGAGTTAAAAGGATCTGGATCTGTCAGTGAGAGTGGCAATAAACACCTCCCCCAGGCTCTGTCAGTGTCAGAGTAATGACCAAAATGTGACTCCTGCTGGCAGACAGCAAAGCAATGACGCTTTGTTGTGATTACATATTTCTGGCTGGCTGCCCTCCAACATTTTCTGTAGGGTGCTCATTATTTTTCAGAGGAGAAGGAAGCCTAGTTCAGGACCCCATTGGGTCAAACAGGTTGAGTTTGCCTAAAGCCCAGGCTGACAGTTGCTGAAAAAGAGATGGGAAGTTACAGAACAAACCCACCCTATAACTGCCATGATGCAACATTCTGACATCATAGCTGCACTATGGGGGGATCCAAGACACAGAAAAGAAACTCACACTTTACTCACCCCACATCTTCCCTAAGAAAGTAGCAGCACCTCAAGCAGCGCACATGGGAAGTGTCTCCGGCCAGAGAAACGCACAGACAAGTCGCTGCTGCTGCTGCTGTGTAGCCTGAGAGGGGAATGTGCAGCCCCGGAGCAGGACGATGAATCACACTGAGTCACACAGTCAGGCTGCGCTGACGTCAATGTGCATCTTGTTTGGAGTGTAACGTTTCCATTCCCCGCTGTAACCCGATTCCAGGAAATCACATGACGTCAGTCCCTTTAACTCAATTAGCGGCCAAAGAATGAACCATTTGAGGAGAGGGGAGGGGCGCTGAGCGGCACAGGCACTCCCTACACTCACATTAAAGGGAAGGCGTCATGCAAACTGCAAATAGCAGGAATGATGAGCTTAGTCCGACTATGCCAAGCAATAGTTTCACTGACAGACTACATCTCCCATGAGCCACCGCTGCTACAGAGTCTCACATTCACTGAGCTCCTAACTTTATCGACAAGAGCGCTGCTCCTAATCATTACTGGGTGTTTAGCTGCCTTGAAAGCGCTTACCATAGCCGCCTCCAGTAACTGCCATAGCACTTCAGGAGGGCTGTGACTCCCTATAGAGTGCTGACGTCATCGTGACGTCACCCTCCCTGCTTACTTGCTTACTAACAGGAACGCAGCGTCACACAGGCAGTGCTTCTAGTAACACCCATCAGAATACAGGCAGGGGGTTATGTCATTCTTTATAGGGGGATCGCTGAGCTCAGTCTCCTTTGGGACACAAGCTTGTAATTAAAATTTCACCCCGCAAACAATATATGGGGGGGGCAGAGCCTGTAGCCACTAATGGGCCCAGGGAAAGTCTACTTGATTAGTTTCAGAATATTTATAAAAATTGCATTATCCACAAAGCTAAAATGTTTTTGCTTTGGGGCCATTAACTTCTCTTTACACCACTGCATACTGTACATTTAACTGTTTGCAGTGTCGGACTGGGACCCCAGGGGCCCACCAGAAAACCTTACACCATGGGCCCAGTCTCCAAACTATTTTTCATCCACTTCTTACATAGTTTTCCTAGTTTTTTTTCATCTTTACATACTATAATCAATTCTTATACATATTTATTTACTTTATTCCCATAGAAAAACAATGTAATCACCATGAATTAAGCCAAAAGGCTAAAAGTAGGAGGGCCCACTGACACCTGGGCCCACCGGGAATTTTCCTGGTATCCCTGTGGGCCAGTCCGACACTGACTGTTTCAGTGCTGGCTCAGTTTTGGTATATCCATTTTTGATTTGGGAAGCAAGTTTCCAACCTTGGGGCATATTGATTAAATGATAAAAAGAGAGTTTGCACATGGTTCACAACACTGGCATTACTGGTAAGGGCCATTGCTCCCTCAAACACCATCTTTGGGGGGCCTGGCACACACACTTCTCTTGCAGCCAGGAGCAAAAGTTATATCATCAAAAGGGGCTGGGAAGAGAGGCAACCGTACAGCAAACCCCCACAGTCACAGTAACTGGAATGGCTCATTGGTGGGAAATGTAACAGCTCTCTAATTAATTCACTTGTATCAAATTTTAACCCTTTAAGTGTCAGCAGAATTTTCATTTCATTTGCACCAAGTGCCAGATGTTTTGGGGTTTTTATTTGCTCTCCTGGGGGAAACTTTAAATTTACCTAGGAAAATTATACATTGGTTTTTTTCAGAAGATCCTGAGCTTTCTAAATCTGCCTAACTAATTTACAAAATTCAACTCATTTGGAAAGCCTTGTGTCCCTCAAATGCACCAATACCAGATATGTATATTTTTAGGGAGATTTTAAAAATCAGTAGTTCCCAGCAGTACAAAATTCTCAAAGCACTACAGCAGAAAATGGCATACTTTAGATTCAAAAGCCAAAAAATCCTGGAACAGACTTACCCCAGGAAACCATATATTTTTAAAATGTACACATAATGCTGAATCCAAAATGGGTAACTATGTCTCTTTACTCCTTATTACTGAACACCAAAGCTTTTCTGAACTTAGTGATTTCTATAAAATAAATTTATTAAGATTCGGAAAAATCACCTCAAAACTTTCGCTTTGCAACTTTGTTTCTCCCATATATCAATGTGCATAGGATTACCAAAGTATCTGCCATGTAGAGACCCCAAAATGAAGTTAATGCATACAAATTGTCCTGGAGGTCACTTCAGCTGCTAAAAAATCAACACATTTATTGAATTTTATATGGGGTAAAACACAAAAAATACTGCAAGTTTAAACAATACAGATATATATTTTTGGCAAGTACACATTCAGGCAAATCCAAAATGCCTAACCATGTCTTTCTATTTCAAACTACTGAGTCGCAAGTTTTGACAAAGAACTTGAAAATCGTTTCAAAGCTTTCACTTTCCAGCATCTTATCTCCCACATATCATTAGGTACCAAGCAGAGGTGTAACTACAGAGGAAGCAGACCCTGCAGCTGCTGGGGGGCAGGAGTGTAGGGGGACCTATAAGGCCCTAATTATAGAGCAATTTCAATATATCTCAATTGAATAGGTCAGCATTAGGGGCCCCACATTGAATTTGCAGCGGGGCCCAGTAATAACTAGCTACGCCACTGGTACCAAGAAAGAACACCCTAAATATGAATGCCAGGGGTCCACAAACCAATTTGATGCTCATTATGTATAGAATTACATAATATCTGGCATGTAGAGACCCCAAAATATATACTGGGCATACATATTTTATGGCATTGTTTCTACTACTAAAAAATATATACTGCCTGATTTATGTGTGCTAAAAGCGCTTAATAAATAGTTTGGAAAGTACATACCAAACTGCAAAGCTATGCTAAATGTAGCGTTTTTAATAATATTTCTGAAAATCGTCTCAAAACCTGCATGTGGTGCCTTTATATGCCCCACATTTGTAAAGTACTAGCAAAAAAAACTGTGTTGTACAGAGCCAAATAAAAATAAGCATATGAATTTTCATGATTTTTTTGGACCATGGCCATTTTTTGCTACCACGCCCCCTAAATACCACTCCCATTTGACTAAATTTGGCAGGTTATTTAAAGTTTGAAAACATTATTTTTTTTATGTGTTATTAAAGTTTTGTTAAAAAAGCTAAAATTGCCCTTTAGGCTAATGCCACACGAGGCGTAGGGCGGATATTTTCGGCAAGCGTAAAAGCGCTTGCTGAAAATTCTGCCCTACGCCTCCTATATGTGCCTGCACCTGAATGAATGAGATACGCTCGGGTGCAGGCACATGTAGCCGATATAAGCATGAAATGCGAGATAATGCAAAGTCTCATGCGTTTTCATGCGTATATCGGCTACATGTGCCTGCACCCGAGCGTATCTTTAAGCAAGCGCTTTTCCGCTTGCAGAAAGTATCCGCCCTGCGCCTCGTCTGGCATCAGCCTTAAGCAGCAAGTCTCAGATCCCCCAAGAGACCTGTTTAGCTTATTAGTTACAATTGTATCTCAGTGCAGGTGTGGCTTTTTACCTTTCTGGGCTCTCTGCCAAAAGCCCACTTATTTAATTAAGTCTGAGAAACAATGTTTTTGAGTGCAGGTGAAGCTCGTTTAGATTTCTGAGCTCTCAGCCAAAAGCTACTTTTTAATTAAATGTGAGAAACAATGTATCTAAATGCAGGTGAAACTTGTTTAACTTTCTGGGCTCTCGGCCAAAAGCTACTTTTTAATTAAATTTGTATCTTTTTTTAGGGTTTAGTGCAGGAGATCAAAGGGGAATGAGGGACTTTTCAGTAAGAATCAGGGACTGCGGGCTGAGCTGTCAAAAGAGGGACTGTCCCGCAATAATCGGGACAGTTGGGAGCTATGGGTTAATGGGTAAATAGGTCATTGGAAAATCATCTCAATACTGAAAATCATCTCAATGCTTTAACTTTGCAGCATCTAATCTTCAATATATTATTAGGAACCAACATAAAACATGAATGCCAGGGGTCTTCTGAACAGTTTGATGCCCAATATTCATACATTTACCAAACTGTTGTGTGCAGAGGCACCAAAATAAAAACATGCCAATGAATTTGCTCAGCTGACTCTTTGCTACAATATACACATACAGAGAGACCCTACAAAACCATACTGTATATTTTTGAAAAGTACGCATCCTGTGGATTCTAGAATGGGTCATTATTTCTTTACACTACAAACTACCAAACAACAAAACTAAGCTAACCGTGGCAGTTTTTATGAAATGTCTGAAAACTGTCTCAGTGCTTAAATTTCGTAATGTAGCAGCATAAAACATCCTAAATATGAATGCCAGGGGACTACTGAATCACAGATTGAATAGTTTGCCTGGCCAAATAACATTTACGTGCTGCTTCTAATGCACAACTGAAAATGCAATAAAATCACTAGAAATGCAAAACAAAATCACCAAAAAACTGAATACAATCAGCAAAATAACATATTAAATATATTGCACAGTGCAAAATACAGCGCTGAGGACAACAGGAACTGCTGTACCAGGAGAAGAGGGCAAGCTGAAGTCCAATGCCCAGGGAAGCACCAGACCTAAATACAGTCCTGCATGGCAGGATAAACATAGTAGCAATTTCAAGTAAGATTCCACCCTCCTACCTTAAAGCCTTAATGTAGCGCCAAAGATAAATGTAGCGTCAAATTCATATATAATACCCCAGAGCACACAACAAAATAAACACAGTGTCAGTTTCATAAATCACACAACATGTAGCAGGATAATTACAGTGCCAATATCCAGGGTCGGACTGGGTCGCCGGGACACCGGGAAAAATCCCGGTGAGCCCCGGCTCTAGTGGGCCCCGGCGGCCCAGACCCGACCCTTGCAGCGCTCTCCCTCCCGACTACTCCTCCCCCGACGCATCAAATTTACGCGCTCGGAGGAGGAGGTCGGGAGGGGGGCCCTGCGAGGGGGGTTGGGGGCCCCCTGCGGGGGGGGTTAGGGGACGCGCCTGGCTGGGGGCACCTGCGGGGCCCCTGGGACAGTAGTCCCGGTGGGCCCTTCACCCCCCAGTCCAACTCTGCCAATATCTTATACAGTGTAATGCCCCCAGAACCCACAGTAACATAAATACCATGACAATATTTATACAGTATAATACCCCCAGAACCCACAGTAACAAATACCATCACAATATTTTATACAGTATAATGGCCACAGAAAAAATATAAATACAGGGCCAATATCTTATAGAGTATAATGCTCCCAGAACATACAGCAATATAAATACAGTGCCATGACAGGGCAGCTTATTCTCTCTTAAAAGTCTTAAAAACCACCCATCTATATATCCAAAGGTAAAAATATAGCAAACTCAATGTTCATCCTGTGATAAATATGCCCTTAAAAAAACACTATGCAACATCACATTTTATAAGTCTATTTCTCAGTTTTCAATTGTTTTTAACAAGATTTTGACATAAACATTAAGATACAAAGCTCAATACATACATACATACATACATATGTATGTTAATGAAGGTAACTAGAGAGAAATATTTCAACCAGAATAAATAGGGGGGGCTGTTTGGGCCTTTGTGTACTTAAAAAATGCCTTTTCTGAATCCCAGTCCAGACCTGCTGCCAGCCTGACAGCATTTTAAATTCTAGGCTGGTGAAAAGCGGAAAAGCAACACAGACCTCCATATGTAATAAACAGCACTATGCTACTACTACCCCAGGTGCACTACCCCACAGCAACCAATAAGATGTTTGCTTTTATACAAGTTGCCACTAAATTCTTCCTGCTAATTAGTTGGTACAGGTGATCAGACCAGTAGCAAACTTTGCACCTTTTATTACATTTGCCCAAACGTATTGGGCAAGAGACAAACATTTCCTAATGTTTTCTCTCACAGACAAAGTTTCTCCATGCTTCAAGGCTCAAATTCTCACTATCTTCGTAAGGCAGCATTTAGACTTCAATGAAACCCAGGGCTTAAGGGAGTAAAGAAAATGAATGGTGCGGAAAGTGGCACAAAAGGAACACTATATCTACAAAAGCTTCTCTTGAGTTTGGTTAACGCAACATTCTTCTCCTTTGAAGAGTAGCAATAAATGTTTTGGCTGAATAGTATTCGCTTGTTTAACACACATTTTTGTTTTCTACCTTTGCCATCTAGTGGTAGTTTTAGCATAATGCACTTCACTTATGTACATCGTTCAAAGCACATGTAGCTACTATTTAAATACCTGGCCCTTTAGGGTGAAGACACACAGAGCTACTAGTAGCAGCTACTTTTTCATGGCTACTAAACTCCAGAAAATACCCTGCCATAGACAATAATGAGAATTGCCTCTGCTAAAACACACGTAGAGACAATTATCAGTAAATGATCAGCATTGTCTATTTTAGTAGCCACAAGTAGCTGCTGCTAGTAGCTGTGTGTGTCTTCACCCTTAGACCTCAGAGCCCACTCTATAGGTGCAGCAGCAGCTTCCTAAGCAATCCAACCTCAGGTAATTCTGGAAGAAGTGTGCAGAGCTCCTGTTTGTTTATCTCTCAATACATTCATTAAGTTCTACAAACTAGATGTAGAATTTTACTATCCATTTTATACTCTCCGGTGGTTCCCAAGAAATAAATATCTTCAGTATCCCTGTTATCTATTTCTTACTGCTTTACAAGGTCCCATTAGTGCCCACTGCCACGTACAGAACAAGGAAATGAGAAAATCCTATCATATTTACCATGATTTTTTTTCCTGCCCTTGGGGGAGAGCTGAGACCCGTACAAAAAAAAAAAAGTAGACTGGTATGGGGCGGGGATTCTATTTTATGAGCTTGTTTGTCATTTCCTGTCCTTCACATGACAAGGGGGTTAACCCTTTAGTTCCCACTGCCATGTTTCAGTCCAGGAAAAAAAAATCACACTAGTATGATAGGATTTTCTAATTTCTTAGAATACACAAGTGCCTGTGTGTTACACAAGTACCTGTGTGTTACATTACACAAATGTCATCACTTTGAGCCTGCTGTAACTGATCACATGACCAAGGACTGTTTATAAAGATATATTTCACGGATTGCTCATGGCTGTTGTGTATTTCAAAATAACTTTTTTCTGCTACAGGTATGGGATCCCTTACCCGGAAACCCGTTATCCAGAAAGTTACGAATTATGGAAAGGCCATCTCCCATAGACTCCATTATAAGCAAATAATTTTAATTTTTAAAAATTATTTCCTTTTTCTCTGTAATTAGAAACCAGTACCTGTACTTGATTCCAAATAAGATATAATTACCCCTTATTGGGGGCAGAACAGTCCTATTGGGTTTATTTAATGGTTAAATGATTCTCTTTTCTCTCTAATAATAAAACAGTACCTGTACTTGATCCCAACTAAGATATAATTAACCCTTATTGGGGGCAGAACAGCCCTATTGGGTTTATTTAATGGTTAAATGATTCCCTTTTCTCTGTAATAATAAAACAGTACCTGTACTTGATTCCAAATAAGATATAATTACCCCTTATTGGGGGCAGAACAGTCCTATTGGGTTTATTCAATATTTAAATGATTTTTAGCAGACTTAAGTTATGGAGATCCAAATTACAGAAAGATCCCTTATCTGGAAAACCCCAGGTCCCAACCATTCTGGATAACAGGTCCCATACCTGTACAATTAATCTGTTTTGCTATCTCTAACTGTAAAATGAAGACTAATGGTATTTTATTAACCTATTTTAAGTAACTGCAGAGTGGGAGCAGATGGTGGGAACAAATGGAGCACACATGTACTCAAAGGGATGTTATGTGCCATGTTATTCTATACAAGTGTGCTTGGGTGTATTATAGTATGTCCAACCTGTTGCCTTTCAGCTGTTGCCCCACCACCAGATCTGTGGGAAAAAGGCAGGAAATCCCTGGTGTATCTCCAGAAAATGTTTACTTATCTTGTATAAAAATACAAAGAGGTATTTATAAACTATGTACAACAGAATATATTGGAAAGATTTCATTTTATGGTGCCATGCAATGGGGGTGCTGCTTGGTATATTGGTGATATTTAAAGTGTATAAGGGTAATTACTTATAGTCCCCAAAAACATGGCCCTAAATACCACCTTCACCTTATAATGTTCTACAGCAGTGGTTCTTAGCCTGTCTGTCTTGGACCCCTTGAGATTTGGGATGAACTCTTATTTGCTATTCTAAATATTCTTAGAAGCATGGCTGAATGTCTGATACAGCAGTGTTTTTGTATGTCTGTCACATCACTATTCTCCAAGTGAAGTCCTAACCGAGTACTGGACCAACAACCTCTGCTCTATGGAGTTTCATTTGTAATGAATGCTGCTGTATGTTGTGCATGTTGAAGTTTATCTAGGGTGAAGACACACAGAGCTACTAGTAGCAGCTACTTGTCGTGGCTACTAAAATAGACAATGCTGATCATTTACTGATAATTGTCTCTACTTGTGTTTTAGCAGAGGTAATTCTCAGTATTGTCTATGGCAGGGGAGTTTCTGAAGTTTAAATAGCCATAAAAAAGTAGCTGCTACTAGTAGCTCAGTGTGTCTTCACCCTTATAGATACTGTAAAATTGCACATGGAAAATCTTGATTTCCACATGATATGTCTCTTTTAACATGTCTGTATATTTTTGGAACATGGTAACAAATCCATAATACCTGAGAAATCTTCCAAACACTGGGAGAAACTCCCAGTGCATATAGTGATCTGGTTCTTTTGCCACAAGGCAGTAATAAGCATTATAATGGTTGTTCACCTTTGTCTTAACTTTTAGTATGATTTAGTAATTTAATTATTTCAATTTTTGTTCAGCAATTTCAGCAGCGTTCTGGTTGCTATGGCTCAAATTACCTTAGCAACAAAGAAGTGGTTTGAATGAGACTAGACGATGAGTAGGAGAGGACCTGAATAAAAAATAACTGATACAAAGTAATAATAACAATAAAATTGTCACCTCACAGAGCAATCATTTCTTGGCTACTGAGGGGGGCAGTGACCCCCATGTGAAAGTTGGAAAGACAGCAGCGAATAATTTAAAAACAAAAGTAAAGTTGATTATAATAAGTCATTGTGCAAGATTGTTACAAACATAAAGCTCAATAAACTTAAAATAAACAAACGGAAACTTTAACAAATTCGCAATGCCTTTTTGGTGAAATTGGGATAAGAATTGTTGAGCAGAACACAGAAATGATATTATATTGGGAGGCACGGCAGGGGGCAAACAACACAATATAGTCTTGTTGTTGTTATTAGAAGTAGAAGTAGGAGGTGCGATGACAGGAAAAGCAGATTGCGAGCTGACCTAACGCAACCTACCCGCAGCTTCACTCCCACAGGGCGGCTACGTGTGCGTCACTGCGTCACTGCGCGTACGTCTAGCCGTAATCTCGCGTGATGAGACTAGGCGTTGGGCTTGTGTGTAAGACAGGAGGCTGGGACCCTGCACTGGACAGCTTTGCGGGAGGTGTAAGTAGCGCTGTGGGACTGCGGACTGTGCTAGGGATAGCGGGACTGTGGGGCAGCAGCCACTGACTTACCGGCCCCCCTGCTGTCACTGACTGGGAGACTTGAGCAGAGAGGGCGGGAGGCTGAATGTTCCCTTCCCAGCTCTCTGTGCTGCTCGTTTTGTCACAGAAGTTTTCGGCAAGGTAGAGGTGTATAGGGATTGGGTAATATTGAGAATGAAGTTTGGACCCCCCCCAGCCTATGTAGTCCCCATAGATCTCTACATAAGTAAAACTGTGTAAAAGGCAGCAGTACAGCTGTGTAGGGGGAAGAACATGCACAGACACCTGAGCCCTGCCCTTCCTTGTGTCAGCAGCTGACTGTCAGCTGGGGGCCCAGTAAGCCAGGGAAGTGTAGCACAGCTGAACTGAGAGCCAAAACCCAGCAGGCCCTACACGACTGTGTCCTCTCTTCCCCCCAGTGGTTGCACTTTCTATAAACAGAAACCGAGAAACAGCTGATCCACCTTTCCACTTACTATTCTGACAGCACTGACAGGCATGGGGTTGGACTGCAGATTTCCACTCAAAAAATGCATCATTTCCTGTTTTTGCCCCAAATTGGCTCTGTGTCTGCTCTCAAACCATAGCATTGCCTGTCAGTGCAAAAAGAAGAGCAAGTGGAGGAGAATGGATTGGCTTACATGTATACACAGGCCCAGAAACAGCCACATCTGCTTGATCCTTAAGGGTGAAGACACACAGAGCTACTTAGTAGCAGCTACTTGTCAAGGCTACCAAACCCCAGAAAATACCCTGCCATAGACAATGCAGAGAATTGCCGCTGCTAAAACATACATAGAGACAATTATCAGTAAATGATCAGCATTGTCTGTTTTAGTAGCCATGACAAGGGTGAAGACACATGGAGCTACTAGTAGCAACTACTTGTCGTGGCTACTAAAATACAATGCTGATCATTTGCTGATAATTGTCTCTACGTGTGTTTTAGCAGAGGCAATTCTCAGTGTTGTCTATGGCAGGGGATTTTCTGGTGTTTAGTAGCTGTGAAAAAGTGGCTGCTACAAGTAGCTCTGTGTGTCTTTACCCTAAAGAGGCTATTCATGTCTGGTAAAATTCTGGTACTGTAAGGAAAAAATCATGTAGACAGGTATGTACATATAAGCAGCAAGACCCTGATTAGGTTCCACCTGAGGATGGATGTTGATTTGTGAGACTGCATTTGCCCATTAGCTGCCCTCCCCTCCCTCCCTGATTTTGGCAGTGTTATCAGAGCCCACACTGAAATAAGAAGGCAGCCATAATGTCTATGTTGCAGCTTATCAGTTCATCTGCCTGCCAAGTGATGGGAGAATAGTGATGACGTGTGTAGTGCAAAGATCAAATGTTCATGACTAGTGCAATCATTTGCATTGTTTGGGGTGCGCTTTACTTGGTTGGCAGCAAGATTTGTTTGGGTGGAGATCCAGGGGATGAAAAAGATGCCAGAGAGTAAACAGATTGAAAAATTGCTGCAGCGATTGTGAATTCATTTTTGTATTTACATGTATGATTATTTTGGCTGAAGGGCCCATAACCCTAATGTCTTGGCACTAGGCTGGTGCCAAAAAAGCTACTGTCATTCAGGGTCAGCCAAATTCCGTTTTGATATGTACATGAATATGCTAGCACACATCTTCCAACTGAGTCACACTCCGAATGCATAAAGCTTAGCTTATATTGAAGCATCTATAAAAACCATATATGCTAGCGCACATACGTGTATAAATATATTGATTGCCAGTTACTATGTAACATTCTGTTTAGTGCCTCGGTTTGTTCGATTTTGGAGCAGACTAATACTTTTTGGCAACATTTTTACTACCCTTTTATCAGCTAAAACAATTTGTACATTTTGTTGATAACATAGGTAGATATGGCAGGAACAGGAAATGCTAATTGATTAAGTAGTGCTCAGTTTGAGTCTAACTGCTTCGCTGTTATCTGCACTGTCAAGTCAGAGCGCCCTTTAAGACCAGAACATTTATATTTATAGTTAATCACCTGCTCGTATCTGTCAGTGGCTTGTTACTTGGTTTTTAACTTGTGAAATTACTTCTGCTCTTGCAGAAACTGAAACGTAACCTGTTGTGCATACACTTCCTGCCTTTGCCTGTCTGTAACCTCTTGAGCTAACACTTTAGAGTGTCGTTGGACTGGATTACATATGCCACTACTACATGAGATGTAAGGATATAATTAATTTATTTTTAGTCAAAGATAAACAAAGTCTAAGCAGAAAGCGCCTAAGAAATAAGTGAAAGATCCCATATCTTAAGATGTGCTTGAATTATGGAAAGCCCCACAAAATAAGTCTGAAGGTATGCAGTTCAGCAATACTGCAGTATTTCTTCCACCCAGTTGGGTGGTTACTTACAAAATCACAATCTGGTTATAACAATTCAAAATCTATCATAGAGGGAATCCTTACCTTTCCCAGCAGTGATGCAAATCTCACTCTCTCCAAATTTTTCTGCGCAAGATTTTTCACATACAGAATGTAAATATATACCGTAATACAATTTTTATTTCAGTAAAAACTTTCCATCTTAAAAAATGAGCACTCACAAATGCTGCATAGATTAATTGCATTCCATAATAGTTATAAGCCAAACTTCCATAAAATCCTGGATATAGGGTCTGTTAAAGTCCACATTTTCCAACCATTAAAGGAACAGTGTCAAAAACTGGGTAACCGCCTATATTAACCCTGAGTAATGTGGCTGTAATGTTTATAAGTGGTTTGCATATTTTTAAATCCCTAACACATTTGCACCTTTTAGTGAAGGGGGTCTCTCACTGATAAATACACCTTTATGACCACACAGGGTTCTTTCCAAACATGGATCTATTGTTTGTTATACGAGTGTGTTAACACTATATTGGACACTTTATTCACCTTATTCCTTTCATAAAGGTTCAAAGATATTTTACTATTGGTGTACACTCATTGATTATACTATTTTGTATGGTTGTATTTAGTTCCACCTAATTGGGACTGTAAGTGGGCCTACTCACAGTGCAAAATGTGCCACTATGTTTGGTTTATTTTATCCATATGTGATTTGATGGCTTGCTTTTTAGTCAGAAAAAAACTGATGATGTTATTGTGTTAGAGACAAGGCTTCCTTGCACCCACCAGCTCTGCTGGATTTTTAATCTTGTACATTGTGCAGCGGGCATAAAGAACCCAAGCGGTTTATTGTAAATGACCACTTTTGTATTTTGAACAGTTAAATCTAAATGTCTGATGTTTACAATGGTATTCTAAGACTAAGTGGAGTTTTTTTTTATTGGAAAATGTCCATATATGAGGTGCTAGAAGAAAGTCTATTTATGTGTGTAAATAATTTTTTTTTATTATTACACCATAACAGACTAAACAGATATGTTTTGAGTCTGGAATGGAGGGAAAGAGTGGGGATATGAGAAATTAAGAATATCTTCCAGATAAACAGGGTCTTTATTATTATGATATATAATAGCGAAAGGGGCAATTTTGAAGGGAATCCTCCATGTAATTGGAAACCAATGTAGGGTAATGTGGCATTGGCAGTGTCGATGAGTAGCCTGGCTGCTGTATTTTGTATCAGCTGTAATTGGTACAGTCCTTTTTCTGACAGACCATAATACAGGGGCATTGCAGTAATCCAGTCGTAAGGAAACAAAAACATTAAATTAATTTTGTCATTGGCAACCTTGCCAAATGAGCGGATCTTACCGTGTATGGCCAGCTTTACATGGTTGATTTCATTTGCTGATGGCAAACCGCTATTAATTCCTACATCCTGGAAATGTACTGGTTCTTCCAGTTGTTAGGAAGGTAATTATACATAACATTCATAAAATAAATTCACATAGATGCTAAACGAAAAGAAAAATCTTATCCATCTAGATACTAAACATAACACATGTGATTATGAGGTGACTAGCTGGCCTCTTGGTAGTCCCTTATGGATCGCATTGTTCATTTGAAATTCCTGGACTGTAATAATCCATAATGAGCAGTACTGGGCAACAATAGGGGCATTTTTGTTTGTAACCCCATTCTTATGGGGCAAAACTACCTAGAATCATCCTTCTGTGCCATAGACCTTGTGCTACAATGCCACTGGTATAATTGGGTTTTTATTGATTATACATCACTTGGATAGAACAAATATGTCAAAACCATTATAGGTGTATAGTTAAATTGATGGGTGTGGCATGGGTGTTTCGATATTGGATGGAAGCCCAGATAAGTGACACAGCTCTGCTAAAGAACATGTTTATATGTTTTGTGGTATGGAATCTGGCCATTTTTTGCATTTCCTTAGGCATGCTTGCAGGAGCAGTGTGCACCATTAATTCACTCAGGGTTGGATATTAAACCAAAGATGATTTTAAGGGACACACTCATGCCCTTGTGGTTGCCACAGGGTGACTACTCAAGGATTTTGGCTTGTTATAGTGACCTATTTTTATTACAGAACAGGAAGCTGGGGAAACAGCCTCACCTAATCAAGGGCAAGGTATGGACTATTTGCTGCAGGAAACTGATGCCCAGGCAGCCATCAGGCATTAGATAGAGCAGTGCTGTCCAACTTCTGTTGTACCAAGGGCCGGAAATTTTCCAACCTACGTGGTGGAGGGCCGATAATGGAAGCCAGTTTTGACCACTCCCCTTTTTGAAACCGCACCCACTTGAAACCACACCCATGTTATCACATGACCATACCCATATTAATGGTTGTAGTACAGCAAAAACCTGCCATACTCTGCCTGCCCTACCCTGCCTGTGTGTGCCATACTCTGCCTGCCCTACCCTGCCTGTATGTGCCATACTCTGCCTGCCCTACCCTGCCTGTGTGCCATACTTTCACTGTGTGTGCCATTCTTGGCTGGTTTGTGCCATACTTGGCCTGCGTGTGCCATACTCTGCCTGCCCTACCCTGCCTGTGTGTGCCATACTCTGTCTTCCCTACCCTGCCTGTGTGTGCCATACTCTGCCTTCCCTACCCTGCCTGCGTGTGCCATACTCTGCCTTCCCTACCCTGCCTATGTGTGCCATACTCTGCCTGCCCTACCCTGCCTGCGTGCCATACTTTCACTGTGTGTGCCATTCTTGGCTGGTTTGTGCCAAACTTGGCCTGTTTGTGCCATACTTGGCCTGTGTGTGCCATACTCTGCCTGCCCTACCCTGCCTGTGTGTGCCATACTCTGCCTTCCCTACCCTGCCTGTGTGTGCCATACTCTGCCTTCCCTACCTTGCCTGCGTGTGCCATACTTTCACTGTGTGTGCCATTCTTGGCTGGTTTGTGCCAAACTTGGCCTGTGTGTGCCATACTCTGCCTGCCCTACTCTGCCTGTGTGTGCCATACTCTGCCTTCCCTACCCTGCCTGTGTGTGCCATACTCTGCTTGCCCTATGCTGCCTGTGTGTATGGCACACACAGGCAGCCTACAGTGACACAATGCTGGCACTGCTCCTACAGTCTGCACAATAACTATATATTAAAAAACCTTTTAATTGCAGTACCACCTCAGTATATGTTCTTTTTGTAGTATGCTCTGCTCCTGAGGTGTGAACAGGGGAACAATGGGGGTGATTACAGCCTGAGCCTGAGGTGTGAACACTGCAGGGGGTGAACAATGCAGAGATTAAAAGGTGTGAACAACACAGGGGATTACATATTTTAACAATACAGCCTGATTACAGCCTGAATCTGAGGTGAGAACCATGCAGGGGGGGCAGTTAATCACAGTACTGATACCATTTAAAGCTTACACAAGAGTAAGCCATCAAAGCAGCCAGACAGGTGGGGGGCCACACAGAGGGGGGTCGCGGGCCGCCAGTTGGACAGCACTGAGATAGAGGATAATTATTCATCTCCTCGTCTAACTGTAGCTTTATGAGCCAACAACCCTCTTCTATTTATTATTAGTTTTAAATTTAAATCTTGCAGGGAATTAAACTGAACAGTATGTACTAATTTCAGCCATAGCTGTCTGTATAATAAATTGCCCCATAGAATTTACTAGGGGCAACTCTAGGTGCTCTTTCTTACAAACAAATGTTGCAGGTAAATTATCTTATGTAATTTAAACCAAGAAAACCAGTACCCATTTAGTCAACATAGCACAAGATCTGTGTTATTAACAAGACAATATGCAGTCCTGTGTGAGGTGCCAGAATTCTAAAAGGGTTAGAAAAGAATATAGCAATTACCTTTTGCCTCACACACTGATAGACTAATATGAAAGCAGACTCCGAGAGTTAAAGGCACTGTCCTTTGGAGGGGAAAAGTTGACAAATGTTTCTTGAGAGCACCCATATGTCAAACACATAAGATTAAATAAGTACATGCCTAAAAAACAAAGCTGGATGTTTTTGAATTGACACATGCTTGCCTTTCTTGGATCTCTATCCTTTTCCTTCCTCTCATTTAAAGGGGTTGTTCACCTTTAAATTAACTTTTAGTGTGATGTAGAGGGCGCTATTCTGAGACAATTGGAAATTGGCTTTCAATTTTTTTTTATTTCTGGTTTTGAGTTATTTAGCAGCTTTCCAGTTTGCAATTTCAGAAATCTGGTTGCCAGGGCCCAAATTACCCTAGCAACCATGCACTGATTTGAATGAAAGACTGGAATACAAATAGGCGAGGGCCTGAATAGAAAGATGAGTAATAAAAAGTAGCAATAACAATACATTTGGAGCCGTACAGAGCATTTGTTTTTTAGATGGGGTTAGTGACCCATATTTGAAAGCTGGAATTATTCAGAAGAAGATAACTAATTCAAAAACTATATATAAAAAAAAGAGAGAAAATAAAGACCAGTTGAAAAGTTGCTTAGAATTAGCCATTCTGTGACATACTAAAACTTAACTTAAAGGTGAACCACCTTTAAAGAACGGTCCAGAGGTAGAGGGCATTCAGTTATGTTCTGTAGCAGATGGCCTTTGTTTTGCAGCCTGCTTTGAATGGTAAATGGGGCTAAACCATGTGGAGTTTAGTGATTGAATTCCCAGTCCTGAAACACCAACAATATTTAGCTGCAGGCTTAAAGCATTCTCTAATTCACTTTTTTTTTTTTTTTAAATTATAAAAATTATATTGCATGTTCAGGTTCATGTTGTAGGCCTTATTATGTTTGGCTTGGCAACCGTATCCCAGCACTACGTATACTTACATGTGCCTTTGTATTTGTCTTGTGTAACTGCTCCAAGCATGGATCATTACAGATTCAAATGCTGCAGGTGGTATAATACCTTCCTGTTGTACTAGTATCTGATTCAGTTATAGGATACCAGGTGTAGGTAGGTAAACTCATTGTAGGTGGGCATACTTTCCCAGTAATATTGCCAAGCATCCTTAGGACAAAGACATAAAGGGAAACTAAACAACTCAGTAAGTCTCTGTTTCTGCCCAGTTATTAAATAAAAATGCTTCCTTGCATTTAAAAAAAAGTTTTGTGGGGGTATTGTATTATTTTCTAACAGTTTATTATCTTTGTTACAGGTTCTGATATTGATGCCCCACCATGTCATTGAAGCCACGGGTAGTGGATTTTGATGAAACATGGAACAAACTTTTAACTACAATCAAAGCTGTTGTCATGCTGGATTATGTTGAAAGAGCAACGTGGAACGACCGATTCTCGTATCCTCTTTAAGCAAGCAAATAAATATAATGATCCTATTGAGCTTGATTCACTGAAGGTCAAACCATCATTTCTAAATTGTGCTACAGATGAAACACTGATTTAATGTTCACCTTTCAAACACCTACAGGTGTTCTCAGTTCCCCCAAAATAAAGACTTTTTCGGTTGCTCTTTTTTTAATTTTATTATTGACCATTTTTCTAAAATTAATGTTTGGGGTTTAATGTTCCCCTGTCTGGCATTTCAGTCTAGCAGCTAGGGCATTTCAGTCTAGCAGCTAGGGTAGTGCATAGGTCAGGGAGACCTGTGCCCAACCCGGACCCAATCACCCACAACCCAACTCATACCCGCAGTGGGTTTACTTACTACCCACCTTGGGGACCCGCAAGACCGAAAGTGACATCACCATGGACCTGAAGTGATGTCACTGCGGAGGCGAATCAACAAAAGAGAAAAATGCTTGAACATCAGGGATGGGAGAGCTGATACCTACAGCTTAACCACATACCTAGGTAGAGTACCCACGGGCCACCCACCTGGTTAGTGAATCGGGAACTTACAAAACCAGACCGATTTGAGGGTATTACAAGGGATAGTGACCCGCTGCAGGTCTCTTCTAACAGCTCAGGATTCCAGTTGCAGATTCTGAATTGCAACAATTTATAAACTCTGGCAGTGTATCAATTTATGTTTCAAATTCAGCGTCTAAAGTTATTGAGACCCCCCAGCTGCTTCAAGGAAACACAAGAAGATAAAAAATATGACTCTAAAGTGAAAATCGGTCAAGAATAAAAAAAAAAAAAAAGAAAGCAATTGAAAAAAGTATTTCTGGTGAATGATCTGAACAAAACATAATTAAAATAACTGAAGTGTTTAGAATGTAACCAACCCCTTTAATGGGACAGTATACCCCCTTTTTCAACATTGATTCACTGAATATGGCTTGTAGTGAACATACGTTTTGCCTATTACAGGTATAGGACCCATTATCCAGAATGCTCGGGACCAAGGGTATTCCAGATAAGGGATCTTTCCGTAATTTGGATATTCATACCTCAAGTCTACTAAAAATCAATAAAACATTAATTAAACCCAATAGGATTATTTTGCATCCAGTAAGGATTCATTATATCTTAGTTGGGATCAAATGCAAAGCACTGTTTTATACAAAAAGTATGTCCGCTCAAGCCCTATTCTTTGCACCAATATTGATATATTCATCTTATGGGGAAACTATGAAATAAAGCTTTGTCTTTGTGTTTTTGTTAAGGCTATAGGAAATGTATTTTTTGTTTGTAATGTGACTCCTGGTTCAGTAGTGCTATGTACATTTGCTTCACTGCATTACCCTTAACTGAAGCACAGAGATATTTACGCACTGTGTGTTGCCTATCCAGAGCCTCTTGGAGAAAGATTGTATACAGAAACAAAGATATTTCTGGAAAACCATGTACAGCAATTGCACACGGTAAGGCTTTGTTTCTGACAATAGTATTTTTAGGCCTGCTCTTACAAGAAAATAATCATTACATTTTTGCTCTCTTTGTGTTCATAATGTACCGGGCCAGATCTCTCATTCCCTCTGTTGTCAGTGTATGATATTAATGAAACGGTTAAAGTGACCCTGACACCAGACAGGAAGAATTATTCTAGGTGGTGCTGCAGTGTAATCCCCAGAACCTGATGTCCTTTGGATGGAGCAACCTGATTTCTACTGCTGCATGAAGTGTCAGGGCTGTATTTTTGGTCTGCGCAGCTCCATAAATACAGCTCATTCACCAAAACAAATGCCGTTCCCTGGGATGGCAATTTTTTGACACTGGCAACTAGCCAAAATGATAACCTTTTTGATGGATATCTGATCAGGGATCAACCAAATAACTTAAGGGCAAGTTTGAAAATCCTTTCAGGTGAGGCGTGCATTGGCCATTGATGGAGTCCTCTACCAGCAGGTCTGTTATCCAATTGTTGTGCAGCTGACTTAAAGGGGTCATTCTTGACCCCTGGGGCCCAAGTGCAAGAGCACTAAGGGACTCTAGGGTTTGCCCCTTAGTGTCCATTCTAGAGCACTGCTTTCTAAAATGGATCACAGAGGTCTGCAGATATTTGCACACACCAAAATGTGTAAAGTGCAAAAAAAAAAAAAAAAAATGAGCAGTTTATTTATTTATTTATTTTTTTGCACCCGCATACTGCATTTCGGTTGGCAAATTAAGGCTATAATAATGTCCCAAAAATTGTCTTCACCTCACCAAATGAGCAGATTATTCTGCTTAAGGCCAACTTTAGCGGAACATAATGTTGATGAGACCATAAGGTTTCATTATAACCTGTAGTTTTAAACTACAGAAATTGTCATTTTTATTATTTTTTTTTCCCAACAGAGAGTTCTGGATTCAGCAGAGCAAGTACTAGTAATGTATTACAGATACTGGGAGGAATATAGCAGAGGAGCTGATTACATGGATTGTTTATATAGGTAACTTTTTTACATGTTTTTTTTTTGTTTTTTTTTTCTCTTTGTAATAAATGTCATGATTTGTAGCTTGCATTTGTATAATTCACCTAATGAAACTAGACAATAAATTAAAAAGGGCTCAGTTACTTCCGCAAGTGGAGTGAGCAGAATTTTGAGTGCAATTGGCATGTTTTTCGCCACAATGCAGTGTTTCTCCAGAATTTCTGCATCATTGCGGTCGCAAGGCAGCGAGCCACATTTAATTGTAATCGAATACAGTTGCACAGTAATTTCCGGTGTTTGGTGTGTTAGTGATGTCTCCGCTTGATTCTTTAGACACAAGTGTACTTACCCTATAGACAGTGGGCATGAAGGGAACCCTGAAGCTACTGCCTGGTCAGGAGGTGGTGGTAGCTCCAGAGTTCCCCTGTGTCAATAGGCCCAGCAGTGCTCGATTTGGAATAGAAGGCAAGAAGGATTGAGTAGCACCACAACTTTTCAGTGCATGGAGTTCATTTTTAATCAAGCACTTTTAATTAAACTGTGACAGCCAAGAGTTATGCCAAATGCCACAGTACAGAAGTGTGAGGAGTGCTTATATAAGTACCTTTTAATTATAGGGGTTTTATATGCTACTGACTGCATGGAAATTTGCAGGACTGCTACTGCACTTTTGTTGTAAATGACCCCTATAGTATGCATTCCTTATTCATAAATGGTAGTTATAAATGCCTTTTTTGCTGTAAGGCTAAGCTGTCCATATTTAGGTATTTTGGGGTTCTTGTTTGTGTATTGCAGGGGAACTATCGCAACAATGAAAAGTTTCATTTCATGGAAATAAGGAACTCTTTGAACACAACCAATTAAAATTTCTGTATCGTTTCCCAAATAGATAAGCTACATTTAAATATTCCTTTCTAAGCAATCTGCCTCTCTTCATGCAAATGGAGTCAGATTTTGATATACAGTTAGCTCAGATATATTGCTGTGTGCTCCCTTCGTTTAGACAATGTATGTATTACAGCTGTCTTTCAAACTAACAGACTCCAGAGATAGAGAGAGACTGGTAAGAGGGGAGGATAGTGAGGAGTAACTTGATTATTTTAAAAATGGTACCAAATTTTTAATTGAGTTTCTTTTTTAGTTTCGAAATTGTTCCTACACTCCTACATGCACAGCATTTGCTTTCTTTAGCTTCTGTAAGGGTGTTGCTGGCTTAGCTGGCAGTTTTAGGCTTACATTTCCTTTTTGTTACTCACCGACAGGCTGATCAAAGCCGCCTTTATTGACCATATCTACCCCATGACAGGCAGATGCCGTGCCTGTTGATACATTTGTAAAAATGGGGCAGAAGGCATTGGGTCACACTGTGACACTGGCCTCATAATTACTTTACAAAAAGACAATAGACAGGCATATGGGTTAACCCTTTCACTGCCAGCCGTTTTGAACAAAGCGGAACTTCTACTGCCAGACAGTTTTTGAACATTTTGCACTGTTTCACTTTAGGGGCCTTTCCTTGGGGGGACTTTTAGTTTACCCAGGAAAACAATATATTGTTTTTTTCAGGACAACCTAAGCTTTTAAAATATGGTAGAATTTTTGTGTAATTCCAATTTTGTAAAAAGATATAGGCTTCTAAATGTCTAAAAAATGAAAAAAAATTATATTTTCCATAATATAAACACACATACCAGAAAAAAAAAATATTTTATGCATGAAAATACACCTGATTTGGAAAGTCCCATGTCTCCTGAACGTGCCAATACCAAATATATATAGTTTTATGGAGATTTCTCACATGTATAGGTCAAAAACTCCCAGCAGTACACTACCAAATTTCCAAAGCACTGCTCCAGAAAGCTGCATACTTTAGATTTTAAGGCCAAAAATTCCGCTAACAGAAAGTTTATCCCAGAAAATGTTACATTTTTAGAAAGAAGAGATTCTGGGGAATCCAGAATAGGCACAACTGTCTGTCTACTCCAAACTATCAAGTCGCAATGCTTTGCTAAAGTTATTGGTTTTTATCAAAATTTGTGAAATTTTTTTAAAATCGCTTCAAAGCTTCCAGTCTATAGTATCTTAACTCCTAAAGGTCATAAAGTAACCAAATAAAACACCCTAAATATGAATGCCAGGGGTCCACTGAACAGTTTGATGCCCAATATGTATAGGTTTAGCTAAGTATGTGGCATGTAGGGGCCCCAATGTGAACATACACCCATATGCACTGTCATTTCTGTCATTTCAGCTTCTGCAAAATCAACATTTACATCATTATATGTGGGATAAAGCTAGTAAAATGTACATTCACCCCAGAAAGCCATATATTTTTGGAAAGTACACATTCCCCCGAATCTAAAATGGGTACCCATGTCTTTCTACTCCACAGTACCAAGCCGCAAAGCTTTCCTAAAGTTGGCAATTTTGATAACATTTCCAAGAATCCACTCAAAGCTTCCAGTTTCCAGCATCTTATCTCCCACATAACATTAGGTACCAAGATAAAACACCCTAAATATGAACGCCAGGGGCCCACTTAACAGTTTGATGCCCAATATGTATAGGTTTACCTAAGTATGTGGCATGTAGGGGCCCCAATGAGAACATACACCCATATGATCTATCATTTCAGCTTCTGCAAAATCAATAAATTTACATCATTATATGAGGGATAATGCTAGTAAAAAGTACATTCACCCCAGAAAGTCATATATTTTTGGAAAGTACACATTCCCCCGAATCTAAAATGGGTACCCATGTCTTTCTACTCCACAGCACCAAGCCATAAAGCTTTTCTTAGTTTGACGATTTTTATGGCATTTCCAAAAATCACCTCAAAACTTCCACTATGCAGCATCTTATTTTCTACAGGTCATTAGGTACCAAGACAAAACACCCTAAATATGAACCCCAGAGGTCTACTGAACAGTTTGATGCCCAATATGTATAGGTTTAGCTAAGTATGTGGCATGTAGAGGCCCGAATGTGAACATATACCCATATGTACTGTCATTTCTGTCATTTCGGCTTCTGCAAAATCAACATTTACATCATTACATGTGGGATAAAGCTAGTAAAAAGTACATTCACCCCAGAAAGTCATATATTTTTGGAAAGTACACATTCCCCCGAATCTAAAATGGGTACCCATGTCTTTCTACTCCACAGTACCAAGCCATAAAGCTTTCCTAAGTTTGACGATTTTTATGGCATTTCCAAAAATCACCTCAAAAATTCCACTATGCAGCATCTTATTTTCTACAGGTCATTAGGTACCAAGACAAAACACCCTAAATATGAACCCCAGAGGTCTACTGAACAGTTTGATGCCCAATATGTATAGGTTTACCTAAGTATGTGGCATGTAGGGGCCCGAATGTGAACATATACCCATATGTACTGTCATTTCTGTCATTTCAGCTTCTGCAAAATCAACATTTACATCATTACATGTGGGATAAAGCTAGTAAAAAGTACATTCACCCCAGAAAGTCATATATTTTTGGAAAGTACACATTCCCCCAAATCTAAAATGGGTACCCATGTCTTTCTACTCCACAGTACCAAGCCGCAAAGCTTTCCTAAAGTTGGCAATTTTGATAACATTTCCAAAAATCCACTCAAAGCTTCCAGTTTCCAGAATCTTATCTCCCACATAGCATTAGGTACAAAGATAAAACACCCTAAATATGAACGCCAGGGGCCCACTGAACAGTTTGATGCCCAATATGTATAGGTTTACCTAAGTATGTGGCATGTAGGGGCCCCAATGAGAACATACCCCCATATGAACTATCATTTCTGTCATTTCAGCTTCTGCAAAATCAATACATTTACATCATTATATGTGGGATAAAGCTAGTAAAACGTACACTCACCCCAGAAAGTCATATATTTTTGGAAAGTACACATTCCCCCGAATCTAAAATGGGTACCCATGTCTTTCTACTCCAAAGTACCAAGCCATAAAGCTATCCTTAGTTTGATGATTTTTATGGCATTTCCAAAAATCACCTCAAAACTTCCACTATACAGCATCTTATTTTTACAGGTCATTAGGTACCAAGATAAAACACCCTAAATATGAACCCCAGAGGTCTACTGAACAGTTTGATGCCCACTGTACATAGGTTTATCAAAGCACATGGCACTTAGAGACCCCCAAATATACCATGTGCACACTAATTTCATGGCTTATGTTTACCTAATTCATAAACACATGGCAGTTTTATGAGGGGTAGAAGCTGCAGAAATGTAGGGTGACCCCTAAAATCCCTATATTTTTGGAAACTACACATTCTGACAAATCCAACAAGGGTAAAGAGTCCTTTCTACACCAAAGTACCAATCTGCAAAGCTTTCCTAAAGCTAGCGGTTTTTATGACATTTCAGAAAATCACATAAAAATGTTGCAGTTTGCTGCATTTATCTCACACAATTTCTTGCATACAATGGCAAATCACCCCAAATAGGAACACCAGAGGCCTACTGAACAGTTTGATGCCCAATATGCATAGATATACCAAAGTCTGCGGTATGTACTGACCCCAAAATGAAAATAGCGCATAAGGATTTCTCGCCTGCCAGCTCAGCTTTTGCACACAGAGCCCCCTGACAGCCTATTATATGCAGTAAGACCCCCAAACTACACAGGGACCCCCAGAAAACCATATATTTTTGGAAAGTACACATTCTGACAAATCCAACAAGGGTAAAGAGTCCTTTCTACACCAAAGTACCAATCTGCAAAGCTTTCCTAAAATTAGTAGTTTTTATGACATTTGAGAAAATCGCATAAAAATGTTGCAGTTTGCCGCATTTATCTCACACAATTTCTTGCGTACAAAGGCAGCTCACCCCAAATAGGAACACCAGAGGCCTACTGAACAGTTTGATGCCCAATATGCATAGATATACCAAAGTCTGCGGTATGTACTGACCCCAAAATGAAAATAGCGCATAAGGATTTCTCGCCTGCCAGCTCAGCTTTTGCACACAGAGCCCCCTGACAGCCTATTATATGCAGTAAGACCCCCAAACTACACAGGGACCCCCAGAAAACCATATATTTTTGGAAAGTACACATTCTGACAAATCCAACAAGGGTAAAGAGTCCTTTCTACACCAAAGTACCAATCTGCAAAGCTTTCCTAAAGTTAGTAGTTTTTATGATATTTGAGAAAATCGCATAAAAATGTTGCAGTTTGCCGCATTTATCCCACACAATTTCTTGCGTACAAAGGCAGCTCACCCCAAATAGGAACACCAGAGGCCTACTGAACAGATTGATGCCCAATATGCATAGATATACCAAAGTCTGCGGTATGTACTGACCCCAAAATGAAAATAGCGCATAAGGATTTCTCGCCTGCCAGCTCAGCTTTTGCACACAGAGCCCCCTGACAGCCTATTATATGCAGTAAGACCCCCGAACTACACAGGGACCCCCAGAAAACCATATATTTTTGGAAAGTACACATTCTGACAAATCCAACAAGGGTAAAGAGTCCTTTCTACACCAAAGTACCCATCTGCAAAGCTTTCCTAAATTTAGTGGTTTTTATGACTATTGAGAAAATCGCATAAAAATGTTGCAGTTTGCCGCATTTATCTCACACAATTTCTTGCGTACAAAGGCAGCTTACCCCAAATAGGAACACCAGAGGCCTACTGAACAGATTGATGCCCAATATGCATAGATATACCAAAGTCTGCGGTATGTACTGACCCCAAAATGAAAATAGCGCATAAGGATTTCTCACCTGCCAGCTCAGCTTTTGCACTTAGAGCCCCCTGACGGCCTATTATATGCAGTAAGACCCCCAAACTACACAGGGACCCCCAGAAAACCATATATTTTTAGAAAGTACACATTCTGACAAATCCAACAAGGGTAAAGAGTCCTTTCTACACCAAAGTACCCATCTGCAAAGCTTTCCTAAAGTTAGTGGTTTTTATAACATTTGAGAAAATCGCATAAAAATGTTGCAGTTTGCCGCATTTATCTCACACAATTTCTTGCGTACAAAGGCAAGTCACCCCAAATAGGAACACCAGAGGCCTACTGAACAGTTTGATGCCCAATATGCATAGATATACCAAAGTCTGCGGTATGTACTGACCCCAAAATGAAAATAGCGCATAAGGATTTCTCGCCTGCCAGCTCTGCTTTTGCACACAGAGCCCCCTGACGGCCTATTATATGCAGTAAGACCCCCAAAGTTGACAGGGACCCCCAGAAAACCATATATTTTTGGAAAGTACACATTCTAATGAATTCAAAATAGGTAAAGTTATTTTTGTACACCAAAGTTGCACATGGCAAAGCTACGCTAAAACAGATCAGGAATACTAATATAGGGATAAAAATGTGCAAATCAATGAAACAACAAAATAAGTCACACGACAGCATAATTAGTGGTCAGAATATCTGATCCAATAGTCACGCTGTCAAAATAAACAGTTTTGGGGGGAAATAAAAAAAAAAAAAAGAAGTAAAAAAAAAAAAAAATTTAAAAAAATTTAAAAAGTTTTTGTGAGTTTGTGTATACATGTGCACATGTAAAAGTTGTGTGACAGTGTGTATATGAGTGTATATGAGTGTATATAAGTGTATATGAGTGTATATAAGTGTGCAAAGTGGAAAAAAAAAAAAAAAAAAAAAACTGTGCTAAATTGTGTTGTATGTGTGTATAAATGTATATAAATGTGTGTAAATGTGTGTAAAAGTGTGTAAAAGTGTGTAAAACTAAAAATAAAGTCACACTTACCTGTCTGAAGGTCAGATCGGTTCCCTGCTTCTCCTTCCTGCAGTCGCCGAGGAAGTAGGTGGGAGGCGGCTCTGGGGGGGGGAAGCAGGAAGCTGTACAAGCAGCAGATGCGATGCGATCGCATCTGCTGCTTGTAGGATGGTCCTGCGATAATCGCATCGCAGGACCATCCCCCCCAACCCCCTCGGCTCGTTGCCGAAGGGGTTGGGGGCGCATCTGTCTCTCTGCACCGGCGGCTTTTGCCGCCGATGCAGAGAGAAGCGCTAAGGAAGAAAGAACGTAGGTACTACGTCGTTAGCAGGCAACTGCTTTTTTTAAAACGACGTAGTACCTACGGTCTTGGCAGGGAAAGGGTTAATGGTCTAACACCTCAGGGGGTGAGGAAAAGGGCTAAACATAGAATTTCACAGGCTTTGCTGCAACAGGGGCAACCCCCAAAGTCTGCTTATAGCTTGTATAGAGAGAAACCTGAAACTGTGGAATAGGAATTCCCTTGTGATAATAATTTCTACAGAAAAAAAAAGAGTATTGCTGCCCTTTAATAGGTTGAGTAAAAGGTTTGTCCTATGGCAGAACAAGCATATTCTAGTTACCCCACATGTAGTCAATTAATGCATCTTAAGCCTGGATTTAGGTAGCCCTGAGATAAGCTCTGTGGGACTATGGAATACGGGATATGCACTTGGGAAGATTTTCACTATTGCTTTTTAATGTAATATTATATTGTCTGTACATAAGCTACAAATCTGCTGTGTAAGTGGGCACGCACCACACATTCTTTCGATTGTCTTATTTCTGCACACAGAATCATAAAAATAAGGTGCCAGGTCAAATTTGCTAAAGCAGGGATCTATAACCCTTTTTACTGTGAGCCACAGAAGCATTGGCAATGCCAAATAAGGGCTGTGATTGGCTATTTGCTAGCCCAATGTGGACTGCAGGGGGCTCTGCTTGGAATTAAGGTGTGCCTCCAAGCCAGAAATGTAAAAATGGGCATCTTCTTTGAGGCCACTGGGATCAACATCAAAAGGGGTGGTGAGAAATGTGTTTTTCACACGCCACTGGTTAGGGATTGCTGTGCTAGAGGGTATGAAATCAGTTCATTCTTACTTTGAGCTTATAATATTCTACGAAAGCTCAGGTTGCCGCAGACTTCTCTTAAAGGTTCTGGTGTAAACGAGACTTGTGCGTCTGACAGTTTATTGCTTTTATGCAGGTGCATTTACTTTCTTTTGTTCCTGATGGACACAGGTTGGTTTCACTCTAGAAAACACTATTGTATGTGACAACAGAGGGGAATGCTTTCACTTTCATTATTCTTCTGATTGCAGGTATCTTAACACACAGTACATTAAAAAGAACAAGCTGACAGAAGCAGACCTACAGTATGGCTATGGTGGAGTGGATATGAACGAACCTCTAATGGAGATAGGAGAAGTGAGTCTCTTTGCATTGGAACAGCTTTATATGTTCACCCTGTTAATGTGGACTTTTGTACTGATGGCAAATTGGTGCAGAGTACCTTTTGTTCTCAGAATAATTATGTGTAAATGTTAGTAGGAGCTGCAATACTGCTTTTTCAGGAAATATAATATTCAAATCAATATAATTTATGTGATTGGGCCATTTTGCTTTCTGAAGCAGCAGAGCCCTGGCGGCAGGCTGGGACTGGCAATCTGTAGATTCAGGGGCTGCTGTAAGATGCCATAGACAGTCACTGTTTATTGGGCTGCTGTGGGGCTGTGTACTTAAAACAACAGGGCCTATTTGAATCCCAGTCTGGACCTGGTTGGCACCTCCCTCCTCCTTCTGCAATTCCTTTACTTATAGTTTATTTAGTCTTTTGTTTAAAATCAGAATCTAGGTGTAAGGACTTGCTGCATATGGACAATATTTTGGCCGAATATTCTACCGACTGCACATTTGGTTCCGTAAAACGCAGTACATCCAAAATCACTTCCCTGTCACCTTCTATTGAGTACAATGGAAATAGCCTTAAAGCCCAAACACTATGTTTTTATGCTTTAAAAAATGTGGGCAGGATGTTTGTTGAACATAATGTTGGCAATAGGTATGTTTGTCAGAATCTTACTTAGCATGGGGGTCATGTTAATCATTCTTGTGCCAAATATCATAAATTATGTCAGTCTTTATGACAGTGTTTTAAAGCCAATGTAACTCCTAAAATGTCTGCTTTGCAGTTAGCACTGGATTTGTGGAGGAAATTAATGATTGAGCCTCTCCAAGATACCCTTCTCAGAATGCTTCTCAAAGAAATTAAAAGGTAAGCAGATTTAGGCTTCATATAAGAATCTGGGAGTTCTAGGACAAAATAACTTTGAATTATCTAATGCATTATCAGAATTAAAGTCAATCTTGTAGGCTACAAAGTGTTTAAAAGGGAATAGACTTTCCTAGGCAGTTGTGCCTTAGCCTTAAACAAGAACTAAAAGGGACACCGGTACATTCCTATGAAAATCATAGGAACATGTGAGTATTACTAAAGAGTTGCTGTATGAGAATCTACCTAGTGAAAAGTCCCGCATAGGCACCCCCAGCTGAGCAGTACTTCACTGAACGACATTCCGGCACAGCAAAAGGATCCTCTGCAGTTCTGTTCATAATGCTGGGTTTGGGGGCAGCACAATCCTTCCATAGACTGGAGAACTTTTGTAATTAGCCTATGTAAGGATTGCGCTGCCCCTATACCAGTGTGACAGGAAAACAGCATGACTCCTTCTGCTCTCGGTCCCATTAGTGATGAGTAGGTACCGCGGGGCTGGGGGTGGCTGTGGGGGACTTTTACCTTTTCATGCTGCAATCGTTTTGGTAAAACTGACACGTTCCTATTGATTATCATAGGAATGTGTCAGTATTCCTTTTAGACTAATCATTAATTAATTCAGATTCTCATTACATGGCAGCTCTAAAACCAGTGCAATTAGCATTTAATAATCAACCCTGCTGCAATAGCTTCTACTTCAGGCAAATGTAATTTTCTGCTTTATGATTTGAGTTACACCACTGACCATTACTGTTACAGAGATTTGGAGCCATTATGATGCTGCAGGATGTTCAGTATACTTCATTTCTGACCATTATCGGTTTTAGGGTTTAGTTCTCCTTTCATGGGAAATTCTAGAATATTAAGTTTTGTTTTAGTTTGCCATCACTGATCATTATTTATTTTTATTTTTTAGGGATCGATGTGGGGAAGACCCAAATCAGAAAGTAATCCATGGGGTTATTAACTCCTTTGTTCATGTTGAACAGTATAAGAAAAAATTTCCCTTAAAGGTACCAGTGTCATTATAAAGATTTGGCCTTCTGTGTTGGATAGTTAAGATTTTGCTTGTGTTTTAAGGCAGCTTACATGATAGGATTTTGTACAAACAGATGACCGATTAAGGACAAATTATAAAATAATATAATTATTGTTAAACAGATGGGGAATTGGCAATTGTAGTTTTAAGATTGGTCTGACAATACATATAGGATCTTTTAAACAATACCACAATGATACCACACAGTGCTTTTATTGTGGGCGGATGAATCATGCAGTGGTTGTGCATGTGACTGGGTGAAAGTGAAGCTTTGGTATTGCCTGTGTAACTGTGTGGCTGTATGTGTGTAAGTGGAACTATATCTGGTGCCTCCACAATGATGCAATGTTGCTTGTGCTTGTATAAGTGAATGATATTTTCTGTGTGCCTAATGGGGCAGCTACATTTTGCTCTTGCCTGTGTAGATGTGTGCAATTGTGGCCATAAAGACGCTGCTTACACCGCCTATTGAAAACATTCTTGCGTTATCAACATACTGTGCTTTATTACAGTTTTATCAAGAAATATTTGAGTTGCCTTTTCTGGCTGAAACAGGGGAGTATTATAAACAAGAAGCTTCAAATTTATTACAAGAGTCAAACTGCTCACAATATATGGAAAAGGTAAAGAAAAGTAACAGCCTATGTATTTTTATTGTGGATTTATTAAAATGTATATTATGCTTTCTGTACAATTTATAGGAATTAGTAAGGTTTACCTTACAACTCTGGAACAAAACCATAACAGTAATGGGAGTTAAAACCAATGTAATATTTGGTCAGAGTATTCTTTTGCTCAGAAAACCATAGCAGCCAACCAGATGTTTATTATTATTCAAGCCACAGTATGAATGTAAAAGTTAATTGCTGTTTTGTTGTTATAATTTAATGGAGTGGGGCAAAATTAAAAAAATAATATACTGTTTACATGCACTGGCAAAAGTTGTATGCTTGTCTTAGAAGCACTACTATAGCTTATAATATAATAAAGCTGTGTAGCCATGTGGGCATCCATTCAAGTTGAAATAGGGCTAAATGGCCCTTTTATATTTTGCTGTTACAGGTATAGGACCTGTTATCCAGAATGCTCAGAACTTGGGATATCTTTATATGATTTGGACCTCTATATTTTAAGTCTGCTAAAAATTAGTTTAAACATTAAATAAATTCAATAGGATTGTTTTGCCCCCAATAAAGATTAATTATATCTTAGTTGGGATCAAGTACAGAGAAAAAGGAATTCAGTTTTAAAATTTTGAATTATTTAATTAAGATGGAATCTATAGGAGATGGCTTTTTCCGTAATTTGTACTAATTTGTAATGCATCCCATACCTGTACTGGTCCTTTAAGTACATTGGGCAGCCTTTTTTTTTGTGTGTAAAGGGGAAATTATGGAATATTTAAACTTCTATTAAGTGGAGTGGGAAAACTATAGGGGTTGGTCTTGATCCCAGGGGCAGCAAGTACAAGAGCGATATCAGTTTACAGGTGTCATTGTCCCATTATAACAGCTTTTTCTAAGGAGACTCAGATTAAGTTGCAGAACCCAAACATGAATTTTAAAGCAATCACGTACCTTGTTTTTAATACGTTTTTAAAGATTTCTTGCACATTATTATTTATTATTTACGTGCAGATTTTAGGTAGATTAAAAGATGAAGAGATTCGATGTCGAAAGTATTTACACCCCAGTTCATATAATAAAGTGATTCATGAATGCCAGCAGAGAATGGTGGCAGACCACTTGCAGTTTCTACACGCAGAATGTCACAATATCATCAGACAAGAAAGGAGAAGCGGTAAGCACTGAGCAGTTATTTTTTCTTTTGTTTTAGGTGAAACCATTTTCAGTTTCTCAGCCTTTTAGCCATCATCATAATATATGCTTTGGTTGAGAACTGTATTATCAAAGTGGCTTATTATGATGTTGCTAAGCTTAGGTCAGAAATGGAAAGTCTTTTATTCAGCAGGGGTAGTGTTGATAAGCTAATACTTCTCTTTTAAAGAACAGTAACTCCAAAAAAATTGTGTTTTAAAGTGATTATAATTAACTTTTGCCTTGCACTGGTATTTTTGCTTTAGAAACACTAATATAGTTTTTTTTATAAATAATCTCTGTAGCAATGAGGGAGGCTATTCAAAGGAAACAAAAGGCTCAGATTACATAGCAGATAAGTTCTGTAGAATATAATGGTGTTCTACAGGGCTCATCTTTTATCCGCTATTTAAATCTGTGCCATTTAACGCTATTTAATTTTTAGGTCCCTGTATCAAACAGCTGGGGTGCCCTAGTCCTAACGGGAAATTTTAAAATTTCCTGTAATTCTTTCAAACTTACCTTATTGTATTTACTTTACTCCTTGTGTCCTGCAGCCTCCTTGAATGGCAAGATATATTGTGCTCTATATTGAATGTTGAAAAGTGGGCTTTAATTTAAGGGGATTATAAATATTTTAGTATTTTAGTGTAACAATGCCACAGAGTAAAATTAGTTTAAAAAACTGTTTAAATGTTAACTCGTGATTGTTACAGTTATCACTTTGTGTCACATTATTTTCTGTGGCATTGCAGATATGGCCAACATGTACACTCTTCTCCGTGCTGTATCCAATGGTTTACCTCATATGATTCAGGAACTCCAAAACCATATCCACGATGAAGGCCTTAGAGCTATTAGTAATCTTTCTCAGGAAAACGTGAGTAACCATGAAGCCCTTGATAGCCGCATAAATACTAAATGAGCAGTAGGGATAAAATATGAAGGAGCAGAGCCACGGGCTATAGCCTGCACCAATTGTTTGCTGCTACTTGTACAGGCAGGCATAACGCCCTGTGTGCCATAGACCATAGATGCAGAGCTCCCTGAAAGAGGGAAAAGGAAGGAAACGAGGAAATTACTTCCCTGCCTGACATCTTTAAATCTGCCACACTCATCATTGGATCAGACAGTTGAAAGATATGAACATGTGGCCAAATTCCCCAAATTATCATTTTAAAAACTAATGCGAAACAAAGAGTTAATCTGGCCATATTATACCATAGTCCAAATAAAAAAAAAAGGGTTTGGATTTTAAAGGAATATATCTGTTTATGTACTTTATCTTTAAGTAGCAATAAGAATGAAAATGCCCAAGTACACAAAAGGCCAGCACCACAGAGTGCCACATGCTTCCTGACAAAGAAACTTAAAGAAAATGGCTAATTCATACCGATGAAACATGAAATGAAATGAATTATGGGGAAGTTTTATTTAATCTTTTACATGCCAGCTGGGTTTTATTTATTACATGGTATATTATTAAGACTATTTCCCATTAGAATGTGATTGCTCCAAACTGTGCACAATGAATGTTCCCTCTTTTTCAAATGGCCTTGGGTCAGTATGTCACTAAGTACAGGGAACACTAGCCAGTGCTAATCTCAGATCATTTGTAGTTGCCATTCATGAATTTTTGTATTTTTATAATTCATTTAAATGTTTTAAGTTTTTTTTTTCTTGTAGTTCTCTTTGTGTTTTTTTATAAATGTTCCCTTTTTATCTTTCAGATGCCAACTCAATTTGTGGAGTCAGTCTTAGAAGTTCACAGTAAATTTGTTCAGCTTGTCAACTCTGTATTGAATGGTGATCAGCACTTTATGAGTGCACTAGACAAGGTACAGTAATCAATAGGTCCTGATCATGACCCTATACCACCTTGCACAAACAAATACAGAAATATAATGGGGCTTAACATTTTTACATTTCAGACCCCCACCCCCTACTGTTTAAATGATTTCCCTGCTGTGTCACTACCAAGTCCCATGTCCATACCTACTATTTTAAATGCAAAGTTTCACACTGGTTTTAATAACTTCACATCCGGTGTCTTTCCCCCTGGTGGCAACCTCTGACAAAAGATTTAAAGGCTTTTAGCGCACATGATTTTGTTCAGAGGTGACCGTCAGGGTCTAACCCTGATGCAAGAGAGGTAAGAGTGGCTCTGAACTTACAAACAGTGGCAGTGATGTGGTTGGGGAGGGGGACCTGTGCAGGGCCCTAAACTGGTGGTGGGGTATTAGGGATGGTGTCAGACCAAGAGACCACAACATATAAATAGGATGTACAGGTATGGGATCTGTTATACACAGAAAGCTCCTATAGACTCCAATTTCAGGAAATAATTCTAATTTTAAAAAATGATTTCCCTTTTCTCTGTAATAATAAAGCAGAACCTTGTACTTGATCCCAACTAAGATATAATTAATCCTTATTGGAGGATAAAAATTCTGGTGGGTTTATTTAATGTTTAAATGATTTTTTAGTAGACTTTAAGATATGGAGGTTATGGAAAGATCCCTTATCCAGAAAACATCAGGTCCCGAGCATTCTGGATAACAGGTCCCTTACCTGTAACTGCACCGGTCAAAATATAATAGGACTGACAGCAAAATCTAATGTGTAAGCTACATGAAATATTTTCAATAAGACAAAACACAGAGGGCACATCTGGGCGGGGGGGAATAGGATTTTTTGTAGCAACCAACAAACACTTGTGTGCTGTTGAGTGACAATATTTTGTGTGTCAGATAAAATCTGACCCACAAAATCTGAACAAAGTCTCCCATTTAGTTTAGCCTTATTTAAAAAACATAAATCTGGCTCTTCACTTTTCAGGTCTAGAGGTTTGTGGAAGTTTCATGGCTCAAACAAAGTTTACTTTTAAGGCCCGCTGAAATACAATTATTTATGCTCACCAGGCTAAAAAAGTTTACAAAACTATTCCTAAAGGGTTTAGACTCCACCAGCCCACTGTCAGGCAGATCTGTACAAATGGGAACAATCTAATAGACTGAGTGTGTGGTTATTGTGTATATCCATTAAACAGCATTGTTGCTTTTTCGCCAGGCTCTTACTTGTGTAGTGAACTACAGAGAACCTAAATCAGTCTGCAAAGCACCCGAGTTGGTGGGTATTTCTCTTTGATTTCAGTTTTACTTATATTTATGTGTTATTACCTAAGCTTCGCTATTAATTCTGTAGTAATAAAAAAAAAGTAAATTTTTCTTAAACTTAAAGTTTGCCCCATATCTACAAATTCTTCCCTGTATGTTCTGCCCCAATTATTGAAGCCCTCACTTTCTTAGCATGTATTCATTTGCCTTAAAGACATCTGTGCAGCTGCCCTCTGCCTTTTCATTTTCACTTTTCCTTCCCAAGCTTATACCCTTCTGCCTGCACCAAATTCTTCATTTAACGATATGCTGCTTTTTTATTTTAAACCACTGTGCTAAAAAAAATCTCTGAATTGGTCGGGTGAAAGGGAAATATTATTTGCTTACAAGTAGGGTTTAACATGTATAAAAATCTTTTGCATCCAGAAAGTGACAAGATATACTTGTCATATGCGGTTGCTGCCATTGTTGTTGGACTTTCTCAGATACAGTATAGTTTAGGATATCTTGGGCTACTATTAAGCTTTCACTCCAAATCTCAGGTGTATCAAAGTACACAAACAAGCATTCTTATCCTAACTGGCCTTCAGCCTACCCCTTGCCACTTATCTGCCCGTGTATGGGGCCCTCCGACAGGCCTCCCTGACTGATATCTGGTGTAAATTGGCCAGCTCTCAGTCGGCCAGGTTTGATTTTCCTGTCTGATTATGGACTGCATCGGCTTGTTGATGCGGTCCTCTGTCTGACTGCCTATATACCTGCCATTTTAATTTGATTGTTTGGCCCCCGCATTAGCCCTATATCGGGAGAAGATCTGCTAGTTTGGAGACCTCGCGAAATGAGCGGATCTTGCCCTGTATGGCCACTTTTAGCCGTGTCTGTATGTTCTTAACGTCTCCGTTTCCCAGACAAAAGCTCAGCACTGCTGGTTTTCATTTGAAGCAGCTTAAATTCCATGTAATGCAGACTTTGGCCTAACCCTTCTGTATGTCTAATAATCCCCGCCGCAGCTGGCCAAGTACTGTGACAACATGCTGAAGAAATCAGCCAAGGGAATGACTGAGAATGAAGTAGAAGACAAGCTCACCAGTTTTATTACCGTCTTCAAGTACATTGATGATAAAGATGTTTTCCAGAAGGTATGTTCTCAATTAAATCTAAAGGCTTCTTTTAATATCTGAATGTTGCTTACTTTGCAAATACTACTTAGTGATGCTGCCTCTCCTTGACCCGCACTGAAACAAAAGCATAGAGAGGGGGCAACATTGGGGCTGTTGCCTTAGGTGGCAGAAGCCCCAGAATCTGTACTGTCTACATACTAAAAGTTATCTTAAATGTGAACTAACGCTTAAAATGATATAGCAAGAGCACACAGATGCCACTAGGGGTCAGTTGCTGCCCTGAAGTTGCTTGTAGTAAATTCCCAGCAGCTACACAATGCAGCAATGTCCCTTAAAGCCCAGGCATACTAATATGTTTAAGTGTTCCCCAGAAATGTATATTGTTTCAGCTTTATCTTTGGGATCAGTTTCATAAAAGAATATGAAAACAAATGTAAGAGTTATAATAACTGATGGGTGCTTCTACCAATAACTAGAAATTATTGGAGACGCTTTGGGCTTTTCATACACTTTCCTTTTTGTGTTCCAAGATGTCTGACATCATTCCCTTTGTCATTATTTTGTGCTTGTACAGTTTTATGCGCGGATGCTGGCAAAGAGATTAATCCATGGATTATCCATGTCGATGGACTCGGAGGAAACCATGATTAATAAATTGAAGGTACTTTAACAGTTATGTGTGGTCCCTCTAAATAATATGTAGGAGCACTGTTACACTATTCTCTTGGAACATCCCTACTCAGTTCCTCCATTATTAGTGCCAACCAAGTGCAATCTTGTTTTCAGTAGTCACTTATTGTGCAGTTTGACATGGGCTTTTCTTCCCATTTTCTCTTCCTTCTCAATAATCCTATGAGTTTTCAGATGCAAAAGCCCTTTTGCTGTCTATAATTATGGATTTTTAAAAAATCATTAACCGTTGCCCTACTGTATCATGAGTATCTGTAACAGTTAATTAAAGGGATAAACCAAATCCAGAATTCGGCTGATATTCGGCCAGGATTTGGCCTTGTTCAGCAAGATTTGCATCCGTCCAAATCCAAGCTTCTGGCTGATCGTTAAACTTAAAATTATGTTACTTTTTGTCACATGAACACGGGGCTGAAAATTTTTTGCAGAACGTGAGGTTCTCTTTAACACTTGCGTACCCTAATGTGCATATGCACATTTGGATTTGGTTCAGGATTCACCAAATCATTCATAAAGGATTAAGCCAAATCCCAAAATAGTGGTTTCTGTGCATCCCTAGTTAATAAGCTTTCAGCCCAAATCTTAACATAATCAGACTCAACTGCCTGATCTACTTTTTTGGACACCCTGAGGTACCATTTTCATAGTTGGGAATCTACCCAGAAATCTATGTTTTAATATCTCAGTAATACCTTTATTTGCCAGCCAAAGTCCTTCTTACTATTCTGCTATGTTTATGTACTGTTTTATATATTTGCATAAAGGTGTTTTTCCTGGTTATATTTCCTGCTCAAGCTAATTTAATACTTCCATATGTCCAAATAAATTCTTACATTGTTTAATTTTCCCATATATCGCATTGTTTTACAGTCTCCTTAGCTGCTTCTACCACTGTATCATTCATAGGGGATTCCAAGTTAAGTCTTCACTAGCAGTAAAATATTCTACATGCAAGCCACAGGAAAAGCAGGAACATTTACTACTGGCCTAGTGACTTTCATCCTGGACTGTTTGGAGTATATTAACTTGCTGACAACTGACCAGAAAATTGTGTGACTTCTAATACCTAAACAGAATACACACAATTCAGGAGGCTTTACTGGCTGGCTTTTGTATGCATAAAACACGCAAAGTTAATACTTGTGCATTTCTGTGCCGAGATTTGCTCCTTGTGTGTCTGCACCCAGGCCAGCGCAGTGCCTTTGAGTGTAGGCAAAGGAGCTGGCAGAGGCCAGCGGATCGGCTGATGCGTTGATAAGTAGGCTGTGGATCAGCCCATGTGGCTCTATCCCTAGAGGGAAAGAACTTTGTTGTTGTCTTTTTACTTCTCTAACTAATGTTGGTCTTTATCGTACTCTGTGTGACTAATTTAAGGGTCCCTTGGCTGCATAGATCTGTTTTCACCCATGCTGCCCAACCATTTAGTCATGATGTCACATCCTGCAATCCTGTGTGGATCACTGATAATAGGACTCCATGTGCTGTTTGCAGCTTTGCTTTTGATTTGGTGTCAGAAGAGCTAACACTAAGCCTGTCTCCACAGCAAGCCTGCGGCTACGAGTTTACCAGCAAGCTGCATCGAATGTACACAGATATGAGTGTCAGTGCGGATCTGAACAACAAGTTCAACAACTTCATAAAGAACCAAGACACAGTCATAGATCTGGGAATCAGCTTTCAAATATATGTATTACAGGTGAGAAGCAAAACTGTTAACAGCACCAACCTGAGAGAACACTACAGGTTAGCCCTTGAGCATGCCATTCTATAGGGGGACATTAAAAATAATATGTTGAACTGTCACAGCTATTCAGCTTTACTGTCCTGGTGCAGAAATGGACGTAAATGATCGAGGGGCAAATATGGCAAAAAAGGGGAAAGTTGTGTTCACCACCAAATTTCAGACCACCAGGTGGGGTTGCAACGAGGCTGCAACCACCAAACTCACACAGACAAAGACAGAAGATTCTCTGCACTCACCCATTACATACATATACAAATACTACTTTCCAGTACAATTACATTTAGAGAAAACTTTAAAACCATTGAGGAATTTTTAATATACAGGTATGGGATCCCTGATGAGGAAACCGGTTATCCAGAAAGTTCCGAATTATGGAAAGGCTATCTCCCATAGACTCCATTAGAAACAAATAACTCCAATTTTTTTAAATGATTTTCTTTTTCTCTGTAATAATAAAACAGTACCTTGTACTTGATCCCAACTAAGATATAATTACCCCTTATTGGGGGCAGAACAGCCCTATTGGGTTTATTTAATGGTTAAATGATTCCCTTTTCTCTGTAATAATAAAACAGTACCTGTACTTGATCCCAACTAAGATATAATTAATCTTTATTGGGGGCAGAACAGCCCTATTGGGTTTATTTAATGGTTAAATGATTCCCTTTTCTCTGTAATAATAAAACAGTACCTGTACTTGATCCCAACTAAGATATAATTACCCCTTATTGGGGGCAGAACAGCCCTATTGGGTTTATTTAATGGTTAAATGATTCCCTTTTCTCTGTAATAATAAAACAGTACCTGTACTTGATCCCAACTAAGATATAATTACCCCTTATTGGGGGCAGAACAGCCCTATTGGGTTTATTTAATGGTTAAATGATTCCCTTTTCTCTGTAATAATAAAACAGTACCTGTACTTGATCCCAACTAAGATATAATTAATCCTTATTGGAGGCAAAACAAGCCTGTTGGGTTTATTCAATATTTAAATTATTTTTAGCAGACTTAAGTTATGGAGATTCAAATTACGGAAAGATCCCTTATCCTGAAAACCCCAGGCCCCCGAGCATTCTGGATAACAGGTCCCATACTTTTATATTAAAAAGTTACTGAGAGTTATATTCTCTTTCATTATGTGTAAACTAGTATTTTGGCTGGGTTTTCCCTTCAATTCAATAAAAACAGACAAACATGTTTTCCTGGCCCTTATTTTGTCCCAGACAGGGCAAATTGTTTTCTTTTCCGCTGTGGTTAGGAACAGTGGGCAAGCACTGCTGGCTCTTCCTGTTACAGCACTAGAATGGCTGCAGCCGCTTGTTATCTTGTCTCGGCCCCATGCTGCTCTGTTTGTAAACCTACTCATTCAGAACCTATGGTTATGTCTGTATCAGCGGCTCCAGCTGGCAGCCCACTTTTATCTATGTGTATCACAATTTATTATTACATTGTTCTGTCTATAAGGTAGTGTTTAGGTTTAGTTTCACATTTGCTAAAAGAATCAATCCAACTCTTGCAATAAAAACCAAAGATTTTTCATAATAAACCACAATTATAAATAAAAAATAAAGTGCAGTTTTCTGTTGCCAACCACCTTGTTTTTACCCACAGTGCAGCAATATTGCTCAAAATTTCATCTTAAAGGGGCATTTCACCTTTAGGTTAAAGGAAAAGTAACACTAAACATTTTTAACTAAAAAATCTATTCTACCCTCCCCCAATAATTGCCCTATCCTGAAAACCATTTGTTATTTTGAATGCTTTAGTAGAAAATATCTGTAAAAAACTGCAAAAATCCAAAAAGTAGGAAAAAAGCTTCAGCAGATTTACTGCAAACCATTTATTGTGGGTAGTGGTAACACACAATAAATGTCTAGTATAAATAAATTTGAAGCAACTGGACTTGTTTAGTAATAGACACACAATAAATGTTTTGCAGTAAATCTGCTGAAGCTTTTTTCCTACTTTTTGGATTTTTGCAGTTGTATTTGGTTGCAGCACAGAGCAACAACTAGGAGCTAAAGCTTTTTTCGTAAGTACTTTATACAAAGTTCACCAATAATTTTTTATTTTACCTGTAAAAAAAACTTGTCTTCCTGTCATTTGAACAAAGGCAATACGGCGATGCCGGGAAAAGTATCGATCGCCGCATAGTTCATGCATCTCCTAATACTTTCCCACGGTATCGCCTTTGTTCAAATGACAGGAAGCCGAGTTTAACAGGTATTTTCTTCTAAAGCATTCAAAATAACAAATGGTTTTCAGGATAGGGCAATTATTGGGGGAGGGTAGAATAGATTTTTTAGTTAAAAAATTTTTAGTGTTACTTTTCCTTTAACTTTTAGTATGTTATAAAATGGCCAATTTCTAGAAAATCTGGGCCTCATTTTTAATTTTTTTTTTATAGTTTTATTTGACTTCTTTTTGACTTATTACAGCTTTCAAATAGGGGTCACTGACCCCCAAAACGTTTGCTCTTTGAGGCTACAATTTTATTATTATTGTTACTTTTTATCACTTTATGTTCAGGCCTTCCACATTTATATTCCAGTCTCTCATTCAAATCACTGCATGGTTGCTAGGGTGATTTGAACCCTAGCAATCCGATAATTGTTAAAATTTCAGACTGGAGAGCTGCTAAACAAAAAGCTATATACCAGTAACTCAAAAACCACAAAAATAAATTAAGACCAATTGCATTTTGTCATAGAATAGCACTCTCTACATCATACAAAATGTTAATTTAAAGGAGATCTAGCCCTTGCTCTGTTGCATGGTTGTTTTAAAGCATGTTTACCTATTTGTTGATATTTGTTGCAAATGCATTCCTTGGGTTTAAAAGGCAGCAACTAAGATAGGTGGCACATAAGGAGAAATCTTAGGGGTCCCATATCTCACTGGTACCCTAAATGTGTATAATATATATGTAATATATGGGTGTGTGCGATTGCTTGTGTTGGCAACTGCATAATATCTGTCTGTGTTACTGTCATAGTAATCATGTGCAAATGGAATAAAGCTGCTGTGATGTTACAGTTTCTACTGGTTTTCTTCACTTCATTGCTTTTTGATTGCTGACTGTGGCGCATTTTAAAGCCAGTAACAGCAGCTGCAAGAGTGGAAACTTATGCTGACCCTCTTGCCAAGGATTACATATATTTTTCCTTTCTTAGTGGTTGAGTATTATTGTTCTTTTTGCCTTCGAGTTAAAAAAATAAAAAAAATAGCATTGCCTCTAATTGCTTTAATGTCTCTAGATTAACAAAAAATAATTCAGCACAATTTGTGTGTTTAGCAGCATAGTCATTTCAATTCCATGTGTTTTTCTGCTTTATAGACTCAGCTCGCTATTAACTGCAAGAGGGATGAGGTTCTGGCACTTAGACCCACATCAGAGCAAAATTGTATCAGGGTCCAGACAGATTCACATTGCGCTTACTTAGCTTTGGCAGTACTAGGTATAATCAGTAATACTAGGAAATTAAGCCATAGCAAAAAAATCTCATTTATTGTCCTTTAATTGCATCACTGCTTGGGATTCTCCATGATGGCCATGATTCTTTTTACAGCACTTCCAGCTTGGTACATAGATCCCATTCATTTTGCAGCACTGAGGTTTTAGAGGTTAAGCACTAAGCAAATAATAAGAAATGATGAAGATTATTTACTCTTATGTGCTTTTGTCCTTGTTCTTATTCTGTATTTCAGGCTGGTGCATGGCCTCTCACTCAGGCGCCATCTTCCACTTTTGCCATCCCTCAGGAACTGGAAAAGAGTGTACAAATGGTAAATAGGCAACCACATGCACAGCTAGCATTTGGCTTAAAAGATAAGTAAACCTTAAAAGAAGCTAAATGTAAAGTTGCTTAGTTTACAATTATTACATTTTTCAGAGCTATTTACGTTTTTATTCACTGCCATTATGAGTTTTCTAACGCCAAGGCCACCTGCTGGTCAGTTCCTGTAACTGTACAGTCATTAGGCTGTGCCTTCAGAAGGAAACCAGAGACGTGTTCTGATGTTGCACTGCTTAGGAAGGAGATGGAAAAGGACATCTAAGGCTTCTGAACACTTTCCTGAGCAGGGCAGCATCAGAACACGTCTCTATTTTCCTTCTGAAGATATACTTCTGACTGTACAATTACAGGAACTGACCAGCAGGCGGAGCTGTTATTACAAAGCTCATAAAATTGGCAGTTAATAAAAAAAATAAATAGCTCTGAAACTGAAAAAATAATAATAGTAAATTGCAAAAGTGCCGGTTTACTTATCCTTTAAAAGAAACTTACAGTAGGCTGCTAAGAAGGGAAATTGACATTACTTCTATATATAGATATGTTGGAAAGATATTTTCAAGATACCCATGAAAAGCACAGCTTATAACTCTGCTATTTATGCTGGCAAACTGAAATGCAGTAACAGGACAGTACTGGGAAAATGTGGCGTGTAGCTCTGTTAAACAGATTGCTGCAAGAGATTTGGGGAGGGAGGAGATGAACCTTGGCGCGTATCAAATTATCTGTGATTCAGCGGGTACTATTGCACACGGGTACATGGGGCTCACTAGATCCCATTCACGGGTAACTCCCTGCAGTTATTACTTTGGTGCAACCCCTGGCCACCCCTGTGAACCTATTCTAACAATATGTAGCGCCTCTGCAGAATCAGAGCTTATAGCTCTTGGTTATGTGGTTTATAATCCATTCTCATTTTGTCTTTTCAGTTTGAATTATTTTATAACCAACATTTCAGTGGTCGGAAGCTGACATGGTTGCACTATCTCTGCACAGGTAACTGGAGTCTATCAGGAATGAAAACCAGCATGTAGCGTAGATCAGAAAGCCAACTACTGGCATAAAAAGGATAAAGCAGTGCAAATAGTGGTTGTTACACGTTTCCTTTAAAAAAAATAAATAAATAATCTCAAAATAGATGTTTTGGACCCAAAATGATGCTCTCCCCCGTGGAAGAGAGTGGAAGCCAAGGACCATACTGGTCTTTTCATATGGTCCTTGGCTGATGTCTGCTTGGACCAGATAAGAATCCGTGAGTTTTGTGGGTTTGTTTAACATAAATAGAGAAAAACAAAAACCTATGTAACTATGTAACCACAAAGCAGGATAGCGTTACTGTGTTTGGTGAGGGAGGAGAAGGGAGCAACATGTGCAACAGGGAATACACTTCCCCTTGCCTATAATTCTTTAATTCCCTTCACTTCTACAAATTCTATACTTGGTTCAGTAAACAGAAACGTTACAAACTGAAGACACTTAATCATTTTATATACTTGTGTGTTTCATTTTATATTCGTAACATATATTCCACATTGTGATGTGTTCAATTCAGGTGAAGTGAAAATGAACTATTTGTGCAAACCCTATGTCGCCATGGTCACTACATACCAAATGGCCGTCCTACTTGCCTTCAATAACAGCGAAATCGTTACGTACAAAGAGCTCCAAGACAGCACACAAATGAACGAGAAGGAGCTCACAAAGACCATAAAGTCACTGCTGGATGTTAAAATGATAAACCACGATTCAGACAAGGTATTTGGGTGTCAATCGTTTATAGTATATGGGCGGCTTGATACAGCAACCCATACTTTGGGTACTGCCATATCTGAGAGTCAGTATCTACAAGTATGGTCTGTAAAAGTCAAAGGGGTGGTTCACCTTTAAGTTAACTTTTAGTTTGTTTTAGAATGGCCTGTGCCTAGCAATTTTGCAACTGGTCTACATTTATTATTATTACATAGTTTTTGAGTTATTTGCCTTCCTTTTCTACCTCCCTCCAGGTTTCAAATGGAGGGGGCAGGCAAAAACTATTGCTCTGTGAGGCTACAATTTTTTTGTTATTGCTACTTTTTATTACTTATATATCCAAACCCTCTACTATTTATTTTCCAGTCTCTTATTCAAACAACTACCTGGTTACTAGGGAAAACAAGAACCTAGTAACCAGATAGTTGCTGAAATATCATAAAGGTAAGCTGCTAAATAAATAGCAAAATGAAGACCAGTTGCAACCTTAAGAGTTCTTTACTTTGCCTTTCCATTCCTTTGACAGCATCTAAATTTGGATGATTTCATTAGAAAGGAGTTTAGAAATCCTTGTCCAAAACACACACACACTTCTTTTTACTATATCATAACAATGTAAAAAAAATGGGAATTCCCTCATTTTTCATATGGGATAGATTCCACCCATCTAATAGGATCTAGGAAAATTCCATTGCTGTGTGCCTCAAATTACAGGGGAAATTTATTTTGCAGGAGGATATTGATGGGGAGTCAACGTTCTCATTAAATATGAATTTCAGCAGTAAAAGAACAAAATTTAAAATCACTACACCAATGCAGAAGGACACACCGCAGGTAAGAGTGAGCTCTCACATAGTGATGTATTGGTAAGTTTGGTATATTAACTGCAGCGCATTATACTGAATGGAGTCATTTGTGGCTTCTGATAGGAAGATGTTAGATAGGGCTATTGGGGCTAATGTGTTGCTGCCCAGCAGGGAAAAAGGGGGTACCAGTAGGGCTTGTAGCTTTCCCAGACCACAAGCTCTCCTAGTAATGGCCAAATCTTTGTCTTTTACAGCAATTCGGTTCATTTGGGTCATCCCACTTAAGTGGTTTGGGAGGGAAAAGGGAGGGTTTCTTTCTCCTTGCGAGGGTTGGCCATAGCAGTTTTCAGGGTTCGTTCCTAAGTTGGACCCCTATAAAATTTACTGGGGAAACAGACTTTGGAAGCATTGTTTATGTGCTGAATATAGTGCATGCTGCAAAAATATACACTTTTTTTTTTTTTTAACTTGGTTTTCTTCTGTTTCCAAAAAATGTGTATTATTCCATCTTGCCTCTCATAGAGATACAGCTTATATAAGTCATTCCTTACAACATTGAAAAGTTTTTATACTCTGTTTTATAATCAGGCAGGGATTAAACGCATGATCGCATGTCTCAACCAATCCAAATCTCTTACAATCCCTTCTCTAAAATCTCACGCTAATTCCAGTTTATTTCCCGTCTTAAATGTAACCCTTACAAAAACTGGCATTGCCCCTTCCTTAGCTTCTTATGGGGGCCACAATGTATTTTATTACCAAGAGTAATGTGTGTGCGTCCTCACATTAAAGTGATAGTGAAAACTTTTATACTCTGTATACTCCTATATAAGTTTCTTTTACTGCCTTGTAGTAACAGTGCAGGGTGACGGTGTCTCTCTCCTCTCCAAAATCCCTCGTCATACATGTCACCCCATTTCTGACATATTGCATTAACTGATAGCTTAATCATTGAAAACAAGGGTAGAAAAAGTCACCTACAGCAGGTAAATGTAGAACTGCAACCCTCGGAATCCAGTATGGCTGCACAGATGGAAGAGGCTGCCGTGCCGGCGGTTGTGTATGCCAGTGCATTTAGGCCCACGGAGCGGTGTTTGATAACTAATTGATATTAATTAGAGCAGGGAAAGCTTCCAGCTGAACTTGTGATTCTGTTTTGGATTTAGGGCATCAGATCACACAGTTGGCAGTCGGCTCAGTTCATTCATATGACTGCACTTCAAAGACCGTACCGAGCCTTCATACCCAAATAACATTTATTGTGCTCTTAACTGGCTTGGATGCGATGTCTCTGCTAACAAATAACTGCGTTTTTCTGGCTGTCGGTTTGATCACAAGTAACTGCTGCAGAACTTTTATGGCGGCATTTTGGTTACCGTGCTTATGTTAAAGTTTTATATTATTCGACGCAATCTGAACATGTAATTATTGCTAATAGAGCAAATACTATTATGGGTGTCTGTGTTCAGTGCCTGGCTTCTGCATGGGACTTTTAAAGAGAGAACACCTTTGTTGTTGTTTTTTTTTTTTTTTTTTTTTAACATGGCATTTATCTTCCCTTAATTTGGACTTGCTAATGATGATGTTTTATTTCATACATATATCTGTGAATATGCAGAATGTCTAGATTAGCCATTCTACATCAGTAGAACAGTAATCCTGGGGTTAAGCTCTACACATAAAAAGGGTATAAATTGCCTTTAAGCACATATATTTTTATATTTGCAGTGATCCCTAACCTGATTCGATGAAAGATTGGTTTGGGCCACAATTTATTTTCATTCATAACTTTTTACACATGAGCCTGTTGCATTTATAGTCAGCACAGTATGTAGGTTTATGGAAATTGTGAAAACATACTGTATGTTAGTCTCTAGTGAAGATACAGTGCATGGCCAAAAGTATCTGGCCACTTGCCTGCCCAACAGCTCATTCCCAAACAGAGGGTATTAACAAGACATTGCTATAAAAGCCTCTACTAGGTTTCTTTTGCTAGAGCCAGTAAAGCTAGGGGCTGATGTTGGCCATTCCGTCCTGGCTCACATTGTAGTTTCAGTTCATCCCACCAGTGTTCAGTTTGGTTGAGGTCAGGGCTGAGTGGAGAATTTCCATTCCTGTCTCAGCAGACCCATTATGTACAACCCTTACTTTGTTCCTGGGGCATTATAGTGGTTAATCAAAAGCCCATAGCCCAGATCATTATTCCTCCTCAACTTTTAGGGTTATTCATTCAGGCAGATAGTGTTTTTCAGGCATCTGCCAAACCCAGATTATTCTGTCAGTCTGCCAGATGGTCTGTGCCAATGATTGGGGGTGACCTTCACACCAGCTGACTGGTATTACACATGGTGATGTTAGGTTTGTATACCCCAGATCACCCATAAGAACCCCACATAGTGCATAGTTCTGGTGCTGACATTTGGAACTGAGCAGTGAGTATTAAGATGAGGACAAGTGGTGGATACTTTTGGGCATACAGTGTATCTCCAGTGTAACAATGTAGTATAACTGGGACAGCAGTGAGCATCTGCCTTTAGATCATGCTTCTATGACAGCACCACCTGTTAAGACTGTGGTACAGAAAGTAGTTAGGCTCATCTACTGGTTTGTGGGTTTTGGGGGTGTCCTGGTCAGAGAAGCTTCTTCTGAATTTTTTTCATCTCATCAAGGGGGCACAGCCCACGTGTGCTGAGGAAGCTATGCTTTGGAGAGGGGAGAGGCGCTTCTCTCTGGTAGGTAACTGTGCATTCTTATTATTGCAAATAGAATTGCACCCCTTTAGTGCAAGGACATGAATGATAGACATTAAGGGCCCATAACAATATCAGTTCTGTAGTGAGAACTGAACTCCAGCTTTATGTTTCCTATAACTGTGTGATTTCTATAGGTCTTTGGCTTCCCTCCTCTTTAATCAGTTGTCATTGCTGTATATTTTGCAAAGCTAAATGCCAAAGGAGTACAAATGACAGAAGTGCTATCAGTTCATGGTGGTTTTTGGGTTTTATTTGCAGGAGGTGGAACAGACCAGAAGTGCTGTGGATGAGGACAGGAAAATGTATCTACAAGCTGCTATTGTGCGTATAATGAAAGCACGCAAAATATTACGGCATAATGCTCTGATACAGGAGGTAAGAGCCATTTCTATCTCTGCCACATATAGCTGTCCATGGAACAGTGCCCATAGTCAGATCTCACTGCGTAGAAAGACAAGTATGGCCACTGTACATGCTTGGGCAAACAATATCTCCCTTGCACTGTAAAAACAATATTGGTCTCTATTTATAAAAGCAGGGTATACATAGACACAGGTTGTGCTGACTTATATCTGTGCCCGTATTGGTGTGAGGCCTACAGATCTGTATATGGCACGCAAACCACTCTTATCCAAGGGGCACTGTCTGACACTAATGCCAGTATACTGTGCCACACCAGCACCACTCAACTGGTTTGAAAATGACAGTGACAAATGACAGTTATTTACATTCTAGAATTGTAATTTTTAGGCCTTTCTTACTGAATGTGGATGCATGTGGTCTTTGGGTTGTACCCTGAAATGTTTCTGTATGGCTGTACCTGTTCTTTCTAGCCCAAGCAACTCTTTCCACTATTTCTGACTAATACTGTTCCCTTACACACACTCCAGAACAGTCATAAAATTCCATCTTCAAAAGGAGTGGTATGATCGTCCATGTATGTAAGCCCCTAAATAACCAGCCAAAACCCAACACGTGAACCACTGGGACTTCCACCAATGAGTGTATTGGGTGACCAGCCAACCTAGGATTGTTCTGTGCAGTGATCGGGCCAACTGGCACACAGGCAGTCTATTCACTGCAATTTAACTGTGTTTTCCTAAACTGTCCAATATTTAACTTACGGGCCCATCAGGCCTGGCTTCAGCTTCCAAATACTGGGACCTATACATGTGGTATGAGAGGATTGGTCTTCCCTTTGCCTGTGGTCTGCCAGTGAATAAGAAATGGGACAGCATGTGGGGTGACACACTGGGACCAAGTACATTGATACAAGCTGGAGTGGAAGAGTGATAAGGATAAGACATGTTAGCCATCCTCGGCCCAAATTGCCTGCCATTCCATGCAATATAGAAAATAATTACACACAGACAGAAGCTTGATAATTATAAGCCTAGAATGTGGGAAGCGTTGACCCATCAGAATCTCCTGTAGTTTTTATACACACTTCCAAGTGTGTTTCATCCCTGTATTGCATCCCTGGCACCTTGTAATTACACTCACACAATATCTTTTTCAGTGTGACACGACAAGTATCCAAGAAAACTCGCACACATACCAGCAGATAAAAGACTGGATGCCTTTATTTGTCTTATTTGTAGTTCTACACAGTGACCTTTAGGGGCACAGGCCCATTATGTGGGAGAGAAACACTTCCCTTTAATCAGTTCTCTTAGAAAATCCATGTACTTATTGGTGCCAAGAGCTCTCATTGTGCATCTGCTGTGATTAGAACCTTCAGCCGCCCAGGAAACCTTGTTCTCTTCACTCCATAGAACCCAGAGGGACATGTTTGCTTTCATTCAGCTGAATGGCTTTACTTTAGAGCTTCTGTGGGTATTGTCAGCTACTTTACTCTTTCTTTATTTCATATACCCAGTGGGTAGGAGACCCCCACAGGCTGTCAGTGGGACGTGTATATTTACCTGCGACCAATGATGTGCCTGCACTGCCAAGGAAACCAACCTCGTAGGCTTCACTGTGCCCCTTCCTGTGTACGAACAAACTGCATCCCCTCCCATGTTTGTGAGGACCCACCTTGCCCCTCAGCATCAAAAGATGTAGTTAGGGATCATCAATATTACCGCTCGTAATGTTTGCTTTCTCTCCCCACTCAGGTTATCAGCCAATCAAGAGCGAGGTTTAACCCCAGCATCAGCATGATAAAGAAGTGCATTGAAGTGCTCATAGACAAGCAGTACATCGAAAGAAGCCAAGCGTCGGCGGACGAATACAGTTACGTCGCATAAAGAGGTCGCTCTCAAGGGCGCGTGTAAAAGGAAGTCATCAGCGTCGCTGTTTGGTGTGTTCCTGTGGGAATAAGCAGACCTTTGCCTCCATATTCTGTCATCCGGCAGTCCCTATTTTACTGCTGTTTACAACATCACCAGTGCCACGTCATGAGCGCCACTGAAAATGCCTATAAATATATTCCGCTCATGCCATTCTGACAACGCTACTAAAAGAACGAGTGAAGTATTTCAGGAATGTGGACATTTTTGGTTGGGTAATGTCCGTCCCCCCCACCCACCCATCACGTTTGCAGTTGATGTGTTTCTCTTTTTTTAATGTATCTTAAAAGACCTAACATAGGAAGGCACCGAATCCATCACTTTTGCTGAAGGCCGAATACTCCGCAAAAGATTCAGCCGAAAACCGAACCAAATCTGAACCCCACTCTGCATATTCAAATTTAAGGGAAATCTTTAAAAAAAAAAAAAAAAAAAAAATTTCATCATCTACAAAACATTTTGTCTTGATAATTTATTTTGTACGGTTTTTGAATTATTTAGAATGATTGACCTTCCTATTCTAGCTTTTTCCATCCTGCAGCTATACATACTATCTGGCCATTGGGGTCACTTGGTAACCAAGCAAAATATCGACTGAGCGAGTTCGATTTTTATTGTTCTTTGTTTTATTGCTTATTTCACGTTTAGGCCCTCGACTGTGCATCTTCCATTTTGATTCAGAGACTCCTTTCTGGTAATTACTCCCTAGATGAAAAGCCTGAGAGCTGCAAAACAAAAAATGGAAATCATTAAAAAACCACAAATGAAATTTAGGTGCAAATTCTCTTAGAATTCTGGTGTCTACACCATATTAAAGGGTAGTTTTTAGGCGCACAGCCTCTTTAAGGGTTCAGATTGGGTCCAGCCAGGCATCTTGGTTTGGACTGAATCCTGCAAAATGTCTTTGGTTTCAGCCAAACTCCCAAACCAACTGGTGGATTCGCTGCCCCCCTAACCTAAAGTAAAAACTAAATATTGTAATATTACAGATAACCTATTAATTGTATGTACTTACAAATGTACAAAAATGACAAACATGATATTGCTGCTTGTCAAATAAAAACAATAAAAGAACGTGTAGGAATCTGAGTATTCTAGGGGCAACCGAGAGCCACACGTATGCCTGCGGGGGGGGGACCCTCTTAGCAATGCAGGTAGGTCCCACTTGGGGGTGCATTATGGAGACTTTTTAACCCCTAATGACTGCTATGAAGAATCCAGAAGTGGCCTTTACAGATGTCCTTTATCCATAGAAAAGAACCAGTACTGGAGTATAGGGTGCTACTTGCACAGGAACCTGAGAGGGTGCCACTTGCCTCAGATTCCAAATTCTCTATGCGCAACAATAAGGAGAGAATCACCAGTGCCCATTGGATGGGTTTTCTGCAATTTTAATTGCAAGTTTCAATATCACCTTTCTGTTAGTATGGGAAAAGGAAAGTTCTATACAAGCCCTGTTGTGTATATTTAAGGCTTAATAAGTGGAAGACAAATACTACTAGAGCGGTGTTGGTGGAACGACCTGGTATAATTTGTGTGCCGGGTTGGGCAGCAAATGTAATGTTACTGTCACCATCCTGTTGTGCCAGAGCCATAATCCTTTTACTGCAGGCGCTGCTATATTGCCTACACAGCCAGCAGGTAGAGGAATGTAGCGCTTTCCTACATTGTGGCAAAAATTCACAAAAGTGCCGGAAAGAACGTAGTTCTAAAAACCCAGTTTTATTTCTCTGTCATAATGCCCCCACATTTTCCAAAAGTGTCATGCAAACGGTTATAAGTTTATTGCACAACGAGACTCATGTTTGCCCCAAAAATTCTTCTCTAAAGAGACGTGAGCCGAATAATGTAGCAACATTTTCCCCCCCAAAGTTTTCATTGTGTCCGTGCAATCTAACGGAGGCCATGAATTTGTCAGCACAATAGTATCTGAACAGGAACATTTTACAACTTTTTTTATTTTTATCAACACTTTTGTGAATTTTTGTATGCAGCATTTTGTATGACTTCATGCTGCTGAGTGGGGGCTGTGATGGACTCGGCATAGTCGCCTATGTTTGGATCCCAGATGTGAGATGTTAATGTATTTTTCTCCCTTTGTGGCAGAGAAGAAAATGAGCACCCTACAATATGATGGGGAGACAGAAGGTCAATACTTCCACCTTCATTTGTTTTGAGTGGAAAAGCTGGTCTGCCCCCAGCTGCTCTGCCCCTGCCATGTAGCCATGCAAATCAGCTTCAGTTTTCCATGCAAAATTGCAGAAACGTGAATTTTGTTTCAATCTACTGAATTCATTCTGGGCAGGAAAGTGTCATACATTCATACTCTTCTGCTGGCCGGCCCCAAAGCACAGTGGCACGCACACAGACATTTTACATGCCAAAGACGGACCCAAACTCTGCTGCTGATCTACCAGGGCAGTGAAAGAGTTTCCACAGAATAAAGGGAATCCTGATGTCCATGAGAAATGATAAAGCTCTGTGAGGAAGTCACGACTTCATTCTGCTTCTATGGGGACCAGGCATCTGTTCTGAGCAGATCTGAGGGCAGACAATAGTTGGTGGAACCTTGAAACACAAAGCACAAAAGAAAACAATACATGAGGATTTATATTGGCAGCTGAAGCATCTCTGCAAGAACTGCATGCTGGGACATGATCCATTTCACTGACGAGGCTTTCACAGAGTTCAAGCCAAGGAGGAGCAGCTCTGTTCCCAGTGGGGTATTTTAGCAAATGCCTGGTTGGTATCTATGATTGCATTGTTCTCCATAAAGATAAAACAAAGGCAGACACCATGCACAGGCAGGTAATACTGTTCCACTCAGGCTTTTCTGTGCCAGAACAACCCGTTACATCACCTTTATGATCTCCAGGGAAAGTATTTTAGACATCTTGCTGCATTCACATAGAGCTGTTTCTTTTGTACTAGGGCAGTTCTGGCACAGACAGGGCAACACCAAACAAAGGAAACCTTGGGGTTCTAATGTATATAACAGATGGTGTTTCTGTTCCCCAGAGGGTATTAAACATTGTGGGCTCTAAACTGTGGTCTGTCCTTTCTAGTCAGATTAAAGAGTCTATCCATGTCTAAACAGGTAAAGTGGTCTCCACACTCAAAATCCCACTCTATATTAGGGGGAACCAGCCTTCTCACACGCATTCATGTGGACTTGCTTACTATTGGCCTTCAGACATTATGAATGGGCCAGTGATAGGTGACAAGCCCTTGCAATTTGAAAAAAAAAAATGACTCCAACATATCCATGGATGGAGATACTGGGAGCACACATTAGATGCAATGTCCAATACAAGGTATTGTAGCCGTTTCATGGAGTGCTGCATGAATCCTTCCTCCAGCTGCCATCAGATGGAATACCAAATATATATATATTTTTTTTTTAAATAATTGCATTTAATGTTTCTAAATTGATTAAACAGGTTTTTAAGAAAAAGATTAAATGTACACAGTCTAAGGTCTGCCCCTGTGTCTTTTCAAATCTGTTCCACCAGGTGACTCCATTGCCCAGTGTTATTCACCAGCCAGTCAGTTTCTCTCCAGTTATTCCGCTCTGGATGAGCAGTTGACAGCCATATTGTGACTGGATGGTTGCTAAGAACCCACTGTCTTTTTATTTTACTGGAATTCTCAAGCACTACAAACAACACTGAAGAACACGTGTTGTGGTTGATACTTGTTTATGGGACTTCACAAAATCCCATCTTGGTTATTTTTTGGTTTTTACTGCTGCTGAAACTCATCCATAGGGTGACAGGCCAATGGGCTCCACATCCCCTGCTTACTATAACAGAAGGTCTCCAACATTCCTTCTTGTTCAAATTGTTCCATAGATGGCTATGTGATATCCCATCCCAGTGCCAGAAGGCTTTAACCCAATAGTGGAACAGATCAAATACATCTATGATCCTCTAAACATAATGCGCCGACATAAATCACAATTCAAGCCTCAGAGTTTAACAAGGTCTGGAGTAAATAACCCGAAGCACAAGGAAGTCACATATCAATATACGCAGGAGGATTGTTCTCCAGTACTTCAATAGAAAGAAAAGTAAATTCCAGGAAAATATTTGCCAGTCCGGAAACTGAAATGCTAACACAAGAAAAGACATGAACTTTATATTTGTAAAAACCCACCTGTAAATGTCTCAGGGCCGGACACCAATCCTACTGGGTGCAAATCACAGATGCAGCAAACCCAGAGCCTCACACAATATGTCCCTTCCATGTCACAAGCAGGGGGTATTCCCACCTTTACGCCACTGTGTTGTTCATGTGGGATGTGCCGTGGCAAAGCCATGCGTGGTGGGAAAGGGGTAAGTCTGTGAAATGTGCAATACATCCTTATGTTTGTTCAACCTATAAACCATTTAAAGAAAAACTATGCCCCCAAACAAAGTAGGCCTAAATAAAAATATATTGCATAAAGCAGCTTTATGTCACTAAAAATTGTTTAGTAGTATGTGCCATTGGGTAATCCTAAATAGAAAAATACCATTTTAAGTAGTAAGGGCCACCTCCAGGGATAATAGGATTCACACTGCACCACAAACAAACCAAGGGCACACATACATGCTAGGCCCCATCAGCCAATGAATGGTCAAAGTTATTTTCTCCCACACTACTTCCTGTTACAGTTAGAGCTGCATTATTTCCTGTCAGCTGATCTCTGAGGGAGCACACAGCCCATCACTAAATGGCGGCTCAAGGGCAAAATTTAATGATGTGTATTCCATTTTGGTAAGATTCTTTAATAGGCCACTAAATATTATATAAACTTTCGGATGGCTAATTATTCATTCTGCAGGTATAGTTTTCCTTTAAGCATGGCTGCTGGTGAAAAGATAGCAGTTTCCTAGGGTAGAGGTGAAAACCTCACCACGCCTATTTGCCATTTGCCACCACATCTATCAGCATTATAACCCAACATAAGAGTAATGGACTTGCTTGTGGAGCCTGGGCATATATTGGTAAAGGCCAGTGGAATTTAATTTCAAATATCCAATTTTATTGTGGTCTACAACTGACACTGCCTGAGTGGGAAAAAGCTGAGTGTTAAGTGACAGGAGGAAGGAGGTCCCTGCCCTGCAGAGCTTACAATCTATGTGGGTTAGTCCCTTACAGACAAGCCTGAGTCTAATGAAATGCCAGTCGGATGATATGCCAAGTGATAGTCTTGGAATTTAGTTCTGAAGCAACTAAAGGAATAATTCCCCTTCCTGGCCACATCAGTATTTTCCCAGCAAGGAGATAGGTAGGGTGGAGGTACCTCTGGGTTCCATCACAGAATTGTATTGTCCAAACATGTTACAACGGATTTATGCTTAAATAAATAAACATAAAGGTGATGTAAAGAGTAACGCCTCTCATTCTCTCAGTAAAGCCTTAGATCGCATAGGATAGAAAGGTTAAAACAGGGTAATGTAAAAAAAAGGCACACAATTGTTTCCACCGAAAGCAACCAATCAGGTATGCGTTCTCAAACAGCTGATCAGTATGTGCTGTCTGCTCCTGTTGGTCTCCAGGTAGCGCTCTGCTACATACAAGTCTCTCTTATCCAGGCCCTCACAGAACAGTGGAGCTACAGGGTCTCTCAGCTATTCTACTGCTCCCACATTTTCAGAAGAAATCTTGGGCGCCATTGGGTTTACTGAAGAACCAAACTGAATGGATAAGGAAGGGTACTGCGCGTAATGCATTCAATAATCGTGGTATCATCACAGTAGCTTTATATTAGGCACTTGGGCATTACTCACATCACCAGGTGTCTGCCCCAATGTACTCAGATCTCTGTGTTGCTTCAAAGGGATTTCATACACCACACAGCCCTACAGCCTGGTCAGCTGGGGAACCCCACACTTTACTATCTCATACTGTCTATCCCATACTCATACAGGGCACTAAACTGGGAGCTACCAGCCACAATAACACCTCAATTATGTGGTCCCTTTGCCCAACTTCCATACCTGACCTGCCTTATGGTCCCATCTTCTCCTCCTGCCTTAGTATTTCCAGCAGGATCCACCCTCTCCATAGAATGGAGTTCAGAAAGAACTCCTCCCCTTTTACAGTAAATGCACCCATGATGCCCTTGCAAGCACATCCCTCCTCTTAGAGGGCAAAGGTTATGCTTTACACAGCTCTTGGAGGGGAGGAGACAAAATGCCCTTTATGTTTTATTTCCAAATGGGAGAGAGCAACATATTCAGAAGGAAAAGTGTTGGAACCCGAGGGGTTGTGCCCCTACAAAACCTAACCCCCTACTCTCCAAGCAGAATCATCTTTTGTGGTCCCTGTTAGCTAGAAGTATGCCTTCCATCCCCTTTATAGACACAGTTCTATGGAGAGAAAGCTTTCTGACAAGGCAGGTATATTTCCAGTTTAATACATTCAGGCCTGGGCAAACACTCCAAATACGTCCTGGCATTTCATGTACACAAGAGACCCAAAAAGCCCCCACTAAATAGTGACTGTCTATGGCATTTTACAGCATTTGCCAGAATGCACAGATTGCCAGTCTGGGCCTAATTCCCAATGCACAGAGGCTAAACAGCCCCCCAACGGCCCAATAAATACCGTAGTGACTGTAATACTACTTGTTAACTCATGTACTTCCCATCCACAGCCGCTATATAAACGCTCATAATGAAACTAAGCAGTGAAAAGCAAGCGAGGGACTGATACGCCGGACCCGTCCCATCAGCAGAACCAGCAGTCTGTGTGTGTTTTCTAAGCTGTACATAAGGGTTATTTCATGGAAATAAAAGCAAACGCCCTTCCCTCAGGAAAGCCGAGTCCCAGTAATTTGGGTCTCAACCTCTGATGTAATTTCTGGCACACTCATGAATCACATCACCAGAAACACAGGCCTGTGTGCAATAGAGAGAGAGGCAGGGGCTGTGACAGCGAGGTCTCCCCCATCAAAGCAAAAGTTCCCCTCAGTCCCTTCTGGGTTCTATTACCACATTACAGGCACTGGGTGTATTGTACGCAATTATTTGCCTGTGTTTTACTGCCAATATGTACCAAGCAGGAACCTGTTCACACACACATATATAGTAAATCTACAGTACACACTCAAGCAGTATGCGTTTGTACCTCTCTGTCCTTTGGTTCTGACTCTTGAAACAATGTAGCAGAGGTCACTTCCCCTCCAGGTCTCTTAAGCAGCTGGCTTCTGCTACACTGTTTTAGAAGTCAGAAAAATGAGTGCAAAGAATATGTCCAATTAGACATATATGGGAAAATCCCATTCATAAAAAGGTACTTGAGTCAAAATGTGCTCCTTGCACTTCTGCATAGTTGCTCTCAGTGCCACTCAGTCCTTCCTGCCTTCTGTTTCAAATAAATACAGTTGCTCCTATTGATGCAATAGGCCGCTCCAGGGCGGTATAGACCCCAGAATTGCCCCTGCCATAAGCATTGTGTGTGTGTTAAAGAGGCAGTATACACCTACCTCCCTCCCCCTTTCCATCAAATAAAAAAATCCTCCCTTCTCTTGGCAGCAGCCTTTGAGTAACTCATTATCAAGGGCTTCTCAGTGGACTGGTAATCTGTTTTATCAGCTCCTTTTTTGTTCTGTGGGACAGGAAGTGACAGCAAGTGCTAGTGTGAAATTGCCTTCTTATTTTTGTTTAGCGTCAGAAAAGAAAACAGAACCCATATTATAAATTCTATAAAATAAAACAATAGACAAAGTATGTTCAGCACATGGCCTATTCATTGAGTTCGTGTTGATATATACTGTTCCTTTAAGCAGAGTAGGGGCAATATTGCCACAGATATGTTGTATAGTAATGTCGGAGTGGACATTTACCAAAGGAATCTTTGCCCTGAGCCCAGCACCTAGAGACCATGAATATCACTCTTGTTGGAGGCCAGCACCTAGAGACCATGAATATCACTCTTGTTGGAGCCCAGCACTTAGAGACCATGAATATCACTCTTGTTGGAGGCCAGCACCTAGAGACCATGAATATCACTCTTGTTGGAGGCCAGCACCTAGAGACCATGAATATCACTCTTGTTGGAGGCCAGCACCTAGAGACCAAGAATGTCACTCTTGTTGGAGCCCAGCACCTAGAGACCATGAATATCACTCTTGTTGGAGGCCAGCACCTAGAGACCAATGTCACTCTTGTTGGAGGCCAGCACCTAGAGACCATGAATATCACTCTTGTTGGAGGCCAGCACCTAGAGACCAATGTCACTCTTGTTGGAGGCTAGCACCTAGAGACCATGAATGTCACTCTTGTTGGAGGCTAGCACCTAGAGACCATGAATGTCACTCTTGTTGGAGGCCAGCACCTAGAGACCATGAATGTCACTCTTGTTGGAGCCCAGCACCTAGAGACCATGAATGTCACTCTTGTTGGAGGCCAGCACCTAGAGACCAAGAATGTCACTCTTGTTGGAGCCCAGCACCTAGAGACCAAGAATGTCACTCTTGTTGGAGCCCAGCACCTAGAGACCAAGAATGTCACTCTTGTTGGAGGCCAGCACCTAGAGACCAAGAATGTCACTCTTGTTGGAGGCCAGCACCTAGAGACCAAGAATGTCACTCTTGTTGGAGGCCAGCACCTAGAGACCAAGAATGTCACTCTTGTTGGAGCCCAGCACCTAGAGACCAAGAATGTCACTCTTGTTGGAGGCCAGCACCTAGAGACCAAGAATGTCACTCTTGTTGGAGCCCAGCACCTAGAGACCAAGAATGTCACTCTTGTTGGAGGCCAGCACCTAGAGACCAAGAATGTCACTCTTGTTGGAGCCCAGCACCTAGAGACCATGAATGTCAATGTCACTCTTGTTGGAGGCCAGCACCTAGTGACCAATGTCACTCTTGTTGGAGGCCACTGGATATTGCAGCCTACAGTCGATAAAGACAAACCTTCCGGGAGCATTGATGAGCCAGTGTTATGTATGTGCCATTTCCGCACACAGGATGTAAGGGAACAGAATAGGAAGCCACAAGTTCACTGAATCCTCACAATGTGGCAAATCACAGTTTTTTGCTTACTGCCAATGACCATCTGTGCTATTTACTATCTAGACCCCCCTGGATTTGTATTATTATTTATAAAAAGAGGCAGCAGCATATCCTATACTGTGCCCCTTTGTATTCAGGATCCCGGCATTCCCCATGTAACAGTACTCATGGAATTCCACACATTCAGCACATATTGCAAATAAAGCCTTTTACACAAACATATGACTTCATGTTGATTTTGGTGTTGCCCTCTCTAAGATCCAAACCCTTCTGGGAGGAGGTAACTGACTCAACTCATCCTCTACATTTCACTCTTTTAATTGCCTGATTGTGATCATAAACGAGTGCGATACACGAGGAACAACCAGATCTAGTTGGGAGTCAAAATAGCCCCCCCACCAGCCCAATAAATAGTAACTGTCTATGGCATCTTACAGCAGCCCCTCTGGCATTTGCCAAAACCCACAGATTGCCAGTCTGGGTCTGGGGTAAGCCCATCAAAATGAAACTCTGCAGTCAGATGTGAGTCCCAATGTTGTCCTGGGAATGTGGAAGTTATAAAGGGCCATGTATGCAGCACAGGGTGCAGTTGTCAGATGCAATCACAATGGTTTTTTTCCCACAATGCAGTGCAGCACCCCCCCCCCCACGCACACACATACCCCCAAGTTGCCTGTTGCAACTCCCATTGCCTCAAAACAAACACTTTTAAAATGCAGTATCTGTCCACTTCTGAAGCAATGATCCAGAAGCTAGCTGGTTAACAGGCCTGGGGGGGGGGCTGCTTTCTATTGAAATGACACTTACAAGTAACTAAAGTCATTGGAAATATATAATGAATGTACAGTGGAAAGCTGCTTAGATATATATATATCTCAAGCATTTTTGCCACCAGATGAAGCCCCCTGTGCCCCTCATGGGGGTAGTACTGTTCCAGTGCATGGGGAATGTGCATATCTATGTGGCACTCAGCAGCCTATGAATATAACTGAGAATATCTGGGAGCGTTTAGAAGATATTTCCATAGAGCAGAGACAGACCAGTATCATTTCTTTGTGTTTTCTTTCCCTCCAACCTCCTGGCGCCCTGTAATTATTGCTGCTCTAGTGAGATTTTACTGCACACTTTACTGCAGCTTTGTGCTGCCAACATCAAAACCACTTGGCTCAAAAACATGTTCCAACTTACAGCCGGAATATCTGCCTCCAGCTTTATCGTTCTGCCTCTGATGCTGGGGGGCATCTCCTCTTCTGCCGTGGGGGGGGGGGGGGGCACAGAGATAATAAAAGAGTTCATATAATTATAATGTACTATAGAAAATACAGAACATCTTTAGAAACCCAGACAGGAGGCCCTTACTATAGTTTTTTTTTTTTTAACCCATATCATAAACCAATCTCACAGAACATATGCTGATTTCATTACAGACCTCCTGCCTCTTGGCGTATTTTAAAGGGGTAGGACCCAACAATATCATAATAATTATGATTTTTATAAAGAAAAAACATTACTTATTAACTCCCCCTAATAAGCTGCATTGGTTTAAATTAGCTCTGTATAAACAACCCCCTCTTTTCACCCATTTGCTGTGACTGTTTTGGGCTACAGATAAGCAGACGTGCATTAGGGTAATGGCTCAATGGGCATTTCAATAAAATAACGGTCTAATGAATAGAACTGCCCATGTCCCTGCTGGTTTAATGACTGAAAATGCTGCAGTGAGCCTGCCGCTGGAGTGAGATTCATTTAGGGTATGGTTAAAGCTGATCAAGGATAAACAGTGATTAACTGCTATCTGTGCTAGTACTTGTGTCCAAGCCAAGTACCTCTTGTCCCCGTGCCCACCCGTCTGGCTGGCTGCCTGCTAACTCCACTGTGGACTGCTCCCACTCACCAATTTCTGAATGAAGAGGACCTATGGTTGCTGTGGGGAAAATACACAGTAATATTTTGTCAGAATTGTGCCGCAGCCACTGCAACCAAGGTGCCTACTCTGCCCACCCCAAGTTCCAGCCCTAGGAGCTATTTTCCTGTTCAAAGTAAAAAGGAAAAACTCACCACCCCCTTCTCTCTCATTCCAGGTAAGTACATATGGGACATTGTCATTGGTGTTGAACAGCCTTCCAAGCATTGTCCGTGCAAGTACACACATATTTGTTTAATAAGGAAAGTACTCTTTATATTTATATAATGCTATTTTGTGCACAGTCTTCCAGCTCCATACTGTACTGGGAGAAAGGGAGGAACACACTACTTAGATGAGTAAGTGTATTTATAGCTCTTAGTATTGATAGATGTTCCAGAAGGAATTGAAATGCCAAGGCCATCGAAGGCTATGAACATTAATTACATTGAAATATTGATCCAAGGTTGCGTTTGTTAACACTCGCAGTACATATAACATACTGTAGGTGCTCATAGTAACGACTGTACAAATCAGTCTGCTACCACTTAGAGCATTCTGCCTACAGAACCCATATATAGGTCAGGCAGCCCTGATCGCCCCATACACAGACTGATGAGCAGCTTTGATTAGAGGTGGCCATACACAGGCCGATAAAAGGCGCAGACGAACCAAGCTGGCAAAGAGTGCATGAACTTGTGATACAGTCCTCACGCTGATGGCCGAATGATCAGATTAATCCAATATTGCAAACCTCAGGATGGGCATAAAGGGGAAAGATCAACTCATTCGGCAACCTCGCTAAACGAGCAGATCTTTCAGTGTATGGCTACCTTTAGGGGTATATTTATCATGCTGAGTAAAAAGTGGGGTAAAACATTACCGGTAATGTTGCTCATAGCAGCCAATCATATGCTTTTATTTGGTTATCTAATTGTTTTAATCTAATTGCTGATTGGTTACCCTGGGAAGTAATGCTTCACTCCATTTTTACATAGCATGATAAATATACCCCTTCACAACTGGGTGCTAGACACATTTACTTGCATATAAACCTCCATACAAACCTGTGTTTCTGAGCCAAACACAACTTTTACCATTGCAGCACAACAGTACATTATATTTGAATCACTTTAATATACCATACTTTTTTTTTTGTTACTGTTTCTTTAACCCTAAGATCTGTTGTTTGGGTAGAAGCTGCCATATTGGCACTAACCTTCAATAAATAAACAGGCGCAGTTCATTCATGGTCCTGTGGTTCTGTAACTGAAGCATAATGCCATAAGTTTTTATGCTGACTTTTACATAAATACAACCAGGACTGTATGTATGTCCGGTGCCACCCTAGGCATCACACCTAACTGAGCCCTTTACATTGCAGAAATGACATCACAAGCTCCGTGGATGACAGGTGGAACCCTGACACCCCCCAGCTCCGCCGCAGGATTTGGCCAAGTTTTATCTGGTGGCGGCTGGGATGGGTTTATATTTGTATAGGCCCCCAGATGCTGCTGCCCTAGGCATAGGCCCTCGGGTGCCGATATATAGATAAGTCCCTGAACATAACACAATTTCTGCACATAATCATGTTTTATTTTTACATATTGTGCAATAACCCCAGTTAGGTTAAAGGAATAAAAAAATGGGGAAAAAATAAATATTGCTTGCCCTTCTTGGCAGACAGTGAGATGAATTTGTTCTATCTAGTTTGCCCCATCCTAAAATTATAAAGGGGCTGAGGGGATAACGCAATATGTAACATGTCTGCTGGCAGCTTGAGGTGACAGTTTTACATTAACACCTACCATTGTTGAGGGACGGAGCAATCCCAGGGTGGTTACAGATGGCCAAAGTGATTAGACTGGTGTCTTGATTTCCTGCTGGGTGATCATTCTGACTAAAAGCAGGCACTTTGTGTGACAAAAAATAAAAAGCAACAAATCTGACATTGAGACAAATCAGGGTATTTAGCTAAACTAGAAATATTAAGAGTAAGCAGGGCAGCTGCACTGCAGAACACCATGAAAAGCATTGCCAGCAGCCACAGTGCACTGACATACCTCCCAATATTTGAAAACTCGAAAGAGGAACAGTTAGCCATGAAATTTTGACCATGCCCACATTCTAGCCACACTCCTAAATACCATGACTAAAAAAAACATTGAAAAAAAGACATGCCTGTATGGTCACTGCAGAAATGGCCAATGATCACTCCATTAATCCCAGTCATGCCAGTAAGATCACTGAATAATTTAACAGACTGAAAGCATTGCCTACACATGCACAAGCAGAATACCACAGAATATTCCTTTCCAGAGCTCTCATGTTGCTTGACTCTCACTCCCATCGCAGGGCCATTTTTCCCCTCACAAGCAGCTGAGCGACAGACACAAGCGGGACATTTAAAGGAACAGTAACATCAAAAAATTAAAGTGTTTTAAAGTAATTAAAATATAATGTGCTGTTGCTCTGCAAAAAAACTGGTGTTTTAGCTACAGAAAAGCTACTATATAAATACCCTGCTGTGTAGCCACGGGGGCAGCCATTCAAGCTGGAAAAAAGGAGAAAAGGCACAGGTTACATAGCAGATAACTAGTAGATAAGCCCCATATAATGGGGGTTTATCTGTTATCTGCAAAGTAACCTGTGCCTTTTCTCCTTTGAATGGCTGCCCCCATGGCTACACAGCAGCTAACTTATATAAATTATAGTAGTCTTTCTGAGGCAAACACACCAGTTGTAACAGTGCAGGGCAACAGTACATTATATTGTTATTACTTTTATGCACTTTCATTTTTTTGTGTTACTGTTCCTTTAATCGCCAATCCAGGACTGCAGGTTTGGCCTGTCCTGCACAAACTGGGACAGTTGGGAGATGTGCATTTAGCTGGTATCATTGTCATGGTTGGACTGGCCTGTCAGAGCACCAAGGATTTTCCTAGGTCCTAGTGCCCCTTAGAGCAGGAAAATTCCCATAAGCCCTTTTTTTAAAAAAAAAATCCTGCTGTAAGCCTACATAACACCTATATCTTTTAGACAGCTGAGATTCTGGGGCTGCTGCTGCCCCTCTCTCCTGCTCTGGGCTTACAGCTTAAGCAGGCCCGGATTTGCGGAGAGGCCACAAAGGCCCGGGCCTAGGGCGGCACAAATTTGGGGGCTGCATGCCGCCCCACAATCTTAAGCTTTTTCACCCATACAGAGCAGTGGGGACCTCTCCCCACTGCTCCGTATGCGAATGTTTGCACCCCGAGCATGCACGTTGGGGAGGGAGGGGATGCGGATCGCACATTCACGCATGCGCGGGAGGGATGCGGATCGCACATTCACGCATGCGCGGGGGGCGACGGACAGGGACGGCCTTGAGGTGGCGGGATCACAAATCCGGCCCTGATCTTAAGCATTGGAGTCCAGAAGGGGATGCATTGCTATTGCTAGAGACAAATTTGTATTTTAAAAAAATGAAAATTTGCCTCTTAAAGTTACCAGAGGCAGCTTTCTCACCTTGCCTTATGGCAGGAGCAGCTGCCATTTTGAACTGAACGCTTGAGAATCAGTCCTTGAATTAAGGTTCTCTGTGTGAGGCACTTTCCTTTATAGAAATCTGTTTTTTCCATCTGTCCAGCTGCTCCTATTGCTTTTCCCTTTGGCAGAGGAAGTCCGGCTGCTGGCCACACAGCCGCTCAGCACTCAGGCAGCAGCCAGAACAAGTGCAGGGTAAGGGAAGTGGTTAAAGCGATACCACCCGCATCTCATTTTAATGAACGCACCGTATGTTTTAACAGTATATACACAGGAACAACAGATATCCTGTAAATGATATCTTTATAAATGGTTCTAAGTGATGTCATCAGTTGTAATGGGTGCTGTGATGTAATTCCTGTCACAGACTCACTGAAACTTGTGTATTATAATAAATAATTTACCCCCCTGTTGAAAAATATGCGGGTATTACAAGTTACCTTACAGCCTTCATCGGGAGAATCCGGGCTAATTCGATCGTTTGGCCCTGGGGCCAAACGATCGAATTGTAACGACGGGCATAGGCAAAGTCGACTAGATTTTTAAACCTGCCCCCGATCTGGCCAATTTTCGGCCAGATATCGGTCAGGCAGGCCAGTCGGTAGTGCCCATACATGGGCCGATTAGCTGCCGAATCGGTCTAAGGGACCAATATCGGCAGCTAGAATCGGCCCATGTATGGGGATGCCTTCAAACCAGATTCTGACCTTCAACTTATGCAGGTAGATGTGTAGCCTGGCGCAAGTGCTGGTGATTAAAATGCCACATATGCCTTAGGGCTATGGCACACAAAGCGTATTCTCTGCCAGCATTTTTCAGTCAATGCATAAGCAACCAAAACTGACCGCAACGATTATTACTGGCTTTCAGTCTCAGCCCTCAAAAGTCTATGGAGGCAGATTTATTGAAAGATATTGTAGTTTATCCGTTTATCCAAATGGAGTGATAGAAATGTAAAAAAAAAAAAAAAAAAAATATATATATATATATATTTTTTTTTTTTTGCAATGTATTCTCCAGTGAGCATAATGTAGCAACTATTCTTAGTATATGCACCGATTAAGTAAGTAAATCTGAATGCAAAGGAGCTCTGTTTAACTCAATAGATACTGTGTATCATTCTGAGCATTTACTGCATTGGATATTTCACACAATCTGCAATGGAACTTTACTATACAGTACCAACTGATACTTAACTGTCAGCCTACTACAAAAATGCTATTTATTCATAACATCGGAGATGGTTAACAGAGAATTGGGGATTCACGTGCGCTCTAAAGAGCTTATATCTCCATTGCAAGCTGTTATGTTTTATAGGAATTACTGCTTCTGTTGGCTGTAGAAATTGCCAGAGAGGGCCCTGGGGATCCCTTAGCAGAGGAAATAAAGGATAAGTCATTGAGAATATGACTGAATTTGCCATTCACAGCAGTCTGTGCAATGACAGATGAATAAAAAAAAAATGGGGCTTCTGCACTAAAGAGACTTTTCTTGCCATACTGGATAGATGTCATTAAAAGAATAATGCGTATCATTTTCTGTTACGGAATGACAAATGGCTGCAGTTTATTCATTCTAACTGAAGCACGTCCTCCTCAGTACATGATTAGGTTGCCTTCGGCACGTGTGCATATGGTACATCATTGTATTTGGGTGCATATTTGCAATGATCTACATCAGGGCTGTCTAACTGGAAGGCCTCGGTCAGATTTCTATTGTCCCCAGTATGCCCAAGTTCTCCTTAGACCCTCTTGGCCTGACCTCACTGTGTTGTAATAATCTGGCCCCCAAACATGTTAAATAGCAGATAATTGGCCCACGCATTGAAACATCTCGGACTGCTCCAATCTACCATATCCCAGTGGGAATGTTCAGACAATTTTGCTCTGCCAGAGGGCTATTATGAAATCATGTGATCTCATTGGGAAGGTCCTGTAGAGCATTTAAGGCTAATATTGTCTGAGAAGCTCCAGGGCTCTTGCTGTTCAGCACTTGTGAGGCAGCAGGGGGCAATATCAGGCACCAAAAATACAGCAGGCAAAACACCTGAAATCTGCCCCTATGCAGTACCGCTATTTTTTTTTATTTCAAAGATTTTTTTTAAATGTATTTTAACTCCCAACTAACCTTTAACATGAATAAGTTCAGTTTGCAACAAGCATCTAATTTCTAATTAGCCATGCAGGATGTGAAATCAATATATGTGGCAACCTTAATGTGAAATTAACAAACAGCAGCTGGCATTTTTAGCAAAGTATATACCTGTATATACACCGGTTTTAAATAAGCAAACTAATAAATCAGTTATCAAATTGCAGTGCATAGTGTCCTTACTAAAGGGAGGGAGTATTTAATGTATTCATCAAACATTCTCAAATTTTTTGGGCAGCCTCTCCAAAAATAGGTTAGTTGATACAAGGCTACTGAGCTATTCACCAGTTCAATTAAGGTTGCCACATACAGTATATTGATTTCACATCCTGCATGGCTAATTAGAAATTAATTTAGATGCATGCTGCAGACTGAACTGATTCATGTGCAGCCATGCAGCATGCATCTTAATGAACTTCGAACTAGCCATGCAGGATGTAAATTCAATATGTGGCCAATATTAAAGGGGTGAGGTGGCAACCCTAAGTTCAATCCATTGTCTTTTTTGTGGGGTTGTTCAGACTTCCATTTAAGAGGTATCAGTCTTTTCCCCTGGATAAACAGGAAGCATAGCAGAGCCCATTACGCTATGGTGGGGGCAGTGCTTCCCACCTAGTTTGGTAAGAGCAGAGCGGGTCTATGGGGACTATAAGGGCCAGGTGGTTACTAATTTCCTCAGTTACTTGTGTTCAGAATCTTTGGATCGCTGAGCATTGCCAAACCATATGTAGATGAATGGTTACATTTTGGGCCAATATCAGGAAAATTGGGATTAATCAGGTGAAGTCTGTGGGGGGCTCAGGTATGTATCTGGAACAAACCAGCTCTTTACATGCAACAGAACAGCTTCCTGGGCCAAGCATGACACATAATTTCCCAGTTGTATGTGGTGCAAAGGCCAGAGAATCCAAAGTATGCAGCGCTTTGATCTGCGGCCATTGATGACCCCCCCCCCCCCATTAGTTCACCATTTCCTCAAGTCATTACTGAGTCATGTACCTAACTGTGGGCAAATATTAACCCTTGGCTGTTATTTAGGTACCTATGCCAGGAAAGGGATTATGTAAATGTCTGCTGAAACCTGCCGTGCTGGTTTAAGATCCAAAGGATTAATGGCAATCTTTTCAATACTCCCTTCTTAATCCCAGGCATCTGAGGGGAGAATGTGATCTGCAATGTATAGCACCCACTGGGTGCCAAGCTGCGGTGGCACAGAGACAGGGTTACAGACAGCAGATGTGGTGCCAAATGGTTAGAATTTTAGGAGCAGCTGAATGGCTGGACTCAGCATTTACACAGTGTTACAAAAACTGGTGAGAGGCTTAAAGTGCCACCTGCTATATCTCGCTATCATATCAGTGGGTTCTTCACTCTGCTCCCCACTATCAAGCTCATATGTGCCTTACAAGCACGGGTCTTGGTGATGTGCTGCTCAATATGGCATTCATGTCACTGAGAGTGCAGCACCTCGGCGGTTAATGCTTATACTGTATGTGTTGTGTGTAAGAGCCAGTGCGCCGCCGACAGGTGCACATCTTTAACTACATAATGCCCATTAGAACATCTATTCAGACAATTAGCTTCTGCATAATTGCAGTGGTTTTAGAAATGATTCTGGTCACCATCTGTGACAACTCTACAGGAAAAATCTATGTTACAGTAAATCAAAATGCATTTGTACTATATATGGTCCGCTCTCCTGGAGTTCCAAAGCCAGCTTAACCAGCCTGCCTGGCTTTACACTGCCCAAGTGCCTCCAGACAGTGTTGGACTGAGATGTCCAGAGCCCACTGGGGCTGTCACCTCAGGGTCCCCCACCCCAGTCACAAACTTCTGAACCCATAACCGTGCCTTCTCCACCTTCCAACTCTTTTGCAATTACTAATAGAACTAGGCAGGACTGACTACTGTCACCACCCAATTATGCTCTTAACAATTTGTACAAGTGGTCAGTAGCATGGGAGATTATATCTATCTATACCTATTTACTCTGACCAAGCCCCTTACACCCCTGGCATGCACCAAATCCACCACCAGCACCAGCATTCCTGATGGACTTCCTTGCCTGACGAAGGGGCCTGGGTGCTCCAAAGCTGGCAATTTTTACTTACTCAGTTAGCCAATAAAAGAAATCAACTAACCTTACATTTTCAGATGAACTACAAAATTAAGAAGTTGCCAGAATATATCAGTCACTAGCCTGCTGGACAGGCATATTCTTTTAGAATCTTTGCTGATTTTGCTTGCCAGGTGGCTGCAGTGAAACTAGAAACCAGGCCGCTCATGGCAGCCAGATGATTAAATGAAATCTCCATCCAAAAACTACTTTATGTATAATGAAAAAAATGTAATGCTAAGCAACTTTCCAATATACATTCATTAACAATGTTCATTGGTTTTATGTACTTGTCTGTTTATCCCTGTATGCTCTCTGCTTCTGACTCTTATAACAAAGTAGGGGAAGTCAGCAGTTTAATTAGCAGGGTTTTTTTTGTTAAATATTCAACCCCTGGCTAAATTATTTACAGAATGTAATGAAACATACTAGTTTGTTCCTTTTGCACTGGGTAGGGAAAGCTGAAGCATCAGAAGGGGCCAGGGATCAGTGATATATGGGTCATTCACACAAGCTATGTGAGTGGGTTTGGCCTTCTTTTACCAATGTCCCACTTCCACCTCCAGCAGCCTGGAGGTTGGGCATGAGTAAATACAGGTGACTTGTAGGTTTGAGTTGGGCGCTAGCGGGTCAGGTACTGGGTATGGAGAAAGTGGAGCTGGTTCAAACTGACATTGGTGGTATTTCAAGTACAGAGAGGATCAAATAATGCCTAAAGCTCCAGAAATATTCAATGTCTATGGCATATTACAGCAGCCCCTCTGGCATTTCCCAGAATCTACAGATTGCCAGTCTGGGGTGAAGCCCCCCAGTAGCCACAGGGTCTGTTGTATGATAGTTATGTCATCTCTGCATTGATTGGCAGCTATTACTGTTTGCCAGTCCTGCATCTAAACCATCTACCAATATATCTCTTAATATAAATCCTTTATTAACTACCACACATATATGGTGGTTATATATGTACAGTGGTGTGAAAAACTATTTGCCCCCTTCCTGATTTCTTATTCTTTTGCATGTTTGTCACACTTAAATGTTTCTGCTCATCAAAAACCGTTAACTATTAGTCAAAGATAACATAATTGAACACAAAATGCAGTTTTTAAATGAAGGTTTACGTTATTAAGGGAGAAAAAAAACTCCAAATCTACATGGCCCTGTGTGAAAAAGTGATTGCCCCCCTTGTTAAAAAATAACTTAACTGTGGTTTATCAATTTCAATTTTCAATTTCAATATCAATTTCTGTAGTCACCCCCAGGCCTGATTACTGCCACACCTGTTTCAATCAAGAAATCACTTAAATAGGAGCTACCTGACACAGAGAAGTAGACCAAAAGCACCTCAAAAGCTAGACATCATGCCAAGATCCAAAGAAATTCAGGAACAAATGAGAACAAAAGTAATTGAGATCTATCAGTCTGGTAAAGGTTATAAAGCCATTTCTAAAGCTTTGGGACTCCAGCGAACCACAGTGAGAGCCATTATCCACAAATGGCAAAAACATGGAACAGTGGTGAACCTTCCCAGGAGTGGCCGGCCGACCAAAATTACCCCAAGAGCGCAGAGACAACTCATCCGAGAGGCCACAAAAAACCCCAGGACAACATCTAAAGAACTGCAGGCCTCACTTGCCTCAATTAAGGTCAGTGTTCACGACTCCACCATAAGAAAGAGACTGGGCAAAAACGGCGCAAACCACTTTTAAGCAAAACGAACATTAAGGCTCGTCTCAATTTTGCTAAAAAACATCTCAATGATTGCCAAGACTTTTGGGAAAATACCTTGTGGACCGACAAGACAAAAGTTGAACTTTTTGGAAGGTGCGTGTCCCGTTACATCTGGCGTAAAAGTAACACAGCATTTCAGAAAAAGAACATCATACCAACAGTAAAATATGGTGGTGGTAGTGTGATGGTCTGGGGTTGTTTTGCTGCTTCAGGACCTGGAAGGCTTGCTGTGATAGATGGAACCATGAATTCTACTGTCTACCAAAAAATCCTGAAGGAGAATGTCCGGCCATCTGTTCGTCAACTCAAGCTGAAGCGATCTTGGGTGCTGCAGCAGGACAATGACCCAAAACACACCAGCAAATCCACCTCTGAATGGCTGAAGAAAAACAAAATGAAGACTTTGGAGTGGCCTAGTCAAAGTCCTGACCTGAATCCTATTGAGATGTTGTGGCATGACCTTAAAAAGGCGGTTCATGCTAGAAAACCTTCAAATAAAGCTGAATTACAACAATTCTGCAAAGATGAGTGGGCCCAAATTCCTCCAGAGCGCTGTAAAAGACTCGTTGCAAGTTATCGCAAACGCTTGATTGCAGTTATTGCTGCTAAGGGTGGCCCAACCAGTTATTTTTCACACAGGGCCATGTAGGTTTGGATTTTTTTTCTCCCTAAATAATAAAAACCCTCATTTAAAAACTGCATTTTGTGTTTACTTGTGTTATCTTTGACTAATAGTTAAATGTGTTTGATGATCAGAAACATTTTGTGTGACAAACATGCAAAAGAATAAGAAATCAGGAAGGGGGCAAATAGTTTTTCACACCACTGTATATATAAATAAACTAGTGCCTGGCCAACCACACTTTTTCATTTAACCCATTTAGAGGCCTTTTTGAACTTTATATCAGTCCTGCCTGGGAAAGCCACCAAAATGTCTATGAGCTTTAAATATGCAAGGTGCTAAAATGTTAATCCATTCACACCATATTATAAGTTAAAAAATATGTCTTTTTTGCTTAGGCAATATGTTGAGTTTTGTAGTTGAAGTCTGAAGGAACCTATTTGTGAAGCACAATATATTTATGCTGATGTGGTTGGGTACAGTCGGGCTGCATAAAATATAATGACATTTATTCTACTCTCTGTGGATCTGGAAGTCCCACCTGATTCCACCGGCAAGTCACTTGTAGCTCAGCAACAGGCACAGGGGTGAAACACCCTCCAGCTGTGCTGGGTACATTGTTGAGAACAGCTCAAAGGGACTAATGCAATTACATCTGCTTTCTGTGGACCTGGGATTGTAGGTGCAATATAAGGAAACATTTTCTGTAGAACCCTTAAATTACATAATAAATGTATGTGACATTGGTAGAGCACATTGAGATATAGTTGGTGAATATGCGTAGTTTTTCCATGGGGGGTATAAATGTTTTGAGAGGGAGTGAAATCTGTAGAATTTGTTTCCTACAATTGGAACATCAATGATAAGTTATGTGTTTTATCTCCCATCGCTCTATACATACAATATGGGGCTTATTTATCAAAGTCTGAATAGGTATGATTAAAAAACATCTTATTTTCCTAGTTTATAGAACTTTGCGTATTTTCCACAATATTTTCGTTAATTTCTTCAACTTTTTCGTGCTTTACATCAATGTGTGCAACAAAATTATATTTGTCGCAATGACAAATCAAGCTTCGGTATGGTGACTTTCCTTGGGCCGGGTTGGAGCTGCAGAGTGCCATTGAGCCCTATGGGAGACTTTCCTTGGGCCGGGTTGGAACTGCAGAGTGCCATTGAGCCCTATGGGAGACTTTCCTTGGGCCGGGTTGGAACTGCAGAGTGCCATTGAGCCCTATGGGAGACTTTCCTTGGGCCGGGTTGGAGCTGCAGAGTGCCATTGAGCCCTATGGGAGACTTTCCTTGGGCCGGGTTGGAGCTGCAGAGTGCCATTGAGCCCTATGGGAGACTTTCCTTGGGCCGGGTTGGAGCTGCAGAGTGCCATTGAGCCCTATGGGAGGCTTTCCTTGGGCCGGGTTGGAGCTGCAGAGTGCCATTGAGCCCTATGGGAGACTTTCCTTGGGCCGGGTTGGAGCTGCAGAGTGCCATTGAGCCCTATGGGAGACTTTCCTTGGGCCGGGTTGGAGCTGCAGAGTGCCATTGAGCCATATGGGAGACTTTCCTTGGGCCGGGTTGGAGCTGCAGAGTGCCATTGAGCCCTATGGGAGACTTTCCTTGGGCCAGGTTGGAGCTGCAGAGTGCCATTGAGCCCTATGGGAGACTTTCCTTGGGCCGGGTTGGAGCTGCAGAGTGCCATTGAGCCCTATGGGAGACTTTCCTTGGGCCAGGTTGGAGCTGCAGAGTGCCATTGTGTCCTATGGGAGGCTTCTAAAATCATGCACTGAAGGATCAAAGTCGGAAAGGTTTTCACGCTGTTTACGATCGTTCGGACACGAAAATTTTGTAGCTTTTGGATCATACCACAATATTTTCGTACGACCATGATATGGAATCTTCGCAAAATTAACGCACATCGGAAGTTTTCGTTATTAATACAAATTTTTGCCAATTGTACTTAAAAAGATCTAAAATTCGGACTTTGATATGTATGCAGTGCTAAGGGCATTTTCATGCACAGTGCGTTACCTTCACACAACTAACACTCAAGGGTGCGTTCACTTAGCTGGATGCAGTGGTACAAAGTGCAATTTTAAACGCAATCAAGTTTTTCCCCACAATGCACCACTTTCCCCTAGAATTTTGGAATCATTGCAGAAGCAAATTCTCTGTGCCCGATTGAGGCAGATCACGGAAATAGATGGGTGGGACTTGTAGGGTTTTTGAATGAAATTTTCAATAAATCAGCCTACAACATAAGTTTTTTTAAGCACATTCCTTTTACATTTAACAAAGTTTAACACACTGGTACATTTGTGTTTGTTTTAACACAATACGTCCCCTTTCATAAGTCCTAGAGAAAAACCAAACTCTTTTACAGACCAGAAAGGGATAAGCAAACACTGCTTTTAGCTTAAAGGAACAGTAACACTAAAAAATGAAAGAGCTTTAAAGTAATAAAAATATAACGCACTGTTGCCCTGCACTGGTAAAACTGGTGTGTTTGCTACAGTAACACTACTATAATTTATATAATAAGCTGCTGTGTAGCCACGGGGGCAGCCATTCAAGCTGGAAAAAAGGCACAGGTTACATAGCAGATAACAGATAAGTTCTGTCAAATACAATAGTGTTTTATTTGTTATCTGCTATGTGCCTGTGCCTTTTCTCCTTTGAATGGCTGCCTCCATGGCTACACAGCAGCTTATTTATATAAATTATAGTAGACTTTCTGAAGTAAACACACAACTTTTACCAGTGCAGGGCAGCAGCACATTATATTTTAGTTACTTTTATACACTTCCATTTTTTTGGTGTTACTGTTCCTTTAAAGCCACTGAAAATATATTGGAAAATTGCTGAGACTTGCATTAACTTTCATTGTGCTTTTTTTTCTTGTTTTACCTCTCTCCAGCCTGAAAGTCAGTTCACATGAAGGGTGTACCAATCAGCTGGCTTCTGCTCCATTGGTCAGGAGTCCGACTCAGCAGCTGATAGGCATTCAGTAGCAATTACATCAGCAAGTAGCTTTAACATAATGTCACTGTTTAATACATTCTGTATTGCTTGCATTCTTATACATGTAGCCCACTTTATAAACAGTTGTGGCACTACCTGCTGATATGTCACTATACTTGGCGCTTCCAGGAGTCCTGAGCCCCGCTTACTTTGGGGAACAGCTATTACTTTGTACTTTGGCGTGCCTCCACCCAGGATAGGGATAGACTGAACTATAACTCCCCTCCTGAGACTTAATATACTGCTCCTTTGTGGGGACTCCCAGCACTCCTGGCACCTTGCCCCCTCCCTGGGGTAGTTGCTTACCAGGCAGGTGGATCCTCCAGGAGAGATACACACACACTGATGTAATGCTGAACAAAGTGTTGTGTTTATTGGCAGAGTGGTAGACAGCTTTGGCATACAGGATACACAGGATATGTCAGGATACTTTCTCTTTCCCTCAGGAGTCCCTCTCTCCTGGGATACCGGTAACACTCCAGCCAAATGACCCTCCCTTTGGGGTTCCCTCCGGTACTTCTCGCCAGAAGCCCCTCTCTAGGGCACTTCCCGGTACTCCCGCCAAGCGGACACCCCTTGGAGACCTCACTCCGGAAATATCACCCGGCTATCCCCCAGATTAGGCAAACTCCTATTCCTCACTCTTGTATCCCTGACTCCAGCTATCAATGCTGGGAGATCTTAATCTCATCTGCCTCCTGGTGGGGCCAAGCTGCCCAGCTAAATAATCCTGTCTACCACTCCTAGAATGGTCTATGACACACATCTAACTCACTAGACCCAGCCTGTCACTATCCTCTAGCCAGAGGGGTCCCAGGCATAAGACCTGCAGGCACATGGCTGCACAGCCTTATATACTGTGTGCACCCTGTGGCCTAACTACTGAACTGCAGGGAAGCTAAATCCCAGTTAACCCTTATAGTGCCAAACCACCCAAGGTGTCCCACTACTAAAGTGTTACCCTCCCTGGGGTCTATCCTGGGGCAACCATCCTAGGGGACCCAAATTTTGGGGAACCCTACATACATCAGAGAATTAAAAGTGTAACATTACCCCAGGTAGCCTCAACTAATTTCTTCAGCCTGTGAAGAGATAAGAAAACATAACAAACGGCAGTAAATGAACAATAAGTTTAGGCTACAGGCTGAACTATAGGCTATATTTGGTTAGGTAGCTGCTTGGCCGCCAGTTCGCAGACTCCGAGCCGCATTACAAAGTATGAGGCATCCTTATGAGCAATACTATAAAAGCGCGGACTCCCGAAGTCACATCTGTAGCACACAATAACTAGCCCCCGCACTGCTCCTTTCAATACTAAACTCAGTCCTGCAGCCCTATAGAACTGACCAATCACAAATAGATTTAAAATGTTGTGTCCGGACACAACACTTTGTTCGTACATGCGATAGGTTTAGCCGGCTGTCTGTCAGCAGCGGGAGCGCTCGGATTGGTGAAAGCACGTTGGCTCTCACCTGGGGTTGGGTGTGTTGGCGGCGGTCAGACAAGCTTGCCGGAGAAGTGTGGGAGGAGCCTGGCATTCACATGCAGTGTAGAGGGAGGAGGCGGTAGCAGGCCCTGCATACACCGGAGGGCACGGAGTGGAACACGGGAACCCTGGATTAATTGCGTTGGGCTGGGGCGCGGGAAGACCCCGGGGTGGGTTTTTGGCGCAGGATGAAGGTGACGGTGAGCTTTGGGAGGACGCGGGTCGTGGTGCCCTGCGGGGACGGCAACCTGAAAGTTTCCAGCCTCATCCAGCAAGCGGTGACCAGGTACAAGAAGGCCATCGCTAAGGTAGGTGGAACCGTGGGAAATCTATTAGGGAGCCCTGTCTCTGCAAGCAGGGGAGCTCGGCCAGCAGAACACTATTAGTTCTATATATTGCGGTGATACCGCCTATACACAACAACTGCTTGGGAGCCTGAAGTTCTGCATTGCTTAATGGGACTCCCCCCTTCAAGGACACATAATGGGGTATTCCTTTTACTGGAGCAGCCCATTATTTGTCCTTCAATGGGGGTGTCCCCCAGAACTGTGGGCAACTTCAGACACCCAACCAGTTGTTGCAGTAGAAATCCCACAACTGCCTTTAAACATGAGCAAGGGTGGGCTGGGTGTTTATTGGTACATGTGTGCCTATGGGCACCGCTCTGTAACTCCTTGGTACATGTGTGCCTATGGGCACCGCTCTGTAACTCCTTGGTACATGTGTGCCTATGGGCACCGCTCTGTAACTCCTTGCCCCTTCGTACATGTGTGCCTATGGGCACCGCTCTGTAACTCCTTGGTACATGTGTGCCTATGGGCACCGCTCTGTAACTCCTTGGTACATGTGTGCCTATGGGCACCGCTCTGTAACTCCTTGGTACATGTGTGCCTATGGGCACCGCTCTGTAACTCCTTGGTACATGTGTGCCTATGGGCACCGCTCTGTAACCCCTTGGTACATGTGTGCCTATGGGCACCGCTCTGTAACCCCTTGGTACATGTGTGCCTATGGGCACCGCTCTGTAACTCCTTGCCCCTTCGTACATGTGTGCCTATGGGCACCGCTCTGTAACTCCTTGGTACATGTGTGCCTATGGGCACCGCTCTGTAACTCCTTGGTACATGTGTGCCTATGGGCACCGCTCTGTAACTCCTTGCCCCTTGGTACATGTGTGCCTATGGGCACCGCTCTGTAACTCCTTGGTACATGTGTGCCTATGGGCACCGCTCTGTAACTCCTTGGTACATGTGTGCCTATGGGCACCGCTCTGTAACTCCTTGGTACATGTGTGCCTATGGGCACCGCTCTGTAACTCCTTGGTACATGTGTGCCTATGGGCACCGCTCTGTAACTCCTTGCCCCTTGGTACATGTGTGCCTATGGGCACCGCTCTGTAACTCCTTGGTACATGTGTGCCTATGGACACCGCTCTGTAACTCCTTGGTACATGTGTGCCTATGGGCACCGCTCTGTAACTCCTTGGTACATGTGTGCCTATGGGCACCGCTCTGTAACTCCTTGCCCCTTGGTACATGTGTGCCTATGGGCACCGCTCTGTAACTCCTTGCCCCTTGGTACATGTGTGCCTATGGGCACCGCTCTGTAACTCCTTGGTACATGTGTGCCTATGGGCACCGCTCTGTAACTCCTTGGTACATGTGTGCCTATGGGCACCGCTCTGTAACTCCTTGCCCCTTGTTACATGTGTGCCTATGGACACCGCTCTGTAACTCCTTGGTACATGTGTGCCTATGGGCACCGCTCTGTAACTCCTTGGTACATGTGTGCCTATGGGCACCGCTCTGTAACTCCTTGCCCCTTGGTACATGTGTGTCTATGGGCACTGCTCTGTAACTCCTTGGTACATGTGTGCCTATGGGCACCGCTCTGTAACTCCTTGCCCCTTGGTACATGTGTGTCTATGGGCACTGCTCTGTAACTCCTTGGTACATGTGTGCCTATGGGCACCGCTCTGTATCTCCTTGCCCCTTGGTACATGTGTGCCTATGGGCACCGCTCTGTAACTCCTTGCCCCTTGGTACATGTGTGCCTATGGGCACCGCTCTGTAACTCCTTGCCCCTTGGTACATGTGTGCCTATGGGCACCGCTCTGTAACTCCTTGCCCCTTGGTACATGCGTGCCTATGGGCACCGCTCTGTAACTCCCTGCCCCTTGGTACATGTGTGCCTATGGGCACCGCTCTGTAACTCCCTGCCCCTTGGTACATGTGTGCCTATGGGCACCGCTATGTAACTCCTTGCTCCTTGGTACATGTGTGCCTATGGGCATCGCTCTAACTCCTTGCCCCTTGGTACATGCGTGCCTATGGGCACCGCTCTGTAACTCCTTGCCCCTTGGTACATGTGTGTCTATGGGCACCGCTCTGTAACTCCTTGCCTTTTGTTACATGTGTGCCTATGGGCACCGCTCTGTAACTCCTTGCCTTTTGTTACATGTGTGCCTACGGGCACCGCTCTGTAACTCTTTGCCCCTTGTTACATGCGTGCCTATGGGCACCGCTCTGTAACTCTTTGCCCCTTGGTACATGCGTGCCTATGGGCACCGCTCTGTAACTCCTTGCCTTTTGTTACATGCGTGCCTATGGGCACCGCTCTGTAACTCTTTGCCCCTTGTTACATGCGTGCCTATGGGCACTGCTCTGTAACTCCTTGCCCCTATTTTCCTGTATACATGTCTGGGCTCCATAGTTTTCCCATTTGTGTGAATTTCATATAAACGTCCAGCCTATTGTAATGTGTGTGGGGTTTCTATTTGCCAAGCTTTCATGGAACTAAATCCCTGTTTATTACAATTATCAGCATGCAGTTGGCACTTTGGGAAGTTAACATGCTCACATTTCACATTATAGGGTGTACTTGTGGCAGATGCACTCTAGTTCTCTTTGGTACTCCAGTACTCATTTTATTGGCTGGCAACTTGCCGGCAAAAACCTAAGCGGAGGGCAAGCACTGTCAAAGCGTTCTTGTGTATGTGGCTTCATTATAATTATGGTCAGGATGTTTCTAATGGGTGAGGCCTGGCTGTGGGCATGTGTGGCATGGTGAAAAAAAAGGCAAAGTAGCTCTAAAGTTGTGGGATGAGATTGTAGTCACTTGGCAAGCTAGAAGAATGAGCCCACTGATTTAAACTATGTTCCTATCATACTGAATATTGGTCACGGGACTGGACAACTTCTTGTTTTGTTTATGTTTGGCCGAGTTGGAATGCTGCTGGTCAGAAAGAAGTCATTTCGGCTTAGCTGGCAGAGAGGCAGAATTGTCTGTTGAGCCTTGAAAACTTCTGTTGTGGAGGGAAAATAAAGTAGACCGATTGTGGCGCAGCGTGATTGCTTCCAAATTCGTAACAAGCTGGAACAAACAGAACCCAGGATTCTGTCTGGGGATCTGGATGAAGCCAGAGATTCCTGGTGATATTCGGCCAATTGAACCTAAACCAAATATTTCCTGTCATTTCACTGCAGAGGAAGCTGGGGGTCACAGAGTTATCACTCACAGGAGCTGGACCATTGGCTGCCTGTCTCATCTGAGGTCTGATTTTGTTCAGTATTTGTATGTATGTATAACTTTATTTATAAAGCGATACAAGGATAAGCAGCGCTGTACAATATATACAATTACACACAGGGAGGACAAGTGTCATAATAAATACAACAAAAAAGTATAAATAGAGAGACATTAAATGCCCTGTGGTATGAGACACAGTTGGAAGGTGGTCCTTGCCCTGTAGAGCTTACAATCTAAGTTCTTGATCTAAAAAAATCTTTCTCAGTCCTTTGTGTGGATACCCTCTTAATGCAACTCTTGTTATATACAGTTTCTGTTTGTAACCACTTGAATGCAGTATATAGGATAAGCCAAGCTATGACACATGCAGGGTTTTGATTGCCGTTAAAAGGATCAATACACTCATTTTCTCCCCTGATCTTCCTGCAGGGACTGAAACATCATACCCACTTCTACAGATAAAGATGCATTGGGGCTGCTTTGTGTAGTGTAACCCTTGGAACATCATAAAGAATACACTTGAATTTGGGTTGTTCATGTTTTAAAATAGTTTATTAAATAATTCGCTGTATCAGTGGCCTTACTTCTATGCACTAATGTCACGTGCATGTAAAGGTAAACAACAACTACATATGTGATTGTGCTTGCGAAGGAATTTTTGTATGTTTATGGATTCTGTCCTCTAAATTATGTCAAGTACATAACAAGTATCCACATGCTTTGCCATTAGTGCCGGACAGAATTAAGAGATTCCAATATCTGTTTTCTTATGTGCCTGATTATCAGCAAGCAGCGAATAACCCTGTGCATAAAAATCTGATTGACTTTTTTGTGTGCAAATAATTGACCGTAGGTGATTTTGTGGCATTGACTTTATTTTACACAACATAAAATAGTTAACTTTCTCTTATTCTCTATAAATGAGAATTCTGTGCACTAGGTTGGGCAATATCAATGAATGGGTGGGCAGGCAGGCTTGAGTCTTCCTTAGGGCAGTGGCACGTGGCATGATTCTGGGTGGTTTCCCATGCAGTTAATATTTACACTAGAACGATTGGAATTATTTTTTTCAGCCCTATGTAATATGGATCATCAACTTAAATGCCAGTAATGGTGAGATTACTGGGTGAACCCTTATTTACTTTCCTATATATTCCTGGAATGATATCAGGATGGAGCAGTATTCCAGTCTTTCCTTATAACCTTTTTATAAGCCAGTGTAGCACGTTAAAGTCTAAATAACAACTGCTCTAAAGGAATCATGTACGGCCCTGAAAAGCTGTTGGGCTAAAGTGGCAGCATCTTTATCTAAACAGAACCCAAACTGTAACCACCTTCTTCCTACATCTCTCTATAGCACCGCATAAACATGTCAGCACCTTGTATAAATAAAGGCTAATGATAATGTAAATGGCTATTCCATGAGTCCCTTGTATGCCTCGTTCTGCAGCACTGCCATTAATGAGTCAGGGGAAACATCCCCCAGGAGCTGCTATTGATGGATAATCATCGTCAGAGAGGACATGGGGCTTAATTACCTTTAAAAGAGTGCATAGTTTTTCATTTCATCCTGTTCTGTGGAAAAGCATTATGTTCTGCATGATATGGCTGGCTTGGTCATCTGATGGGAACTGTTTGGATGACTGATACCACGTCCCCATGGATGCAGAGCGGGAGGATAAGTAATAAATCACTAAACCTGTTTCTCTTGCCGTGTAAACAGGGGGATATGCAGAAAGATATAACACTCATTTGAGCTACCAATATAAACTCATGTTTAATTAGTTACATTTAATGAGATTCGGATATTTTATCATTATGTGTTGCTATTGATATAACAGTACATTATAATGTGTAGCTGTAGTCAATACGATGATTGCTTTGATTTATGTCTCGGAGCTGTTCCTGATCAGCAGAGAAATCATGCACAGGCCTATAGGGCTTCCCCCGGGTTTCAAAATTAGCACCCTGCACTCTCTATGCAGATACTGGAACGTTTTTAGGGCTTATGGCACATTGCTGGGTTCATGTTCACATCATTCTCTTGGCTGTCAAGACAGACTTCGTAAGTTAGGGCAGTAAATGTTGGTGTGCAAAGCAGTATCATTCAGCAATGCTTTGATTTTGGGTTTATCTGGAAATCCCTCGCAAATGTGCCACTTTGAGTTTTGGGGTTGCCCTTGGTCATGGAATCAATTTGTGTATGAAATGAACTCTCTAGTATTCCTTCCAGTAGCAAGCTAGGGTTTAGGACTCTAAACTGTTACAATGTGTTCCATTAGTTGGTATATCTTAAGTAGCTTTGGGAAGGATGGCAACAACGTATCAATTTTTAGTAATGTTCAGGGCTGAAGGTAAGAGATACATCAACTAATGTATTTCCCCTCTCCAGGCTCTTAATGTGCTGCTCCTGGGATAAAGAGGTGAAAAATGAAACTTTTTATTTCTTTCTCAAGTGAAATATTTGAAAACTTTGAAACCTCTTTTTTTCAGGTGTACTATTTCAAAACAAACTGAAAAAATAGTTTGGAATATGATCTACCTGTTTTGCTGTGCCCACCGTCCTGGGGGTGCAGTCTTTCTTCCTGACTTGGTATTTTTTTTTTTTTGCCACTGGTTGCAGTACATGTACATGTAGCTTTACACATATACACAGATGTATGTATTGTACATAGAAGTATTCTCAGCTAGTACCTTGCTTACTGGGTCTCAATCTAGGGGTCTGATTATGTGCAACATTCTTGCACATTTCTGATTTTGCTCCCAGTTGTGTAAAGGTTACATTTATTGTGTTACTCTCATTGGCTGCCTATGGGGAATTGTATAATAAGTGTACTATGTAGCCTTGACCTGACTGCTGGGTGTTGTATAATTCATAAATTGTATTTTATTGGTCAGACTATAATATGCTGGCAGGGGGCAGTGATAATGTACAGCATATATTTCCTGGCTATGTACTATTCCTGGTTGCCTCTCTTTAGGTTTCATACAGCCTATTACATTTCACAGACACTGAAACATCTGAGACATTAAGTAAAAGGCAAAATGTAAATATTGATTTCATCTTTACTACATTCGGGAACACAATTCATGGACCACATTGACTGTTAATTCATTTAGTTGCATATTGTACAGTTTGATGCCCCGTGCTAGTGGCATTTTCTCTGCTTCCAAAAGCAGCTTGAGCTGTTATGTGTGTATTTTATTTTTTTTTTCTTAAGAGCTGGTTTAACCAGATTGGGAAGGAAGATTTGCTGTAGAGGGGAAAAAATTTCCTTGTTTTTACTTTTTCTCACCGGTGGAAAAAATCCCAAATATTTTCCTGTAGTAAAGAAATTTAACCCAGTGTGGGACTTTTTTTTTCAGTTGATCAAACCTTACCTTATGTGCTCTACCTTTGAGCTTGGGCAGGGATGATTTTGAATATGATGGAAATTCAAACAGGGACCTGAAAACACAGTGTATTGATCAGTGAATTGCAAAAGATTTGATTAATGAATACAGGTATGGGACCCGCTATCCGGGAACCCAGTATCCAGAAATTTCCGATTTATGGGAAGGCCATCTCCCATAGACTCTATTATAAACAAATAATTCAAAATTTTAAAAATTATTTCCTTTTTCTCTGTAATAGTAAAACAGTAACTGCACTTGATCCCGACTAAGATATAATTACCCCTTATTGGGGGCAGAACAGCCCTATTGGGTTTATTTAATGGTTAAATGATTCCCTTTTCTCTGTAATAATAAAACAGTACCTGTACTTGATCCCGACTAAGATATAATTACCCCTTATTGGGGGCGGAACAGCCCTATTGGGTTTATTTAATGGTTAAATGATTCCCTTTTCTCTGTAATAATAAAACAGTACCTGTACTTGATCCCAACTAAGATATAATTACCCCTTATTGGGGGCAGAACAGCCCTATTGGGTTTATTTAATGGTTAAATGATTCCCTTTTCTCTGTAATAATAAAACAGTACCTGTACTTGATCCCAGCTAAGATATACTTGATCTTTGTCGGACGTAAAACAATTCTTATCCAGAAAACTCCAGGTCCAGAGCATTCTGGATAATGGGTCCCATACCTGTATATTAAAATGAAACTTTGAGTTGCAGTGGTATTAGCACAAGCCAAAGCAGCCTTGACTATTGATTTGTCTCATATTAAATGTGATTGCAGCCAATTTCTTAGTACATGCATAATTTTTTCTAAAATATATTTTTGTAATCTTTATTTCTTTTCAAGTTGATTAAAGCAGGAGCAGCTGACAGATCAGATAGTCTTCCAGTCCTGTGATAATTGATTCACTCCCATCAGTTTTGTTTTAGCTTCATTCTTTCCTTGGGTTGCCATAAAGCCATCCATCCAACACTGGTGCCTGGTAATCCTCCAGTTGTAACCTGGAATCTCCCACCTGTCCCATGAAATAATACACCAGGATCTTTAATAACAAAAGGCTTCTAAGAAGCATAGCACTATGTTAGGCAATAAATACAGCAGCTATGCAGTTGTTCTTAAAAGTGTTTGTTCTTCTTAAAGGAATAGTAACACCAAAAAATGAAAGTGTATAAAAGTAATTACAATATATTGTACTGTTGCCCTGCATTGGTACAACTGGTGTGTTTGCCTCAGAAAGACTACTATAGTTTATAAAAGTTAGCTGCTGTGTAGCCATGGGGGCAGCCATTCAAAGGAGAAAAGGCACAGGTTACTTAGCAGATAACAGATAACCCCCCATTATATGGGGCTTATCTACTAGTTATCTGCTATGTAACCTGTGCCTTTTCTCCTTTTTTCCAGCTTGAATGGCTGCCCCCATGGCTACACAGCAGCTTATTTATATAGTAGCTTTTCTGTAGCTAAAACACCAGTTGTTTGCATAGCAACAGCACATTATATTTTAATTACTTTAAAACAGTTTAATTTTTTGATGTTACCATTCCTTTAATGGAAAATAGTAAAACAAGCCTTTCTTTTAAACCTTTGGCAATATTAAAGGGGTTGTTCACCTTTAAATTCACTTTTAGTATTATGTAGAGAGTAATAATCTAAGACAATTTGCAATTTGTCTTCATTCAAGTTCAAGTTATTTCATTTCCAGTTCAGCAGCTTTCACGTTTGGAGTTTCAGCAGCTATTTGGTTGCTATGGTTCAAGTTACCTTATCAACCAGGGAGTGATTTTGGATGAGAGGTAAAGAAAGTTACAGAAAGTAAGAATAACAATAAAACTGTAGCCTCACAGAGCAAAAGTTTTTGGCTGCTGGGGGTCCCATTTAAAACTGCAAAGAGTTGGAATAATAAGGCAAATAATTAAAAAAAACTATGACAAATAATTAATGAATTGAAAAGTTGTTTAGAATTGGCCATTCTGTAACATACTAAACATTAACTTAAAGGTGAACCACCCCTTTAAGTTAGTGATAAACTGTGGGTAATTAGAAGTCTGTTCTGTTCCCATTGTAATAAGTTGTCCTTGCTCCAAATGTTTTTTATATGGATCCAATTCCCCGGCTCTACATATGGTGATTAGAAAATCCTCCAATTCACTGATGAGCCCACTAAGGGGGTATTTCCATGAAAATGGGAATATAGGGAGTGGAAATGGGTTTCCTTCTCAGGAATTGTTCTACTTTGCATACAAATGAGAGGGGCTCCTCTTTCACAATGCTTTTCCATGGGATAATAGACTCATACAAATAGGTAGTCTGCATTTGGAAATCCCCCCTCATTGGGCATTAGGAAAAGTTCATAAGGGGCTGTCTTTCCCTGCATTCCAGACAGTCTGAAGGGTCTGACTGGGTAAGGAGAGCATTTTTTTTCATACGGTTTACAAAAAACACTGGGCTCTGTTTGGCAATTACACAACCAGAACTTGCCTCCTAACCACGAATTCAAAAATGAGCAGCTGCTTTGAGGCCAAGTGGGAGCAACATCCAAGGGGTTGGTGAGCTACATGTTGCCCCTTAGCCACTGGTTGGGGAACACTGGTCTAGATCACCACCCAGTCGTATCTCTCTGTGATACCTCACTCCCAAACAGCCTTACGGGTTCCATGCAAAATGCTGTGCTTGCGGACCTGTGAAAATTGCTCAGCATTATGTAGTTTGCAAATCTGGTTTAACTTGTGCTGTGGAGACACGCTCTGCATATGCAGATATGGACTTTGCATGAGTATTTGGCTTCGCTATTCCTCTGCTGTAAGTTTTCTTTCTGCAGAAAGCAGGGCTGATTACCCAGCAAAACTCATTTTTTTTGTTCATTTAAAATTAAGTGAATCCTTTTAAGTTTGTGCTAGATTGTAAGCTTCACAGGAGCAGGGACTAATGTAAGTTATTAAATATCGGTAATGGCGCATAATATATTTGTATCCTACATTAAAAGAATTAAGAACAATACTCATTTTCCTATATTGTTACAGCTTTCCTAATGTAACATAAACCATAATTGTATCTGACTTTGTTTAGCCCCGGTATAGTTATCGCTGGATTAGAAATAGTATGGTAGTATTGTGGTGCTGATGGAAGCTGGAGGTAGGTATCTTTAGAAAGCCCTTATATAAGCTATATTTTCATATTCTGTTAATAAAGAACTAAAAAAAATAGCTTGGTACAAGTCAATACATAGATAAGTAAATGTTTAAGAAGGGAAGGCTTTACTACTTACAGTGTATAAAAACATTATAGTCCAATGGGGGGGGGGGGCAGGGTAATAGGGAGATTGCAGTGAAGTAGTGTCTGCTTGGGCATGGGTAAAACTATATGCTGAACAAGTGACATCTTCTCAGAATTCAATGCAAAATAAAGAAAGTAGAGGGTAAATACATACAAGTTAAATTCTGTTAAAAAAATCACTGGATAATGTGGTAAACCATTTCTAGGTTCACAAAAGCTATATTAAATTTTCACTTATATCTATATGCTGTCTTGTAAAACAGCTTGACATGCCTTCCAAAATCACCCACCACATGACACAATTAAGTACTGGGAATTAGAAGGTTTAACATTTATTAAAAGCAAACCTAGGTATTTAGGTCCCACACTGATAAGTAATGATAACATTTTTCAGTAATCCCTATGATCCTTAGGATCCCTAGGATCATTCGTTTTGCTTGCATCTTGGAGAAATCCCAACATCTCTGGAAGGACAGACATCCTCTGAAATCCATTTAGAACCTGTGATGATGCCAGGGTGGGATGGGAAGGTTCATTTATCTGGCAACCACTTAGTTAAATGTCTATTTATTGTTCCACTGAATTTTGTTAGATAATTCATGCGATTCAGAGTTTGTCATGTAATAGTTCCTTTTAATATTCGCTAATGGAAGAGCAGAGTTCTAAAACTGGATGTTAACTGCGCTAATTGTTTGAGATTTTCAGAGTAGGGAATGGTGAGAAATGATAGTTTTTCTAATTGCCTCCTAATTAGTTTGTTTAGTGCAGTTGTTATAGGCTTCATTGTCATGATATGGTTTCTTATCTTATGTGTTACTGCTCAGCTGAAACCAATTGCAGCTATAGGAAGGAGAGGACATTGGGGCTACTGTGCCCCCAAGACAACAACATTGGGGGTCAGGAGTGCCCTTAGCTGTAATTTAAGGTTTGATATGGTTGGATGACTGAATAATACCTGGAAAAGGAGAAACCAGGACCCCCATCTGTTGCAAACTGATTAACTATCATGCACTGTGTGGGGATAGCTTCGTTAGGGCACAGTTCCATTATGAGTGTAATTAATAGGGATTGTGCTGCATATACCGTTTGCCTATTGTTTTACTCACAAAAATCTGTGGTTTTTGTTTTGAAACTACTCCATATTTAGTTCCTAGTGCCCAGACAATCCCCATGCATGATGGACTACTAATAATGAAACAGTCACAACAAAGGGGCAAAGATGTGGGCTGCATAGTGGCAATCTAATTATGTATCTCACCAGGACCAAACATGAAGCATCTTCACTTTCCCTGTTTGCCTTGAGAAATAACAAAAACATTGATTTTTCCAATAGGCAAAAAATATGATCAGTACTAGCCCTTTTCTTTGAACTCATGTTATACAGGAGGGAAGATATATTAGGGTACAGGCAGATGGTACATTTTGTCACCCATGCTTAATCTCTGTTGTGGGGTTAATGTATATTACAGCTAGTAAACCATGCATGGCATAGTGATACATGGATAACAAAATGTCCTGTCTGCCAGTTAAACTCTGCAGGAAAGTATCCAGGGATGCTTGGTATGGCTTCATGTTGTTGCAGTTATTGACTCCCCATTGTTTGCTTGTCTACATCATATTTATGGGAAACGATTTCAGCTGCCTTTAGGACAAGCAGCTAATGTGTTTGTGTTCCTTCTCCAGTTTTGTTCGCTAGCTAACATATGGGCAAGAATCTGAAATACTTTGCATGTTCATTTTCATATACTAAAAATGATAGGTTTCTCTGCTTTTGGTGAACTTATGGAATGTTATTTCCCGGACCACAGTGTCACCAAGCAAACCTACCAAACTCGGAGATCAGGGGTTCTTATCCAGCTGCTAGACTATAAAGCCATATTAATATTTTTGACACTTCTTTTGTAAAACGTGAGCAGTTGGAAGACCTCCTGCGGAAACCAAATGGATAAAAGGATCTGTGTCTGTTTCCCAACAAATAAACATATTGCTACAATTAATCAAACCCACACGCCTTGTATCATCTGGAGTTAATCATCCTTTCATCTTTCATAAAAGGAATTACAAATATCCGTGTTTGAGCGATTGTATTTGTGTGTGAATGTATTGTATGTAACAGTAATTCATTCTCATAAACCCTGTGTTCAGGCCTAGCAGCATGACAATAGTTTATTTATGTTTAAAAATGATACTATTTGTCCAACACCTGCTTGGCAGGAGCAAAGTTATTTCATATCAGATACAGTTATGGTATATAGCTGTGCAGACATCCATGAATGACATTTTGAGCCCTTTTTATCAGAAATGTACTGAAACCTTTTTTTCCTGTGCAAATATGTGACAGCCCTGTTGCAACGTGAATGCCAGCCCCCATGGCTATATAGTTACTTATTTACTTAAGATATATTTGTGCTTTTGAAGGAGGCATAGCTAAGAAAGCCAGGCTAGCAGTAGTAAAATGTGGGCAAAATATAAAATGTTTAAATATTTACATACATGGAAACATTTTTGTGTTCTGTGCTGCTGGCCCTTTAATAACAATAATAATAATGTAGAAAGTTGTAGGTTGCACCTGTTGCGGCACAATGAGCAGCTGCCTGTGATGTTGTTGCATTGTGCATAGTGAGTGGAAAATACACATTATAGGAGCTGCCCTGTCAGCATATTCCTTTGTTCTTATTTCATAGCCTTAATAAACGCAGCCTTGTTATTCTTCCTCTGCTTTGTTGTACGGCTCTGTAATCCTTTACTAATTGGCACACGGAGAATATCAAATACATACGCAGTCGTGTACCCCCATACTGTGCAATACAAGGATATTATAAGGCACCCAGGGGTGCCATAATGATATAATGGTGTTGTCCAACAGGCAAACTGGTTATGGACTATTGTTATTCTATGTGGAAGAAGCAAAGGAGGCTTAATCACTTGGGGGGTTGCCAATTTGTTGGACTCCTGGCACCCTGGCTGCATTATCTTATTTCTGCACTGTAAATAGCATTGTGTTTATTCATAATTCAGTTTTTGTCGCTCTAGGTAGTAAGAGCAATCAACTCTGTTTTATTGGATGTCAATTAGAGCTATTTAGAGGAATGTAAATGTATAGGTGACTGCGAGGGAAAGCTTCTCCTAGTGAAAGGCCTGAATGAAATCCTTTGCCGAGTGTTCATAAAAGCACTAGTACTCATCCATTGAGTATCTCTCCCTCCCCATCCCCTCTGCCCTGTGCAAACAAGGAGGCCATACCAACAACATACTAGTTTTTCTGTGTCACAATACTGTTTTTTACAATATACAAACAAAAAAAATATATTTAGTTTAGGAAGAGCACAGCTGGTGCTCGAAACATTGGAATTTTGTAAATAACTTTTCTTTTTGAGAAGTTCCTGTGAGTGCGGTCTCTCTCTCTCTCACCTCTCTCTATCTATCTAATATATATATATATATATATATATATATATATATATATATATATATATATACATGTAAGATCTCAGCTGTCTTATTTCATGTTGGGGAAACCCCGGTGCCATCACCCCTATTTCTCCTGTAGCTGTTTGTACAGCAGGGACGGCTGTGGTTCCACAATATGATTAGTGGTTTGACTCTGCAAATAAAGCCGGATTTGTTCCCAGTAGTGTTAGGCCAACCCCAAAGCTGGTATTTGTTTTCTCTTTAACACATGTATTTACAGAGGGATATAGATTGCATGCATCCTTTCATACACATTCAGTTCTTCCCATCCAACGTCATGAGGCTGCAACAGACTTTGCTTTCTGTTACTGCAGTAACTTTGTGGGATTAGAAAATTAGCAGCTATTGCACTGTATCATGCCAAAGGAGAATGTGCTTTTCAGCCAAACATACATTCCTGTCTTTCTGTGTGCAGTCATTTCATTGCCCGAAGTGGCCTATTTAATGGCTCAATAAGCAATAATGATGAATTGCTCGAAAAGAGAAATGGGAAAATTGTGCTGTGAACCGGTGCTGGATTAATCTCTTCCTAATTGATGTGATTGTGGTCTTTAGAATTGAGATGTTGGCTCTTTAAAGAGGGGCTTCCTTATCCCTATGTCTAAAATGTGGCACCTATACAGTAAAAAGGTAATTAAATAAATGGTGTAAAGTTTGCTGCTTGTCTAGTAACCTGTAGAAAGCTATCAGCAGGTAGCACTACTGGTCATTGGTTTAAAACCCACAAACACATGCTATGGATTGCTAGATGGGGCAAAATTTAGACTTAATACATTACCCCATATATTTCTTATTGCTTTTATCCCACTGTTTGTACTAGTAAGTTACTGAACAATGTTCAGCATTGCACATATAAATGTTGTTGCCTTGCCTATATTACTGAAGTCTTTCAGTACTGGGTACAAAGCCCTCTGTGAAGTTATATTTTATTGAGGCACTCTGAGAGGCAGGCTTGGGACCTGGAAACTTTATGTTTTAAAGGGTACATTTTGCATGTTATCAGCAGTTTTTTTTCCAGCTTTTTGGTCCAGGCTGGACAGAATGCTTCTCTGTTCGGTTCTGTTTCTCAGTGTGACAGGAGTGATGGAACTGAGCAAAGAAGGGTCAGGAGAATCTTCCTACCTAAGGTTTCCATACACAGGTCCGATAAATCTGCCGACTGTCTGAGTTGGTAATTTATTGGGCCCTCAGATGGCCTACCTGACTGGTATATGGCTGAAAGTTGGCCTGATTATTGTTGATCTGATTATTTGAATCAATTCGATATCGCCTGCTTCAAGGTGGGCTCATTTGTTTATACGTGGTATAAACTTGACTTTTAAATGTTGTAGATGAAGGTTACCTGACCTTGCTTTCCTGGGTATTTGCACAGTTGCATTAGCAAACATTTGTCATAAACAAACAGTGACAACGTTCATAAGAAGTTCATTGACTCCATAGGTCCCTTTGCCTTGTCATTCAGGTATGTGTGACCTTCTGGCTCTTGAACTAAAACTCCCACCGTACTCGCGCAGCAGGCCCCTATGCAAAGCAGTGTGTGTGTGTTATATTGCAGCAAATGATTCATAAACCGCTGTAAAATAATCTAAAGAACCAAAAGAGGGAGACCACGGCTGGAGCTGTTGTGCAGAGTATGACCCCACAGTCAGGACATGTCTAATGTACTCATCATGCTGAAGTGTGCAGAGCCCTAAGCGGCTTGTACGCAGGCTGTAGTTAGAGCTGCCCTAGAGAAGCTGACACAGCTCCTGCTGTCACCTTCCTGCTGCTTAGGGAAGCCGCAGAATATGGCTTGCCCACCCATGGTCATATTAGCCACGCTCAGCTTGGCACAGAGCTTCATTCCAGTAATTTGTCTGGCTGAGCGAAGCCTAGCCTGACTGATTTAGGCAAAGGGATTTAGGGATTTAAGGGAAAGATGCTAAAATGCATCTTAATTTTGATTAGTATGTCAGATGATAATGGTACATCGTATAGGATTAGGTGACTTAAAGAGCCATTTAGACTGTTATTTTTTCAGTGTTGTCATTTGTTGAAGCAGAGGTGCATTATTCATATGTTGTTTTACTATTTTGGCAACTCGGTTTGTCTGATCTGCATCAGTTATGGCATCATTATCTTCTGGTTTTCTGCATTATAGCAGCAAGGCAGTGAGTTTGGAAGTCAGACTGCAGTATGAGCAGGAGAAACTCAGTGATGAACAATGTTATAAAATTGTAAAGGTACAGGATCTGTTAACTGGAAAGCATTGATCATAGTGGCGAGTTAAACACTTATACACTTGTCAAAATAAGAGTTACTTAAAATACATATACACTGTATTGCATTTATATCCCTTTATTTTAACTTGCACAACTCCGTTTTTGAGCATTCAGCACGCATTTCTTTTCTTTTTTTTTTTTAATATATACCGTGTAGGGGCTGTAAAGCTTTGAAATAGGTTGGGCTATTCAACATAGTGTCCTATGTAAACATAATTCTTCATTTGTGACCAATTTACTTTTTGTCTGTAATAACAATATAGAATTCTTCTATGATTGGTGGTTAAATGTTTTGTTGTAGCCTTAGGCTTGGTTGTTGGGCATGTCTACCTTCAGCATCCAAATGGCATGTTAGGTTTTAGGATGAAGAGAGAATGGCAAAATAGAAAGCAAATAATTCAATGCCAGTGCAAAATTGCCAAAAAAACACAATTTTCTAATAGGCTCTGTTTTAATGTCTATATGTATATATAAATATATAAAATTAAAAGCCAGCGGAGGAGTGTTAGAAAGGGGAAGGAGAAGCTGGTTGTGGGCTCAGCACTAATATTTCCCATAACAATCTAAAAGGAAGACAGCAACAAAGACCCTGTCTTGTAGTATTAGATGTTTAGTTGCCCCCAGCACTGCCTTTGTTAAAGCTGGTGAAATTTGAACAGGATAAAAGATATTTTGTGTTTTCTTTCCCCTATGGCGTATTTGAAATAAATGTGGTTTTGAGCATTTGGAAAAATGCCAGCATAGCAAGTAAGCTCACTGAATGCTTTAAAGGGAAACTGTCCCTGGGAAAAAAAGTTTTCTCAGAATATAATTTCTATCAACCAGCATAGGCCGACTGTCTGACACCAAGGCACACTAGCAACTGAATTACAACACAGGGGGTCACTTCTTTAGATGAAGGGGGACGGGGGGGGGGGGGGGCACATTTGCTTTGTGTTGGGACACAGTTGGGTTCCCAGCTAGCACTGCATGCTGCTGCTTTCTTGCAGTTTCAGTCTAGTTATAGAAATTTGAGATTATGTGGGAGCACTCCATCTGCTGTTATTATGAGGGCAATACCATCTCAGCAGGTGGCATTTGCTGTTCTATAGGTTAAAAGCAACATCATCAAGATTGCCAACCCAATGAAAGTAGACATGCACATGCTTTGTGTTGTCTGCAGGCAGCAGTTGTGTCCAAGGAGTGGGGCCAAAGAAATGGATCTGGGCCCAGTATGGCTACCCATGTGCTCATCCAATGTACAGATCATACAGAGGGGCCTTCAGGCTGGTCAGATGAGGACCACATCAAGGTACTGATGCAGTACTTGCAAAGATCAAACCTGTCAGATTGATATCTGTATGATTTTTGCCAGATATCGGTTGGGCAGGCCCATTTGGTGCCCCATATATGCCCAAGTAAGCTATTTGCTTAGTCCGGAAAGACCCAGTCTCCTGCTTTTATTGACCCATATATGGTCCTTTACACACTTCAGACAGTACCCTGGATACCAAGAGGGGTTTGGCTGCCAAATAAACCATTGATCGGTAATTAGCAATTTGCATCCTAAATTGTAAGCAGCGTATTCCTTGTGTGGCAGTTTGCTTTCAGCATGGCAGAAAGTGCTGCCTCTAGTTTTCTCACTTTTGTAGGTGTTACTACAAAGCATAAGGCTAATGCCGCACATGGCGGATTCTCAGTCTGCATTTATCCGCCAATAGGCTTGAATCATTGCTTTTCTGTGTCAGCACCCGGAGCCATTGTGTCAGCCAAGTTGCAGGCACATAGAGCGGATTTTGGCGCATACTTAGGGCAAGGTCACGCGGTGCGGATTTTCAGCCTGCGGATAGGCTCAGACTGACAATCCACCTATATGCTTGAAAATACTTGTAGTTGTGCCTGCACCCAAAAGCACTGAATCTGCCCAGGTGCAGGAACACACAGCTGATATCCACCAACGAATGTGAGACTTGGGATTGTATTTATCATGCTGTGTAAAAAGTGGAGTAAAATATTATTGGTGATGTTGCTAATAGCAGCCAATCAGATGCTTTGCTTTATTAACTGTTGAAATCTAATTGCTGATTGGTTGCCCTGGGCAACATCACCGGTAATGCTTCACTCCACTTTTGACACAGCGTGATATATATACCCCTTGGTGTTTGTTGGCGTATATTGGCTGTGTGTACTTGCACATAGCCAGATTCAATGCTTCTAGGTGCAGACGCAACAAGAAGATTTTTTTCAAGTGTAGGGGCGTATTGTCAGCCTGTGCTTATCTGCCGGCTGGTGATACGCTCCATGGGTTGTTGCCCTTCTGCGTTTCGAAGCTCTAATCTGCTCCGTGTGCCTGCAAGCTAACTGACACAGTGTCTTCGAGAGCAGACACAAAGGGTGCTGATTCAAGCATAGGGGCAGATTCGCAGTCTGCGTCTATCCGCAGGCAAAGAATCCACCCCATGTGGCACTAACCAAGGGATCTTGCTCTGTGCCAGGCCAACAATTATTGGGTAGTTAATAGCACAACAAATCACTCTGTTGATAAGTGCAAAGCCATATGTCTATGCTCTATACAAATAATAACATCAGGCACATCTCTGGCCGAGTGTGACAATCAGAACAGAAGCAATACAATATAGCCGATAAGAGATAATCCAGGGGATAATGCGGTGTAATTATTCCCAGACAGTGGCACTAAGCTGAACACACGCCAGCAGCTTCTCTCACTTATCAGGTGAGACCTCTCCAGGGACTGTCATGGATCCCCACACAGAGTAGGCACAAATCAACCTTTGACTTTGTTTATAATAAAAACAGCATTGTGGCACTGCTCATTATCCCACAGTACTTGTCTAACCTACAGGGGGTACAGGTGCCTATGTAGGGGCACAGTCTGGGTGGAATGTTTTCTTTACACTTTCCATATGTGTAATTTACTCATTCCTGTGGTTTATGGCATTCCTACCTCCTCCCATTTCCTTCAGAATTGTAGGAATTATCTTCACTAGCTTTACAGGGTCTTATTAACCCAATTTATATATTTTGCAGCACTGTGCACCACTACATCTCATATACAGACACATCAAACATTCCAATTTCCTTCCTTTTTTGTCTATTTAGTCGTGACTGGGTTTGGGCCGGCATTAGTAAGTTGAACAGTTGGTGGCTGTAGCCAGCGTTATTCCCATCTAAGGTACTGCAAGTATTCCAGCATTGTGTGTGATGATCTGCCCATCAGATATCACTTGTTTATGAGAGTATTAGGAGCTTTGGGGGATAGCTAGGCTCCATGTGTTAATAACCTTTTAATAATTTCTTATACAGTTATGGGGTTTGTTAAACAGAAACCCGTTATCCAGAATTACAGAAAGGCCATCTTCCATAGAATCAATTTTAATCAAATAATTCAATTTTTTTTTCCGAAGATTTCCTTTTTCTTTGTTATAGTAAAACAGTACCTTGTACTTGATCCCACCAAAGATATAATTAATCTTTATTGGAGGCAAAACCTATCCTATTGGGTTTAATTTATGTTTAATTTTTTTTTAGTAGACTTGGAGATCTAAATTACAGAAAGGTCTCTTATTTGTATAATTTTTTTTTTTCAACTACCCATGAGCTATTATACAAATTCTCTAGTCCAGATTAAAAAAATCTCCCTTATTAGTTTCGCTCACATTAGTATTGATCTCTGGATGAAAAGAGAACACATTTCTTACCCTAAATAATCTCTGCCATTATAATGTAGAAGTTCACCTTTATATTAACCTATATTATAGGTGAGCCTATTGTAATCCTTATTATTATTATTATTATTATTATTATTATTATTATTATTATTATTATTATTATTATTCCCTAGCAACCAAATAGCAGTATTAATTTCAAGCATGACACTGGCCCTATTCATGAATTCATTTGCTTAGTTGTTGGGCCAAAGTAGGCTGATCTGATTGGATCATTCTACAAGACTGTATCAGTGTGTATCTGTATTCCTTGTCCAACAGTTTCAAACCTGCCTGATAGATATCTGTTTGATCTCTAGTCAGATATTGGCCGGGCAGCCTGTCAGGGGACCTTCATACCTGGCCTGTAAGCTACTGACTTTGAAAGAGAGTCAGCAGTTTTTATCAGCCCATGTATGTCTAACTTGAGAGTTGCAGATTTAAAGGAGAACTAAAGCTTAACTAAAGACGTTGGTTAGAAATGTTGTAAATTGTTTTGAGCTTCTGTACCAGCCCAAGGCACCCACAGCCGTTTAGCAGGGAAGATCTGTGCCCTCAATAGCCCCCCATCTGATTCCCTGCACATACTCTGTGCTGCTGTTGCTTACTGAGCTTAGAGACCCACACACACTATACTGTATATATAGAATATAAATGGCACAATATACTGTATATATAGAGTATAAATGGCACACTATACTGTATAATTAGAATATAAATGGCACACTATACTGTATGTATAGAATATAAATGGCACACTATACTGTATATATAGAATATAAATGGCACACTATACTGTATATATAGAATATAAATGGCACACTATACTGTATATATAGAATATAAATGGCACACTATACTGTATATATAGAATATAAATGGCACAATATATTGTATGTATAGAATATAAATGGCACAATATATTGTATGTATAGAATATAAATGGCACACTATACTGTATATATAGAATATAAATGGCACACTACTGTATATATAGAATATAAATGGCACACTATACTGTATATATAGAATATAAATGGCACAATATATTGTATGTATAGAATATAAATGGCACACTATACTGTATATATAGAATATAAATGGCACAATATACTGTATATATAGAATATAAATGGCACACTATACTGTATATATAGAATATAAATGGCACACTATTAGGCTGATTAGTAATTGACACAGATGATTACTGCATGGCAGCTCTGTCACAGACACTCCTAACAGACGTATCCAGTATGTGACAACTTTAAAGGGCTGGATTATTACTACTATAGCGATGTTGAACCTTTAGGCTGGTTCAATAAGGGTCTAGCCATATTCAGTTTAGTTCCCCTTTAAATGGGAAAAAAATATAATACAATGTCAAAATGAAAACTAACTGCAAACTCTTAGACAATGAGCCCCGTTCGGCACTACCTTTTAAGGTTTATTTTTAAAGGAACCGGCCCTTTAACTCGGCAGGTGTTTGGCATGTAATCAGTATCCTCTTTAATATGAATCCATACATGTGACTGCCATTTATTAACACTCATAAACCAAAACAGCTGCACTCCAAAATGGAAAGGGGAAAACCCTTCCCAGCCCCCAGTCATTAGCAGCCGCACAGTGTACAGTATTTCCATGCATTTGCTGCTGGCCACACGGTGAACCCACGGGCTCCTTTCAGCTTGCAAGGAAGCGTTTCATTAGTTTGTTTGCAGTTTTCCATATGATGGGATCTTTCTGTAAGAAATATTAACAAAGGGGTGAAAAGCACTCACACAGCAACCTCTCTGAGAAAGGAAATTCCTTTTACACCATACAATTCTACTCAGCCAACCATGAAGCTACTCCAGATATGCTATTGTAAGGCTATTCCTGTAGGCAGAAAGAAATGAAACATAATGATATTGCCCAAGCCAGGGATCACTGTTGGCCAGTTTGCATACTGCAATTATCTGAAACATAACAATTATGAATTGTGCTGACTTATTCTTTTAAGGGGAAGTAATGCCAGCAGCATTTATACTTTTCTAAATTAGGTTATCCTAAGCCATGTTCTCTTCATAATCCCTTTATTCCCATATGGTAAATAATTTAACAGGGGCATAAAAGTTTTACCATGGTTTCTATATTGCCATAGAAATACAGCAAGACTAGCATGAATATTCATAATTGTCACTGTCCCTGAGCGATTTTACTCTGAGTCCTGTAAGTCACAACGATGAGAAGCCAAGTGTGAAGGACGCCATATGTAAATAGAAGTGCTTCCCACCCATGGAAATTATAGGTTGCTCTACAGCACGGCATGTCTGCCTCGGTGCCCACATTGCCTAGTGATTACATGAAGTCCATCTCTTGCTCTCTGATTACACACACGGGCACTTGGCTGCCTGCCGGGGCAATTCTCCAAAGGATTTCCAGCAAGCAACGTCCTTTCTCCCTCGCTCTTATATAAATTCTAATACAGACCAGGGGATATTCCCCCTTTAAACCACCCTGTTTTAATAGGTCTAGGGCAGGGGTCCCTAACCTTTCTTACTTGTGAGCCACAGTCAAATGTAAAAAGACTTGGAGAGCAACACAAGCATCATAAAAGTTCATGGAGGTGCCAAATAAGGGCTAAGATTGGCTATTAGGCAGCCTCTATACACACTGTCAACTTACAGGGGCTTTATTTGGTAGGAAATCTTGTTTTTATTCAACCAAAACTTGCCCCCAAGTCAGGAATTCAAAAATTACTACCTCTCAGCTGGCACTGAGAGCAACATCCAAGGGGTTGGTGAGCAACATGTAGCTCAGGAGCCACTGGTTGGGGATCACTGGTCTAGGATACAGAGCTGGGTATTGTAACCTCAGAGGTCAACTACCCCTATGTTATTAGGGTGGTATTGATCTGCCCACTTTCTTTTAACATTAAATTGTAGCAAGAAAGAACCATCTCTTTAGGGCAGGGGTCCCCAACCTTCTTGGGGATCCCAAATAAGGGCTGTGATTGGCTATTTGGTAGCCCCTGTGTGGACTGGCAGCCTCCTGTATAAAAAAATTGATGAATACGCATTGCTGCTATAGCATATAAACAGTGTATTTTGAAGATGGCTACCAAAGTTACGCACTAGAATTTTGTTCTGTGTGGTCATGTGGCATCAGTAGGAAATGTTTTTATGGAATTCCTGCTGTACGAGTAATGCCCTTTATCTAGGCGCCCATATTCATTGTAGGCATTTTAGTGTCGACAGATATAGACATAGATATACAGTGCTTGCTTATGCATTGCTACAAATGGTTTGTTGTTATTGCACCTTGTGTTATTACGTGCGCCAGCGCACATCAGGGAGCTTGGATTGATAGAATGTTGTTTTTGTTATACTGGAAAGGTGCATTATTGCAAAGGATTGTGGGAGAGCAGAACAAACCTTGGGCAGTTTAGAGATGAGCCATGCTGATGTACACATGTAAAAAGGCACACAGGTGATCTTATGCCACATTATTTCATAATAACATGGCGTAAAAACACCCTGTTTGACAAAGTCCTTAGGCCAGTGATACACTGCCTGTTGTAATGCAGACAACAAAATGACCGCAATGCCGTGCCACAGCTGGCAATCTAAATTCCCTGGGTAAATTTATTCAATAGCCACCAGCTATGTCTCCGAGGCTATTGTAGTGAGATTCATTGTTTTTAAAGGAAAACTATACCCACTAAACTATGTAGGTCTCTATAAAAATATATTGCATAAACAAACTCATATGTAAAACCCTGCTTCATCTAAATAAACCATTTTCATAAAAATATTCTTTTTTGTAGTATGTGCCATTGGGTAATCCTAAATAGAAAATGGTAATTTTAAGTACTAAGGGATCATTTCATTTACAGCGCACGCAAACAAGCCAAGGCACACATACATGCTAGGCCCCATCAGCCAATGAATGGACAGAGTTCTGTCTTTTGCTCCCACACTACTTCCTGTTACTGTCAGAGCTGCATTATTTCCTGTCAGCTGATCTCTGAGGGGGCACACAGCCCATCACTAAATGGCGGCCCAAGGCAAAAGATGTAAAAGGGCAATATTTACTGATATATATATTCCAGTTTGGTGAGATTCTTTAATAGGCCACTTAACATAATATAAACTATCTGTTGGTTAAATATTCATTCTGAGGGTATAGTTTTCCTTTAAGGGGCTATACCACACAATTTACTGTGAAAATTTGTTTCCAAATTGCAGGAGACAGTTTCATTCTTATAGTAAATACCTGCACTTGCAGGTGAGGCGATAATTGCTCAAAAATGCTGGATAATTCATTTTAATTGAAAATCTTGACCTATGAATTTGTCAACGGGGGTCGATTTTGAGGCGCCTGGTGTGCCCCTACCCTCAAACTCTTACAGTCTGATACTTTAGTTGATACATTTTGCACTTGAGCTTTTGGCAGTGATACAATTTATACATTCAGTCAGGGCCTTGCTGTGCTTCAGAAGTGTGACTTTATCATTGTGTATGCGGTGTACTTTACCCCATAAACATAGATTGGGCGCCGGAGGGTCTTGTAATAAATCTGTCCTGTTTATATAAACATAACAAGCGTAGATCATCTTTCAGTTGAGGGTAGATTAACTAGCCATGTACAGAGCTGGGCAGCGCACCCATTCACTTGGGCACGAGCATCGGGAGAATAAACAATTCGCCGCCAGCCTTCTCAGCCATATAAAGAAATCGTTTCAGCATTTCACAATATGAGGCTGCAGAAAGGTGTTTATCATTCTTAAATGTCTCATACATAGTTTTGATTGGTGGTACTGTACATTCTAAAGGGGCTTCCAATGAACCACATGTAGCCCCCACTGGTGTAGCTGAACTACATCTTCCCACACTTGCTGTTTGAGATTATTTGTCGGTACTGGAGGTATAGTTCAGCAACAGCTGGATAATTACCTATCATTGAACTGTAGTGTCCTCATATAATAGAAAAGTGTTGGAATAAACTGTAAATTTAGTTCCATGACCATGCAGGTAATGTTTCTGTATACAGGACACGGAACTGCTCTACTCTCTGACGAGGAACCAAATGCAGACTTTGCTCTTTGACTGCTTATAATGCAAGATTCCCTCCAGAAAAGCTCTATGCTCTCTCTCATTGACAGTGGGCCAGGTTGCTAATGTGAACACCAAACTGGGTCATACTTAAAAATGAAGAACCCCCCCCACTAAAATATTCATTAGCTACACTTTGCAAAGCCTTCTCCAGCAGAGTGGGCATGGCTGATGGAAAGCTGATATCAAGCCAAATGCTCTTTCCGCTTGCATTTTCTCCCGAAACTCCGCAGATGGGATGAATAGCGCGGCGTGCCAGGATAGTCAGCATATTAGTGCTTTCCTTTGACAGCCTGCTGTTTCCCTATTATTCTAAGGTGAAATTCATTCTGGCAGAGCACACTTCCATGGCATCTATAAGTGGCTTATTTCTTAGTATCTGAAAGGGCATGCAGCTGGCCAACTCTTTATTATGCCTTAAATTGATTGGAAAGTCCATTCACTTCTTAAATTACCCCCTTCAGCAAAACTAAATTAGTAAGATCAGTGGAAACTAAAATTTAACAGTCAGAGCAGCAGGATTGTTTTTTGGCAGCCTTTGTAGGTTTGTGGACAAAGACTGGAGGTCACTCGCTTGTGGCTAAAGGCGGCCATACACTTAAAGATCTCTTTGTTTGGGGAGGTCACCAAACGAGAGAATCTTCTCCCAATGCACCCACCTTCGTACAATATTTGGTGTGTGTATGGCGGATTGACGAGACGAACGATATCGCCAAATCGGTCACTGTTGAAGGCTTACAGGCAGGTTCATTGGCATCTCACTAAATTGACCATTGTATCTGTGAATGTTAGAGGGACCATAGATTGTAAGCTCCTCTGGGCCAGGGACTAACGTAATGAATAATCTCTTTAAAGCGCTGTAAAAATATGTCTGTGCTATATAAATAAATAATAAATAAATGTGCTTCTCCCCTGACTTGGGGTTCAAACCTGCCCAATTGATGAGCCATATATCAGTTGTTCAGGCTCTTCTGTGGGCCCCAAACATGGATTGATAAACTGCTGACTTGGCCTGAAGGGACTGAATGGGCAGCTTGAATCTGTCCCTTTATGGTTGCCTTTAGATGCTGAGTGTTGACAGAGGAAAATGCCACTTATGGGGGTCTTGTTCATTGAGGCAACGAAATATGGATTATACTGAAATCAGCTGTTTGTCTGCCTGACAGGGACGGAGTATAGGAAGCACAGTTTCATATCTTCCAACATTTATTATGTATAGCTGGGTGTTTTGTTAAGGGCTTTTTGGTCAAGGAAGAAAAGGTAGATTCTACATGTTAAAATCATGGGTCCCTGGTGTTCTGAGAATTCTAAAACTTTGCATGAGGGTTCTGCTAAACCTTTATACAACTTATGGCCGGTACTCAATAAGATTAACCCAAAGCCAGGCCTGTAAATAGGCAAAAAAGGAAAACTGTGTTGGGAAATAGTACCAAACTGTTATAAAGAATATCTGATAATTGATAGTGCTATAGATTTCCTTTGGTTTGCAGTAATCCATGTATGGGATCTGTTATCCGGAAACCCATTATCCAGAAAGTTCCAAATTACGGAAAGGCTGTCTCCTATAGACTTCATTATAAGAAATAATTATCATTTTTAAAAATGATTTACTTTTTTCTCTGTAATAATAAAACAGTACCTTGTACTTGACCAACTAAGATATAATTAATCATTTGTGGAAGCGAAACACTCCTATTGGGTTCATTTAATGTTTAAATGATTTTACAGTAAACTTAAGGTGTGGAGATCCACACTACAGAAAGATCCCTTATCCGGAAAGCCCCAGGTTTAGAGCATTCTAGAGATCGGGTCCCATAACTATACTTTTGTTTTTGCGGATTCCATTGTTGCTGAATATGGATTTTTGTTACTCGCCTCCCAGGTATAGCCTTCTACAAGGAAAACCGATCCTGCATTGTGTTTTCTGAATCTGTCTCTAGGGATCATGTCCTTGTAGGAAAATATATGTTGCCGTGTCTTGCTCGAGTAAGTTTGCTGTCACTGCCAATGCACTGTACAAGAGAAGTGAAAGTGTAAGCAGGTTTCTGTCGGGGAAAGGGATTCCGCAAATTCAGGCACGTCTGCCATCAAGCTGGAAACGTCGGCTGTATTTATTCCTTAAAGTTCAAGGGTATGCCTTTGGGCAGTGTTCTTCCACTCAAATATATTTTGGATCTTGCTTCCAAATACTTGCAGCCCTGGGTGACTGAACTGATTATGTGATCTCACCCCGTATGAAATGTAGCACATACCTTCTAATTGCATTCTCTTGAAAAGTCATATCAAGCCGTACAAAACTCTTTCTCTCCCTCTTTATTTTTACTTGAAGTTTTGCCATGAATTTTAACAATAATTGCTAATCGTACAACCCTAAAGTGTCCTCATCTGCACCGATACATATGTGGCAATAAACTGCAAAGCAATCCAGTGTTTCCTTTAAAGGGGACCTGTCGCTCTAAGAAAAAATTATTCTATTGTGTTTGTCAAGCAAAATAAACTTCACTGACGCTATATAAATAATATCAATGTTGTTTCCTTCAGTCTTGGAATTACAGAATCATAGCACACAGGCAGGCACCATTTTGTGGGTATTGTAATTAGTACAGGCTTTGTATCACCCCAAATTCTGGTTTGTACCAGAATAGGGGAGCTGATGCACATTCCCATGCACTGGCTACGCATCTGGATGGTGAAGAAGGGGGAAAGTGAGTGCTGCATAGAAAGTGAAGGCAATCGTCTCCCCAGCCTCTATGCCTAAAGGTGGCCATACACGCTAAGATCTGCTTGCTTGGCGAGGTCACCAACCGAGAGGATCTTCTCCCGATATCCCCACCTACGAATGGGCAATATCGGGTTAATTCAGGGTAATTCGGTCGATCGAATTAGAACGACAGGTATAGACATAGTCGGTTTCGGGGACCGCATCAACAAGCCAATGCAGTCCCTGATCCGACTAAATTTTTAAACCTGCCCGATCGAGATCTGACTGATTTCAGGCCAGATGTCTGTCGGGCAGGCCCATCGTCAGTGCCCATACACAGCCTGATAAGCTGCCGAGTCGGTCTAAGGGACCCATATCGGTAGCTAGAATCGTCCCGTGTATGGGCACCTTTAGGCATAGGGGTATGGAAGGCAATATATGATTGACAGATGGTATTTTGAAATGCCTTTATAATGGGTATGGATCTGTTAACCAAAAAAGGAATTTGGGTTTCATGTTTAATTTTAAAAGGACTTTTATTATATAGCTTTTTATGTCTGGGTGACAGGTCTCCTTTAAAAATTTTTTTTTTTTGTTCGGTTAATGGCCCACGGGTTGTAAATGCCAGCGGAGAAGGCGACCCGTGTTACATTAGCCTTAACCTTTTTCTCTCCCAAATTAAGTTACAACCTAAGAATTCGTTTAGAGGAAATTTTGCACTTTAATTGTTCTTCACTTGACTAAAGCAGGCCATGGAGACCCACTATAAACGGGATGGTAACAGCTTGGTGCTTTGGCCAAATTAAAAACAAAACTAATGGAAACGTTGCTGTTTCTGTCCAATAATTTTAATCAGTCTGCTAGCCAGTCCGTAAGCAGTCCGTCCTGCTGACCCATTTGCTGACTGGTCATCCTCATCATTTATTTATATAGCACCAGCAAATTATGTAACGCTTCACAATAAATTTAAACAAACCGGAATCTTAAAAAGTTTAACAAATAAGGGTATACAGAGCAACAATAGGATCAACGGGCCCTGCTCGCAAGAACTTACAATCTACAGGATCAGTTTCTTCCATAAACGAAGGTAGGAAGCTACAGACTTTTCAACTCTAGGCAGAGCGGGAAGTCGAGTGAGAGAGAGCACCAGTATTTTAAAGTAGAATCTGCCCTTGCATTCCATTGTGGAACGCACGCAATAACAGCAGGAAGCGCCATATTGAGAAGGAGAACCAGTGGGAGAGCGCGAGCAAAGAGAAACAGCAAGACTCGTGCGAGATTGTAACCGAGGGCGAAAACCAGTGGATAGGAAAGATCTGTGTCTCCATTGTGAGCGAGATTGTATCTTTTTACCTTTCTGAACCAGTGCAACACAGTTATAGCGGCTTGGGGAGGCCCCAGGCTGGTCGCTGGTGTTGTTACTCTGGCTAATAGTCATCTTAGCTAATTGCGACAGTTGTTTATTGTAATGGTCCCTCACAACATATTGTTGCCTACACTACTACACTAATTAGAGATGCCAATTGCTGTGCAAATTCTTTCAATAACCCCACTGGCCTCACTATACTAAAGGACTGGGACTTGTGCAGTTGCTGTGCAAATTCTTTCAATAACCCCACTGGCCTCACTGTACTGAAGAACTGGGACTTGTGCAATTGAAACCAAGAGCTTTGCAGTCAAGGAAAAATTAAGCCTCCTTTTTAAAAATAATTATTGGACAATTTTATATTTTATTTTTCAATTTTTTAGTTTTAATCCTGGTCTTTTGGGCTATTTACAGAATAATATATATGGACTAAAGCAAGGTACTATAACTGAATTGTAGATATATGTGATTGTGTGAATTAGTAGGCTGGCCAGCCAAGTTCTAATGTGCTTTTAATTTAGTAGGGGTATTCAGTGCTAATAAATTGTGATTTTATGCTTTTTTGCCCATTCTATTGAAGGTGGCCGAGGTGGGTGGGCCCCCATCTTTTAGTATTGAGCTTTAGGGAGCACACTATTAGAACAATTTGTGAAGAATTGTATCCATAGAGCAATTGAATTTGCGATGGTATGGGCATATTTGGGGCAGGCATGTACAGGCCAGGGCCAACAGAATAATTAATTTGCCCCTGGGTTGGCTGATCTCTCTCGCATGTTTTAAAGGCAGAAAATGGACTGTCTGGGGCTGTGGATTCACAGAGGCATTGCCCATGGGCAGTAGCCCATAGCAATCGATAAGTGATTGGCTTTTTTCAGCCAGCTGCAGGTAGTACAATGAATGCAACATTGGTTACAATTAATTACTGCCCATGAGCAAGCTTGCCCAGTGTTGATAAATTACACCCTTTATGTAACAGTTTGCCACAGTTTTACAGTTCTCTGTATAGGCTGTGTCTTAGTAAATGTCTCTTTATTATTAAAGGAGATCTGCACCCAAAAAAGATCCAATTGTTTCTGCTGTATTTCTAAATGTAATTGCAGTTATCCTTTTCTGTTTTCTGGTTCTGACAAACAATACAGAAAAAGTCAATTCTTGTCCAGATCAGCTGGCTTCTGCTAAATTGTTTCAGGAGTCAGAAGCAGGCTGTGCAGAGAATATAAGCATCCAAACTGATATTTCTTTCAATAGTAATTACATTTACCAAAAACTAAAATAATTTGCTTTCATTACACAAAAGAGTTTTTAGGGCGTCATATAAGGGAGATTCCCTTTTAATTGTTGTGGGGGGTAGCAATGTAGAAATGCAGTCAGCACATAGTATGTTTTCAGTCTGCTGTCTTTAATCAGTATATTTTTGCATTTGCTCAGAGGGTCTGCCATGTTTGATGATAAGCAGTGGACTTTCATCTGTCCAGTTAATAAAGTGCAAACACTGCTAACCAGACGCCAGATAAGGGAAACTATACTTTTATTTGTATGGTGGGAAAAAGAACCTGACCTGTAGCAGTGATTATTTTAGGGGAAATTCCCTCCACACAAAACAAATGACAGGTGAAGGTCAAGCTTGACTAAAATGTTTTTCATGTGTTTGTACATAGCCCTAAGTAAGGTTAATGGCAGGGTTAATGGGGTGTCATGGTCTGCTCAGTACAGAGAAGGGTCGTACATAAGCTACAGCAAGCCTACAGCTGAAATGAATATTCCAGACTTGATGAGTAGCAGAGATTGCTCCCATTTACACACCAATCTGGTCATGGTTAATGATCAGTTCCTCAAATCATCCTATTAAGGTGGCCATATATGGAAGGATCTGCTTGTTTGGTGGTATTGTAATGTGGCCACCCCATTGGCTGATTCAATCATTGTCTTTTGTTATCATGTGACAACTTCTAATTGGTCTTGATTTTTTATTATTTGTGTTTTTTTGAATTATTTAGCCTTTATATGTAGAAGCTCTCCAGTTTGGAATTTCTACTACTATCTGGTTGTTAGGGTTCAAATTACTCTACCAACCAGGAATTAATTTAACGAGTGACTGGAATATTAATAGGAGAGAGCCTGAATGGAAAGGTAAGTAACAATACAATTGTAGCCTCACCGAGCAATAGCTTTTTGGCTGCAAGTTGAGTGACCCCCATTTGAAAACTGGAAAGAGGCAAATAAAAAAAAAAAACTAGAAAAAATGAAGACCAATTGAAGAGTTGCCTAGAATAAGCCATTCTTTAACATACTAAAAGTTAACACAAAGGTGAAACACCCATTTTAAGCCAAATGGCTCATCTTTTCCTGAAATATCCACCCATCAGGGCAAGCACCACATCAACAAGCTATCCTAGTTGGGGTAGGCCAATCGGAAGGCTCCAGATATTTCAGAATATTCAGATATTTGTTTTCTATGGTTTCTATATGCCTACAAGTGTCTGCCCATGTACAGCTGGCTTTATGCCAAGGAGCATATCAGTATGTTGCTGCAGTTCTCATCTGATGGGTCTCTGTAGGCCTGCAGTGTGATCCAATAGTTGGCTTTTGGGCCAGTGATTGGATAAGCTCGATCTGGCCCAACACATGCGTAGCATGGAAATAAACCGATCTCAAGGTGTACAGCTGGCTTTAGGCTCTCTTTATTGATTGTCTGTTACTTATTATTTGCTATTTAAACAGATAAGATCCCGCCTACAGCTAGGTCTGCAGTTTCTGGGGACACCTACAAAACCCACAAAAATGCTTAAAGCAAGATGCCAATCTTTACTTATGTTTATCTTTTCATATAAAAAAAAATCTTTGTAGAGCAGGAATGGGCAACACAGGTTTATAGCTGTACTTGTGCAACAGTAGCCTACAAATAACTATGCAGGCAATCTTTCCATTCTCATATTTCTGTTTGGGCCCTTGCTATAAAATATATTTATTTACTCCGCGTGTTTGAGTATTTTAAATAGGTTCACTGACTGCTCTGGAATGCAGGCTAAAATGGGAATCATCATTGCTTTCTTGTATATATTGGTGTTCATGGACCTCCTCGGGTACTTGGCCCTTTGCAAAGATGGTAACAATTAAGAGATGTATTTCCCAGTTTTCATCAGATGCCTAACTGGATACTGTAGTGAAGGTGTGGGAAAAAAGCATTCCCCTATATGAGGTGTACGACTCGGGCCAGGAGTAGCCTATACATAGTAGAAAATTGTGACGTTTTAGTAGGGGCACCCCTGGGACATCACAGCTGAATTCTGGCTTAATTCACACTCCGTCAGCCTCGTTGCCAGAAGTAGAGGTACAGAGTTAATTCCCCTGTCGGTCAGTGGTATCCAACTGCTAGTGGACTGATTAGGGGGCAAGAGAATATCACTGGGAAATGCTGCCTTCAGTAGTTTTTCTATCGTGAAGCGCTGGCTCAGGCACAATTGCACTGAGATGGCGCCTACATACCAATATTACAAAAAATACATTTGTTGGTTCACGAATATCATTTTAAATGTGAATTATTTGCTATGTAAGCAGTGTAATTTAGAAATAAAAATAACACCATAAAAATCATGACAGTATATTGTATATGATGGGGTACAGATAGAGACCTTTTTATGAGATCCTATGACCTGTCAGATAATTGGCTCTCTACATAGAAAAGTTGAAAGACTTACTATACTTATCTATGCAGTCTTTCTTTGGAATAGAAACCAGGATACCTTATATATACAAGGAGTTGAAAGTATATTGCAATGGAAAACATGTTTTTGTGTGGAATGATCATCCATTCTTGGTTTTGTTAATGTATATAGACCCTCAGGGTAGGGCAGGTAGTTTTGGCTCATGGTATAGATTGTGTGTGAGTTCTGGGGGCGGCCAAGTATTCCTTGTGGGCATGGAAACTCTTCTGTAATGTAGATGTACTGACGAGAGATGTAGGGACACTTACAGACATTTCCAGTTTCAATCAAGGAAATCCACTCAAGCGTGTAATGCATTGTCTGCTGTAATTATTCTTTAATAGATGATGTGTGTAGGAATACAGAGCTTACATCTGAAAAAACCTCCTTCATTAGAACAGTGCAATTAGTGCAGAATGTTAATGAACTGCTTTGTGCTGATTTGTGGCAGGTCATTTAGAGACAAATACAAGTTGAAATATCGAGGCAAGGTTATTACACATGCTGAAACCAGCAATACCAATAAAAGCATCTTCTTATATTAAATATACACCCAAGAAAAGTTATACTTTAATAACTTAGCAAATAACCTGTTTTTCCTGCCACTCTTGGTTCTTAAGGGCTAACCCTTAATTCTTATTTACTTTAACTCATAAATTTAAGATTAAGTTAAGATTTAATTTTCATTTTTAGATCCATAACTCCAGCTTTTCTATAGTAACACTTAGGTAGCATTTAGTAACTCTTCGTATCTCTTTTTTTTTTCTTTTAAGCTTCTTGGTTTTTTGCACTAAAACTCAATTTTTCTGTGTAAACAAGGAAAAAAAAGTTTTTTTTTGTTATCTTTTAAATGTAAAAACCAAGAAAAAAATGACAAAACTTTGCCATCTAAAAGCTGTCGAGGTCATGTAGAAATCAATGGGAGTTGTCCTAGGCAAATTGTAACAATCTTTAATTCGTTGTGTTTTCAAGGTTTTTTTTCGTTTGTACGAAGATTCGTGGAAAAGTGCAAAAATCATGAAAAATTTGTTTCTCGTGTTCCTTTTGTTTTTGTTCCACATTGCAATTCGTGATGCTTTTTTCAATTTGGATCTTTTAATAAGTGGTTAAACTTTTGTGGTTTTAGTCCAAATGAGGCATAGGGCAAATATTTTCAGCAAGCGGAAAAACGCTTGTTGAAAATACCGCCATAGGCCTCCTACCTTTGCCTGCACCCGAATGAATGAGATACGCTGGGGTGCAGGCACATGTAGTCGATATCCGCATAAAAACGCGAGAGAATGCAAAGCCGCGTGTTTGTATGCGTATTTCGGCTATATGTGCCTGCACCCGAGCGTATCTCATTCATTCGGGTGCAGGCACAGGTAGGAGGCGGATGACGCTATTTTCGGCAAGCGATTTTCAGCTTGCCGCAAATATATGCCAGATGCCTCGTCTGACATTAGCCTAAAACCACTACAATCAGAATGCTGATAAATCTGCCCGTTTGTTTTTCCCTCTTATTGAGACACTATTCATAAAAACCTTCTTATGCACTTAAGAAATCCAGGTTCCAATACTGATGGAGAAACCTTATGTACTACTAAGAATAATACATGGTCGGTCAAGTCCTACAGCATGTGGTACCTGCAATAAAATGTGGGTATAATTGGTGAAGGTGAAGGATAATTGAAGGCTGTCTGCAGGCTTTGTTGGAACGGTTTGGCCATCTCTATACAGGGGCAGATTTAAGTTGCCAATTCGAGTCCTTCAGACTAATTAAGCAGTTTATCTGCCTGTGTATGGGCCTCCGTGGTCAACATCTGGTAGGTTAGATTATCCTGTTTGGGACAGCATTGGCTTATTGTGCTGATGTGGTACTCTATCCGGAGGTCACTATAAGTTAGATCATCAAATTAGCCTGATATCGCCCACCATAGGTTAGGAAGATTTATGTCTGATTCATTTCCAATCAGTTGGACCTTTGTATATCTCTACTGGGGTGATCCTTTCTTCTTTGGCCACACTTGTGATTGCGCAGCCATGGAAGTTTACTAGGGGTCTAAGTGTTGTTGAATTGGCCATGTTTGCCATAACAACTTAAGTCTTATTATATGCAATAGGAATTGACACCATAAATACCATGTGTGATAGTACCAAAACAGTCCTCAGAACAAAGATACTCTATCTGAAATTGTGTGGTTTCTAAACCTTAGCCTTATTATAGATATGGTGCTGATTTAATTTGAGCCTAGCGTTGGCCCGAGTCTGAGCATAGCCTTGAGGCACAACGTTATATAGTGGAGTTGTCTCAAAGGCCAGCTTTAAAATCCATTTTATTGTCCGTACCATCTTTACAGTTACCACCTACTATCTGTATTCTTCTTTTAAGGTCCCCATACACAGGCCCTATACTAGCTGCCGATATCGGTCCCTTGGACTGATTTGGCAGCTTATCAGCCCGTGTAGGGGCAGAAACTAGGGGCCTGCCCAACCGATATCTGGCCTAAAATTGGCCAGATATCGATCGGCCAGGTTAGAAAATTCAGTCTGATCAGGGACCGCACCGGCTCGTTGATGCGGTTCTCGAACCAACTGCCCCATTGCCGCCAATAAAATTGGTTTGTTTGGCCCCAGGGTGGATCTCAACGTCTATGGGGACCTTTACTCTCATAGCCACGAGAAAAAGCCAGCTGATTGATAGGCTTGTGAATAAGCAGGCTACATTGGCTTCTGTTACATTGTTTCAAGAGACAGAACCAGGAAACAGCAATTGCAGCTGAAAGCAGGATCCGTGTTGCCATCATGTTTATATATAACTTAACCACTGAACATTTTAAACAAATGTTTTTTGAAAAGCTGCTTAAAATGACATTTTCTTTCATTAGCCTAAATATTATTTTTGGCGTTACATCCCCTTTAAGGCTATACTCCTCCATTTACAATCTCTGCTACTAATTAGTATTTCAGCTGTATTACATTTAGTATTAATATGGTACAGCAAATGGAGTTTGTGGGTTTGAGGGCTATGCATAAAAGCAGATGGAATATGAACAAGTGCTGATGTTGTTATATAAACACATTCCTGCAGATAAAGCACGGGGTTAACGAGTAGCTTCGTTTGGATGTAGCAGGAAAGAACTCACTGGGTGAGACGCCTTAAAACATTCGGCCCCAATGTTGCTATAGCCGGAGACTGGAAAGAACCCATGGCAGCCCAGTGATTAAGCAAGGCTGAAGGTTAGGTAAATGTTTAGAAAATCACTGAGGTTTAAGCACAAGAGAGAAAAATGTATTCTCTTAGTGTAATTATGTTTAGAGGGGTTGTTCACTTTTATATTAACAGTGTTATTAAATGGCCTGTTCTAAACAACTTTAAATTAGTCTTCAAATAGTTTAATTATTTGCTTCCAACTCTCAAATGGGGGTCACTGACCCCAGCAGCCAACAAACTGTTGCTCTGTAAGACTGCAATTTTATATTAATTATCACTTATCATTACTTATCTTACTATTTGTACCCTCTCCTGTTTAACATGCAGTCTCTAACTTAATGACTGCCTGGTTGATAGGGGTAATTATATACTAGCAACCAGACAGCTGTTGCAATTCTAGACTTGGCAGCTGCTGAAAAATCATACTATATGTTAATTTAAAGGTAAATATATATATATATATACACCTTGAAAGCAAGCAAGCAAGTAAGTTTCAGGTGAAACTTAGTCCCTTTGTAAATGTATATTGAAGCAGTAGAATTCTTAATAAATTGCATAAGTGAGTGTAGGACTGGCCCGGGAGAGACTGTAACGTAGTTGCCCTGTTTTGCTTAAAGAGGAGGGTATTTCTTGGTAGCTTAATGCACAGACTGTGTTAATATCCTATATATATATATATATATAAGTCCAAATGGATCAGGCACTCACGTATCAGCAGGATTTATGGTGCCTGGGTGCAGAATTAAAGGTAAAGATAGATGGCACTTATTGATGTCATACTGGTTTTTTGGCGCCATTTTTTTGGGTTTAACTAGGGGATCTGTTTGACACTGAGTCACTTTGAGAAAGGCTGCTGCGCCAGCCGAAACGTTAGTTGTTTGACCAATAAATTATTTCTTTATTTTTCATAAGTCCTGTGAGTGCGGAGTATCTTTTCTGCAGTATATATATATATATATATATATATATATATTGAAAATGGGGGAGTGCAGAGGATTTCTTGTTGTTGTCTATATGTATTTTGTATATGTAGTAGTGCAACTTTCCCTTTTTAGCTATATATATATATATATAATATATATATATAATATATATATATATATATATATATATATAATATATATATATATATATATATATATAATATATAGATAATATATACAAACCACGAGGGTTCAGCACTCCTTAGCAAATGGCTAATTGACCCAGGTGCTACCGATTCAAGCAATTTCAATAAAGTCCACAGGTATAGCGGTGCACACTGGGAATCCTTTAAAAATTAGCTTTTATTGAAATATATAAAACTTAATACATGGAGAAATAGGTCAACGTTTCGGCCCCCATCTTGGGCCTTTGTCAAGACCGCTATACCTGTGGACTTTATATATAAATTAGTGGCCCCAAGCAGGAACTGAAACATTGGTGAAATTTATGTTAAAAAAAAAAAAAATGTTAAGAAACACGGATATTGAAGTACTGACCACCTTGATTGCATGTAATATGCCTTTTGGTTCTTTGCACCCAGCTTTAAGGGAAAGCAGCTTTCAGATTCTTTACACTCTCACATATAAATATATATATATATATATATATATATATATATATATATATACATTTCTAATAGCATTAAGATTTAATGTATGACAGTAGACATAAAGTCTAAACTGACCGATACAGCTTTATCCTTTCAATCCATCCAAGTGCCAGAGAGATAATGACGCTTTACAAAATGGGATTGTAAAGGGACGTGCCAGTTATCCTTCAGAAATGCCATGACACATGGGCAGATTAAGGGATTAAGCATCCGTGGACCTGAGGATGATGCCTGTGAGAAGGGTGAATTACCAGGCTTGGCAGAGCTGTGGAGCATTGATTTACACTTGAATAGTGATGGGAACCCCTTTCAGCGAATGCTTCTCTATGATTGATTGGGGCAGAACGTTTAGCGGTAGAAGCCTGCTTTGTTCCCCAGCCATTTGTTCTTGGGAAATATTTGGGATATTTGTAGGCTTCTCTGTCATTCTTATCCAGATAATAAAACTGCATATTCTTTCTAAGAGCTCCCCTGTGTCATCTATAGATATAACACAGCTGCCAAATAGTTATTATTCTCATTTCCTTTAATAATTGGGCTATTGTTTTACTGCTGACTAGGAAATCTGGCTTGAGGCTCTCCAGCTTTGAGCTAAAATGTACAGTAGCCAGTGGGCTTCTCATTCAGCTTGCCTTTAGTGTCTGTGTCTGCTTAGCATCTACTGTCTTTCTGTAATATACCCTTTTTTATGTCAGAATTTGTAATGGGCAGTACAGGTATGGGACTTGCTATCCAGAATGCTTGGGACCTGAGGTTTTCCAGATAAGGGATCTTTCCGTAATTCGGATCTCCATACCGTAAGTGTGCTAAAAATCATTTAAATATTGAATAAACCCAATAGGACTGTTCTGCCCCCAATAAGGGGTAATTATATCTTAGTTGGGATCAAGTACAGGTACTGTTTTATTATTACAGAGAAAAGGGAATCATTTAACCATTAAATAAACCCAATAGGGCTGTTCTGCCCCCAATAAGGGGTAATTATATCTTAGTTGGGATCAAGTACAGGTACTGTTTTATTATTACAGAGAAAAGGGAATAAGTTTCAAAAATTAGAATTATTTGTTTATAATGGAGTCTATGGGAAATGGCCTTGCCGTAATTCAGAACTTTCTGGATAAGGGATCCCATACCTTGTATATACAGTTACTTCTGTATGTATAAATTTATAAAGCGCTACTTAGGTTCGCAGCGTTGTACAGTAGAATACATTAATGCAACAGGGGGTTATTAAAATAGATAAATACAGTAAAGTACGATAATAAATACAAGGTACAGTTGCAATAAGTTAAGAATCAAAGAGACAAGAGGATCCCTCAAGAGGTCCCTGCCCATAGAGCTTACAATCTAAATTCTGTACAGTCTCTTAAAGAATTTGTTCACCTTAAAATGAACCTTTAGAATGGTGTAGATGGCAGAAAAAAGAGCTATTTAAATTTTTTTGTACTGCAGTTCCTAAGGCTTGGAATTTAAACTGTTAGGTGGTTGCTTGGAGATAAATCACCTTTGGAATTAAAATGGGAGATGAATTGATAACCTGAAAACAGAAGATAAGAAATAAAAATTAATTGAATACAGAAGCCCATCAACCAGACAGCTGGAAAGAGGCAAAATGTTATTAAAGAAATACAAAATAAACAATGAAGACCAATTGAAAAGTTGTTTGGAATAGGATCTGCATTTATATGCCCCTGATAAATTGCTCATAATAAAGAGTGTATTTATGCTGTCTATAAATGCAGATATGCAGTGAATAAAAAGCTTTTAAATCCTCTTTGACAGCTCCTGGTGGCACAGGGTTTACTTTGTTATGCAGATGGACTTCTCCAGTGGGAATCCTCCAGGGTGCCCCAGCGTATTCCGCAGTGCTGTACAATAAATGGATTTATATACATACAGAATTGCCTACAAAGCAACCAAAAAACAATACAAGCGGTAAAGCGGGCCCTTCCCAAAATAGCTTGCAATCTAAAAGGAAAAGGTTTGTGACACTAAACTGTGGAGTAATGGAGCAGTACCCCAAGTCCAGTACCACATAATACCTGATAGAGACTGGTGGGATCCCTGTGGAACCAATTTCACCTGTCAATGACCTGACAAATAGTTGGTTAAAATACTAATAAATAGTAATATTGCCATGGTTCCTTACAATACAAAGGAGCATGGAATGAATCCCTTACTATACTATGGCACCATTCCTGTGCTCCCCAGCCTGGCACACTGTGCAACAAGGAATTAGTTTCTTGTCAATGAAAGATGTATTTGTCATGTTACATCAGAGCGAAACTCCCCATTTCTGCATGGTGCCTTGGTGATATAGGCATAGACTTCCCTGCCCTATTCCATGTATGTGATGCAACAGAAAGTCTGTTTTCTATCTTTATGAATAGAAGTGTGTTTGCTCTTTGGCAGGGATTCCTACAATGGAAAGCTATTTCACTCATCTGCCAAGGCACTCTCCCCCGGGGGCTCGAAAATAGGAAGTCAACAGTGTTTCCAAAAAAATAAAAAGGTCACCGCTCCCCAGTCTTAGCAACTAAGGATTATACCCTGTGGGGTGGGGGAGAGGGGTCTAACTATCTTGCAATGGCTAGTGTCCTCTCAGCACTTCTGTGTATTTCATACATATACGATATGCTATATATAACTACAACGTATACTTGGGAGTAAAACAGAAGATTAAACATTCAGCCCCCAGGCTTCTATATGGAAAGTGCTGATGTCCATTCTGTGGCCTGTGTTTAAGTGCAGTTGTCCTTTGCCAATCTGGGCTGCAGTGCATAATGGAATTCACCTTTTATCTTCTCCTCCCAGGTCCAACAGATTAATAGTGATTCCAATCATTATCGGATACTAGAAAGATGGGGTCAGGGTATCCCCAGGGGTTTCAAACCTTGTAGTGTTGCCACCTTAAAGCAGAACTAAATCAAATGAAGTAGAGTATGGTGATGCCTCACATAATGTTTTGGGGCTTTGTATTAGCCCAAAGTATCCATAGCTTTTCGTTAAGATCTGTATCCAATGATGCCCCTAGCAGCCTACCATTTTCCTTTTTGCTGATTCACCCCACATACTCTGTGCTGCTTTGTGGCCACCCCTAAGCTTAGCTCCTCAACATCTGCCCAGAGCCCGCTGAGCATGTGTAGTGTCGGTGACACTCCTAACATAATACAAGATGGGGAACTCCTGTGCACAACTTTGAAAGCCTGGATCATTGCTGAACTATTAGGCCGCTGCAGTAAACAAAAGATGGCATTTAACTCTATATACATCTGTAGGGTTTCGTTTTGTGTCCTCCCCTCAATGCTTACGATTATGAAGGAAAGATTGGGCTGCAGGGTTGCCGATTGGGCTTCTCTGATTTTTATTGACTCCTTTTGGAATTCCCTATTTTGTTAACTTCAGCCTTGCACCCTAGAGGTTTGCTTTCATTGGTTTTCTTTTTTCTTTCCTTTCTTCTCTGGCTTATTATGGTTTTTGTGGGCCCTGCTTGTCTGGTCTTGTTAATGCACGCATTTGTAAAGCACATGAAGGAAACTCTGTACGCCGGGCTCTGGGACAGTAAATTATATGTTCAACGAGGTTCAACAATGTGCAATAAAAGTGAGGTTTCTGAGCAAATTGTTTTTCCAGGTGTTCTGTGCCTTTCTGTGTATTCTCTCTGGCTTGGCATCTGTATTGCCTGGGCCTAAAGTAAATAGGCACTGCCTGGCCCTTCAGATTTCATTTGCTCTGACGGCTGAACTTAAAAATGGGAAAAGCTGGGAATGTGTAAGCCAATACCTTGTATTCAGTACTTTGAGGAAAGGCAGAAATTTCGTTTTCCAACTAAAAGTGATTCTGTCATGATTTTTATGGGGTACTTTTTATTTCTAAATTACACTGCTTACTTAGCAAATAATTCACTCTACCATTTAAAATGTTATTCTTGAACCAACAAGTGTATTTTTTTAGTTGTAATATTGTTGTGTAGGTGCCATCTCAGTGCATTGTGCCCGAGCGCTACACATTAGAACTGCTTTCAGTTAACCCTATTATTTCTCTTACTCCCATGTAAGTGGAGGAGTCCCAAGCCGGACTTGGATTTATTACTATTGAGTGCTGTTCTGATGCCTACTGGGAGCTGCTGTCTTGCTCCCTTCCCATTGTTATGCTGATTGGCTGCTGGGGGGTGGGGTTGGGCATATCATTTCAACTTTCACTGCAGCAGTAAAGTGTGACTGAAGTTTATCAGAGCACAGGTCACATGGCTGTTGCACCCTGGGAAATGAAGAATATGGCTAGCCCCATGTGACATTTCAAAATTAAATATAAAAAAAAAATCTGTGTTTTTGAAATGCAGGATTCTGCTGGAGAAACTCTATTAACTGATGCGTTTTGTTCTCCCATGACCGTATTCCTTATTTCCGTATTTCCCATGTTGTTGTTTTTAGCTTAAACGAATATGGGGCCCTTACACACATTGATTTCCATCTTGCTTCATGTGTGGCGAAGGGAGGTGTGTACCTTTTTGTACACCCACAAGACAACACTGTTAACTGATTTCAGTTTCGCCTATGGGTCTGTACCCACAAAATCATGTTTGAAGGCAAATGAAGACAAGATTTTACGTTTTACTTGCTCTTATTTGGGCAAAGGATGCATTTGGGCATTCATATTTCTTTTTAAAGTTTGTAAGCAGTTGCCACAGTCTTTGGTTCAGTTCATCTGTCACCCTCTTGTTAATCTTCCAGTGCCTCAGCCCAATAAACCTGGTTTATCTGTTGGGAATGGATTCTATTTGCTAATGCCTGCCTCTGGGAATGTTGGACCTTATGTATTTAGGGCCACAGGTATAATAACACACCTGCTCACAATCTGTCACTAGGCATAGCTTAGATAGAACCATAATAAGAAATAATAAACAGGTTCAGGGATTGCATCAGCATTAATGTTAACACACCGTATACCATGGAGATTGGCTCAAACAACCTCTAACCCTTTCCTCTTTTTCCTTCTCAGGATCCTGGCTATTGGATACAAGTTCATCGTTTGGAGCATGGCGATGGGGGCATTTTGGACCTTGATGATATTCTATGTGATGTGGCTGATGACAAAGACAGGGTAAGTGGCATTTCTTTCCTTTCTATGCAGTTTGTGCCTGTGGTGGAGCACGCCATTTCCTTGAGTTGGTTTTCATTGCCATGAATGGTTGCTACACAGACCGTTTAAGGGAACTTTTTCAAAAATAAAACATGGAAAACAAGACCGTTTCTAAATATAATTAATTAAAATGTTATCCCTTTTCTTCCTTAGCAGCCTGTCTGCCTTTATTGTCTCTCCATGCAGAAGCTGGAGTCAGACTTTGATTGACAGGTAGCGCTAATACATATTTTCGGGCTCCCTTTCCTAACTCCAAAAAAAAAGGGCCAAATAATCGCATTGCAATGAAGGGGATAGGAAAAGTCAGAGCGAGGACCGCATCAATGAGCCAATGCGGCCCCTGATCCAACAAAAAATCAAGCCTATCCAACCAACATAACACTCGGGGAGGCCTGTCGGAGGGCCCCATACAGGAGCAGATAAGCTGCCAAATCAGTCTTAAGTACCCGAAATCTGCCCTTGTATGGCCTCCTTTAACCAATTAGATGAGGTAAAATCTGTCAATGACTCAAAGTCTGTGTTGCAATTAAGGTAGGAAAGGTAGGTTAAGTGTCTGATAAATTGCTAAATACATAAACAAGCTGTAAAAAAAAAAAAGCTGGATTTTATAACCAGTCCAGTTTTACGTATTTTTCGCATAATGGCCGTTCCCCTTTAAGCAGCAGTTGTATAATGTGCATGTGGCAGTGTTACAAATCCTGATGTTCTGAGAGGTCATGTGATTGAGTGGTTGGTTTATGGGCTGGAATGTGCAGTTGTTGTCGGAGTAGGTGTTGGCACAAGTCAGAATTCAGCCATGGGAACTGCTGCTGATAGATGAATCATTCGCCTGACCCAGTTTGTTCTCCTGTGTGTTTTTTTTTATATTATATGAAACATGGTGAAACAGGTCCAAATGCTAAACAAGAAATGTACAGTTTGGCTGAGTCAGGTTTCCAATGAGCTGTGTGCCTCTGTATATGCACAAGGCTGGGTGCTGGAATGTTACATATAAGGCACAGAAATACTTGCTATAGCATATCAGCCTGCTATATAAACTTTCAGCAACACAGAGATATGCTTATTTACACACCAATAATAACTTGTGATGATTGGGATTTAAACCCCTCGTTATGTGCACTCACTCAATTGGGTGCTCAGCCTCTTTTTTTCATATTATCCAATGCACCAGAGGGATACAAAATATATGGCATCTTCTGTCTATATCAGAGATGGGTATAGCTCTTAGGTAATGACTTTATTGTAAGTGACTGTATCTATGTTTATTCCTGCTCTTAAGTGGAACTGAAGTGCTGGTTTTAACCAACATCGCTTTATCATCTGCTATGTCATTGAGTTGCAATAGAACATGAGGCCTTTCCCTTTTTCTAAACAGTAAGTACAGATATTACAAAAAACACAATGGCAACTTGGGCTCCTCCACGTTGTGTTAAACTGCAGCTCCCAAACAATGTTTGTCATTTGCACTGATTCACATAAGGAACACCAAGTGGCTTTCCTGCAGTTCAAGGTGTCCATGAGATTAAACAGTGCAGCAGTTCCAAACAATGAGTAGCTGCTTTCTTTATATCTTTGGTAAATAGTAAGGTGGCCATACAAAGGCGGATCTGAGCTGGTGATTCGGCATCTTATCTGCCCATGTATGGGGCCAACTGCTATGTGGCCAACAGTCGGGCAGATGTCAATACAGAAGGCTTGATTTTCATGTTGGGTCAAGGGCTGCATTAGCTCATCAATGAGGTCCTTGATCCTGCCAGCCCATAAACCCATTGTTGCAATTCGATTTTTAAACCTGATATTGTCCACCTTAGGTGGGCATATCAAGAAAAGATCCACTCTATTAGGAGCCTTGCCAAATGAGCTGATCTTATAATGCATGGGCCAGCTTTGGGCCATAGCATATTATGCTCACAAACATTCCTATAGATACTGCAAGCAATAAGTTGAAATGTGCTGTATTGCTGTTGTAGAGTCCTGTGTATTACTTTAGGCTGGGACCTATGTGATGTGACCAGCTGTTTCTCTAGCAGAACAAGGCTGCCACACAAGCACTTAAGCCAGCACTGCTCATGTCTAGCCAGTCGGACATTCAGAAGCTTGCCTCTGCTGGCCCCTGGCTGGTCAATACAATTGATCCAGATCCACCAGCATCTTACCAGTGAGACACAACTGGTTCCGGGTTGGTGTGGGTTACTGTCATTGTTATGTGTGTGTATATATAATACTGCAGCAGCAAGTGGCACACACCTCACAATAAATAACAAACACGGGCTGCCAAATAGAGTGGAGGATGGAGGCACATCCTAGTGCTGCACTGTTTGGCTTTGGTGTGGCAGGCCTTATTGTGGGTTTGGGCAGTGCCCTAGTCTGTGTGACCGCTCTGCTCTGTCAGTGACAAAATGAAGCTGTGCCCACTTCAGCAGGTTGGTTCACTCAGCCCTGGGCATTGTCTGGTCAGCTTACAGGGGAGTCAGCCATCTAGTGGAGGTGTTTACCTTATATAGTGACTATTATGTGGCAACAGGGGAGGCAGCCATCTAGTGGGGGTGTTTACCTTATATAGTGACTACTATGTGGCAACAGGGGAGGCAGCCATCTAGTGGGGGTGTTTACCTTATATAGTGACTACTATGTGGCAACAGGGGAGGCAGCCATCTAGTGGGGGTGTTTACCTTATATAGTGACTACTATGTGGCAACAGGGGAGGCAGCCATCTAGTGGGGGTGTATACCTTATATAGTGACTACTATGTGGCAACAGTTTCAGTAAGGGAACAGGCACACACAAATAGTACAAGCCCCATTTACCAGTTTCTGAGATAGGTACCTGCATTCCAATCATCATTTTATATATGCCCTAAATGTCAGTGCACTTTTGGCATGCCTGGAAGCAACCTCAGGGCAGAACTAACCTCTGTACATGCCTTAAAGCTGATGGCTTTACTAAACAGCACCTCCCCCCCCCCCCCCACCAAATGTTTTGTAATTCTTGCCTGTGAAACTCCATACTTTGCATGTGTCACAGTTCAAGTGCAAGTGCTTTCCCCAGTCCTTTCCAACAATGCATTTGGCGGGGGCTTCCCATTGCAGCTGCTCTGGATCTAACTAAAACACGCCAAAGCCATAGGTTTAGAGCAGAAGGATAGTCTAATATCCTCAGTTCCTAAATCTTCTGGAATAATTTCCTGCACGTCCCCCTAGCTTTGCCCTCTGCTGCAGGCACAGTCCCACCCCCCTCCATTTAAGTGCTCCCAGCTTCTTTTCTGAGAAGGAACCTTGTCAAGTAAAGTGAAACGCTATTGTTGTGACTCAAGCCCGTCTTTGGGCAATTTCCTATGCACAAAGGAGATTGATTAATGCAATTAAGTTCCCCGACATACTCCAAACAAGCAGAGCGCAGATCTTGCTTCATGTGGCATCCGGCAAGACCTGTATGGCAGGATTGGTCAGGCAGCTCTCGGCATGTCGCTGGGAAGACGAGGAGCCCTTTTCACTGACTATTCATACATGCTGCGACACTACACACTTGTGTGGGGAGTGTAATCGTGCCTTTCTGTGCCTACACAATATCTGCTGCTGCGCAATAATGCTGCAATTGTTGCCTAGGAATTCTGGGATCATGGCTTCTGCACAACCGGTGTCCCAGGGAATTTTAAAGGCAAAATATACTCGGGGTGACTGTAAATCTTAGCTTTTAAACAATTTCCTTTAGTACAGAATAACCTGCAATATAATAAAGCTTGCTCACAAATATATATTTTTTTATAATTATAAATGATGCTCAGTGAGGTCATTGTTATGGCAGTGCTATTTCATTAGTTTTCTCATCAGCAAGCAGTTTTTCACCCTACTCATCTTCATCTTGTTAGGAAATACCATACTGATAACCTCCATGGGAAAAAATGAATCTGCACATGTAGAATTGCACCAGTGACTGAATGTTCCTTTGGCTGGATGGTGCCTTTGCTTTAAAATATGGTTTATTTACCAAGTGCAGGGCAGGGTGCAAACTGCTATGGGTTATTTTTTGGACATTTTCAACCTTCCCTGCACTTTGACACAGGACATATTGCTCCATAATGAAGTGCAGAGACCTGGGGCTGCCACATGAATACAATTCTGCTTGTGTCCGGCACATTGGCATCTCCCCTACCCATGTGCAATATAGACCCCTGCTGTAAGTGCTTTGAGAATGAGGGGAGTGATTTTGTGCCCCTTGGAGCTCCTGCAATTGAATGAAGCATTACTGATATGTTTACTCTATGAGAAATCCCTACTTTCTGTATGTATGTGTAGCCCATTATATAAAAAGCAATCCCCACCCAAAATCTGTTTCGGTGCCTGGAGAAGAAAATTGTAATTTTAAAAAACTTTTATTACACATTATTCATTGAATAAATGTCAGTCCATTTCTGTTTATCCCTTATTTCTGTCACTGACTCTTAAAACAATGTAGCAATTTATCTTGTGTTTAATAATATATGAGGGTATAACTCATACTTACAAATAGTGGCTTACAACAGAAACCCCAGGCATCTATCCCCCCTGTAGCCCTCTGACATTTGAAGAGGGCCGAGATGTTCTTGCTCTTGCACAGTAAGTTATTGGATATGTGGAGCTGTAGTGTTCGTTTCCTATAGTTCATATGATGAGGGTGGGGCACTATTCCCATTAAGGCCGGCTACATATGGCACACACCAGCCCAGTAATACAGTGCCTATGGAATGTTGCACAGCTGTGACTGCTCAATGCAGGGACTGATTATTATTTCTCTATTTTTGGTTAATATATGGGTGTCTATATTGCTTGCCTTGGCAAAGATCATTTTCTGAGTTTGGTGGCTGTCAGCACCCCCGGTCTGCATGTTGATGCTGCTGCTGAAAATATTTTCATTTATCTGATCTGAGGCAGGCTGTGTGGCAGCTCCCTCTTTTGTACAACCAATTGTACAGGCTGCAAGTTGCCTGCTAGGGTACATAGGCTGGCCTGACCGCTTAAACACAGTGTTGCAGAATATATGGGCTTTTATAATGTATCCCTAGTAACTTATCCCTAATAGCCCCCCAGCTATTAGTAAGTGCAGTTTTCACATTACAATATATAATAGTCCTGGGCCACTCGCCCCAGTGTTCTATCTGCACTTCATTCCAAGCTCCCATCATCCTTTGCACCTCAGTCATTCTGAGTTAGGGGTTTAAGATATAAGTGGATGAAAAATAGAGTTTATTTGTAAATTTTCTTCCAACAATAAATCTTTTGAAATGATGTGTGTGCAGGGAGGTCTGTGCCACTTTCACACCCTGTGGCTGGCCTCGCTGGGATATTGGTGCCCAACATGACATGCTTGTGATAGATTTCTCTGTGTATATGTCATCCAATGGATTTCGGTGGCAGTTGATTGGAAAATTGCTCCCAGGCAGGAATGATACAGCATTTCTGATGGGCACTGGAGCAATTACTCTAGCAAGCTGTTAAGGAGCTTTTGGGGCTCAATCACATTGGCAGTTAAGAACATTAATGCATTGCTGTGGTTATGTTCTAATCCATGATACAGGAACTGCTAGCAGTAATATATAACTTGTCTTTACGTTAGTATCCCAAATTGGGCTGAACCATTTGCTTGGTCAGTGATGGAATATCCACAGGGGCCTGTGTCGACCTGTCGGGAGAGGGGCCCATCCACCCTAAAGCAGTCCTCACTCAACAACCTCTATTCGTCTGGGCTGAATCTAGAAGGTTTTTAAAAAATGTAAAACATTTTTACTACATTTCTATTCCTTTTTTAAAATCTGTTTTTTAAAAAAGTTCCCCAACCTGCTGTTTTCTGAATGTGTGGTCAGTAATATGGGCAACGTTGCCCCCAGTCTAGCGACCAGCGCGCCACAGTGCTTTGTGTCTATACCCAGCTCCGTATATCGGAATTCCACAGATACGCAAGGTTACACTTGCACACAGAGTGATCCATAATTCAGTAACAGAGCCGCATTCACTATTAGAGTGCTGGATCTTATTACGGGGAAACCTACTCCTGCTGATCAAAATATTGATGTCTGCGTAATTTATTGCTTGAGTCACATTTCAGCAGCTCCGGCCTTGGCTTTGTGCATTCATGTACCTGCAAGGAAATAAGGCTTGGAAGCCGACACATGAGTAGAACATTTCCCCCAGAACTGCATCTGCAGAACGCAGTCGAACAGACAAAAGGTCCCCAGCGCTTTCTCTATATTTGGACGTTGAATTGGTTCTCCATCATTACAGACTGTAAAAAACCTGGCAAGATGTCTGAACACTCACTGTTCTGCCTTGTAAACTTTCCCGGTGGTCCTCCCTGTGTGGCTTATTTCATCCCTTAACAAGGCTATTTATTATATTTTAGCCCGTCCTTTTCTTCGGTTACTTTGTGGCAATGTAGAGAATGATGGTTGAAGTAAGTGATGCAGCCGGCCGCTCGAGCCAGCGTGGAAATTCCTTCCATGTCATTCCCAGCTGCGTGCAGCGTATCTGTATTCTTCTACAGGCTATTTATACGCTGCTGTGTGCGTGCTTCATAAACGCAAGGGTTACTGTGGCCTTCTTCTAGTGGGGAATTAAATACAGAGTTCTGTTACACTGCTGCCTGGCAGCTTGCCTTTAAATTCAGCGCTTATGCTCAGGTCAAATGGTTGGGTAATTCTGTTCCTTTCTATGTCTGACATGGCAAATTCTCTCCAGCAGTGACTTTCTTCTTCATTTCAATCCTATAAATATAGGCCTATCTTTGCCCCAGATCAGGCTTATCCCTGGCCAATGAGTGAATCATGCTGTGGGCATATGGGGGGGGGGGAACCCTCAGGGAAGGACCACATGTTGTGCCAATGCAGTCCTCATCTAGCTTCATTGTCTAGCCTTTCCAGTAGATATCTCCTCAATTTAGGTTGGCCAGGCTGTGGATTGACACCATACATGAGCCAATTAGCTGCTGATGGGAGGGAGGGGCCAAATCACACCTTGCATGGAAGCCTTTAAGGTGGTTCTGCAAGGGCTCAGCATGAACAAATATTTGGCATTGAATTTTACACCTCTAAAAACAGAAGGAATTTGCTTGTTGTACTGCTTCATTTAAATTTGGATTTGGTGCATGCCTACTACCTATATTATACTGCGCTCTGAAAAGTTATTTGAACTTCCACAAAGGAATAGTCCATATGATGATGATTGTCCCTACGAGCACAGGTAGACAGCACCCACCCCCTGGCTCACAGTGTAATGTAACATCCTCCCTCATCTCGTTTCATTGTAAAATGATGGATTCCGGGACCTGCTGTTGCTCTGCTTTTCATAGTGGGGATGCAGAGAATATCTGTAAAGCAGAGGGATATTATGTCCCAGAATCCATTACTAAAAAATGGAGCAAGGTGAAGATGATTTGTATTACACTGTGAGCCTGAGAGTAGATGGGAGCTGGCCCCATTGAACTATCATGGCTTATTTTCAATCTGTGGGATCAGGTATGTCTGCTTAAAAATGTATGTCAGGAAGTTGTTAGTGAGCTCATGTTAATAGAGGGGTATATCTGCCCTTCAAGGTGGCCATAAATGAATAAAGATGGTCGTTTTTGTAGGGCCAAATTGGGCTGATCCAGTCATTTGCTTCTGGGCCCCATGCCTATGTAGATCCATCAGAAGGGACTTAAGAAATCCCAGATTGGCTTCACTGAATGCCTAAAGCCGGCCACACAGGCACCAATATTATCAACATTCGGTGCGTGTATGGCGGCTCGAAGAGGCAACCGTTATCTCAGAAGGCTGCGGATCAACTCGTCAATCAGCCAAGATTTTGATCGGGTGCCCAAGCAAAATCTATGTTCAGGGCTGAAACGGCAGAAGGAGGTAGAATTTCTATTGTTTCTACCTCCATATCTGACGATTCAGCCCCAAACGTCAGTGGAGGGTGGGAACGATCTTTCATGCGTCCGATGGTTGCACGAAAGATTGGAATTGCTATGTGTATGGCCAGCTTTAGGCTGCAACATGCAACTCCTGTAGCTCCCTCACAGCTAATGTGGGCTAATGAGGGCATTTTGTCCTGGGCCAGGAAAGATTTTGTTAGTGGGGGGAGTTTTAGTATAAATAACTGCTGGAGGCCTGCTGGTTGGACATATCTGTTTCTTTGCTGTTGTTTCTCCTCATACTTGGGGCCCTTGAATTGGGCCCCTCTCTCTCTGGCCTGTGTATCCGCGTTTGTCTCTGCCCACCAGCGGCATTCCCTTCCAAACCCAACTGACTGCGTATCCAGCTCAGCAAGGAAGTGGTCCCTACAGAATGTGTCTGCTCAGCGCAGCTTGGGAATGAAGGGGAAATAGAGAATGCAGAGAATGGTCATCACAGAGCTGGAGGGCTACAGGGAAATAAGAATAGAGAAAAGTCTCTTTTAGCTGGGGGAAATGTTCTGTTTCAGGCCCCATGTCTGGCTGTGAAATATTCAGGAGATGGCAGCCATCAAGTTGAAGAAGTGCCCGGATATCCCTCTGACTTACTATAACTCACTATAGAGGTGTGCTAGGGAATGGCAGTTCTTCCCAGCTGTCGGGAATCTGTAGGAATTAGACCCATCGATACCCTTCCATAGAGACACTCGGCTCCACAAGCAGCTGTTGCCATGGTCAGAAAGTGACCTTGTAGCCCTCTGTGGCAACACATGCAGCTCAGATGCTACTGACATCACTGCATACCTTTAAACTTAAAGGGAAACTATGAGCGTCAGCTTTGTAGTCAGTTTTTAAAACAGTTGTGCATATAAGTGAAGAATAATATATCTTAATATACTGTATCTTGCACACCCTGAACAATGGCTGCTAATTCTGTCTGTAATGACCAGGCTGGCCAGGAATCTCAGCCTGTGTGTGGCCAGCTTAGTAAGTAAAGGGGCATTCTTGAGCCAGAAGATGTGAGTTTGGATCATATATAATAAATCCCTTTGTGTTTTGGCAGTGAGCTCTGAAATAGGGATATGACGGAGTTACTTCTTGATATGAGGTAGTATTAATCCCAGCACCAAGACCTGGAATAGGTGAGCGTGACACTGAGGAATATCAGTAACTGAGCCAGATGTGCAACATGGGTTTCTTTTACATGAATATTAACCACACGACCCTCCAGCTGTTGGGTTCTATAAATTCCAGCTTTCATCTGGAGCCAGATGCTTCTGTGTTTAATGCTGCAGTATCCCTAACGTGTATTCGTAACCGTTTGTATTGTACTCCTGCTAGCAATACTGAGCCTTACATGCCCTCTAGTGGCCTTGTGTTGTATTGCTTCTCTCTGTCTACTACTGTCCCATTTCCTTATAAACACAGATTGCAGGCTCTAAAACATTCTGGTATGATGTAGAGAGTAATATACTGAGACGATTTGCAATTGGTCATTGTTTTTTATTTGTAGTTATTTCATTTTCAGTTCAGGAACTCACCAGTTTGGAGTTTCAGCAGTTATATGGTTGCTAGGGTCCAAGTTACATTAGCAACCAGGGAGTGGTTTGGATGAGAGACTGTTATATGAATAGGAGAGGGTCTGAATAGCAAAAAAAAAAAAAAAAAAGTTCAAAGAAGTAACAATAACAATAAGATTGTTGTGTCACATAGCATTAGTTTTTTTGGCTGCAGGGGTCAGTGTAAGAAAAAAGCAAATAATTCAAAGACAAATAAATAATGAAGACCAGTATACTATAACACACTAAAAGTTAGCTTGAAACATCCCTTTAAGTAGTAAAATGAAAATACATATATATTTTTTAATTAATTGTCAGGTACGGTGGCCATTTTTTTCTTATTAGTGTGCCTGTATTTGTTCTAATCCTTATGGGCTGTAGATGGTGTCAGTGGGTTTCCCCTTTAGCGCCATCTAGAGTCTGAACTGTGCATTAAAGGTGTGACATTTGTTTTTCTTTGCTGAATTACTCAAGCCTAGGCAAAAATAACCACATACGTGTTTTGTCTTCAGTGTCTCTAAATTCTGTTTACCATTATTGTGACCATAAAATAAAATCCATAACCTTTTTCTTTATATCTATAACCTGCTGAACCCAATGCAATACAGTCTCCTCCTCTGCCAACTATTCCTTTCTAATGCTGATTTTCCATCCCCTTGGTATCTAGATGCAAGCTGCCTACCATTACACCCTACCATACACCCTACCATTTTAGCCAACACTTATCTGTCTGTTGACAAATTCTCTTTACCAGCTCAGCTTAATAAGGAGGTGCCATAAGGTTCTATACTCAGCCTCTGTTCTCTCTCTGTACCCACTTTACTGGGAGACATAGTTCTTCAGACCTTAAATTGGTTTTAAATCCAGTTGTAAAGTTGCACATTAATGATGTGCAGGAAAAACTCAACCCCCACCTGATCCTTCCCCACAACATTGTAATTGTAGGACCCGCTCTCAATCAGAACCCTGTGTCATTCTGCTCTGTACGCTACTTCTGCCCGTGCCTTAGGTTCCAGGCAGGGAAATGTCAGGAGCAGAGGAATGTACTTTCCCAATCTGACCCGCACTCAACACAACCTGCAATTGCCACCCCAATTTAACACTAACCCATCTGACCTGAGGGTAAACCTATGGGTCCCACAGCTTGTGGGTCAATCTTCACATCACTATAGCACATATTGAAAGCAAATTTAATTCTGATTTACTTTGCACTATATATTAATTACAAAGATTTTTGTTACTAAAGGCATTACCTGCTATTCTTATTGCCACATGGTGCCCACTAGCATCCCAAAGAACATTTTGGCACCAAAACACATTTCAGTGCCAAAATCTGCTCTATGTGCCTGCGTATACCAGCGGGGGGCTGATTCTTCCCCTGTGTTTATCCTCAGGCCACGAATCTGCCCATGACTGGCTGGTCCTGGCTTTATGTACCATTATACATTAGCAAGTGTCAGTTCTCCGCCAAATCTCCAGTCCCCAAATTCCTGTTAGTCTCTTCCATTCCTCTTATGTTCTTCATCCTTTTCACGCCACCCATGTCGCCTGACACCCCCTCTTTTCCCTCTGGAATTCTACCCCCAAATTCCCCTCTAAGGTGTCTCCCTTAATCTCTGATCTCTTTGCACCAAATCTAATTCAATCATGTGCCTAGTAGTGCATATGTGCCTAGTAGTGCATATGTGCATGGCTAAATACAAAGGAATAATATATATATATATATATATATATATATATATATATATATATATATATATATATATATATATATATAATATTATGCCACGCATGGATGGATATAGAACCTGAGGGTTGCTTCATGCTCCTATGATCCCCAGCTAGCGGATGGCTCGGCTGCAGGTGCTGGGGGTCTGGGTTTTCCTGGCAGCTGGAAGGCAGTGACTGCCATGTCTGCATTAGTGCCAAGTGACTTGTCCCCATCCACCTTGTGTTGGTGCAGCATTGTGAGTGCTGAGCGTCCCAACCCTGTATTACTGTCAGCCAAATGTCACACACCTTCCTGTTATTAGGCGCTGTTATTGGGTGCCGGAGTGTAATTATCATAATAGGGATCCATTAGTTTTTATTTGAACACCAGCCAAGAGCTGATATCTGTGGCTCCTAAGCCTCCCCATCCGTCTCCTGACAGCATCATTATTATAGGAATAGAAATGATCCCGCGTTTGATGTCTCCACAGCTCTCTGCCCTTTCTTCCCTTTCTCATTATATTGCAGAGGTATAAGTCCTTCATAAAAATAAACACAGACAGCGAGTGCCCATTGGGCAGTCATTAAAGCCACCTTTTATTTGCTGAGTGGAAATATAAAATAACACAAGCTTATGTTTATGTACAAATGCAGCGTGTCTGTTTGGCCCCCCAGCCAGGCAGCAGCGGCCCTTTTTCTTTCCAGTGCCCTGTTCTGCTGAACTCTGCTGAGTTTAGCTAGACCCCCAGGCACCCGCTGTGGCAAAGAGGGAGAGTTTGGCCAGACCCCCAGGTACCCGCTGTGGCAAAGAGGGAGAGTTTGGCCAGACCCAAGGTACCCGCTGTGGCAAAGAGGGAGAGTTTGGCCAGACCCCCAGGTACCCGCTGTGGCAAAGAGGGAGAGTTTGGCCAGACCCCCAGGTACCCGCTGTGGCAAAGAGGGGGAGTTTGGCCAGACCCAAGGTACCCGCTGTGGCAAAGAGGGAGCATTTGGCCAGACCCAAGGTACCCGCAGTGGCAAAGAGAGAGCATTTGGCCAGATCCCCAGGTACCCGCTGAGGCAAAGAGGGAGCATTTGGCCAGACCCCCAGGTACCCGCTGTGGCAAAGAGGGAGCATTGGCCAGACCCCCAGGTACCCGCTGTGGCAAAGAGGGAGCGTTTGGCCAGACCCAAGGTACCCGCTGTGGCAAAGAGGGAGCATTTGGCCAGACCCCCAGGTACCCGCTGTGGCAAAGAGGGAGCATTTGGCCAGACCCCCGGATAAAATGAAAAAACAGCAGTCCGGAAATGTTGTAGAAAAAAGTGACTTTACTCAAGTGCACACAGCAACGTTTCGGGCTTAAACCAGCCCTTTATCAAGCCTAATCATACAAATACAATCAAGTGTATACCCACAGGAAAGGGAGGGACCATCACTCCAGCCCTCCATTTAACCCATAGTGTTCAATATAGAAATTTTCAATATATAAATTCTCAAATTGCACATATCAAGTTTTCAAATTGCAAAAAGACATATAAAACAGCACATGTGTATGTCATAGTAATACTTCCATAATATACTCTAGTGTATCAAGTGCATCAAAATTTAATAGTGATAAATATACTGCTAACGTATAGGAACAATAAATGTCTTACTTTAATGTATTTCATTAAAAATTATTTCTTTTTCCTTATTTCTTTTTCTTTTTGGCTCCGATGTCAAAACTCAGGGGACAAATCACCCCTGAATTGTTAGGAATCTGGAGCTTCCACATCTCTGAATCTTACTGTCCTATGACAAAAACAGTAATAAACAAATTTTTAGATAAAAACCAAAAACAAAACACAATATTTGTTAAAACACAGTATTTGTTAAAAACAAGCACTCGTAATCACTTACTTATATAAATAGCATAGGGGTATATTCCCTGTTAAGGCCACCTGGTGACAAAGTACCCAATATATTTATCCAGCGCATTTCTAATTTCTTCAGCATCCACTGTCTATTACCTCCCCTCCTGAGAGGACCAACAGTATCAATAACCTGATATCTGAGTTGTGAAATAGAGTGCTTCATCACATGAAAGTGTGCTGGTATAGGAAGATGCAGTAGATTGCAACGTATATTAGACTTATGCTGTTTAATCCTGTCCTTGACCTTCTGAGTTGTCTCCCCCACATATGCAAGGCCACAGGGACACTTAATCAAATAAACCACATAAGTGGAGTTACATGTAAAATAATTCTTGATTGAAATATTTTTACCTGTATGTGTATGTGTAAAAAAATTCCCCCTTAGTGATGTTATTACACTGTGCACATGATAAACATGGAAATGTCCCCATTTTAGGGGTACCAAGAAATCCAAGAAATTTGGCCAGACCCCCGGTACCCGCTGAGACAAAGAGGAAGCGTTTGGCCAGACCCCCAGGTAACTGCTGTGGCAAAGGTTAAAAGTATGGGCAATTCCCCAGGTACCCAGAACCACTAGGTTTGTTAAAGGCACAGGCTGCGCTACCATAAACATATCTTCTCTGCTTTTGTCTAAAGGTGACCTTATACTGTAAGATCTGCTCACTTGGTGACCTCTCCAAGCAAGCGGATCTTACAGTGTATGGCCACCTTTTTCTTCTCCCGATATGCCCACCTACAGGTGGGTGATATCGGACTGATTTGATTGTTTGGCCCTAGGGCCAAATGGGGTACTTTATTATACAACAGGGGTACTTTATTATAATAATACAAGTTTCAGGGAGTCATAAGGATATATCACTTACATGTGCCTCCAGTGAACTCCCTGCAATATGTCTGTTTTTCTTAAATTAAAGCAGTAAGCACTTTAATGTACCTATGAGAACTCCTTAGCAACTTAGAATAACCCTCTAATATCTACAGTTAGTACTAATATCTACAGTTAGTACTAGTGGTTGTATTTATAGTTTATGTATGTGAGTGTATAGATTGGTAGGTGTGGGTTGTGTGTGCTGGGTTTACTTGGATGGGTTGAACTTGATGGACACTGGTCTTTTTTCAACCCTATGTAACTATATAACCCTCCTCCCGGATCCAGCTTGATTCTTTTTTTTTTTTTTTTATTTTAAGGTTTTGCACTTGGTAAAACTGGGGTTCAGGTTCACCTCTATGGAAGGCCCAAGCCCACCCTGAAATAGTGGGCAAGAGGGAATTGCCTTGTCTGGAACATTATGTGTATAACTGTAGGGTGTGTGTAATGTTAAGGGGGCCCTTGTGACATCACTGCTGATTTTGCACTAAGGCTGTCTGTGATAGGCTGTTGTTTAGAGTATTACATTTTCCCATTCCATTTGGGTAGCCATATTTGTAGCCGTGTTTTTGAGCTTCTGGGGAGCATCAGGGGCATTGTCACACCAACATATGACTGCATGTATGACAATATTTGAGTGAAATATGCTATGCCTTGAGCCATATAACATGTTGCTCACCACCCCTTTGATGTTGCTCCCAGTGGCCTCAAAGTAGGTGCCATTTTTACATTTCTGGCTTGGAGGCAAGTTTGGGAAGCCCAGAGACACAGTTTTACTCCAAGCAGAACCTCCTGCAGGCCAGCAGCCCACATGGGGCTACCAAATAGCCAATCACAGCCCTTATTCGGCATCCCCAAAGAACTATTTTCATGGTTGTGTGGCTCCCCAACACTTTTTACATCTGAGTGTGGCTCACAAGATAAAAATGGTTGGGGATGGCTGATATAGAGTGTATTCCCAATACTGGCAGTCTTGCTTGTTATTGAAAGGGATTTATTAATAGGAAATGAGTGTTCTCTGAAAAGAACTGCTCTTGGTGCTTGTGCCACACTGTTCATAGCTGGAGGGCCAGCAGAAATTATTAAATCCTATCCGTGAAATACAGACAGCTTGGCTACTTATTCTTCCCCTCGCAAGTGCGGCTTTAAATGATTAATCTGCGTCTGTCTCTTCCCGGCGCGTTTATACGAAGCCTGCGCGCTCGCTCACTCTCGCAGCTCTTGCAATTTTCATGCAGCATCTGTTATGCAAATGGCGAGCGCTAACAAGGCCTAATACCGCCTCGAATATAGTCCATCAGGGACTTCCCCGTGTCGTCTTCCCAGCTCATCCGACACATTTCCCTTGTATTCGCCTAAATCCTCTCTCTGTTCTCTGCTTGTACATAATTAATAGTGAACATGGAGATTATCCAGCCAGGAATAGGCCATTGTTACCAGATGCATAACTCTTATTGTTAGGGGGGCGCTTGGGACAGTTTGAAAACATCACGTTGCAGGCCTCCCTATGTAATGGGGCTCAACTGCTTCATGGCATGGAATGATTAACCCCTGTAGAAGTTTTGTTTTACCAGAACAAGGGCACCATCATACACAGAAAACCTGGCTTATTCTCTGATTTCTTGCCCTCAAGCTGCCATGCAAAAAAGATCCGCTCGTTAGGCCAAATGAGTGTTTTTTTCTCATTACACCCACCCTTGGAACAAATGATTGGATCTCAACAACGATATGTAGGCCATCCGGATGAAGGCTACAACTAGCCAATACAGTCTATGTCCTTATGGGATTTTAAAACCTGCCTGATCAACTTCTAGATGATTTAAGCTAAATATTGGTTGGACAGGCCCATCGGGGGGGGGGCAAATAAACTGCTGAGTCTCAATGGGCCGAATCAGCAGCTTAAATTTTACCAGTGTATGGTCCCCTTTAGGGTAAGAACCCACGGAGCTGTTCAGTAGCCCACGATAGATCTCTGCTATCACAGGTGACAAGCCCTTTGCATCGCTTTGGGCAACTGAACCACGTGGCTTGTTAACCTTACATCAGGCCTCTGATCTAGGCTAATTCTTTCTCAAGCTATAGTTTCCCTTTAAAGGAGTGGTTCACCTTTGAGTTAACTTTTGCCTTGATTCAGTATGTCTAAGCAAGTTTTCAGCTGGCCTTCATTTTTTCTTATAGTTTTTAATTATTTGCCTTCTTTTTCTGATTTTTTCCAGCTTTCAAATGGGGTCGCTGACCCCATCTAAAAAACAAAATGCCCTGTAAAGCTACAAATTTTTTGTTATTGCTACTTTTTTATTAATTATTTTTCTACTCTGGTCCCTTCCTATTTATACTTCAGTCTCTCATTCAAATCAAGGCCTGGTTGCTAGGGTAATTTGTATCCTAGCAACCAGGTGCTGAAATTGTAATCTGAAAAGCTGCTGAATAAAAACCACAAATAATAAAAAATGAACACCATTGGCAAATGCTATCACTCTCTACATCTTACTAAAAGTTATTTTAAAGGTGAACAACCCATTTAAGTTTGTCACATGGGGAGATTTGTTGCCCGCTGTTAAAGGTGGCCACACACGGGCAGATTTTAGCTGCCAATTCGAGTCCTTTAGACTGATTTGGCAGCTTATCTGCCTGTGTATGGGGTCCCCCGAGGGGCCTACCCGACGAATATCTGGCCTAAAATTGCCCAGATCTCAATAGCGTAGGTTTGATATTCTGATGGATCGGGGACTGTATTGGCCAAACAATTGAATTAGCCCAATATTTCCCAGCTTTAGGTGGCTGTATCGGAAGAAATACACTTGCTTGGCGACCTTGGCAAATCTTCCCGTGTATGGCCCCCTTAAATCTGGTCTACTGCAGGCAATGATTTCCTACAAGCAATAAAGTGAGTAGTCAGTGGCTAAACATACACGGCACTTCATTTTCCAAAGTTGCCCGAAGATTCCTTGCGAAGATTTAAGTCCAAATTTAACGGCAGGCGACAAATCTCCCTGTGTGCCATCACCCAAATACACTTACATAGCATGTCAGTCTTTCTGCTCATTGTGGCTATTGATCTAAGTAGATAAACCTATTTGGCCAATAGCTGCTAAGAGAGTAAGTTTAAATAAACCTTGTATTGATTTGTTCCTCTGATGGAGTTAGAAAGGATTATTTTGGCTCCAGTTCTTTGGCTTTAGAGCAAGGCTGTGCTGTGAATCAGAGTACTAGCACTGATATTGTACAGCACAGAGTTTGTTATAAATGATATATATCTGATATATTTGCCTAGTTCCTACTGGAGGTGTATGCGGTGGGTATGTGCTGTGTGTGCCAGTGAGCAGAGATGGAACAATTACCAACCACTTTCTATGAGATGCACGTACTCCTTCCTATTCACGTTAAATGTTATTTTCTGTAAGCGTGCCAGCTTTTAATTAAACTCCTTAAATGGTCTAACAACTTATGAATCTATAATCACGTCTTCAGCAACAATATTGTCTGCATTGCCGACAGAACATTCATCACTTGAAAACTGGCCCAAATTAGGGTGCGATCATAATGAGGAGTGATGTATTGAGCAGGCGCCCCGCAACGACTGCACGGGTCACGCCGATCGGCTTGGCAGAGGTGCATTATCGGGGAATTGGCCGACGCATTACTGCAGAATGGAATTACCTACTGTACAGTTATTAGATTTTGTCATGGTTCAAAGGGGCCATACACTAGCCGGCCTGTCCGGTAGATCTTATCAGAACCCACTGATGGTTCGTATTTGTTAAACTGAATGCTATTGAGCTGGCTATCGGATCACATTAGGGGTCTGGAGAGACCAGTCTGGAAGGTACAGCATCCATGGCCTGAATCTTTACTTGCCCTATATCCAGCTTTCTCAATCCATATATGGCTGAGTGCAACCAGATATCCGCTGTGGAGGCCGCCATTTTGCCAATACCAACGTGCCAATGAGCTGACAACTCAGGAGTGACTGTATCAGCAGATAATAACATCCTGAATATGGCCAGCTATACTCATGTCTGCCTGATCAACTCGCTCTATTTTATTACACATCATTTTATTTACACTACCGCCAGTTGCACTTTATGTAGTAAATGCTTTGAAATCATAAATACCATTAGGGCTGAATACTGATGAAGCCACTCTAACCTAAAGTTGGCTACATACTGGAAGGACCACACCAGAAGCATCTTTACCTGATTTGCCCACTCAGGTTTTGGGGGTTTGTTTGGCCACGTGGGGGAGCCCTAGGACAGCTTGTCAGGAGACAACCAGATCTTCTGCTCTTGACATGATAGGGTTTTCCAGCCAAACACTGACCAGGTATTGGTTGGGAAGGCTGATATTTTTGCTTCATAGAAGGACTAACAAGCTACTTGGTCATGGGATATAATATCTAAACAACAAGGATGGTTAAACTAATTATCATCCACAGGGAAAGGGCATCAGTAGTAGTAACGCACAACAAGCAAAGCTTTCCCTCTCTCTGTTTCTGTGAATCCTGTGGTGCCCTGGGCATGAGGGTGCCCAGTTATTCCCTGCCCATGCTCCCTCTGTAATGGTATGTATATCTTTATTTAATGGTGGCATTTAGCTAGCCCTCCAGTTACTCCCTGAAAATATCTGCCCCTGTATCACAGAATGGGTTGGGACAGCACTGGGGGCACAATGGTCCAGTTTGTATCGAGTTATAGGATAATTGCATTGGTTCTTTGTCATATTAGTCCCACCAGGTCACGTTAATGCCCCCCACTGGTTCCTCACTGTAATAACTCAGGTCAGTTGCTTTGTGATGAAAACTGCTACATATTAGTCCCAGGGCAATCATTTGTCTGGCGTTGGATTATCATCATTCAGTGCCTTTTCCTTATGTGCTTCAGGATTGAGAGAAAAACCCAATATATTAGCTGTTCTTGCCTTGTTCCGCTGCACTTTTCCCATTGCCCAGTGATTACCTGTGAGTGTAGGTGGGTGAATGGTCTGTCATTGTAGCCGTGCCATTAGATTAATCCTTTAACAGCTCTACTGCTTGTGGTATTAAAAGGAAATTGCAGCAATTTTTGAACCATGCTGCTTTGGCCCATAGTTATTAGCGGATATCATTCCATTTAGGTATGTGCAGGGATCTGTGCTGTCCTGTTGGGTTGCAGTCTCTATGATGTGGTTGCTATAGGAACCGTATCATATACCTGCAGTCACTGGGATGCTAGAAACACCTAAACTATGGGCAGACAATACGCAGTCCCCGGGTTATTATCTAGTGGCAGGGGATTTAGGACCAGGGTATAACTTCATGGCCCTCTGTAGCTTTGGCACTGAAAGGGCCAAATACTATTCACCACTTCACCTTGTTTTCAGACAAATTACAAATTAGTTGGACAGAGCATCAGGAGAGCTCCATATATGGGCCAGCAACCTTGTGTATGGCTACCTTTATTCTTGCCTCTCTTGCTATTATCTGGGGATGGATGGCCTGCATGACTATGGCACTCTCAAAGGGCAAAGCTACATGAAAGGGACTTCATACTACAGTTTTGTTATTCACACTATTGTTCATGGCTCTTCTTCATTTCTTTATTTATTTATAAATTACTCACCCTTTAAGGGAAGGCCCGTACATGCTGAGTTATGGCTGGTAAGTTTCACAGTACAGGTATGGGACCTGTTATCCAGAATGCTCGGGACCTGGGGATCTTTCCGTAATTTGGATCTCCATAACTAAAGGCTGCTAAAAAACATTCAAATATTGAACAAACCCAATAGGATTGTTTTGCCTTCAATAAGTATTAATTATATCTTAGTTGGGATCAAGTACAGATACTGTTTTATTATTACAGAGAGGAAATCATTTTTAAAAATTAGAATTATTTGATTATAATGGGGGTCTATGGGAGATGACCTTTCCGTAATTTGAAACTTTCTGGGTAATGAGTTTTCCCATACCTGTAATTGAAGTTGAAAACAAGTCCCATGTCCATAAGCTCAACCATTTAACCAAATAAATCCTACCTAAGTTCTAGCTGATCCAGCAGAAGTTCAAAACCCTATCACCCAAAGAGGGTAAATATTCCAGAAATCAGAAGGCCCATTGGATCAGTCCTTGGATCAACAGTGTAGCATGAGTATTAAAATCAGTAGCCATAATGTTCTCCTTATGGACTCTAGGGGCTGGCACAGAATGCTGGGACTTGCAGTTCATCCCTAGGGCCGTGACTGCCTCATTCTGTGGAATTTACTGCTCCCTGTTCTAGAAGAAATGAATGATTTGTGTGCGTAAGGGTAATAGTTGGACTCGGCGCTGGCAGTAATGGCACTTTAACTGACGCGGCACCTTAAAGCACAGAGCTTTGTGCTGTAATGAGAGAAGGTATTAGTGCTAATAAGAGCTGATAAATGCCTTCCTCTAGCAGCTTGATGTTATCCCGACACTTTATAAGCATTAGATGTCGTCCGTATGAAGCCGAGGAACATCAAAATATTTCCCTCTCCCGGCTCAGCAGATTAATACCTTAAATTTGTAAATTTTCTCTTGATTTGGTGAAGTGTTTGCAAAATGCACTACCCCCAAGGAATGTTTTTATGTGATTTCTGAGGCTGTAGCATAGTAGCTGTGTGTTGTGTTGGGCTCGCTCCTCCCTGCCAGCATTCCGTAGGCCTTACATGTGCGGGTTTGGTTGGCCACTTTGGGCAGAATGTCTGAGCATGTTGGATGACTTCAGGTGTAGGTTAAACAGACCATCCAGAGATCCAGTTGGATCACAGATAGATAGTGCATTCCTTATTATTAGGATGTTTGATTGCCACAACACAGCATCAGGGATTTGTGGGGCTTATACTCTGCCTGATTTTGAGCACCGTGACAAAGCTGATGCCAGTCTTGTTATAATGATATATAAATGGCCTGCCTTGTTCTGTGCCTTTGCACAAAGCTATTTAACAGATCTATTCAGATCAGGGCACAGGATCCTTGTAAAAAACATGGCGTAATGTAATTAAAGGCATAACTTTGCTAATAAACATAGCAGCCAATCCCATTGTTGCCTTTAGTCAGCTGATGAGCAGATCATAGTTATTCATTAGTACATGTAGTAGATTTAGAGCAGAGCCACATATAGCGCTAGGTTACCCAGTGTGACTGATGCCAGTGATTTTGAATCCACCAGCCCCCCTATAAAGATACAGCCGCCATTCAGGGCCTCACTGCTGTGTCAGCCATAATTCCAAAAATGTCAGGGTCGGCAATAATATGACAGCAAATAAACATCCATCTCAAATCTTACCTTAAGTAACCTGCTTCTGCCCAAGCCCTACTCTATCCGGCCCTCCGGGCGGGGACTCCCATCTGCCCCACAGTTTGGGAACCCCTCTCTTATAGTGCATATACAGGCATTTGTGCCCATCACTTTGCCCCCACTCAGTGCCACCGTCACCCATCCACATTCTCCATTATAGGCTGCTCTGCAAACAGTGTTTCCAGCGAGAGAGAGAACATCTTTAGCTGATATGATAATACTATTATATACCCTGCTGAATGTGCCCGACACCATCCCACAGAGATATGGGGTGTTGGACATGTGTGAGAAGGGGAATGGAAGCCCCTGGCCTGATGGAGCAGAGAACAGTGACTGCACTGAGTGCAAATGGCCGACATCATTTAAATACCCACTTTCCATAGTTTGAATGAATATTGTGCAGCCCGTGTGAGTATGTGGCAGATTCCTATTGCACTGACTGTGCCGGCTCAGCACATACAGCCTTAAGGAATGGGCCAGACGGGCCAGCTTACCTGCCTCCAAATAACCCCTTGCTGCCTCTTTATCCATTGCAATACAACTCCATTATCTTCTCAGCCTGCAGTCTTCATTACTTCAGTACAAACCATCCGCCTTGTATTTCATTAATGCACACAAAGGTCTGCTCCCTTCTCCGCTTGCTGTAATGCATGTTATGGCTCCGTTCCTACACCGCAGCCTATTCCCACAGCTGTCTATTCCTGGCTCCTATTATTAGAGATAGCTGCTGGCCCATTACGGTTCTGTTACCTGCTATCATTCATTCAAACCTCATATTATATATATTTAGCAGATATCTGTTTCACGGTCCACAGCAGAGAAGGGCAGGTCCTTTAAAGGACAAGTAGCACAAATTCAATGAAAGAACTTTTTTAATAAGCCTTGTTCCCCCGAACAGTTAAATATGAGCTGCTGTGTAGTCATGGGGGCAGCCATTAAAGTTGAAATTAGGCTATAGGGCACACACTTACATAATGTAACAGATATACTGTGTAGGATACAATGGGTTTAGTTCTTACACAGGAACATAAACACAAGCTCAATCCCCAAGTCCTTGTGGTTATTAGACGTTAAAGGGGGCCTGTCACCTTAAGAAATAATTCCAAATCTCTTTTTATCATGTTAGTTGAGAAAACATTTCTTACACTGAGGCATAGAGGCGGGGCAGGTATATGATCAGCTCAGATTTTTAAATACATTTATAACAGGTATGGATTATTTCATAAAAAATGAATTTGGGTTTAATGTTTAATTTGCAAAGTGTGAGTGACATGTCCCCTTTAAGTAAGCCTGTTACATAAATAAGTAAAAGGGGAGGGACCCATAACCTATACTATAACAAGTCTAGAACTCTTATTGCAATACTTCCCAGGTTTTGATGTTTCAACTATAAACCAATTTGGTGAATAGGTACTGTATTTCCAGGTGTCATGCTCAGAATCTCCACTAGAGGGTGCTGCTGCTCTGCAGATTCCTTATGGGTTTTGCATGGCAGATTATAAATATACGACATCTATTCGTTGCAAATAAAGTAATAGCTTTGTGACAGAATCATCGCCATCATCGTCGTCCCTGAAAGATTTACTTTAAAAGCAAATTTCTTAGTCACGTTCCTGTGTAAATCCTCTTGTGTCTGCTGTTCTGTCGCACTGCCGTGACTAAAGGAAAAATAAATGTCCCATACCCCCCCACCATTTTTTTTTTTTATGTTGCTGAAACTTTGATTTATCAATTAAAAGCAATTTCTGCCACGATATAAGAGGAGTTGTAAATAAGGCTGATGTGAAATGTAAGAAATGCAAAGTAACAGATGTTTCTTTTCTGCAATTTAATTAATTTGCATCCCGTAGCTGAATCTCAAATAACCTTGATTGGCTTCCACGGATGGATCCTCAAATATACATCAATCTCTGCTTTAAACCTAACGGAGGTTTCCTTTATGTTCCCCGCGTGTACGACTGCCTGCGTCTTGTCTGCTACAAAGTCGTATTTTGAGTTAAAATTGTTGTGTTTTTAGAACATAAGGGTTTTTCTGCTGTTTCCATGCCTTTTGGCTACGTGATAGGATTTTAGTGCTGAGAATAAGTCGGGCGCTTGGGGAAGTATTAGAGGGAATCTCGGGCAGCTTGGAGCACTGTGCCTAAAGTCTATTGGAAAGGGGCAGATTCCCTACAGAAAAGTAATTATATAATGACTTTTTTTACAGTTGGTTTCAATGTCAGTAAATAAGCGATTGCTAATGCCCACCTTGAGGTCTCTGGGCCCTTTTGAATCGAGTGCAGTCTATTGTTGGCCACCCTGGATTCGAATTGCAGTCCGTAGGTCTCTGTGCAAATAGTAAAAATGTGTGTAGCTTTAGTAAATGACCCCATCTGTCATTCTGCCATAATTTACTGACATGGTCAAGCCCCTCCACCTTTATTGTGCTGCCTGTGACTCGCTGGGCTTCGCTACTGGCAATGCAAACATTTACTCATAGTTCTGTGCAGCTTAATAGTAGTCTGACTCATTTGCTCCTTACCCAGCCTCGGGTGCTCCTTACCCAGCCTCGGGTGCTCCTTACCCAGCCTCGGGTGCTCCTTACCCAGCCTCGGGTGCTCCTTACCCAGCCATACACAAGGCAGTACTGTGACCTGCCGATCCTGGCTGATGTACTATGGGTATTGATCAGTTTGGGTATTGATCAGTTTGGGTATCAAGAAACTTTGTAAATGTAATCTGCCAATGCATCATGTTGGCCATTGCTGTTCTTATTGCCCAGAGCAACAGAAAGAAGGCCATACTGTTTGTGGCCCCTGTACTCTTCCCATTCCTGTATGCTGATGGGTTGGAAAGTGTACCTGACTGACCCATGTACAGCCAACTTTATTTTTGAATGATTCCCATTAGCACCCGTGTGATACATGTTGGAGAGGTAAACCCAAGCCAGCATGGAATCCATCTAAGGAAAGCTACAGATTTTTAGAACACAATAGGTAAGTCCTGTTTGCTGTTCTAGGCTTTGCCCCTCCCCTCAATTGACCATAGGTAACCTGTGCTGACCGATTCGGCAGCTTATCTGCCCCTGTATGGGCCCCCTACCGATAACTGGCTGAAAACTGGCCTGGTGTTGATCGGGCAGGCTTGATTTTTTTGGATCAGGGATCGGCTTTATAATGGGGTCCTCTGTCAGATGGACAGACCACCTTAGGTGGGCAAATAGGGAGAGCATCCATTCATTTGGCGAACTCTCCAAACAAGTGGATCATACAGTGTATGGCCACCTTTAGAGAATACGTCCCACGGACCATTCGCCTTATATGTTGGATTCAGTGTTTTCCAGATAATAGACCCCAAAGCCAAATTGTTGTTGCATATCTTTAATGCTATCAACAATTCACTCAATTTGTTTTTTTATAGCAAAGTTGTGTCCTTTAATACATTCATCTACTCAGGGCAATTTAAAGGCAACGACTTTAGGAAAATGTGTTCAGTAATGTGGTTGCTCTCATTTACCTGTACTATTAAGGAAACAAATTGTATGTGTTATCTTTATGGGTCAGCCAAGGTTTATGCACATTTCCCCCGTCGGCCACTGGAGGGCACTATTTGACTAAAGTCTATGGATATCATACACAAACACCTATTCTTGTTTTTTTTTTTGCTCTCTTCATGTTTAAAAATCCATGTGCTGTTTTTAATTATTTAAGTGGATCCAATCATCTTTGCGCTGCCTTTATATTGATACATGTATATTATAATGTATCTTTCTATTATCTGTGTTCTAGTGTTTAGCTCAGTATATGATCCTTTTGTTTTGGGGCTTAATGTTAAGCATACAAGGAAAGTTATATAACTGATTTACGCAGTGTATTTAGTTCATTATATATTGGCTGATGTCTCTGCATAGAGATACTTTGTTCTTTAATGATATGGGGCTGATTTACTAACAGTAGGAAAATATGTAGCTGGGCTGTAACCCATGGTTACTAATTAGGGATTAGCTTTGTTCAGCCAATTGCAAGTAAAACAATAAAAGTAAATATTTTGATAGCTGTTTGTGTTTGTAATGGCGGGAGAATGAGAAAGAAGGCAACTTCCCATGATTATGTAATGTGTTAGCCAATGGGACTTCATTTTTAGGAGATTTGCCGCCAGTGTTAGCGCAGGGGGAGTTCACCTTCCCAACAGTTTTTGATTCAATTGTTTTTGTCTTTTTTCCCAAGATATACATTTCCTTTTTAACCCTTTTCTGTATCCCGGGAGCAGCTCAGTGGGATGGCTGTCCCAACTCTCTAAGGGTGAAGACACACAGAGCTACTAGTAGCAGCTACTTGTCACGGCTACTAAAATAGACAATGCTGATCATTTACTGATAACGGTCTCTACGTGTGTCTTAGCAGAGGCAATTCTCAGTATTGTCTATGGCAGGGTATTTTCTGGAATTTAGTAGCGATGAAAAAGTAGCTGCTACTAGTAGCTCTGTGTTTCTTCACTCTAACACTGCTTAAACTGGGGCTTTAATAAAGGCAACTGTTCCACTTGGTAGTTCAGTTACACCTAGTGGTACATTTCCTTGTCACAGAGCGGGAACAGGTTGGCGGACATTCTTTGGAGGGCCAGATCTGGCCCGGGGGCCTCCAGTTGAGCAGACCTGTATTGGTTAACACATTAGCCTTACTGGGCATGCTCCCTGAGCTTTACTGCTGCCATTGGCTGAGACATGTATTCACTAAAGCAACAAATTGTAACAATTTTTTCTATTTTTTTTTAAATAGAAAAACAAGGTAAATAAGCTATAGAAGCAACTAAGACATTTTTTTCTGCTTTACAATTTAAAAAACAGTTGTACTGAAAAAGTGTAAGGTAAACTTCCCCTTTAACAGCTGGGTCCTGTAGATTGGGCAACTCTGTGTACTGCAGGTAAGTTTCCTTATTGCCCCCATGTTACAGGGCCAAAACAGTGGTCATTCCGACGGTGAACTGGTCAGAGATGAACCAAATATTCATATGGGACTATAATGGGCCATGGCTCCAGGCCTTTCCCAAGGGCACATCCTATTTCCAGCCTGGCAGCAGGTCTGCTTGCAGCGAGAGGATTATGCCTTTCAGAATAATATGGACGCACCGACGCATATAATATGCTGCTGCCCTGCACTGGTAAAAGTTGTGTGTTTACTTCAGAAAGTCTACTATAATTTATATAAATAAGCTGCTGTGTAGCCATGGAGGCAGCCATTCAAAGGAGAAAAGGCACAGGCACATAGCAGATAACAGATAAAACACTATTGTATTCTACAGAACGTATCTGTTATCTGCTATGTAACCTGTGCCTTTTCTCCTTTTTCCCAGCTTGAATGGCTGCCCCCGTGGCTACACAGCAGCTTATTATATAAATTATAGTAGTGTTACTGTAGCAAACACACCAGTTTTACCAGTGCAGGGCAACAGTGCATTATATTTTTATTACTCTAAAGCTCTTTCATTTTTTGGTGTTACTGTTCCTTTAAAGAGCGACACGTACAACACGTGGCAAAAAATTTTGGAGAGCTACTAAACAAAAAGCTAGTTAGCAAAAAAAACCCCATAATAAATAAAAAGGAAGACCAATTGCAAATCGTCTTGAGTATCAATATCATATTAAAAGTTGTTTTCAAGGGAGATTACCCTTTGCTATGATTCCTTCCTACTGTTCCAGCTGGATATTATATTATTGCTTGCCTGACACTGCCGCCATTCTCTTGTTCTTTGCATATCATCCATATACATTTTGCTCACAGTCGGAATCGGTGAATGGCCCTGGATAAGGTGCTAAAATGCCCTTGGCTATTGCTTTGCTAGTTTTGGAATTTAAAAGGATTGTTAATGTGTCGTCTGGGCTTTTTAATTTCACATTCAATACAATCTTTTACAATTGAAATTACTTTTTTTATGGCTTCAGCGCAATTATCTCCCAAGTTTCTCGCCTCATGTCTCGTGTCCATTTTCCCATCGCCGCCTCTCTTCTCTCGCCCGATCCAAGTTTTTAATGAGTTTTTATTGCTCTTTTATTAGGCCTCGGTAATTCACAGCTATCGGAAAGATTAAGACCTGATTCCCGACCTTCATTTATTTTCCGCAGGCGTCTATAGAAGAGTCAAATAATTGTTTGGAATTTGGGTAAACCCCGAGCGGAGATCAATATTCTCCCTCCTCCTGCGCCTCCAGACTCTTTCTTACCCGATTAATTAAGCACATTGTCATTTGGACTTCATTCCACTTCAGCTTGTGAACTTGCTCTTGTTTCAGCTTTCCCTTTTATAAATCAGCCCACAACTGGATGTTCTATAGATAAACCAGTCCCAATCCCTGTCATAATGATAGCTTGCCCTATAGCCTATACTTACCCACGCTTGCTTGAGAGGAACCATGCAATAAAAATAAATTAAAAAAAATCACTGTTTCATTCTTTTAAATTACTGTCTATTTGCAGTATTTTTTCTCTTAAAAAGACAGCTTTAGGGTCAATAACCCTCCAAATTGCTAGGGTCAAGGTTATCCTAGCAACCAGGCAGAGGCTTTGATTCAAAGACTGGAAGATAAACAGAAAAGGGCATAAATAGAAACATAAGTACAGGTATGGAACCTGTTATCCAGAATGCTCAGGGCCTGGAGCTTTCCGAATAAGGGATCTTTTCCTGCTGAAAAATCATTTTAACATTAAATAAACCTAATAGGATTGTTTTGCCCCCAATAAGGATTAGTTATATCTTAGTTGGGATCAAGTACAGGTACTGTTTTATTATTACAGAGAAAAGGGAATCATTTAACCATTAAATAAACCCAATAGGGCTGTTCTGCCCCCAATAAGGGGTAATTATATCTTAGTTGGGATCAAGTACAGGTACTGTTTTATTATTACAGAGAAAAGGGAATCATTTAACCATTAAATAAACCCAATAGGGCTGTTCTGCCCCCAATAAGGATTAGTTATATCTTAGTTGGGATCAAGTACAAGGTACAGGTATGGGATCTCTTGTCCGAAAAAACCCATTATCCAGAATGCTCAGGACCTGGGGCTTTCCAGATAAGGGATCTTTTCTTTCTGAAGAATCATTTTAATATTAAATAAACCCAATAGGATTGTTTTGTCTCCAATAAGGATTAATTATATTTTAGTTGGGATCAAGTGCAAGGTACAGGTATGGGATACCTTACCCGGGAACCCATTATCCAGAAAGTTCCGAATTACAGAAAGGCCGTCTCTCATAGACTCCATTATAAGTAAATAATTAGAGTTTTTAAAAATGATTCATTTTTCTCTGTAATAATAAAACAGTACCTGTACTTGATCCCAACTAAGATATAATTACCCCTTATTGGGGGCAGAACAGCCCTATTGGGTTTATTTAATGGTTAAATGATTCCCTTTTCTCTGTAATAATAAAACAGTACCTGTACTTGATCCCAACTAAGATATAATTACCCTTTATTGGGGCAGAACAGTCCTATTGGGTTTATTTAATGGTTAAATGATTCCCTTTTCTCTGTAATAATAAAACAGTACCTGTACTTGATCCCAACTAAGATATAATTACCCCTTATTGGGGGCAGAACAGCCCTGTTGGGTTTATTTAATGGTTAAATGATTCCCTTTTCTCTGTAATCTTAAAACAGTACCTGTACTTGATCCCAACTTAGATATACTTGGGTTTATTAATGTTGTTTAGTAGATCCAAAATACAGAAAGATCCCTTATCCAGAGAACCCCAGGTCCCGAGCATTCTGGATAATCGGTCCCATACCTTACAGAGAAAGAAGAAATTAGAATTATTTTATTAGAGTCTCTCCATTAATTTGGAGCGTTTTGGATAATGGATTTCTGGATAATGGATCCCATACTTGTATACATACCATCCCAGGGGGATGGAAGTGGGGTCACGCACATGGCGTTAATCCCAGTGCCTAGGGTACCACCAGATCTGAATACACCCCTGCATATCACATAGCAGGTAATAGGTAAACTGTTCAGAATACAATTCCTTTAAATATTAAAGGGATACTGACAATATTGAAATTGCTACAGTGTCGGCTTCAGGAATGAATATCCTGGGGACGGCACTTTTTGGCTGCTAGTAGGTGATCTGCCCATGGGCCAGTCAAGTTAAGGGGACAAATCTGTACAAATACAAACCTGAGCACATATATGCAGGAGTACCACAGCACAGATATAGGGTATATTGGCAGTTTAAAGGGAAGTTTTTTTGTTTTTTTTGGTATAATAAAAGCTAACTTATCACTCATCATCTTTCCAATGTTCATTCATTATCAAATTTCAGCAGTGCTACAGTTATTTGGGCTCTGTTTATATTCTCTGCACTAGTTGTTGTGACTCCTACAAAAGAAGCCCTCTGAGTATCAGGACTGGGAGAGAGCTGACTTCTTGCAACATTGTTTTGGGAGTCAGAACCAGAGAACAGAAAGGGATAAACAACGGGCGCTTTCGGTAGCAATTACATTTACAAATAACCAAAGCAGCAATTAGTGAGTAAGTGCCCTGTTCTGTTCTTGGCCTGATCACCGAATGCCCAACGTGATTGTAAGTTTCACTAATTATGATTCATTTAAGTCGAGCTACACGAGCGGCCGCCCAAAGTGGGCTGTAACTCAATCAGATGTAATCATTATAGCATTGTGCTTCTCATAGCCACTTAGCATGGATGGAGCTCTTCAAGGTCTATTATTGCTGCTCACAATCAGGATATTGCTCCTAAGTACTCGCTCAGGCCAGATCTGATCTGTTATTAGGCGGTCTCTTGTGATCCACTCAGAACTATAGTTTTACATCATCCCTTTCCTATCCACTCTATGTTATTCCTTCCATTTCCAAGGGAGGCACATCATGCTGATCCAGTAGGGGTTTTTGAAACCATATCATCAAAGCAAATGCGCTTGTTAAAGCAGTGTGGCAGCTCCCACTTGTGGGAATAATCAATGTTAGCCAGATAAATAAAGCTCACTGTATATTTCATAGACATAATAGAAGTACATGCAAGTACATTTTACTTTACCTTTAAATAGGAATCCTGTAAAAGTGTGCAAAGAATAATAATCCTTCTTGGCAGTTCTCTATGATAAATATTAAAGGGATATAAACCAAGATGTACACTTTTTCCTAATGAAAGAAAATATAAATCTAAGCAGCTTTCCAATATGCAGTCATTAAAACTGTAAACGTCATTGCAACTGGTGTTAGCGTCTGTTTTGTCCCTTTCTGCACTGCTGGTTCTGTCTTTTATCCAGGATCCCATCATCCAGAAAGTTCCAATTTACAGGAATGCCATCTCTCATAGACTTTATTTTAATCAAATAATTTATAAAAATGATTTCCTTTTTCTCTGTAATAATAAAACAGTACCTGTACTTGATCCCAACTAAGATATAATTACCCCTTATTGGGGGCAGAACAGCCCTATTGGGTTTATTTAATGGTTAAATGATTCCCTTTTCTCTGTAATAATAAAACAGTACCTGTACTTGATCCCAACTAAGATATAATTACCCCTTATTGGGGGCAGAACAGCCCTATTGGGTTTATTTAATGGTTAAATGATTCCCTTTTCTCTGTAATAATAAAACAGTACCTGTACTTGATCCCAACTAAGATATAATTACCCCTTATTGGGGGCAGAACAGCCCTATTGGGTTTATTTAATGGTTAAATGATTCCCTTTTCTCTGTAATAATAAAACAGTACCTGTACTTGATCCCAACTAAGATATAATTACCCCTTATTGGGGGCAAAATAATCCTATTGGATTTTTAAAAAAAAAAAAATTCTAATTCTATTTCCTTGTTTGTGCGGCCGAGAGTCACATGATTTTCAGGGAACAGATTTGATTTGGTTCCAGATCCTGCTGAAAAAGGTTCAGATTCACTGAATTTGAGATTAGTTGCATCCGTTATTACAAACAGCGCATTTAGAATGAGGGGAACCCAAAGTGACCAAAGTTCTTAGTCTCCTTTTATGCAGAATGTATAAAGGATAAGTAAATAGTATGGAACTTAAATGGCTCTGATTCATGAAATGAAGATGATGAGGAGGAGGATGAGGAGGGAAAAAACTAATAGAAAACATTCTGTTACTTTCAATGCTTCTGTCCAGAAATCAAGCATTTCGATTACAGGAAATAATGTTGTTGGCGCCACGGGCCTGTTAAGACAACTCGCAATCAATTAAAGTTGTCAGCTCCGGAGCTCCATTTTCTCCCCTGCATGTGGATGTGAATCCACGGAACTGATTGATAATTCGTGTCGCGAGTGCGCCCGAACGTTCCTAAGCAACCTCCCTCCATCATCATCCTCGGTGACAAACACAGGCAGGCGAGTGTAAGCAGCAGGGTGAGGGAGTCGCGCATACTAATCACTGCCCATAGAAGGACGCTACATTTGCTGACTTTGAAAGTGTGACAGTTGTTAAGAAAGTGCCATTCACTTGTCTGGCTGGCAGCACAATACAGGGGGACACACTGCATAATCGGCTATGGGCCACAGACAAACTCCTATGGGATCTTAGATCTCCGTGCAACATGCCAAGAAGGACACAATGTGAGATAAACTAAAAATCTTACTGCTGATATGTATTTATGCAGTTCTTTTGGAGATTAAAGGAGAACCGAAGCCTAAAAAAAATGTGACTAGATAAGCTGATAGTGAACCTATTTTACCAACCTAGAGGTTCAGCAATCCTATAACTGTTAAAATCCATGCTGTCCATGGCAGTCCCCATCTTTGATCATCAGAAATCTCAGATGCCCTTTCTCATGTCTTGTCTGAGCAGAGCAACATCATAACAGTTCTCTGTCTTCCTTCTGAACATATTCTCCCACCAGCAGGGGGTGCTGTAGTTACAAAATGAATTATATTAGAAGTTTAAAAACTGCTTTTAAAAAAAAAAAAAAAAAAAAAATCGGTTAAATAGCACTCCAAGAAATGTACTATCTTTTATAAGGTTAATATAAGCTAATAAATGTCCCAGGGGTTTGTCAAAACAGTCTATGCCCAGTGTGGTAGAATCTTTGTTACCGTTCGGGATTGGCAATGATTGTTTGTAGAGGTTTATCCAGACACATTATTTAATGTTTAAATCATTACGTAAATGTAAGGTAAGACATGAACGATCCGTTATCTGGAAAACGCCATGTCCCGAGCATTCTGGATAACAGGTCCCATACCTGTATGGGATATAAATATTGGCTACATTAATTCTCTCTTGAGTTTGATGATGAATATTGCTTTTATTTATCATACACAACACGTGCCATTTAGGATAACCGATTTTCTAAACACTCCTCGGCCAATAAATCCTTGGGAAGCTTATGGCCATTAAACAACATTAACTCTGTTCTCACTGCTAAATTACATTTTACAATCTGTGTCAATGTATCTGAATGGGAAGGAGAGATGATTAATGTTTTATCAGATACGGGGCAAGCAGAGAAGTCTCAGCCTTGCCAGCTGAAATCAACAATCCTGGCGCTTTGTTACTAAACCATTATATGGCACAAACGCGGATCACTGCGTCCAACATCTGAATAATCTAGCGCTACTTTTGACTTTTTGGCAATGAATCGGAGTACTTTTGCTCAGCGCCAGGCACATCACACACAACCCAGAGGTCTTATGGGAGAACAGCAGTGCAGGCTGGTGATTGGGTAGCAGATTTGCCTCCAATGTACTATTTTTGTTACATCTTTTATCCCGTCTCTGTTTTCCACACTAAGCCATTTCCCAGAGCCAGATAAAGTTAATATGCCTGTATCTCATTCACATGTACAGGTTATATTCTATAGATCATAGAGCTTTGTTCTGTTGTTTGCTGTGATTCCCTGCAACTCCCAGCTGCACACAGTAAAGTATAAACACGCTGCTGCTGACAAGCTATTACTGAGCTCTCACATTTTTCTCCGCCTAGGGCTCCGAGGCCTTAATTGAAGCAGCTTTTTAAAACCTTATCCCAAAAGTGCCAGTGGAAGTGAGTAAGCCCCTCTGAGCCGGCTAGACGCATTTTAAAATGAGCTGCCACCTCTTAATAATCATAAACTGCGCTTCCTGCTGGAATGCTGCGCAACACAAGGGCCTTTGGAAGTGGCACAACTGCAACAAAGTAGCTCATGTCGTAAAACGGTGGTGCTAGGATAATTGTAAGGCCTCACTAGGCAGCATTGCTGTAAATGTACTTGAGCCTTGTATTTAAAGATGGCCATACACCTTACAATTCCGATCTTCCATGCGATAATATCTGTGCGTATTTGGCCACCTTAAGGCTTAAGGGTCATTTACAATTGCAATTTTAGTTGCAGCCCGCAAGTTTTCCCGCAGTGAGTTGCATGTAAATCAGTTTGATTTAAGAATATGTAGATCTTTAACAAAATTTATTGTAAAATCGCTCAGGGTGCTTTTTTTTATTCATTTATGCAATTACCATTTATTTTTTTAGTTTCAGAGGTCTATAAGTTTTTAACTTCCAGTACAATCGGACCCATTATCCAGAATGCTCCGAATAAGGGATCCTTCAGTAATTTGGAACTCCATACCTTAAGTTTGCTAAAAAATAATTTAAACATTAATTAAACCCAATAGGATTGTTCTGCCCCCAATAAGGGGTAATTATATCTTAGTTGGGATCAAGTACAGGTACTGTTTTATTATTACAGAGAAAAGGGAATCATTTAACCATTAAATAAACCCAATAGGATTGTTCTGCCCCCAATAAGGGGTAATTATATCTTAGTTGGGATCAAGTACAGGTATTGTTTTATTATTACAGAGAAAAGGGAATAATTTAACCATTAAATAAACCCAATAGGGCTGTTCTGCCCCCAATAAGGGGTAATTATATCTTAGTTGGGATCAAGTACAGGTACTGTTTTATTATTACAGAGAAAAGGGAATCATTTAACCATTAAATAAACCCAATAGGGCTGTTCTGCCCCCAATAAGGGGTAATTATATCTTAGTTGGGATCAAGTACAGGTACTGTTTTATTATTACAGAGAAAAGGGGATCATTTAACCATTAAATAAACCCAATAGGGCTGTTCTGCCCCCAATAAGGGGTAATTATATCTTAGTTGGGATCAAGTACAGGTACTGTTTTATTATTACAGAGAAAGGGCAATCATTTAACCATTAAATAAACCCAATAGGGCTGTTCTGCCCCCAATAAGGGGTAATTATATCTTAGTTGGGATCAAGTACAGGTACTGTTTAATTATTACAGAGAAAGGGCAATCATTTAACCATTAAATAAACCCAATAGGGCTGTTCTGCCCCCAATAAGGGGTAATTATATCTTAGTTGGGATCAAGTACAGGTACTGTTTTATTATTACAGAGAAAAAGGAAATATTTTTTAAAATATGAATTATTTCCTTAAAATGGAGTCTATGGGAGATGGCTTTTCTGTAATTCTGAACTTTCTAAATAATGGGTTTCCGGATAAGGGCTCCTATATCTGTATAATTAATTTTGAAGCAATATCTCCACCTGCTGGTCAGTTCCTGTAACTGTACAATCAGTGAAATATACCTTCAGAAGGAAAATAGAGAGGTTTCCCGATGTTGTTTGCTCATGATTTTCATAACCGCTGGTAGGAAAGCATTTAGAGGAGATTACTTGCCACCACTTAATCGTGTGTCACTGGCCTGATTGTATACTCCAGGGGTCCCCAACCTTTCTTACTCATGAGCCACAGTCAAATGTAAAAAGACTTGGAGAGCAACACAAGCACCATAAAAGTTCATGGAGGTGCCAAATAAGGGCTAAGATTGGCTATTAGGGGCCTCTATGCACACTATCAGCTTACAGGGGGCTTTATTTGGTAGGAAATCTTGTTTTTATTCAACCAAAACTTGCCCCCAAGTCAGGAATTCAAAAATAACTCCCTGGTTTGGGGCACTGGGAGCAACATCCAAGGGGTTGGTTGGGGATCACTGGTATACTCCGATACAAACTTTGGCCTGGTTTATTATCACTTGGATGTATTATTTAAAGATCAACACAGAAGGTAATATGAATAACAGTCCCATCCAAAACTGAAGGCCTTAGTTTGCGTGAATAGAGTTGTCTAGATGTTCCTTTTTAGCCTCTCTTCCAGAAAAGTATCAGCAATGTATCTTATATGTTTAAATGCAAACTAGATGGTGGCCAAGGCCTCCCAAAGTGCGCAAGCAGGCAGAACTACAAAGTGGCAGCTTCATAGAAAGAAATGACTAACCGTGAAGTGTTTATTACATTGTCGCCTTTGTAGCTTGTGCCTTTTTCTATCCAACAGATAATCCGAGTTGTTTTACTGGAGCTTTTTTTTTCTTCTCATTTCTTTTTTTTTCTCTCTACATTTTCCCTCTTTAAAGGTCACTGAATCAGTCAATGGGATGTCTAGGCACTTGTTTTTTTAAATGTTCTCAGAAAAAGAGCACTCACCTCCTCTGGCAAAATGCCACCGTTATGAGACATTAATGGCGTGTCTTTATTCTTCCTTGACTGCCGCTGTTGTATTCCCGTCTAACTAACCATAAGTGTTTTGTTTTTATTGAAAGGAGGATGTTTAGAGTGACAGCATTGGCAGCTGTTTGGTATGATTCTAATTAAAAGGGGGAAAATATACTTGTCTGTTCTCGTTTCCTTGTGCATCAGGATTTAGATGGGCTCGTATGGACTTGGGGGGGAGTTGCAATTGTCAGTATTCATACTGCTGCTGAACTGGAGAGCACATAGTGAAGGTTATTCTGTTAACATTACACACACACTATATATTGAATGCACAGAGCTGGGAGCTAATTTAATGTACGTAGGCTTAATGCAGCATCTGATAACTAGTTTTGGGTTTCCTAGGCAAGATAGAATGCTCAGTGGTGAGATATAAATGGCCACTATTGGCTTATATTTTCACTTGCAGAATTGTATGTACTGTACTATACTTGTTTAGTATTTAATGGTAGGCCGTAAGGGATCCTTTGGACCTGACCAATTACCTTTGCTACATGTGTGTCACTCTGGTTTAAATAGTAGTGGATGTTTAATAAAAATACCAATATTTTTCCAGCATCCCAGCCACATATGGGAGTACTTTATCATTTCAACTTCTGCACATTCAAAATAGTTTGTTGTGCCTGATTGCTAGCCAAAGCCCAATCTGGGTAGCCACAAGTTCCTTTTGTGAGATGCTTCTGTTCTTTGTCCTTAGATTCTGCATCTCCCTCATTTCTACTTTATTTTTTAGTGGGTGTGAAGCATTGAATCTTGTGGGAGCCATTTATAAACACAGGGCAAATTCGCATATGGATAGATTCTCATGGCGTCCAATCAGATGATTGCTTTCAGTGTTTAACCGGCAACTGGCTGGAAAAATCTAACCATTGATTGGGTGCTGTGGGTTACTGCCCCGGTGCAAATTTGCCCGCTGTTTATAAATGAACCTGCTTATTGGATGCTATGTGTTACGGCGCCTGGGCAAACTTAGCTCTCTTTATTACATAACCCCCTAAGTGTCAAAATGTCAGCACTTTAGACCACACATTTGATCCACTCTTGTCACACTCATGCACCACTATTGCTCATGTTCTGGTAGAACCCAACCCTTTTAAAGGAAACCTATACCCCCAGAATGAATATTTAACCAACACATAGTTTATATTATGTTAAGTGACCTATTAAAAAAAATCTAACCAAACTGGAATATATATATCCGTAAATATTGCCCTTTTACATCCTTTCCCTTGAGCCGCCATTTAGTGATGGGCTGTGTGCTCCCTCAGAGATCAGCTGACAGGAAGTGATGCAGCTCTGACTGTAACAGGAAGTAGTGTGGGAGCAAAAGGCAGAACTCTGCCCATTCATTGGCTGATGGGGCCTAGCATGTATGTGTGCCTTGGCTTGTTTGTGTGCACTGTGAATCCTATGATCCCTGGGGGCGGTCCTTAGTACTTAAAATGGCAATTTTCTATTTAGGATTACCCAATGGCACATACTAATAAAAAAGTATATTTTTATGAAAATGGTTTATTTAGATGATGCAAGTTTTACATATGTTAGATGTTTACGCAATATATTTTTATAGAGCCCTACATTGTTTGGGGGTATATTTAGGCACCCCCCAGTGGTTATTGAATTTCTTAATCCTGTACAGACACCAAATTGACACTGTCCCATCTATTTATAAATGGGAGGTCAGAATATATGGTTGGAAAAAAAAGCGTACCCCCCCCCCCATGTTCAATATATTTTCTCCCATTCCTGTTTCCCTTATAAATCTCATTGGGGGTCATTTAAAAACCCTGGGCAAATTTGCACCTGGGCGATAACCCATGGCAACCAATCAGAAGTTTGCTTTCGTTGTTCCATCTGCAGCTGGCTGATCCCAGATTAATTGCTATGGGTTACTGCTCAGGTGCAAATTTGCCCAGTCTTTATAAATGAGCCCCACTATGATGTATATGGTTAATAGAGGACAGGCTAAACCTGTGCTATAAACTCAGCGCTGCGGAATATGTTGGCGCTTTATAAATAAATGTTAATAATAATAATAATAATATAAACTTGTTACCTAAGGATTTTAGCTCATTGTCCCCGTTATACCCCATATTCTCTTTCTCAGCCATGGGAAGAGTATAAACCGTGGGTAAATGAAGGAGAATGTTTAATTGTATTGTGAAGTTCATTTCCTGTCAGGCAATTAAAGCCTTTCTTATGTGCATGCAGAAATATTCTGCTCTTATAATAGGATTTCCACAAAATCTGATCATTACGGCCTTTGTTTAGGAGAGGGAATGCGACCGTCCTGTTGTCCCTGATGTAATCATTCTGTCTGTTTCAGGATGTGACTTTACTTCTCCCGTGAAGAATAACTTTAATTAGATCAATGCACGCAACAAAGCCGGCAACTGGAACGGCACTCGCTCAACTCTATATCAACGCGGCGCTTTATTGTTTCCCATCGCAAATGTTTTTAGCATTGTCTTTATTGTTATTAGTATGTATTAACTGCAGTTAATAAAGTATTTTACATAAGGCGCGCTAAATACTTCATCTCGTTATCTCCATATACGCTAACGGATGAGCAGGCATCGTTCCTAGTCATGCATATTTTAATTTTGCGACGCGAAAAGATTTTATGAAGAGCCACTATTTACATTTTAATTTCCAGCTTACAGGCTTTGTTCCTTTTCTTTCATCTCCTTTGCCATTTGCAAGTGCTTTATTGAGACGTTGGTATTCTTTCAGAGGCACTTTAATGAGGCAGGAAATAAGCAAATAATGGTTTGTTAAAGAAAACGGATTGTGATGGAGCATAGATCTTGGCAGCCAGTCGGAGACAGGGATTCTTTTCCTTTCATTCAGGCCTGCCCCGCAAGCGACTTTTACTTACAATAGAAAAACGTGTCCATCACGTTGGAAAATATAATGAATAGCAGTGATCTACTGATAGGGTTCAAACAGCCTTGCAAGTATATGGCATTGACTCTGTAATAATCATATCCATTTGGCATGCTGTGCATTGTATCCGAGGAACCCACCCAGCGGCAAAGCGTTCAAATGATGGCAGCTATGGAGAAATAGGGATATACCTGCATATAAAGTGGTACTCCTACATACAACAACTTGGTGTATGGTAGTATTATCTTCTAATTAGGCTAATAATGTGGGCCTCGTCTAGTTGGGTGAATTGTCAAATATTAGCCATTAGGGATGCACCCAATTTGATAGTTTTGCATTAGGCCGAATCCTTTGTAAAGGATTTGGCTGAATACCGAATCCGAAACCTAATTTATATATGGCCTCCTCAGATTGGATCATCTGCTCTTATTTGGGCCCTCCTCTTTCTGACAGATATCTGGCCAAATATCAGCTAGATATCCATGAGCAGGACTAAAATGGGGATGCGCTAAATCCACTATTTTGGGATTCAGCTGAATCACAAATCTTTCGTGAAGGAGTAGGCTGAATCACAAATGGAATCCAAACCCTAGTTTGCATATACAGATTACAGTAAGGAAAGGTTTAAAATTTAGGTCTCCAGCCTTTAATTACCATGAGCCACATTCTAATGGAAAAAGTGTTGGTAAGCAACTCAAGCATAAAAATTTACCTCGGGTACCAAATAATGGCTTTGATTGGTTATTTGGTAGCTTGGCAGCCTACAGGAGGCTCTGTTTTTTGCATGCCTAAAATCCACATGGTTTCAAGGGTTTGGACAAACACTTGGGCTTGGCTGAATCCTGCTAAAGCCCAAACCTGCATTGAGGATTCGTTTCTTCCATAGTTTAAAAATCCTATCAAGGCTGTGACCGCATTGGCTCAGTGATATGGTCCTTTCCTTGTGGCCTGCATTGCCCTCTGTTATGATCTGATCTTTGACCCGAGTTCCCAGCAGATAGGTGGGCATATTGAGCAAAGATCTTCTTGTTTGGTGGTGCAACAATGGATGTTCAGGTGTATTGCCACATTTAACGTCCTGGGCTAAGCTTTGCAGATGTGGAATGTGGTAATTACTATAGTCTAATTGGGAGTTTGCCAGAGTTTTGTTGTCACAAGTTGTTGTAGTTGTTCTGTCAGTAGCATAGCTGTATAATGCAACTCATTTGCCATGACACATAGAGCATATATCCATATCCCATATGTACAGACGGTTGCCCCGTGTGGTGGCCCAGTAGCTCAGGGATGTGACCTATTTGTTTCCATAGGAAGCCTGTGCGTGTCTGAGAGCCGTCCTTATGCAATATCATATTTCGTCTGCTAATTGCGAGCAGCTTTTTACAGTATTTACACCCAGTTGTTAAAGCGCTAATTGGTGCCAGAGACTGATCAGCACCGAGGAGCTGTAAAGCTTATGAACCCCGAGCACATCTTCAATAAATGTTTATATTCTGCACGTTGCCTAGATTGATGGCAATAAAGATGCACGCTTAACTAGAGGGCACGCTTTTATTCCCAGTTTTGCTAGCGAGCAAAGCCATTTTGAAAAGTTGTGAGAATAATTGGTCACAATTTGCAGTGGCAACATATTTTTGTAATTGAAATAATTGGGCTAATGAATGGAAGTAGAGTCGTCACTCTCTTTTTAATTGGAGGCTTCATTTGCTTAATACAGTGCATCATCTCTATACAACAGGCAGCAGATTGCCCAATTCCAGTGCTGGGTTTGTGCTCTTTCATTGTTATATGGGTGATTAACTAACCTATGGTATATTATGCAGTGTCCCTTCTGGGGAACTTTTTATTTATTCTTTATTTCTTATAGTTTTTGAATAATTTCTAAATTATTTTAACAACAAAAACTTCTTCTTAGACCCAGCCAAAAAAACCTAATGGCCCGCGATGCTTCTAATTTATTGTTACTTTTTGAAAATGCAAATTATTGGTGATTTTACTTACATTTTTTATTGCAAATTACACTTTGGATTCAGTTTGGCAAACGACCAAATCTTTTGCTTAAATTCTAGAAGAATGGGAGTTTCCCTTGGATCTAACCTGAGCGCCCTATTGCAGTATTCAGTACGCCAGTTATCTCATTTTAACTGAATACCGAGCTTTATTCAAGACAAGGGTATGTTAACTGGAATCATCTTGCGTTACCCCAGGAAAGGTTGTGCGCCGAAATATTATTTGTCTCTAGCGATACAATTAAACTCCAAGCTGTGCATCTATTCAATAGGCAGTTTGTTGCCTTCTGGTTTTCTAGCTTATAAAACAATATATTTTTGTGGTAATACTGCACACAATACTTCCCCTTGCTTCTATGGAAGCTTCGTATGAAAACTCCAGTGTTTGCTGTTCTTCTTTATTTCTTTCATATTTACACGCAATGTTTTTTTTAAAGAATTTCCTCAGTGGCATAATCAAGTGAGTAACATATTTACATCAAAAAAAGCCAAACAACAGAGGACAGTACATTTTTTTTTTTTGGCGTCGGCTGAAAAACCTTAATAGCTTTTGTGAGCGTTTCATAGAGCATGGTAACCCTTCATTAAGCAAATAATAATAACAATGGAATATGGTAAAGTTATGGATTCTTTCGTAAATAATATCCCTTAGTTAAAGAAACAGTAACACCAAAAAATGAAAGAGCTTTAAAGTAATAAAAATATAATGCACTGTTGCCCTGCACTGGTAAAACTGGTGTGTTTGCTACAGTAACACTACTATAATTTATATAATAAGCTGCTGTGTAGCCCCGGGGGCAGCCATTTAAGCTGGAAAAAAGGAGAAAAGGCACAGGTTACATAGCAGATAACAGATAAGTTCTGTAGAATACAATAGTGTTTTATCTGTTATCTGCTATGTGCCTGTGCCTTTTCTCCTTTGAATGGCTGCCTCCATGGCTACACAGCAGCTTATTTATATAAATTATAGTAGACTTTCTGAAGTAAACACACAACTTTTACCAGTGCAGGTCAGCAGCACATTATATTTTAGTTACTTTTATACACATTTTTTTGTGTTACTGTTCCTTTAATGGTACATTTACCTTTTATGAGACTATGAGAAGCAAAATGAAGCAGTATGATTTGAGGCTGCCTGTGCTCTCCTGCCTCCCATCCGCTGCATGTTGCTCAGTTGTCCCATCCTTATTTTATCCTGTTTCCTTCTGATTCCCTTCCTGCACATATGGGTATAACAGGGGCACAGTTTACTGCTGTGCACCCAACATGTAATTAATTTGCACCTCGGCCCGCGTGTCCCCGCGCACGTCCCCGTGTGATTTGAATTCCAATGAGCATGATCACTATTCATAAACTAAACGAGGAAGCCGAGAACAGCTGGCAAGTTGGAGAGCAAATTACCAGCAAAGGACACTAAGGTAAATGCAGCAGCCAAGCGGGCACCAGAACACAACAAATTAGTAATAATGAGGAGCCGCGGCTCTGGAGGAAGACAGGTAATATATCTCCATCTCCTCACACTCCAGGGAAGCTGCTTCACTTTTAGCTGCACTTTTCTGTAGAAAGCCTTCTTATAGGCCCACGGATATTGCCACCACTGGGGTATGGCAAACTACTCAATGTATGAATACAGTTAGGTTTCACATACAGAATTATGCATCTCTGTTACCCATTATTTAGTGGTGCCCGAGCCATAATTGGTTGTTAGGAGGGTCCTGAAGAGAATTCGCTCTTACAGGTATGCAAGCTTAAAGGAAAACTATATCCCCAGAATGAATTCTTAACATATGGATGGTTTATATCATATTAAGTGACCTATTAAAGAATCTTACCAAACTGTAATATATATATCAGTAAATATTTACAGTTAAAGCTGCATTATTTGTAGTCATGTGATATCTGAGGGAGCACACAGCCCATCTCAAAATGGTGGCTCCAGGGAAAAGATGTAAGAGGGCAATATTTACTGATATATATATTCTAGTTAGGAGAGATTCTTTAATAGTTAATATGATGTTAAGTGACCTATCTGTTGATTAAGTATTTATTATGGGGGTATAGTTTACCTTTCCTGTTGTTATGCCCATGGATAGACTTCCTTGTGTTGTAATGCAATGCAAATTGTTAACATATTGTAGTATCCATCTATTAAAGTTACCCTCATCCTCATTAATCATGGGTGCAATTTTGGATTGATTTATTGTAACTTTTCACTTCCTAATCTCATCCTATGCATGCAGTCATGAGTATGCTCTTGCCCAGGGCAGGTAGTGGCAACCTGAAAATGGGAATAGTTTCCTTTAGAGTTTGTTGATGTTAGTCTAAGAAGAAAAGCAGACATTTGAACAGCACAGCATGTTTTACTTTATAGAGTTTTACTTTATAGAGCCCTTTTAGCTTATTTAAAGGAGAAGGAAAGTCATTTTGGCATTTTACTGCCAATAGATTTGCCACATTAGTGCCACCTAGAACACTATATTTATTCTGCAGAAACCATTAACATCCCTGAGTAAACAGCTTTAGAAGCTCTCTGTTTGCTTAAGACAGCAGCTGCCATTTTAAGTGGCTTCCTGTTTGCAGCCTAGCCTTATAGCTCAGATCTCACATTCCTAAGGGAGGGAGTTCTTAGCATTCTTGTGGGAGGGGGGAGCAGGAGAGGGGAGAGAGGAGAGAACTGCGCAGACTCTGGTCCAGGGAATTAAGGATTTTTCTGAGAAAGGAAGTCACACTGGAAAAACATGTTTACAATAAAGGAGACATGAAATCCTGTGTTTCTTTTGATAGAGCTTTTCTTTTTGATGCAGCTTTTCTGTGTGTGCTTATGTATATATTTACATAGACCTTCCTGATAAAGCTTACTTACTTTTTACCTTTCCTTCTCCTTTAACTGAAGATAACATTTGTAATTCTGTGTCTAGCCAAAACCTTTCTTAATACATCCCATTGCCCGTCTGTTTACTCTTCTAATACTGTGAGCATAAAGAGAAAGAAAGTTTGCCAGCGCTTAGTTTGCCTTTAAAAATAATTTTTACAAAAAATGAGGTGTTAGTACCACACTTTGGCCAAAATATGTAAGCTCACGTGCCACGTCAAGGCCCCTCATTGTACGTGAGTCCTACACTGTCTAATGACTTTGAGTCTGTGATGCAATTAAAATAAAGTCCCCCAGCAAACAATGTGACTGAGTATTAAGACCTATTGCACCTACCTTTAGCTCAGAAAGGCTCTAGTGGGAAAGCAGGGAGCTTTTAAGCCCCAGCTCATTAGCACACACATGAAAGTGATTCATTGGTTTAAAGGCTACATAGCAGCTAGAAGCAAAATTTGGCTACAATTTTGTGTACAATTTTTTGAATACTGTGAGCATAGTCTGAGGTTGTTGGGCTGTGGCCAGCTTTATAGTACAGTAAAAGGGTCTTCCCATATCCGGGGCATTTGCCCAGGTTTAATTATTTAACCCACCATATGTACATATACCATATATACATACAGAGGGTACAGAATCTTTGTTTTTTTAACTTTGAATAGAGGCAGAATAAGAAGGTATCATCGAAATATCAATTGAAAAATAGGCAGACCAGTTACAAAGCTGCCTAAATTCATCTGTATGTAAACGTACCCTTTCCACCACACAGTAGGTGCTGCCTGACTAACAGAGAGCATACAATAAAGGTTTGGGGGCCCATCATGAAGTATCGGAAACACAGCCGTTAGTTGTTATTGTGTTGATATTTCATGATTGGGTCAGTAGATGTGAGATAGGGGGAATAAGCCAACAATCATTTGGTTCTGTTGAAGGTAGAAAAGCAATATAACAACTCTCAGTAGGATTCGCCTGCTCTTTTGGATGGGACTTCGGTGGTGTTTGTTTTTGCTATTGTTGCTGTCTCTGTATGTGGACCTAGTCCCTCTGAGCTATGCTCTTAAGCCGCAATGTTTGGGTTTATCCACGTGTCTCAGGGAATTATATATTTGCCCCCATGCAGAGTATAAAATAGATCTGTGCTTTGTGCCTGTTCTCTTTTCTGCTTGTTCCTTTCCTACTAGGGCATGGTTCTGTGAATAGAGAATATTGCAGCCCTTTCAAGTGCCCCTTGTCTGTGCGTAATCTGCCAGCCTCTGCCTCTCAGCCCACACTATGCTGCCTTATGGTGCAATACGGTGAGATTTTAGCCAGTGTGACATTCCACACTGATCCTTATATACTGGACTGACCTTTATGTACCAACTGGCTATGTTATGTGCAAAGTGGGGAATCGTTGGGATTAATTCAAGATTTAACAAGATTTCAACTTTTCCTCCATATTTTCATTCTCACCTGAGTTTAGTCATAACTGCAAAGCCATTAAACCCTTTTCTGGGAATTGGGTATTATATAGAGACCTTAAACCTCTTTTCCTGTTAATTAATAGTCGCCGTTTTCTCTGGTGACCCCCTGATCCGAAACATATTTAATATGCTTCCAAATTACTTATCAGAAATGCAATCAGTTGGTTGCTTCTTTTTAACGATATTAACGTTTAGAGCCTTTGCCAAAATATTAACAGCACTTATTGTTTTAGGGCTCTTATGTAATTGGCTGCTGTTAACCATTTAAGCCATTATTTCTGGCAAATACTTACTTTAATAAGAAGAATGGCTGATCATGATGTGTCATTGGTATGCCAACTAAAACCTGACCCTAGGTTTAAAACTAAAGGGTTATGAAGTTATGTAGGCCTAGATGTTGTCAGGAAATTGGGAGTAGCTCACTCAAGTTTGATTTTATCATATATAACCAGGCCATGATAAATCCTTTTAAAGGCATCAATCGCTATTCTTTTCTAACTGATGTGCCCCCCTACCAAACATCACAGAAGTTAAAGTAAACCGCTTCCTTGGGTGGGACAGCGTTCTGAGGACAAATAGGAACAGTTCTCCAGCCTATGAGAACATTTTCCTGCCTCCAAGCCTTCCGCTAACTTCAAATGTTTAGGCAAGGACCCCAAGAGTTGTTGTACTAGGTGTGGGTACAAAAGGAAGGAATTATGAATTGTGAATTGTGACGATATGATAAGGTTGAAAGAAGTTGATACCCTCTATAAAAAGAAGGTTGTGATGGATGATATAACAGATAGAAGGTAGAGAGAAGGTAGAGTATGTTGGTTGCAAGGGTAGTGGCAGCAGGTGGAGCATAGTTGTTAAGGTGTTCATACACACTAAGATCCACTTATTTGGCAACCTAAGGTGTGCGATATTGAACTAATTGGATCGTTTGGCCCTATGGTATAGGAGCTGTTGTACCAAGGACCACATCAATGAGCCAGTGCTCGTTTTAGGTTGAACTTGATGGACTCTGGTCTTTTTTCAACCCTATGTAACTATGTTTGGCAGCCCAGTGCAATCCAATGGGACAATCAAACCAGCCTGATCAATAACTGGGCAATTTTCAGGTCAGGAAGGCCCTTCAGGGGACCCCATACATGGGATGATAAGCTGCCAAATTGGTCTAGAGTAAAGGATTCGAATGAGCAGCTTAAATCTGGCCATGTTTGGCCACCTTTAGTTTCCCTGATTTTGAAAAGACTTTGCATTTTATACATTTATTTATTTTATATATAAATCCTTTACTGGTTTATTTTATTGGCCTGAGCTTTGTTGTTTTTAATAATAAAGCCCCATTTGTGCCTTTCATAAACATAAAATCTGCTCTAACCCATTACAAACTGTGTCGACTCTATGACTCTGTGATGAAATGCTTCAAACAATCTCTTTACATCCCTCAGCACAATAAGCTTTTACTTGCTGGATCTTCTGTTTGTCCTTGAATAAACATGAGAGCATCACTCCAGCAAAGTCAATAATACAAAATGGTATAGAGTAGGGAAAACATCGATTAAGTAGGCTCTTTAAAAGTCTTTGTCTGGGAAATAAAGTGAAACTTGGAACCAAATTTTTGCAGGACACTCATCTCTTTAGTTCGTTGCTGTACCATGTTCTCCCTGTTGGCAAAGTGTATCTGATTTTGGGTTGTGTGTACAAGCCAGGCTATTTTTACCTGCAAATGGGGCCCTTAACGTGAAAGGTTTTATCCACATTTCTAAAACAGTATTGGCGAGTTTTTCCATTATCCTGCGAGCCGGAATTTATCTAATCATCTTTGTCAGTTGATAGAGTGAGCAGTATTAAATTGATAGTCATTTGTTTAAAAAAAGATAAGTTATTTGAATGTCAAGGACAAGTGGAGTCCATTCCTTTGTTCTAGCGAAGGTCTGAAATGATGAGTGGAGCGTTGGGGAATCGACAAATGTTTGAAGTTTTTCATGTCTGTCTCTGGATGGATTTCTCTCTAAATCACTTTCCCCTTTGCTTTGGTATGCAAATAAAGAAGCGTATCCGCACACCCTGAAATGATGGAGAGCGCTCAGAAAATCCTTCTGCCGGAACTTTGATGCTGCCAGTCAGGGCAATGGGAAGGTGGAGTAATACTCTGCCTCCTTCCTACTAAAGCATTGGGCTGAGACGTGTTCTGTGTTTTATCTCCTTTACTTTATAATGTCATTTTTATTTCTTCCTCTTGTACATTCTAAACATGTCGTAAATGTAAGTGAAATCGGGTAGAACAGACAAAATACCAGTAATAAGAAGTGTTATTGCAATCAAAATGATCCTATTGGGTTTAATAAAAGTTTAAATAATTTTTTAGTAGAATTAAGATAAGGTGGTCCAAACTATGGAAACCCTATACATACGGAGCATTATGGATCATAGATCTACCTGTATACATTATTTATGTTCATTGTCAATATAATTATATGATCACTTAAAAAATCTATAAATATTGATATTGATGACAGTAGGAGGCGTGTTGGCTTGTCTTGCTTCCATAGGAATGTCTCTGGGAATTGTCTGTTCCTGTCTGATGGGTGAAGGAAAAACACGTCAGTCTCAAGGTAACTGTATTGCTGTGAGCAGATGATTTTGCTGTATCAGCGTGCAGCCATAGCTGTCGTTGCCTCCTGATGTTAATTACCAGAGTATATCTTCCTCTCGACAGAAGGGGCCAAATGGGAGGCTTTTGAAATCTCCCCAACTCCCCTAAGTTTTGCAAAATGTTTTTCATGATCTTTTTTGGAAGGCTATGAACAGTGAGCCCGTCAATTTGCATTTGCTATCAACTGAACAAAGAGCTGTTTTGAGCTGTTTTGTGCCATCTGGTGGACTTGTATTTAAGATGATATAGACATGGTGCCACAGATGGTTTAACTTTCCTGCCAGTCTCATAACAACGTCTCTTTTTAAGACAATTCTGGATGCTCGTAGGAAACATATTTTTGTCTAAATTAATCCTCAGTTATGGGGGGTGGCTTTTGTTTCGGGTGAATTAACTCTTAAAGGGCTGGGCCATGACACCATGACTACCATTTAGGTAGTGTCATCTTAGCAGGCTCAAGTACAATTCTAACATTATCCATAGAACAATATATGATCTTACGCTACACAGCTACACACATTTATTAAAAATGTCTTTCCATGTGGACATACCCCTAAATGTGGCTACGTACATGAAGATCCATTTGCCTGGTGACCTTGCCAGGCAAGCATTATTTTGCTGATGTTGCCCGCTACCCATATCACCCGATATCTGGCGGATTTTAGGCCAGATATAGGCTGGGCAGGCCTGTCTGAGGGACCCATACATGGGTCAATAAGCTGCTACCTTAAGTTCAGAGCAAGTAAGGTTGAAAAAAGACTCATGTCCATCAAGTTCAACCTTTTATGTCTATATGACCTGCCTAACTACTAGTTAATCCAGAGAAAGCCAAAAATCTTTTCTGAAGCCTCTCTAATTTGCCTTAGAGGGTGAAAAAGTCCTTCTTGGCTCCAAGGTGTCAATTGCACCAGTCCCTGGATCAACTTGTACTAAGAGCTATCCCCCTACCCCTGTATTCCCTCACTTGTACTGAGAGCTATCCCCCATACCCCTGTATTCCCTCACTTGTACTGAGAGCTATCCCCCCTACCCCTGTATTCCCTCACTTGTACTGAGAGCTATCCCCCTACCCCTGTATTCCCTCACTTGTACTGAGAGCTATCCCCCATACCCCTGTATTCCCTCACTTGTACTGAGAGCTATCTCCCCTACCCCTGTATTCCCTCACTTGTACTGAGAGCTATCTCCCATATCCCTGTATTCCCTCACTTGTACTGAGAGCTATCTCCCATACCCCTGTATTCCCTCACTTGTACTGAGAGCTATCTCCCATAACCCTGTATTCCCTCACTTGTACTGAGAGCTATCTCCCCTACTCCTGTATTCCCTCACTTGTACTGAGAGCTATCTCCCCTACCCCTGTATTCCCTCACTTGTACTGAGAGCTATCTCCCATAACCCTGTATTCCCTCACTTGTACTGAGAGCTATCTCCCATAACCCTGTATTCCCTCACTTGTACTGAGAGCTATCTCCCATACCCCTGTATTCCCTCACTTGTACTGAGAGCTATCTCCCCTACCCCTGTATTCCCTCACTTGTACTGAGAGCTATCTCCCATAACCCTGTATTCCCTCACTTGTACTGAGAGCTATCTCCCATAACCCTGTATTCCCTCACTTGTACTGAGAGCTATCTCCCCTACTCCTGTATTCCCTCACTTGTACTGAGAGCTATCTCCCCTACCCCTGTATTCCCTCACTTGTACTGAGAGCTATCTCCCATAACCCTGTATTCCCTCACTTGTACTGAGAGCTATCTCCCATAACCCTGTATTCCCTCACTTGTACTGAGAGCTATCTCCCATACCCCTGTATTCCCTCACTTGTACTGAGAGCTATCTCCCCTACCCCTGTATTCCCTCACTTGTACTGAGAGCTATCTCCCCTACCCCTGTATTCCCTCACTTGTACTGAGAGCTATCTCCCCTACCCCTGTATTCCCTCACTTGTACTGGGAGCTATCTCCCCTACCCCTGTATTCCCTCACTTGTACTGAGAGCTATCTCCCCTACCCCTATATTCCCTCACTTGTACTGAGAGCTATCTCCCCTACCCCTGTATTCCCTCACTTGTACTGAGAGCTATCTCCCCTACCCCTGTATTCCCTCACTTGCTAAAAAGCCATCCAACCCCTTCTTGAAGCTATATAATGTATCAGCCAGCACGACTGATTCAGGGAGGGAATTCCACAACTTCACAGCTCTCGCTGTAACAAACCCTTTCCGAATAAGGAACCTTCTTTTTTTTACTCCGAATGAGTGCCCTTGTGTCTGCTGGAAGGACCTACTGGTAAATAAAGCATTAGAGACCTTATGATGATTCCCTTATATATTTATACGTAGTTATCATATCCCCCCAATCGCCTCTTCTCCAGAGTAATCACGCCCAACTTGGCATGTCTTTCTTCATAACTGAGACTTTCTGCACCTTTTACCTTTTACCTTTTACCTACCCCTGTATTCCCTCACTTGTACTGAGAGCTATCCCCCATACCCCTGTATTCCCTCACTTGTACTGAGAGCTATCCCCCCTACCCCTGTATTCCCTCACTTGTACTGAGAGCTATCCCCCTACCCCTGTATTCCCTCACTTGTACTGAGAGCTATCCCCCATACCCCTGTATTCCCTCACTTGTACTGAGAGCTATCTCCCCTACCCCTGTATTCCCTCACTTGTACTGAGAGCTATCTCCCATATCCCTGTATTCCCTCACTTGTACTGAGAGCTATCTCCCATACCCCTGTATTCCCTCACTTGTACTGAGAGCTATCTCCCATAACCCTGTATTCCCTCACTTGTACTGAGAGCTATCTCCCCTACTCCTGTATTCCCTCACTTGTACTGAGAGCTATCTCCCCTACCCCTGTATTCCCTCACTTGTACTGAGAGCTATCTCCCATAACCCTGTATTCCCTCACTTGTACTGAGAGCTATCTCCCATAACCCTGTATTCCCTCACTTGTACTGAGAGCTATCTCCCATACCCCTGTATTCCCTCACTTGTACTGAGAGCTATCTCCCCTACCCCTGTATTCCCTCACTTGTACTGAGAGCTATCTCCCATAACCCTGTATTCCCTCACTTGTACTGAGAGCTATCTCCCATAACCCTGTATTCCCTCACTTGTACTGAGAGCTATCTCCCCTACTCCTGTATTCCCTCACTTGTACTGAGAGCTATCTCCCCTACCCCTGTATTCCCTCACTTGTACTGAGAGCTATCTCCCATAACCCTGTATTCCCTCACTTGTACTGAGAGCTATCTCCCCTACCCCTGTATTCCCTCACTTGTACTGAGAGCTATCTCCCATAACCCTGTATTCCCTCACTTGTACTGAGAGCTATCTCCCATACCCCTGTATTCCCTCACTTGTACTGAGAGCTATCTCCCCTACCCCTGTATTCCCTCACTTGTACTGAGAGCTATCTCCCCTACCCCTGTATTCCCTCACTTGTACTGAGAGCTATCTCCCCTACCCCTGTATTCCCTCACTTGTACTGGGAGCTATCTCCCCTACCCCTGTATTCCCTCACTTGTACTGAGAGCTATCTCCCCTACCCCTATATTCCCTCACTTGTACTGAGAGCTATCTCCCCTACCCCTGTATTCCCTCACTTGTACTGAGAGCTATCTCCCCTACCCCTGTATTCCCTCACTTGCTAAAAAGCCATCCAACCCCTTCTTGAAGCTATATAATGTATCAGCCAGCACGACTGATTCAGGGAGGGAATTCCACAACTTCACAGCTCTCGCTGTAACAAACCCTTTCCGAATAAGGAACCTTCTTTTTTTTACTCCGAATGAGTGCCCTTGTGTCTGCTGGAAGGACCTACTGGTAAATAAAGCATTAGAGACCTTATGATGATTCCCTTATATATTTATACGTAGTTATCATATCCCCCCAATCGCCTCTTCTCCAGAGTAATCACGCCCAACTTGGCATGTCTTTCTTCATAACTGAGACTTTCTGCACCTTTTACCAACATCACAGGATCAACATTTTTGTTGGCCGCCTTTATTTAAAAAAATGTGTAGACTGTGAGCACATAACGCGATTACTATGTTAAAATAGATGCGTATTGCCCCTTTAACAGAGGCATCAGTACGACAGCTTCATACATGACCACTGTGGTAGCACAAGCAGGGCAAACTAAAGGCCACATCCACCAGTATGGATAAAAGCAAATGATAATTTTAGACTGTAGCCCATGTTTTTATGTTCTCTCTCTATAAGGGCTAATTTAAGAAACGATAAATTTGCCTATAATTGTGTTTTCTTTTCATGTGGATATTACACTGTTTCACTGTAATGCAGTTATTGTTGTGTTTTTGTGTTTAAATGTGCTTTCGTTTTGGCCGTAAACTATAAAACATGTCTCCCTGGCAATCTATTTCAAACAGCGCAGATGAAAAGCATGTGGCAACATTCTGTAAAGTCTGGCTGTATATTTGTTGCTCTGCTCTGCATTATGCCCCATAGAGGGTACAAAACAAGAACAGAATTTCTTTCCAGCGGCACCAGATGAAATTAGGGACAGCAGATATTTGCAGAAAATAATACAGCAAAATTATTCTGTTGGATATTGCTGCATCCTGTTGTTTTTATTAGACATTAGTTTCCAGTAAAACGTCTTATTCAGTAGGGTTAATATAAATATCTCTTTCAAAGTGGTATAGCTGGTGTTACAATAAAGTGCAGGGATACTTCAGTCTGTATGATTTTTGGAATGTGGGTGGAATCTGACTACCTGGAGGAAACTCATACATTTGAGGGGCAAAAATACAAACTCCTTTCAGGTTGCAATCAAATTTAGGACCCTGATCTTGCAAGGCTAATTACTGAGCCACCATACTGTCTCAACAGAAACATGTGTTTTAAGGCTAAGAACCCACAGAGCAGTTCAATCGCCTGCGATAGATCTCTGCTATTGTGGACGACTTACCACTCCAAAATGTCTTTCCACCGGCAACAAAAGGAGTCACCTGTGGAAAACCCCTTCACACTGCTTCGGTATTCCGAAGTCGTGCAAAATTTTCTCCTGCAGGCAACGTTGTGCGACTTCGATAAAATAAAACGATGCGAAGGGCATTTCCACCAACGACTTATATTGTTGGCAGTGGCAAGCCATTTCGGAGCGGTTAGCAGAGATCTATCGCGGGGGACTGGACCACTCCATGAGTCCTTACCCCAAAGTTTATGACACATTCTTATCTTTTGCGGATATGGATCTTAACGCTTGGGCCTTATAGTGACTGTAACTGAATGAATTCAAAGCACACCAGACTGGGCAGTGTCTATAATAAAATATTTCGGAGATGCTCCAGAATTAAGGTATTCAGGCTGCCAGTATTGGTGTCAGGAGAATCAACTTAACTGTGTTTCTTTTTCTATGATGTGTGAATTGAAGAGTGCCCAGCTTGTGAAAAGCCATGCTGTGAATAAAACACAGGTAGTCACCTGCTTGAAAATTGCAGTCTCTTCCCACAGTACAGACAGCAAAGCAGGTGCAAACTCTGTGCTCCAACAGTGTTGGCCTGAATGACAAGGCTTAATTGGACATGATTTTGCAGCAAGCCTTTGGTCACTCATTGGCTCTGACTAGCATATTATAAAATGGGTGCATGAAGTCCAGATTGTTCTTTCAGTTTGGTTGCAGTGTTTCATGTACTTTAGTTCACCCTTGTTCTAGTTGAAGGCTCATGAAATTGTTCTATTTCTAGCATGTCCTGGAATGTTGCACATACACAGTTAATAATGTATATGACAAGTTTTGACTTTCTGGCCTGGTCTTTGTCTGTCTGTAATATGGCTCTTACAAGAAAAAAATGATCACATTAAAGCAATTTTGCCCAGATTTGCTGTCCAGCTGCTTATTCTCATTCCAAGGCTCAGTGTATGTGACACAGCCATTATTTCTCTGTAACAAACTGCACTACTGCTTGGGAAAGCTGCTTGTAGCTCGGGATGCGTTGAAAAATCGTTATTATGAAAGCAAACCTTAGAATGACTGTGTTTGACTCGACCTCCTTTGCTTTTTGTACTTGTATGTTTAATACAGAGAGTGATGGCTTATTTTGGAGGTAATATCTTCCATACTGTAATCAAAGCATAAGTTACAGCTCAAAGTCCAGATTGATGTTGGCAACAACACATTTTTCTGTTCTTAAATGTGGCAACAAAACACCAGTAACGGACTTAAGTCACTTAATTTTATCTTGAATATTGGTGTTTATGGCAAGCAAACAACTGATGACTTGGTTCTTAATATTTCTGGTCTGAGAAGACCATCATTCAAGGGTCATTTGTAATCGGGCACCGTGTCATTATTGTATAGTAAAGCGAATAACTTCTGATTGTCTGCATCATTGGCCTGAAGGTTGCACTGCTCTTTGGGTGCTACTGTAGACTCACACTAGCTGTCACAAATGGCTATATTCATACTGAATTGGGCAGCCTGCAGTTTTAATAGGAGTATTATTACGTGTAGCCCCTTATTATAATGTTTATATGAAAAACACTGGTCAACAAAGCCTCTAGCACAAAGCCTTCAGCTTGGGTTACACAATATATTGTCATATGAATAACTGATTTATCTAACTCCTATAACTAACTTGCTGCTAATAATTAGAGTATATACAGGTGTAATTGGAAAAAAACACATTTTTATCCACTCAGATCCAGTACCTGAACAGACTTAGATCTTTAGTCTCAACCCAATATGTTATAAACCACCTGCCATAAAATCAGATAGTGAGGCTAAGAGACATGTTTTGTTACACTTAATTCTACCGGCTGACCCACATCCCCATGTGCATCTACCTACCCTTTATATAACTCAGAAAAATAAAATAGCAATTGTAGGAAAGTTAAAGGTTTCTTTTTTGGTCTGCTTTGGCCCCACAAAGAAGACAGTTAAGCAACTGGTTGTTTGTAGCCTTCTTCTTTCTAGAGCTTTGATAAGCTGTTTATGTTGTCTTACCCCCTGTCCAGCCCCTGTAGCAGTAACGTTCATCTCTGCATGCCTCCTGCCTGAGCATATATCACATTTCTGATATCTCACCATTTTATTTCAAAATGAGCTTTGCTATTCTGTTATTTTTTGGAACTGATATAATATATATATATTGCTTCCTAAATTGCTTAATTGTGAAGAACCTATTGGGTATTTACACAATAACATTAATGAACATTGCTTATTCTGGTTATTTTGTCAAGTAGCTTATTTAGTTGTATTTTTATTTCCTTCAACAGCTTGTGGCGATCTATGATGAGCAAGACCCACATCATGGGGGAGATGGCACCAGCGCTAGTTCTACTGGCACTCAGAGCCCAGAAATATTTGGGAGTGAGCTTGGAACCAATAGCATGTCTGCCTTCCAGCCCTACCAAGCAGCAAGCGAGATTGAGGTCACCCCTTCTGTCCTGCGAGCAAGTAAGCACCCTTTTTTAATTATTTGTGTTTTTATTATTTCACTTTTTGTTCAGCAGCTCTCCAGTTTGGACTTTCAGTGGTTATTTGGTTGCTAGGGGTTCAAAAGGCAGTGGTTTGAATGAGTGACTGAAAGATAAATAGGAGAGAGCCTGAAAAAAAGGATAAGAAGTAAAAAGTACCAATAACAATAAAATTGTAGCTTCACATAGCAACAGTTTTTGGCTGCTAGGGTCAGTGACCCCTATTTGAAAGCTGAAAGAAGAAACATCATTCAAAAACAATACAAAATAGGACCAACTGAAAAGTTGCTTAGAATTGACCATTCTGTAACATACTAAATGGTGAACCACCCCTTTAAGGCCTTCAGAAAAGGATTTAGCTATAAGCATGTGACTTATGGTGTGCCTGAATTTGTGCATAAGCAGCATGATTCCTGGTCTCAAAATGTCAGCTCAAGATTTAGTGCCATATGGCGGTTATGACTTTTTTTCCCCCACAATAACAGGCGAACCCCTTTAAAAACGAAAAAGCCAATGCCTGAAGCGACTAGTTTGATTTTGGATAAATATTCTCCAAATGATAATCATCTTTGTGTAAATACATTACAGTGTGCTGGCCCCTTGCACGGCAGCTGTGTGTTTCCCAGTCCCTTGGCATTTCTATGCAAACACCTTTAGATTGTTGCCGTTGTTGTTATAAATTTACATTGCTAAATGTGAAAATATTGTCCCCAGGTATATAGCCTTAGCGGTTAGTGCATCCATCAGAAACGCCTGAGAATGGCAACACATAGTCCTATAGGGATCCCTTCTGAGGCATGACGGGTCGTATCCACTTGCGTGTCCGTGTGTACTCATCTCCAAGCAAAACTTCAGCTGCTCCCTTGCCATTTCCAAAAGCCATTTTTAAATTTGCAAGTCTTTCAGTTTTCCAGTGTCCCTGAAGTATGTTTGTTTGTAACTAGATGTTGATGTATATTTCTGGGTAGGCTGCGCGCAGCTGATGATTGTTAAAGCAAACTCATATTTATTCCCCAACGGAATGGGAGCCAGAGACGCAGGTGAAAATTGCCCGACCTAATGAGCAATTTGGCAGATCACATGGGATGTCTGGCAGAGACCAATCAACACTGGCTCTACAGACTGGTGCACAAGTGCTTCTTTTGCCTCTAATGAATTGGAGGATTGTAAGGTGGCAACAAACAGAACCAAACACAAGTCACACACAGATTTTTTCCCCTGTTTTTCATCATGGTGCTATAAAAAGTCTCTGTTCCTCCTGTTCCTTTTTGGAGAATTCATTATAATTAAGTCGTTGGTGATAGAATCTCTTGGAAAGATATTAAATGCATATTTGTAGATAGTAAGCTCTTTTGAGCAGGGCCCCCTTCACCTCTTGTATCAGTTATTGATTGCTTTATATGTTACTCTGTATGTCCAATGTATGTAACCCACTTATTGAACAGTGCTGCGGAATATGTTGGCGCTTTATAAATAAATGTTCATAAAAATAATATAACGTCTTGTGGGAATTTAATGCAGGCAGAACATTGCCGCCACCCCTATCCCATACAGCAGAATCATAGGGAATGCCATGCTTTATAAATAAATAAATGGCTTATAGGAAAATGGGGGTCGCTTTTGAGCTTGCTCTAAATAGGGCAGTATTTTGTCCGGAAAGAACCATGCTGGGGAGGATCAGACTCATCAAGACAGTCATGATTTTACCTCTTTGCTGCCACTAACAGAGTTAGAAGAAAAGAATGTAAATGGTGTGATCCACATATATATGACTGGAAACAGTCAAAAAGTTGTTCAGATTGTTTAAGGACACAGGGGTCCCCAACCACCGGTCCGCGGGTTGCTTTGTAGTGGGCCGCCTCTGTTCCTGGTCGCGCTGAATATGCACGTATAAAAGCGTGCGCGTAACTCCACCCACCCTCCGGTCCGTGGAAAATTTTACCCGCTTGCCACCGGTCCTTGGCACAAAAAAGGTTGTCTCTATTAGATGTAGATTTGTTTGCCTTTATTTGGTTATTTAAAACAAATGTCAGGGTTCAACTGGGCCAGTGGGATTTGCAAGGCGGTGGGGATAATTTTCAGTAGCAGAAAGAGCAGGTATGCTGTGGGATGATGGAAGGTTTGCAACAGGTTTTCTCATGTGGGAGATGGGTCCTCTGGTGATGGCCCCCTGTGAGCCCCCCAGTCCGACACTGCCAAGTGTTATTGTTTGCTCTAACCCCTTCCTGTCCCTCCCTTTTTTCTTCTTCTTCTATATATTGCATGATTGCTGTGGTTTTTATTCACATTAGCCAGTGGTTCCCAAATTTTGGGGCTTTGATGTCTTATATCTTCTTGGAACTATGGCTAAATGTTTACCCTTTTCATGAGCTAACACTGGTCCCTCCATTGGTCCTCAAAAGGGGGCCTGTCTGGTTGTGCCTCACTCCCCCTTCCCTAACATTGCTCAACAGTAGGAATCTTGGCAAATAAACTGTTTCATGGAGTACACTGTAGGTCTATGGGCATTTAAGCACAACTAGGGCAGTTGCTGATTAGATCCCAGGTACTGAATGGTTGTGCCCTTCTTGGGGCTCATAGTATAGTGTAGCATATTTAGAGCTAGGAAATTATTTTTCTACTGCAGCCTAAATCAGAATCTATATTAAGATTACCCAGTTCCATAGTTTGTCATTCATTGTGTTCTGCTTTGTGACTAATTGCGCAAAATGTCCAATAAACTTGGATCCTTGGACCATTTCTAAAATGGTCAGAAACACTGTTTTATCAGACCAGTTTTTATGTTTTTATATGTTCATATTAACCAACTTAGTGATCCAACCTTGTGGGCCCACATATTACAAAGGAAGGATTTGGCATTGCAGGGATATGTGGGGCAGCGGGGAATGACTTTTAACTTAGTCTCTCGCGGCACCTGCTAAATATAATATTTACTCGGATCTGAGGAGCTCAGTCTTGTGATAAATTGACTGTCCGCTGTGTGCTCGGAGCATTTTTTTAAGGAATTCATCTTTTTATTGTGATCGATTTCTTTCACAGGACTGTTGAAAGGCCAGTATATTACCTTTATGGAATTACTGAAAGACCTTAAAATGTTCTTTGCCATTTTGCACTTATTTAGAGAATGGTGTATTACCTTCATTGAGTTGTCTTCATAACAGGGGGGCACTGAAAGCAAGTAGTAGAGTTGTACTATGGCAGAAAATCATCATCTTCATCTGTATTTAATTTTGGTATAAGAAATACTTCCAGGGGCTTTACTATTTAACACTCTTTATGTTGATGTCACAAATCGCTTAGTTTAGGAAACGTTTTTTAAAAGACCTGCTTCCTATTTCGGATGTGGACAACACTGCACCTCATGTTCTAGATATCAAAATATTTTTTTCTTAGAGACATTTTGGGCATAGGATTAAGCAAAAAATTCTATATAACTCCAGTAGTATAGGATACACACAGGGGTGCTTTACCTTCAGGTTAACTTTTAGTATGTTATAGAATGGCCTATTCTTAGTTGGCCTTCATTTTTTATATGTTACAGTTTTTGAATTATTTGCCTTCCTTTTCTTGCTCTTTTCAGCTTTCAAATCGAGGGGGTGGGGGTCACTGACCCCGGCAGCCAAAACTATTGCTCTGTGAGGCCATAATTTTATTGTCATTGTTACTTTTTATTAATTATCTTTCTATTTAGGCCCTCCTCTATTCATATTCCTGTCTCTCTTTCAAACCATTGCCTGGTCGCTAGGCTAAATTGGACCCCAGCAACCAGATAATTGCTGATATTTCAAACTGGAGAGCTGCTGAACAGTAAATAATAAAAAAAAAAAAACGCACACTAAAAAAATGAAGACCAACTGCAAATTGTCTTAATAATAGCAATCTCCAAATCAGTGATCCCCAACTAGTGGCTCATGAGAAACGCGTTGCTCTGCACCCCCTTGGATGTTGCTCCCAGTGGCCTCAAAGTAGGTGCCATTTTTACATTTCTGGCTTGGAGGCAAGTTTTGGAAGCCCAGAGACACAGTTTTACTCCAAGCAGAGCCTCCTGCAGGCCAGCAGCCCACATGGGGCTACCAAATAGCCAATCACAGCCCTTATTTGGCACCCCCAAAGAACTGTTTTCATGCTTGTGTAGCTCCCCAACACTTTTTACGTCTGAAGTTTGGGGATCCCTGCACTAAATTATACTAAAAGTTAATTTAAAGGGGAAATACCACTTCAATGGTGGCTTTGTTAGTGCTGTTCCATTGGAGGCTGAGGGGATAGACATGCGCATCCCAAGCTTTTCCCATCATTCTTCTTACCCCATAAAATGCTATACAAACATACTTTCCCTAAATTATTGAACTAATCTACATATCCGTTATCATTTCCTATTCATAATTGCTGCTGAACAAATCGCAGTTTGTAGGAATAAGCTTCTACTTTATGGCGCATCTATCATTCATGTTCCAGTCCTGCATTAGCATGCCGTTCTTTCAAGCGCTCCCTCTTCAATATGCATGAATCCTGGCACGAATGCCTTGGCACCGAGTCTCGTCCGCTGGTGTCCGCGGCAACCAGTTGATAAAAATCTTGTTAACTGCTGTGATCTCCAGAAGGGGTTTTAGTTCCTTCTCCCCGTGCCAGGAATAGCTCTTTGTGCTGCTTTTCTTGGCAGGCTTTTCCCCAGTCTGGGTACTTGTCCGCCTCAGATCCATTGTCACTCTGTCCGGCTGATGAGTAACTTGTCATTTAGTGTTCAGCCATGTTTATATAGGGCTGGGATGACTAAAGCAGTATATTTGGCTAGGGCTACCTATTCTGCAGCACCTTCTCGCTCTCTTTAGCCAATGACCGGTGAACATTATAAAGGGAAAGCAACATACCAATGTATCAAATTCATGCTGTCGGCTATGGAGCCACAGTTTTTAAGGGTACCTGTCACTCTAAGAAATAATTTCAAATTTATTTCTTCCATGTTAGTTGAGAAAAATAAACTTCACTTACACTATATAAATAATCTAAGTCTTGGTTCCTTCGGTTTTGGAATTTCTCTATTACAGCAAGCAGGCAGCTGCCATGTTGTGGACCCTGTTAGTAAGGCTTTGCATCAAAGTTATGCCCAAGGCATAGAGGCGGGGCAGGCAGTTTATGATTGACAGCTGGTTTTTTTTTTTATTGCTTTTATAATGGTATGGATGTGTTAATAAAAAAAGAAATTTTGGTTTCACGTTTAATTCGAAGAGGACTTTTAATATACAGCTTTTATGTCTGGGTGACAGGTCCTCTTTAAGATCAATAACTAATATTAAAAATCATACTGGCTCTTTCCAGCCCTCATTTCATGCAGTCGCGTTGCACTGACCTATCTTCATGTCCTCTGTTCCACATCCCTCCTAAAATAGGTGAAATGCAGGTAAAATAACACAGGTTAATGGGCAAGGCTTGGAGATTATCATGCCATTAATTTATAATAAACAGAAGGTCTGGCAATTATTGAACTAACAAGGGTTAATAATAATAATAAACTAGGATCTGAGGTCCTTACAAGAGAGGATTAAAGAAGACATCATATAAAAATTAAGAATGTACCAGTGAATTATACTATTAAATATAGAGGGATTGTGCTTAAAAAAGTTGTGTTTCGGACTGATTTATTGAGAAATTCCCCCAAAACCCCACTAGCCCCGCCCATCTGTTCCATTTCCTGCTGGCTGCATTCTCTGGATGTGCAGGGGGGCCGGCGGCTCTCAATACACGGCACTGTAGGATAGGAACCAGTCAGCAGCTAGGCTGACCTGATAGGGAACTGAAGCCTGTCTTTGCTTGTCTGACTGCAGGGTTGTGATTGGCTCTCCCCCTCCTACTGTGCTTTTGTCAGGGACCGTTAGGACACGCCCACTTTTCATTTCAAACGCAGACAGAGAAGTGATAGGATCTATAGGGAGCTCCAATAAAGGGGCCATTGTTACAGATAGGATTAATGTTTAGCCCAAAGGGAAACCAGCACCGTATATTATTCATAATTGCCTACAAGATCAGGGTTTTTTCCATTTATCCAATATGTCTCCTTTGAGCTGAATTGTGAAGTAAAGCCTGGGTTCAGTGCATACATTGGCTGTATAAAGCCCATGGTACGTGGGTTGTTGTAGCTTGAATCAGAACACCTACTCCCTGCAAAGAACACTTTTCCCTTTATATCAGTAGAAATTGCTGTGGTTCTTGCCATGTAGGCAAATTCCATCCAGTTGGGGCTCGCTTCCACATGATAATCTTGCATTGAGGGGTGTAAGTGACCTGCAGGCGCTTTCATACCCCCTTTTATTCCGTAGCCCCATTATCGCCTCATCAGCAACGTTATCTAGTCTCCAAAGCTTATTATTTTATGTGACTCTAAATAAAAATACAAAAAAAAAAAAAAATGCTCCTTTTGCTATTTTCAACTTTACAACTTTTTATTTGGTACCATTTGGCTACGTTCATTAAGTTCCAAAGGAAAGAAACAATCACCTTGATAAGACACCACACGAGCATCAATTGTGTCAGAGAAGAGACAGTGATTGATTACCCGCCGGAGGTATCGGTGCCTCTGGTCCCTTCCATCTGGCTTCCCATGCTTGGCACTAATACCAATGGATATTTTCATCAAATAGTAACTTTGCATGGAAGCAATTGACAGCATCATGTTATGCAATCCCTTGCATTTATAGGAAAAATTATTATAATTAGAAAATAAAATGGAAGTTGAGTATCATCATCACCATCGGCCGGTAGAATAAACTCAAGTGTCTTTTAATGTGCTGTCATTCTGCTCTGCATAACATGCCCCCGGGCTGCCTCCGGGCTCTCTCTAATAGGATTTTTGCAAAACACCTCAACGCAGTCTGTGCGATCCCTATTGCTCCATTCTGTATTAGCAGTTTCTATGGCTTTTAGAGATTGCCTAGTTTCTAGGTTTCCAATTAACAGCACAGTGACATTTCTTGGTCACAATAGCTTGTACGATGGCACACCCTAGAGGGGCCCAAAGAATTGGGTCACAGGGGCCAACTTTAATGGCAGTTGATGTAGGACTGGGGCTGCACGCTAAGGGGTACACTTATGGCACAGGGTCACTGTTCTATCTCAGTGCCTGCTTGCACCTACAGTATGTAATATTTATAGGAACAGTAAAACCTTTTGCATTTAATTCTATCTCAGAAATATTAGAGAAGGGTTTTGTCCCTGAATAGTAATTTTAAAAGAACAAGATGCTCTCGGTGTCCCTTTAAAAGCACCAATATAATAAAAGCATCCTTAATAAATGATAAATGGCTTCAATTTCCTGGTCTCAGCCGCACTCACCCATTTGGTTTGGCTGCCGTTTCTCTTTCCGTATCACTGCGCTTCCTTCACAGACCATATTATGACCTATAGTTTAAGGAGAACAAAGTAATTTGTAAAATAACCGTTTTGGCTGGTCGAGTCCCCACTCACATAATTACTGTACTATGGGTGTAATTTTCCATCTTATCTCTCTATGCCCTGGGAAAATGTGAGTGGCATTTACCAGCTGCTTACAGACGGCCCCCCCCATTCCATTTGCCTAGCAAACTGCATATAATTGCCTACATTATTTTGGAAGCAGAAGTAAACGTACACGGAATAAAATTCCTTTCCAGGAAATGAGACTTTAGTTGTGTGGCAGCCGCAACATGGAGATAACCTTGTCAGGATCAGATTGGAAACAATGCGGGCTCATATTTGTCTATGAATAGCTGGCCTCCGTGTCAGAATGATAACCTTTCCCCACTGGAAGAGGAAATCTGTAGAGAGAGTGAAGAAAAATCTATACAAGTTGCTTGTGTTCCTTGTGCGGGGCTTTGTTTTCCAAAGGTCAGATACATACCTCCCTGTCAGGAACTGTTGGCTTGTGCTTTCCTTGCTGTCCTTGGGTTAGGGAGGCACTAAATCCTTCATTTGGGGATTTTGCCCATATACCAAATGATCTACAAAACAAATCTCTATTTTGCATTGTTCAGTTCAAGCTCTGTTGGTATCTTCTGTTCATATAAATGTGGCTCAAATTGACCATACATGGAAAGATCCCTGGTTTGGCTAAGTCGCTAAATGACAACTCTTTCACTGATAATGCCCACTTTGAGATGGAAAATATCGAATTTATCCAATTGTTCCACATTGATGGTATACAGCTCATTAGGGAGACAACCGCATCAACGAGCCAGTGGGCTCCATGCTCCAAATGCATTTTTAAACCTGCCCGACATCTGCCAATTTTTGGGCAGATTTTGGCCTGGTAGACCTGTTGGGCGGGACCATACACCTTTATTCATCAAATTAGTGCTTCTGAGTTTTGCCGGATACTAAGGTTTTGTCAGATGCAAATCTTGCAAAATAGGCTGAGATTTTGATAGATCCCGAATGGCATCCGGTATTTATGGCTACCATAAGTGCAACCAAAGCTTCAGCTATACATGGCTTATTTTACGTAGACAGGACTGCTTTTGACAGATAACCAATTGCAATTTAGATGCAATTCCCTGCATGGCACCTTCCTCCCCAATACTACATGGTGAGACAACACCTTTAGGGGAGGAAGGTCTCACTTAAGGCCTGATGCAACAGGACTAATTTAGACAAGTCATTTTGGGGTTTTAGTAACTCGCTAAGATTTATTCTTTTATTCAGTGCTGTCTAGCTTCCGTGGTTAAAGGCTGTAATTTTTTTCTGGCCTACAAGTTAGAACCTTTCATCATAAATCCTTGGCATTTTTAGGTTCAGTAACTTAATGTGCCATCTGTTTAATTTGTCTGTTATGTTTTGATATCTCTGGTGTGCTAAGGGGCCTGAAGAACTACAGAAAATAGAGGATAGCTCAAAGGGCTGGAATCCCCTCAGGTACAGCTGGCCCATAGCTCTCACCATATGTTTAGAATGTGGGCAAAAATGGCTTTGTAACTTACTCTTCTTAATTCACTCTTCCATTGTTGACACAAGATATTTTAGTATGAACTTCTTAAATCGCTTTACTGAAAGCACCTGTGTATTTAGGGGAAAGGGTATCACAATGTATCTCCAAGTACAAGCAGAAAGCAACCATTCTTAAAAATAATCCCTTGACGTGTACTCTTGGAACCCCTTCAGCATCCTACATAGAGAAGACCTTTTCTGCAGGACACGCCAATGGGTGGTAATTTAGGCTCAATACAATACAAGGCATCTACACACTAAGACAAGACACACTTGTTTTGTAAGAGAGAAGATGTATCTCTTTTTTTAGTCCATGAAATAGAAAAACAGGCCCAAGAGAAGTGGATTTGTGGATTTAATTATACAGTGAAATTGTCAGCTATGATAAGGAACACATCTGTAGAAGACATGGCGCCTAAAGGTTTAACAGCCCCCCCCCCCCTTCCCCAAATTTCATTCCAGCGACCAAATCTTACAATGTTAGCTTAATATAATTTTCTTCATTGAATACTACAGTCCGAGTACTGAGCTAATGTTGCTCTAAAACGGCAAAGACTAAAAGGCCAAATGAAATTAAAGTGCATCACTAGACTAGGAAGCTCCCGTATACCAACACTGGCTCTACGTCTGGTAGGAACCTTGCCAGCCTGGACAATGGAGTATTCTTCTTGTGTCTCAGAAATCTCTCTGTAATGTTTCCTCAGCAGTGATGAAAAATCTAATTTAATTAAAGAGGTTGTTCACATTTAAATTAACTTTTAGTACAGGTATGGGGCCTGTTATCCAGAATGCTCAGGACCTGGGGTTTTCCGGATAAGGGATCTTTCCATAATTTGGATCTCATAACTTAAGTTTACAAAAAAATCAATAAAACATTATTTAAACCCAATAGGATTGTTAAGCTACCAATAAGGATTAATTCTATCTTAGTTGGAATCAAGTACAGGTACTGTTTTATTATTACAGGGAAAAGGGAATCATTTAACCATTAAATAAACCCAATAGGGCTGTTCTGCCCCCAATAAGGGGTAATTATATCTTAGTTGGAATCAAGTACAGGTACTGTTTTATTATTACAGAGAAAAGGGAATCATTTAACCATTAAATAAACCCAATAGGGCTGTTCTGCCCCCAATAAGGGGTAATTATATCTTAGTTGGGATCAAGTACAGGTACTGTTTTATTATTACAGAGAAAAGGGAATCATTTAACCATTAAATAAACCCAATAGGGCTGTTCTGCCCCCAATAAGGGGTAATTATATCTTAGTTGGGATCAAGTAGAGGTACTGTTTTATTATTACAGAGAAAAGGGAATCATTTAACCATTAAATAAACCCAATAGGGCTGTTCTGCCCCCGATAAGGGGTAATTATATCTTAGTTGGGATCAAGTACAGGTACTGTTTTATTATTACAGAGAAAAGGGAATCATTTAACCATTAAATAAACCCAATACGGCTGTTCTGCCCCCAATAAGGGGTAATTATATCTTAGTTGGGATCAAGTACAGGTACTGTTTTATTATTACAGAGAAAAGGGAATCATTTAACCATTAAATAAACCCAACAGGACTGTTCTGCCCCAATAAGGGGTAATTATATCTTAGTTGGGATCAAGTACAGGTACTGGTTTATTATTACAGAGAAAAAGGAAATCATTTTTAAAAATTAGAATTATTTGCTTATAATGGAGTCTATGGGAGATGGTCTTTCCATAATTCGGAACTTTCTGGATAACGGGTTTCCGGATAAGGGGGTCCCATTACTGTTACTGTTAATATGAAGAGTAAGAAAAGGAAGGCAAATAATTCAAAAACTATACCATATACAAAATAAAAATCAGTTGAAAAGTTGCTAAGAACTGACCATTATATAACATAAAAAACGTTACCTACAGGTTAAGGGAGGTGACAGATAGGGAGATTGGTCGCCCCGTGACAAATCTTCGTTGCCGTTGGCGACTAATCTCCCCGCAATGCCATCCTACCAGCAAGAATGTAAATCGTCGGTGGGATAGCATACGCATCGCTGTGATTTCTTCTCAAGGCAACTTCGCCGACTTCCGGAAATCGTAGCAACACATGTGCCCTAAAGGGAGATTTGTCACTTGCGATTAAATTTACTGCAGGTATTATATCTCCCCCAAATTATCACGAGGAAACTTTGTGCGATTTCGGAAAACAAACTCCTTGTGCTCCTTTACTTTATTGCCAGCAGGAAGCATTTTGGGGAGATTGGTCGCCCACAGTAGCCCAGATTTAACCTCAAGTGTAAAGTTTCCTGCATGCCATCGGCCTAAAGGTCCCCATACACGGTCCGATAGTAGCTGCCGATATGGGTCCATTGGACTTATTCGGCAGCTAATCACCCCGTGTATGGGCACTTCCGACAGGCCTTCCCGACCGATATCTGGCATGAAATCGGGCAGATCTCGATCGGGCAGGTTAGAAAATCTAGTTGGATCAGGGATGGCATCAGGTCATTGATGCGGTCCCCGGACCGACTTTACCTATGCCCGTCATTATAATTCGATCGTTTGGCCCCAGGGCCAGAAGATCCGCTCCGCGAGCAGTGTATACAGGCTACAGGTACCAAAGCATGCTGCCTATATGGAAGTGAGAACCTCCAGGTTGGAGCAGATACACTGGGAAGTTTTCACCAAGTAAACAAAAACACACACAACTTTCACTAATTAACATTGCAATCGGGATTATTCCAAACCTTTCTAACATTCAGAGTCAAATCAATATTTACAGAGCATTAGTGCCTCGGAGAATTTGAAACCTTGTGATTAGAGTTCATCGCCGTTTTATCCGCTCTTCAAAGAAAGCGCAGACATCAAACGTAATTAGCCTTCATTCAGGAATCATGACATTGCCTTATTCCCACGCGCGCGCCTTCTTGGGCTTTAATAATTAAAGATCCTTTCTTTGATATCTCCCTTAATTTCTTTTGCACTGTTTTCCTCTTGGAATCTCTGAAATGTGAGACACGGGGAATAGTGATAAAATTGTCTTCGTACAACGCAGCCAGACATTTAAGCGGTCTGCTGCATTAATTAGTGTTTGGGAGATTAACTTGTCATGAACTGAAATGGATCTGGGGAAGAAATAATACAATGTAAATTTCTTTATTAGTGGATCATTTACTCTGTTCTCTTTCAAACAAATGTGTACAACACGGGGTCACTTGTTAGGTTTGTTTATTCACTAGTATATTCCATGGAGTTCAAAGCATTATATTGGCTATTACATCAGAGTGTTGGGTGCCCAGTTTTACTAATTTTCCTCAAGGCAGATCATCAGCCAGCCGACGGTATTGGAGAACCTTTGAGGTGCCACTGGGGTTTTATTTTCTGACCCCTAAAGTGCATGTTGGGAGATGTGGAGTAAACGGCCAAGGTCTAGGTTATTTAACACTTCTTAAATAAATAAACTATATATAGTAGTGCTCTATGGAGATAAAAATATGAAGTGGAGTTTTGGTATAGCTTTTGAGTGTTCTTTTATTGTTTTTTTTTTTTTTTTAAATCCTTATGTTGGAATAAATGTCCAACTATCTGTATGAGCCATATGGGAGGTGAGAAATGTGGACTAGGTGCCTCTGATGGAGCCGAGGTTTCTGAATTAAAGAGCATTTTTAAAAAAGGATAGAATCCTTGGGTTAATTACTGTATGTATAAGTTTGTTTCAAAGACTAGGGGGTTGTTCAATAATAGTTCTGTGTCATACCAAGTAGTAGTGGAGGGGGTGCCTTAATAGAGACAGAGCCAGTAAACACCCAGGATATCTCATTGATTGAGTAAAACAACAAATTGGTAGGGATCTGACCTACCAATTATACTCGAGTCGGGTGCCATGGGTCCCTCCAGACTAGCACCCTCTGTCCTTTGTGTGCAAATTAGGCCACCCACAACCAGACCCTCCGAAATTCATCTTCATCCACCTGTCCCATTCTGCACTAGACATTGCACTTTATATTCTATATAAACTATACATAGTTTTGAAGGATTGTAACTCTTTGTGTTTTAGCTTGGTTGCTGATTGAGCTAGTTTACTGTATTTCTTTAAATATTTAAAAACATATACCCCACTGATGCCTCAGTTAATGTAATTTTATTGGTATTTAATTTGACTATTGAAACTTAGGGGAAGCTGCTGCATTTCCCACCCTAGGCTTATACTCAAGCCAATAAGTTAAAAGTAGGTAAAATTAGGTACCTCGGCTTATATTCTGACCGTCTTATACTCGAGTATATACGGTAGTTTGAGGCCAGTGGCTCATTTGAAGTTTTAGCTGTACCATATGCAAGCAGTATTGCCCGGAAATACTGATAGTTATCAAGTGGTTTTTGTTGGTATGTGCAGTCATAAGCAGATTTAACACATCAGCAGTATCTCCTGTTTTGTTCAGTGAACCATCCTGGGTTCCCCGGGGTTCCAGCCAAGAATGCCAGAAATACCATATGTGCCATTATAACAAGTTCTGTATAATTAACCTCTCCCCTCACAGCTATCAATCTTGAGTGAAAAAAGTTTCTGAAGGTTTTGCAGCAGGTGGGTTACCTGAAAGGGACTAAACACCATCTGTTTGTCTACATTAAGCTTGGGGTCAGAAGCCGCTGGTCTATCTTCCCTGTGTGTGTAGAGGTGTGGGCTCATAGGGTCTGTGCTCCAGTTGGGGGAAACTGTAGTTTTTATTTATTTTTTTTAAATAGCCCTCGCCAACGCTAGGCTGCCTGTACCGGGAGGTTGGTCCCAATGTGGGTAGCCATAGTGCATAATGAGTGAGTGCCATACCTTGCTAATTATACGCACGCGTGTGACATAAGCTTGTGCATCCACCTCCACGTAAGCTTATAAGGGGCATCCGTTATGTGCACGCGTGCTTTACAACATGGCTGCCTGCACCAGTAGCTCTCTCCCAGTGTAGGTGGCCTAGTTCTGGTGGAGGCATTTTTTTTTAAACTGTTGTGGGGGAAAGCAACAGGTGCCCTTTAAAAGAACAGTTCAGTGTAAAAATGAAACTGAGTGAAAAGATAGGCTGTGCAAAATAAAAATGTTTTTGATGCAGTTAACTAAAGAAGTAATACATAAAGGCAAGATGTCTAACATAATAGCCATAACACCACTTCTTCCTATAGTCAGTGACTTGAAGGGGGGGCACATGGGACAAAGCTGAACTAACTAAACAGTTATGTCCCATGTGGCCCCCTGTTAAGTCGCTGACCATTTTAAAGAGATTAAAGAGATGAGAGATGCAAAGCAGGAAGTAGTTTTCTGGCTTTTATGTTAGATAACTGATTATGATATAGGTTATGTTTTTGGGTAACTATATTGAAAACATTTTTTATTTTGCACGGCCTATTTACCCCGTTTTATTTTTACACTGAACAGTTCCTTAAAAAACATCATTATTGTTGCATTTTATTTTGTGTGTTTTTTGTATATGTATCTAAAACAGTTGCAAATCACCCCTCAATCATTGCCTGTTAAGTTTTCCTTCCCACCTGCATGATTGTGATATTCATGTGATGCCCCAGCCTGCTCATGGAGCACCCAAGGGCACCCCTGGCCCATGTGTTTTTTTGTAGTTTTCCTTTATAGAAGTGGAGCATTGGCCCAGGGAAAAAGGTGAGCAGTTTTATATGACGGGGAGCCTAACTCATCCTCCCCAGGGATTTTACTGGGTTAAATGAAATATCTTGTACCTAGATTGCTATCTGCGGCCTCTCATTTTTCTGGGATTTAGCTGTATATGTGAGGGGATATTTTGCCTTTACTTTCCTTGCCATAGAGGCTTAAGGGCAGAGAATTAATTCCAGCTTCTGAGAGGGGGACGCTGAGCTGCCTTTGACCCTGTGATGGCTTTTTTAGTCCTAATAAAGTTCTGAGCTCGTGTAGACTATTAGCGATCCGTTTTTCTGGGGCACTGGATATTTCATCCTCGCCGATGACACTTCGATCCTTGAAGAAGTAATAATCTCTTCTGGACCCTCAGTCTTATCCTCAGCCTACAGAGGCTGTACCTGTCAGCTTGAAAAATGAATTATGGCCCAAATATTACTTTTCTGTTTACTGTACCTGAGCAAACTGCTAGCCAAGGAAATAATACAGTCAATCAGCCTGCAAATGGGTTATGGGCAGCTGTGACATGTCAGCGTGGCCTCCCCACTAATCCCAAGCATTTTCTCTGAGTTATTGCTCAGGCTCATTATGTCCTATTTCCCCTCTTATTATGGCCAATTAGAATACTGAGTGCATTGGACGACATGCACCTGGTTTTATTCTTTAAAAGAATAAATTATTTTTGTTGCTAAACTATTATTCCTCATTTAAGTGATTCAAGCGATGTACTTAATAAAATGCATATATTATATATATATATATATATATATATATATATATATATATATATATATATATATATATATGACATTAAGACAGTGTGGACATTCTGGTAACTAAGCTGCATGAATTCATATTGGTGGCAAAACAGTCCTGTTGGGTTAAAGACTTAAAGGGGACCTGTCACCCCAAGAAGTAGTTCCAAATTCTTTTCGGTCATGTTAGTTGACCAAAATAAACTTTACTCACACTATATAAATTATTTAAAGTTTCTTTCCTTCAGTCTTAGGATTTAGAGTCACAGCAAGTGAAATCTAGGAAGTGCTGAATGGAAAATTCAAGTAATTGTAAGTTAAAAATCTGAGCTGTCAATCATATATTGCCTGCTCCGCCTCTATGCCGCAGGCATAGTGGCGGGGCAGGCAATATATGATTGACTGGTCAGATTTTTAAATACATTTATAACAAGTATGGATGATTTAATTTTTGAATGACTTTTAATATACAGCTTTTTATGTGTGGGTAACAGGTATGGGAATCTCATAAAGATCCCTAATCCAGAAAACCCAAACACCCAGGTCCTAAACGTTCTGGATAGTAGATCCCATGCCTGTATTTATAAAAACTCATTTATTATAATTTCATTAACTTGAAAATGAGATGAGAATGGATTACTAAGTGTGATTTTGTTCTATGGAAAGGATACTGCGGTATAATTGCCAATTAAACGGAAATCTTTCAATAAACATGTAGAACAGTTGGTTTCCTGCACAAGAGACCGTAATAAAATGAAGTTAAAGCAGTAACTTAGACTAAAATATGGAAACTAAACGCTTGAAATACACAAGTCTCTAAAAAACGGATGTCTCCAGTATGGGAAAAGCAGCACTGCTTACGTTTGTTTCCAAATTCCCATGGCATTGAGAAAAGAGGAATTTTTTGATGAAGGCAGAACCTTAACCGCTATCATAGTTATACAGGTATGGGATCTGTTATCCAGAATGCTCGGGACCTGGGGTTTTCCGGTTAAGGAAACTTACCGTAATTTGGATCTCCATAACTTAAGTCTGCTAAAAATCATTTAAGAATTAAATAAACCCAATTGGATTGTTTTGCCTCCAATAAGGATTAATTATATCTTAATTGGGATCAAGTACAAGGTATTGGTTTATTATTACAGAGAAAAAGGAAACAATTTTTAAAAAATAGAATTATTTGCTTATAATGGAGTCTATGGGAGATGGCCGTTTCATAATTAGGAACTTTCTGGATAACGGTTTTCCGGGTAAGGGATCCCATACATGTAATAACATAAGCTTGACATGACCTATACTTTACCATTGTGCATCTACTTTAAAGTAAGCTGACAAGTATTCTAGGTGGAATCTGCGGACAGGAAGGGGCCTGCAGCACGCAAAATTTGTATAAGCTTTGACTACTTTTTGGCCACTACCCCATAGGCTTTTACCCAGTAAACATCACAGGCACGCATTTTAATCTCAATATGTTTCCAGAATCTTTTTATACATATTACCAGACCCAAGACCATAATGCAAGCAATATTTCTAGAGTTCAGAACTGAAGTAATCGCCAATGATTGCAGCCTTGTCAGGCAGTGTTTATAGCGCATACCACTTACCTGTTAGATGTAATGGGGCAGAGAAGCAGGGGGGCAATGGAGTAGGGGCACTTCTTTTACCAACAGAAATGCTGTTGTGGGACGTTTGGAGGGTCAAATGGTAGATAAGCACTCCTTTCTTTCTACTGCCCTGCAATAGCAATGATTGGCTGGGGCAGCTCTGTTGCCATGTGAACAGCCAAGAGCAGCTTTCGGGTGGGGTGGGGAATGCTTGCTGGGGTCAGTTTTCCATGGTAAATGGGGGCAGTCCCCCTGAAACGGGGACTGATGGTAACCGTACTTTGAAGCTATATACAGATAGCACACATATAAGTATGGGGATCTATTAAAGCTGTAATCTGTTGATCACCAGCTCAGAATGTGCTAGTAGGTTATGATCTGCCCTTTGAGTACCTGTAACATATAGAATATTGTCTATACAAGTAGGATTTTCCTGGAATAGTTCTGTGCTAGTTTGCTGGCTTTTTTTTGTTATATTAGGGATGTGTTGGTTTCCTTGGAAAATAAATCTTTTTATTTTATGTTTATTTTCATCTGAACCTCATTTGCCCACCTTTCTAATGCTTTTTGTGTCCCCTTTCAATTGACAGACATGCCACTTCATGTACGGCGAAGCAGCGATCCAGCCCTTGTCGGCATTACCACTTCTGTCAGTGATTCCAATTTCACGTCAGAGGAGCCGTCTCGTAAAAACCCTACACGTTGGTCTACCACAGCGGGCTTCACCAAGAAGAATACTTCAGCGGGCATGGGTGCCAGTGAAATAAAGGTATTCTATAGATTTATACATTGTAAGCCACACACTTCATGATAATTGTGTCTTGTTGTGTGCTACTTGTTGTAGATGCCTTTGTGTGAGTAAAGGTGGCCATACACGCACCGATATTATCGTACGAAACCTCGTTTCGTACGATAATCGGTGCGTGTATGGTATGTCGGCGAGTCGACCGATATCGCAGGAAGCTGCTGATATCGGCCGACTCGCCGATCGGACCAGTTGGAAAATTTTGATCGGGCACCATAGAAGGCGCCTGACCAAAATTCTCCCTTCAGATCTGAATCGGCAGAAGGAGGTAGAAATCCTATTGTTTCTACCTCCTTACTTGCCGATTCAGCCCTGAATGGTGTGTGGCGGATCTTACGATGTTTCGTGCGACCGATGGTCGTACGAAACATCGTCAGATCGCCACGTGTATGGCCACCTTAATATTGTGCATTCGTAAATGGTCCTATTCTGTAAGGAATAGCCTAGCAGGGCATCCTTCCAGTGGATATTCATTATGATTATTGGGTATTGGGCACAGAGTTTTCTCCTGGGTATTTGCAGTCATTTTTATAGTGATTATCTAGGGATTGTTTGTGGAAAGTCTAGCCAAGGTGGTAGGACTTTGCAGAAGTGTGACTCCTAGGATCTATAGGCACAAACTTGATAAGTCTAGCATTTTTTAAGAAGTTTATTGGGAAAAGGGTTTCATTTGGTGGACAACCCCTTTAAGCCACATGCTTGGAGTTGCTTTTAAACAGCTAATGCTGTTGGTTAGAAGCTTACAATACTGTGCAATGACAGAAGTTATTGGAAAAAGTAGGAATATCTGTATATTTAAACACAAATATGTCTGGACTGCTACACATGACTCCAAAGAATCTCATGCAGGCAGGGTAATTCCTAATTAATTGCCTTTAAAAGGGATACTTTTGTTTTTTTAAGTAATATTTTGTACCTGTGAGTTTATACCAAAGGATTGTTGGTGGCCAAAGGGAATACATAGTCATAGATGCCACCATTACAATCATTTGGAATCATCTCTGTTAAGGTAATCCTGTGCCTTTATGCATCCAAAGCTCCTCCATTAAAAATGAGCATCTGCTTTGATGACAATGGAAGCAACACCAAAAGGTGAGGTGGGCACAATGTTGTTTGCAAGCCACTGGCTAGGGCGCACAGACGTAGGGCATAGGTTCACACTTCGAGATTATTTTGGCAAATATTGTAAATCTCTTTATAATTTTATGGGAAGGGGGTGGAGATTAGACTTTAGGCAAAGGAGTTAAAAGCACTAGGAATACCTATTTCTTTTTTTTATCAACACTAGAAAAATATAACCCAGCACAGTAACCCATGACAACCAACCAGCAATTAGCTTTAATCAGTCCACAACAGGCAGATTAATGAAAGCAAATCTATAATTGGCTGCTGAGAGTTTCTGCCCCTGGACATACATACACATGGTGGCCCAAATCTGATTGATTTGATTGTTGAGCCCCTGGCCCACAGTTGGGCCCTCTCTGGGTCCTAGGCAGAAACCATTAAAAGTAGTCATTGCCTGATGGGAATTTTAAAGCTATGTATTGGATTTCTTCCCAGTCCCTGGCCATCTGTTGGTCGGTTTGCACCCACATGCAGGTCAAACTGCAACTTTGTAAATTAGCCCCAGAATGTTCTCTCGCCCTTTGTCCATGGATGACTTATATTCTGTGTGGGCACAGTGTAAGGATATAGGCTGGCTTATTCTGCCAGTATGGGCTTATTCTGCCAGTATGGGCTTATTCTGCCAGTATGGGCTTATTCTGACAGTATGGGCTTATGCTGACAGTATAGGCTTATTCAGACAGTATGGGCTTATTCTGCCAGTATGGGCTTATTCTGACAGTATGGGCTTATGCTGACAGTATAGGCTTATTCTGACAGTATGGGCTTATTCAGACAGTATGGGCTTATTCAGACAGTATGGGCTTATTCTGACAGTATGGGCTTATTCAGACAGTATGGGCTTATTCAGACAGTATGGGCTTATTCAGACAGTATGGGCTTATTCAGACAGTATGGGCTTATTCAGACAGTATGGGCTTATTCAGACAGTATGGGCTTATTCAGACAGTATGGGCTTATGCTGACAGTATGGGCTTATTCAGACAGTATGGGCTTATTCAGACAGTATGGGCTTATTCAGACAGTATGGGCTTATTCTGACAGTATGGGCTTATTCAGACAGTATGGGCTTATGCTGACAGTATGGGCTTATGCTGCCAGTATGGGCTTATGCTGCCAGTATGGGCTTATGCTGCCAGTATGGGCTTATGCTGCCAGTATGGGTTTATGCTGCCAGTATGGGCTTATGCTGCCAGTATGGGCTTATGCTGCCAGTATGGGCTTATGCTGCCAGTATGGGCTTATGCTGCCAGTATGGGCTTATTCTGCCAGTATGGGCTTATTCTGCCAGTATGGGCTTATTCAGACAGTATGGGCTTATTCAGACAGTATGGGCTTATTCAGACAGTATGGGCTTATTCAGACAGTATGGGCTTATTCAGACAGTATGGGCTTATTCAGACAGTATGGGCTTATTCAGACAGTATGGGCTTATTCAGACAGTATGGGCTTATTCAGACAGTATGGGCTTATTCAGACAGTATGGGCTTATTCAGACAGTATGGGCTTATTCAGACAGTATGGGCTTATTCAGACAGTATGGGCTTATTCTGACAGTATGGGCTTATTCTGACAGTATGGGCTTATTCTGACAGTATGGGCTTATTCTGACAGTATGTTCATTTAACGATCTGCTCTACATTCACCACCAAATGATGACATTGTTTCATCAAGTGAAATGTTTAGCATTTCATACCTAGTGCTGATTTATCACTTCCTATAGACCTTTCTATTGAACAACTGTTGTGCCGCTATCATTTTTCCGTCTGTGTAGCCAGGGCAGAGCGGCGGTCGCTCGCAGTCATTTCATTGAGTCATTTATTTAGCTTAGCGCTTGGCATTGCCCTTTAAGGCTTAGAAGAAAAAAGATTATCGAGTAGTGGAAATGATAGCCTTAGCTGCTCTCAACAAGTCCTGATTGTAGCAACGTCTGACATTAAGAGCTGTTTATCTATAATGGTTTTCACCTTTCTTTCCCCAAAAATCCTCCAGTATTGGGAAAATCATTTTAATTTTCAGTAATGCTGGAAGTTCTGCTGTCCGCCTCGCGTGTCTGAATTGTGATCTCTCCGGGGCGGTTCAGTTGTACGTTTTATCCGTGCGCTCCCATTAAGGTTGCTAAGTTTCCTTGAGGTGAAAATCTCCCCACTCTTCCACTTAGCGCAGCCCCCTAGTAAGTGACAGATCTGCTGCAGTATCACATCCGCTCTCTCCTGCTCCTTTGTAGTGAACTGGTAGCTGTGACTGCCTATAAATTCAAGCAATAAGCACAGAGCCGAAGCCAGACAGGCCTCACAGTGGGACGCAGAGTTCCTGAAAGAAAGCCATTTTCATTCTCCGGCTCTACATGAAGCCTATTTTCTCTGAAAGTTTTTCGCCCTTCGCTCCACTCTCTGCTTGAGTTTACAATCATTTCATATTTCTTTTTTTTTTTTTCCCCCTTGAATATCTTTTCTGCATAGTGAATAAAATATAGGGGCCGCAGTGTTTAAAGGGGAAGATTTCTGAGCCAAAAAGATCTATTCAGTTTTAAAAATAGTCTCTCTTTATCTGCTGCTTCTTCTGATGTTCAGACAATACAAACCAAAAAAGCGCTGCTCGTGGGGAAACAAATTGTACATTTTATAGCTTGTTTTGATTATTATCGTGTAATGCCGGCTGTGTATTGGGAGTAATGTCACCTTGGAAATCGCTTATTGCAATACAATATAATTGCTTCACCTGTCTTGGAATATTATTTCAAATTACAGGTATGGGATGCATTATCTGGAAACCCAGTATCTAGAAAATTCTGAATTATGGAATGCTATCTCTAATAGATTACATTATCAAGCAAATAATTTATTTAAATAATGTTTAAAATGCGTTCCTTTTTCTCTGTAATAATAAAACAGGGCCTTGTATTTGATACTAACTAAGATTAAAATTAAATGATTTTTCAGTAGACTTATAATATGGATATCCAAATTACAGAAAGATCCCTTTTCTGGGAAACCAGGTCCTAAACATTCTGTATAACAGGTACTATGTACAGGTATGGGACCCATTATCCAGAATGCTTGGGACCTGGGGTCTTATTTAAACAGTAAGTAAAAAAAAAAAGTGTTGAGGAGCAACACAAGCATGGAAAAAGTTTCTTGGTGTGCTAATAAAAGCTGTAATTGCCTATTTAATAGCCCCTATGTGGACTGGCAGCCTGCAGAAGGCTCTGTATGGCATTATACTGGGTTTTATGCAACCAATACTTGCCTCCTTACCAGAAATTCAAAAATAATCACCTACTTTGAGGCTGCTGTGAGCAACATCCAAGGGGTTGGGGAGTGACATGTTGCTCATGAGCCACTGGTTGGGATCACTTTCCTATAGACTTCATTTTAATCAACTAATATATATATATATATATATATATATATATATATATTTATTATTATTTTTTTTTTTTTTATAAATTATTTCATTTTTCTCTGTAGTAACAGTACCTTGTTCTTGATCTTGACTTAGGCTAAATCCTCCCTGGAGGCAAAGCAATACTGTTTATTTAATGATTAAATGATTTTTTTTTTTTAGTAGACTTTAGTATGGAGATCCAAATTATGGAAATGCCCCTTATCCAGTAAGTCCCAGGTCCCAAGTATTCTGGATAACAGATACCTGTACTAATAGTTTCTGATGTGTACTTGCCCTGCTGTCCACCAGCTTATTGCTTAGTTGTCTCCTTGGTTTGCATTGAATCTTTTGTTGTGTTGTGTTATTGTGTAGTTTGAGTTCTTCTCTTGTCGGTCTAGCAGTGTTAATTGGCTTTATGGGAAAGGCATATAGCTAAAGGCAAATGTAGAGATTTCCCTCAATATATGTCTGCCTGAAGAATGCAGAGGGCAATAAGCTGGCAAAGCCTTTTAGATTATTGGCATGTTGCATTAGTGATTGATGGCAGACCACACCCACTGGTGCCTAGGCCGCTGTGCCAAGCTGATCATGTGATAGTACTCTTACGCGTGGCAATGATTGATTGGGTGCTTCGGGAGCAGGTTGGGAGCCAAAAAAGTAAAAAGGAACATAGCCCCCCCCCCCCCAAAAAAAAGTGTTCATTGCCTCACATTTGGTCCACAGATCTTGTATAGAGATGTCACTATATTTTTTCCTTAAACAGACCATCAAAAGCTCTCAGCACCATGCAAAATTGCCATTAGGCTTTGTACTCTATATGCAATATGTCTATGAAGATTCTCATTCATCCAGGTCATGATATACAGTATCTAGTAGAATTAAGTCTAAAACAACTGGACTTTTCTGAGTTTTTCTTGAAAACGTTTCACCACTCATCCGAGTGGCTTCTTCAGTTCAAATGACTGGTAGGGAATTCCCCGGTATTTAAACTCTTGGTGGTAGTAGAGTCACAGACATCCAATCACAATGGTTCCATTGAACTTGTTCAGTTAGGTGTTAGCTGAAACTGACAGGTGTAAGAAGGTATGATCCAATCACAATGGTACCAAGATTCTTATTGATGAAGGTGTTAATCCTTCAAAGTACATGACTGGGACCGAGAGGACAGATGGTTTGAAAGAGGTGTGAAAGAGGCCATTTATGCCAGACTGGAAAAACCATCCCTGAACAGAGGAGGGGGCCTGAGACACCGCTTGTCACCAACATACAATGGCGCGTTGACATCCTTACCCCGGCAGTTTCACAACAGTTCACACTTCCAGTCATGTACTTTGAAGGATAACACCTTCATCAATGAGAATCTTGGTACCATTGTGATTGGATCATACCTTCTTACACCTGTCAGTTTCAGCTAACACCTAACTGAACAAGTTCAATGGAACCATTGTGATTGGATGTCTGTGACTCTACTACCACCAAGAGTTTAAACACCGGGGAATCCCCTACCAGTCATTTGAACTGAAGAAGCCACTCGGATGAGTGGTGAAACGTTTTCAAGAAAAACTCAGAAAAGTCCAGTTGTTTTAGACTTAATTCTACTAGATACTGTACTCTATATGCAGAGCAGAACCTTCTGGATTTTAAGTTTAAGCGACCATCACCAAGGCAAAACACTACTGGTGTCAACCAGGAACCTTATAAGTATTTTTAAATAGGTCATTTTTAAAAAAAAAAATTAGTCTATATGTTTAAAACCCAGAGCATAGAGTATAGCTTCCCCTCAATAATATATTTTTCTTTTTCTTAAAACAGAAAGATGAGAACTACAGAAGTCTCCCCAGGGATACCAGTAACTGGTCTAAACAGTTTCAGAGAGATAATGCCCGCTCTTCACTGAGTGCCAGTCACCCTCTGGTGGACACGTGGCTAGAGAGGCAGGAGCAGGTAACAGAACACTTTTGTTTGCTAATTCTTTAAAAAAGGGGGTAATTATAGAGTTAAAATATGTAAGTTCTTATTTTTCCCCTATAATTGCTGTATTCAAAAAGTTCTGGAATTAGGCAAGATATAATGCAGCCATTCACACCTTATTATAATTAAATAGGAAATAAACACTGCAGATCTGCATCATATTATTCCCAACAGCTATCTTAAAAACTAATACTTGTATAGATAGGCCAGTTGCATTTGCCCAGTCCATAGGGCTTTCCATTGTGGTGTATGAAAAAGTTGGGGTTGTGTATTTATAGAGGTTGCCATTATTCTTGCATTCCTAAAGGCCAGGTTAAAAGGATTCTGTCGTCATTTTTATGGTATCGTTTTAATTAAAGTACACCGGATATAACTGGAGGAGTCGTGGCTGGACTTGGGTATTTTGCTGTTGAGTGTTATTTTTATATCTACCACTAGGTTGGTCATGGAGCATTTTTAGCAATACAGGTGTCAGGGAGCTGTTAACTGTCAACTTTCAAAATTAAATAGAACAAAATCTGTTTGCTCTTTTGAAAAACAGATTTTCAATTGGTCCCTCTTTCTTCAAAGTAGGAGCACAATTAACGTATGCATTTTGTAAGAACATGTTTTCCTGTGACAGAATCCCTTCAAAGGGGTAGCTCATCTATAAGTTGACATTTAGTATGATTTAGAATGATCAATTCTAAGCAAAGCTTCAATTGGTCCCTCGTTCTTCATTCTTTTATATGTTTTCATCTTTCCCACCTACCCCGTCTTGTGACATTAGAGATGGAGCTGGTTGGCTGTGTGTATATAAGGAACAACGGGCCCAACATACTGAAATTCATGTAAAGCTTTGTTTCATGCAATATATCAGTACTGACAGATTTGTCATGAAGTAATACTAACCCCCCACAGGGAGTCTTTACAATAAATTGGCCATTAGCACATATGTACCCCCTTTCCCTGTTTATTACAGAATAAAATCTAGCCTTCTCTGCCATTTGTGAGCCCTTATTATCATTATAACAATGTCAGTTGCTTATGTTCATCTATACTTAATGAGAGAATGCTAGGGAGGGATACTATCTTTCCCCTGTGTTGTTAGCCATCATTGAGCAGGCACCATGGATTGTTTTCCTTCTGTCTTACCCACCACTAGAATACGCGCCTTCCATATGCAGTCATTTTATATACTAGCTTTTTTTTTTTTTTTTTTTTAAACCCAGACTCAAGCAAAAATTTGATTTTCTGAAATCCAATTGCTGAAAATCATAACAGCACTGAACCAAATTAAACCGATACAGACCTATGTAAGTCAATCTCCCCGAATTATTAAACAGACAAAACGAAATCCAGATTGCATTTACCCGGGCACGGCTTCACCCCACGCACAACGCACGTATATCTCCTTAACCACGCTGATCAGAAATGAAAAGCATTATGACAATTAATTCAATTTGGGGATTCTAATGTAACCTGATTTCCAGTACTAAGGTCAGGGCAAGCCGGAATCTTGTTTCATTCGCTCATTCAAACACTTATCAAGCTGCGCTGTCAGAAGATTCCATTTGTTCTTTATTATTGCCAAGTTGCATACAGTTGGTTCCCATTTGGCAAAAACTTCTAGCAGAGAAAAATGGGGGGGGGGGTTCATTTCCAGTAGAAGTGTTTTTTTCTCTGCTTCAGCATTAAGATGTTCTTGAGGGGATATCAAACTAAATATGACAATGTTTAATGCTTTCAGCGTAATGTGCCTTGTTGCTTATGTATGCACTGTTGTTTATGTCCCATTATTTCATTGTATTGTACTGATGCGTCGGCACTTATATCTCATATTAGGAATGTCTTTGTGCCAACAGCCGGATGCATTAAAAATCATCTACAGAAATTGATATTTATTGGCAATGTAAGCAGTTCCTATATGCAGGGCCACCATCAGGAAGTTTGGGGCCTCCTACAAGTTATTTATATAGGGCCCCCCATGAACACAAGTGAGCAGTACAAAATATTTTGGCCACGCCCCTTTTTGTGTGCAATACAACCAGCTCACGTTAATCTATAATAAGCAGCTCATTGATTAATGTGCTAATTAACAGTCAGTGCATTGGGGGTCAGTGGGGTTTGCCGCTATGGAAGATGATTTTTTTTTCCAGCCCTGGCACAACACTACCCTCTCGCCCCCCTGTTGGCAGCCCTGGGAAGTGACCCCAATGAGGGCACTGGGCCGTGTGTGTGGCAGCGGCAGTGGGTGACGCATGGGGAATGGCACGTGGCTGAAAAGCCTGATATGACCGGCATGACATGGGGGACAGAGACAGACAGTGGCATATTGGCACTTTCTAAATAAATAATAATAATATGGGCAGAAACAGAAGGAGCTGTAACAGGCATATATGGGGATAGGGGAGAGGGTGGGGTTAAAAATGAAAATGCAATCCAGAAAAGGGCAGTAACTGACGCATGGTGGTTGGATGAGAGTGACATATAGGGAGAGGTAGCGACGGTGGCACGCAGGGAGAGAGGAAACCTACCGAGACTGGTGCACTGGCCATGAGATAATGGTGTATCTCTCCAGATAATATCTCTGGCCACAGTAGAGTAACGTAGTCTATTAGTTTCCGTTCTTCCACAGTCAAACATTGTTTAAATATGTCTAAATTTAGGCCCTATATACATTACCCACCTAATATAGCCCACCATATTTATTAATAGAGAGTTGCCCAGATGTTATTATCTACCCAGTAATGTGGCCTGTTGATCGGTGCTGTATTGTGACCAACTCCAGTGTTCTGGTACTGCCTTATGCCTCACTGAGTACCAATCAAAGGCATTATATTGTGAAGCACACTACATTGTAATATTAAGCGCTTAGTGCCCATGACCTTCAGTTTGAACAAAAATATTGTTCTTTTTCCATTGAGATGAGCTCGGCTAATTTATTTAAGACATTAAATTTAAATTGTTCAGTGCACTAGAAAGTCATTGCTGCTGATGTGATGTTCAATCCTTTAAAAAGTCCTTGATGCCAGAGGCCAATTAAAACCTTCCCTACTGCACAGATCCAAAATAACATTCATTGTCCCTTCATGAAAGAAATAGTACATTCTGAGATTCTGGATATCGGCTTAAAATCTACCTGCCTCTAGGTAACAAAACAAGTGTAGACTATCTATCTATCTATCTATCTATCTATCTATCTATATCTATCATCATCATCAGGAGGTAGTTCATCTACCAATATCTTTGATACAGTGAAGCCAAAGCATCCATAGTAAACTTGCAAAATACAGGGAGAACATACCAGTGCCACATAGACATAGTTAGACTTGGTCTCCCATTGGAACATGGCACCCATGGTACTGGGGTGATCTGGGGAATGAAACTTTGGACAAAGCATCTAGAATGCTATATTTTGATGAAGTCAAATCTCTACATCTTGGAACATGAACAAAGATAACCTTGGATACGTCGCTATGAAGTTGAAATCTTTTATCAGCTACTCCCCGCTGGGAAATATGCATGAATGCAACATACAACTGAAACATGCAGGTCAGGGGCACAATTGTTAGAGGATAAATCTCACATATACCAGAGTTAGAGTATTCGCGTTAGCCACAACCCAACCCTGCATTGCCCGTGCCTCTCTCCTCACCCCTTCTAGTGGTTGGCATCCTCCTGTCCTACTCATTACATTTTTTTCCTCTTTCCACTGGAGTCTTCCAGGATTTCTATTCCTTGTGATCATTAATAGCCGATAGACTGGCCCAACATGACAATCTGGGCCGACAGACTTTGTGTATACTATAGCGACAGTGTTTTAAACTTATTGCATCTGCTTTGATCTGAACGAACATGAAATCCAGGGCTTTTTATAAATCCATTTTGCCAGCTTTAACCATCTGGCTCTCTGATTTACTGTTTGTATAACATGCACTTATTTTTCCTTTGTGAACCCACTTTAAAGGACCAGTAACACCACTCACGCTGTGTGTATAGAATGCCATGAATATCTCCACTCACATATTAAATCTATTGTATTTTCTGCAGATGTGTGCCCTACAACCCAGTTGGAAACCATAGCTGCACAGCAGCGTTATTATATGGACTATATTGGGAGCAAACACAGTTTTACCAGTTCAGGATGACTTTATATTTAGGGCTCTGGCACACGGGGAGATTAGTCGCCCGCGGCAAAACTCCCTGTTCGCGGGCAACTAATCTCCCCAAATCCCACAATTCCCTGCACACGTGATATCAATAGGGAAAGGAACATCACAGTGCAATGCATTGTGGGTATATAGTCTCTGCATGCTGTAAGCCAGAGATCCCCAACCTTTTTTACCCATGAGCCAATTTCAAATGTAAAAAGAGTTGGGGAGCAACACAAGCTTAGAAAATGTTCCTGAGGTGCCAAATAAGGTCTATGATTGGCTATTTGGTAGCGCCTATGTCGACTGGCAGCCTAAAGAAGGCTCTGTTTGGCAGTACATCTGTTTTATATGCAACCAAAACTTGCCACCAAGCCAGGAATTGCAAAATAAGCACCTGTTTTGAAGCCACTGGGAGCAACATCCAAGGGGTTGGAGAGCAACATGTTACCCCCGCCCAGCCACTGTTTAGGGATCACTGCTGTAAGCTGTGGAGAAGCAATTTATAACATCACATCAATGTTTTAGTCCCTCCTCCCTTGCCATGATTTTAATTGATGCAGAAAGAGAAGAACTGTTTTGCTGCTTGATTTCAGCATATACAAATAGCATTTATTCATACTTTTGGAAGTAACAGATTAGGTTATAGGTATATTATGAGTTTCTGTGTTGTGTGGGGCTAAAGACACACCCACATGCAATAAAGCAAAACAGTAGGACCAATGGGGCAGGGTTATTGTATCTCTATCCAAGCAGGATAGTCTTCCATTAAACATGTAGCATATAACCGTGGCACTACTGTCATAATCCCTCCGGGATTCGGCTATGGAGTTGTTGAAAGACTGTATTAGCGGCACACTGGGTCCTTAAGTTTTAGTCTCCTGATACTGCATTTGTGCTACTGCCACTACAATATCCAATATAGATTGTATCAAGCTAAGTGCTTAGGGCTGGGGTAGCTTAATTTATTTAATAAGACAACGCATTTGCTATTTTCAATTATTCTGCATTAGGCAGAGTTTATGTGGTTTAAAATTACAGTCTGATAAGATTAAAAATGGTTTTCCCTGCCCACCGAGCTTTTAATACTCCAGAGGGAATGCACTCCTTGAGAAACTTCTCCTGTAATCCATTGCAGACGTCGTTCAGTAACTCTCCCACAAAACAATGGCTCATGTTCTGGCACAAACTCCCAATTTTGACATAAAAAAGGGAATACATTTTTGTCTCTTTTCCAACAGAAACATTTCTTCTTTTCAGCCGCGTATCAGCTCGGTTTAATGTCTTCCAAATAAACCCCTGTGTTTGTGAGCGATTGTCAGTTCCTGCGTTCTTTGCAGGTTTCCATGGCTGATACATCTGCTGGGGTTGATTTTCCTAACTCCTATGTGCTATCAGGCCCCACATGCAGTGGCGGTGCTATTACTGGGGCCACACCAAGCACATCATACAAGCACCATTATCTCATGAACATTTTATAGAGAAGTCTGTAGGGACATTTGGACATCAATTAGGAGATGAACTGGGACCTGTAGAGCAAGGTATTCTATACCCTTTCATCTCAGTGCAGCTACATAGAAATTGATATCTATGGATCCAGTGGCATACCTTGGGTGCACCCAGTTCCCCCGCAAATAAGAGAAGGGCAACGGCCATACAGCAACCCCCCGTGATCTGGGCCCCCTCGCGACCAAAGACTCTGCTGTATGTTAATTACTCCACTGCACGTGACCAGTCTGATCTGATATTACATTAGAAAGTTCTTTTGCTTATTATATCCACTCTATCCTTTCATATAAATTGCATGTTATTTCAGGGCATAACTGAAAGTCACATAAAATTTGAGTAGCATGCAAGTTCTAGTTGAGCAACCAAAGTAGCCCCCCCAATACAAGGTGCATACGGCTTGAATTGAAGAGACTACTTTCCTGCTTCTTTAGGTTATTAATCTAATACTTATATAATTTCATATAATTTCATTTAGGTGGGAAAAGTTGACTGCTTGTCTAGATCAGCCATTTTGTGTGATCCCTCTGCATTGCTGATCCACATTAGTAAAATAAACAAACAAACAAACAAACAAAAAAAGCTGGAGTCTAGGGTGGTTGGTAGAGGGGAAGGTGACTAGGAAGGGTAGGTAGTATAGATGTGTTATTAGACTGATAGGTGACTGGTGCAGTATCTAGTTGGAATAGGGAGGTGGGTATCTATTAGGTGGGTTCAGGTTTTAGGTATAAGTTGTTTGTTGGTGTTGGAATGGGTAGTGATTGTGGCAAGTATTAGTATAAGAACAGGTATCCATGGCAGGAGGTAGAGGGTTTCTAGGGTGGGACACAGAGGGGTTGGTAGGTAGGTTGCCATGATGGTTGGAAGAAGTCAGGCTCCAGCTGGAGGCTTGCAGGAGGGATGGAGCCTTTTTTTTTTTTTAATTAATGGCCTCCAGATCATTTAAGAGCTCCATTTACCTGAAAGATAATATCCTGTACTATCATGCAGCAATTGTAGAGCAGTGAGATATAGGGTAAGGTATAGTTGGCTGTGGTGGTTGTGGGGGGCATAGCTAGCTAGGGAGATGGTTAGCACTGTAGGAAATGGGTGCCGGTACGTGGTCAAGTCATTATAGAAGCATAAGCAGCACATTGTGTCTCAGAGCTAGCGTCATTGGTGATAATATTCCCTGGCAGTATTTTCCAAATATAACTTAACCTTAAGCCTGTCCCTTGATGATTGCTGAGTAATGTGTGAGCCATAGCCCATGACATGCAGCAGTCACTAGAGCCCCCCCTATAAATACACTGTCTAGCCTGCTCTCCATAGGTAACAAACAAACAGGGCCACACAGCCAATACATCACATCCAGTGACTCCTTATTAGCAATATATATGTCTTCCTCCAATCCCACAGCTCTCTTGCTTTCCTTAAACCCGGACAGCAGGGGAGCAGCAATATCCTCGCATCCCGTTGTGACTTAAATTAATTCTTCCAAACTTTCATGCTCATAAAGGAATGTTTGTGGGCAGAATATTAACGAGTTTCCGATGAAGTCTCCAGCAAATGCTATTGTTTCCTCATCCAGTTCAGTGCACATGGAGCTTGCCGGCTTCCATTGCTGCGTGCAAGGCGGACTCACTCTTTTCCATATTTGCTGCCGCATCTGTCACTTACTGTCAAACAATAGCCCGGCCGACTAGGGCAGTGCCCCCCTTATTAATCCTTAACCTTCTTGTAAATAATTCATGTTAATGTGTGCCAGCTGGGAAACACTCTGTACAACATTACCCCCTTTGCTGAAAGGCTAATTAGCCTATTAATTATACACCCTCCAATGCTGCACCTCCTTCTGCTACTACAACATAGTGGGCCAATTTCTGCCTATGGCCACTTGCTGCTCTACAGAGTACCCTGCATTCCATAGGGGCCTATAAAGGAATAGGAAGGTACAATCACTGGGGGGTGCCAAATGTTAGCCCCCACCCCCAGTGATTGTAAGCACTTACCTTATACCCCGGGGTACCTGTGCACAAGTGATCCCCTTCCTCTTCTTTCTTCGTGATCCTGGGGCCAACGGATGCGCGAAGACAAAAGATGGAAGAGGCTCAGTCGGTCGCAGATACCCCAGGCTGGTGAGGTTTTCTCCTGCCCCGGGGATGAGGAAAGTGATTGCTATCAGTGGGGGTGCCTAACATTTTGGTACTCCCAGTTATCATACCTTTACTTCTCCTTTAAATGGCAAATAAGTGCAAAAATAAAATGTCTACAGAAAGTAAAGCTAAAGGGATTTTTATGGTGTACTTTTCTAAATGACACTGTTTACATAGCAAATGATTCACTCTACCATTTAAAATTGTATTCTTCAACCAACAAATGTATTTGTAGCTGTAATATTGGTGTGTAGGCGCCATCTCAGTGCATTGTGCCTGAGTCTGAGCTTTCAGAAGAAGCCAGCACTACACATTAGAACTGCTTTCAGGTAACCTATTGTTTCTCCTACTCCCATGTAACTGGGGGAGTCCCAAGCCGGATTTGGATTTCTTACTATTGAGTGCTATTCTGATACCTCCTGGGAGCTGCCGTCTTGCTCCCTTCCCATTGTTCTGCTGATCGGCTGCTGGGAGGGGGGGGATATCACTCCAACTTGCAGTATATATTTTGCGCTTTCCTTTATCTCAATAATTAAATAGTTGATTGTACTTGATTGTAACAAGTTGCATGAATCCATATTGGCGGCAAAACAATCCTATTGGTTTATTTCATGTTATTTAATGTTAAAATATTTTTTATTTTTATTTTATTTATTTATTTTTTTTTACAATTTTTTTTTCTACAAATGTTTTTTCATCCCATTTATGAAATTACTACTTATCTAGAGAACCGCAGCATTCTGGAAAATAAATCCCCTACCTGTACACAGTAGGGTTCATTTTATGGGTAGTATCCCATGGCAACTAGTCAGATTTAGTTAATTGTTCAACTTCTCTAAAATGAGTGGGCAATCTCAGGGGCATCAGCAGGGCAGCGTGGCTAAGGAATAGTGCTCTGTTTTATGCTTCTTTTAAAGGACATTTCCTTAGGAAGATCAGTGTTGTACTTGGCTGGCCTGTGTATATACATTGTGCTACATGGCAAGAGTGCTGCACCTATACTTGTGTTTCCTTAATCAAATGAATGTTCTGTGGGTGAAGTTAAAGGAATTGGGTTATCAGGCAGAATTGAGTGGGAAAGCCAAACCTATCTGGAAATTCAATAGGGACTTTGCATCTGTTCTTTCCTTTCAGCCCATAAGCCGCCAGTAGCACAGATGGGGAGCCACAATGGGCCCTGCTGTATTGCTAGTGCCACGGGGTGGCTCAGCCCCAGCTATTCCATTCCACTCGGAGAAATTAGCAGTTCCTCTATGCACAGTACCCATAAATTAATATGGTCAAAAGACAACATTGTATATATTGTTTGTTAAAATGAAATGCGCCCTCTTTCAGCGCAACTGTGAGATAAGCTGCATGCCCGTTCCTTGCCACCGAGCAGCGGAATAGCAATGCGCCAGGTGCCCCTCACAATGGCTGCCCATATGGAAGGGCCATCACACTTGCAGCTGCGTAGCAGTAGATGACCTGGGAATCACAATGCATCTGATTGTTGTGTGTCTGTATCTTACTGCTGCCAACAAACATGCTGCCAGTGTCCTTTGTGAGAGACAAAACCAGCTCCCCATTAGCACTTTCTAGATTCCAGCAATGGCCAAAGAATCTGCTGCCATTCTAGTGAGTGGTGCCAGGCAAAGCCTTCTCACAGCTTGGTCCCATATGTGCACATCCCAGCCCCACTTCTCCTAATCACCCCTTTGCATCCCGTGCCAACATTTCTCATCTGTTCCCAGCATTTATATGTTAACTCTGTGCGTTCCGTCCTTGCTCTACCCAAGCACCCAAGGCATCCATTTCCATGCTGCAAGTATTAGTCTGCAGCTATTTAAATGATTCCTTGCAACTCTTTTCCTTTCAGTTGTAACCACAGGTGTAGAGAAAGCTGACCCCAAGGTCTCTGTGGGGGACAGGGGGACTGCACCTCTGGGTCTGCTTCCTCTATAGTTGCAAAAACCCAGCCACTCTCCTACCTGTAGGCAAGGAGTGGGAGAAGTGATAGACGTGGCTGGGGTTGGTAGTGCACGGTGCAGACTAGTTATGCCACTGATTGTTACATTTTTTATGGGGTGACATAGTCTTGTTATTCATACAAAGTATTTACAGTGGGATTGGCACACTTTCTTATCTTAAGTCCTTTGCAGGTCCATATTTTGAAACCTGGACCAGGTGAAAAAATGGAGGGGGGGAGAAATTAAATCAGTAAAACTTGTTTATATTGAGACCCTCCTACCCACATTTGCAATCCTATTCCCTTCCTGCAGGTTACTGGCTTTCTGTGGGTAACCTATGGGTGCCCAGCCTGATGCAGGGCTCTGCCCCAATGTGCACCAATGTAATCTTGTCCAAACTTACCTATACACAGAGTTTATTTCATTTTTAATGAAATATACCAGTAGTTTAATAGAGAAAAACCTCTGTCCTCCTTCAGAGTTGTTAGGGTGGGCCCTCTGTCTCTATGGGGAGGGCTAGCGCTCCCTTATTGGATGTTCTCCCTGCATTATATGACATCACCATGTGACATCACACCACGCTAGCTATGCTTTTTGTGACAATGTTAATATAAATACAGACAATGCATCCACTGCTATGGGGCACAGTGCCTCTGGGACTTATTCAGCAAGGTGATAACATAATGGGCATGGTTCCAGGCTAGCTGTTAATTCCCTGTATCGTTACTGCAATTCCACTGCATACCCTCCTTGCCTCCATACAGTACAGACTTTAGTTTTTTCTAATCAAAAAACAGTTTCCGTTACCTTCCTTGCTTTGGGCATTTTGTCAGATTATTAATAGTACTGGGAACAACTTGATCACAGCCATAAGTCCTTATCTCTTGGCAATAATAAAGTACTTACCACAAGCCCATTAATTATAATGGCCCCGAAGCTTAAGTTTTATGTGCATTTTTTCGTCAATACTTAATTAAGTCTTCCCCTAAGGTTGGTTTAAAAAAAGAAACAAAAAAGAGTGTTTATGTAGAGAGGGCCACTCGGCCTTCTCCCAAGTTCTTGGAATCGTCTGTAAATACATATTTGAATCCATGGGAAACTGAACCAAAAAACGTTGATGTTTGTGTATAGCCCTGTAAGCCCATTGGGTTATTGGAAGTGGCAGTTGCTGTAGGAGGCATGGCATGGCGTCACAGACTATTGGTCCTTTGGGTCTTCATTTCCTTTTTATAGTTAAGTTGGACATGTAACCAAAACCAGCTTGATCCAAGTAGTGGCTAAATCAGGATTTTCAGAACACTTAGCCCCACGTAGGGAGAGAATGTGGGGGTTGCAGTAGTGATATATAGAAAGACATTCTGGGGGATTTCCTGTTTCCTGCTGTTATCCTTTAAATCTATTAATATAAATGTTATTGGGCCACTTGCTGGTATCAGCAGTCTGTAACTCCGTCTCACTGCCTTGTGATGCCTGGCAACCAATCAGCTGTGTTCAGACTGCTCTCACTGTAACTGTTTACAGTTTTTTTTGAGTGTGTATAGATATTTTCACCTCACTTCTTTTATTAAAACTTGGGGTATTTTATTTTCCTTATGCAGGAATGTCAACCTCATTGCCCTCCAGCTGTTGTAAAAAAAAAAAAAAAGTAAGTCTCTGCATTCCTCAGCAGCTGGAAACCTGGGCTTTAGTTCCCCGCAGCTCCACGCCGTTGGACACCCTTGACCTTAGGCATGCCATCAAACTTACTAAATTAATTATCAGATACTGCAGGAAGCTGCTATTTTCCTTTTTTATTCTGATGTATTTTGTTTTTTGCCACCTTGGCTCTACCACCCGTATAAGATTAGATTTATAGGGCAGAAGGTTAGATTTATAGGGAAAGTTGGGTTTGACCTTGAGTAACTAAGAAGGCAATTTTATAACTGAGACGCAAGAAAAAACTATAACAATACATATACTCTCCTTCTCTCCTTAATGGGCTTAAAGCATACAATTACAGCCATCCCCCAGCAGCACTCACATGGCGATTTACTGCATCCAGAAGTAACCTATTTAGGCTGCTTGTTTACATTCAGACTGCTGTTTTGTAGGTTGAAGATGCTGGTTAACCTTTAAAATGCATTACGTGTCTGGCGCTTAAGAGAGATGGATGTGATAGAAGTACATATTAGGGGCTCTTGGAGCACAGGATCATCAATCTTCAAGTTGCCTGGATTCATGCAGAGCTCTCCGCTCTGAGATGCACCTAGTAAATCCTCCCCTAGAAGCCGAGCACACCCAGACATGCTTGTTTTTCAGCCTCTCGGAGGAAATGTCAGCGCAACATTACTGGCCGCCTCTGATAGATTCTCAATAATTTAATGTTTTGTTTCTATGTGCTGGATTAGCAAGCCTTTTTACCAATCATTTCCTTGATTGGTACTGAAGCTGACAGGAGCTTAAATCTGTTTAGGAACCGTGCTGCTCCTTACATACATAATTCTGTTTAGTCATAGGGCTAATGAAAGCCATAAATTCTTCCTTATTTTTATACTTCTAATACAAAAAAATTGCTCTGTTTCATTTCCTTTGGTGGTAAAAAGTTTAAATGGACAGTCTCTGGAACATCTAAATAAAGGCAAAAAAAGGTTTGTGCATGGTATGACTAGGGTCACACAAGGCACTGGCGTTGCCAGAGGGGACCCTATCCAGTGTCGTTTGTGCATCTAGCTGCACATCTGCCCATAGGGGTTACTGTCACTATCGCTTTAAGTGCAGTTTGCACACAGGACCAGAATGGTAGTTTTGCTGTCTTAAAGTGTTTGGAGCAGATTGGATTCAAACTTATGATATGACTGTGTTGGGATTTTCTGACCTGTAAACTGACTGACCATATCTGTTTCATATTTCATGGCAGCCAAAGACAATATATTAACAGTCCATAAGTCTAGGAATCCACTTTTGGGTGCACAGTAAAGAGATTAAAAACAAATTGGTGAAATGGACCCGCACTCCCACTTATGTACAAGATTACTCATTATGGTCACACAGTGTCCAATGTTTCTGCCCTTGGGGCGCATTGATAAAGTAATAATCTTGAACATGAGCTTGGTTAATTTCATCATTTTATTGGATCCCTTATCCGGAAACCTGTTATCCAGAGAAGCTTCAAATTAGGCCGTGTCCCATAGAATCTATTATAAGCAAATATGTTTGATTTTAAAAAAAATATTTCCTTTTTCTCTGTAATAATATAACAGTAGCTTGTACTTGATGGTAGTTGTATGAATCCATATTAGTGGCAAAAGAAATCTTATATTTTACTTTTAAATGGTTTTAATAGGCTTAAGGTATTGCAATCCAAATAATGGAAAGATCCCTAATTTGAAAAATTCCAAGTTCCAAATGCTTTAACTCTAATTATAATAGGTCCCATACCTCTACTATATGTTATGCAGAATGCTTGGGACCCGGACTTTTTCGGATAAGGGATTTTTTTATATGTATGTATAATTTTATTTATAAAGCGCCACAAGGGTACGCAGCGCTGTACAATCTTATTTTTGTAATTTGGATCTCCATACTTGTCTACTTAAAAATAATTTAAACAATGAATAAACCAAAAAGGATTGTTTTGACTCCAATAAGGATTAATTATACAATAGTTGGGATCAAGTACAAGTACTGTTTTATTTTTACAGAGAAAGGGGAAATCATTTAACCATTAAATAAACCCAATAGGGCTGTTCTGCCCCAATAAGGGGTAATTATATCTTAGTTGGGATCAAGTACAGGTACTGTTTTATTATTACAGAGAAAAGGGAATCATTTAACCATTAAATAAACCCAATAGGGCTGTTCTGCCCCAATAAGGGGTAATTATATCTTAGTTGGGATCAAGTACAGGTACTGTTTTATTATTACAGAGAAAAGGGAATCATTTAAACATGAAATAAACCCAATAGGGCTGTTCTGCCCCCAATAAGGGGTAATTATATCTTGGTTGGGATAAAGTACAGGTACTGTTTTATTATTACAGGGAAAAGGGAATCATTTAACCATTAAATAAACCCAATAGGGCTGTTCTGCTCTCAATAAGGGGCAATTATATCTTAGTTGGGATCAAGTACAGGTACTGTTTTATTATTACAGAGAAAAGGGAATCATTTAACCATTAAATAAACCCAATAGGGCTGTTCTGTCCCCAATAAGGGGTAATTATATCTTAGTTGGGATCAAGTACAGGTACTGTTTTATTATTACAGAGAGAAGGGAATCATTTAACCATTAAATAAACCCAATAGGGCTGTTCTGCCCCCAATAAGGGGTAATTATATCTTAGTTGGGATCAAGTACAGGTACTGTTTTATTATTACAGAGAAAAGGGAATCATTTAACCATTAAATAAACCCAATAGGGCTGTTCTGCCCCCAATAAGGGGTAATTATATCTTAGTTGGGATCAAGTACAAAGTACTGTTTTATTATCACAGAGAAAAGGGGAAACATTTTTGCTAAATTTGTGTTATTTGGTTAAAATTGAGTCTATGGGAGATGGCCTTTGCGTTATTGGGAGCTTACTGTATAGGTACCCCTAGCTGTATTATTATGCTTTATTTATAAGGTGCCAACATATTCTGCAGCACTTTACAGAGATTATACATCATTTATGTCAGTCACTGCACCAGTGGAGCTTACAATTAACCTGCTTGAACATTCAAACTCCTGTCAGATACGACTTCAGTACTACAAGGCCTCAGCCACCATGTTTCCATAATTGCATTCATTTTAAAACAAATTGGGGCTCATGATCTAGCACCATCTTTAAAGCAGTAAATGTTTATGTGGCGCTTCCATGTTTTTGCCATGTTTTATGTCTGTTTCTTCCGGGTGCCCCCAGAGTCCAACACATTGTGGTAAGTTAATTGGCTTCTAATGAAGCTGAAGTGCTTGTGCTTTGTATGGGTTTGGGAAACGAGAGTGTGAGCTTTAGCACAGCGGGGGCCGATGTAAGCCATTAAACATTAAATAAATACATGCAGAGAGGTGAAAAGGTAAATGTGAGGGGTTAAAGAAATGTGATCTCAGCTCAGATTCCAGTGTATAAAATGTCAAATACCTTTATTATTTTACTTGTCCCTGAGCAGGCAACTGGAAATGTTCCCAGCTATGTATTTATTGCTGTTATATATCACCGTTCGGCCATCTTTTATCTGTTGATAAAAAAAATCTCCCCTGGTCTGTTGCACTCAGTGGAACTTGCCAAGATATTATATATTCATGAGCTACCCTAGTAGCCCAGCCAAATGAAACTTTCCTTTACTCCTGCCCTGATTCCATTCACATGCCATGGGGAGCGGCACAGGGATCCATCCCTGCTTCAGCGTTGCACTGGTTAATGCTTTGCTAAATAAAATGGAGGTAAAATAATGTACATAACAATCCTTATAATTTTGTTTTAGGATGAAGAAGAAGCAGAGGAGAATAGCCGAGTGGAGCCTGTGGGACATGCGGATACAGGCCTGGAAAGAACCTCAAGTTTCTCCTTAGAGTAAGTCCTTTTACTAGCTCACACCCCATCTCTAATAATTCTATAAATGAAATGACCTTCACATTAACAGCTTTATCTTCCCCCTGTTATCTGTAATAGACACATAAGTGGAGACAATCTAGTAGGTAGCAGTTTAGTCATGTTCTTTGAGATTAATATACCAGCAGTCTAGCAGTTTCATCAACCAGCCGGCCGCTGTATTGGCTGCAGCATTCACATCCATTGTGCTATGTACACTAAAGCTGGCCATACACGTTCAGATTTTAGTCTGCTTCCAATGAACGTTTGGATATCAGTCGTATGCTTAGGGCTGTGACACACGGGGAGATTAGTCGCCGCGACAAGGGAGATTTGTCGAGCGGCGACTAATCTCCACGTGTGTCACAGCCCTTAAATTGAACAATCTGAAACTACCGTTCAGACTGAAATTGTAGGATAAACCCCATAAAACAACAAATCAGAGGATGTTCTGAACATAAAATAGTTGGCAGACATTGGTCGTACTAAAGCAGTGTTGGACTGGCACCTCGGGGCCCCACCAGAAAACCTTAGGCCCATTCTCCAAAAATTTTTCCTCCTTTCCTCACCCAACCTCTATCTTCTCCTAGTCTCTTTTATTTACATGCTAGCATCTATTCTTCCAACTATTTCTCCTCTTTGTTCTCATTCAGAAATAGGGAATGACCATGAAACAGGCCAAATGGTCAGGAGCAGGAGGACCCACCTGGGCCCACCGGGCATGTTCCTGGTGTCCTGGTGCGCCAGTCTGACACTGTACTAAAGTGACTTCCATTGTAGGTCCCCCAGGGATATCTTTCAATGCGTAATACTTATGCAGATTTACCATTATCCGATTGAAATTTTCTAACCTGACCGATCCCCATGGTACGAAAATTATTGGGACTAAAATTCAGAGCCCACACAAATTGAACTAAACTAGGTTTTGTCTGATTTTATCAGTACGTGTATGGCCAGCTTTAGGAACCCGTTTTGCACATTGTCTGTGGGCTGAATGACCTCTTGATGTTGGCTACACATTTCAGGCTATTATTGTCATCATCATTATCCTTTATTTATACAGTGCCAACCCATAATACATCTGCAGCTGTCCTTATCCACTAATTATAATTGTTATATACTTGCAAATGAACCTATAAAAATAATTCAGTTACGTTTTGATGCTGCTGCTTGGACTGCCATTTGTTTGCACACGTTTTACTTTATTACTCTCCTTTACCTGCACTCAGGCTCATTTTAAGGTATGTTTTGTGTGTTTCATCAGCTTGCATGCAGTGTTTCTTCCCAATCCATGCTTGCAGTGGGGAGTGTGTACAGAGGGGAGCCTTTAATGTGACATCACAGGCTGTTTGTGTTGTATTTGTGCTAAAAGACTGCATGCTCATGGTTCCTCATTCATCTTTGCCTTATAGTGACATGGTGAAGCTTGTCGAAGTCTCCAATGACGGGGGTCCTTTAGGGATCCATGTAGTGCCTTACAGCGCCCGTGGTGGAAGGTATGTCCAGCATCCCAGGGTTACATCAACCTTAGAAAAATTATACTAAATGATTTCACTCTCTACCTTGTCTACCCTCTGCTCTCTCACTTAGTCATTACTTCTCCATGTGGACTGAATTTTGTCCCCATCCCATACCTCTATCTTTTTCTCCCACACCATATTGCTCTGTCTTATAGATTTTGACCCCCACCACATAAAGTAAAGAGTACATTGACCTCTAGCTTATGGCTGTTTTAAAAGCCCTAGGATTCAAAACATCCAGGGCCCTGAACATGAAGTTTTGTTTTTTATTGCAGATTTAAGATGTCCATAAGCATCTGGGTCATATATGCCCCATTTCTAGTGCTTACTCTCTCTAGGTTCTGCTCAGTCGCTCTCATTCCATCTCCATAGCCTACACTCTTGCTAGTGCTTTCTCCCAGGCTCCTGCGTATTCATCCTGAATAGTTCTGTTCAACCACTCTCATTCCATCTCTATAGCCAACTTACCCACTAGCACTCTCTGATTACTTACCCTGAATGGTCCTGTTCAACCTTTCTCATTCCATCTCTATAGCCTACTCACCTACTAGCGCACTCTGACTACTCATCCTGAATAGTTCTGTTTAACCACTCTCATTCCATCTCTATAGCCTACTCACCTACCTGCTTACTCACCCTAGCTAGTCCTACTCAATCTATCTTATTCTGTCTCTGTAGCTTACTCATTTGCTAGTTCTCTCTCAAGCTCCTGCTTACTCAACCTCTCTTATTCCGTCTCTGTAGCCTACTCACTTGCTAGTTCTGTCCCAGGCTTCTGCTTACTCACCCTATCTAGTCCTACTCAACCTCTCTTATTCCGTCTCTGTAGCCTACTCACTTGCTAGTTCTGTCCCAGGCTTCTGCTTACTCACCCTGTCTAGTCCTACTCAACCTCTCTTATCCCGTCTCTGTAGCCTACTCACTTGCTAGTTCTCTCCCAAGCTCCTGCTTACTCAACCTCTCTTATTCCGTCTCTGTAGCCTACTCACTTGCTAGTTCTCTCCCAAGCTCCTGCTTACTCGTGCTGTCTCGCACATTCGTTGTGCTCCCATTTCTCACTGTCCCTGCCTCAACACTCATTTTATCTCATTTCACTTTTTTGCTGTTTTCTATTTCCTATTCTTCCTCCCTTTGTTTCCTTCATTCTATCTCTGTAGTAATGTATGTAAGTTATGCACGCATTAGTAATGTTTTGTTGAGCGACTTATTAGTGTATAATAATTACCTGCAGAACTTACTGATATCAGCAAAAATAATGTCTGGACTGACTCCAAGAGGCTGATGCTAAAATCATTGTGTGGGAAATCTGACTGTAATACTGGATCATTCCGGCACAGTTTTTACTTCCCACCCTTTAACTTACGTTTAAAAGTAATTTATTGTCCTTCTCTGTATATTATAATCTAGATTGTCAACAGATAGATCATAGCCAAAGTACTTGTGTGTCGCTCTCAAATAAAGGGGAATTATCAGCAACAATCTGGATTACATCTATCTTCATGTTGAATTGCTTTTTTTCCCTTTGCTGCCATTTATACTGAGGGGGAAGATAAATGCACATATTAAGTTAAATTACAATCATAAATTGCATTTTAAAGACATAACATTCCAGTGAACCTTTCTATCAGCAGTTCTAGTTAAGGTTGATTAAAGGCAAATGACATTCATATTAAATACTGTTATCGCGTTCTTTTAAAACTTGATGAATAGCTCTTGTGCCGTCAGAGTCCTTGGGTGACTAATAAATCAGAGGGGCTCTGGATGCCGCTTGTCTGGCTTTCGAGTCACCTCAATCAGCCTTCCTTTTCCATAACCAGCCCCTGTTTGTAATGGCACTTAAAGAAACACAGATGCTGAAAACCAAATTGCTCTTGTAATGAAACAACCCATGTCAAGTATGACAAACACAAGAAAAACATTGCATTTTTTACATTTTGTTTTACATCAACTATTGGCAAAAAAAATTGTTTTTTTTTTAATTTTCCAGCGTGCCTCATACATTATAAAAAACAGGTTTGAAGTCTTCAATAAATACAACAAAAGGGAAAGGGAGGTAGGGTGCGAGTGGAAAGGGAAAGTTGGTCATATCCCAGTAGGCAGCTAGAGAGAACAACTGCAATAAGGGGTTTAGGTCTTTTGCAAACAAGGTTATCGTTGACCAAATTGTTAGGCCTTTCAAAACTGAGTACACAACCCACACAGCCTCAGAAAATAATGAAGCCTAATCTAGCCACTCACAACTCAAGGGAGTCAGCGGGTACGTGATGATCAATAGCATGCCTAGGGGTAACTAAAAGCAATTACTGGATTGTTTATGCCCCTTGACAGTTACTTGTGGTGCCCACCTGCACTAACTAATGATCAGTCACATTTGTGACCCAACCATGGTGTGGCACGCACGCCTAAATCCTATTGAAGTGTTTGCTGCTCACGCACAGGGCAAGAACTTAGTAAATTCCTACTCAGTCACTCATTCTATTCACTAAAAACGTACTCATATTTTTAGGTAATCCCCACCCGTTCACATATGCAATTCATTTTCCGTTTTAATGATGGTGGGGAGGTATGGTAGATATACTGGTCTTCATTATCTGGAGGAAGCCATTTGCCTTTGCTCTTCCTGATAACAGAAAGAAATTGGGTTGATGGAAATGAGCCTAGCAGACATTCCAAATGTAAATTTTACCAAAAGACATGGAACCCCAGTCAAAAGCAGCAATCAAATCATCATAAGCTTTCCATGATCTTGAACAACCAAGCTGCTGGCTTTGTGTGCCTACAACAGTAACCTAAGGGCTAATCCGATCACATTACAACGACACAAATGTGAGCAGTCAGAGCAAGGACAAAATCAATGAGCCTATGTGGTCCTTAATCTGACCGGAAAATACAACCTGCTTGATTTTTACCCAGATATCGGCTGGGTAGGCCTGTCAGAGGATCCCATACATGTGCAGATAAGCTGCCAAATTGGTGTGAGGCCCCGACCAGCAGCTTAAATCTGACTGTATATGTCAGATTCATCATTTTCCCTTAGGGCCCAGCATCCAGTCACCCAGTGTGGCCAAAAATTAGTCATATGGCTGAATTTAAGGAAATTCGGTGTATTAGACACCCCCCAAGTGACCAAGACCAGCCCAGGAAAAATTCAGCTGTGCCTCAATTTTATTTCCCAGCAGTGCCCTGCGCATAGCTAGAGCTACACATGCACAGTATAGTAAAGTAGAAAAATAATACTATGCTGCACAAATGTAGGTGTAGCGGGGAATTACTTGGAAATTAAATTAGCACCAGTGAATTCAATTTCTACCTCACATATTTGCACCCAGTGAATTAGGCTTTTATTATTGTACATTAAGCTGCGTATGGGGGCTACTGGGGAGCTGTAGGCCACCTATAACCCACAATGCAGTCCTCCAGCATACAGAATTTTGACGCCTTTACAGTTAATATCCAAATGATCCTTAATCAAATATCACTCAAGGAAACCATCATTTGCCCTTGGGAGCCAAGTTGACAGTCCGTTTCTGCCCAGGTATGAACCCCTAAATCATTTTAATTAAATACTGAGGCTGCAAGGACCCAGCATTTTCTGCAACTCTCATATTGTCATGTATTGCTGGCTCTGGGATTTCATTGATGCTTCTATAATATATTTCAGGAGCACAACGCTGTCTCTATCATTTGCGCATTTGCGCTGCTGAGACTGTTTGGTCAGAAGGTTACGAGAAATAGTTCCAAAGCCGAGTATATAAATAATATGCCATACTGAAAGACTGTACTGTGCCCAATCCCCTGTAGTTTGGGGAAATTACTCTTAAAAATGTGTCCGTTTATCCAGGATATAATGAAATTAGAACAAAAGCTTTCATCATCTGCAGTTGGTTCCAACCGAAGTAAATCTCCCCGTGCGTCAAGCAATACTGCAAGAAATCACGCACAGCGGGGCGCAGGCTTTCAGTGCAATCACAACAGCAGTTCTGCGGGCGTTTGAAAGGCAGATTCCTTCTTGCAAGGCATGTACTTATCCCTGTATTGTTTCAGATAAATGTCTTTCCAGCCTCGGAATTGTGATTAGCAAGCATCCTAAGCAGAAATAAATGTAATTTCTTCTTTGTAAACACAAAAACACAATTTCAAAATCCCCTCTGATTGTCTGTAATTCAGTTGAGCCAGATTCTCAGCAGATCTCTTGCCATTTATTAAACCATATTCCTTCCTTATATGACATTTCATATATTTTTGCTTGTTTGTTTTTTGCAACCCTATAATGCGTTATTTTTTTTAATTTTTTTTTCATTTGGTTAGTGTGTACGGTCAGTGATCCGTAACCTGGTGTGCCAAGTCCGTTACCTTAATTACTCTCTTCTTCTGATCTGGCCATGTCTGCTTGTCATGTAATTGTGCTTTTTTTTTTTTCCCACTGCTTTGGAAATGACACTGCTGTTAGAAAGGCTTATTTAAAGGTGCACGCCATCAAGTAATCAATACATTTCAATCTATGGAACACGGACCTGATTTAAGAAATTACGTTTTTAAACTTCCCACCTCTATGTAAGAGACTGATTTAGGATCCTTCAAAGGAGTCTCATACATATTTGTTACTACATGCTGCTATCCAAAATCCTCTGGACCTGAGGTTTTACATATAAGGGAAATTTCTGCAATTTGGATCTCTGTACTTTGTCTACTTCAAAAATCATTTAAACCCAATTATTTATTTAAATAAACCCAATAGGATTATGTTGGGTTTATTGTTTGAATGATTTTTGCCTCCAGTAAGGATTAATTATGTCCTAGTTGGGATCAAGTACAGGTATCGGACCCCTTATCCGGAAACCCGTTATCCAGAAAGCTCCGAATTACGGAATGCCCGTCTCCCATAGACTCCATTTTAATCAAATAATTCAAAATTTTAAAACTGATTTCCTTTTTCTATGTAGAAATAAAACAGAACCTTTTAATTGATCCCAACTGAGATATAATTAATCCTTATTGGATGCAAAACAATCCTATTTGGTTTAATTAATGTTTTATTGATTTTTTAGTAGACTTAAGGTACTGAGATCCAGATTACGGAAAGACCCCTTATCCGGAATACCCTTGGTCCCGAGCATTCTGGATAATGGGTCCCATACCTGTACAAGGTTTTATTATATTACAAGGAAAAAATAAATTATTTTTAAAAATGTAATTTATAATTTTAATTTAATTATTTAATTTAAAGGGAGATGATCTTCTATTCAGACACTTCAGACCTTTTTGGATAATGGGTTTCTGGATAACAGAACCTACACCACTTTTTAAAGGTTAAATAAAGGGTCGCTGCATTTAACCCTAAACAATGCACCCTGAATGCAAAGGGCCACCATTACTCATAAAGTGCACTTACATACTAAGCTACAATAGGAAACAGCATGCAGCCCTTTCTGTTCTACTTTCCAACGTTCAGCCTTTACCCGATGTTCCATTAAGCACATCAGAACCTACAAAGTTATTGTGTAACAATGGTTAGCATTAGACTTACCAATTTTAAATAAATTAAAAAAAAAAAAAATGGAATGAAATTTTCATATAACTACTTGTAAAAATATTTGCCAAAATATTAAACTAAATATATTCGCTAGTAATTTTATTAAAAACCTGTTCCTTCTCAGTTTGCTTCTAATGGTGTCAGCCTATATCCCAGACTGACTATTGCGAGCCATGTATTGCTCAGTGCTGCCCACACATGGCATCCAGGACATTCAGCATGACCAGCCAGGATAGAATTGGAAAAGGATCTTAGATGTTAATCTGGATTGTTGTTTGGGAAATTACCTTTTTGGTCACCTGGATCAACCAACCCAAGTACTGATTTAACTAATGAATTTAGCCAATCGTCATCAAGAACCAATTGATTCTGTGACTCAGAATTCAACCTTGTTTGGCTGGAGACTGACAAAATGGGGTACGGAAATGGCAAAAAGGACATATGGAATGGATGGAACTATGTTGCCCATTCCTATGCACTGCACCTTATATTTAAAAATCCTGCACAAGGTGCAATATGCATCCCTATTGGGTACAAGGCCCCCTAGGATTTAATGTTTGCCATAGGTTAGTGCAGGGCTTTTCTGCACCTTGCTGCCTGTGCCAGAGGTCTACACTCACACATTGCAACCATGTTTTGCAGTATGAGTAATAAATGAGGACCAGGTTCTTCAGTTAAAAGATAAAGATATCCTATAACCCCAATATTATACATAAAATAAAAACATTTATTCAAGACATATTAAAAGAAAAACAAAACTTAACATACAGACCCCCTGGAGTACCAGGTTACATGATATCTTTACATTTTGCCCTTTGGTTCTGAGGGCTTTATCCTGTTCTCATTGATTCTTAGACAAGACAGATATATCTCCCTATTAACATGTATTCATTCAACCTCCGCAGTTAACAAACACCTTTCCAGAACTAAAGAAAATCTCTGCAAAGTGAATAACGTGTTACATGTTATATTTCCAAGTCTAAAAGTAGAATAATAGCAATGTATGTGTGTAGGTCTGTCCCAACCCTACATATAGTCTCTAGTAACGTGCTCTGTGCTTATACATCTTTGTACTGAGAGAAAATGAAACCTTCACCAGTGATTAAAAAAAGTGCCCATGGGATGTCTTTGTGGTTTGTCTTGTGTAATGGATGTAGATTTGTCAGATCTGACAGGTGAAGCCCTATTTAAATGATACTTGCTGTCAATTTCCCCTCATATTGGAAGGTGAGAAGATCTTTGTTTCCTTCCCTCCCTGTTGCCCAACGCTCCTGTGGATTGATTTCTTTTATGCTTTTTCTATTTAACTTTTGATTGATTTTTTTTTTTCTTTCTTCACCATTTCCAATGGATTAAGAAAGAAAGCTCTCCCGACTGCGGGTTTACAATACTTTCGAGGACTTACAAGTGGACATCAATCCTTCCGCTCAGTTTAAGGAAGAAATCATTGCAGATGGGAACAGATCCTGCGGGCAATGATTTTCACATTTGTCTTTAATAACATTAACGCCTTCCTGTGGTCTGGGGAGCTTTAGCCGAGAAACAGCCCATCTGGGTTATGTTCATCACATCTGGGAGACAAGCATAGGGAGTGTCGGTGCCTTTTCCACGTAGAAGATGGGAACACTTATGGGTTTCTCTGTGTTTTGTCTAATTTCCCCCCATGTTGCTCCTGTTGAGCATTATTGCCTAAATAAGTAGGACTTTTGCATTTCTGTGGGCTTTGAAAATATTCTTCGTTTTTTGTGTTAGTAAGCCAAAGAGTGGAAATTATTGCTTTATTTCTACATACACAGAACATGAAAGGTCTAGATTCTGTATAAATTTATTCCAGTTTGTTGGGGAGGCAAATAGGGCTTCCTATTACTCTCTCTACACATGTCTGGGCTGGGCTTCAAAATAGGCCTGGGAATTTTAAGTACATAGAGGCCCAAACAGACCTCCACCAGCCCAAAAAATAGTAAATGTCTTGGGTTTGCCAGAACCCACAGTCCGGGCCTGCCTTTACATAATGGGTGGCTGTTATGCTGGAAAGTACTGCCAACATGGTGGAAAGAAATACATAGTTTTACAGTTAATTTGGGTTTTAAAAAAGACAAAAAGCCATCAAGTCGAAGCCCTCCAAATTGTATTGTTTCATCAGTAATGGCATCCCTCCACATATCTTATGCTGTCCTTTTCCTTGTCCCAAATTTGCTAATTGTACATGTGCACATGGGGATATCAGGGAAAGTATAAAGAAAAAAAAAAGGGGGGGGGGAATGGCCCATAATGATGGGAGTCCGTTAGTGGTCTCTTGGGAAACCCGGGACATGTATGCAACCTGGCATAAACAAGGCAGAATTGTTGGTGGGGGTTTCCAGGCCATGGTTTTTTAAGGGAATAACGAAGTGAGGAGAGAGATGAGGCACCATAAATAAGCGGCTGCTGCCTGGCATTGTGGGAAGTGTTTTATCGCCACCTCTGTACATATTGTAACAATTTTATTTCCCCTATTACTTTCTTCTGTGATCATTCTCCCTTCTGCACCACGTTGCTTTAATTAGACGCGTTTCTCTGAATATTGTATCTGCGGCTCCCACAGCCAGAATATATGAACGTGGTAGGGTATGTTTGCTGAACAGATAGCTCTCATGCTATATACTCCAAGCAGAAGTTGTATCTCTTATATAAAGTCCTTACTAATGTTCTGCTACTTCGACCTGCAGCTGAGATTCTTAAAATCGTGAGTTTCTTCTCTGCCAGGATTTACTTGGGTATTTTGGGAAAATTATCCTTGAAAATAAAAAATTGTGGTAAATGTGTGTAGAAGTTACTGTTACAGGAAACCACAAATAATGGTTATTGCTAATTGGATATCTGACTATATTCTCCCCCAGTCTGGGTACCAGTTACACATGTATCATGCAATATCAGTACGTGTATGGCTAGCTTTTGGGGGGCCCTATTGCACAACCAGATGTGACTCTTCATGCATAATTAAAGAAAAATGTCATTCTAAGGATCTAAGCAATAGAGATGTAGCGAACTGTTCGCCGGCGAACTAATTCGCGCGAACATCGGGTGTTCGCAAGTCCGCAAATTCGCGAACTTTCCGTGATGTTCACAATTTAGGTTCGCCGGCACCGAAAAAATCGCAAAACTTACGAAAACGGTACGAATGCTCCGAATAAGTCGCAAAACTAACGATAACGGTACGAATGCTCCGAAAAAGTCGCAAAACTTACGATAACGTTACGAAAGCTCCGAAAAAGTCGCAAAACTTACGATAACGTTACGAAAGCTCCGAAAAGTCGCAAAACTTACGATAACGGTACGAATGCTCCGAAAAAGTCGCAAAACTTACGATAACGGTACGAATGCTCCGAAAAAGTCGCAAAACTTACGATAACGGTACGAATGCTCCGAAAAAGTCGCAAAACTTACGATAACGTTACGAAAGATCCGAAAAAGTCGCAAAACTTACGATAACGGTACGAAAGCTCCGAAAAAGTCGCAAAACTTACGATAACTTTACGAAAGCGCCGGAAAATACGAAAAAGTCGCAAAATTACCGATCATTTCGAAAAACAGCGTGTGTCAATTTTTCAGAGAAATTTTTGCTTGATCCCCCTCCTGCATGTCACTGTCCAGGTAGTGGCACCCTTTAAACAACTTTAAAATCACTTTTCTGGGCAGAAATGGCTTTTCTAGGTTTTAAAGTTCGCCTTCCCATTGAAGTCTATGGGGTTCGCAAAGTTCGCGAATATTCGCAATTTTCGGCGGAAGTTCGCGAACAGGTTCCCGAACTTTTTTTTTGAGGTTCGCTACATCCCTACTAAGCAATACACAATTACGCAATTTTCAGTAGCTTTAAAGTCGTCAGTCTACTTGCAAATAAAAACAATATTTATTCATCCCTTTCAGCATTGCTGGTTGGAAACCATTGAAACAAAATGACAGATGCCCGCTCTAATTTAGCCGAGACTCCTGTTCCTTCTGACATCTTTACAACTGTTTTTATCAGCTGGCTTCTGCTACTTTGTTTCAAGAGTCAGAACCACCTGTGCAGAGAATAGCAAGGGACTGATACTGACTTTCAGTAGCAATTACATTCATACATGCCTCTTAAACCACTGAAAATGTTTTAGATTTTCTATTTTGGAAGTTTGGATAAAATTACTTTTTTCCACATGATTCAGGAAAAAAAGCCAAAGATCATCTACTTTGCCAATATTCTCACAGGATTAGGCCAACCCATAGACATTCAGAGCACTGGAACATTATAGAAACCTCTTCATGGAACGCAGTGCTTTCAGACTATTTGCACCCCCATATTTGTTACCCCCCCCCATGTGTTCTTTTCACTGGTTATGATCAAAATGATGGTGTTTTGGGGGAAAAGCAGCATATTAAATCTTCTTTGCCATTGATATTGCAGAACACTGGGATTACTGGTAAAACGGTTGGAGAAAGGTGGCAAAGCGGAGCGGGAAAACCTTTTCCATGAGAACGACTGTATCGTCAGAATTAACAATGGCGACCTGCGCAACAGAAGGTTTGAACAGTAAGTGGTGCCTCCTGCAGTTGCTGTAAGATAGCTCTGTCCTATCGCTCTGTGAACGGCTTTATGTTACCGGGGGTTGCGTATAGGATGAAGTGAAGGGGATAAGAGTAGTTGCACTTAGTTCTGTATAGTGCAGCTATGCCCCATTGCCTGTGTTACAGTCCCTTAGAGATACCTCACAGAATTACACCCAGGCCATGCCCAGCTGCAACCCGCAGTGCCCCAAACTTCCGCCGACCCAACCTATTTCTGAACATTTGGAACTAATGGGTGGTATGTTATTCATATAAAAACAATTTACTTTCTCAAGTTACTTTGACTATGGCACAAGCGAGCAACTAGCGTGCCTTCAGATGCTGTTGAACCATTCCAATCCCACCAGGCTTCAACTTTTGATTGTTGTCCAGAAGTTCAGCATCATCCAGAGGGTGCTACTGATTGATTTTTGCCCCCATATGTAATAAAAGGCACTAAATGTGCCCAGAAGCAGTAATCCATAGCAACCAATAAGATATTTGCTTTTAAAGAAGTGACCAGTAAATGCTACCTGCTGATTGGTTGCTATGGGTTACTGCTCCTGGGCAAACCCTGTGCCTTTTATTACATTACCCAGAATGTACTATAGTCATATGGTTGAATCTACTTATTTTGATTGGCCCATCACTTCCCAATGTTAACAGTGATAAGTTCTCATAGACTGCAAATACAGATATTAGATCTCTTATTAAAAACTCATTATCCAGAAAGCTCTGAATTACAGGAATTACTCCCATACAGTCCTTTTTAAGCAAATCAATTTTCAAAAAACAGTTTTCTTTTGTCTGTTATAATAATAATAATAATAATAATAATAATAATAATAAGTTATATTTTAATAAGTAAGGTATAAGGGATCTTTCCTTAATTTAGATCTCCATACCTTAAGTCTACTAAAAAATCATTTAAAAACCATTTAAACCCAATAGAATTGTTTTGCCTTCAATAAGGATTAATTATATCTTAGTTGGGATCAAGTACAGGTACTGTTTTATTATTACAGAGAAAAGGGAATCATTTAACCATTAAATAAACCCAATAGGGCTGTTCTGCCCCCAATAAGGGGTAATTATATCTTAGTTGGGATCAAGTACAGGTACTGTTTTATTATTACAGAGAAAAGGGAATCATTTAACCATTAAATAAACCCAATAGGACTGTTCTGCCCCCAATAAGGGGTAATTATATCTTAGTTGGGATCAAGTACAGGTACTGTTTTATTATTACAGAGAAAAGGAAATCATTTAACCATTAAATAAACCCAATAGGACTGTTCTGCCCCCAATAAGGGGTAATTATATCTTAGTTGGGATCAAGTACAGGTACTGTTTTATTATTACAGAGAAAAGGGAATCATTTAACTATTAAATAAACCCAATAGGGCTGTTCTGCCCCCAATAAGGGGTAATTATATCTTAGTTGGGATCAAGTACAGGTACTGTTTTATTATTACAGAGAAAAGGGAATCATTTAACCATTAAATAAACCCAATAGGACTGTTCTGCCCCAATAAGGGGTAATTATATCTTAGTTGGGATCAAGTACAGGTACTGTTTTATTATTACAGAGAAAAGGGAATCATTTAACCATTAAATAAACCCAATAGGGCTGTTCTGCCCCCAATAAGGGGTAATTATATCTTAGTTGGGATCAAGTACAGGTACTGTTTTATTATTACAGAGAAAAAGGAAATTATTTTTATAAATTAGAATTATTTGCTTATAATGGAGTCTATGGGAGATGGCCTTTCTGTAATTCGTAACTTTCTGGATAACGGGTTTCCGGCTAAGGGATCCTATACCTGTATCTACATTATGATATATATGATATAGACTTATACATGTAATACAGTAACAGGTGCAGTGTTTGCTCCTGTTATGGTAACCCTAAGCAACCAAACAGCAGGACCAATTACAGTTCTGCTGTTTGAAAGTTAACCAATGATTGGTTGCTATGGGTTACAATGCATGTTTTATGACATTGCTTCCTGCGCCACAGGTCCAATTCATTACCGGGTTTAATACAATAAATCAGTATGATGCATGACCCCCAAGATGAAGCACCTGTGACCACAGATGGACTCAGAACCCCCAGTATGAGCCGTGCTTGTCTAGACGACACTGCTTCTTGTTTACAGATTGCCATGATCCTTTGGGGAGTTAGCAATTTAGCTTAGCCTGCTCAGGGAAAGTGCTGAAAGATAAAGAAAATGGTTCTGTTTTTATTGCAAATTCATTGCTACAATCCACTAACAGCAGGGGTAAGTTTTGAGGTTGTTTTTACAGCCCAGCATGATAATCTAATACATTCCCGCGTTCTGCTTTTATACCGTGTGTTGTGTGACTGGATTTTATATCCATCCTCACTCCTTTCTCTCAACAAGATATTCCCTGTGCACAGGCAGAAATATACACTAGTAAATCCTGTAGTGCTCATGTACCCAGAACGTTAAGCACATCTCATTTATCATGTACTTTTCGTAAATATTTATAAAGCTGTTGGCCAATAATTCATTTAGAGTGCAAACTGCCAGTGTAAAACTGACATTTATGGCATTACCTGTATCGTAAAAATACAACATGAAAGGCTCTAGGTTTAATATTGCCAGTTAGCCAGCCTGTCATAAAGTCCAGCACGCTTGCCTTGGATCATACATAGGGCAAGATTAGATCTATCTATACTCTGGGACAAGCTCCTATAAACATAGATGTACATTTACTTAGGGCCCATTTTTCCCCTATCAAATCTTTGTGATGCCCAATCACTAGACCAACGACCATCCGAGTATCAGGTAAAACTTCTCATTTTATTGGAACTTGATTAAAACCTTATTGGGAATTGTTATAAGGTTATGGAATCATCACATGTATTTAAACGCATGCTGAACAATGCCACTTGGACCCCATGTATGTGCCGGGGGTTACCCGCTGGCTATAGTCTTCTTCCCATTTGATCTGTAGACCCTGCATGCTCGACTGGATTAAACACACCGTACCCCAACTGTGCAGTCAGACTTTATAGACAAAATCTCATAAAAGCTAGACTTTGTCAGATTCCTAAACACTGCAACTTAAGATCAATATTTATTTATTAAAACCCACAAATCAAATCCCCCCCAGGTTAGAATCCAGGAGGTTTCAACAGATGCTAACAGTGAGTTTGCGGCACAGACAATCTTAAAAGTCCTCTTATTGCTCCTTCTTTTGTACTAAAATAAAGTATGCAAATAAAACAACTGTCAGGTTGGCTTTATGCACTCAGGATAGCATTTATTAAATGCTCCTCTAATGTAAAACCACTCGCAGCACTAACGGCTTCCCCTGCGATGAATGAATAACACATGTTAATATGCAGGGGAAGAGGCCCGGGGGACACCCTGGCAAACGTGTTAGGTCTTAGACACCTTACAGTCTCTTGCCCTGGGGGAAAACATATTGGTTAAATGTGGCCATAGCATTTTATAGTCCGACATAATAGGGTTTCGTAGCGCACTACAGAGCTCTTAAACTCTGGCGTTTTCTCATGCGAGTTATTAAGCACAATAAACAGCCCTATCATAGGTTGAATGCACTCGACTCATTTATGGCTTGTATGAAATACAAATTCCTACCTTCATGCACACCCATAGGCTATTAGCTGACCTCAGGTCTTACAGATGGAAACAAATGGGAATAACAGTCCCTATCTTTGAATAGGATTCATCTGTTTTTCTTTAGCTTGCCTCTACCCCCTTCCTTTTTAAAATTTCCCCTTTGCATCTTTCTAATGGAAACAATAAAAGCTTAGTTTGTAATAACCTTCTGTCGTATGAAGGTGGTACTGTCTTAGTTTGCAGCCTTAGTTGGCATTGTGTCACTGGCTGTCTTGCTTCCATAGCCCTCCTGTTCTATAATCTTTCACAAAGCCGAGTGACCTAGAGGGGATATGGAAATGGCATCATAAGGTCACAGGGAAATAAGTTTTCCTTGTAGAAAGATCAATAGCTGATTGTCTGAACAAAGAGAAGGTAGCAATCACAGTCAGCTGTTGGCAGGTGTTGGCTACATGCCATATTGCATGCCGTCTTGCCACGCAAGCGTCTCTTTAAGCAGAAGTTGCCAGTAGTATCATTAATAAAGTCACATTTACGATGAGTGCCATAGGCGGTACAAGTATGGCCACTGGATAGTCTCTTGTTCTGTGTGGCCAGCTCAGCAAGTGGGTTCTCAGTTAAGTTCTCAGAATGGACTTATCTCATTTAGCACAATACTGGGATTTTCTGTTGCTGTAGATAGTAGAATTATGTGTAAGGATCCATAACTATCTGTTTTGTCCAGTCAGTTCTATTTTAGTGCATTTGCCAATCTGTATTCCCTGTTTTGTTGTTCTAGAGCACAGAATATGTTCCGCCAAGCCATGCGCTCACCCATAATCTGGTTCCACGTGGTCCCAGCGGCAAACAAAGAACCATATGAACAGTTATCTCAGAGCGAGAACAACAGCTACTACTCCAGTCAGCACGTGCATGATTCCCAGTACATGGACTCCAGGAGTTTCTCTAGCCCCGGCCCTGATCACACTGCGCAGAGAATGCCCAGGCAGAGCAGCCAGGCCGATCCAATGGACTCTTACTCTCATCTACCTCAAAGTATCAATTCAGCAGGAAAACCACCCACTGGCCTGACCACATCCCCGCAGCGTGCAGTCAGCCCCCCCACCAACAGCGCTTACGGTACCAAAAAGGGAAAGAAGTTTTACATTCAGCTGAAGAAAGGTAAGTAGTGCAACAATAGCCATAGCTTGAAGGCTTGAATGTTTTATTACAGGTAGGAAACCATAAATGCCTCTGTTGGGCACCATCTATAGAGAGAATGTAAGTGGGGATGAGGGTTTAAAGATAAAATAGGCACCCCATTTTAACATGAGCTTATCAGTTGGGCTTAATTAAAAAAGGTGCATAAACAGTACCTGAACTTACAAGTGAATATAAATGTATTTATTTTTACACAGACAGCATATTGGAGGAAATACATGTTTAGGTGGCCATTGGTCTCAGGACAGATGGTTTGTTTCCCCCATTGACGTTCTGGGCTGAATAATCAGATATAGAGGTAGAAACAATAGGGATTCTACCACAACCTGCCTATTCAGCCCTAAACGCAAATTTTGCAGATCATAATCTTTAACCCACCTGATCGACCAGATGATCAATATCCGCAGCCTTTGAGATATCAATCGTCTTGTCGATCCGCCATACACGCACCAAATATTGTACCAAATGAGGTTTTGTACGATAATATCAGTGTGTGTATGGCCAGCTTTAGTCTATATGTGACTAGTATGAACTATTTCCCAACCCCACTTGAGATCAGTGTCCTGCATCATGCAACTACCTTTCCTACCTTATTCTATTGTGAAATGATGCATTCTGGGTCTTGAAGTTCCTCTGTTTTCTATAGAATTTATGACCAAAGGTTAAACTTCCGAGGGCGGCTTAAACTGAGTGTCTGGCAATGGCTGCCCTACACCCATCTTTTTAGATATGTGGCTCATTCTGAGAGTTGTAGTTTGGCAGCACAAAGGTCTCAAAACGTTACTTGTCCCCGGCGTATGTCATCATTTTGATTGACTATAGTTTTATAGCCTGTGAATGATTCCTTGAACAAGTAAATGTCCTTGAGTGCAGGTAAACAGATCCATTTCACTGGGAATTCATCTTTTATCAAGTAAGACGAGGTGTTTCTAGCACGCCATGCTTTTTATGATCCATAACCATGTCTATTACATCTGCATTAGACATACAGTAATTGAATGTTTCCAAGTAGATTAGCAATGTAATGGAAGCTGCTCTTGTAGATAATTGTCTCTAATTTTAATTACAGGAATAATTATCTATGTCATTGAGAGATTTACAGCAGGATACATGTTTGCGCGTGATGCACAGATAAATTACGGTTTGCCTTTTCATGACTCCGTGCCATCAAACACAACAACCTTTAATGAGTGGTTTTGGCTACCGTGCAGTTTGGCGTAATATAAAACTGCATTTCCATGTTGAGTCGTAAATGGGTTATTGATTTGAGCTCAGTGCATCTCTTGAGTATTTTAAATATACACATCTATATATTATACATGGTCTGACTTACCTTGTATTGGCTGTAGATAACAAAGAGATTGGGGCACTTTGATCCAGAAATAACACATGAAATTGTAGCTGATATTGTATTTGCAAAGGGAAGTCAACTGATCAAGTTTTTAGGGCCCCCTATACTTTGAGAATAACACTTTTTTAATACAAATTCCTCCTTCAGTCCTTGCCATATTTGGCTTCTATACCTCCTGGGCACAAGGTCTGCTTGCTTTATAGTTACACGCCATTTAATCACCACCTTTTTTTCTAATACCTTTTTATTTTTGACTCAACAGTGTTAATTTCTGTCACAATTATAGACAGTGAGGAGGGAGGGAAAATTAAGTTTTGGATGTTTTTGTAGTTTCCAATGGACGTTTATGACACCGCTTTTTATGCCCTAGTGACAGGTCCCCTCTAAGAGGGTCAGATTTTATACGTTTATTTGGTTGAATGCCTCTGTTTACAGCTTAGCCTTCTTGTTTTTTTTAGTCTCATTGCATCATAGACTTTGTCTTCTAGTTCAGGAGCTCAGTCCCAGCCAAACTGTGGGGCTTGCTAGTTTGGGTGTATGTTTGGTCTTATATAAATCTGAATGTAAGGGTAGATATGGTGAATACCTCTTAGCTGTCCTCTTATTGGAGCTTAATGACTAATTGGCCAGTGTTTTTCTATATCTCTTACCTTGAACTAAAAGGTTGGCCCTAACCAAAAGTTGGATCTCCATCTGGTTCTTAAAGTCAACTGCTGTTCTAGGTATATGTTGCTTATCTAGGTCCTTTTGTTTGATAGCGACAGGGCTTTGGTACAAATAGCAGGCCACCTACGGAAGACTGGTTTCCATGTTATTTCAGATTCTCAGTGCAGGATAAGTGTAGCATATACTTTGCTTGTGTGAAGGTGATATCCAAGCGGAACTATTTCCGTAAACTGAGCCCCTTCTAACATGAAAACAAACTCTTCAAATGCAGCAGGGTTGGTTAAAATTGTGCTTTGTGGCTGGTTTGAACACAAACCAAAGTAATATAATATGAACAGATATCTGTAACTGCCTCCTCTACTGTCCTCCTTTCTCTGTTATTTCCTTTTCTTTGTTTTTATTCCCCTTAATCATAAGAGTGCAAGCGAACACCATCACATTCTCCCTTTGAATTGTCCTTTTCGAGTTTTCTCTCAAGCCTTTCGCTCCTTACTGATTATGTGGCAGTCCCTTCAATCAATACATGGCTTCTCTCTACATACAGTAAGGGTATGATGATGTGATGGCTATTGCCACACATGCTGTTTCCATTGGCCTAGCAGGCTTCCAGTGACATGCATCAGAGAGGCTTACAGGGAAAGCCACAATCAGTTGTCAGTGGGGGCCCTCACCAAGCAGTACTTATGTCCCAACATGTACACAATCAGTTTAATTCGCTTTCTCTCTGCCGCTGCTTCTGATAAATATCAGACCTGGAAAGGGAGAGCCAGTAAGGCCATATTTGTAAAGACTTTCACACTATACACCTGGAAGCTGTAGAGAATTCAGGCCATTTTATTGTGAAAAACTAGGGATATCTAACCTTTGCCAAATAGAACCTCTCAAGGAATTGTGGGACTTAATGTTCAGCTACAGTTGGTATTCAGCTTGTTGACTCTACCTGATATTTTGGCCCAAAAGTAAAAATTATATACTAGTATCCTCTCTTGTGGCCATAATTTTACCTTTATGCTGCTGCTATTGTACCCCTATAAGGATGTGCAGGGAATTTTAGGTGAAATTATAGACCAACATTATGGAAAATAGGCATACAGCTTCTAACTGTTTAGTTACTGTCCAGGTAATGCCAGGGCTTAGCAATGTCTCTGATTAACAAACTACAGGGTGCCTCAATCATAAATGGCAAAGATATTAGATTGGTGCAGTAATTGCCCAAAAGGTGCAAGTATTTTGAGATATAACTGATTCTGGTAGGTAGAGAGAGGTTTAGATAGCCAGGGCTGCCTTTATAAATTATGGGGCCCCATACTATTTAGTTAAGAGCCGTCCTCCCATGGTAGGTTTCAATGCACTACTTATCCGTGGTCCTTGGACAGTGAGCCCTGTAACTCAAATCCCACCTATATAGCAGCCTTTCAATGCTCATGAAGGCCCTAACTATACCCATCCTTCCTGACGGCTTCCCCTCAGACAGCCATTACAGTAACCTGCCAAGTAGAGCCTGGGGTATATGTTATTCACTGTATTTGTTGGTGCAGCCCTGGGTGTATAAGTAACACAGGATATTTTGGAGTGTTTCAGCCACAGCAGGGAGCCTACAGGCTTTGTCCTCCCCGACTTGTTAGAGTAAATAGGGTGCAATTCTTTTTCCTTTTCCCTAATTCTTACCTGCTAAGTTAAGCTCACACACTGAATGCTTTGGAACCTGCATTGGCCCCTACGGAATTCTCTCCGCATTGTGGTTGAACATTCCCTTCATGCTGTGCAATCTCACTTGTTTGCCATAATCACAGCAATATTCCCTTGTCGGAGCAAAGGCCAACCTTCTTCTTTATGTAATTATGAAGTGCCCCCCGTTTGCCTTGTTTTAATTCCAGAATAATTAGTTCTTACATAAAACCTACATGTAAAGTCAATAACAGATTCTCCACTGGGTAACAGACCTGCGAAAACAAAGCATTTGTCTCCTATGTAAAAATAATTCTAATAATTTGCATTTATGTTTTTTCATCCCATCTCCCTGTTGTTCCTCCTGTGAGTGTGACAGGCTTCATGCCCAGGATGGCATGGCTTAGGCTTTGTGCCCAGGACGGCATGGCTTAGGCTTTGTGCCCAGGATGGCATGGCTTAGGCTTTGTGCCCAGGACGGCATGGCTTAGGCTTTGTGCCCAGGATGGCATGGCTTAGGCTTCATGCCCAGGATGGCATGGCTTAGGCTTTGTGCCCAGGGCGGCATGGCTTAGGCTTTGTGCCCAGGATGGCATGGCTTAGGCTTTGTGCCCAGGATGGCATGGCTTAGGCTTTGTGCCCAGGATGGCATGGCTTAGGCTTTGTGCCCAGGATGGCATGGCTTAGGCTTTGTGCCCAGGATGGCATGGCTTAGGCTTTGTGCCCAGGATGGCATGGCTTAGGCTTTGTGCCCAGGATGGCATGGCTTAGGCTTTGTGTCCAGGATGGCATGGCTTAGCTTTTGTGCCCAGGATGGCATGGCTTAGCTTTTGTGCCCAGGATGGCATGGCTTAAGCTTTGTGCCCAGGATGGCATGGCTTTGCTTTTGTGCCCAGGATGGCATGGCTTAGGTTTGTTTGCCCAGGATGGCATGGCTTAGGTTTGTTTGCCCAGAATGGCATGGCTTAGGTTTGTTTGCCCAGGATGGCATGGCTTAGGTTTGTTTGCCCAGGATGGCATGACTTAGGTTTGTTTGCCCAGGATGGCATGGCTTAGGTTTGTTTGCCCAGGATGGCATGACTTAGGTTTGTTTGCCCAGGATGGCATGACTTAGGTTTGTTTGCCCAGGACGGCATGGCTTAGGAGTAGTATTTTGTGATCCTCTCCTGGGCCGGTATGCATTGGTTGCTGAGCATAGTCATATATTTCCCTTCACCAGGTTACATTTTTTCCCCTACAACTGTTCCCAGTAATATTGCCCCACTTCCTACGTTGGTCTTTGTATAAATTAGAGGAGCAGAAGACAAGTTGTTAATATTCTGTATTGTATATCCAGTGTTCAAAGCAGTATGAGGAGCCCAGATGCAGGCTATTTAAATAAACACACATTTTTCTCCTCCTCGCAGCAATAATAAGTAAATATTATTTAAGCTCATGCTTCCATCTCCACAGCAGGGACCGGTGAGGCTGGATGCCTCCTCTCAGCCCCTCTGTGAGCTCCCTGCTGAGATGTGTGCAGCAACAAAACATCAGGCGCCCATTTTCCTTGACGCCTTCTCCTTTCAGTAAACACCAATTTGTTGTCTGTGCTATCTGCCGGCTTTAAAATCAACTGTTTGTTGGGTACAGATTCACGGCAGCAGGGTAATCTTCCAATACCTCTTCATACTCTGCTTTATTAGAAGATACAAATGCATAGAAACGGCAATGATGGGAATGTTTTTTATCAGATTGGTAGGGAATATCAATGTGTAATAATAATATTATTACAGTTTGGTAAGATTGCAAGTGTGCGGCCTCTAATGTTTCCCATCTTGTGCAGGAGCAGAAGGACTGGGCTTCAGCATAACTTCCCGCGATGTTCCTCTCGGTGGCTCGGCACCAATTTATGTCAAGAACATTCTCCCTCGCGGTGCGGCTATTCAGGATGGCAGAATGAAGGCAGGGGACAGACTTCTAGAGGTATGGACTGTGATATGTTTTTGCTTTCTCAAGCAGGCATAAAGACTAAACTTGCCAACACAAGGCAGCCTCTATAGATGAAGAAATAGCTCTGTATTATATAAGTAATAAAACTCAACGCGCCACTGGAAGATTCCATAAAATAATTTGTTAGAAATGTATATATATATATATATATATATATATATATATATATATATATATCTAATGTGCTTGGGCCTCTGCCTGTCGCCAGTCCTAACTACCCTTGGGCCTCCACCTGCTCATGGTCCTGACTGTGCTTGGGCCTCCGCCTGTCATTAGTTCTGACTGTGCTTGGGCCTCCGCCTGTCATTAGTTCTGACTGTGCTTGGGCCTCCGCCTGTCACTAGTCCTGACTGTGCTTGGGCCTCCGCCGGTCACTAGTCCTGACTGTGCTTGGGCCTCCGCCGGTCACTAGTCCTGACTGTGCTTGGGCCTCCGCCGGTCACTAGTCCTGACTGTGCTTGGGCCTCCGCCTGTCACTAGTCCTGACTGTGCTTGGGCCTCCGCCTGTCACTAGTCCTGACTGTGCTTGGGCCTCCGCCTGTCACTAGTCCTGACTGTGCTTGGGCCTCCGCCTGTCACTAGTCCTGACTGTGCTTGGGCCTCTGCCTGTCACTAGTCCTGACTGTGCTTGGGCCTCCACCTGTCACCAGTCCTGACTGTGCTTGGGCCTCCCATAGTCCAATGCATTTGAAAGGGAAAGGATTTTTTTATGGAGCAGAGGGGTCAAATCTTTGCTTTTGTATTTCTTTGTAGCTGTGGGAGACAAGAAGATGAATATGGTCTGGCTAGTCTGCTGCCTATTAGCCATGCACATTATGCACACTACATTTCTATCATGATACAAATAACTTGTTTTGGGTAACTGCTCCGAACTTTGTTGGTAGAATCAGGAGTCAGGCACTTATCGGTCTACTTGATGTGTCTTAATAAACTTCAGCCACTTTTTTTACTGCAGCGCTGCAAGTTAGCGTGATATCACCCCTCTCTCTCCCCCCCAGCAGCCGATCAGCAGAACAATGGATGTTAGCAGGAAGGCAGCTGCCTGACACCTTCATTGCTAAAAATGCTTCCAAGCCATCTAGTGATAATTATGAGATAAGCACTCAATAGTAAAACACTCAAGTCTGTACATGACTCCTCCAGTTACATTGGGTAGGAGAAACAATAGGTTATCTGATAGCCGTTGCGCTGTGAAGTGCTGGCTCCTTCTGATGTGCCTGATCCTTCTGAGCACAGGATTGGGCACAATGCATTATCACTGCCTACACGCCTATATTACAACTAAAAAATAAATTAACTTATTTGTTCAAAAATAACATTTTAAATGGTAAAACTAATTGTTTGCAATGTAAGTTAGTTTAAACTACACTATAAAAATCATGTCAGAATCTCTTTAACCCTTTTTAACGGGACCCAGATGAATTTGGAAGTCCATTAAAAGTTTGTTATTCACCTTATTCATCACTGACGTCAATAAATAGTAAGTAAATAGTGTCAATTCGAAGAAACCTAGTCACTAATTGGCACGTGCAGCAGTAAAAATCATAACTACAATGCACTTATGTGGCTACTTGTTATTATTTTCTCAATAAATATGTTTTATACCAAATACATTACAAGTTTGATCAGAATTGTTTATTTTCTGTTGGAAAGGCCATGGAGTTCCACCATAAACAGCTGGGTATATATAACAGACTCAGTGAGCCACTTCTTCTGCATCCTTTTTAACCCTAGAGGGCTTTTGTCCTATTGTTCCTTTCCATTGTATATTAAGGTATTTTATACACATCTTCTTCACATTTATGCACTATGCACTGCACTATGGCAGGGTTCTCCAACCTTCTTTTTTACTCATGATCTTCACACAGATGTAAAAGGTGTAGGGGAGTCAATCAAGCATGCAAAAAGTGGTTTTGGGGATGCATGTTTGGTTATTTGGTAGCCCCTTGTGGGCTGCTGGCCTGCAGGAGGCTCTGCTCTGGGCTTTCATAACTTGCCTACAAGCCAAAAATGTATAAACGGCACCTACTTTGAGGCCACTGGGAGCAACATCAAAGGGGGTTGATGAGCAACATGTTGCCCCCAAGCCACTGGTTGAGGATCACTGCACTGTGGCATTGGGTTTCTGTGTGGCTTCACATAGCTGCATTTGAAGTTAAAGTGTCCATACATGGGTCAACTTATATGATGGTCCTTATCCCTTGGTCATAATGGACAGATGTTCCTTGGCCTAACTGGTACAACAACCTGCTTTCAATGAAGGATGGCAGCTCATGAGAATGATATAGGCAGCAATTCTCTGTTTTGCTTTCTCTCCCTTGTCCTGCCAGAGAAAATATAAAATAAAATAAAAATAAAAAGTCTTTATATGCTTTGTTCTCTGTCCATTCATGCCCTTTTTTCCTGGCCTCTGTTTTCTTTAAAAGGTAAATGGTGTCGATTTAACCGGGAGAACGCAAGAGGAGGTGGTGTCATTATTACGAAGCACCAAGATGGGCGGGGCAGTTAATCTTTTGGTCCTTCGTCAGGATGAAACATTCCACCCACGTGAGCTGGTGAGTAGTGAGAAGCACATGTTTATGGATTGCCATGTTCATAGCGCTAGTTATTTGCCTGCAGTCATTTCTGTGCCATTTTATACACTTTTCTATATTTAAAAGGGGTTGTTTGTCTGAACCAATTTGCAATTGGTCTTCATTTTTATTATTTATAGTTTTTGAATTATTTAGCTAAACTTTCCATTTTGGAATTATAGCTGCTATATGGTTACTAGGGTCCAAATTACCTTAGCTACCTGGCAGTGGTTTGAATAAAAAATTAGAATCTGAATAGAAGTGGGTCTGACGAGAAAGGTAAGTAATAAAAAGTAACTATAGCAATAAAAATGGTAGCCTCAAAGAGCAATACTTTTTTGCTTCTGGTGTCACTGACCCCCTTTTGATAGCTGAAAAGAGTGAGAAAAGGCAAATAGTTCAAAAACTATATAAAAAAAAAAAATGAAGACCAATTCAAAAGCTGCTAAGAACTGGCCATTCTATAAAATATTGAAAGTTATCTTAAAGGTAAATCACCTCTTTCGTTGTAAGTGTGATTGCTATTGAAAGCTGTGTCTATCTGGCTGTTTACATTCTCTGCACTGCTGGTTCAGACTCCTGGAAGAGTGATTAAGCAGAAGCCACCTGATAGAGCTTTCAGTTGTAATTACATTTGCAAACAACTTTCAAGCCATTGACATGAATAAATAAATAAATGGAAATGGCTTAGAATGGCCTTTTGTTTCCCCTTTAACAAAAAAAAAAAAAAAGAACATCGGTCTGAGCTAGAACAGAATTTATCGATCTACTTTTAAGGCTGACCTGTAGGTGTTGTGTTTTATTGAAAATCGACTATCACTTACAGATAGTATCATTCTATTAATAAATTAGGAACACGTGGGGGCAATGGGCTGCCGACAACTAGACTGGGAAGAGATAACAAATTAGCCAGAATGGAATGAGAAATGTATAGTTTGTGCCTGTACCTGAGGTTGAATTAACTGATAGCATCAGTCCCAGGCAGGTCCCCAGCTTTATGTTTTGTTTTCTCTGGCACTTGATCAGTGTTGAGATGTCGTTACATTAACCATCCGATGCGCCACTCTGTGCAACCTCAGTATAATACTCCTCTCGCTCCGCAAAGGTTGTTGCCAAATCACGTAAATAGGGAGCAGAGGGTCAAATCTTTACTTTCTTGATGTTTGGATTTCTTTGTAGCTGTGGGAGACAAGAAGATGAATATGGTCTGGCCAGTCTGCTGCCTATTAGCCATGCACATTATGCACACTACATTTCTATCATGATACAAATAACATGTTTTGGGTAACTGCTCCAAACTTTGTTGGTAGAATCAGGAGTCAAGCGCAGATACAGTCTCCCTAGGGAGAGTCTGCCTTAAACCTCATGTTATCTTTACATGCCTGGTACCAGTCACTAGTTCTTCCTGATTGTAAGCTTTGTTGGGCAGGGGCTCATTGGGCTTGAAGTACTTGGCGATACCAACAGACCAGCAGCAAGTTAATAATCAAAGTATAAGTAAATCTTTAAAATAACTGAATGTGAAAATTGTTATTATTCACCTGCTAGTCCCCTTCTGACAGTGATCCAGTCGAGGAACCTGTCAGAATAAGGAAAGAGGGCTGGTCTGATGTTCTTCTGTTTAGGAAAGTAATCTTAGTTTTCTCATATGCTTTCTAACCAGAGGAAAAGCCCTCTTTCTTTTTTATGATAAGTTCCTTGACTGCATCACGTTCAGAAACTGACCAGTAGATGGCACTGGTACTAAATGTAGTCATATAAACAGTACATATTTCCTGTAATATCTTGGAATCTTTAAAAAAAACTAAATTATGATTGAAAATTTCAAAAGTGCTATGAGTAGTGCTTTTGTCAATTTTATATTACTTATTTTTAAGGTTTACTTATCCTTTTATCCTTATGTCACCTGAGACGACTTATGATTATAACTTTCAGGTAACACTTGCACAAGACCAAGGGTCACTAATTGTCCTGTTTTTTGCCATGTTCAAAACTGCCTGCCCAGATTTCATAAGTCTAGTCAAGTCTAGTCTTGATAGATGTGCAGTTTGTGCCATTGACTGTCTCTGAAAATTCCCTCCCCTCCTATCCTGAACTATTCATACAATCCTATCAGTAGTCTGCTCTCTTCTGGGCAAGACTCTAGTTCCCACAATGCCTTGCACAATCTTTTATTAACAGACCAGAATGCATACACCTGTGTGCCAAACTTAATGGAAACCGTGTGAACCATTGGAATGATCCCCAACAGTGTTTGGATTATATTGATTTTCTTGGGGAAGTTTGTGGCAAGAAATAACTTTATATTCTATAAACCGCAAGGGAAAGTGTTTATCCATTAAAATGTCTGACCACCAGGGATGCAAGTAATAGGGCAGCTTGGGGGAAAGCAGGCTCAGCCAAAGTACAAAGCATGGCGTATAGCAAATATAAAGAGAAGGAATATTCTGTGTGCACAGTAAGTTTTCCATTCTTGTTATAATAATACCAAACAGAAGATAAATCAGACTTTCAAGAATAGTTCAGCATTGAAAGCAAAGATCGGAAAATTCTTTCTCAGCTTCTGAGTCTAAAAATGAGAGAATACGATTTGTGTTTCGTGTGAATAAAAACCAAAGTCCCACGCTAGTTTGGTAGAATCAGATTTCAGTGCCTTTTGGTTTTAATTTGTATCTCTTGCAATAACTGTGCTCTATCTTTCCTTTTTAGAACCCGGAACCAAGCCAAGTATCAAATGCAAGAGAAACGGTGAGAATCTTTTACCTTAATGCTGTAATGAAAGGAAACCTATTCCTTAAGAAAGGTTCCAAACTCACAATTAACTCTACTTGAGTGCACCTCCCCACCTTTAAACAGTATCGGTACCTTTTGCACTGTTTGATTGAAGCTATAGGTTCAGGTGTTTCGTAAAAAAAAGGTTCACAGTGGGGTTAGTTTAATGACCGGATTAGCCACAGACCTGTAACCCTATAGAGGGTGTAGAGCTTTCATGGTCAACACACACTAGCAAAGAATGGGGTTGAGAGAAGGTATTGGATTTAGATTATGTGATTAAACCTATGTCACTGTCCCTAGGCTTCTGGCACATGGGACATATTCGTCACTTGCATTCCCAAATCCTGCCGAGGATCCTCTCATGTTTATGTTAATGACAGTAAGGAAAGCCAATCTATGAGCTCTATCGGTGGCTTAGGCAGATGCTGTTATATTTAATGTGGTAGCTTGAGATGTGCCTTGCCAGTCTTAAGAAGGGAGGGCCCGCGGCTCCATACATCACTATCATGCTATTTACTCTGGGAGGCAGATACATCTTGTGGAGATGCCTCAGATCACCTGCATAGGTCATTATCTTCCATAAAAACTTATATAGAAACAAAGGCAATCCAGTAACCTGTTATAGCCAATCAGATGTTTTCTTTCATAATTCAAACTTCATTGCATAAAGTAAGTGCCTATTGGATTTTAAGCATCAGCAGTGCTTGGGCACAACTGTATGAACATCTTATCAATCACATTGTTAATGTATGCCACAGACATGGATGCACAAAATGATAAATAATTCAAAAACTGCAAACAATGATGAAGACCAGTTGCAAACGGTCTAAGAAAAGTTAATCTAAGGTCGATGCCCTGCGAAGCGGTTGATTTGCCCGCACATATACTTCTTATTACTGAAACGATGCAAAGGGCTTTCCACCGGCAACTCTTATTGTTGCCGGTGGAAAGCTTTTTTGGAGCAGTTAGTCACCCATTATAGCAGAGATCTATTGCTGGCAACTTAACCACTCCGTGGGTCCTTACCCTAAAGGTGAAAATCCCTCAAAAGAGTAAAGTATGAGCTGACATGTATTTACAGCGCTGTGGGATAGTATTGCTTGCTGGGTGTAGTAAAGTCACCCATACCGTGTATCCTATTGTGCAGGCTCCAAGATAAACAATAAAAATCTCAACATTTTTTAAAAAAAATGGAAATAAACATTTTCAAAAAGTAATAAAATTGGTCTCAGGTACGAATTTAGACATGAAAAGACTAACACATACGACAAGCAGAATCTTCGAGATTGATCCCCCTGCAGTGATTGAGCGTTATATTAAAATAGTGAAATCCTCCGCTCCAAGCCTAATCCTGTGTTTAACTTGGTTCAGATGCGGCAAATCTCCGGAGGGGAAATTGTTTCAGGAAAGAAGGAATGAATAGATAAGACTAAACAATTGCGCGCTTGTAAAAATGTTCCAATATCGGTTGGAGACTCGGCTGGAGCACTTTTAATTAGCTAATACTGTCCTATAAAAACACAGTCGCACCAGAGCTGGCATTGACGCCGACTCCACATGTTTAGCTGTTGTTTGAAACAATTTCCAATGTTGACAGTGGTCTGTTCCCCCAGCAGGTCGGAACGGTAGGATTCCCGATCACAAGCGAGAGAAATATTAAAGCAGACACCTAGTGACATTCTTAAGACGACTAAATAATACAACATGTGGAAGGAGTTACTTTATGCTTTCATAGCGCTTTGATTCCGTATGAGATGAAAATCATATGCTATAAATATCATTTCTTCTTTTTTTTTTAAAAAAAAGAAGAAAAACATTGGCAAGTTAACGTTTCCCGTGTCGACTGTAGAGCAAAATTAAATATTGAAGCATGTTTGAAGTTAAAATGTGTTTCCAGCAGGATAAAAGCGTTGTTTGTGCAATATTAACGTCAAACTGTCCCTCAGCAGGCTTTCATATTCCTCCGCTTTAATGTAGTGTTAGGGAAAATATAACTTGCCCCGTGAGTGTTTTGCAAGTGTCTGTGTACTTGGTCGGAAGTCTCCGTTCCTCGCTAGAACCACTGATTTTATAAATAAATAAATAAATATATATAGTTCTGTTATTGGGGCTGAGGGGTACAATATATACTGTGTATCTACAGGGGCAGTTACGTATAAGCCCCCCTTCTCTGGAATTCGCTCCCACAAACTATCAGACTTTCTCCCAATCTCTCTGCCTTCAAGAGATCTCTAAAAACACATTTATTTAGAGAAGCCTACCCTAATCTAGTTTAGCAATACCCTGTGCCCCACCTCTCACAACTCTGGTCTTGCCCATTCCCACACCTTGTGTCTCAACCCTTTCTCCTTGTAGATTGTAAGCTCTTTTGGGCAGGGCTCTCTTCACCTCTTGTATCGGTTATTGATTGCTTTATATGTTACTCTGTATGTCCAATGTATGTAACCCACTTATTGTACAGCGCTGCAGAATATGTTGGTGCTTTATAAATAAATGTTAATAATAATAATAGTACCTCCTATAGATGTTAGGCAGCCTCACCATGTATCCAGGGAGAGGACCAATGGCATTCCAGGGTATGGGGGTGAAGCTCCCTCTTGCACCCTAATTTTGTGTAAGACTCCTTTCTACTTAAATATTTAGGGGCCAGTCATATGATGGGTTTTCCTGCTAAGCTTAAATAACATGTAAAGCCTACATTTTCCTACCATGTATATAAGTTGGCCACATCTCCCCCCACCCAAATGGCCTAATTTGTACTGCATATATCTCCTCCGTTTGCAGGTATTGAAAGATTTCCAAAAGGCTTTTCACTGATTATATTTTTGTTTGTGGGGTTTACATGACTGTTAATGAAAGTTTTAAAAATGAATTACAGCTTGCCCAGAATTGTGCCTGTGCAACCAGGTACATGAATATGTGACTTCTTCAATGTAGCGACTAGTGGGGACATGGTTTTCTTATTACTTGCCCTTAATATGGCACAGCAGGTGATGATCCATTCCTATCAGGCACCTGTTTGTCATTAGTCTATGGGATCAGAGTAAATTCTTGGGACTTTATAAACAAAGTCCCTTAAAAATAATTTTCTGAAGTATATATTTTTTGCAGACTTTGAATTCTGTGCACAAAACAATGCAGACTTGTCTCTGTTTCATGTTCATTGTCATGGGAAGTTTATTTGAAGCCAGGGCTGCACACTGCAGTGCCCTAAATAGAAGGCAGATGCCAAAACAGTAATTGACAGCATAAAACTTCAACAAAACATTGTAAATGGTGTGTTACAGGTATAACTGAAACTTAATCACAGGTAGTATAGTAAGGAAAGCACAGATAAGAAAGCTATGGGATCTATTATCCAGAAAGCTCCAAATTACAGCAAAGTCAACTCCCATAGACTCAATTTTACTGAAATAATTTGTGTTCTAAACTGATTTCCTTTCTCTCTGAAATAATAAAACAGTACCTGTACTTAATCCCAACTAAGATATAATTACCCCTTATTGGGGGCAGAACAGCCCTATTGGGTTTATTTCATGGTTAAATGATTCCCTTTTCTCTGTAATAATAAAACAGTACCTGTACTTGATCCCAACTAAGATATAATTACCCCTTATTGGGGGCAGAACAGCCCTATTGGGTTTATTTCATGGTTAAATTATTTCCTTTTCTCTGTAATAATAAAACAGTACCTGTACTTGATCCCAACTAAGATATAATTACCCCTTATTGGGAGCAGAACAGCCCTATTGGGTTTTTTAATAGACTTAAGGTAAGGAGATTAAAAATATGGAAATACCCTTTATCTGGAAAACAGGTCCCATACTTAAGCAGGGGGATCTTGTAGATCTGGAATCCCCTGTATGTATCATGTACAGGCCTTTGACACGTTATCCAGAATGCTCGGGACCAAGGGTATTCTGGATAAAGGGGTCTTTCGGTAATTTGGATCTCCATAAGTTAAGTCTACTGAAAATCAATAAAACATTAATTAAACCCAATAGGATTGTTTTGCACCAAATAAGGATTATTTATATCTTAATTGGGATCAGTTACAAGGTACTGTTTTATTATTACAGAGAAACAGGTTATAGATAACTGGGTATAGGTTAGTGATAAGCAACATTTTCACTAGGTTTCACTGCAAAAAAACACCATATACACCAGGCTGGAAAAAAAGGTAGCACTAAAAAACGCCCATTTACTTCAGTGTTTAGTGAATTCTTGCTATTTTTGCAAACTTTTTGCCAAAGCAAAACGAGACAGATTCACTCAGTTCTAGTGTAGTATTTTTGAGATGTGACTATGATGGATGGTGGTATGAGCTACTAGATCATAGCTAAATACTTTGGGTATGGATGGGGAGTATTGGGGATAAATCATAAATATATGCATGGATAGACCAGTGGTGGATATACGTTCATTATAGATCATAGGCTGCTGGCCATGATTGGTTGGGTCAATGTTTAGGGGGTAGTTAGGTTTATACATTTGATATACTCGCAGATTGTAAATTAATTTGTGCACCCGAAAAATCCCATTAGTGTGGAAATTTCTTTCTTGTAGCAGTAACTTGCTTTCTGGGACCCCTGTTCCATTACGTGCTGTCCCTTAAACATTGGTGCTTAAGTGCGCTCTTTTTCACACAGCGTTTTGTCAAATAGTTTCCAGGCAAACAAGTGTTCTGATTAAAATAAAGGCAAATTATAACTTTCCCTAAACGAGCCTGAAAACAAAATTATGTTTGGCAACTGATATTTAACAGCTGCTTCCAAATTGTGAAAAAAACCCAATCAGCGCCAGATGTGACATATTAACTTAGATAATAGGAATAATGGATTTGTCTGCGTACGTGCAAATCGCTTTCGGTAGGACTTCCACGGCATATGGCTGGAATTAAAATTCTTCTTCCAAAGACTTGGCAGTAAATAAGATTTAATGTGCTAAAGAACAACATTCAGCCGCTCATATTATTTATTCGGGTTTTTGGAAGGCGTGTCACATTGACACGTTGAGCTGTCGGTTCGCGATTTAATAAAGAAGCCTTAAACTCAAGTAAATCATTAAAACAAAATGCAAAAAATATATTGAATTATTGAGTGCTTTAAGGTATTGCAGGGAACTAGTTCAGTGGGGGTTTTACTCAAGAGGGAAGGCATTGTGGGTAAGTGAATGTGCCCATCAGGTCCCACAGTCATGCAGGACACAAACACGGACGGAAAAATATTTGACATTTTTCTCCATTGAGCTGTGTTTTCAACTGGGAGATGATTGTTTCTTACCTATGTGTGATGTGTGGTATCTGCCCTTCATCCATAGTTGGACTTTTCCATTAACAGCTGGTTTTAGTTGACCTTAATCCCAGAAGGACAGTTCCTTTTCCCATTTTGACCGCACATTTACAAGCATTATAGTGGATAGTGAGAGTGCCCGGGGGGTTCAGGTCTGGGCAGCCGGGCCCACCGGGTTTTTTTTCTGCAGCCCAGTCTGACACTGGTTGTAAATATGAACCTTTTTGTTTGCAAGAGCCATATTTAATCTGTTAGTTTAGTATATTTGCCTTACTACCCTGCGCTAAATACGTGGGCACATTTATATCTGCCCCCCCCCCCCTTTTTATACTTCTAAACATACATTTTCCAGTTTTAAAAAAGCGCATTTTGTTCCAGTCAGTTTGTATTAGACATAAAATTTAAAGAAAGCCATTCAGCTTATTTTATCATTCATCCTTTTTTTATTAGAAATGATATACATGAATAGCTTCATTCACAGAAAGTCATTTTCCGTGACCTTTATGGCGAGATGATGTTATGAATGAGACACAGGACAGATCTTTTCAGCTGTTCAAGAATGTCATTAAGAGTCTCTGCACCAAATCGGACACCAGACGCCATGTTCCTAAAGAGTTAACTAGATGTTACTGGGCCCCACACCAAATTCAGTTTAGTTCACCCAAAATATTGGTGATATATATAATGATATATATCTCCTTTTAACTACACTTGTATTATTGTAAAGGTAGGGACATCATGGTCACGAGCAGCGTGTCGCCCATTTTTGTGTGCTGGCCCACGTGTTAAGAAACCCTTATATACTAAATATATATACATAAACTATATATATATATATATATATATATATAACTATATATACAGCAAAACATTGAAAAATGCCCTCTAGTGGTGAGACTGTGCAGCATAAATAGAATGCTTTTATTCTACCAAGCAGTTCCTTTTGAATTAAGCATCTAAATTAACTACTCTTATTTTTCTTATGGAAAACATATCAATTCAAACCATGTATCATTTCAAATCCTTTTCTGGACAGTGCAGGGGCCCTTTAAATGCACATAGCAGAAATAAAAGTCTTCCCATTGTGGCATTACCTATACCGTTTTCGGCTGTAAGTCTAAAAATGCAGCCCTTTATTATACAGTGGGTACATTTGCCTATTTTAACACTATGTATAGTAACAGCAGTTATACACTCGGCATGGCCTTGAAGGACCTAGAGCATTGACAGCAATGTTCTGACTTTAAATTTAGGTTTAACAAGATCTGTCAAATGAGTGTTAACTTTTAGTATGTTATAGAATGGACAGTTCATAGCGGCTTTTCAGTTGGGGTTAATTTTTTACTTTTTATAGTTTTTGTATTATTTGCGTTCCCCCCCCCCCCACACACAAAAATGTATTAAGTGAAAAGCATCTTTCAATACCTGCCGCTTCTGTTGTTCAGAGGTTAATAGTAAGGCTGCAGCATCCCCTTAATTACTTGGATTCCTTCTCTAACCCACTCTGTCCCCTCCCACTTTGGCTGATGGCTACTGAGCATGCTCACTCGGTTGCTAAACAAGCCCTCCATTCTGTCAGCCAATGAAGGGATGGCATTGCTGGTTTCCATAGAAGCTCTAGTTGTGTACTGTGCTGATGAACATGTTTGTCTCAGAGAGAAAATGGCTGCCAGGGGAAAGCTGCTATGGGTTATAGAAAAATATGATGGTGCTGGTGGGGGATATATGCAGTACAAGTGATGCAATTTGGGTGGGGGATGATGTGCCTAACCTGTATGTCTATGAAGATTCTCATTCATCCAGGTCATGATATACAGTATCTAGTAGAATTAAGTCTAAAACAACTGGACTTTTCTGAGTTTTTCTTGAAAACATTTCACCACTCATCCGAGTGGCTTCTTCAGTTCAAATGACTTCTACCAGTCATTTGAACTGAAGAAGCCACTCGGATGAGTGGTGAAACGTTTTCAAGAAAAACTCAGAAAAGTCCAGTTGTTTTAGACTTAATTCTACTAGATACTGTATATCATGACCTGGATGAATGAGAATCTTCATAGACATATTGCTACTCAATTTGGGGAGAATACCCTAAAATTGGTACGGGAATATGAGAGGACGGCCAGAAAACTTGCGGATTACAGAAACCATCTTCGTTTTAACCTACGATGCCGATATCAGGGAATCACACCATGCAGCCTACGTCTGGGTTCTTCGGTTAAAGGTCACAGGGCCAAGGTGATCCTTCAGAAAGCCCAGAAACAACTGTTAAATGAACGGGTGAGGCAGACTAACTTCTCAATTGAGGTCCTGGTTCATAAATTTGATAATGCAAAACAGAGACTGACAGCAAAACTACCGGTGCTGACGTTGCAAAGAGTGGTTGAATTCACAGAGCGGGTGCAACTTGCACAACATGCCAAGGGCAAGGAGAGGCAAATAAACAAATTCACCAGTTTATTATCACGTACCAACAACACCCAGCGAACAGACAACTCAACAGGGAGGAAGGAAGATGAAAACAAGACATGCCAGAACATCAAGGATCTGTGGGTAAAGAATTTATCAGACAGGGAACTCACAGAACCAGAGAAGGATGTCTTAGCCAAGGGACTGAACTTTGCAGTGGCCCCACGGTATGTACCAGTGGTAGACTTCATCACAGCCACAGAATCATCCATCCACAACAATAAGATACCAGTGGATGAGGCTGAAAACATCCGGTTAAAAGTATCAGCAGCCCTAGCTAATGCTAAAGCTCCCCCTTCCAATCTAAGTCTGCAAGAGAGGAGGGCTCTGACATCACTTGCCAAGGACTCAAGTGTCACCATCCTGCCAGCAGATAAAGGAAGGTGTACAGTGGTACTGAATACATCAGACTACCATGCCAAAGTGTCCACACTGCTCAACGATTCAGACACATATGAGCAACTCAAGAGAGATCCAACAAGCAACTACAAGAAGAAGGTTATAGACTGCTTGCAGCACCTTGAGAAGGAAAAGGTCATCAGTCCAGCTTTGTACCGTCGCCTTTACCCAGGCGAAGCCACTCCATGCCTATATGGACTCCCAAAAATACACAAAGAAGGAGCCCCTTTGAGGCCAATTGTCAGCAGCATTTACTGTGTGACTTATAACATTGCTAAATACGTGGCCAACATCTTAGCCCCCTTAGTTGGAAACACAGTACGCCACATTCAGAACTCCATGGTTAAAGCTGGAGATCGATGATACAATGGTGTCCTATGATGTAACATCTCTGTTCACATGCATACCCACTGCCGAGGCAATTGATACAGTGAGGAAACGGCTGAAACAAGACACCACCCTCAGCAGCAGAACAAAGCTGACCCCAGAACAAGTTTGTTCCTTACTGGACCTATGTCTCAATACCACTTACTTCAAGCACAAGGAAGTTTTCTATAGACAAAAACATGGCTGTGCCATGGGTTCGCCTGTGTCTCCAATTGTAGCGAACCTTTACATGGAAGAAGTGGAAAAGAAAGCCCTGGACACCTTCAAGGGAACAACACCAAGTCATTGGTTCAGATATGTGGATGACACCTGGGTCAAAATTAAAGAACGCGAGGTTCCAGCCTTCACCAAACACATAAACTCGGTGGACAAAAACATCACGTTCACAAGGGAAGATGTGAAAGACGGCAAACTGGCTTTTTTGGACTGTGTTATAGTTATCAAAGAGGGGAGGGACCTGGATATTGAAGTATACAGGAAACCCACCCACACAGACCAGTACTTGCTGTTTGATTCCCACCACCCTTTGGAACATAAACTGGGTGTAATTAGGACTCTACATCATCGGGCTGAAACTGTGGCATCCAATGCAGAGGCCAAGGAGAAAGAATATAAACATCTAAAAGGAGCTCTGAAAACTTGTGGGTACCCAGACTGGGCCTTCATCAAAACCAAATCAAAGACCAACAGAAAGACCAGACCAACAAACAGAAGGGAGGAACACAGCAGGCGAAACAACATAGTCATTCCATATGTTGCTGGAACATCAGAAAAACTTAGGAGAATTTTCAACAAACATCGCATTCCTGTGTTTTTCAAACCCAGCAACACCCTGAGACAGAAGCTGGTGCACCCGAAAGACCCAACACCCAAGCACATGAAAAGTAATGTGGTCTATGCTGTCCAGTGTAGTGAAGAGTGCTCAGACTTAAACATTGGGGAGACAAAACAACCTCTCTGTAAGAGAATGGCCCAACATAGGCGGGCAAACTCCTCAGGACAAGACTCAGCGGTCTATCTACACCTCAAAGAAAAAGGTCACTCTTTTGAGGACAGTAACGTGCATATTTTGGACCGAGAGGACAGATGGTTTGAAAGAGGTGTGAAAGAGGCCATTTATGCCAGCCTGGAAAAACCATCCCTGAACAGAGGAGGGGGCCTGAGACACCGCTTGTCACCAACATACAATGGCGCGTTGACATCCTTACCCCGGCAGTTTCACAACAGTTCACACTTCCAGTCATGTACTTTGAAGGATTAACACCTTCATCAATGAGAATCTTGGTACCATTGTGATTGGATCATACCTTCTTACACCTGTCAGTTTCAGCTAACACCTAACTGAACAAGTTCAATGGAACCATTGTGATTGGATGTCTGTGACTCTACTACCATCAAGAGTTTAAATACCGGGGAATTCCCTAACCTGTATACATTGCAGGAAAATGTAGGGTTTAGTTGTCCTTTAAAAGTTCGTTTAAAACGGAACTTCTCCTTTAAAATTTGCATTTAAAGAATAACATCAGTATTAACCCTGCAGATGTTCAGTAAGGTTAAGGGGTCCCAAAATGATTCTCTGTGGCAGAAATCTATCACTTTTATGTGTCATCTGTGGATTTAGAACCACATGAGAGCCATTTTGGATGCAGCACGAGGGCTGACGCGACACTGTTGAGAATTGCGGGGATCCAGAGTTTGTAGTTTTAGCCTCCGGTTCGCTAGCTGCTGTCACATGACTTCACTGGGTAAAAAAAACAAAACAAAAAATCAGAACACTTACGAGGACTACCTTTGTGCCCCTACTACACATTTTTGTGTGGCAGAGCCTCGTAGCTGCTTATTGCATTGACTGACTTACCAATCTAGTTGCTATTATGAAAGGAAATAAAAGTTCAATTTGTTGTCACACACCATTAGATTTCAATTAGAATAACAGTATCAGTCTCTGCCTGTCTATTGATCGATTGAGCTGTTGATCCACATAAATAAACAGCCAAGTGAATACGTAGTATAGAGAAAGTACAACGCCAGTCTGAATATCCAGTTGCTGTGATTCCTGGCCCCTCTCCATTAGTTATAACTGGAGAACTTCTTTCCTATCCGTACTAATATCATTCAGCGAGACGGCTAATGCGGAATGCTTAACCTCTCCGTCCCCTTTCACCGTTTTATTTCAGAAACATTAAGCGCAGATGTGTTAAACTGTTGCATTATGTAATGTAATAAAAGCTGGACTCATCTTCTGAAGACAATAATCATCAATGAACGTATCCAAGTTAAAATATCTTTTTACTTCAATGCAAAGAGGTCAATTAGAAGGGCAATGCAGTTAGATAGGTTTCCGAGAAGCTGGTTAGTGCGTGGGTGGCTATCATAATGCAAATGGAAGAAAGCAATAAAAGATCACAATTTCCATTGCAGGTAGGGCTTGAGGACAGAGGGCATTTGGGGATTGCATCTTGGTAATTTCCTTTAACAGAAGCTCAGTATGAAATCACCTTCATGGGAAACTATTGTCTTAAGATACAAAGAGAGAGACAACTTTGGAATATTAGAATAGATTCTTTAGGAGGATACCATGGTTGTCCACGGGGGGTTCCTTACAGTCTCATTGTAGGACTTTTGACTTCAAGTCAGATTTTTCTTATTGGGTCTGTTGTCCATCAGGCTGAAGGATCCGATCTTGTAGTCCGTTTTCTGATACCATTTTTACATTGACCAGTTTTCGTGCACACTCTCTGGGGGATTGTTGGGATTTCATATTGATCACTACTGGATGGGCAGCCCATACAAGGAGCATTAGGCCAGTCTGGTCAGAACAAATCTGTTGGCTTACTATTTGGCACTGTGTATGCATGTATGATTTGTAGCTGTGTGTTACCTAGTTTATGAGACAGGTATAGCAGGCAGTAAGGTCCATTATTAGGGTGTTATGTTGTGTACAAGTAGCTTAATAGACTAGTTAGTAGGCATCCCTATCAAGAAGATCACTGGGCTGAATCTGACCCTTCTGGCTTTGATCTCATTATGCTGTCCATGTAATGTTCCAGATCCAGTTCATTTCATTGTAGAGCTGGTTAAATGTATGGGGCATAGGAGAGCTCCAAGAGGATGGAATATATCTAGCATCTCTGCCAAAGAGCAAGATATGACTTTTTATTCTGAAACCTGATTCTGTTTTTCTTAAATGTAATTTTTTTTTTGTTCCTATTAATTCAATAGAAAACAGAAGAAGAGGAACTTGTTCTAACTCCAGATGGGACACGGGAGTTCCTTACATTCGAAATCCCTTTGAATGATTCTGGCTCAGCTGGGCTGGGTGTGAGTGTCAAAGGAAACAGGTCAAAGGAGAACCACGCTGACCTGGGCATCTTCGTCAAATCCATCATTAATGGAGGTGCAGCTTCCAAGGTTTGTATGAAATACAAATGAGTTATACATAAAGAATATCAGAGGGACTTCTCGATGCATTGCTGAGCTGGACAGTCTATGATCTCACAGCATCTTGCCAACGTCTTTAAGGCAACAGATTGCCCATACTCTGATTTTCACATGATATCATTGGCCAGGTTGCAATATTAGTTAGAGACTTGGCTTTGGGTCCTCAGATGTTGCTTGAATACCTTGATTCTGTGTTCAAGGCTTCTGGAAGTTCTAGTCCAGCACCCAAGGTTACCTGAGGTTAAGGAAATGGGTGCCTCAGACTTCAACCATGGAACTGCCTACAAGGGCTGTAGTTGTCTTATGTGGTTCTCACTTACATTCACAACTTCAGAGCAAATATGGGCTCCAGTTCTGCACACACAGTTGTCTTATGTCTATATAGAATAATATTGTTGACAATAAAAAACTTAAACATGGCTTGAAATGATGGTTAATGAATAACTGAATGTGGCAAGCGTTGTATTTGATATACTGCCATATTGTTTTACTTGGCTGAGACCTTTGCCATAGACTTGCCATAACACACTTAACAAATACATGGCCACTAGGGGCGCCATTGCTATTGCAGTATGTGGAGCTTGCTCTAGCCATTGCATAATGTTACAAAGAGAGGGAGAAAACAGAATTCTGAAATATTTTCCCTTGTTAGAGCCATGATACTGTACGGTAGCCATGTTTGAAGATGAAAATGCTATTGATATTAACTGCCGCTGCTCTGTGGTGTGCAAGTCATTTCTCCTTTAATGTGTGCAAATTGCCTTTTTTTTATTTACATGTGCTAAATGAAGGATGGAAGGCTTCGTGTTAACGATCAGCTTGTGGCGGTCAATGGGGAGTCTCTGTTGGGCAAAACAAATCAGGATGCCATGGAGACGCTTAGGAAATCAATGTCAACGGAAGGTAACAGGAGAGGGATGATCCAGCTTATTGTGGCACGGCGAATCAAGCGCAGTGAGGTAATACCCCGAGCCTTCTTCTGGCTACTTGTCCTTTATATATATCAGTATGTAAATGTCATTAGGTTACCTGAATTTGTATTTTATTTGATGGTATTATGATCTGGGCTTAGAGTCTACACCCAAGTCACATGATGCTGGGAGCCTGCCTATGGGTGTGGCATTGGAGAGTTTAACTTGCAGTTTCAGGCTTGCATAAGATTTCATTGTGTTATTTCCCTGTACTAAGGACTGTGCTGAAGGAAAGCTTAGTGTATAGTGCACCTTGAACTCCAGTCATACATTCATACAGTCTCTCGTGGAATCGAGTGTTCCATCTTAGCTTTCCAGGTTTACTTGTATAAATGGCAGCCTTCCCATGAAATATGTATATTGATTTCTGGAATCCATGTTCTGCTTTTGTAATATTTACTGTATTGCATTTAATCAATTCCCTGTCTCACTGCCTGTTTTATTTGCACAAGTTTACCGGCAGCAGCGCAGCAATCAGCTCCACTACATTTTTAATTGGGTAATTTGCCATTGTTTTACACCATGCAGAAAGCCAGGTTTTTACAAATGGCATTTATTATAAAACCAATTTGCACAGAGTCAGACACAGGGTGTCTCTTTACCTTCCTATTCCTTGGTATTTGTGACTGTGTATAACATACACTGTTTCTCTGGCTCCCTACCACTGTGCAGTACAGTTAGCAGTAAGAAATACAAATGTATTGTGTTATTGCATCTAAAGTTCACAGACCAGCAGCATGGGCATAGGCACTCCAAGGATTCCACAAAGGGCCATGAAAGTAAAAAATTAAACATCTTTATTTAAAGCTGCATTAAAGTCAACATCTCTAATTGCCCTACGCTTTTTGTGTCTAAAAGGCACTTATTCAAGGGTCGATGATTGTGTCCTTTAGACACAAAACGCGTTGGGCAAATGGAGATGTTAATTACTTTTGTGGCCCTTGTGGAATCCTTGGAATGCCTATGCCCATGCTGCTATTCCTTGCAGTTTGACGCCCCCTATGCTGTGGGGCTGGTGCACCCAGACCACTTTGTCTACTCAATCTACCAGTTGGTTCCTATGTGCCCCCCTTTTTCTTCATTGATACATTCAGCAAAGTTGTCAAGCGAGTGAATCTTTTCCCAATATGCCCATCTGTGGTGGTCCATATTGGATTGGGGGGGATACAGGCTGTTGGGGTGAGGACTGCATGAATGAATCAATACGGTCCTCGATCCAACAGGAAAATAAACCTGACTGAAAGATATCTGTCCAATTTTTGGCCAGATAGCGGTTGTGTAGAGGGCCCCATACATGGATAGATAAGCTGCTGAATTGGTCTGAAATTACCACATTGGCAGTTTAAATTTGCCTGTGTATGGCCACCTTAACAACAGTGAAAAATCGGCCATATATGGTTTGATTTTTTTTCTGTCCAATGAGGACCACATCAACCCAATGAAGCAGCCCTCATCCCATGGGTCTGTTGGTCCCTCCAGTTGTTGATCAGATCAAGTCCAATTTGGCCCAGACAACAAATACTGCTTTCAGTAGCAAATACATTTACAAATCACTCTAAAACACCCATCAGACATGTTCCTTCTTTACAGAAGTTAATTGCAAGTATTTCTGAACGCAAGATAAAAAGGCTATGGGGGCGGGGGTGCTTGTTGTTGTAGAAGTGCCCCTAATATTAATGTTGCACAAGCTGACAATAGGAGTATTCACCATGCCAAAAAGCTTGATTCAATACAACTGTCATACTGGCCTTGTTGGTTCGATTCCCCTTAATGGACCAACATAAGATTTATTTATTGATTGAATGCAGTGCTTTCTAAAACTCATCACTTGCCCATGATTCCTTTTGTTGTTGCATATACCCGTCATTGATTGTCTGCACGCAACAGCGCCCTGGCACATTTCTCTTGTACATTCTTGTAATGCAACAAATCTTTTTATACAGCCGTCTGGCTCAGTGATTCTGCCTTATAGGAACAAGATCCTGGCGCTCGTGGGTTTCAGGCATCTGCCCTCCAGGTGTTTGATCTTCCCCTTACACACACGTCCAGACTGCCACTTTTTCTGCCATTATTGGCTAAACCGTATTTCTTAACTGCTTGGGCAACCTTAACTGACAGGGCTTGTCAGACACTTTGACAGTAAAAAAATAAAAATCACAAAGTTTGCAGCGGTCTAGTAACCCATAGTAACCAGGTAAATTTATTGGGGGGCAGAACAGCCCTATTGGGTTTATTTAATGGTTAAATGATTCCTTTTTCTCTGTAATAATAAAACAGTACCTGTACTTGATCCCAACTAAGATATAATTACCCCTTATTGGGGGCAGAACAGCCCTATTGGGTTTATTTAATGGTTAAATGATTCCCTTTTCTCTGTAATAATAAAACAGTACCTGTACTTGATCCCAACTAAGATATAATTACCCCTTATTGGGGGCAGAACAGCCCTATTGGGTTTATTTAATGGTTAAATGATTCCCTTTTCTCTGTAATAATAAAACAGTACCTGTACTTGATCCCAACTAAGATATAATTACCCCTTATTGGGGGCAGGACAGCCCTATTGGGTTTAATTACTGTTTAATGTTTTTAGCAGACTTAATGTAGGAGATCCGAATTACGGAAAGACCCCTTATCCGGAAAAAGCCAGGTCCTGATCATTCTGGATAATGGGTCTCATACCTGTACTTGATCCCATCTAAGATATAGTTCATTCTTATTTGAGGTACAGCCCCCCTATTGGGTTAATTTAATGTTTAAATAATTTTTTAGTAGACTTAAGATATGGAGATCCGAATTATAGAAACTTATCTGGAAACTGTAGGTCCCAAGCATTTTGGATAACGGGTCCCATACCTGTATATAATGATCTAGCTTAACCCATAATGGAACCATAGACATTTCCTTGTACTGCTTGTGTCATTATATAGGGAAGGCAAGTAGGTGCTATAGCCATGCTCTCTGGGTGCCCATTAAGGGGCACATCTCCTAACGTCAGTGCAAGTTGGCTCTCGGCTCATTATGTGTGCCCTTTGGCGCGTCCCAGAGAGCGGTGCATCTGTTTCCTGCCGTCAGAATATACACGCTAGGGTTTTGCATATGGCGAGCCTCAGCTTGTTGATCTGCTCACATTTGAGAAGCTTGCTAACACTTTGATTCAATTAATTAGAGGAAGTTAATTGTAATAGATTTGACCTTCTAAACCACAGCGCAGCATTTGTACGGTGCCGTATTCTCCCATATCAAGCTGAGGGGATGTTGCTTTTCCCCACCAAGCTATATGGCAGAGCATCTGTCAGCACAATCTTTTTAAAGAACGTTGCAATGAAACCTTCCATCACTCATCAGTCTTATATTAGCCCTATAGGTAGCACTTGGTTATTTGTCTCATAGGCATTGCACTTCTGATCTGGAATCCCACTGTCTGGGCATGCCTGATGGGTGCAGCTCATTCCCAAGTCTGGAATTCAACCCCCCACAGCTGGGATTTTGCTGGGTGTAGGTTGTAGACTGATATTTTGCTGGCAATTCTCGTCAAATAATGGCAGGTGGAAATCTTAGCCATGGTTTGGCCAACCGGTCACCCTAAATAATAATTCCAAATACTTTATCATGTTAGTTAAGCAAAGTAAGCAAAAAAAATAGTTTCCTTCAGTCTTGGAATTCACAGTCACATCAAGCAAACAGGTGGCATTTTGTGTATACTGTCACTAGGGCAGGTTTTGTACAGGTATGGGATCCCTTATCCGGAAACGCATTATCCAGAAGTTCCGAATTGCAGAAAGACCATCTCCCATAGATTCTTATTATAAGCAAATAATTCTAATTTTTAAAAATGATTTCCTTTTTCTCTGTAATAATAAAACAGTACCTGTACTTGATCCCAACTAAGATATAATTACCCCTTATTGGGGGCAGAACAGCCCTATTGGGTTTATTTAATGGTTAAATGATTCCCTTTTCTCTGTAATAATAAAACAGTACCTGTACTTGATCCCAACTAAGATATAATTACCCCTTATTGGGGGCAGAACAGCCCTATTGGGTTTATTTAATGGTTAAATGATTCCCTTTTCTCTGTAATAATAAAACAGTACCTGTACTTGATCCCAACTAAGATATAATTACCCCTTATTGGGGGCAGAACAGTCCTATTGGGTTTATTTAATGGTTAAATGATTCCCTTTTCTCTGTAATAATAAAACAGTACCTGTACTTGATCCCAACTAAAATATAATTAATCCTTATTGGAGACAAAAAATCATATTGGGTTTATTTAATGTTTAAATGATTTTTAGCAGACTTAAGTCACAGAGATCCAAATTACAGAAAGACCCCTTATCCGGAAAACCCCAGGTCCCAAGCATTCTGGAGAACAGGTCCCATACCTTTATCACCCCACAATCTTGTGTATGTGCCAGAACGGGAGACCTAATGCCTTGGGTGGGAGGGGGGTGGGTGCAGTGACATCTAGGAAGTGCAGAATGGAGAGTGAAAGTAATTGACTATAGAGGCAGGGCAGGCAATATGTGATTGACAGCTGAGATTTGTAGGTATGGGTGTTTTAATTAAAAAAAATGGTGCTTCATGTTTAATTTACAGGATTTTGTAGATTATTTGTAGACTATGCAGATTTTATGTGTGAGTGACAGGTTCCCTTTAAATAATTAATTGAGGTGTATTATTGTGGGTCAGTCAGAACCCATTAAAACAAACAGCTGTAGAAAAGAAAGCGGTAAATATAATACCCTTCCAACCTCCCCAGGCTAACAAGGAGCGAATGCTAGTGTCCAACCGCTTTGGTAGATACGGCCTACGGAACTGAGCCCTTGTTGTAGGGATCTAACCAGTAATGATAGAGTTTTCCCCTTGATAGATGGTCTTCTACAGCCACTGACAATTCCTATTATTTTGGTTCTTGTTGTATTCATATCCCTTTTGATTTTATTTTTAATTATTTTTTAATTTTTTTTGCCAGCTGTAAATGTGCCTGAGGGTATCTCAGTGGAATTGCCAGTCATCGCTGAATTTAGCATTTACTTTGCATTTAATTGCAGATTTACAGAATTACACACAATCAATTCTCTCTTATTTTAAGTCCTATCTTCACCTCCCCAAATTTTTATCCCTATATTTTATTTTTTTTCCCCCCTTTTTCTCTTTCAGCTGCTTTCGGCGGTGATTAATTCCTGTTTTAGTGAAGCTGTCAGTCCTAATCTGCATTTTATGTAAAAACTAATAAAAGCAATCCTTATTTTGCAATTTAAACCTTATTGAGTCTAATTCACTGGCGCTGCAAGTTTATTGTTCTCCTGCAGCTTGACGTGCTTCCAATTGTAATTGTGTTGACCCTTTATTGCAGTAAATCTCCCCGGCGCTTATCAAACAGGGGGAGATAAGGCTCCCATTCAGAGCTTCATTAAATATCTCATTTGTATTAAGAAGAAGGGAGGGATGGGTCGGGAATCGTTTAAGCACAATTGGTGGCCCCTGTGTGCTTGGAATGCCGTGCCTTCTCCCATTTTTATTCCTGGCATGTAGCCAGGCCCATAGTGTCACATTATGATAAAGCATTTGTTCTCTTTGCTCAGAGCCACCATTGTGCATCCACTTGTTAGCATTGTCATTGTAGGGAACACAATAAGATTGTGTTAATGGAGTCTTTTCATTGTCACATGATGCTGTGGATATTATTGCTCAGCACTTCATTGCACATAATGATTGGACCTGTGAATCCAGATATGGGTGCAGGTTGGGTCATGGGTCTCAATAAAAGCAGTTTTCCTTTTCTTTCCCTGACCCCTTGGCCACTAATGAAGATGTCACTTTTAGTTTGCAGCAAGCACTTCTATGTTTTTACCCACAAACCAACCTACTACTAGCTAACCACCGTTAAACCAGAAGTTTCAGTTCTGGGTTGGGTCGGGGTTTAAAAAATTGGACCTGCACAGGATTGTATGTGCTTCTTTAAAGAAAGATTAAACTAATATACAAATATGGGTAAAATACTGTATTTTATATACTGAATTTACTGCACCAGCCTCTCTCTATAACCATAATGCTCCCTCTATAACAGTAATGATTTAGGCCTTCAGAATTGTGCCTAGGGTTTTTTTGATTTTGTTAGGAGTGTCAGTGGCACTGCACATGCTCAGTGGGCTCTGGGCAGGTGTTGGGAAGCTAAGCTTAAGGGTTGGCACAAATCATCAAGCAGAAAATGAGGTTAGTTTGTCATATAAGCTAATGCTACAGGGGTGATTATTAAATGATAAAATCAGCCTTATATTGTGACATTTATATTCTATACATACAGTATAGTGTGCCATTTATATTCTATATATACAGTATAGTGTGACATTTATATTCTATATATACAGTATAGTGTGCCATTTATATTCTATACATACAGTATAGTGTGACATTTATATTCTATATATACAGTATAGTGTGACATTTATATTCTATATATACAGTATAGTGTGACATTTATATTCTATATATACAGTATAGTGTGACATTTATATTCTATATATACAGTATAGTGTGACATTTATATTCTATACATACAGTATAGTGTGACATTTATATTCTATATATACAGTATAGTGTGCCATTTATATTCTATATATACAGTATAGTGTGACATTTATATTCTATATATACAGTATAGTGTGACATTTATATTCTATATATACAGTATAGTGTGACATTTATATTCTATATATACAGTATAGTGTGACATTTATATTCTATACATACAGTATAGTGTGCCATTTATATTCTATATATACAGTATAGTGTGCCATTTATATTCTATATATACAGTATAGTGTGACATTTATACTCTATATATACAGTATAGTGTGCCATTTATATTCTATACATACAGTATAGTGTGACATTTATATTCTATACATACAGTATAGTGTGACATTTATACTCTATATATACAGTATAGTGTGACATTTATATTCTATATATACAGTATAGTGTGACATTTATATTCTATATATAGAGTATAGTGTGCCATTTATATTCTATATATATAGTATAGTGTGCCATTTATATTCTATACATACAATATATTGTGCCATTTATATTCTATATATACAGTATAGTGTGACATTTATACTCTATACATACAGTATAGTGTGACATTTATATTCTATATATACAGTATAGTGTGACATTTATAGTCTATATATACAGTATAGTGTGACATTTATATTCTATATATACAGTATAGTGTGACATTTATAGTCTATATATACAGTATAGTGTGACATAGTCTATATATACAGTATAGTGTGAGTGGGTCCTAAGCTCAGGTAAGTGCCAGCAGCACAGAGCATGGGCAGTGAAGAAGATGGGGGGCTACTGGGGCATCTTTGGGGGGCACAGGACTTCCCGCTATAAAGGGCTGGGGTTGGCTTTAGCAGCATTTCCAGCCTAATTCTTTATTAAGTTTTAGTTCTCATTTAAATAAAAATAAACCCCACTCAGCTAGTGAGCCCTATCCGGCAATAAGTGGAGAACACACGGAGCCACTATTCTCATGCGACCCAGTAGTTCACTAGTTGACTGGTATCATACCAGCTGGGGCGGCTTAACTATGTTAGCAGGATTATATTACTAATAGGGGTGGGGTCTTGATGTCATCTTCTAAATCCGGTATTTCATTGAGTAGGGCACTGTTCGTAGGATAGGAGGCGGAGCTCTATTGGGGGCCTGTTGGAATCCTACACTGTATTTCAGTGTAGGATTGAGGCAGTTTGTTACCAAAATAAGAGCATGAAAGTGATTTGCACCAAAATTAATTCTAAAAAATATGTAAAACTGGTTTAATAAGTCTGTTACCAAAATGATTTTCCCCCCTTTATTTTATCATAAACGCAGTGTGTGTAGTGTATTTTGTTCTACTGTAAACATTTTATTTTCTGCACATAAGTGGGAGCTGCTATACTGCTTGTGTCTGGCTTCTGTAACTACAGCCCCTTGAGCAGCTAGAAATCGATAGGAATGGTGCTGTTTACCATGGAAATGCCACTAATAAGGGAACGCAATCCTCTTCTTCTTGGGTATTTTATGTGTCATTGTCTTTTCCTTTGGGAGATCATTTATTACATTTCTCAAAGTTTAAACCAGGTTTAATAATCCCTAGTAGCCAATCAGATTTGTCTATCCAAGCAGGTGACCAGGAAATTATACTTAAGGATTGATTTCAAAATGTAATTACTTTTATTGCATTTCCTTTCCCCAGCCGGATAATAATAAGCACTATAAACAGGGCACATCTTCCCTTTAATGTCAGCCCTAAATATATATTCTGTATTATCCAGGGGCTAATCTTTAGCACTGAAAGGTTCAGCCCATGTTCCATAAGGCATATTGGGCATTGTACATGTTTACTTATGTGTGTCAAGGGCAACTAAAATGAAATACAGCCGGCATATAGCAGCCATTTCTAGGCCTAGCTATGAATTAGCCCATTGCTTAGTAGTTGTACAGGTTCTATATCTAGCGGTTACACCGTAACAGCCCTTTGATGATTGCTGGTCAGTATTCCAGCGCCTTCACCCTCCGTATAACCACCGTGACAGGCAATGAAAGTTCTTTAAGGTTGTGTGAGGCGGCTTTATTATGGCCGTATGTCAGCAGCAGCTGATGTGTTTGTACAAAGCCAAGTCTGTATTTCTATTCATGGCATCACATAACTGCAAAGGGAAAGCCACGACTGCCATTGTTACTCTTACAACTGACCCCTTTAATTTTATTCCTGTATGCCCTGCAGGCTCAGCTCATCTACTTACCTTTAATGCCATACCTAATTGTGGCTCTTGGGGGAGCAGCTATTCTGCTTTATTCTATTTACAGCCATTTAGGATTCATTCCTTAAATGTTGAACATGTACATCCAGTTGAATCATTTCATGATATTTTTTTCTGCTAATATCATGGAGCTATAATCAAAGCGCCCCTTGCTTTTCAGCTGGGCAGAATGGCAAAAGGCTGTTTTTACTGTAGTAAGAAGCATCCCCTGATGTCTCCCTGCTCTGTTCTTTTGCTCAATGTGACAGATGATAGAACCAAGCCGAGAATTGTCAGAAGAGGCTTTCCTACCTAAAGGAGAAGGAAAGTCATTTTAGCATTTTACTGCCAATAGATTTGCCACATTAGTGTCACCTAGAACAATATATTTATTCTGCAGAAACCATTACCATTCCTGTGTAAATCGTTTTAGAATCTTTCTCAGTTTGCTTGAGATAGCAGCTGCCATTTTAAGCAGCTTCCTTCCTGCTCCAGCCCTTATAGCTGAGATCACACATTCCTAAGGGAGGGAGTTCTTAGCATTCTGGTGTGTGTGTGTGTGTGGGGGGGGGGGCAGGAGAGAGGAGAGAACTGCGCAGACTCTGACCCCGGGAATTAAGGCTGTTTCTGAGAGAGGGAAGTCAGACACTGGAACATCATGTTTACAAAAAAAGAGACAAGAAATCCTGTGTTTATTTTGATAGAGGACTCAGTGCAGCGTTTCTGTGAGTGCTTATGGCTGTATTTACATAGACCTTTCTGATAAAGCTTACTTAGATTTTACCTTTCCTTCTCTTTTTAGTAAATTGAAGGGGATGTTCACCTTCAGGCAAAAGTCCAAAATTAATAGCCCATTAAATTAAAAGCATTTTTGTAAGTCTTGCGTTTTTAAAATGAAGCTTCACCAGGATATTTAGCTCTGCAGCCTCTCTTTGCCTGTCCTAAACAAACCTCCAGTTCCCCATCCAGCTTGGTTTCCTGTTTCTGCCCCTGCAGAGTGCTGAAAACCCAGATGCACCTTCCTTCCAGTTCCTTCCATTTGCATATCAGCGTTCCTATTGGCTGACACACTTCAGCCAATTGGCTCAATGACATGCACTTACGGATCCCAAACTTACTACTTTGTCATAATTTTCTGTCTGCGACCCCCCAAATGGGATATTTCATTGCCGCAAAGCTAAATATCTTGCTAATGCTTTGTTTCAAAAAATCATTTGTCCGAAGGTGAACATTTTCCTTTCAGCATTCTATTCAGCAGAGAACAGGCAGTGCTCTTGTTACACATTCATATCATTAGCAATGTAAAAATGGTTAATATGAAGTCTAACAATTAAATCAGTTCCTTGCTAAACTAGAATACAGTAAAATGATAATTCAATAATTATTCAGTATTATTTTGGAAATATTGCTGCCATCACAAGGGTCTCTGCTAACTCACTTTTCCCATAAGGCACAATGACCTCTTATTTGTCCTTTATAAGGCATCAGCCGACCTATTAGAAAACACCTGACCCCCTCACCCCTGTATTTGTTATGGGCAATAACATTGCATTTCCCATGTGTTTATAGTTAGAGAATGCAGGGTAACAATGATCATACATGAGAAGGAACCTGGGATTGGAAATAATAAAGCAGCATATTCCTTGTGGATTTGTGTATATACTGGCTGAATATTGCTGGCAATACATAGGCTGATGAGACAGGAGTAATATATTGCTGTCTGTTCCATCCATCATGTCCAAGTGCAATGCGCTGTCACACGCGGGGCGCAGTTATAGCTACACAAATAAAGGCGATGATAAATGTGACCTTCTTCCCCCTCCTATGGAATCATATGTTGCTGCAGATAAGATAACCCGGTGCCTAGGAAGACATTACTGTGAACAGAGCCTCCCTCGATTGTATTTTCATATGCAAAAGCTACAGATACAGAATGCTAGTGTATATCCATGCCAGGGGGAGGTGAGCCTCCCTACTATTTATCCGTTCTTAAGGTGGTTGCGATATGACAGGCACCACAGGAGGCGCCGTGCAGAGAGGCACAGAAAGTTGCCCATTAAGCAGAGCTGTCAGGACAAATTATTTAGGTCCAGGGTGAAAAGTTCTAGCTCATTTGGTACCCAGCCGGGGTGCAGGCCTCAGGCATGTTGTTAAACTGCCCCCATGCTGTTAAGTAGCCCGTCAGCAACGATCCCTCTCCTTTTTCGATTCTACAGCTGGAGTCACCTGGGAGCCCCTCAGGCCCTGAATTGCCCATCGAGACAATGCTGGACGACAGGGAACGCAGAATTTCCCACTCTCTGTACAGCGGCATTGAGGGGTTTGACGAATCGCCCACAAGAAACGCGGCTTTGAATAGGATAATGGGTGAGTGGAGTCGCCGCTACTAATCATGTCTTGTTTTTTGTCCTTCTCCCTGTTCATTGAAGAGTGATTAATGCATTATTTACAACAGCGACAGGCGGCACACAATATCCAAACGAAACCTTTAATGCACTAAGCAGAGCATAAATTTCAGCAGATAATAGATTTTTAATTTGATTGACTAAGTGCATTTTCCCAGCGAAACAGGTGAAGTGAGGCCCAGTGTATAATGGCCGGGCCGGCCTTTGATGGGAAGAAGTCGCTCGCAAACTCCGCAGATGCCCATAATGGAGGGGATGTGCATTAGATATGGTCTGCTTGGCGGAGAAAAGTCCCGCACAAAGCCATAATGGGCCAGGATTAAACAGTAGCATTGTGCCTGAACATAAAACAGATGTGTTTGTGTCATTTATGCTCCTTGCTTTCAAAGCGCTTTCTCAACCTCTCTCTCCTGTTTAACCCTCAGTAACTTCTCCGCAGCAAACGATGGCTCCGTCATAGTAAAATCAGTAAATGTATTTTATGGCATTTTGCAAAAGGAAGATAATCCAAATTGGCGTAATAGACCATGTGGTTACCCTGGTTATCATTAGAGCTGCCATAATGGCTATGCTAGCTTCTCTTGACCAGTTATTCTCAGAAATCACTAAAATAAAAAAAAATGCTCAGAGGAGCACTCTGTGTAAGGCTGAATGACTGCAAGATTGTGTTTTCTACTTAATAGTTAATATTACCGTTGCCATATGAAACCGCCCATTGACATTAAGTTGTGTTTTTTTGGCCAGACCATCAAATAAGCTGAACCTCAGTACATAATTTGTTTTACCCAGCCCGAAGCTGGCCATACACAGCCAATGAAATCTACCAACTCCTCCCCTTTAGACTAAGCTGGAAGCCTGTTGGCCCATGTATGGGGCCTATCCATCAGCCTAAACTAAATTGTCATCTGGATGAAAACCTTCTCATACCTCTTGGGCAGGTGAGAAAATGCTATTGGGCAAATATTGCTTCAGCCGTTTGATGTGGTCTGCTCCTGACACATCTCCATAGGTCACTATAATAATAGGATCATTGGCCTGGAGCCAAATAGTCAGACCAATTTGACCCTTCATGTTTGTTGCTAATGCTTTACACGTAACGTGGATTAGAGCAGGGATGTCCGACTGGAAACCCATGGGCTGGATGTGGTCTTCCAAAAGATTTTTTATGGCCCCCAGTCTACTCAAAGGTTCCATAGACTTCACCATAATTTATCTGGCCCTAAATTTAACATGTTGGGCAGCACTGGATTAGATTATTAGGGTGCTGTTTATTGTCTGCCATGAGTACTCCCTGTTTGAAGGGGATTTTCAATAGAAGAGCACCTACTCTAGTATCTACTCGACTTATTGCAAATCAGCCACTGTGTGTGTTGGTTCTACAGAAACAAACCCAGCATCACTCTGTTACTATCCCAACCCCATTTTCAGTCCGCCTCTAAACCAATCACCGAGATCCATGGATGCAAACGAATGGCTGTTTATTTGCCTTAATTCTCATCCATGGAACAAAACAAAAGGAAAGTAATGTAAGATGTGCAAATGGGAGGCGGCAGAATAGGTCATTAGGGTACTATCCATGGCTTGGTTGACTTTCTATTTTTCAGTGCATTAGCTCTGAAACCGTATAGGTAATTTTCTGCATCCTTTGTTTGCATTCAGCACCATACCGGCTGCACCGTCCCCTGTGGCCAATAAGGTTATTAGCACTTGCTCTGCAGCAATCCAGCTTTCCCTTAACAGAGCCAGTTAATAAAGACTTTCCTTGCCACGGGAGGAGTTGGATTTACTGAGTGGCTTATCATGGGATTAGTTTGCAAGGATTTTCAAATTTAAAACACAATGAGCTGTTTGATTAAAATTGCTCCTGACATTAAAAACATTTTTTTTTTACTTTTTGCAGTTAATTCCCCCCCCCCCCCATCCTTTACCAAAGCCAGGTTTAAACAGAGCTGTTAGATTAGTTAAGTTCCAGTCTTTTTAAAGGATCTCATTAAAATTGTAATTACAGAAAATAATGAATTTAGTTTTAGCCACTATAAATTGCCTTTCCTGTTAGCCACGCACCATACGTGACACCTTATTTTATGCTGGATAATTGTATGCTTTTTAGAAATATGTATTTTTTTCTGTCATTTCAATGCAAATAAATCCCATTCTTTATGCCCATGGGGCTTAGGGTCAAGGGTGGGGACCCCTGCTCCCCATGTGGATCGTTACAACCTTTGGTGTGAAGCAAGCCAATCAATAATGGGTAAATTAAGGGGACATTGGCAAATATTATTATTGTTCTTTGTATAGTGAATAACATACCCTGTATTGTAAAATACAAGAATATTATGTCACAGAGAAATTCCATGACTATATAAAGGCACAAAGCTGAAAGCGGAGTATATTTATTATTATATATATATATATATATATATATATATATATTATTTATTATAACACAAGTTTTAGTGAGTCATTTGACAGTAATTACATCACTAAGCACTGATTATAGCTGATGAAATCACCAAGAGTATATAGGATATAATTTACAGGTTATTTATGGCTCTTGAGTATTATATACCTATCATATCCATGTTACACCATGCTGCACTATTTTACAGAGATGATATTCACATCAATCACTTCTCGAGTGGAGCTACAATCACATTCACACACACTATGGTGAATTTTGTCAGGAACCAGTTAACTTGCCTGTATGGGTTTTGGAGTGTGGGAGAAAACCGTAATGCCCAAGAAAAGCCACACAGACATACAAAACATGGCAGAACATACAAACTCCCTGCAAATCGTGGCCCCAGCAAACCAGGACCTTCCAGCACTGCAAAGCAGGAGAGGCATCTGCCCGGAATAGTGAGGGGGGGGGGCGCTAGGCATGTAACCCTTCTGCCTACACCTATTCAAGGCGCTCACCCCCAACCAGCACTTGTCTGTTAGATGTTCTGGGATCATTGTGTATAGATTTTAGATCATCTCTGATCATGATTCGTATAAGGCCCCTGGCACACTGGGTATTTGGTCTGCCATCGAGCAAATGACAGCTTTGGACAGTACACCCCACTCAGCATATCACCTTTGCTTACAGAAAAGCACCCTGTTGGATGCACAAGGTGCAGGGACTTTGGCACCAGAATGCCTTCCAACGTCCACCTGTAGCCAAACTATGTGCATCAGAAAGGGGACTTTATGTTGAGTAGCATTGTGAGTGGTGACAGGCAGAAAGCGTTGTATTGTCCGTTTTTATTAGCTGCTGGGTGACACAGGCAGACAAACTGCCCTGGGGACCTTAGGCACATACTGCACATCATGAAGGGTGCAGGGAGAGAAAAGGTGTATATATATATATATAATATAAATATCCAGAATGTGCTAATTCTAGTCGGCACCATGCAAGCCTCAACATCTGTCTTCCAGAGCTGCACTTTGTGTTTCTCTAGGCCCCAAGCCAAGTTCTAATTTTATGATAACCCATGGGGCTACTGATCTCTTTTGTTTCTCAATATCAGTATCAATTAATAATAGTTTATTGCGGTTAAACCTGTTTTATATAATCTTAGCGTTACTGCAGGCACTTTACTCTGTCCCCCCCCCCCCAGCCTGGTTTATTAATAAAAGCCTATACCAGTTCAGCATATTGCTGTGGCTCGCGCCGGCTTGAAAGACATTTTAAATGCGACGCAGCAATCAAAATAAATGAGACAAGTGTTATTTTCATTATTAAAGGAGAGCGATTTCACGGGCGGAATGGGAGACGTGGGAATTCACCGAGATGATATAGTCTGGGCGGAAAGACCAGAGATACCAGGGACAAACTATTGCTTTGTTATACAGTAACGGAGTAATCAAATCCAAACCCAGTTCTTCTGTACCGGGGTTTTAGAATAGGGGGGCCCCAGCTTCACAGGGACCACTTGAAGGGGAAAGTAGATAAGACTAGCAAAGATCATATAATACATTTAGATATGGGCAATATATATATTTGCTATATATCTGTTCCTCTATCCCTGCATATAGTCAGGGCCTAATCTTTTAAGATACAATATAGCAGGGTTTGGCTTCCATTTATTTTCTCACAAATAGATAGTAAGTTATGATAACTCTGCTCTTTATGTGTCCTGGGCTTTCTCTATCTGTATATTTGTATTTATTCGTATGAGTGGGAAGAGCAGCTTGGCTAGGCTTCTACTGCAATAACTATGGCGTCTCTTTATGGCACCTAGAGGTGCTGTTCTGTTGAGCTACATGAAGAATCTCTCAGCTGCGACCAGCCATTTGGCAAATTCTGCTCTTATGTTTGAATGGAAATGTGCAGGGAGTGCAGAGTGTTGAGTGGCAAAATATCTCTTATACTGTATGTAGGCATAAATGCCGTATATCCATAAAGGGTGTATTTCTTTTATTGTTCCATCCCCACTGACGAAAGAAAGTGGCTTTTCAATTACACTTATGTATATAAGTTGCTTCCCTCTTCTGGCTTTTTTCAACCTGCAGCTAAAAAGTGTCACTGACCCTGGAAACCAAACAAGGATAGATTGTCTATAAGGCTTTAATATTAATATATATATTGGCTATCCATCTTTCATTTTGGTTTCAGTTGCCCAACTCTGCCATAAATGTTGGCAACTTGTCAAGGTTGCTATTTCAACTTGTTATAGACTGTGCCATTTCTCTCCTTTCATGCAGGTAAATACCAGCTCTCTCCGACAGTGAATATGCCTCAGGATGACACTGTGATTATTGAAGATGACCGAACTCCTGTGTTGCCTGCCCAGCTCTCTGACCACTCATCTTCCAGCTCACATGATGATGTTGGTTGTGTTACAGACTCTACTAGTGCTTGGTCTAAAACAGTGGCTAGTGAGTCAACAGAAAGGTAAGATTGCCTGAGAGCCAGTGCACTACAATAGTTGGGTGCTTAAAGGTGTTTTAGTGTAATGTAAGGGAATTCCTACAAGGTTCAATTCCTATGGCAGCACCGCAGGATCTTAAATGTTATGCCTATTAACTCTGTGGTGGGTGAAAGGACCCCATTCTAAAACTTTCCTTCTCTTAATTCATTTTAAAGCTATGCAATCACAATAAAGCAACAGACTGATTGGTTTATAAAGACTAGAATCAGATAAATCAGACACTCATCTAGTTTTATAATCTTCGGTGGATTTCTTGTGGTTGGCAGAGGATCATGGGAGTTTATAGTTTGACAGTTGGATGGTTTAGTCTGTCATTCCTGGGTTAGGTATCTTATGTCAACGAACCAAAGACAAAGGGGTCACTCTACCCCGAAACGTTGCACTACCGCAATAAAGAATGAATTAAAGGGTTTATCCCGATTGCAGCTCTGAGTGCCAGTGCATTTTTTGCTACTTATGTATCTTATGCCCATATAGCTAACAAGGCTGTAAGGCTGCAGAGTTTGTTTTCCAAATAGTTTACAGTTTTCTCCAATATTTTCCAAATATTCTCAATTTAAGGGTGATAAGTGGCTCCCATGAGGGAAGAAGTCCATTAGGGCCAGCGCGGATGGGGTGCTCGAAGTCATGCAGCTCGCAAACAATGTTAAATCCCAAAGACATGCTCTTCAATATGAATGTGCTCATTATTACACAGTCTGAAACTTGCAGCTTTTTCTGCGTAATTAGCAGAGTATGCAATAATTTGCATGCCTAGTAATTATACACATCAATAAGCAAAATAGACCTCTCTGTGAAAGCACCTCCCTATGACTAGAGTAATAATTATGCAGCACAGTGTGAATTATTATATAAGGCTTCCATTTCCCAGAGTTGGGATTTACATTCCAAACAGGGCTGCTTCCATGGTGCTTTCTCTCCTTATCAAGCCAGACCTTTCCTCTTGTTCCGTGAGATTCTTTTCTCCCACCTGTTCTATGTAACATCACTCCCCATGTGTCTGACATCAACATATGCAGCATTTAGAGACAAAATGCCTATCCTTCATCTCATGTTGCATTGTGCAGATAAATGTGAATTTTTCCCATTAAAAACAAAGGGCTATGTAAAAATATGAAAGTGCTGGGCAGCCATGGAGCTGTAGGGCAGTTGGCTATGCATTGCAATGGATGGGCCCCTGTTTCTGTTGCCAAGCACACAATGAAAGGCAGTCTGTACATGTGTATTACATTGTATTTTGTTCCTCTTGTCCTTTTGCGTAATCTGGCACTTTAAGATTAAAGGAGAACTTGTCCATTGTGAGCGGCACTTATTGTGAGCTTTCACTCCAAAGAAATCTGTCATTTTCTGGGTAATCTCACTCTAAAGAGTTTTTCCAATGGCCCAATGAACCAATACATAGATGAAAGCAGTGGGCATCATATTTGTTTTACTTTGTACAAAGCCCTGACACTCTCATTCAGCCTCCATTATTGTATTTACTGGCGGAATTCAAAATATTAGTTGAAATAGAAAGGGTTTTTTTTTAAAGAAGCATAAATCAAATAGGCATCTCAAGAAAGCATTTTAATCCTTGGTTGGTTGGTCACTCCTACATCTAAACAGTGACCTTGCAAGCCTTTCAGCCAAACATATATATTAAATTTACACACCTAGCTGCCACAGTGTTTCATATTTAATTAAAGTCATGCAGATTTAGGTCATAATCCAAAGCATCTCCTTTTGAACATTATTAAGTTCAAGCCTGTGATGTTGGTCCAGCCTTTGACCTGGGCTTCTCTTGAAGCTTCAATCTTTGGTCAGGGCCTTCCTTAGCTCGTGAAATGTCGATCAGTCATTTAGTCTTAGTTTTAAGAATATCTGGGACTCCCAAGTTCTTCTAACTTGCCTATAGGTTGAGCCCTCCCCCCTGCAGTTGTTCCAAGCCTCCCCCAGGAGATGCAGCCTTACAGTTGGGGGACCATTGATCTCAAGGGAGATTGAGCAACTGATAAAGTTATTAAAAAACAATGGGTGAATATTTATTGTATGTTGACTTCTTATCTACCAGGGTTCATCAGATAGGCTTCCCTAAACAGGTGGATCTTTATGGAGAAAAAGGGTTTGGGAGTAGGGTAAGAGAAGTCTAGTAGTTCGGAATTGTAGTGATGGGAGGAGAATTGTATAGCTGAATTGTCATGCACATTTCATAGAACTCAACAAGGTTGGGGAGTGATTGTCACCATGGCAAAAGCTGTGCCATATACATCTTATCCTCCACACTGGTCATCATGTTGTGATATCACATGGATGGCATCCTTCTTTCTACGGTTGTGGTTTTCCACCAATTTCATGCTACTCGCCACTGTTGCTCTTGCACCAATTTCTTGCTACTTGCCACTGTTGCTCTTGCACCAATTTCTTGCTACTTGCCACTGTTGCTCTTGCTAAGGCCTGGCCTACAGGTAACAGAAGCTGCTTGAATGAGATGATTTAATTTAGGAGCTATATGATGAAGGTAGGTAAGGTTATGAGAGGTGTTTTCTCTTTGTACATGTTAACTGAAGTCTCTCGTAAAAAGCCATTAGAAGAACAAGCTGGTCGATAGGGATCAGTAGATTTAGCTATCTTTGTGACCAGTGGAGCTTACAATTAAATTCGGCATGTAAAAAGGGAATGATTGTAAAATATACCGAAATGTGTTTAATTTCCTGCTGCTAATGGTCAAAAGAGAAGCAGTAAAACAAAGATGACTGCTCTTTGCTCAGAGGCGGAGAAGTAAAGCTTTCATTTGAAACAAGAAGAGGTTATACAAACAGGGACAGCAGCTGCTCTGAATCATCGGGGAAAATATATGCTGTCCGGGTAATCCCGTATGAAAATATTATGATAACACAGTGCGCAATAAAATGGGATTAATAATAGGAATGTTAATGATAAGACGGGTCATTGGGTAACTAGCCCCTTTCCAAATCATCCTCTATGGAATGAGCGCAGGCAGAAACCCTGATGGATATTTCCATAATTAGAAGTCAGACAGATAAATGGTTTGGTGGGAGGAAACTAAAGTCAGCAGCACAAGGTGACTTTCTGAATACACTGTCCTGGAGATTGTAACTAAATTTCCTAGAGATTAGCTGGGTTTCAGCTTATGTAGCAGGACAGTCAGTGGCCATGGTCAGAGGTAGTTATTTTCCCCTACTAGACTTCTACAGGCAGAAGCATCAGCATCTAGTCTAGAATGCTCAACACCTGCATTTAGATATAATTGTAACTAACAAGCTAAACAGGTCTCTTGGGGGAACTGAGACTTCAACTTTATTAGCAAAACTTACATAACTGAACAAGTTCTGAACTTGTTATCCAGTGAAACCTTTCTGTAATTATGTCTGCATAATGTGGTGTGTCCTTCTGCTTCCCCCTCAGCACTCTCAGTCCAGATATGGATCCATCACTTGCCTTTCAGAGGGAAGGGTTTGGCCGCCAAAGCATGTCAGAAAAGCGCACAAAGCAGTTTGGAGATGCCAGTCAACTGGATTTTGTTAAGACCAGGAAATCAAAAAGCATGGATCTAGGTACAGAAACCTGCATGGTTTTTTCTATGGGATTATACTGAAATGACTGCCCTCCTGAAATGATTGTGTAATGGCAATCGCATATTCCGACACAATATGATAATAATATACAAAACCATAGCTATTACATTTAGTCTGTATTGAGCTAAAGTGTATTTTTCCTATTTAATGGTATCCAGTATAATGCAGCCACTTAATGGCAGATAAAAACAAAATGACAATAAATCATGCCCATGGCATGTAGCTACATTCATTCTCATAACCTGAATATTTTTATGGTGCAGGTGTTGCACACATCTGTGTGTAAGGCTACGTGTTGCCAGTCTCACATCAGATTGGGAATGTAAATGCACCATCTCTCCGTACTCCGCTCTTCTTATTAAATGTGTTTACAAGGTGCTGCCTCGGCTAGGATTGATAGCAACGTCAGCCTTACCGTTACATGCCGCATAAATAAAGGGAAAAGTAATAGTACGATAGGGATTTATTCTTCATGACAGGTTCAGAGATAAAGGAGCTTAGAAGCTGCCGCTCCTTACGCCACAGTTGTGGAAATATCATATATTTATCTGTTTGGCATTAACAGCCAGGCCGAGAAATTCAGGAGAATTAGCGGAGTCTGGAATGTCTCCTGTTTGTCCTGATAAGCAGATCCCCTACCTTATACAGAGGTCATTGTCTCCTAATGCCTGAGCCTCTCTCCCCCTGGGTTGGGTTATTGCTGGCCACTCATTCAGGAGTATGACTTGGTATCATGAGAAGGTGCCATATACCCTAATGCAGTGATCCCCAACCAGTGGCTCAGGGGCAACATGTTGCTCCCAGTGGCCTCAAAGCAGGTGCTTATTTTTGAGTTCCTGGCTTGGAGGCAAGTTTGGCTGCATAAAAACCCAATATAATGCCAAACAGAGCCTCCTGTAGGCTGACAGTTCACAAAGGGGCAATTAAATAGCCAGTTATTGCTCTTATTGGCACCATCAGGAACCATTTTTATGCTTGTGTTGCTCCCCAAGACTTTTTCCATTTGAATGGGGCTCATGGGTATAAACGGTTGGGGATCCCTGCTCTAATGCATTTTTATACTTGTGAGCCACATCTAGATGTAAAATGTGTTGGTGAGCCCCACAAGCATAAGGAAAGTTCTTTGTTTGATTGGCCCCAGGTGGCTTTTATAAACATATTAACAGACGGGCTACATTTATTAGTCAAACAACCATCAGTGTACTGGGCAGGGGTTGCATTAGATCCCATATATCTCTAGCTAAATTGCTCTAGTAAACCGTCGCCCCATATAGAAGTCCTTACTTTCTGGCATTGGCCGTTTCCGTTTTAAAGTTTATATCCATAAATATTTAACGCTCAACTTTTTAATGCCTCTACCTCTTCCCAAAATATCACCCCCAATACCTGTTAAACAGGGTTTAATGGAACCATGTTACATGCAGACAAGAGATTGAGAATGTCCCCAAAATTCCCTGCCTCCTGTCAGGAACCGCTGGCACTGAAACAAAATGGTTTCTATTGTAATCTGAGCTGTTATTTCTTTAATTGAATCTCTGTGCCAGACGGCTCACACAATATGTAATATGACTTCTGCGAGGCCGGGGAATGATTCATTATTATTTCTCTGACATAATAACATTCTAAAAGCTCACAGTATTGAGTTATGGCTGATAATCAGTGCTGTTTGTTTAGTGTTTATTAGAAGCAGTAGGGTTCCTAATATAGCTCTCTGATACCCCCCCCCCAATTATAAATCTATGTCAGTGTGCTTCATTAGAGATCCCACCATAGGGCAGAGAGCTTCCACATGTTGTGCTTCATCTCCCACAGCCCCTCATTGCTTTCCCCTGAGCTAATCGGTATCTCAGGCAGCACAGTAGACATCCCTGATCTGTAAGATCCACATTTATATCTTATTTAATGCAGGCACCTAGCTATGTCTATAGGAGAACCTATGTGTGAAGACTCAAAGTAAGTTAAATAGATTGAGTTTATCACTATCTGTAGCATCAATATGTCAAGGTGAGCATTAGAGAGAGAAGCAAATCTATAAGTATGCATCTTATTTATTGTACAGACATTTGCACTACATGGTTCAGATATAAATAAGCATTCCTATGTAATCACCTGAGAATTCCATGTTTCTTCATTTTGGATCAGCAGCAGCTTGAGTATGACAAACACCAGCCAAAGGCCAACCGCCTTCCATATTGGTCTCCATCTGTGCAGGGACAAAGCCAAATATCTGCAGTATTTTCACATTCTTGTTGATACCTGAATGCATTACAGCCATCAACATATGGCCATAGGGTTGTAAAAGCTAACAAGCCAAGTACAGATGCCACAGTGCAGGTTTGGGGATCAGCGTGGGGTGCTGTGTTTAATAACAATACAGATTGCATCTCCCTTTGCTAATGGGACAGCTATTCTAATGTACATGGAAGGCTGGAAGCTTGATCTCATCAGTACGACAGGTGACTGAATGTGACCAATAATGTAATTTCTTGTTCTTTATATGTATTTCATGTGAAGCCATTAGCTTCTGGCATGAGTGTATTCCAGGAATAATTAAGTTTTAATGCTGTTCAAAGGGTTGGGGGGGGGGGTCACTTCTAACATGCAATCACACGAGCAACTGCATGGATCCAGCGTTATGTTTAATCAAGTGTTTGCATGGACTGTTGTATAACCTTGCATCTAAATGTGCCGAAAATGTTTGTTGCATGGGAATGCGGCTACTAACATGGCTAACCTTTATTACATTTACCTTTTTAACAGTAGCTGACGAGACTAAGATCAGTGCAATGGCTGGCCAAAACTCAGGTAAGAGATTATGTTGCCATAGAAACGGGGGACCAAACCAGATTAAGACAGGAATGCCTCTTACTGTGCATGTCAACATGACCTTTGCAGTGCATGGCTCTATAGCTCACTTGGTTTTGTTTTCCTTAATATTTGGATGCTATTTTTATGGAAGCATGCCTTGTCCTTTAGGGTATGGCAGGGTACAGGTATGGAAGGTATATTCTGTTTCTGAAACCAATCTATGGTGGAAAGAATGGAAATACTGATTTGCCAATTGGTTTGAATGGAGACAATGGAGAAGAAGACACAAGAAGAATTGAAATATATCTAAAAATGTAATATTTTTTTTTGAGAATTAACTAATCTGTGATACCTTTGATGAATCCATTAATTTGCAATGGTTTAGTGCAAGGTTTTTCCTTTTTTGTCTATAAATGAATCGCAGAGGCAAACTCCACAAGTCCAGGCTGTCTGTTATTATTGGTTTCCAGTTAAACGGCCCTCGGCCGCCTTTCCAGGTGATAATCTAGGTTTTGGGGCTGTTTACAGTGCCTTTTATCACTATCAGTGTGAAACCACCCACAGCATTTTGAAATTGTGTTAATGAAACCACTGAGCGTGCCATATGGTATACACAAAATATATATATGGTTGGGTTCCTGAACATCACAAGACACGCCATTACAAAAGCAGTGCTGAGGCCTTATGACTTATAAACGGCATCTGTATAGGGGAGAGAGACGTCTGTGCCATCTGATATCCCTCGGAACGCAGTGCTGCATCAAAAATTCCCGGTGTTAAAATCCGGAAGCACCACCCTGAGACATGATCTGTGCCGATACATTAACTTGCAAGTTGGAAAAGCGAGAGTTCATTTATATTAACGTTTATAGCCATTTCTCCCGGCTTTTATGTTTCCCACTTTCAGTTTGCAGACTGTTACATTTTTGTGCTGTGTTCATGTAGGACGCATTAACAGAAAATGATACAGAGGAAAAAATACAGTTTTGCTTAATGTAAAAAGTAGCAGTGGTTTTTGCATCATCTTTAGCAAAAACATTTTTGGCCAACCAGCAGTTCTCTATTGAGTGTCACAAAAAGAAGGCTTTGGTACTTCTACCTCCCGCAGCTTAAGCATTGGGGAAACCATTGCCTCATATAGGCTGAGGTCATCTGCCAGATATTGTGGCAGTTTAGCCATTTTTATCGAAGGCCAGATTGCAGCAGTTGTTCCAATACTTGTGAAACTGTTAGGCAGAGTCCCCCAGAGTAGTGAGTGTCTGGAACCTTGTTATCAGCTAAGAAGGGCTCAGATCACATTTAGGACCTCAAAGAGGGTCTTGAACATAAAGTCTAAACACCTCTGAATAAAAGCGGCCATACAGTCAATTCGCAGTGGGGTGCAGGAACAGTTCAGTTTCAGGTGCACCAACTGGGATTAATAATTTGCCCATTTTTGACCAATTCCAAGAAAGAATTAAAGTTCAAAAATACCTAGATTTATAATATCTTTTAAATGATCTAGTATGTATTGTTGCTTATTACACCATAGCCTTTGACTTGAACTTGGATAGTATGGTCTTGGAGACAAAATTGCAGATTAAAATCATAAAGGTGGCCATGCACAGGCCGAGTAGGCAGTTTATCAGCCTCTGTATGGGGCACTCAGATGGTCCTATCCGACCAATGACTGGCTGACATGTAGATCGGGCAGTTTTAAAAATCCTGTGGGGACAAGGAGTGCATTGGTGTTGATGCGGTTCTCATTATGGCAGCCAATATATCGTCACTGGTCCCTCAGACCAAACAGATCAATCTCGTATCGCTCATCTGAGGGTGGGCATATCAGGGAAAAATCTGCTTGTTTGGCGACCTCACCAGATGAGCATACTATGTATGGTCAGCTTTACCCCATAAAACACCGCCCAATTAAACTTGCTTAGTTCATGTAGAAGTCAGTGGCAAAGGTCCCTTCCCTTTCTTTGAAGTTATTTCTTTTGTCTCAAAACTTTGCTGGGTTTTATCCAAAAACTTGACTTTTTCCGAATTTTCGTAACAACAGTTCGATAAAGTTGGAATTTTCGCTGATACAATTCGAAAGATTCGCGTTTTTCTCACAGTGACTCTTCCTTGTGATTTAAATATTAAGTCACAGACTTTTTGGAAAACACATTTAGTCAAATTTGAAAATAAAAAAAGAGGAATTATGGCGTTTTAGTAGATCTGCCCCTATACGTAATGCCCCATACTTGCTGATACTTCCTTTCCTTCTGAAATTCCTCATTATTGTGCCTCTTCACTCCTAGATATATAACAATACAGGTATCGAACCCCTTATCCGGAAACCCATTATCCAGAAAGCTCCGAATTATGGAAAGCCTGTCTCCCATAGACTCCATTATAATCAAATAATTCAGAATTGTGAAACTGATTTCCTTTTTCTATGTAGAAATAAAACTGTACCTTGGAATTGATCCCAACTAAGATATAAATAATCCTTATTGGATGCAAAACAATCCTATTGGGTTTAATTAATGTTTTATTGATTTTTTAGTAGACTTAAGGTGTTGAGATCCAAATTACGGAAAGACTCCTTATCCGGAATACCCTTGGTCCCAAGCATTCTGGATAATTGTCCTATACCTGTACTAGAAAATATTGATGAGAAGAATATATCACTTTTACATGTTGCATGGAGGCAAAGAGCGGAATCATTTCTGTATCGGGATTGTTAGTCCGTAGATGATTTTGTGATGACAGTTGGTGATAGTGAAAAAGCTGAAAGGTTTTGAGAAGAGAGATTGATCTGGATATTCTTTCAGTCTAGATATTCTAGTGCTGACAGCCTGGCCTGGGGGATTCCCTGAGGGCAGTTTTCAGGCTAGTGAGTTATATTTACCCTTGCCTACTAAAGCTAAATGAGAATGAAACAAAAGGAGAGTTAATCCAGTTTCATCTTAATTACAGACCGTTATCTCCAAATCTCTTCAGAACAAAACTTACAGGACTGTGAACTTGAGCCTCAGCCATCTCCTTGGCTGGAAGAAATATGGAGCCACCATTATTCTGTAAATTATGTCATTAAAGCAGAATCCATTTCTCAAACAGTCTCTTTTTGAAGAGGGACACGTAAAAAGTCTTGTTTTATGTTTTTTTTTTCCCTGAGCAATTATATAATTGCTTTTTGTAATTATAAGTTTTTATGATTTATTAATTCAGATTGACTCTTGACCTCTGGAATGCTATTTTAATTAGGCCCGAGCTACTGTCATATGGGAACATGGCTCTGTTAAATGAGTGTGGGATAAGGTCGCTCTCGTTTGAATGAGTGGGAATATCCTGGTATTTTTACTCGTTACTAAAGCCGCTCTGAGCTGATGGCTTCCCATTGCCGACCAGTCATTTCAGTACTGTTTGTGCAGCTCATTAATGGGCAGGATAAACATGTTACATTTATATGGTGCATTGAAATGATTCCTAATGGTGAATACTCAAGCCTGGCAATCTGTTGGAGCTGGATGCTTGGTATAAATAGACAACAGACACCTGGAAAGACAGGGAGAGGGAGACACTGTCTCAGGAACAGAGTGACAGATGCAGCATTAAATTGTTCTATAGAGGCAGAAATGGACTAGCCAAGCCCGGGAGGACGGACATATATATACACTTTAACACAAAGGCCTAATCTGTACCTCACATTATATCTATGGCTTCCCTTCCTCTAAGTTTCAATGCATTTATGTTTAACAGAAAACATGGTTTGGTGTCTTCAGGCAGGGGTGCCCAGATGTTACAGATGAGACTTCTACATGTAGTTGTGGTGTTTGGTGTCTTCTCCATATCTACCACCCATAGTAAAGCTTCATTTACACTTCATTATATTTATTTATGTAAAAATGCCAATTGCTATCTTTAAACAGAAGGATACATGAAGCAAACATGATGGCAATCTAATGAACTTGTTGCTAGACCATGCTCTGCTTAGGATCTACTAGTAGAACCTATAGGGAAGTTATGTTAGAAAAACAGAGAAATTTTTCAATCCTGTGCCAGGAAGGAGACAAAGCTTTAATGGGCATTGCTGAGACCAAATTGAGTGCTTGTACCCATAATTCTTATATGCTGCCTCTTGTGGTTGTTGCTGGCATTTTGCCCATCCCAAACAAGTGGATATTTGCAGCTTTGTCCACCCATGCACTGGGCCAATCAGGGTGATCTGATTATTTGCTTCCCTGATCTATTGTATTGTGATGCAGGGGAGATGACTGCATGAATGCTGCGATGGCCGAATGGGATTTCCTAACCAAATAGATGTTTGGCCTATTTTTAGTGTGAATATTGGTTGGGCTGTCCCTATACAGGGGGGCCAGTGAGCTACTGACTTGGTCATATCTGTCTCTACTCTTGGCTATTTCATGCTAGTTTGTATTGATTTTTATAATGTTACACTGTTCGTTATTTCAAGTGCGGGCCCTAGAAGATTATATTGAGGTGCAAGTATTTCTTTTGTGTTCAATGTCAGTATTTTCATTTATTCCTGTGACTGAGGCCAGCAATTTAATTACTTCAGCTGGGTTATTCTCCTTATACATGTATGCCTGGTAGAAAGCAGTATGTCTAACTTACTATAGGCTTATTGAGTTTTCTTAAACTCTTTAAAGGGGAAGAAAAAAGTGAAGTTGTAGCTCTGATGTAAAGAGAAACACACATACATATCTCCCAGTTGTTGGCCACTACAGGTATGGGATCCATTTTAAAAATGATTTTCTTTTTCTCTATAATAATAAAACAGTACCTTGTACTTGATCCAAATCAAGATATAATTATCCTTATTGGGGCAGAACAGTCCTATTGGGTTTATTTAATGGTTAAATGATTCCCTTTTCTCTGTAATAATAAAACAGTACCTGTACTTGATCCCAACTAAGATATAATTACCCCTTATTGGGGACAGAACAGCCCTATTGGGTTTATTTAATGGTTAAATGATTCCCTTTTCTCTGTAATAATAAAACAGTACTTGTACTTGATCCCAACTAAGATATAATTACCCCTTATTGGGGGTAGAACAGCCCTATTGGGTTTATTTAATGGTTAAATGATTCCCTTTTCTCTGTAATAATAAAACAGTACCTGTACTTGATCCCAACTAAGATATAATTACCCCTTATTGGGGGCAGAACAGCCCTATTGGGTTTATTTAATGGTTAAATGATTCCCTTTTCTCTGTAATAATAAAACAGTACCTGTACTTGATCCCAACTAAGATATAATTACCCCTTATTGGGGGCAGAACAGTCCTATTGGGTTTATTTAATGTTTAAATGATTTTTAGCAGACTTTAGGCATGGTGATCCAGATTACAGAAAGACCCCTCATCTGGAAAAGCCAGGTCCTGAGTATTCTGGATAAGAGGTTACATACATGTATTTAATACAAAGTGGTTGTTCAGATTGTGTTTATGGCTGGCGTTGAATACAGATCAGATAAGAGATGGAAAATACACAGCACTTCATCAGCAGGCGCAGTAATAGGCCTTTAATTATTTTTCTTTTCTCTGTCTCTCTCCCCGGTTTATTTTGGCTGTGTGATGAGCGGCACGTTCCTAGCCGAGTGCAAAGGTTAGAGCAATGTTCAGTGGCAAACGCGCACGCCTCATTTCTCCTGCCGAAAGCCCAGACGCCGCAGCATTACAGCACCTACAAAGAATGAATTCAAGCGCTTCATTAGCACCTTCACTACAGAACATAATGATATCTACATACATAAAACATTACCCTGCTCTCTGGCAAGGCTCGGCGTCTTTTTATCAGAATCTCTTTCCCTGTCATCCCTTCCACAGACCTTCCCTTAAAGGCACACACCTGCAGAAATAACCTGCGCTGTTATATAATGCACTATAGGGCTCACTGCTACACAGGTAAAGTGTTCATTTATCTGTCTTGTTTATAGGGCAGAGCTTGTAATAATCAGCCAAGAATCGGTTATTGATCAGTTAACCAATAGGCCATATGCCAATTTCTGTGGCCAGTGCCTAGTACGTTGGCAAAACGAAGGAGGATACCATGTATTCCAGCTCCTAAGGAATCTCCGCAGCCGACAGGTTGAATATTAATGGCCAGTGTTTGGCCACCTTTAGCTCCCTGCATAATTAGGAATATATGGGTGCCACTGGCAACTCCAGTTAAAAGGGACTTTGAAGAAACCCACAGCCATTCCCGGTGCTCCGTTCTTGCCGATTTTCTCCAACATGCAACAACCATCTTATGTGCCGCAGCCCTGACTGATAATTGCTTGGGAGCTGCCATATTGCTCACCTTGGCTACTCTAACCTGAAACTGCAGGAAGTAACCCCTGATAATAAGTGATTATTACAGTTTTTTTTTAAATAACTATACTAATAACTATAATGGCATGTTTGAAAATCCTGTTCCCTTGTGCCCTACGGAACTTATGATAGAAGGTCATGGTGCATTATATAGATATAAAAAAGCTGTTTCAGCCTTAGCTGTTTGCTTCCATATAAAGCTCTACAATATATTTGTATGTATTTATCAGCTGGCGCTGTGCCTTTGTTCAGCCCTAGCTACTATGCTGCTTTATAATAATGGGCCTGAGTAACATTTAGTATCCTTCAACCACTTGCCCCCTGTTTGTTTTCCCAGACTTTCCTGCCTCTCCAGTTACGAGATCCCTGCTGATATGGAGCTGTTACCTGTCCTCCCCGTCTAATCTCCTGTAATGGCACAAGCCTAATTCTCTGTGTATTTATATCCTATACACCGTATTCATGCACCGTGGAACTCATCATGTATGTGCATATGACGGGGTGACATGAGTACATGTGTATGTTATTGTAGCCAGGCGTGCATGTATGTATATTTGTATTCCTATAGCGCTACCTATGTACGCGGCCCTTTCTCTCCCATAGCCCACAGAGATCTTTCCTTTGTACGAGTTACCTGCTTCTCATTGCCTGACATTCTGTTCCCCTCCATTACTTAAACAGTCGAGGGAGAGAGAACTAATTAACGTGCCACTGCCTGCGGTGTCTGCATCAGGCCAGGGGGAGACAGAACCAGGGGCAAGGTAATGTGTCTGTTTAGCATTTAAAGGGACATTGCCATAAAACAGAACTTTGGTGTTGCCTTATTCCTACAGAGCCATTGGAAATGTCTATAGACACTGACAGACAAGAAGGCTCATTTACTTCCACAAGTGAAATTTTAAAAGCAGCGCCAGGTTTATGCAGCCTTTTCCCCCAGAATTCCAGCATCAATGCGGGCTGAAAGGGGTGTTGATTCAGACGCAATTGCACTGTGCCTGATTTTAAAAACTGCGCAAAGAAGCCACAGTTGCATCAAGTATTTTCAAAGCTTGGCTTGTGTCATTACCAGTGTTCGTTGTGCAGTGCAGTTGACACAGGGCTCTGTGGGAAACCTCAAGCTGCAGCTTAGTCAGGGGGTGGCGGTAGCCCCAAGGTTCCCATGTCAATAGGTGCAGTAGTGGCCAATTTGAGACAGAAGGCAGGAAGGACTGAGTGGTGCTGAACATAACTATACAAGCATAACTATACAGTGCATTTTGGCACAAGTGCCTTTAATAAAAGTGATTTTACATGCAACTCTCTGTGGGGGGAAAAGTGCAAGTTGCCCACTGTCGTAAATCAGCCCCAATAAGTTAAAGGGATACTGTCATGATTTTTATGGGGTACTTTCTAAAATACACTGTTTACAGAGCAAATAATTCACTCTACCATTTAAAATTTTATTCTTGAATCAACAAATGTATTTTTTTTTTTTTATCTGTAATATTGGTGTGTAGGCGCCATCTCAGTGCATTGTGCCTGAGTCTGAGCTTTCAGAAGGAGCCGGCGCTACACATTAGAACTGCTTTCAGGTAACCTATTGTTTCTCCTACTCCCATGTAACTGGAGGAGTCCCAAGCCGGACTTGGATTTCTTACTATTTGGTGTTATTCTGATACCTACTGGGAGCTGCTTTCTTGCTCCCTTCCCATTGTTCTGCTGATTGGCTGCTGGGTGGGGGGGGGGATATCACTCCAACTTGCAGCACAGCAGTAAAGTGTGACTGAAGTTTATCAGAGCACAGGACACATGTCTGTGGCACCCTGAAATTAAGAATATGGCTAGCCCCATGTGAAATTCCAAAGTTAAATGTAAAAAAATCCCCCACTAACAGTTCAGGGCTGGAACACCAGATAAGGAGGTAGAAACAATAGGATTTCTACCTCCTTCTGCCGATTCAGCCCTGACGGCAGATTTTGCTCAGGGGCCTTCTATGGCGCCCGATCAAAATCTTTTAATCAGCAGTCTCCTGTGATATCGGTCGACTCGCCGACTTGCCATACACGCACCGAATATTGTATGAAACGAGGTTTCGTATGATATTATCGGTGTGTGTATGGCCAGCTTATGGTGGGAGATTATGGGCCAATTCAGTCATTTGCCCTTTCTTTGTTTTCTTTTTTCTCCCACTAAGAAACATTTGTGAAAAAATGCATTCTGTATTGGCAACCTAGAGTATGATGTAGTCAATAATATTCTGCCATTGCTTGCTGTTGGTCTTGTTTTTTATTTTTTGGCTTTTGACTGGTTCAACTTTTCTGTGTTTTCTTTGCACTTTGGTATAAGGTCAGGGCAACCAAGTGGTGGATCCAGTGACAGACTGAAATGTAAATAGGAATGGGTCAGAATATAAACAATAAACATTGTCTGCCTTCAGGTTTTAGGCCCAATCCCTATAACAAAGCCAGCGGACTCCTTGTGTAGCAGGAAGGTATGGGATGGGCAATTCACAAACAGAATAAAGGTTGCATTATGAGCGCTGCAAGACCAGCATGCTGATTTCTGTAGCTGCATATAAAGTGGCAGATTCGTCGTCCTCCACACTCGCTGCCCGAGGCTAATAGATTCTTCTCTGGGCATCAGGCTTTGTGTGATGTGTGTGACATCTCATATGAAAGCAATTTAAGTGCTGTCTGTGAACAGCTCCTTGAACTAGATCTTAACAAGCCAATACTAATTAATAAGCAGTAAATGAAAGACGAGATGTGCCGGGACAGAAGCATGCTCTGGAAATCAATATCGTTACTCCAGCACTGTTCTGCATTCCCTGCCCACGCCATGGGAAGCCGAGTAGCCACGGGCAAATTCATTTACAGGTAATCAATAAGTGTAGGCATCCCCGTCTTGGATAAACTGGTGTCCTCCTATATTACTTTATTATTTCCAGCTCATTTCCGTGTTTGGCATTAACTGAAATAAGGTAATGTACTAGTATGAACTTTGAAATGCCCCACTCTTAACAGTCATTCTAAGTTCTAAAGGGAAAAATAAACCCTTATCTTTAACATAAGCTCATCCATGATTCTGCAGGTTATAAGGAAGGACCATGGTATTTCCTAAGCTAGCAGTTCAACCCCTTCCTTCTCCTTTCATTGTCAAATGATGGATTGTGGGATTGAAGTCCCACTGCTTTCCATTGTGGGTGGTGCACTGACCACAATCTAAGGTTCCTCTCACTTACTATGAATAAAAGGTTAATCAGTTAAAAAAATATCTAGGAATCAATTTTGACATTACAATACAAGTTAACTGCAAGGTGGAAAACCCTATGTAGGTGGCTACACAAAGGCCACTTTGGGGAGGTACGTAATCAGTTTTCAGTGGGCTTATTGGTCAGACATTGTGCAGTTTGGGCAATCTCTTTTAGGGCAAGAATTGCATTGACTTTGCAGCTCTATCATCTCTATATGAAAAGAAGTAGAGTCTAAAGATTTGTAGATCCTCCTTGGTGCATCTGGTTTCGGCTCTCTGTTTGAGAGTTGAACCCTTTTGGATCTCTTTGAATGAGTTTGAAATCTTGGTTACCTTGCACCCAATATATGGCAGCAGTTACAGCATAGAGCTTGTACTGCTTGTCTTCTATACACAAATACCTCTTGACTCAACACTAGAATGTAGGGACCAAAAGAGTTCATTGTGCATCTAAAACCCTTGTAACCCTAAAGGTGCCCAAACACGTTAAGATTTGCTTGCTTGGCGAGATCGCCAAGGATCTTTACCCGATATCCCCACCTACAGGTGGGCGATATCGGGGAGAGTGTAGGCTAATTCGATCCTTTGGCCCTGGGGCCAAACAATCGAATTATATTGGCGGCAAAGGGGCAGTCGGTTCAGGGACCGCATAAACGAGCCGATGCGGTCCCCGATCTGACTAGATTTTCTAACCTGCCCAATCGAGATCTGGCCAATATCAGGCCAGATGTCGAGCAGGCCCGTTTGTAGTCCCCATCAGCCGATTAAGGCTGATGATACCAAGCAAGAAAAGTCAGAACAGAACAGTGGCCATCCTTGCATACCATGGCTTCATCTCCATAAAATGCTGATATCATCATCTTTAGGTGACTGTCATCTGCTGTATGATAGCAGCCTCAGAAAGAGTGCAAAGCTCAAAAAGTTCCAAACTCATCTTCTAATGTATTTCACTTGGTTTATGTTATTATCAGTAGCAGGTCTAGTGGGCTGTACCACTTCAGTATGGCAGTATTTCCCCTTATGCCTCTTGCACTGAAGCCCTTTAAAGACAGTGAATGTACCTCATCCATTTGTTTACTGTACCCAGACTTCAGAAAAGGCTGCGCTCGCTTCCATTGAGTTTTTAATCCCAGAGAAACATTACTGAAATATTTCTCTGTTTAGATCTTTCCCTGGCTTACAGCACTAATGTCGTGGGCCTTTCTAGTGGAAAGAGTTGAAAGGCGAGGGCACTGTTAATCCTCGCAAGTAAGAGGATTTGACTTCATAAACGCCATTGCGGACAGATCTGTACAAAAATTTCTGTAACCAAGTGCTATACGATAGGCTGTATAATGGGAGTGCATCCCCACAGAATTTCACTGAGGACATGAATAATCAAGCGTGCAGTACGTCGCACTAATCCCAATTAACTCTTCCTTTTGACCTCCAAGGTTCCCCAAGCAGAGACGTCGGGCCTTCATTAGGCCTTAAGAAATCCAGCTCATTAGAAAGTCTGCAAACTGCAGTGGCTGAGGTGACTTTGAACGGTGACATTCCTTTCCATCGCCCACGCCCGCGGATTATCCGAGGAAGAGGCTGCAACGAGAGCTTTAGAGCCGCTATTGACAAGTCCTACGACAAGCCATCAGCAGATGATGATGATGAAGGCATGGAGACATGTAAGTTGGTTTAAATATGGAGGCGGAGATAGGAACTCATAGTACTTTTTTCTCTTTTATGACACATTTAGTATATTTATGTGCTTTCAAATTCAGTGTTTCAGTTTGTTCTGTCTGAATTAAGCTTTTTCATTTCTTCCACTCTTATATCCAACAGCTCATTATCCTATCCGAGGTTTGGATAATGGGGTACTTGATCAGATACTTGATGTATAGCTAGAATCCTTGTCGTAAAGCAAGGTTGTTTGGTTTTCTTGTAAAAGGAAAGTAGAGCACATCATTACCAGAGAATACCAGACACTGGGTGGAACATTGGTGTAGGGTGTAAAATGATGTCTTTATAGACATAACCTGAACCCCAGGCATGCCTTTTTTGATCTCCCCATCGGTAATGTTGTTGTGGTAATCACAGCATTTGAGATGTTTTTAGAGGGGGGTCTGGGTCTTAAAAAGGCTGTGAACTTAAGTCTGAGTTGGGTGCTGGTTAGGAAGGCCAGGTTAGGGTTGGGTGCAACTTGGAAAATCTCTGACTCACTGCTCAACAGAGAAACTTATTTTGTTAGCATGGACCTGCATGGACCTACTTGGCCCTGTAGTGTACATTTATATTATTCTGCTGTAGATTTAAGCAACTCGCCAGTTTGGAAATTTCAGCAGCTACCTGGTTGCTAGGGTATAAATTACCTTAGCAACCATGGAGTGGTTTGGATGAGAAACTAATATATTTATAAAAGAAGACATGAATAAAAAAAAAAGTATTAAAAAGTAATAACAATAAAATTGTAGCCTCACAGAGCAAGTTTTTGCCCGCTGGGGTTCAGTGACCCTAATTTGAAAGCTGGACTAAAAAAAAAAGTAATGGAGAGACGAAGAGAAAATTTGCATGGAATTGGCCATTCTATAACATACAAAACGTTAACTCAAAGGTGAGCCTTCCTTTTAAGTGACCACATTAACCTCTTCTGCCATACTGCTAGAAAGTAGCCGTTTTTAGACTTTCTCTGAATTAACTGCCCTTATTATATAACCATGCCAAGGAGGTTATATTTCTTTTCCATGTGTTCTTCATATAAAAGCAGCCGTCTGTGTGTCAATTTGGTGGGGGCTCGGGAGCGCTATCTTTTACATTACTGTGACTAGGAAAAAGGCATTATTAGATGTGACAGGCACAACTGAAATGTTTGGAATTGAAGAAAATGTGATCAGAAATGTCTACATGGGTATAAAAGTTAATGTTAAGAATGATCCAACATATCAAAGTTGAACTTATAGGGACATATCGCTGCTACATGCTGTGGTTGTGCCTAGTGGGCCAGGAGATTACTCTGCTTGGGTCCCCATTCATGGCCTCTGGTGCCAGAATTATTTCTTCAGCTCTAGATATTTTAATGGTTTCTAAACAAGCACTGCAAGTCTGTGAGTATAGTCAGTGGGCACAGAGCTGAGCCCTAGCAGCCTGTTACACGGGCATATTCTGATGCAATTGTTCAGCATTTAGTATGGGCTTTGCATACAGTACAATGTCACTTAATACAAGTCGGCTTTTTCCCTTCTCCACCCACAAAACGTCTGTTCGTATTATTGAATTACTTCTGCTGAGGTCACTCCACAATGGGAAGTTTCTTCATGAATGGCCGCAAATTAGATTACATTGTGCCGAGCCATAAATTTCAAGCAGGAAATAGGCTAAATGTCAGCCCGTATGGGCCAATCACAGAGCCTGGGCCTGGGAGTGTGTAAAGTGATCCTAATTACTCCACTCTATAGAGTAGCCCTGATTCTGGCTCTGCTGGGAGACAGTCATAGACAAGAGCCTGCTCGCCAGTGGCAGTACCATTTGTAGCAGTGACCAATTATCCATTTCTCTGTCTGCTCGAAGCTTCCAAGCTGTTACTTTAAACTGTTCCGTGGCCGGCGGGGGGTAGATGGGGGAGATGCTGCTGAACCCACCAGGGCCACCTTGAGTGCAGCATAGATGATTGCTTAGTGCAGTCATTAGGGCTAATTTAAAAGAAGGTCACAATGCTCTATATAATGATCAGAAGTAGCGGGAAGGCATTTTCTCTGAGGGCCCCCCTGGCCAGGTAATATACTTGTTAGGTACATACACATTGTTATGTGGTGCAGCATCATGAAACCTAACTCTTTGCTACTTAAAACCATAATAAAAGCCAGACCTTCAGGCTTTGGAGGGAAAGGTAGTTTGACCACTGCTATAGGTAGGGTATTCTTATTCCCTTCAGTAGCCTTCTGCAGGTGATTGTCTCCCTAAAACCATTTTATTACCAGCATGCTACTTGCTGTGTTTCCTATTGTTGGCAATGGGAAAGTTGTCCCTCTGCGTTTTACTGGCAGCAAGTTAAACATCGTCAATGCTCTCTCACCTATAGAGATATGAGAATAGGCACTTTGGGTGTGGCATAGGTTTTTGCCGATAATCAGAGAAACAACAGCCACACACTCTAACTCTACAAGGAGAGGAGCATCGAGAAACAGAACAGATGGCTCCCCCCGAGTCCCAGCTCCTTTCTAATTTGGCTTCTTAAAGGAGTGAGTTTGAGAATCCCGCACAGTTAGATAGGGCCATCAACATGGGCAAAGATTCTGCTTCATTCTGTTGATTACCAGTCCCACAGTGCAACCACCATGTTGTTTATGTATGTTAATTAACTCTATAATATATAGAGATTGACTCCTCATATCTCCCACTATGGCACTTGGACGCCATATTTATATCTTTCTGTAGTGGGGGTGACTACTCCCAGTTTAAGCTGCCTCTAGTAATATGAAATATATTACTACTAAACCCCATGGTCCAGAAGTGTGCATTAATTGCATGCTCTATACACATGCCACCTTGATAATGCACGCTAATCAGAACATGGCAGGCCAGCCTTGCGTGGCCTTCCTTATTATATATACCAACCTGCTCCCACTCTATTTTCCCTTCTGTACCGTGACATAGATAGGATTTGCTCCTCCGGGATGGAGGTTTTCATTGAAGTAGAAGGAAGAATTGCTGTGTTAGAACAGTATTCACTTTATTAATATCAGGCTAATGGATCTGTCCTTTCTGGGGGCTGCTTTATTCAGAACTTACATTTTAAACAGCGTTATTTTATGTAAATCTATCCATGTGTACCTTATAGCTTAACAGCAACTCACAACTGCTTTAACAGGTACTAACAAATCAGAGCTGGAGCCAATCAACAGTTCCTCTGAGTGGGGTAGGTAGGAGAATGTCAGGATTCCGTCACATGGGTTCTGTTTTTATGGTGTCTGAGTCTTGCACATTGGTGTTGGTAGGTGGGTCCCAGTTAGTGAAGTGAGCAATTTCGGCAGTGTGGAGGTATTTTTATGACTTAGTAATTATTCCCTTGTTTGTTTTAGTGGAGGAAGACACAGAAGAGAGTTCAAAATCAGGCCGGGAATCTGTGTCTACCGCCAGTGATCAGCACTCGCACTCATTGGAGAGGCAGGTAAATGGCTCCAGCCACGACAAGAGCGACCGGAAGAAGGACAAGAGTGGGAAAGAAAAGAAAAAAGATCGGGATAAAGAGAAAAACAAGGCCAAGAAAGGGGGGATGCTGAAAGGCCTGGGAGACATGTTCAAGTAGGTGTTTCTTTTCTTCTTATTGGTCAATTGATCTATATGTTCATGAACACATTTACCTCCTGTTATATACTTGGTGACTTCCTTTATGCGATTCAAAGAGAAATCTTATTGTGTCCTTTAAATATTAAGCCCCACATCGTCAGCTGCAGCAGTGTCATACATGTCTCAATGGCATCCAAAGACTTGCCTGTTGGGTTTCTCATCCAACTCTCAGGTTCACTCCCAGGAGAGCACAGGCTTTCTTCCAACGGCTTTCTAATGACAGTGCTCCCCATGATGCAGTTTTCCTTTGGTCACTGTAACTACTCATAGATGGAAACTCACATGGTCTACAGCCAGTTTGTTTAATGGTTTGGCGGCCAAGCAGACAGAGCATTTTGTCACCCATGCTTGAGCTGCCCATACATTGTTAATCACTCAAAGGAAGTCACCAACATAGCCCTCTATTCTCACAAATAAATTCATTTTCTTATTGTGTGGATTACACAGAAAGAGGTTTAATAGTTGAAGTTGTAGGTTTGATTTTTATAAAGGTATGGGATTTATTATCTAGAAATCCATTATCCAGAAAGCTCCAAATGGCGGCAAGTCCATTTCCAGAGTGGCCTATATTGCACTGTATCATAAGGTACCATGTATTGATAGTGTCTAAGCTTGCATATAGCTATGGTAATAGCCAAACAAACCCTGCTTGCTAATTTATAATGTTATAGCACCAGCATGTGTGCAGTGCTTCATAGACATTATCTTTCCATTCATATCAATCCCTCTCCAAGTTGGAAGAGAAAATAAATTTAATTTGAATCAGATTTACAGCTGCAAATATTGACTCTTTCTACAGCAATTTGTTAATCTTATTAGTTATATGTATTCAGAAAACCTTTCCTTTCTGTTGCCTGCACTGCTGCTCCTGACTTCAAGTCGCATCGCTACGGTGTAACAGCAATGAACGCTTCCCGGCACAGACTCCATTCCCAGAATGCTTTGCTAGTTACGAGATTATCAGAGGACAATCACAGAGCTGTGTTAGGGAAGTGTTGGCCAGAGGAGGGCGCCGTGCAGTCAGGCCCTGCAGTGGGGGGAATAGCAAGGGGCAGGCAGATGCTGCTTTTAATATCACAGTTACAATAAACTGTATGATCATTGAAAATTTCTACTGAATGTATATTGCAAAGTTGCTTAGAATGAACGAAACTTTCCCAAAATGTTATATTACTTACTATGTTATATTTACTACATCTTTACATCTTTGTGTCAGTAAAGCAATGACGCTCCACATAATGGAGGTTTAATCTCTGGACCCCCTTTCCAAGCATTCTGGATAATAGATCCCATACCCATTGTTACTGAATTGCACCTTCTGTCTCTTGTGTAGATTTGTTGGAATTATTATTGTTATTGAGTTTAATAATTGAAGCAGAATGCAGCTATTCTGTATGTATGAGACTCTATCTGGCAGGCTTTCTGTGGCCTCCCCATTGCTATTTTATTTATACTCATCTCTCTCTCTCAATATTTATTGCTCAATATCTATGTATGACAAGCAGACTTATCTGTACGATGGGCTATTCCAATAGAGGCTCATCAGTCCCTATTAGCCAACTACAAATGACTGGCGGGAAGAAACCTCTTATGTGCATGACAGGAAATTTTCTAGACAAAAGCCTTGTTAGTCGCCTCCCATGTGAATTGCCATGCATTATTTAACCTTAACTAAGATACAGAGCTCTGCCTTCGGGAATGCTTGCATGTATGCATGCCGTTGTCTTTCCTTTTCGTCATTGATATTTTATGCTTCCAGTATGAACCAATGAGCAGTGAACGCTGGTAGGAAGGGGGCAAACTCCAGATAATGTATGTATTGTGAGCAAGGGGGGCTCTGGTAACACCTGCAATGTAACAATGAGATCATGCTTAGGCCTTTGCATAAATATATTGCATTATTTGCAAAGGTTATGTTGGATAGTGTCCCAGTAAGCATTGCTGGGGTCCCAGGTTTGATTCCAGCCAAAAGTGCTAAGCATAATTAATTTGATAGCCAATTTAAGCAGCTGAATTTTTGAATGTAAGTCTGACTGCTCGACCTGCAGTCAACCCCCTACCACCATATATAATCCTGAGTTGGTTGCACTCATATTAAGGCTTGTGATGCTATTTCCAGCGGCAGAGCTCGCCTATCCTACCAGCCCAGATGGGTCCAATGAAGTTTGCTGTTGAAGGCCCTGAGTTAGGATTAGCAGCTGAATGTACAGCTGAAAGTTCTAATTGTAAGTGGGCCGGCGCGGGCCCTGCCTGCTTAATTTGTTGTGTGCGCTTGGGCTTCCGCTGAAGGGGGTCGTTAGCATATCATTTCTTACAGAGTGCAGCCTAACAATGCAAATGACATGCTATTTGCTAGCAGGTCGCACAATAATGTTCACAAATTCTAATTTATGCCATCCTGACATTCACGTTCAGCAAAATGCACTGATAAACATAGAGCAATTCCACTTCCAAAGGGAAAAACAATGGGCTCTTGGAATTATCATAACCACATACTATGAAGCCAATGATCCTCCGTGTTACAGCCATAAGGAGCAGTTGGCTGAATTAAACCTTACTGGGATGTCTGTTTTCTGCCGCTATCTCGAGCAGTGAAACAGTTGTAAATGCCTTTCTATGGAGCTTTGTTAGGTCAGAATAATGAGATATGGCTTTCTTCCTGCTGTCATTATGCAGCGTGTACATTATGATAGATATAAGGGGGGAAGTACGGAGAAGAGGAGGCAATCTTTGACCCTCTGGAACTGCAACTTTTCCATAATAGATAAATTCACAGTGTCTTGAGACCTTAACCTGTGTGGTCCAGCCTTGGGGATGGGGTAGGAACTCTAGTTATTCTTTCTGAAACATTATTGTAATATCTGGGTATATCAGATAATTTATCTAAAACAAAGTTGGGCAATGAAGAAGGCCATACATGGGATAAATTCTTTGCCAGCTTGACCACTCTTGACAAGATGGGCAGGTTATTTGCCAGTGGGTGGACCAAAAGGCCTCTGTTGATACTGTATCTGGTTAAGGCTTTGGGCAGATATCAATGTGGCTGGTTGGAGAATCCCAATGTGCAGGAAATGTTGGTCCAGTGAGGTAAATCAACTAAATAAAGCCTGGATAGTTGTCTGGAGAAGCAGCGAATAAAGATAAAGTCCACAGCCTCCTGGAAATATGGAATGGTAATGTAAATTTGGATTTTTTCACATAGTCTTAAGCTTTACCCCACATCCTTGGATTCAAGCAGGATTACATTGGCACCATTATGGGGAGTAACCGTAAGTTGTCATAATTACATTTTTGGTTCATTAGCTCCGTACCCAGTAATCTAGTGATCAGGGGAAGGGGGAACAAGCATTCGAATGCTTTAAATATGGAGTTGGTGGAGCTGAGCCCAGTTTGTTCAGCATCCGAGATCCCCAAACATCTGCTGATCCTGTACATCGTCTATGCTTATTGCTTCTTAGCTTGATGAATGAACAATAGAAGCTTCTTTGTACTGTACATAATGTGAAATATGATTGGTACCAGTATAAGTGCTCGATTAAATTGTATGCCATTATCGTACATTATTATAGATAATATTGCATTATTCATACTACTTACCTAATGCTTTCCTCCCCTTTCAGATTGCTCATTTTTCCTTGTTGTAAGCGCTACATCTTAGTGGCCTTTACTAAAGACTCCTCGTTTGCATTAGGATTGATTTAATCATATCTTCTGCAGCGCCCCTTGCTTTCTTGTGGGCATCGATATCAAGTTATTGGGGGCAAGGCCTTTTAATGGGCTTGTTTGATTGGCCAACCAACTCATCCCTCCATGCTATCTCCCCTCAATAAAGTAAGCTCAAACCAATGAGAGCACTGACATGTTAAGCACCCTTCTCAACCTGCAAACCCCACCCCTAAATGCTGGATCATAACCCAACCTCATGGGTGACATAGGAGGGGACTTGGTTGAGTAGGGTGTTGATCAAAGTAATAAAAACACCAGATGAACTTGAGGCAGGACAGACGGGGGTAAGAGACTTGGGAATGTTAATATAGACAGGCCACACTGATCAAGGAACCCAAGTCCATATATTTGCTCCCTGACCCAAACACTAGATTTGGACCAGTTTTGTATCTGTTTACATTTACAAATTTCTACTTTAGGAAGAAACATCATGTTATCAAAGGGCATGATGGGGAATGATTTTTGGGTCCCAACCCATTAAGGTTGTTGCCTTTGATTGCCCTTGATTGTGCTATCAACTCTTTGAGTTAGTCTGTTTCTCCTCTATGTAACTTAGGTGCTGGAACCCCTTGCAACTATGGAGACCATACGATGGTCGGCCACTGGCAATACCTTGGTAAAGACTTTCTTATATAAATATGTTTATCGGTGTGGCAGCATGAAGCAGTTGCCTCTCTTCTCTATTGTGATACCCTCCTTGATCACTATGACATTGTGCTAAAAGTACATATAGTCAAGACCAGGAGTGCAGAGAATAGCAAAATGCTGCTTTCAATAGCAAGTATATTTTCAAATGACTTATTGAAGAGTATTTGGGGAAATAAAGATGGCACATACATGACATGAGAGCAGTTCTAGGCCTCGGGCACCCAGGGTATATTCTGTGCTGTGGCTTTTTAAGCCCTAAGAGAAGTCTGTTATTTAGCTAAATGGAGTCTGCCTGTCACCATTTTATTTGTAAGTCAGACTACTTGGGCACCACCACTTAATATGCACCCGATGTGCCAATGGCCTAAGAATTAATATACATTATATATTTATCTGTATGTCCAGTTCTTCTCTATGCCATCAACCAGCAGTTATTCCTGATTCAGTAAATGGAACTGTATATAAAGTCAGCAGAAATAATATAGATATTAGTATTTATAACGAAGTACGTATCATGGAAAATGAAGGGCCTCTCAGCATAATACCTATTTATTTGATTTGCACAAGGGATAACTGCTGCAGCTGCATTAATAGCGCGCTCTGCAATGAAGAATGAGGAGGTGAGATCTTGTGTATGGCTTTTAGTCCTGCTATGTTTCATCTATCCAGCTCCAGTTTGGTGAGGCATTATTATTATTATCATTTATACAGCTCTGGCACATTTGCACAGCACTTTACAGAAATTTTACATCATTTACATCAGTCCCGGCCCCAGTGGAGCTTACAATCTAATGTCCCCTATCACATTCACACACAGTAGTGTTGGTTATAGCAGCAGTCAGTTAACCTGTCTTTGCCGTAAATATGTCTGCTCTGGTTAAAAAGAAAAAGGAAATGATTTTGGAACATACAGGGCAAATAGCTAAAACTTCACTGTTTAGTAACATCATTTAGTTATATGTAAGCTGCCATATTGCTTGCTTAGCACACAGCCATTAGAATATACCCTGCTGAACACCACTAGATGGCAGTGTAGTATTGAATTAATGATATTAGTGCCAACATCACCCAGTGCCTATGTATTTCCATCTTACATCCCATAGTATGTATTTGCTGAATATTAAGGGCAGGTAAATGGGAATGAAACACTGCTAACAAACAGGAGATGTTCCCTGTAAGAACTCCTGGGGGCTCTATCAATTTACTCTGTTTGTGGCCCAAGCCCTGCAGCAATCTGTGTGTTTAAGACACATAAAGTGAGATAATGCTTAGAAATAGAAATAATGGCACAGCCTATTGTTCCTTTGCTCATATTAGAGCGAACATTTATGTAAAAATTGCATTAATAAATCAGAAACCTCCCCGTGACATTTACAAATCTGTATCCACTGTTATTATACTGTGATATTTGAGAATGACCTTCTGTCAGGTCAGGGTAAGAGACTTAGTGGGGAAGCAGTTATTCTATTACTGTGTGTGCCAGGGTATCCCAGTGTTTATGTGCAAATATTACTGTGTGTGTCAGGGTATCCCAGTGTTTATGTGCAAATATTACTGTGTGTGTCAGGGTATCCCAGTGTTTATGTGCAAATATTACTGTGTGTGTCAGGGTATCCCAATGTGTATGTGCAAATAATACTGTGTGTGTCAGGGTATCCCAGTGTGTATGTGCAAATATTACTGTGTGTGCCAGGGTATCCCAATGTGTATGTGCAAATATTACTGTGTGTGCCAGGCTATCCCAATGTGTATGTGCAGATATTACTGTGTGTGCCAGGGTATCCCAGTGTTTATGTGCAAATATTACTGTGTGTGTCAGGGTATCCCAGTGTTTATGTGCAAATATTACTGTGTGTGTCAGGGTATCCCAATGTGTATGTGCAAATATTACTGTGTGTGTCAGGGTATCCCAGTGTTTATGTGCAAATATTACTGTGTGTGTCAGGGTATCCCAGTGTTTATGTGCAAATATTACTGTGTGTGTCAGGGTATCCCAGTGTTTATGTGCAAATATTACTGTGTGTGTCAGGGTATCCCAATGTGTATGTGCAAATAATACTGTGTGTGTCAGGGTATCCCAGTGTGTATGTGCAAATATTACTGTGTGTGCCAGGGTATCCCAATGTGTATGTGCAAATATTACTGTGTGTGCCAGGCTATCCCAATGTGTATGTGCAGATATTACTGTGTGTGCCAGGGTATCCCAGTGTTTATGTGCAAATATTACTGTGTGTGTCAGGGTATCCCAGTGTTTATGTGCAAATATTACTGTGTGTGTCAGGGTATCCCAATGTGTATGTGCAAATATTACTGTGTGTGTCAGGGTATCCCAATGTGTATGTGCAAATAATACTGTGTGTGCCAGGGTATCCCAATGTGTATGTGCAAATATTACTGTGTGTTTGCCAGGGTATCCCAATGTGTATGTGCAAATATTACTGTGTGTGTCAGGGTATCCCAATGTGTGTGTGTGCAAATATTACTGTATGTGTCAGGGTATCCCAATGTGTGTGTGTGCAAATATTACTGTATGTGTGTCGGGGTATCCCAATGTGTATGTGCAGATATTACTGTGTGTGTGTCGGGGTATCCCAATGTGTATGTGCAGATATTACTGTGTGTGTGTCGGGGTATCCCAATGTGTATGTGCAGATACTGTGTGTGTGTCGGGGTATCCCAATGTGTATGTGCAGATATTACTGTGTGTGTGTCGGGGTATCCCAATGTGTGTGTGCAGATATTACTGTGTGTGTGTCAGGGTATCCCAATGTGTATGTGCAGATATTACTGTGTGTGTGTCTGGGTATCCCAATGTGTATGTGCAGATATTACTGTGTGTGTGTCAGGGTATCCCAATGTGTGTGTGCAGATATTACTGTGTGTGTGTCAGGGTATCCCAATGTGTATGTGCAGATATTACTGTGTGTGCCAGGGTATCCCAATGTGTGTGTGCAAATATTACTGTATGTGTGTCGGGGTATCCCAATGTGTATGTGCAGATACTGTGTGTGTGTCGGGGTATCCCAATGTGTATGTGCAGATACTGTGTGTGTGTCGGGGTATCCCAATGTGTATGTGCAAATATTACTGTGTGTGTCAGGGTATCCCAATGTGTATGTGCAAATATTACTGTGTGTGTCGGGGTATCCCAATGTGTATGTGCAGATATTACTGTGTGTGCCAGGGTATCCCAATGTGTATGTGCAAATATTACTGTGTGTGTCAGGGTATCCCAATGTGTATGTGCAAATATTACTGTGTGTGCCAGGGTATCCCAGTGTTTATGTGCAAATATTACTGTGTGTGTGCCGGGGTATCCCAATGTGTATGTGCAAATATTACTGTGTGTGCCAAGGTATCCCAATGTGTATGTGCAGATATTACTGTGTGTGTCAGGGTATCCCAATGTGTATGTGCAAATATTACTGTGTGTGTCAGGGTATCCCAATGTGTGTGTGTGTGTGCAAATATTACTGTATGTGTGTCGGGGTTTCCCAATGTGTATGTGCAGATATTACTGTGTGTGTGTCGGGGTATCCCAATGTGTGTGTGCAGATATTACTGTGTGTGTGTCAGGGTATCCCAATGTGTATGTGCAGATATTACTGTGTGTGCCAGGGTATCCCAATGTGTGTGTGCAAATATTACTGTATGTGTGTCGGGGTATCCCAATGTGTATGTGCAGATACTGTGTGTGTGTCGGGGTATCCCAATGTGTATGTGCAGATATTACTGTGTGTGCCAGGGTATCCCAATGTGTATGTGCAAATATTACTGTGTGTGTCAGGGTATCCCAATGTGTATGTGCAGATATTACTGTGTGTGCCAGGGTATCCCAATGTGTATGTGCAAATATTACTGTGTGTGTCAGGGTATCCCAATGTGTATGTGCAAATATTACTGTGTGTGCCAAGGTATCCCAATGTGTATGTGCAGATATTACTGTGTGTGTCAGGGTATCCCAATGTGTATGTGCAAATATTACTGTGTGTGTCAGGGTATCCCAATGTGTATGTGCAGATATTACTGTGTGTGTCAGGGTATCCCAATGTGTATGTGCAAATATTACTGTGTGTGCCAGGGTATCCCAATGGGTATGTGCAGATATTACTGTGTGTGCCAGGGTATCCCAATGTGTATGTGCAAATATTACTGTGTGTGTGTCGGGGTATCCCAATGTGTATGTGCAGATATTACTGTGTGTGCCAGGGTATCCCAATGTGTATGTGCAAATATTACTGTGTGTGTCAGAGTATCCCAATGTGTATGTGCAAATATTACTGTGTGTGTCAGGGTATCCCAATGTGTATGTGCAGATATTACTGTGTGTGTCAGGGTATCCCAATGTGTATGTGCGGATATTACTGTGTGTGCCAGGGTATCCCAATGTGTATGTGCAAATATTACTGTGTGTGTCAGGGTATCCCAATGTGTATGTGCAGATATTACTGTGTGTGCCAGGGTATCCCAATGTGTATGTGCAAATATTACTGTGTGTGTCAGGGTATCCCAATGTGTATGTGCAAATATTACTGTGTGTGCCAAGGTATCCCAATGTGTATGTGCAGATATTACTGTGTGTGTCAGGGTATCCCAATGTGTATGTGCAAATATTACTGTGTGTGTCAGGGTATCCCAATGTGTATGTGCAGATATTACTGTGTGTGTCAGGGTATCCCAATGTGTATGTGCAAATATTACTGTGTGTGCCAGGGTATCCCAATGGGTATGTGCAGATATTACTGTGTGTGCCAGGGTATCCCAATGTGTATGTGCAAATATTACTGTGTGTGTGTCGGGGTATCCCAATGTGTATGTGCAGATATTACTGTGTGTGCCAGGGTATCCCAATGTGTATGTGCAAATATTACTGTGTGTGTCAGAGTATCCCAATGTGTATGTGCAAATATTACTGTGTGTGTCAGGGTATCCCAATGTGTATGTGCAGATATTACTGTGTGTGTCAGGGTATCCCAATGTGTATGTGCGGATATTACTGTGTGTGCCAGGGTATCCCAATGTGTATGTGCAAATATTACTGTGTGTGTCAGGGTATCCCAATGTGTATGTGCAGATATTACTGTGTGTGCCAGGGTATCCCAATGTGTATGTGCAGATATTACTGTGTGTGCCAGGGTATCCCAATGTGTGTGTGCAGATATTACTGTGTGTGCCAGGGTATCCCAATGTGTATGTGCAAATATTACTGTGTGTGTGTCAGGGTATCCCAATGTGTATGTGCAAATATTACTGTGTGTGTCAGGGTATCCCAATGTTTATGTGCGGATATTACTTAGTGGATGTTCTTACAAGGAGTATGGCCTGCCAATGGCGCTCTCACTATCTCTGACTGATGCTGAGTGCTAAGAAGCCCAACATGAATGATCTGTATCAGTCGGGATTGCTGGGCCACCATACATGCATTTAATATGATTAAAACAACATATATGCAGCTCAAACGTTATTGGGCCCATGCCAAACTCTAACCTGCCCCTGCCCCATCCCACTGCAGCAGTTTACTTACCCTTCTCTTACTTACACTTACCTCTCCAATAATGTCAGCCAGTGCCCCCCCATCACTAGTGGGATTGGGACAAGTTGGGTAGCGCCTGGGCTGGGGGCAGTAATGGCCGGCCAGTTGGTCAGACCTGTGTATCACTAATATAATGAACAATGTCAAGCCTCTTGTTCTCCAGCTGAGAGTGTCCATTGTCCTCCTTCTGCTACAATAGTGCACAGGATTCTGGGAATTATTTGCCTTTTTCCCAGCTGCCCCCCATATTTGTATGAAAGTGCGATATTCTTCTCATTTCCCTATGCATTTGTGGCAGTTCGAGCATTGTGTTTCCCTCGCCAGCAGATATTCCGTGTCACTTTCCTCTCAAGCGTTCCACCCATCATTTTGACTTTTATTTTCATTTACGATCCTTTTGGGAGCGGCGCTGCATTATTTCTATTATTATTTCTATTCTCAAGCCAACACGGCTACAATTTCTTATTATTCCAAACAAGCGGGATTACACTTTTTATTAGCCTTTGTTATGACGGAGAGATGTCTCTGTTCATTTCCCATACACATTATTTCTCTTTGCTTATGGTTTCCTTTGTGTACAGAATGACTGATCCCTTCAATACTTATGGAGCGGCCCCTCTGTAACACAGAGCTGCCAGCAAATACGATGGAAGGAAGATCTGGAACGTGCACGGCCTGAAATTGACCTCGTTATATTACAAATGAACAAATATAAATATAAATTTATTTTTTATTTATAATGGGGATTTCCAAAGTGCTTCCCACCAGCTGTTCTTGGGTCACAATTCTCAGGTTCCCATCAATGGCTGTAGCTTTATAACTGGGGCAGCAGCTTGGATTTAGCTGGGACTGGGCAGTTTTATCCAAAGCTGATTGTTCAGACTCCCACCATTACCTTTATCCTTTCTACTGATCTAAAACATATGTATTCATCTATGTTTTCTTCCATTGTCAGGCCATAATGTCCTAAACATCCATGGTCATATATATATATATCTCTGTTTTCTCTCTCTGTGGCCCCTTCACCCATTGCCACAAGGTCTATGGGCTGATGCCATTTTTCTATACAACAAATGACAGCAGTGTGCTGCTTAGCATTTTTATTATGTTAAGGAATGGCTTATACTTAGCAAATTTTCAGTTGGTTTATATTTTTTATTGTTTTCGAATGATTTGCCCTTATATTCTGACTCTTTTCCAGCTTTCAATGGGGGGTCAGTGACCCCCGCAGCCAAAAAAAACTGTTTCTCTATAAGGCTACAATTTTATCACATATCTTTTTATTCAGGCCCTCCACTATTCATATCCCTGTCTTTCTTTCAAACCCCTGCCTGGTTGCTTGGTTAAATTGGAACCTAGCAACCAGATGGCAGCTGAAATTCCAAACTGGAGAGCTGCTGAATGAAAAGCTTAATCATTCAAACTGCAAATAATAAAACAAAGCAGACTAATTGGTGATTGTCTCAGAATATCACTCTCTACATCGTACTAAAAGTTAATCTAAACAACCCCTTTAATATGGCCATTACACAAATATCATTTTACACACTCTCTTGGTTTATCTATCTATCATTTTTTCTTGTTCATTCTGACAATTTCCAATTTTCTCCCCTCCTTTCATACCATTGCAAAATGGTACCAGTGCTCAGCTGTCTCCTTGCCAGGACTCACATTCCCATAGTGCCTTGCAGGTTCTGTGATTGGCACAAGTGTGCAAGGCATTGTGGGGATTGGAGCCTTGGCTAAAGGAGAATTGGCTTCCGATACATTGTCTGTATTTGGGCAAACTGAAAAGGCAACAGCAAAGGACACAAACTGCTTTCCAATTCATTTTTTTTAATACACTTAAAAATCTTTGGAATGTGTTAATTAATGTATATTGGAAAGTTGCAGAGAACTCTCTGTACCGTCTCCTTATGAAGAGCATTGTGCCGTGCAGAACAGCCCTGTAGGTCCAGCTCTGAATCTGGTTCCCTCTCAGTGCCCCAACAAAGATATACGAGGAACAGCACAAGCCAAATATGTGTGACCACATGTGAAGCGTTTCATTTCCACGCTTAATGTAATACAACTTGTTCTGCTAAATACCTACCAGCAAAGTGATGTGCGGCAGCCACGGAGGCTGAAAGGATACCGAATGCAGGGGAGTCTATGGCAGCCGCTCCAGCAAGCCGTGCCAAGATGCTCAAGCAGTTACACTGATATAATCTCAGTTGCGGGCAGTCAATCACATGATTTGTCTCTCCAGATGGGACGCAGTCTGAAGCTGAATTTCCAGGAAACAAGACACAGCTGTTGGCAAGTTTGCTAAAGAATCTGAACCTCCCTCAGTTTGGATCAGGGGGAATCGGAGAGTGCCAAAAGCCTGGTGTGATGGGAGGCTGCCGCCACGGAATCTTTGGGAAGAAGCGAAAGGAAGGAGACACGGAATTCTCTGTGTAGAGGCAACTCTGTAGTTACCTGGAAGTTTCATCCACATACACGTAATATAGGCGCTTCTTGGGACAATGGGCAGGCATCGTGGTCAGCCAAATGTAAAAGTAGTTTCTCTTTAAAACTTACTTTAAATAATCAGCGATATTATTGGAAACATTAAATCTTGTGTGGCCCAAACATGTAGGCCTTAGCATTTAATCCTGGGGAACTAGGGCTCAGGATCATTTTAAGAGTCCCTGGATGGCAAGGCTAAACTTTTGGGTAGCACCTCTTGGTTGGCTCAAACTGGTAGGGCTTGGAGCATTGGCCAAGATTGGGGCCCAGATTGTAGGCCACTTACTGCAAAAAAAAAATGAGAAAGAAAAGATTTGAAGGTTAATTAGAAAACAATTGGGGGTGATTTATTTGCTTGGATTGGATATTCTTGGAACTAGAGCTAAATGGCTCATTTAGTGCTATTTTCCCTGTAATTGTATTGTTATTATAAGTTCGGCGGGTGGGCATAATAAATGTTGAACCTAATAGGGGGTGGGGAGGGGGTTGAGAAAGAAAACTGAAAACTTTTGCCCTAAGCAGTAGTACGGCTCAATTTGGTTCTAAGCTAGTCGGATATCATGTGCTATGACCGTTATAGCGGACCAGGTGCAGTTGGGCCCATCAGGGTTTCTTCTGGCGCCACATCGGCCCAGTCCAACCCTGCCATAACATGTCTTTATATGCACACATTATTATTGTTTTTTATATATTATATATGCTGTGCCAGTTGCAGCTGACTGTTACTAGGATTGTATTTTCCAGCCACAGAGTCTGCTTTGTGACCCAGAAGAGCCCCCCGCACACCACTCGGGTGTATTAACCTTGATGACTTAATGCCGCTAAATAATCTCATTCTTCAAATTATCGGCCTATAAAAGGCATTGTTGAATGAGCTCAAGGTATGCGGAGCTGTTACACTTCTCGGCAAATATAAAGCATATAATTACAGTACAAATGGAAGATAATAATGCGGAGGTTTTTGAAGTTGTCATTTTGAGGGAAAACAGTGCAATTACACGATTTTGTAGTTGAGATGATTAAATTTGTTACCATATTTGTTTTAGATTTACATATTTTTCATTTACATTGAAGCAGCTTTTTTTATTTTTTTTTGCTGCCGGTAAATGAACAGTCACGCTGACCTGTTACCAAAGACAAGTTCATAGTTGCTAATAACATATTCTCCAAGTATTCTGCTTTTCCTTGTCAGTGAGTTTAAATCCAAAACCTTTGACATTCGCGATGCGGCTCCTGAATACAAAGCAAGGCGCAGATAGTCCCGAGCATGACAGCCGAGCCTTCCAAGGCCCTGCCTGACGTCCCTTAACATTCTCCTTCCACAATGCTCTGATTTGGGATGGAATGCAAGTGTCAAAGCTGACACCTATTTTCTAATCACGGCAAAGCTAATCTTTTCTCAGGGAGATATTGCTGACAGTTCTGAGTCATTTCCATTCCAGCTTATGTAGAAAATGTGAAATCATTTTCTTCCTTCTGTAATTGAGTGAAAATTAAAGGGTAGAGTCTATTCAGCTTCAAACAATGTGTGGCTAAAACATGAAAGGCCGGGTAAGCACTCATGGCTATATATGCTACCGAGAAACGCACGAGAGAGGCAAGCTGATAAGAATTCAATTGAATACGCTTTTTACAAAAGAAATACCAATTACTTGGACTTTTTGTGTACTCTGAGATCTTTGAGGTGCTTCCATTCGGGAAATAAATGCCACTGGCTTATCGGCCCAAAAGAGTTACGGATCCACTCCATATTGTGTACACAGAGCAGTATCCCTTTATACTACAAGTCCTGTCAGGTGTTTCTAGCATGGCATCGGTTTTGGACGGTCCAGTTGTATCCTACACTAACTGCCTGGTTATCTATGAAATATTTCTATTTACTAGATAAACCATTGATATTTCTGGTTGGGCATACACATGCTCGTTTTGCAGTCTTAAAAAGGGTCCATTTGACTCCACCCAGCTAATTATTTGATTGGTTTTACAAATACCTACACACACACATGAAAGTTTGTATCCCAGACTGGCCCTGGCATTGCAAGTACACAGAGGCCCAAACAGCCCCCCCCACCAGCCCAATAAATAGTGACTGTCTATGCTCTATGGCATCTTACAGCAGCCCCTCTGGCATTTGCCAGAATCCACAAATTGCCAGTTTGGGCAGCCCTACTCCCTGTCCTCTCTCCATTAGCCTTTTTGTTGCCAATCACTGCACAAGTATGGCACTTGCAAAGGTTTGGTAATACAGAGACTTCCATGAACATTGGTACCTTCTAAAATTGTTGGCATTGATGAGTGGAGTTGCAAAGAGTGCAAATCATTATTCTTGACTGGATGGCATTGTCACAAGGAAAGTGGTATGAATGTATTACTGCATGGCATTTTTTTATAACAGACTTGGTTTGCACACCCATAAATCATATCTGTTTTAGATGTTACACATGTGCAACCTGCCAGATGTCCTGTTTTTGGAGAAAGGAGGTTGGACATGCTGAAAAGTGGGCAGGTTTAGGAGTTAAGAAACCTGGATTATTTTAATGCCACTTATGGTACAGGGTCACTGTACCCCTTGCTATGGGCAACAGGCCTGTGCTGCTTTTGATATAATCCCCCCAGCCCTCCTAGGTTCTACGTGCTAGGCCTTTCTTCTGTTTTGAATGAATTGTTGTATTCTCTGTGTCTTGTCCCACAGTGCAGGTTCCCATAGTTTAGAGAGACGCCATATTGGAGAAGAGTGGCTAGTGGCCTGCTTGTGGTTTTTCTGTAGAAAGAATGTAAGTAGGTTTGGAAATACACTGACAGCTCTTGCAGTTCCGTGTCCAGGTAATCTTGATCTTAACCACTTAAAGGCAAGAGTGAGGGAAAAACTGTGTAATGTGCAACTGCACAATTAAAGCTCCATTAAGGGAAACTGAAGCTATTTAACAGACGGAGCTCTGTAGATCAGCAATCTGGGAGATTCCAGAAGTCATAGTACAACAACAACAATAACAAAGATTTTAAAATCCTTTGATGATAGAATAATATCTGATTTACTTCTACAGAGGGCATTTTCTAGGCCTTGGGCCCCTGTCTAAGGCTCTTTGTTGCAGTCTAAAAGGCCAGTCTTGATTGGTACATGATACACGTGCCAGGGCTAATGTAAGAAGTTGCAGGTGGCCCAATAACTGTTTAATTCTCAGATAAGTTTTATGTTTAATTAGAAATAAATTACAAAATGCTGACACATTCCTATTTGGATAATGAGATCTATTGGGAGCTAATGAGGGATCTACAGGCACTGGCATTAACACTGTAAGTGCTGTACGCTGCTTTTCCTGGGGCTCATGCATTTTCTTTGTGCTTAGAATATTAAATTCCATTTGTTTCCTCAAGCCGCATTTCAGATTAGCATATTTATCTTCTAGGTATTAATTAATAAACTGCCAGCTCAGCTACTGTTCGTTGTATTTCAGCTCATCAGCTTCCTATCGGCCATTGCGAAAGCCCCACAAGGTTTCTCCGTGCCTTACATTACGGTGGCTAGCCGAGTAGGCCTGTTCCACCCTCGAGAGAACTGATCTTGCGGTTTCATGTGCTCTGTAGGCAATTTTTCTTCCTGTTCGCTACAGGAACTACATGTGGGTGATTGGGTATTAGTGTGTATGGTTAAGTGGAGCAAGTGAGTGAAGCCATGCAGATCTCGCACAGTCATCTTTGTTTAAGGCTGATAGTAAACAACTTGACCCAACCCTCTGTTCATCATTCAGTTTATAATATAACGTTTTGGCTGTTTTGGTTCTAACGCTTTATGACGTAGGTACTGTATATGCAGGCCCAGACTGGAATTCAAAATAGGCCCTGGCATTTCAAGTACACAGAAGCTCACATAGCCCCCCCACCAGCCCAATAAATAGTGTCTGTCAATGGCATAACTGGCCAGAATCTACAGATTGGCCTGAGTATATGAGCAGTAGAATTTTCTTGTACAATAAAACCTCCCCAGGAAACCCATAATTATCACTATTATCTTATTATGCTTTTGATTTCATTTGAATGACCCTCAGTATGAGCTCCTCTAGCTCTTAAATACACCCCTCTATACACATCCTGAGTTACCCAGTCCCACCTCATCAGTTACCGGCCTGAACAAAGGCATTTAATAGGAATGCTCAGACTGACCCGTCTCATCATTTGGGTGGTTTGGGCACACTCACTTGGTTGCTATTTAAACTAGCATGCAAATGTAAATACAGACTCTCTTAGCCAAGTGCAGTTTGTATCATTGTGCTGTAGAGCAATGCCGACCTGCAAAATCTAATCATAAGAAAGTGAGTAACTGTCGGAGTAGACAAAGCTTTGTTTCCCAGAGTCCTATGTGCTGGGTAGAAGTTAAGAGCTGGGAATTGGAATTGTTTATAACTGTATTTACCCTTAAATATGGTTATAAGTTGATAAAATACATGTACATAGGTGTGTATGTGTGTATACATACATATATATATATATATATATATATATATATATATATATAGTTGCAAAACTATATATTTTACATTTAAATTACAATTAAAATGCTCAAGTTGATACATAGAGCATGGAATAATTTGCAATATCTGATGGAGGCAGCAGGGGGCGCCTTTACATAGATTAACCTCTGCAGTGCTGGAAAGAAGCTGCTCTATTCCCGTCACAAACGGAGTGGTTACAGATAGATTGCAGAGAGGGCTTTTAATTGGTGAAGCTTTTATATCTATAGGATATAAAAGCATCTATTCCTTTAAAATATGTTTTACACCTTTAAAATATGTTGATGACTTTTTACACGGCACTGTAATAATTAATATTTTTTTTACTTTAAATGTATAGCAGTACCGTTCCTAAGGGGATGCATATTCTGTATATTGCTAATAAGCATCCCTTGCCTGCTGCGTTCTACAGGAAATTTATGGCTATGAGATTAGGAGAGATCCCAGCGAGGCCTGTCGGTACTAAAGTGTAGGATAAAGCAGCGGTGCCGGCGCCCCTATGGGAGAGAAACATACATAGAATATACAAGTGCAAATAGAATTGTTGCAGGATTATCAGGCTGTACCCTCCGGTACCCTGTGCCGCCCTGGAACCAGTATAAACAAGATGATTTGTAGGGGGAGTTATAACACTGTAAATAGAAAAGTAAAAAAGGCCGTGCTCCTTCTACCAATAAATGATCCTTTATTCTTTAGTTAAAATCAAAAGTGGCTACTGCGATATAAACAGCCTCATGTTACATAGTTACATAGTTACATAGGGTTGAAAAAAGACCAGTGTCCATCATGTGTTTCAGGAAGAATCTTAGTGATAGGCTAAAAGCGAAGAGATTACACAACTTGCTGGAAAAGCAATTGCACAGTTAGCATGCAGATCAGTGGGGCTGGTTAGGGGCTGGTTTTTTTTTTTTTTTTTTTTGCCCCATCTACCATTGCCATTACTGGTTCCATCTCATACTGTATGTATCAAGCTCTTGATGTGACTTGACCTCTCCATTGCCAGCACACACAACCTATATGTCATCTATATGTATTATTCTTCCTGTGGAGGTGGCAGGTAGAATTTCATACGTTCCTTGTACATGGATAATAAGCGCGGCATATAACAGGGCTACTATATCATATTTAATCTACAGAATACTTTGCAAGGTGATGGTACCGACATAGAGAATGGATGGAATATCTCTGCCTTTGGATTCCAGGCCTGTATGGGGGACTAATGGAAGCCACTGCCCTAAGTGAATGTGCCCATGTAAGGCATTCTAAGGAAAAGGCACTTTCCATATTTATGTTCTATCTACATGATAATGAACCCATCACTGTTAATCTGCCTTCCAATACATTCCCAGCCATATTCCATGTTGTCTGCCCATCAGTCGTTAGGCAGAGGGGGCTTCTACTCAACCACATCCTCCGAGCGCATTAGGCACAGTTGATGTCATGTCTAACTGCTGAAGGAGAGAAGGCACTTAATGTGCCATGTTTTCTGATCCCCACCCCCCCACCCCGCGCATTACATACAGATACTGTCCTTTAAATACAGTACTATGCATTTCTTTAATTATTCATAATTAAGCTGGCCTTATACTGTTGGAGTCTGCTTCACCCAGAGAATTAGGTTCAGTGCATAATAAATGTGTAAATGGAGTCTCGGCACCCATGTAAAGACCAGATGCCATCTTGTTGGGGAGAGAAATTGAATTTAAAATCTCTGAGGCGTGAATTCATGGGCTAGTGATTCTCAGACACGGCAAGTGACAGCTTACAGTAACTTTGGCCAGTGGATAAGTTTCATGGCTTTATTGCAATAAAGTCCTAAGCTGAGTTACGTTTTAGGATATTTGCTCCATGTGAGCTAAACCGGGTGTTCTGGGATTTTCCTTACGAACCACAAACATTTTTTACATTAATTCATATCCTCTTTTAGCATCACATAAATATAATTATTATTTTTTTTTTTTTCTTTTACACCAAGGAGTTTGTATCTTCCAACATCTCAGGGGCATTTTAGACCAAGACTTTAATCCATTCAAGCCTACATATTATTATAATTATTATTATTATTAACATTTATTTATAAAGCGCCAACATATTCCGCAGCGCTGTACAATAAGTGGGTTTCATACATTGGACATACAGAGTAACATATAAAGCAATCAATAACCGATACAAGAGGTGAAGAGAGCCCTGCCCAAAAGAGCTTACAATCTACAAGGAGAAAAGGTTGAGACACAAGATGTGGGATACATAGTAAATATAACCACACCTTGATTCTCCATGCCCCCCACCCCCATATATAAAGAAAACCAGTATTTGTACCAGGGCCCTACTTTTACAGTGAACCCCCTATGCCTCTATGCAAAAAGCCTAGAACTGAAGCCATGCAAAGCTTGCTGGGATTTCCACCCCCTTCTCCGTTGTAGATATGTACTGCCCTTTTTACATAGGGGCACATTTACTAAGACACGAATCTGAACCGAATTGGAAAAATTTCGATTTGAAAACGAACATTTTGCGACTTTTTCGTATTTTTTGCGATTTTTTTCGGCGTCTTTACGACTTTTTCGTTACCAATACGATTTGCGCGAAAAAACGTGAGTTTTTTGTAGCCATTCCGAAAGTTGCGCAAAATCTGCCGATTTTTTTCGTAGCGTTAAAACTTAAAAGGTGCGACGTTTCGCGCAAGTTTTAACGCTACGAAAAAAGCGCAACTTTTTGCGTAAGTTTTAACGCTACAAAAAATCGCCAGATTTTGCGCAACTTTCGGAATGGCTATGAAAAACTCGCGTTTTTTCGCACAAATCGTATTAGTAACGAAAAAGTCGCAACATTTTTCCGAAAAAATCGCAAAATACCGATCATTACGAAAAAAACGCAATCGGACGCATTCGGCCCGTTCGTGGCTTAGTAAATGTGCCCCATAGTGTCTGATAGGGGCTGCTCTTGTAGATCGGTCTCTAGTGGTCCTTTAGATGTTGCTGAATGACAGAACCTAGCATCCCATTGACAGCAGAAGGCTACTGGGGGAACCGTCGGGGAGTTGCTATTGAGGCACATCTGGAGGATTGCACATTGCATGTCCCCATAGTGTGGCACTTTGCTTTTTGCTTTCTCTCTGCTGACAGACCTCCTGATAGCCAGATCCTGTATCTGTGCTGCACTTTCCTATTAACACAGTAGAAAATGTTTAATCCACAGTAAATTAGTAGATGTCAGACCAAATTATAGGCTTCCAGATAGCGCCCTTGCTTGTCCTACATTACAATATTTTCTTGGTTTTCTTGCAATCAAGCCATCAAACTGCGTTAATTGCCATCAACAACTTAATTGTCCTTTATTCTATTCAAATCATACCTTCCACATCAAGAGAAATTAGCAGGGCTTTGAGCAATTAACAGAGAGATGCTTTTGGCTGCAAAAAGAGAATTTCACATCAAAATGAACTCCTGTGTTCCTGTGGCTTTGTGTGTGTGTTGTATACGTAGCGCGCGGGCAGGCGAGAGCGGTATCCATTACACACAGGTTTCATTTTCCAGATATCATTATACGGACAAGCAGGAGTGACAGTCAGAGCACAAGAAGACTTTGTTGGAAATCTGATCTGTTGGAACTGATTTTCTGGTGAATGCTAATTTTAAGGTTAATCGTTAAAGGCATTCTGTCACGATTTTTATGGTGTAGTTTAGCTAAATTTATATATATATATATATGTTTAACTAAATTACACTGTAAATTGAATATAACTCTACTATATATAACTCCACTCTAAAATACAAATGTATTTTTTAGCTGTAATATTGGTGTGTAGGCACCATCTCTGTTTCTCCTACTCCCATTTAACTAGAGGAGTCCCAAGCCGGACTTTGATATTTTACTATTGTGTTATTCTCACATCTGCCACTAGGTGGGGAAGAGCGGCATTTTAAGTAATACAGGTTTCAGGCAGCTGCTATCTTGCTCCCTTCTCATTCTTCTGCTGATCGGCTGCTGTGAGGGCCGGGGGGGTGATATCACTCCAACTTACAGCGCAGCAGTAAAGTGTGACTGAAGTTTATTAGAGCACAGATCACATGGCTGAGGGCACCTGAAAAACAAAGAATATGACTAACTCCATGTCAAATTTAAAAAATATAAAAATATCTCTTTTGAAAAACAGATTTCAGTGCAGGATTCTGTTAGAGAAGCTCTATTACTGATGCATTTTGTTTCAGTTTTCCCTGACAGAATCCCTTTGATTGTATAGTCTGAGAGGCTGGCTTGGATTTAATTCTCATGGTGACTCTACTGTCAGATCTTGGGCAAGTCATCATTTCCACTTCCATAGCAGAACATTGCTAACAAGGCAGCCATATCCACCTAAAGGGAAAGGCACTGCCTTCAGAAAGAGTTAAAAGAAATGATCTGCTGATTCCGTTGTACTGTTTTCCTTAATGACCTTAGGGAGAAAAATTGTAGCACAGTGAGATTTTTTTGCAACAGATACCCAGGCTAGCTAATAAATTAAGCCTATTTTTTTCTCTTTTCTCCCATTCATACTCAATTTAACACTATGGAACTTTTTATGTCTTAATCAGTTTTTGTTTTTCTTCATTAATCAACTAATGGATGTTTCTTCAATAGCATTGCCGTCCTAATGAAATCCGTAGGTAATTTGGCAGGCTACAATGATCTCATCAGTAACGCAGCAAGTTTAGCCCATTTAACAGATTAAATTGAGATTTTATTTGCTTTTGTTGTGCTTTAAATTCAGAACGCTGATGTAAAGACAGCACTTTTACCCAGCGGAAGCTATGCTGCCTGAAGCGATGCCCTCTAACGTTCTCCTAGCGCTGGGTTGGGCCAGCTTCTGTAGGGTGTTCATCTAACCGGCAAGTTCTAAATGACTCTGCTAATGTTGCATTAACATTGGTTTCTTTGTGGGCCCAAAGCAGCCCAACATTCCAAACTGGGGAGCGATTCCCTGCTGGGAAACCTGTTTGACCTGCACAAGTGGTCCTTAGTCATTCACATCCATGGAATGATGCTGTGGTCGTCCATCATGGGTGCAGCCATATTTGGTGATCTGGTCAAAGGAACTGGTTATTCAGTGTATAACTAACATAGGGTTAATAGTCTGGGGGTCTTAAAGTAATATAGGTACAAGTTTATCATGTTATATATGATATATTTATTATCTCATACCCAGGAGATAGGAGCATTCAGCACCATGACCACTTATAAGTGTGTGTGTGTTTAGAGTGATGTCCCATAGAGATATTAGTCGCTGTGATTTTTTAAAAAGCGAGTTCCAGCGACAAGTCGCTCGTTTTGTCTCTACATAGAGAAGAATATAAATGGCCAGTACCTAAACTGACGATACTACTTCAAACCGCTTATCACTCCGAATTGCTATGAGACCCTTTTTCGAGCGGTTTTAAAAAGAAAGTATTGTCAATCAAACCTATTGAAATCGCTGAAAGTAAAACCCACTGAGCGGAAGTCGCTGTGATTTCCCCATTGCACTAAATGTCATTTCTAATTGTGGGCGGGAAATATAACACCTGGATTTGTGGGAAATAGAGTCGCTCCACTGTCGAAATCTCTCGTAATCACTTTTTGGGAATAGATGAGCGACTTTTTGAAAATCGTAGCGGCTAAATCTCCCCGAGGGGCTAATGCCTTAGGACTGTGGCAGGCGGGGAGAATAGTCGCTGCACGACAGACCTCCTTTGTTGTAGGCCACTAATCTCCCGAAATGCCATCCCACCAGCTGAAATGTAAATCGCCGTTGGGATGGCATACGCGGCGCCATGATTTGTGAAGACAACTTCGGCGATCACGCCGCCGCGTATGCCATCCCATCGGCAATTTACACTTTCGTCAGTGGGATGGCATTTCGTCAGTCGGATGGCATTAGTTGCCCGCAACAAGGGAGATTTGTCGCGGGCCCCGTCTGTCACAGCCCTTAGAGATGATACGGTATTTAATTCTTTTTCAGGAGCCCAGTGCATTCCTTCATGTAAGTGTTATTCTAATCTCACAGTACTAACCCCAAGCAGCTGTACACGCTAAGAAATCTCTAACATACATAATCTTTGGATTTCTAAAAAAATCACTTTTTTTTTTTAATGTCCTGTCTCTTTAAACCTAAAACAGAAGTATAATTAAACGCATGAGAGTTCTAGCCACAGTCCACTTAACAATAATAATAGCATGCAAACTCTGAGATGGGTGGCATTAAGCATGACATTCATAAGTCTAAATGACTGTGCGAATACGGCACAAACACAAACAGGAGAAACTAATTAGCCAACTTTAAATTGTTGGTACAAGACCAGAGGAGACGTACCCCCCCCCCCCCCAAGAGACACCCACCCCCTTTTGTCACCCTATCATTTCGCAGACAGGTTTTAGAATTCCCCTTGTTCTTAACAGGTTTGGCAAACATCGAAAAGATGACAAGATTGATCACGGGGGATCATGGAAAATGAGAGCTCAAGAAGCCCACCCTTCAGAAGATGAAAGAATGCGCATGAGGCAAGAACAGGAGAGGTAGACTTCGCTGCTTCATTAGCTTATTACCTTCCCAGCCGCCATTCGCTTACAACCTTTTGACATAACCTTTTAAAACTGCAGCACGAGAGAAATTTTAAAATATCAGCTTATTTTTGTGTCCCAGACTGTTTTTAAATTTTTGGGTTTTATTTTTTTTAGATTTTTGTACGTTACCTTACGAAGGGATAGGCTTCCTGTAAAGGAATATATAGGCGGGAAGGGAGAACTTGATAACTATTTGATTTTTCCCCTGTATTTGAGCTAAATCATTGTGATCTGCTTTGGATTTGCTGATATTTTCAGAAAAATATAATCAGATTTATTAGTTTTTTTTTTCTTAGAGATTCTTGAGGTTCTTATGAAATGTTTTTTGGCCGGCAGTTTTTAACTCCCGCTCCCTTTAGTAATGGAAAGCTGCTTTACAGTGTGTCTTTATTGGACATCTCTTGTGGTTTTGCAATATATTTTGTTCTCCTCCGACTCCTATTTGGAATTCAAAATCCATCTTGTTGCTAAGGTCACTGCCTCTGGCACTAGGAAGGGATGTGAAGGCCAGGCTGGAGTTTTCTTCCCCGTGAATTGTTTATCTTTCTGCTCGGTCCCTCTCATATTTCTCCTTCAGTCTGGAAAATAAAATGCAAGCGAGGGGATTTTGGTGCTTCTCTGTGATCATGATGATTGCTTGGACTTCCTTGGTAGCCTGATTCAAACTCCCGACGAGTCAGTGCTGATTGGCTATAGGTGGCAGACTGTATTATGAGTCACAAGGCTTTGCAAGTAGGGTCGTGAGTCTGTTCTGCTTGAACAAGATTTAAGACCAGTTGGACCAGACTTCTGTTTGTTGGCGGTATGCCAGGATATATACAGGCCTTCTCAGCCATATGTCTGGAGTACTTTTGCCATATGCTTTAAATATTTCGGAGTCCATATTGCTCAAGGAAAGTTGACACGGCATTGCTTTAACTTTAAACGTTGACCATTTCCTTTACAGCTACATCTACATTAGTCTAGTCCACCACAGTATACTTATACATCTTATGTGGCCAGGAACGGTGTCCATACTGAGATAGATCGGAAACCTCAAGCCTCTAGACCATCTTCATAATTGCAGCCAAATTCTCCTTCTGCAAGTTGCTCTGTTATTCCTCCCAGAATCCATTGATCCTTTCTATATTGAGGCTCGTAAAATCAATAGCTTTGAATTAAGTACAGCGATTTGCCATTTTAGCATCCAAAAAAGAAGAAGAAATCCCAATATGTGATCTTTAATAAGCTGCACTTGCTGTTTGCCTTGCTGACAGGAATTAGCGGCACACTGTTTGACAGATGCTGTTTGGATAACCTGACATTACCATGTGGGATACCCGTGTATTTGCCGAGCTCCCCTTGCCCTTTCCATAAAACTGGAGTTTTTCCTTTCTTTGTCTGCTGGAGAAGTTAAAATGACCACATAATCAATTTTCCCTTTATGTTGGAAGACAAGCAGTGCATCTTACAGTAGGTTAATGTCACACAGGCGACTACTCTATGGCAATTAACTGGCCACAGCATTTGCTGGCTGAGCATTTCATAAGCGGTTAAAGAACTCCAGCAAGGAACTCCCTGCTTCACCCGACCCCTGTAATATTCCAGTGAGTATTATTATCATTGGCAAATACAAACTGCTTTTTCCTCTATCCCATCATGCTCCTCTTCGAGTGATTGGCTCACTGTGATTGCTATCACAGCAGCCTGTCCCTGATTGGATGCTCTTGCATCTCAGTTATGTTACTGAGCTTTATCAAAGCAATGTCCTTGTTTCCTATTGATTAGCTGAGAGAAAACTATCCTATACAACAATCTTCCTAATGCCGCAACTGTTTAATACAGTTCCTCATGTTGTGGTGACCCCCCAATAAAATTATTCTTAAGACCATCAGAAATATGTGTTTTCCGATGGTCTTAGGCGACCCCTGTGAAAGGGTTGTTCGATCGCCAAAGGGGTCCCGACCCACAGGTTGAGATCCAGTGCTATACAAGGTACATGTAAGCTCTCATTTATACTCACACATTTATATGTCCCTTTTTGTACTTACCGCCTACATTTTTGACCCCAAAATGTTGCCCCACATAGTTTCTAATATGGTCTTTGAGTAAGTTTAAATTATGCACAAGATTAAAAGGAGCTGAAGAGTTGATCCATATATAGAGGTTCCAGAAATCACAGGTCATTTTACTTGTGTTTTTGGATAGGCACCTTGCATAGAAGACCAGCGTAGCTTCTGCAGGATGAAGTTGGTCCTCTCTGTGTTTCGGGCAGGATTTGTGATACATGTTAGTACATTGCTGGTGGGATTTGTTTTATATTTAGCCATAAGCACATTAGTCAGGTTGATCGCTGACATTGACAAAACTGGCTCGTTGACTGTGTTCCAGATGATTCCACAGATGTTATTTGTGCTGGGGTCAAGGCTTTGCCCAGGCCATCCAGTTCTTCTGCTCCCACCTTAGCAAGCCAATTCTGCATGAATCTTGGTTTGTTCAAGGCATTTTGTCAGGCTGTATCAGAAAAGCATCTTCCCCAAAGATAGAATCTCTAATGGTGTCATTTTGGTTTGCCTTCTCTGAAACCAGGTTCCATAGCCCAAACCATCATTAAATCCCACAACAAATAATGCTCTTTTACTAAACATTACAGTTGGCATTACAGTTAGGTAGCATTCTCTGGCATCTGCCCTGCCCAGATCCAGCCAGATAGGGATGCACAGGGACCTAAGATCCCCTTTAGTTGGTGCTTACCTTTGCTGTGATGATGTAAGACTTGAGTATGGCTGCTTGCCTATAGAAACACATTAACTTCCAATAAGTAGTTGTGATGATGTTGCTTCCAAGTTTCTTTCACTAAGAATGTGATTTTGGAACAGGAATTTCAAAGAAGCTGATAGTATTTCAAATGAAGCATTTTTGATTGGCTATTTTGTCAGTTGTTATAAGAATTTGATTGGCTTAAACATTGTTGGCTAAAGATCTGCATTGTGTGTTTTTCTTTTCCTATGAAATTTGGGTGAGGGCCTTTCTCATTGGATACCACGGTTCCTTCAGTATCCAAGTTCATTTAGAATTGTCGCTTTAATGCATATTTCCATTCTACATGAAGCTTTATTTCTTTAATGATGTAATACTTCTGGGAAATGGGTTGGTAATAATGAATTTACTGTGTGCAAGCTGCATCAAACAAAAATCCTATGGGGGCCAAAGTACAAGCAAATGGTCCATTAAAAAAAATCAATTATACCCACCATTTGTACCATTCCCCGACATCATCTTTCTAATAATAATCAACATTTGCTTACAACCATCTTTTGCTTGTATTTGCTCATATTGACTGCAGACAGGCCAAGCAAATTAATGACTCCGCTGCCTAACAACCACTGAATAATAGGATTTTCAGATATTTTTTTTTTTTTAACTAGTTGCATTACAAAGAGCAGCGAACAGTAACTCTATTGTATGGCCTGCTTCTCAAAAAAGCTCTATAGTTGCACAGTATGCAGTTACTTTCTATTCTACTTTGTATGTTATAGAGAGAGCTCTTGGAAAGTAAAGTTGGCCATATATTTGAAGATCAGCTCGTTTGGCAAGATCACCAAACAAGCGCACCTTTCTCTTACATGCCCACCTTAAGGTGGGCACCATTGAATTGATCCAATAGCCAAATGATTGTAACACAATGGTAGAAAACAGACCTTTGGGACAAAGAGCACATCAACATGCCAATGTGCTTCTTGTCCATACGGGATTTTTAAACCTGCCAGATTGATACCAGTATGATAGGTCCATCCGAGGGCCTTATACATGTGCCAATAAACTGTGACTTTCAGCTGTTTTGATCAACCGTTGTATGGCTACCTTAAAAGTGGCAAAAGTAGTTGAGCGTTGTTCATGATATGGCAGAGCAGTGGCAGTTTTTAAAGTGGCCATGAATGTGAAGATTCACTCATGACGAGGTCGTCAAACATGCTCTTCATTCACTGATATGCCCACCTGAGATGGGCGATATCGGAACGATCTTGCCTAAGGCAAACGAGCAAATCACGTTGATTTGGGATGAAGCCAGAGGATGGAAATGGTTGGATAATGTATGAGGAGCCATACATGGTACGGTTACCTTTGTATTTCCCTTTTGTTGAATACTTTTTATGTAGTACAAAACTTCAGATACTGTATTTAGGATTATAATAGATACCATATTTCAGGCACTGGATTTCCTTGTACTTCTGTTGATAGAACTGCATGAGATTCAGTTGCTTTCAGATGTTGGCATCTGTGCAGTAAATGTGTGTTCTCCCTGCCAGTGTTAAACCGTTCCAGTATTCAAGCCTAATTATAAATGCTATGCTTCCCCATATAAACATTGTGCGATCAAAGGCTAATGAACCAGCAGGGGATTAGCCATTCTTCTGTGTTTGAAAGTAAACTAAATATTTAGGATGCACATTTTGGTGAGGAAAGGTCTTGCTAAAATACAGCAGCCTTTGCCTTTGGAGCATTTTCAGCAGTTGTACCCCGTCTTGTAACTTCTTAGCAGCTTAATGTGAGTGACAGCTAACGATCTTGGTTTGGTCATAGCAGATTTTGTGAAGCTCTTCTCAAACCAGTGACAGGTTCACAGTGGGCACTATGTTACTAGATTGTTATATACAGTATCCCAGAACCTGCTTTGAAGCTTATTAGGGTATTAATTGAAGGTAAATGTACCCATAGAGTATTGGGGGTAAATTCATAACCTATTTATACATAAGCACTTACCATGACAATGAATACTGTGCAAGGTGGTTTGATAACCAGCAAATATTGCGTATAAGAATTTATATTGTCTATACAAGGGCAAGGAACACATTAAAGAGTTACCTGTTGGTAAGCACTTTGTGAGTACCATGTAAAACAGATGTTTCCAGATATTGCAGAATCAAATTTTCTAAAATCCAAATGCTGTCAATGGTTACTTGGTGTTGTACTTCAATGGCATCTGGTGGGATGAAGGTTACAAATTCCTTTTTTAATTTAGATTAATATCTGATGGGCGTGCCACACATTGATTGGAAATCTGTTCAGGCTTCTGGTGCCAAAATGGATTGGTCAAGTAATCAGAATTTCTTGTAACAAATCCATTTGTGTACTACAGTAATTAAAGAGATGTACTGCTATATATCCCCACCAGGCTCAGTAATACAACACCCTTGGGGAAAGGTTCATTTGCCCATATGTCGCATCACTCCGGCAGCATCTTATCTTTTTCCTCTTCTTCTATCATGGGTGCTGGGAGCCATTTTCTCCGCTGAGTCTCTAATGAATAGGAATGTAACAACAGGAAGGGGGGAAAAATGAACTCCAGTCTTTCATGAGCACGAAGCGTCATCCATTTTAATTAGAAGAAAGGCTAGTGAGCACTGTGACAAGTGTCTAGAATTAAAACCATTAATTTGTGTCAAGCTGAAAAGAGACTACTAATGTGGATTTAGTGACAGCAGGAAAGAAATTAACCTTATTATCGTATCCGAATCTGAATTTTTATTTATTTTTCCAGTTCACGTTAGGCTTGTTCATTTATTTTGCTGCAGAAGGATAATGAATTTTCCGGACTGCGAGCAGAATGTCTTTAGGCAACATCCGCCATCCTATATATAATATATATATATATTTCTTTTTCATCCAAACACTTTCTGTAACTTGTTGGAAAGGAATCATCTACTGTGTTGCTTTCCAGAGCCAAATGCTTTTCTCACATCCTTCCTAATAGTGAAAAAAAAGGCGAAAGTCGGCCTTACCACATTTTCGAGTTATAGGGAATACAATGAGGGTTGGGAGCACATAATTCATACTGACAAAATTAAGACGTCTGTGCTGTTCCATATAAATAATAAAGTGACCCTGACATCACTCCATAAAATGCATCACTGTAATTGTTGTCCAAAAAAGACCTCTACTTGTACTTTGTTTAATAAGTAATATTTAATGGGAAAAACTCACTGTTCTATATGCCCTTGCTATAGGCAAAATAACCAGTGCTGGAGTGTCATATAGCCAGGTCCTTGCTGTCTCCATAACCTATGGGGGTGGCATTGTTAGACGGATTGCACATCAGTCAGATAAGACAGTGCCCTCTTCAAAAAGTGATGGAGACCAAGAGAGCCCAGCTAAGCAACACTCTGTGGCCCAGGTAGGCTTCCGGTATCAGCTTGCAAGACTTTCCACATCTACAGCTGGTGGTACACACCTACATACCTGTGTTACTTATTCTTCCCCCAAAAATAAAAAACAAATTACGATGGAGCTCTGCATTATTTCTGCTTCAACTACACTTCAACCAGAACAGAGACAATTTGGATGTGGCTCCTCTCTGTGTACCAGTTTGGGACTGGAGTTGCAACCAAAATTATCCTGCCCTTATTTGAGAGTGTTGTTGAGGCTGGTGTGAGAGTGGGTTTGTACTCATTGAGACATACCTCTTATGTGGTTGTGAAATTAAGTTACAGTTACAGTTTCCCTTCAGTAGCACCATGTGCTTTTCATAGAGATGCGTCCGTGTTTTGGTCAAAATGACCAAATTGTTGCTTCTTTTAGTGGACACCACCGGGATCGCCTGACAGATGAAATGATAGGAGCAACGGCAAGCAGCTGATTACTGCCCTTGGATAAACTTAAAGCAAAAGAAATAATTGTTCTCACCACTAAACATGTTTAATTATGGGGGTGGAGAGGGTAAAAGCAGTTTTTGGAGTGTCCATATTCTTGACATATCTTTAGCTTCATTTTTGCCCCACTCTTAAATATAATGCTTATTTAGTTTAGAACAGAGATTTTCTAAAACTAAGCGCCCTACAAGGCCAAGCGTTTGCCCCCTTTATTCATAATAAGGTTGTAGGAATAAAGAAACTTGAGTACTGTCACTAAGCAATAGTTTCAGGGGTATTCTTTACTGATGAGAGCCTTCACCTTGAGTCTTGATGGCATAGCGGCAAGGCTCTCACACAGAATTGGTTCAGACAAGAATACTTGAAAAGCACCTGTTCATGTTACATTTTGCTTTTAATCCTTGGTTCCATTTAGAGTAGCCATTGATTCTATCATAGTTTATGATGCTAAGCAAAGATATTAGATTGGCCATCTGTAGGGACTGGGTTTTATAACTTTATTTCATTGATGTTATAGGGAAAAGACCCTTCATTTATGATAATAAACAATGTGCCTTTAGGAAGACCTTAAAAGAAGTCAATATAAAGACAAGGGACTTGGTGACCTTCGGGTCATAGTTAGAGAATATAGTGGTGTCCTCTTTCTGCTCCAGCCATCTGGAACCCTTAAACCATCAGCTGTTGGAAAGTTGAACCACAGAATTCTTTGCTGTTACATTACTTTTTATGTTCCCTTTGAGACCATACTTTTTATTTCATACTGGAAAGGCAGAACAAAAATGTTTTATTTCCTTGACCTAAATATTTTCCTTGATGCTTTGTTTCTAGTACTTTTAAAATCAGTAGGTATCATGATATCTTTTATTGGCCTATAACTGTTTTACTGGTGCAAGTCCTGCAATATTCTGCTGATTGAAGTGGTTTGCCTTCAAAGTAGAACAACCTGCCTTTTGTATTTTTCTCTGTGCTCTTATCACAACTACAAAGGCTTTAGGAGTGGTTGTTGGACATTTTTTTTTTGGTACAAGCCCCCCCCCAAGGGATTTTTAGCTCCACAGTTAAGGTGCCCATACACCTTCAGATCCACTCGCTTGGCAATGTCGCCAAGCGAGCGGATCTTCTCCCGATATCCCCCACCTACGGGTGGGCAATATCGGGAGAATCCAGGCTAATTCGGTCGTTTTGCCCTGGGGCAAAAAGATCGAATTATAACGACGGGTATAGGCAAAGTCGGTCCGGGGACCGCATCAACGAGGCAATGTGGTCCCCGATCCAACTAGATTTTTTAACCTGCCCGATCGATATCTGCCCGATTTCAGGCCAGATATTGGTAGGGCAGGCCCGTCGGTAGTGCCAATACACAGGCCAATTAGCTTACGAATTGGTCTAAGGGACCAATATCGGCAGCTAGAATCGGCCCGTGTATGGGGACCTTTAGGGAAGGACTGATCTAGAGTTATCAAATTTACACATCTGGGTAAATGTCTTATTTTGACTGCTGCGGATTGTTGCCCACCTAGCAAGCCCTTCAGATCAAAGTTCAGCAGGAATTTAACCTGGTGTTCACTGTAGCCAACCTCATAATACTTGAACTTCAACCAATTCACTGAGATTGCCCCACTCTGTGTCCCCCAGTTAATTGTGGCTTGTTGAGCAGATGCAAGACTGACAATATGCTGACTGTTTGTCCATTGATCTTCCCATAAACAGGCATATGTCTCCAGCAAGTGTCTCTGCTCACACTAACCCATCTGGTGCCATAGGCTATTATAGATCTGTTTATTGAAGTTGAACACCATATGAAAAGCTTGACCCTATCTAATAATTATAATCCATACCTGTACACAGGAAATATTCTGTGTCTGTGCCTCACCATTTAGGGCCAGTTTTGCTTTGCCCTTGTAACAACAAGTACTCACAGGCTGAAGACCACCGTAGGTAGGAGCAGTTGCAAGTCTCTGCTGGATTAAGTGAGAATTTAGAGTTTCTCCTGCTTTTTTTAATCACATTTTGAACAAAAGACTTTCCCATTAAGTTGTTTGTTCTACTAACATGGTATTTCAGCAAGTTTAGTGCATTTCTACATTACATAAGCTGAGTAGGTGGTGTGCGAAAGGAGAACGTTATGTTTCTGGGAAAGGAAGAACAGGGAGACACCCTGGCACTTGCAGCTTATTCCGATTTTATTGCGTTTAATCAGACTGCTAAGTGCATTCTTCCATCTAGATGTACTTTATACTAAGGTAATATGTATAAGGGTTCAGATGGATTGAATGCTGTCGTAATATTAATTGTGTCTTTTTGGATGTATATTTTATTACATTAGTTTAATCCCCTCGCTCTTACGTTTATAAAGCTTTTCCATTTTTTCTTGCTCTTTGAAAGCTCCACTAAAAGCAATCATAGAGGATTTGGGGGGTATTTTTTCTGCTACATTATTTATCCTTTGATAATGATCCATAGAAACTTGCATGTACTCCTATGAACCAGAAATATTACTTGCTTTATTGCCTGCTCTTAATACAAAAATTCTCTTATATTGAGCTGAAAACTGGTTTATCTTGCTACATCACAAGTGAATTATGGTTGAACATGCCACAAGCCATAATACCCATTGCTCATTTGAGAAGTGTCCCCCCTCTCCCCCCACAGTCTCCACTGGTTTGGTCTCATAGGTTATGACTTAAAACAGAACCATTTGTCATTTTTTGGAAGGTTCTGATATCCTTGAGTCACCTTATATTAGAATCCACCTCTGCATAAAAGCACTCGACCCTTCGACCGCGCGCTCTTATATGTGGTCATGGAACTCCTTGGTGACAATTAAAGCAAAGTCTACTTGGACAGTAGATAACCTGTGAGCTAAAGATTCTTTGTACCACATTCCACTGTTGGTAAAGTGGTTTATTTGCTAATTTTGGCACTCTAACACTGAAGCGTTCCAGCTGAGGCCCTTGCTATTGTTCACATTCATGATGCACCTGAAAATGTCTGTGTTCTTGCCTACGTTCCCAGTCAACTGCAGTGTGTTAATGCGGTGTGAAGCCTGTCACCATATCTCCCTCTGATCCCGTGTGGAGAATGAGCCCACATCTTGATGGGCTGTCTTGACAGTACATAAAATTGTCAAAGTTTTCTTGTGGAGCATTCTGGCAGCATTCAGTAATGGCCCATCAGTCTGGCACCAGTCTATACTGTGTAATCACTATCCGTCAGGCTTGACACTCCGCACTTTCTTTTGAAGGCAGTCGTGTGCATTTGTAATTGGCTTTGTGTAATAAGCAGGGTTTCTGGAAGACAGAAAAGCAAGTGGAAAGCACCTGCTTGGGGTTTTTTTTTCCAGCTCCAGGTACATGAGGGAAAGCTTGAAGTCTCATAAAATGGCCTGGAGCTTTTGTGCTGCTCCATGAAGCTGTCTTCAGGGTAATAAATGGTTTCCTTACACAAAAAAGTAAATCTTCCCTGATACTTTTATGATTCCTTTGAGTCGTTCCTGCTAAATCTTTAAACACGTTGTTTTCTTTATTGAAATCTCACTTCCAGTATTGTAATTCAGGGTCTCCCCTAAGCACAATTTATATGCCAGGTTATTGACTGCTCTTATCTGATCAAAGGGCTGTATTGAAATTAGTCTCAAGGTCAAAGATTAATGTCCTCTGTAGACAAATGTTTTCTTATTGGCTATTGAACAGCATTTTCCAGGAGATTCTGCCTTGCTGCTCCAGACAGTGGACTTTCACTCAGAAGCTTGTGCTCCGTTCCTGATATTGCCTTGTGTATCAAATCGTTCTGTGCCTTGGGCACCAAAACTGAGCTTCGCTTCTCATGGTCCTTACTTTGCCTGATAAAATGTGTATAGTGTTGCATAAAGATGGAAATATAGGTGGAAGGTGTTTGTTGAGTAGGTCCTAAAAGTTGGGTTGAATATTCATGGGCGCTGTCTTGACAATCCGTAAAGGTGAATGGCTAAAAAAAAATCAATTTAATCAGAATTGATATCAGAACAGGGTTGGGACAGGGACATTACACGGCAGGCTATAGCGCTATGATCTGCAGTTGGCTGATCGCTGCATCAAATCTAGGAAAGTCCTGCCCAGTTTTTCAAATTAAACCATTAAGCCATACTTGCAATATTATCGTACGAAACCTCGTTTCATACGATATTCGGTGCGTGTATGGTGGCTCAAAGAGACGACCGATATCGTAGAGGTCTGCGGATATTGGTCGACTCGTTGATCAGGCAGGTTAAAAGATTTTGAGCAAAATCTACGTTCAGGGCTGAATCGCCAGATGGAGGTAGAATTTCTGTTGTTTCTACCTCCGTATCTGCCCTGAATGTCAGTTGAGGATGGCAAAGATCGGAATTGCTACGTGTATGGCCACCCTTTAGGGAAAACGAACAGCGTGGTTTCCGAAGCACATTCAGGCCAAAACTGGATGGGTGCCCAATGTCAGAAATGCTACCTATGCTACCTACCTATTGTGCTTTATCTTCTTCCTAGTATAAATACAATCTCTCGAGTCTAAACATTTATGTTTCCTTTACAGAATACAGGCAAAGACACGAGAGCTCCGGGAAAGGCAAGCTAGAGAGAAGGACTATGCGGAGATCCAGGACTACGCGAAAACGCATGGAAGTCTCGACGAGTCTCCCTATGCTGGGGCCGGACTGTATGACACTTGTACCAATAGCGGCACACTACATTTGAACAACAGGCCCCAAAGTCCGAGGGATGCCAAGCAAACCGAAGCACTCTATGCTCAAGTAAAGAAACCGAGAAGCTCAAAGCCTTCACCTGTAGACAGGTAGGCACCAGACATGAATCAATACTTGCTCTTGAACTGCACCCTCCTAATGCACTTTCCTTTAGCCGCTGGTTGTGAATCACTGGCTCCTGACAGCACAATTCAGATTGCCCTTAACTATTAAGAAGACATAAATCTTTTGTAATGCACTGATGCTTTTTTAATGATCCTAAAATTATTGATGTCTCTTCTTGAAATAAATTCTTGTATGGGAGAAACCTTTTAGTTTGAGTCACATCAGCACTAGATCCAGTGGCGTAAGGGTCTTTAGCATCTCCTATAGGCGTCCAATGCTTCATCCTTGAATAGAAGACACTTTGTCAATTTCTCCAATTAAAAAGACTTTGAATGACAGATGAAATGAGGTAATATGGCTTTAAAAGGATACCGAACTCGGAAAGATTGATTGACTTGTTTGGATTTTCCATTTACTGCCATTTTCTTAAGCTCTTCTCCACAGAAGGGATTAATAGTTAGTGCAAGAATAGAGCTTTTATAGGTAAATGCCAGCTAAACCTTTGCATGATATTCCATGTTTCAAGGAAAACTAAAGGTTAACAAAGAAGTAGGCTAGAAATGCTGTACATTATGTTTTGTGCTTCTGTACCAGCCCAAGGCACCCACAGCCCTTTAGCAGGGAAGATCTGAGCCCCCAAAGATGCCCCAGTAGCCCCCCATCTTCTTTTCTGCTGATTCCCTGCACATACTCTGTGTTGCTGGCACTTACCTGAGGGACCCACTCACAATATACTGTATATTAGAATATAGAATATAAATGTCACAATATAAGGCTGATTAGTGGCTTATTCAGGTTATTAGTACATGGCAGCTCTAAAACCAGCACAATAAGCAACACAGTTTATTAATCAGCCCTGCAGGACCAGCTTCTATTGCAGTGCCACTGACACTCCAGCAAACAGAATTCAAGATGGAGAGCTCCTGTGCACTACCTCGAAGGCCTGTATCTTTACTGTTATAGCGATAGGCTGAACCTTTACCCTGGTGCTGTAATTTCACTATATAAAATATGGATTTTGTTCTCTTTTAAATGTGATATTTTAAATGTTATATGCCTTTTCAGGTGAGATTTACTCCCAAGAAAATATTTTTTCCTTTTATTCCTTTCCCCAGTGTATATCATTTTAAATCAACCCCCCCCCCCCCGCCCCAGTGCCATGCCTTGAGCATACTAATAGTCTGTTTGAAACCAGTTTAAAGGTAAAATCCTTGGCTTTCTGTCAATGAATCCAGCTGCAACAACAATTTCTGGTTGTCCTAATTAGGAGTGTTGTCTCCGTACAGTCTGTGTCTTGTCTTTGCCTCTAGATGTCAAACATTTTCTACTTGTTTGGGCTTTCCTCCTCTTGCTCAGAGACAAAAGCGCGTGGAGCGTATAAGCTTGTAGCTATCTTTAATTGGCCGCTCACTAAGCGTTACATTAACTCCTAGGTGAGACCTAAGGCCTGTCTATCAGGGTGTCTTTTAATGCTGAAAGAGCCAGTTATCCTTCCTAGGGGCCCATGCTATCATTCTGTGTTGCTTTATAGAGTTTTACAAACAAAAAAGTTGCTTTTGCCTTAATATTATTTGTAATGTTATGTAAAGTAGTGTTGTTTTGGGGATAACAATTACTTTTACTGCTGGATATGTTACTATTGCTTTTTATTTCTGCACAAGGACACACACCTGAGTACCTCTGGCAAACATAAGTATTATCATGCTGTATGGCAAGTATTCTAGATTATTAGTGTCAGTAGGGGTCAGTAGAAGAGCCCCTATGGCTAATGCCACACTGGGCTGATTCTCGGCCTTCAGATAAACGCGCCTTTATGCTGGCATCATCCTTTCCCTCTACCTGCACCCGGAGCCATTGTGTCAGCCCAGATGCAGACACATAGAGCAGATTTTGACACAGAAGCATGCAAGTATGCATTTTGCACCGAAATCCACTCAATGTGCCTGCCCCTGGCCCGACACAATGGCTCCGGCTACAGGCACAGAGAAAGGCTTAGGCCAGTGTAGGGGCTGCTTCTCTGCCATCGTTTATGCAAAGGTCCTATGTGGCAATATAATGGGGTGCCGAATAGCTGTGTCCACAACACCTGTACTAGGGATAGGGCCACATTGCTGTCTGCAACCTCTGCCTCTCTAATGGGTATGCCTGAGAATAAGGGTATGGGGCAGCAATGCTTTCTTATGTACCCTTCATAGATACAGTGCTGCCAGATACAGGCAGGGGGCAGAGCTCTGTGGCAATTCATCACACAAGGAAGGCCTTGAGCAAAGAGGAAAAAGGGTGCATTGATGTAATTTGTTTAGTAAGACGGTAGGGGTCGTGTATGACGAGGAAGGCAGTGAGCAAAGTGTATAAAAAGGGCACACTGAATTCATTAATACATTATTTTGCCAGATTAGTGTATTTTTCCCTATTTTTGCTTTGTCCCAAGGCATTTGGCATGACAGCCTCTCTGGCCGTGAAATGTTATTATGTTTATGAGCGCACTGCCGTGCCATCAACCAACATTTCCCTGACACTCAAACAGCGAAACGATTCTGCTGGCAAAGCCCATTCATGGCGCCGAGCGTTCCAATGCAAGTCATAAACGAAATAGACTTCGTCACATCAGGTGCTTCCAGAATGATCGTCTCTGAGCCGTGCCCAGGCGTGCGTTCAGTGCCCCTGAAGGTGTTATTTGCTTATGTTTATTACACGCAGGCAGAGCACATCTAGCGTTACTGATGTTTTGCATCAGGAAAAAGAAAAACACAAGCTACTGGGCCATAGGGTTTCCATCTAAAGTCTAATGATACAGTGCAGTCCTTTCCGACGGCTGCGGCCTGGGCTTCTTAACGGGAGAACCAAGGTTACGCCGGAGACAGACGTGCGATTTCTGCCGCTATTCAGTCACTTGGCACCTAGAGTGCATTGTCCGCAAAGTATAATTGAAATAAAATGGGCTTTGAACGGCAGCAAATCTAAATAGCCTGCAAATAGTAGGCTAACCACCCCTAGCTTTCTGAGGATGCTTTAATGGACACATAAATACCATAATCATATGTTTTTTCTGCACACTTGGCCACTGTTGGGAAAATGCCCATTTTAAACAGAAGACCTTTACTGAACTGTATTTTTCCATATTGCAAGTGCTATTCATTCATGTCAAATGGAAATTGTCTAAAAGAAGAAAAGAAAAATAGGTTGCCCACTATGGCAGAGACAGTGCTTTTACTTTTGTATTGCTCACTCCCTTCTCTCATACACCAACTTCCACCCCAAAAAAATAACTTTCATGTAAAAGTATTATTCATCATTTTGCCTTATATATATTTAATAATGTATAACAAAAAAGTGGGAATTCACCAAATCTTGTTATCAGGAGATCGCCCAATCATGCAATGTTGTATTGTAAAGTAGGCTTTTCAGTCAATAAGGGCTCAGCAAATAGCATTTACTAATCTAGTAAGACTAAAGTAGGGAAAGCAAGCCTCTGATTGGTTGTTGGGTTACTAGATGGCTGAACTTATGCTCCCGTGATTTTAAAAAAAAACCTTCATCGTATCCTATTCCTAGCTTTTTGTTTCTCATAACCATTTTGCTTGTTACGCTTGAAATCCCAACATCCTTAAGATGGCCACACACGGGCCAAAGCACTGCATCAGCAACTTATCGCCCCTCCGAATATATGGCCTAAAATTGCCCAGATGTCAATTGGGCAAGTTAAAAAATCCAATTGGGGTGAGGAACATATTGGCTCTTTTATGCGGCCTGTGCACTGATGGCCTTAATCCCATCAATGTGATCTGATTGTTTGGCCAAAGTCGATATCGCCCACCTCAATGATCTTCTCATCTGGCGGCCATGCCAAAGGAGTGGATCTTTCAGTGTTTGGCCAGCTTTAGTCAACCCAGCATCCTATTCTGTTAATATGCTGGTGCTAAACATTTCTGAAGCCAATTTAACAAACAAATTCAGCTTATGCCATTTGTAAAGTCATGATAATGATGTCTACAGATGATCAGACAATGTTACTATGAACCTGGCCATACACACACCAATAAAATATTATTGTATGATTATTGGTATGGTGTATTGTGCCCCACTGAGCTTGACCAATGTACATTTACTATGGTTATCTCTTGTTTCTAATTTATGGTTATTGGTAGATGAGGAAGGAAAGTAGCCATAATTCCTCCTCACTTCCTGCGCTCTGCACAAATGATCAATGAGAAGACGGCCATGCCATGTGTAGCTCCTCATACACTTGGATCATACAGTGTTTTTGGTATATATATGGTATATATATTTTTAGTATATATATGACTGTTATGCAATAGCTTTCCTTTAGCTTCACAGTCCTCCATCATGTTGGCCATACTTTTTCTTGTCAGTGTTGGACTATTCAAGTGAACCTTAGAAGTCTGAAACATTTTAAACACTGCACGGGTGTCCCATGGTTCTAATCCATAGTGTTATATAATGTGTTGGTAAAAGCTGGAGGGAGGCCATGTTGTTGTGAATTTTTACGGTTATGTTAAAGGAGAGTTCAGGGACGGTAATATTGGGGCATTGTGGTCACTCAGTAGTGCAAACCACAAGTCATAATTATATCAGTGAATAGATTTACAGCTCAAACTTGAAATAATGTATAAACCATCTCCGATACCTCAAATGCAGCTCTAGGCCCTAGAAGAATATGCACCAAGGCACTTAGCAGGGGTTTCGGGGGTCCCAATACCCTAGAATGCCTTACGCCACTTTTGCTGGTTATTAGCCTATGCACAGGCTGGAATCTGAGGCGGAGTGAAGAAGTGGTTAATAAAAAGGCAGATGATTGTAGAGTTGCAGGGTGCTGGGTCTATACGAGATCACTGTAGCAGAAAAGAATCCATGTAGGAAATGCTTATGTTGCTGCGATTAGAATTATCTGTTGTTCTTGCTTATTACAAGACATTCCAACACTAATTTGCTCACAAGAGACCCTACCGCGTTATTTATGTATTTCCAAAAAGCATTGTGAGCATATGTACGTGCGTGTAATTATTAAGCGCGCTCCAGCCAATGCTGAGGAATGGCTCTCTGCCTGGCGAATGAAGGGCCGTGTTCATAAGGGAAGCTGGAAATTAAAGGCAGCTCATTGCCTTCACTGGACATAACTGCTAGCATGCAAAACTTTCCTGCTATTGCTTTACGGTCCTATTATTTCTCTATGTGCTTTGCTGTTCCCTGCACTGCTGATCCCGACTATGCCCCATCCAAGACTCCAGTTTCCACAATGCCTTAATCCCTTCTGAACCCCCTCCCCCCCCATTTTTACCAGTGTTTTAATCCCAATACCAGTATCTGACCCCTTATCCAGAAACCCATTATCCAGAAAGTTCAGAATTACAGAAAGATATAATTACCCCTTATTGGGGGCAGAACAGCCCTATTGGGTTTATTTAATGGTTAAATGATTCCCTTTTCTCTGTAATAATAAAACAGTACCTGTACTTGATCCCAACTAAGATATAATTACCCCTTATTGGGGGCAGAACAGTCCTATTGGGTTTATTTAATGGTTAAATGATTCCCTTTTCTCTGTAATAATAAAACAGTACCTGTACTTGATCCCAACTAAGATATAATTCATCCTTATCGGAGCCAAAACAACCCTTTTGGGTTTAATTACTGTTTAAATATTTTTTTTATTTTTTAGTAGACTTAAGATAGGAGATCCGAATTATGGAAAGACCTCTTATGCGGAAAAACCCAGGTCCCGAGCATTCTGGATAACCGGTCCCTTACCTGTACAAAGCTTTGCTGGAATTTAAAAAGATCAAACAAAGAAAAATCCTAACGCATTTCGTGCTTATATTATTGTCACTAGCCAGTATGGGCAAAGGGTGTCCCTTAGGCATAGAGCAACCACTGAGGTTCCTTGCTGAGTTTGATATGCCATTTGGTGACCATAAGAATGATAGACACTAGTGGCCAAAGTGGCTAAGGAATGTTTGTTGCACAAATAACACTAATATACAGTACTGCTTATCACGGCTACATAGAAATTGTAAAAAAAAACAAAACGGCATTCTCCCTTTATTTGCAAAAGAAATGTGTCCTAAAGGAAAGTTTAGAATATCTGACCCAGGGTATATTTTTCCCAAAATGTTGCAAGACTTGAAGTTGACGGACAAAGGTTAAATAATTATGTCGAGACTGGCGCCATTTAATTTCTGACAATTCAGATAAAGCGTGATGCATTGGCTGCTGGAAATAGAATGGCAAGGCCACTTGTTAGTGATGATTTGCTGCTGTTGTTGTTGCTGGGGGTGGAAATGCACGACTGGCGAATACTTCCTGTGTCACCGAATCCTCTAAATATAAACTTGTCTTGTTGGAGAAATGACAGCGTTCCAACAATCTCGTTACAGCCTAATTAGCTTTGTTTTTTGGCACAGGGAACTGTTTAAAGGGACACGTAACAGAATCCTAATTAGTCCCATTTAAATTTAGCAATGTAAATGCTTATCTAGGTCGTGTCCCATTCTGCCCTTTCTTTTGGATAGCCAGTCATTCTTGGCAAATAGGCTACTGTATTGTATGGGATGTTCTTGGGTATTGTGGCCTGTACTGTAGGGCCCTCTGTACCTTCCAGAAGCTCTCAGTCTGATTCATTAAAGGACATTCCTGCCTTGGCACAGATAGAAACCTGGCACATTGTTCACTCGTGTGAACCAACACAACTTGTATAAATGACAGATATGGTTATAAAACATGTACATGACGTATATATGTAGGTTAAATGTAAAAGTAATTAGGTTGCAGGTCAATAACTGGTAGACCAAAGCCTCTCATGGCTTCTTAGAAATCTGCAGATTTGTAGTTTTTAAATTAAGTTAACAAATCACTCATATCTGTTAGTAGTATTAGAATGTATAAATATAATTGAACTTTTGATTTTACTAATTAGACGCTATATACATGCTCAGTCTATGATGGCATTTCACAATGGTCTTTTTCTCCAATGAACATTTTGCCCTTTTGTTGCACATTGGGTTATTCATGGCACTGGCCTACAAACAGAGCTATAATAAAACCTCTGTACTCACATTTGTAGTCTTAATGGTAACTGTCTATTAATATGTGAATTATAGTTGATAACTGCTTAGCATTAGTTTGATGGCTGGTAGTAGAGGAAGTACTAAAGCCATTGGCGCTGCTAATTTGTCAAATACCAAAAAGCACAAGTGTATTGTGCAGTGGGAACAGTGGAAAGTCCTATTGAACTACATCAGCACTGCTGCTGCTCTCCACTGGCTCACTGTATCACCCAATCATTGGCCTGGGCCAAACAATCAAATTAGCTCAATTTGGCACAGCATGTGGTGGACCAATTTGGGCAAAGATCTGCTCATTTTGGCAATCTCAACAAATTAGGCAGATCTTCCCATGTGTGGCCATCTTAATAAATGCTTTTATAAATGACCCCTTAGGGGCACCTAAGGGCATGTCAACTACACTGTAACAAGATCTAAAAGGAATACTGTCTGCAGACGCCTCAAACAATTCCAGGACAACAGTTTGAAAATCCCTGTGCCTGTAAAATCCATGAGAAAATCTGTTAGAGACATTTTTCAATGTAATTTCTACAATTTCATTATTTTTCACCATTTTAAATATGTAGTATTCTTGGGTCTCAATTTTGAAAGTTCTTTCTGGTAATGTTGGCATGTTATTCAGTGACCAGCCCTGTGGTGCTTTCTTTCCTCACTTTGCAACAGCTGAAATGAGGGGTTGATGTTAGCCACAGTTTTTGCAGTGTGTGGTGGAAGGGAAGAGGCACCCACAGGATGTTTGCAAATAATCAAGCCCTTATTGTAGCGAGGCTCACAGCTCTAACAAGGAGTTCTTTATCTTCATGATTCATATTGGGCTTGTCCTGTCGAGCGCCAGGTTTACTAATCACGTTGCCATTCTAGAGCCATTCCGTCATGTCTGTTTATGATTAAACCCAAGCAACAGTCATGGTACTTCTAATGGTATCTCTAGGCATTCCGCAAACAGATCTTGGACCTGGCTGTACCCAATAGTCATTGTCCATCTGACTACTTTTTCTGCAGAGAGAGTACTTTAGGAGTTTAGAAACATATCATCTTACATGAAGAACTCGGGATGTTAAAAAATGGAAAGGAAGATCAGGAATTCATTTGCAACACATGCTAAGTTCCCCTCGAGGAAGCACTCAAATGGCAGTGAGCAATGTGTTCTATGGAAAACTCATTTGGTGGCATGTCTCAATCAAGGTGAAAGCTTTTTTTTTTAAACTGAAACAAATGACATTTCCATCATGTCCAAAACAGGCTACAGACCTGCCCCAAGCAACTTGTTCCACACAGAAGAGATGAAGATAAAGTACAGCTGCTCTTAACCAGTCACTAATGTCTTTCCTTAATTGTTTTTTACTGGAAGAACCAATCAGACGACCTTGTTCAAATGAGTCACTTCACTCACCAGATGCTGAACTCATAGTTGTTTTACTATTGGTCGTAATAAAATGCAGACATTGGCCCGAAGCCATACAATGCAAGTAAAACCCCTTCCATTATGTTTATACAGATTTAGTTACCAAACAAGTGAATACTCACAAGCTGAGGTAGTTCAGAAAACAGGTATGGGTCCTGTTATCCAAAATGCCTGGGACCTGTGGTTTTCTGGATAAGGGGTCTTTCTGTAATTTAGATCTCCATACCTTAAGTCTAATAAAAAAAATGTAAGCATTAAATAAACCCAATAGGATTGTATAAGGATTTAGTATAGCTTAGTTGGCATCAGCCTATGAGGGCTACATGGAACCTATTTCGGCACAAAAATGGGAATATGTGCATTTACACGCTGATCTCCACATAGGCAATTGCTGGGCCTGTTAATGGAGCTACGGGGCTATACGCATAAGAGTGGATCCATCTATAAAAACCGCCTGTGGAGGAAAGTGGTCAATCTGCTTAGTGTGCCCGTGCCCTAAAAGACTTGGGAGATATCTAAAAAGCATTTATCTGCCATTTTTACAAGTCATTGGTAAAAGAAGTGATGGAGAAGGAGCTAAAGCATTGGGTAAAGTCAGGCGGCAGATTCCCAGTCATAGCGTGTAGAAAGCAAATACATCTTATCTCACAGTCTCTGCCATCCCCAGGATTCCACAGCTTCAGTGACATTATGGCAGTTAGAGTGGAACTTAATCTGCAGGTTTCACTCCGGGCTGCTCCGTTCCATGTACTGCAAGGAATAGCAAGCCTTGAAGGTTATCACCTTAATTAATTTCTCATTGGGAAGCTATGCGTCTGTAAATTTTTAATTACATAAAGACTAGCAAATATCAAGTACAATAATTCTGGCACACAGTGTGTTCTTTAATCTGCATTTAAATGTTTTTTTGTGCTTTATTGCTGGCTTTTCCCCCCCCCCCCAAAGTGATCCCATCACCTAAGAAAAGGGTTAGTGTGTAGTGTGAAAGGCATAATGTAAGGAATATGAGACTGGCTGTATTCTACTACTACTCACCTTGTCCTGTGGCCTCTGGGCAATACACTTTATCATTATTGAGAGGTTGCATTCTGTCAGTCTCATATAGTAGTACCACACTGGTAACTAGGTGGCCTTAACTAAGGAAACTGGAGGAAGATTGGGCACAATATACCTTGGAATATAGTTGGTGATATTGGAGGAAGACATAAATTCATTGCTGCACCATTATGTACCAGAGTGCCATCAGCATCGCTATATATAGTGCCTACTTCTGGTCATAGGGAAGGACTGAACTAGCCATATCCTTCATTCTATAATGACTGGTGAATATCAATAGGTGGGAGATGTGTAGGTGAGAATATGAGCCCCTGCAAAATCCATTGTTGGGGTCATATTGAAGCAAAATCACAGCCTTGTCTGCCTATGTGGCCACTCTGTACCAATATACCATAATATTGCTTTTTTGCAGTACAGGTATTGGACCTGTTAACCAGAATGCTTTGGACCTGGGGTTTTCCAGATAAGGGATCTTTTCATAATTTGGGTCTCCAGAACTTAAGTCTGCTAAATATCATTTAAACATTAAATAAACCCAGTAGGATTGTTTTCCCCCCAATAAGGGGTAATTATATCTTAGTTGGGATCAAGTACAGGCACTGTTTTATTATTACAGAGAAAAGGCAATCATTTAACCATTAAATAAACCCAATAGGGCTGTTCTGCCCCAATAAGGGGTAATTATATCTTAGTTGGGATCAAGTACAGGTACTGTTTTATTATTACAGAGAAAAGGGAATCATTTAACCATTAAATAAACCCAATAGGGCTGTTCTGCCCCAATAAGGGGTAATTATATCTTAGTTGGGATCAAGTACAGGTACTGTTTTATTATTACAGAGAAAAGGGAATCATTTAACCATTAAATAAACCCAATAGGGCTGTTCTGCCCCCAATAAGGGGTAATTATATCTTAGTTGGGATCAAGTACAGGTACTGTTTTATTATTACAGAGAAAAGGGAATCATTTAACCATTAAATAAACCCAATAGGGCTGTTCTGCCCCCAATAAGGGGTAATTATATCTTAGTTGGGATCAATTACAGGTACTGTTTTATTAATACAAAGAAGAATGAAATAATTTTATAAAAATATAATTATCTGATGAAAATGGAGTCAGTGGGAGATGGCGCTACCGTACTTTGGAGCTTTCTGGATAACAGATCCAATACTTGTACCTGCAAACTAGTGTATTCATTTAAACCCACTTTTGTGGCTTTTCAACATATTCATTTAACTCTAGCTTTTATTTTTTATATCGTGTCTGCTGCCCGCCAGCATCCATTGTAAGTCATATGATTGCCTCTCTGTTAAAGATCAAATGTTATGTGCATTTGCTTGTCAATTCTCATCATATCAGATTTAAAAGCTTAATGTATACGTGCCCATTATATTATATAACCTTTAGACTGGCACATATGGAAATATGACCTTAAAGTGTGTGTTGCAGGGATGTGTAGATGCCCGCTAAGAAGCAACCAAATGTGCTGGAGCTGATTTAATTAGCCACAGATCTGTGGGTATGATTTAAAGGTTGCTGAAATAAAAAAAAAAAAAAAAAGGCTAATTCATTTTTCATCAATAATCACTCGCTTTAATATTTCATTACAGCCTGCTAATTCTTCAGACCACCTTCTGGGCCCTGATTCATTATGGCAGCAGACATGATTTCACATTTCTCCCGCTCATCGCTGAGCACTCTGTAGACAGAAGACAATGCCGAGATTATTTTTTAGGCTTGTCAAGTCATTAATTAGTTCAGTTTTTTGCTGTAGGTAAAGGGACAGAAAGCAGTGAGATGTATGTGCCGGCTTTTGTCTCCGTGTTCCTGTGCTGCTGTGTCACGGCCTTCAGTGGCAACGTCTTCATGAAATATACCCAGTCAGCACAGGGGCTCAATGTTCAATTAAAAACAATTTATATCTGGGTGTGTCTGCCTTCTCTAATTGGCTAATTTCATGCCTCAGTTCTGTTTAAGAACAGACAAATGGAAGAAAGCTTTGAAGGATTGATTTGCCAGGCTTGTCTTTGAAGCTTCTACTGTCCTCCTATTTCTCCCATATTTTATATACAGGTATAGGATCCGTTATCCAGAAACCCATTATCCAGATAGCTCCGATCTACAAGAAGGCCTTCTCCTGTAGACTCCATTATAATCAAATAATTCACATTTTTACAAATGTCCTTTTTCTCTGTAATAATAAAACAGTACTTTGTACTTGATTCCAATTAAATATAAATAATCCTTGTTGGAAGCAAAGTCCTATTGGGTTTATTTAATTCTTAGTAAACTAAAGATATGGAGATCGAAATTACAGAAAGACCTCTTATCCGTAAACCCCCTGTTACCAAGCTTTCTGGATAACAGGTCCCACACCTGTATTTAGCTTAATGTACCTGCCTAAAGTTTCAGCATCTCTATAAGTGTAATGTTCCAGGACTCCAAAGTTGTGCAGAGAAGATCCCCATCTTGGAATTTTTTTAGGAGTGTCAGTGACACTGCACATGCTCAGTGTGCTCTGGGCAGCTGTTGAGAAGCTAAGCTTAGGGGTTGTGGCAGATCAGGAGAAATGAAGGTCTTAATTACTAATTAGCCTTGAATTGTGACATTTATATTCTATATATACAGTATAGTGTGCCATTTATATTCTATATATACAGTATAGTGTGAGTGGGTTCCTAAGCTCAGGTAAGTGACAGCAGCACAGAGCAGAGAATCAGCAGAAAAGAAGATGGGGGGCTACTGGGGCATCTTTGGGGACACAGATCTTCCCTGCTAAAGGGCTGTGGGTGCCTTGGGCTGGTACAGAAGCACTAAATAGAATTTGCAAGCTACTTCTTTGTTAAGTTTAGTTCTTCTCGATTAGTACTATGTAGTCAGTGGTAAACATGTGGTCATACATGTTGCCAAAAAGCAGATCTTTATCTGGTTTACACACTGGTTGTGGGCAGAAAAAAAATATAAATATAGTACAAGGTACACTGATTATGGGACCACATTGTGCTCTGCATGCATTTCCCAATGCTGTCCTCCCCTAATGGGATTTTCCAGACGACATACCAGTCTTATAGGCCAGATGAGCATGCAGAATTAGCCCCTGAATGAGTAACTTTATTCTAAAGCTGGGCTTCTTCTGTTACTTCCACTCATTTAGATCTTTACCTGATTTGGACAACGCTCTGAGCCAAATCAGAATGATCCAATCGCGAGAGGACCGTATCAATTTGACAATGTGTGGCTAGCCAAAGGGTATTCCTAAACTGCTTTAACATATTTTTCCAACCATTGTTGAACTGGAGGTCCTTTCGACCACTGGAGAACTTGACATCAAGACCCCCCTGCCATTAACTTTCCCATTTATTGCTGCAAATAACCTTCAACACCAAACACCTTTATATTCCCTTCCCCCCCCACCCCAAGTCCTAATGATACACCCACCCACCCATGCAAACCTGCCCATGCAAAAACCTATGTGCCTGGACTGGGGCTGAAGGGGCCCACCAAGATATCAGTCCATTCCTGAATTGAAATTTAGGAGCTTTTTACCCATTCCTGCAAACTAGCCAGATTCAACAATAAATCTTACAAAAATGTTCGATCATTCTGGACTCTTGGCCTAGCAGCCATAGTGCAAACTGCCCATGTTGGAAAGAGACTTTAGGCCATGGTTGGGCCAGGGGTGTCAAAAAGTTAATTTTGTTCAGCTTTTTGCTGAGGGCCACACGTGGCATTTTGGCGTCACAAGCTGCATCAGGAAAACAGGTCATTGGCGCCAGTTGCTTCCTGCCATGGACAGTGAGTCTCTCAGAGACCCCGTGCTTGATATTAGCCATACTAATAGACCACCTGTTTTGCCCAATTGTATTCTTCTTTTTCAAACTACCATAAAAAGTCAGTCGAGTATTACTAACTATGGCTTCATGACTTTTAGGTTATTACTTGGGAAATCACCTTAAATGCAGAATTACTTGTTAATACTGTGCGCTTATTAGTCTGCCCATCTGCAGGATTCATGGAGCGCGGGCTCCAAACGGTTAAAGACGAATATGTTTCTTAGGGACTTACAGAACTGATAATGCTCAGACAATCCATTATTAATCAGCTTATCTGGCAGCGGACACTAATCATTTCTGTTAGAGAGATAACTGCAGCTCAGGATTATTTTAGTTGAAATGGAATTTTTGCAAGTATTCCCACATGAAAAGTCGCGCTAGATAATGGCCCTCGAAATTGAAATCTGAGCGCGTGGGTACAACTTAACGGGAAAGCGCTGTGTGCTTTCAGCCGGGCAACTTGCTGACTTAGATATGGCAATTAAAGAACTCAGTCCTAAAATACATTTATAGTTTATCAGTGGACATTGCCGTGTTCATAAGGCACATTTGATTCTAGTGCCACAAAGTGGGCCGGACTTAGAAACTGTCATGGCAGCTTGGAGTGATTTTTAGGCAAAACAATGCAGCCGAGCAGAATGCAAAGCTTTCGGTGAATCCAGCAAACTTATTTGTAGAATTCTTTGTACAGACAATAAGTTGGTTGTGAAGTGGGAAGGAGAAGCCTTTCCTTGAGGACTCATGACTCCCTGGAATAGTAAAGATTAATAATAATAATAGCCTGTTGTCTAGGGTATGCTTAGTAAAGTACTCTGCCCACCATGCCCCATACTTGGTACCATCAAACAATTACTGAAGGGTAGACATCTTGTGGTCATCTCCTCTGGTGTATAATAATATCGACTGTCACAGAGCTCCAGAATTTTCAATTAAAACCCTTTATTGGATGTTTAGTGAAAGCACGGCCTAATACGTGGTACAACCTGTCCTTGGTTCATATCATTGTTTCTATTAGGGATGTACCAAATCCAGGATTTGGCCCAGATTCTGCCTTTTTCAGCAGGATTTGGATCCGACTGAATCCATGCCTCTGGCTGAATCCGAATCCTTAAAATCACTTGACTCTTTGTCACATAAACATGAAAGTTGAGAGAAGCACGCGGTTGTTTTAACCCTTCCTTATTGTAATTTGCCTATGCATATTCAGTTTGGTATTCGGGCAAATCTTTCACAAAGGATTTGGGGTTCATCCGGATCCTAGAATTGTGGATTCGGTGCGTCCCTAGTTTCTTCTATACCTTCCCCAGAGAGGCCAAATGTGAGTAGCCAGCTAATAGGACTTCTAGGCATGTGAGCTTGCCTTACGTTAGCCAGACTTACGTTAAGGTCCCCATACACGGGCTGATAGTAGCTGCCGATATCGGTCCCTTGGACTGATTCGGCAGCTAATCGGCCTGTGCATGGGCAGAACCGAGCGGCCTGGCCGACCGATATTTGGCCTGAAATTGGGCAGATCTCGATCAGACATGTTAGAAAATCCAGTCGGATTGGGGACCGCATTTGCCCCATGGCCGCAAATGTAATCCCCCATGGCCAAACGATCGGATTATTTTTTTTTAAGCTACTTGCTACCCGATATCGCCCACCCGTAGGTGGGGATATCGGGTGAAGATACGCTCGCTTGGCGACATCGCCAAGCGAACAGATCTTATAGTGTATGGGCACCTTAAGCCAGACTTGGGTTAGCCAGACTTCCCGCTGTCTCACTCATGTGCTGCCGTCGGACGGGAGGGGGAAAGTGACTGCTATATCAGTAGGTGTGATAACTCTTTTACAAATTGCCATATCTGTCTCGCAATAAACCTCCCACTCATTCTGCCACTGTATTATGTTCTTCCCAGTGTTAACACACAAAGGAAATGTGAAACCAGCACAGCGCTTGTTTTCCTTTGCTCTTGCTCTCCCATTCCCCACTGAGTGTAACCAGCAGATTGTGCAGAATCGGCACTGGATGGCGTCCGTTCCTCTTGTCTTTGTGGGGGCAGTAACTTTTCCCCTGCTGTCTTTCTCTTGTAGAAAATACAGTATTCCCATTTATATGCAAACTTTGGTGGAAAGATCAGTCATCGGTCGTCACCCCATTGTGCACTAATCCAACTGGGTTAGTTACATATGTTTGTTTATATATATATATATATATATATATATATATATATATATATATATATATATACACATATGTAACTAACCCAGTTGGTGTAGTGAGTTGTAAAACTTATACATTAATATACACCAGTGTGCATGGGAAAATTTGGGGATTTTATAGGGATGCGTCTCTCAGTAGAGTTTGTATAGCTCCCCCTAGTGCTCATCAATAGATGATAATGAATCATTATATGGATATGGATACTTGCTAGGAATCTGGTGGCGCAGCTGCTTATAACCAGATGGCTAGTGGCCAGAATAGCTAATATGGTAATACAGGTATTGGACCTGTTACACAGAATGCTTTGAACCTGGGGTTTTCTGGATTAAGGGTCTTTCCGTAATTTGGATCTCCATATCTTAAGTCTACTAAAAAATAATTTAATAATGATTAGGAAATCATTTTTAAAAATCTGAATTATTTGATTAAAATGGAGTCTATGGGAAATGGCCTTTCCGTAATTAGGAACTTTTTGGATAATGGGTTTCCGGATAAGGGAGTCGATACCTGTACATGAATATTTTCCTAACTCCTTCTCAGTCTGCTTCTTCCAAAGACCACAGCATTGATTGTTCTACAGAAATGTATTCACAGCCCTGATCTTGCCTATATTTACACTGAAAATGCTTGAAATGGTACATTTGCCTTTGTTGATGTTTGTTGATCAATTACTTTGCATGCACTCTCATCCCAATGCACTAATTCTCCCTGTAGCTCTGTAGGGTATAGTGTTTACTGCTAACCAGCATTTAGTAGGGTGACTTCCCCAGTCACAGGAGCATGGCCCCCTTCAGAGTAGTTCCTGGGGCAATCTCTAGCATTGTAAATGTGGCGTCCTGCTTGATCTAATTAAGTAATGACATTAATGTGTGCTTGATGCTTACAAATATTACATTCCTTCACTAAAAAAATAATCAAGCCATCTGACGAGAATGTGAAGTTTGTTCTCCCCCAGATTACATACGTTTCCATGTAATGCAATGCAGTTATAAGGTAATGTCTGGCCTTTGAAGAACACAGTTTGGATACCCCTTATAGTATACTACGGATGCCAAACTGGAGATCTAGGTAAAGTTGTGTTGTATTGAAATAAACATTACCCACTTGAACCGAAAGAATGTGAATTGTTGTGTAAGGTGATCTGTTGGTAAAGCGCTGGGCTCACCGGTTCACAATCTACTGGTGGATCTCGATCTGGAAATTCCCATAAACCAAAAGAAGCTGATCATTATAATCCATACTGTAATATATAAGGGAAAGGTTATTGATCATTTTCATAGCTGGATATAGGACCAAGTACCCCCCGAACTAAATGATTTCACTTTCACATGTGTGTAGAGATTCTTTTATCCAGAATGGGATGGGTATTACTTTGCCTGACAGGCTAATAATTTAGCATTTGGATACACGATCAGCCCTTATTGGGATTTGTTCAGCTTTAAACCCATCTGAATGGCGTAAGGAGTCAAAGCTTGATTGGCTTTTGCAGTGCTAATCGCAGGCAGACAGCTTTAGCCCCACCGGCACAAGGAAACAGGCATTTAGTACTAGAAACAATAGAAAGTATCTCCCACGACATTACCTCCATTTAAAAACATTCCGTAGCTATTGCTTCCGGCTAAGCACAGCGGCACAGTGTGAGATCCAATGTTTATGCTCAAACGAAAGTACATTTCAAGAATAAAGAGCAAATTGTGATAAAAACTGAAAGAAATGGGAAAAAGTCTGTCACTGAGCAAGCTGAGCCAATAGCTCGATTACGCGAATAGCGGCCATTGTGTGCCGTGGCACTCCTCTTCCTCGAGCCGACTTGGTCCTACTTTGGCGCGGTCTAGTAATGCCAAACGCCCATTGTTTACGTTCTGTCAGCAAGTAAATTATCATTTCCCAGCACAAACATTCTCGAAAGTGTGAGACGGAATTAAATGTGAAAACTGAAAAGGCTGCTGCTATATTTAGCAGTCTGTCACAGTGTGTTCTGTATTAAAATGCAATGGAGTTGTGGTGCCACCGGAGTAATAAGCGGGCACGTTGATTCTGTTGCTAGGGAACCCGTCATGCATGTTAGTGGCAGCTGCAGGAATTGGAGCCGGGTCGCAGGCAGCGCAAATTGGAATTTTAGGGAAAATAATGCAAATCACAGTCTGGGCTGCACATTAACATTTTTTGAAGCTTCCGGAGGATTGGGAAGATCACCTCGAGAATAGTAAATACTGACTGTCTCTCTCATTGCTTGTGTAATAGTTATAGTTATGTACTCGCAGGGACTGATGTGAACTGTGCTCCCACCACTTTCTGCTTGAATTTACAGAACAATATTTGCATTAACTAACTGAGCTCTCTGGGCATTGCCACGCTCTCCCCATACACTAACTGAGCTCTCTGGGCATTGCCACGCTCTCCCCATACACTAACTGAGCTCTCTGGGCAATGCCACGCTCTCCCCATACACTAACTGAGCTCTCTGGGCATTGCCACACTCTCCCCATACACTAGCTGAGCTCTCTGGGCATTGCCACGCTCTCCCCATACACTAGCTGAGCTCTCTGGGCATTGCCACGCTCTCCCCATACACTAGCTGAGCTCTCTGGGCATTGCCACGCTCTCCCCATACACTAGCTGAGCTCTCTGGGCATTGCCACGCTCTCCCCATACACTAGCTGAGCTCTCTGGGCATTGCCACGCTCTCCCCATACACTAGCTGAGCTCTCTGGGCATTGCCACGCTCTCCCCATACACTAGCTGAGCTCTCTGGGCATTGCCACACTCTCCCCATACACTAGCTGAGCTCTCTGGGCATTGCCACACTCTCCCCATACACTAACTGAGCTCTCTGGGCATTGCCACACTCTCCCCATACACTAACTGAGCTCTCTGGGCATTGCCACACTCTCCCCATACACTGAGCTCTCTGGGCAATGCCACACTCTCCCCATACACTAACTGAGCTCTCTGGGCATTGCCACGCTCTCCCCATACACTAACTGAGCTCTCTGGGCATTGCCACACTCTCCCCATACACTAACTGAGCTCTCTGGGCATTGCCACACTCTCCCCATACACTGAGCTCTCTGGGCAATGCCACACTCTCCCCATACACTAACTGAGCTCTCTGGGCATTGCCACACTCTCCCCATACACTAACTGAGCTCTCTGGGCAATGCCACACTCTCCCCATACACTAACTGAGCTCTCTGGGCAATGCCACGCTCTCCCCATACACTAACTGAGCTCTGGCCCATCCCAGAGCTAAGCTTACTGCACTATTTATTCAACTTTATTTTTTCAAAACCAACCAAAGTTGACATTTATATTTTAAATAGGCCTTCTTTATGAACAGGTATTTTATTAAATAAAGACCAACTGAAATGTTGCTAAGAGTAGGCTATTTTACTCATTTAACTACAGAAAGTGTAAAAAATGAGGTTCCCTGTAGCAAAAGCCAGTGTTGAAAAGGTACCAAACCCAAATCCTTACAGTTCTGTTTACATTTATAAATGTATGCTGTTAATTATACACTGAGGCGGTTATCGAGACGTTGCTACTTTGGGTTTCTTTCGGTGAATTGATTGTCTCATAAATTGATTTATTGCAGCCCCAAGATTTGCGAGAAGCCAGTTCTAAATCTCTGTACATTTTCCATTACATTATGCGGCCTCATGATGAAGTGGTTCCCTGCAGCTTGCGCCAAAGCAGTCAAGTACCAAGGCCTCCGCTGCAAGCATCCATCTTTGTGTCGGAGTTCCTAGGAACCGCTAAGAGAAGCTGATGTATTGGAATAGTTTCAGCATTTGTTTCCAGCATAATTTGTATTAATGCAGTGCTCATAGCTGAAAATTAAAGTGGTTATTGTGCTTCTAGTTTGTCTGGTCCAATAAGATGTGTTATTAATTAGGGAATAGGAGCTGAGGCGCAGGGTGGTCAAGTCTTGCCTGATATGGGTAGACTGTCCGCAACCCAGAGAAAGTCTAGGAAATGTCTCCTGTATCAGCATGCCTTTCAGTATCTGCTAGTGCTCCATAGCCGGTGATGGGAAGGGGGACCCCGTTCTACCACTATGGGACCAAGACTTAGCTAGAGCAGTGTATTTGTATGTTCTAAACCGGGGTCATCAACCTTTTTTTTACCAGTGAGCCACACTCAAATATAAAAGGAGTTGGGGAGCAACACAAGCATAGGAAATGTACCCTGGGGGTACCAAATAGGGGCTGTGATTGGTTATTTGGTAGCCCGTATGTGGCCTGGCAGCCTGCAGGAGGTTCTGTTTGGCCATACACTTGGTTTTTATTCAACCAAAACTTGCCCCCAAGGCAGGAATTCAAAAATAACTACCTGGATGGGGGCACTGAGAGTAACATCCAAGGGGTTGGGGAGCAACATGTTGCCCCTGAGTCACTGGTTGAGGATCACTGCTCTAAACCATAATATTACTGACAGGTCCTCAAAAATGGGCTCTACCCAAGGCCGTAAACGTAGGACAGTCACAGTGACACACACCAGATACTGTACCTTTACTATACTCAGTCCATACTGGCAGGGATGGGTGTAAATATACATACATACTCGCTCCATCCCTGTACTATAGAGGCAGCACATTCCGCCAAATTGGCACTGTCATGTGACACCAAGCCTTGGCTTCAGGCATTCATACATCCCACCTCCCAACTTGGCTAATTTTATTTTAGCTACAGTGCCACCGTGTCCTGGCCGCTCCTTATAATCAGACTATGACCAAAGCCAAAGTAGTTCCCCTCCATGCAACGTTCAATGTCACCTAAACAATTTGGCGCCATCTTTCTAAGAACCAAACATAGTCAATCTATAGATTGGAACCCCTTTAAGATCAGGAGGCGCCCAACATATTGGTCTTAAAGGGGTGGTTCACCTTCAAGTTAACTTTTAGTATGTTATAAAATGCCCTGTTTTTAGAAACTTTTCAGTTTGGTTGTTCCTCTTCTGACTATTCCCCTGTGAGGCAACAATTTTATTGTTATTTTATTTACTTACCTGTAGGCCCTCCTGTCTCTCTTTAAAACCACTACCTGATTGCTAGGTTAAATGAGACTCTAGCAACCGGATAGCAACCGAAGTTCCAAACTGGAGAACTGCTGAACAAAATAATTATAAAATCAAAAATAAAATAAATTATAAAAAATGAAGACCCAATTGCAGACTTTCACAAAATATCCCACCAAAAGTTGACTTAAACATGAACAACCCCTTTAATAATTAGTACTTTGTTAAGCAACTTCATTTTGTGTCCTGAACAGTCAACATCAGCCCCAAAGTACCTCAGGCTTCATCAGCATTTGTTGTCAACATTAAGGGTGAAGACACACAGGGCTACTGGTAGCAGCTACTTGTCGTGGCTACTAAAATAGACAATGCTGATCATTTAGTGATAATTGTCTCTACGTGTGTTTTAGCAGAGGCAACTCTCAGTATTGTCTATGCCAGGGCATTTTCTGGGGTTTAATAGATGTGAAAAAGTAGCTGCTACTAGTAGCTCCGTGTGTCTTCGCCCTTAATGATAACTGGGTTAATATGTTGAAATCCAGTGCTCCCTTACTAACAGGCATTTAGTAAGTCTGTACATGTATTTCCCTTGCTTATGGGCTCCCTGCGCTGGAAGCTGAATGAGAGGATTATATAACATTGTTCTAGGAGCACAGAGTTGTATATTTATCCACATAATTAACATTCTGGGCTTAGTCGCAGACTAATGTTCTTTTCGGGAGGCAGCGTTACATGAGCTTTTAATGTGCTGCTGAAATTGTGCGAATGGATATGTGGGTCTCCGTGCGTCCGCGTGATTGTGCGAGTGCATTAGGCAGCGCTGGCTAATAATCCTGCGCAGAATGAGGAGCTGGCTGGGGATGAAATCCCATCTTGGAAAGGTGCAGCATAAATATTCATTTCCAGGCTGCGAGGCAAGTGAGCTTGTTATTTAAAGATACATCTCCCTCCTTTGCTCATTCATATTTAAAGAGCTATCACTGCCTTTTATCAGCTGGGCTTAATGTGACAGTCCTGTAGCGATGGGATTACACATAATCTCACACTGGCCTCTTCCTTCCAAAGCTCAAGGCATTAGCATAGCATTGATTAACCCTTGCTCGTCTGATGGCTGACACAGCAACGGGTTTCTATGTCTGTGAATTTATCATAAGCTAAGGGGGCGCTAGTCAACTGTTGCACCTCAAAGGGCAGAAATCCACTGCCTTAAGTCAGCCATACACGCACCAATAATATTGTACGAAACCTCATTCCGTTCGATATTCAATGCGTGTATGGCGGCTCAACGAAGCGACTGATATCGGTAAACACACCAATGGTCGCACAAAAGATCGATTAGATAGATTAGAGCTTCAGAATTTATGTGTTTATGTAGTTTATTTGTATCATGCATTGCCCCAAAGCTAACTGTATAGAGCAAGATCTACTCTGTAGCGAGGCCAGCAACAGAGAAGATCAGGGTCAGACTGGGCCGGCGGGACACCAGGAAATAACCCATTGGGCCACCGCCGTTGTGGGCCCTGCCAACCCAGACCTGATTGCTTCCCTTCCTGCCCTTCTCCATTGCTGCCCTCCCTGCCCCGATGTGGGAAAAGTATAAGGAGCACAGGGCAGGGGAGAAGCTTGCAGCGGGTGAATGGGCGGCCAGCCGGGGCACCAAAGGGGGTGTGGAGGCCCCTGCGGTTTCAGCCCTGGTGGGCCTCGTACACCCCAGTCCAACCCTGGAGAGGATTTTTGCCTTACTTGGACACTGACCTGTTAGGCCAAATTGGACTGATCTGATTGTTTAGCTGCTAGGTCAATAATTTCAATATAATTTAGGCATAAGCAGATCCATTGGGAGAAGGCTGCATTTACATGTCAATTAAGTCCTTGTCCAGTGCGGTTTTTGGAACTGGCAGATACCTTTTGTACTTGCTGCTCGGAAAGCCCCAAAAATGGTCCAAAAATAGGCATTCCAAGGAACATAGTAAAAGTCTAAGATAAAAAGTATAAGATCCTACTTTGTCTTGTTGGCCAGCGCCTCTGTTGCTTGGGGGAATCTCCAAAAGCCCTGCCATAAAGCAAGACAGGATTCTGTTTGCCAGAAAGGAAATTGAAAGACTACAGTAAGTACTAAGTCTAAGATAAAAAGTATAAGATCCTACTTTGTCTTGTTGGCCAGCGCCTCTGTTGCTTGGGGGAATCTCCAAAAGCCCTGCCATAAAGCAAGACAGGATTCTGTTTGCCAGAAAGGAAATTGAAAGACTACAGTAAGTACTAAGATATAGATTCCCCCATGTACATGGGCTTGATGGACTTTAGGCTTTCCTAAACTACAGCTGGACATCCACATCTGTCCTTATATATAGCCCCCCCGTTTGACCTAGAAGCAGACTTGTATATGGTTTAACCTAAGCTGTCATTGTCTCTCGCTGGCTGGCCAAAGCCTCCTTTTAGTTATCCAGCCACAAATTATTCCCCCAGGTAAAATCTTCATAGCGCTCAAATAGGATTTCTAAATCCAGTTTAAAGTTATAGCCCTCCCTTGTAGTTGCCCTTAAGTGAGAGGGGCAGATCTCTTTGTCTCAGCCTTTTAATAACGCCTTGTGCTTTGGCGTGTAATCAGTCGCACGTAATCTAATTCTGTCTGCTGTTTGAAGCCACAAGACGGGAGCCGCGGAACATGGCTCGATAAAGCAGATTGTGTGTTCATTTATAAGCCAAAACATTGCATTAACATTAATAAGATCATGTTTGGATTAATATAGCTGGCTAATTTGTGAAGATGATTTTTTTTTTGCCGCTCCTAGGATTTGCGGATAATAGTGTTTTCAGTGCTAAATATTTTATAATGTTCTTATTAACGCCGGCATAATGCAAGATTTAATTAGCAAAGTAATGATGCAAATATTTCCCTCTGTATTGGCGCCGTACCTGTTTCCAGTAAAGGATGAGGCTAATACGATCGGCTGTTGCATTTATTAATGGAAAAAATAAGCATTTTTAGGCTTTAAAGTTGCATATTGGAAACGTGATATCTCAAATTCAGGTTTGTTTGTTTCCTGGTGCTGTGTGAAGCCCATAGAAGGGCTACAAGGTTGCCCAGTGAAGAACTGTTTCCTATGGCAAATATAACCCGTATGATCATTTGCTGATCAAATTTTAATTTTTCCTGTTCTTCAATGTGATGAATTGGTTCGTTCCTACCGATACGCAGAGCCAAAAAGCCCTAGGAAAATACAATTGGTTCGGGAGAAATGATGTTCTGTTGAGTTCCAAAGGCTCCATTTGCCTTGGGCAGATGTTCAAATAGAAACTTGCTCAGCCCAGTCAGCCTACTAAGTGTTCCAAATGGATTCCGTCAGGTTAGGCAGAATTGTTATTCCCTTTGGATTGATTGTTGACTCCTATTTGCTTGTGTTGCTTGTAGCACAATTATTCCGAGAGCTGCGCGTCAGCCATACGTTTAAATGTCAACACATGGCCAGTCTAATCCCCATCAAAGTTAGTGAAGCCATTACCCATACAAATAATCCTTGATTAATTAAAGACAATATTTTGTCAGTTTGTACTTTGTTTGGCTCGTCTAATTGTCAAATAGAGGGCACGCGCGGCTCGATTTGTGTTATTAAAATGTGGTCTGAGGCAAGTGATATTTCTCTTATGGTATTTCTCCGTGTCATATAGCTGTCAACATGGTGAATCACACAAATACCACCAGACCCTGACATTTCATTTTTAATACATGTTTTGATATATTGACCAAATGCTTTTTGCCGTCTTATTTCCATTTGCCGTAGTCCAGAATTGGTCATTAGAAGATTTAAAGAGGCAGGGATTTAAAGAGGCAGCAGACCTTCAATAAAAAAAGGTCTGGAACACATTTTTATTTCACATTTAGCTTTTAACAACATAATATATATATACAATGACATATATTTATCAGGGTCTCTCACCTTGAGTGCTAACCTATATTTGAACATATAACTTGATTGCAGTACAGTAAAGCCTTCCAAACATACAAAGTTCCCCTCCTTTGGATAAAGATCAGATCATACTGCCAGGTTACGAAGAACAGCAGGAGAGGGCTGCATCAACTACCCCAGTTCAGTCCTCATCTGACTGCATTTTCAAGGCTACCTAGTAGCTAGGTGGACACTTTTCATCCAAATATTGTTTGGACTGGCAGTCCAGAAGGCCCCATTCATAAGCTTCTTGCTCAGAATGGAGGTTGCTAGTCGGTAGCCTTTATCAGCCCATGAAGGCCAGCTCAAGAGAAAGAGAATGTGTTGGATTTAATTAAGCAAAACCCAGTTCTGGTCAGTTTTGATAAGTTCTGCTGCTACTTTGTTTAAAACCTTAGTAAAAGAATTTCCTAGAAGAACAATCTAATGGAGTTGTAGGTTTTGGCCATCAATTCAAGGTCTACTGATAAGTCCCAATCCAGTTCTGGACACCCCTACAATAAGCTTTTATTAGATGCATTATGAAATAACAGAATAAACCCTGCCATGCATTAAGTAGATATTGGATTTGTATGATACACTCTTAGTAATAAGTTCCCCATTGATATAAGTAGGTATTGGACCCACTATAGGCCCATTGTGGCACAGTGTGCCTTCTAATCCCAGAGCCATCATAGCCAATGTACTGCCATCATTGGTTACTTGAGGAGAGGGAGCAGGGCCAGTCTTGCAACATATGGGGTTATGTGTGTCCATCAACAATTAGAAACACTGAATATGGTGTTTAATACATGGATGGGCAATTTCCTTTACACTACAGTAGTTCAGAAACATCAGAAGGCCTTTTTATTTGCCTAACACTGGTTAATTAACCATAGTATTTTCCATTTGAGTACATAATCATAGACTGATAGTTCATCTAAAGCTTATATAGTGGATATTCAGAAGGTAGAAGGGGTAATTCTGGTGCCTTTCCATGTGGTTCTGTGTCCTCTGATGCTTCCTTACTTGTGTGTCTAAATGCAACAATCCACCCACATCATGTACCATAACCCCTGTATGTATATTTATATATATATATATATATATATATATATATAATATATTGCACTGCTCTGTCGTAGATACCGCAAAAATCACATGATATTCTACATATTTTGCAGCTGTCGCTACAATCTGGACATCTCCTCTTTAATGGGTAGCCAATGATTTTCTTGTAGTTTCCTTGGCTGGCTTCCTTTCATAGAGGGTAAATGCAAATTTAATGGAACATGTAGCAGAGGGAGAAACTTTAGATGTGTTTTGATAAATCCTCACATTTCAATAGTGCAGATGTTTGGCTTTGTGACACGGAGGAGAGGACAACTGTCCTGAGATCTGGATATATCTTTATTTCAAGAATGTCCCACCTGGGCCCCCAGCTGTTGTTGAACTCAAACCTTCCATAACACTATTGGGAGACTGCAGGATTATACAAGCGCCTGAGGGCATCAGGGTCAATATGCCCATAGGATAAGGATAATGAAGTTAAGCTTCATTGGAGACTCTTCTCTTTTCTTCTTATACATTAACAGAAAAGCTGTTATTTTCATAATATCATATTAATTAGATATAGTGCCCTGAGTTTGTGAACTTGCATACAAATATTGCCAATAACATTTCAACCCTTTTAGAATTCATGTACTGCAGAAGACAGTGGTCTGGGTACAAAGACTGTAATGTATGCTTGACCCCTGCTCTTTATTTAGATGGGTGGCCTTTATATGTAAGCCTTTCTGCCAGCTCTTACATGAAGCATTCATGTTCCATTGAGTCCTATTCGCAGAATGTGGACAGAAGCAAATTATGGTGTGACAACATACTAGGATGGGGTCTGTTATATACCATATTATGTTTCTGACAAATGTACATACGACAGACCCGCGCTCAGTCTGGCTGGGTCATTAGGTTGAACCAGTGTAGCATTTACAGTTCCAGGCCAAGTTCTACGAGTGGAAACAAGGTTAGTTTTCCTTCTGAAATGCATCATATTCAGCACGAAAGCCTACGCTAAATAGGAAGTAAATCCATGCAAATCCCATGTGGCGTTCCGCCGAGCAAGAAAAATGAAGTGCACGCTTCCAACAGGTGTCGAGACGCCAGCCTCGCATTGTCCGAATTCCCACAGTGAAGTTAGACAGCTGCTAAGACAGCAGCCACAGAAAGGAAGTTTTGGATTGTGTGTGAGGCCATCCATCTATCAGGCGGGTAATTATTAATCTTAATTTAGCCCTACTGTAATTTCTCTTGGGCATTGCCCCATAAGGAGTTCTTTTCATTCTCTTGGCTTGCATATTTTCATAGACTGTAATTCTATAAGTTAGGTTGTTTTTGTATGGTGCTTACCATGAAGCTTCTGTTAATAGGGTATTTATTTTATACAGCGCTGCCAATTAATAAAGATGTAAAATCACGAAATGTTCATCCTTAATGAGACTTGCCCTTGTGTGCCTTCCATAGTTCTGTTTAGTTTGAAGGGCACATTAAAAACACAATTGTTTCTGTACACAGCTCATTAGGAACAATTGCTTGTGATATTTGCTGCAGAACCAGCGGCACGTTTCATCTGTCAGAAGGGAAATCTCCCACATTAAACCCCCTTTTTGAATGAGAATAGAGTTATCATTTTGAGGTATTCAAATCCAAAGTGCAGTTCTTTAAATCCGTCCTGAATATGTGGGATTTTGTTAGAGAAATTGTAGTTCATGGATGCGGTGTCGGTATAAATAGGCATTGTGGGTTTGTTAGTGTTTAAGACTGATATTTCTTTTCTTCAGACGTTATTTAGATTTATCTATGAAAAAAGGAGTCAAGGAGAGGAAAGTTTGCCAAAGTTTGTGACTTGTGTGAAAACAGATCTGGACTGGGATTTAAAATAGGCCCTGGCATTAGTAATGTGCAGGCCTGCCCCAAACCCAAGGTTGGGTGAGCTTGGGCCAACTGTAGTACAGTACTTGCTGGTTGCGTAAGGGTTCGGGTTGAGCTCTCCTGTCCGCTCTCCCCACCTGTGACCTTACTCTGCCCAGCTTCCGCCTCTGGCAGCCTGTATTTATAGGCATGCACCTGCTTGCTCCACCCCCATCAGAGATTGGGCGGGTTGCGTACGGTTCTACAAATACAGGTGCATTGGTGGGTCAGGAGCATGTGGGTAAGGTCAAACCACACAAGGCCCAAACTGATCAGCACAGGCCCAATAAATAGTGACTGAGAATGGCAACCTACAGCAGCCCCTCTGGCATTTGCCAGAATCCACAGATTGCCCGTCCAGGCCTGTGTGAAAATGTATAACTGTTGGACTGAGCCCACCATAGAACCTGATATGAAAGGCCCACTCTTATAGAAATTAGATAAAAACAGTGCTAGATGTAATAGGTATCATATAAACCTAATGGGAATAGTTTTTGGCGAGGCCCACAGGCAAATCATCTGGTGCTTTGGCAGGCCAGTCCGACGCTGTTCAAACAATATTTCCAATTTGATACTTTTTAAACATTTCTGACCTCCTGCCACTAGAGGGAGTCTTTCCTTGCTTAGAAGTTAGGGCTTCATAGACCACATAACATTTGTTATAATCAAACAAGCGGAATAAACATGGTCAACCATAAAAAGTTACACAAACCATTATAGGTTATTTTTAGGCGATGTTCACTAGGAGTGACGCTGGTTATGTGCTAGTAGTGATGTGTTCAGATCTGATAGGTTCACACAGACAGGAATACAAGATTTCCATGAGCAAGAAAATGAGTATCTGTGATTTACGATGATAGAGTTCTGTGTTTGTCCAAAGATACCACCATTTATCAAAGAATTGTAATTTGTCTTCTGTATCTCCATCTGAAGAGTTTTAATGTGGAAATACAGAAGAATATGCATACTCGTTTTCTCTAATTGTCTAACGATGAATAATTACACTGGCAGCTATCTACCAGATTATCTCTAAAAAATGGTCGTTTGGGCTGCCAAACCTGACTGTTACCCAGTAATTGTTTAGCATTGATTTTTTGTCAGGTTTTTCTAGCACGTTTCAAAGCGTCCCTAAAGCCTAAAGTCAACAATACGGTCCTGTGATCCCAAAATGAAGAAGCTTCTAATAATGAACTCCCTAGCCTTGTAAAGAAGAATAAACAAGTGACCATGGTGCTCCCATTGGTTGCCAGTAGTTTACATTGTGTGACTTTATCACATCAGCTCTGAATAAAGCCAAACGCCAAGGTCAGGGAATGGCCAAGTTAGAAATCTTTTCAGGACAACATTGTAAGGCGTGAAGTGTAATCTATCCATGCGAGAACAATAATGGGCTCTTGTTTATCCAGAAAGTGAAAAGTTCATCGGAGTCCCCCGCCCTCCCCCCAACATGTTGGTTTTACTTAGCTGGAATATGCAATGTTTAGGGGGAAATCCTCATTTATTGTGGTTTCACATGAAAGGCAAAATCGCTCAGAAGTGATATTGGGTATGGCTGTCAAGATAAATGACAAGATTTCTTAAGTGAAATGATGGAGCTGTTTGCTATAGAATTCCTGAGAAAGCAAAAGCCATTTGTTATAAAGTAACTCAAAAACTTAAAGGTAATATCTGAAAAGGCCAAATTAATCCATCTGAGGGACTTCCAGCCTTGCAAAGTAGATCTTTTTTATTAGCCACTAATGGTATCATCTCCGGGTAATAATTCTAGCAATTTCTGCAAGGAGAGCCTCCTACTCACTATGGAGAGATTTTCCTGATGTGGATCTGAAATGGTTATAGGCAGTCATTGTGCCCCTGCTGTCAATATATAAAGATATTAGTAGTCACTGTGCATATATTTATTATTTTCGTTATCCAATGCTGCTTCAACATGTGCCACAAGGATATAAATTGAATAGGCCCAATGCTATAAGGCAGTGGTATTTGGACGGTTTCTGGTCAAGCCCCATGATAAGCCAAACCTTTCACTTGGAGCCCTTTATTTCTAACAATAGTATAGACATTAGCATTGAGCCGTACTGTAAAGAGTATTTAAGACTTGCAAGTAAGTGTTGACCCACAAATTTAGTCTAACTAGGTTTGTGTGCAGTGGGAGGCGCTGCTTGATGATGTTATGGGGCGGGGAATGCACATCACAGGGTAGAGATTGGGCAGGTATATGATGTCATGGGTGGAGTAATGGGCAGATTGGGGAAATTAAAGGTAGGGAGGGTTTAAATGGCAAGTTTTAGCATTAAAAAGCTTTAGGGAGGGGAGGAGAAGATGGGCAATTACTATGTGAATTTGTGATACTGGGGATTTTCCAGCTAGGCTGGTCAGATACCTGCTGGGCAGCGACACAAAGTCTAACTGACCTTCAAACTAGACTACTAAAATTATCTAAGGAAGCTAAAAGGCAACCAAGGCTCTGAGTCCCACTGGAAAGCCAGTTCTACCACTGTTACAGGGTAATAATGAAACAAATGGTGGCTGGACCCTACTAGCTAGAGCATGCCACTGAAACACTGAGCCATGAACTGGGACCGTGACAGGCGTTAGAATATGCTTATTTTGTACAGTACATATGTACACATTTATCACAGAAGGCTTACCATGCCACTCCATTTACATTATTAAAGATTTTTTGCAGTTGCTTTCTGTAGGTGCAGCTTATATGCTCCGCTGGGAAAGGGCCTCATGTGAATAACAAAAAACTCTCTGTAAGGCTTGTAAAGCCTCTGTAAGCTACACTGGGCTGATTGTAGGCCTGCATATAAACACAGCTTAAAATGAGCTGATCCACAGGCCTTTGCCACTTGTGCGTCTGCATTGGCCCTGCATTGGCACTGCATTGGCCCTGCATTGGCACAGAAACACAAGTATTTGTTAGCCCATTGCCCCACTATATTCTTCATTGCAAAGCAGAACTACCCTGAGGGGCCACTCCTGTCCCTCCTCCATTTGGGCCACCTTGCTTCATACTAACACAACTCTTTGTAAGACGCGAGGTGCCCAAACTCCATAATGAGGACCAAGGACAATGCTAATCATTTTAATAATTTTGAAAGTTTCTTCCAGCATTTTTGTAACCTTGCATAGAAGAAGCCAGCAATGGCAGTGAATCATAAATATGTTTTGTTTCATTTGCAAGTCATTTGTCTGAGCCCAGGCGGTGGAACAACTTGCTAAGGAGGTCAGTCAGCCAGTGAATCCTTCCACTGACAGTGAGCGCCGTGCCCTGTGTGCCAGCCTCTATCCTTCACGGCAAATATCAGCCGCGGCACAACTTGTTTTTTTCTTCCTATTTTTTTGTTTCTATAATGAATTCTTTCGTGGGGAAATTAACATCAACGCTTTTAACCGGGGTTTTACTTTGCATATGCAAGAGCTCATTTATTCCGCTCTTGATAGAAATATTCCAAATCAGGGACTTTGTTTTTTGGGATGTAAATAGGCTGATTTTCTTAAATCAATCAACATAATGAGACCTCTCACAGTCATCAAGCATCTAGCCAGTAGGCTTAGCAATGGCATTTGAACCTTTTAAGTGTGTAATCCTGACACGGTAATAGTGACAAGAATAAATGAGTTTTAAATTTGCCTTTATTCTGCAGAGCAAATGCTTACGTCTCCATAGCCAAAGCGTTTCCACTCAGAGCTTTCTTAGCACAATATAACAGCCCTCATTTGTTATAGGATTACACAAAAGCACGGTGGCCTCCTCTCACATCCCAATGACGCTATTCCTTGCTATGAAATAATTACATATAAATATATGAGCAGCTTTGCAGAGCCTATTAGTCATGCAATGGATAAATACTTCAGACCTATGTAGAGGTGGTTGTTTTTTTATTTTCAGCCAATCAATGCGGCTTTTTAACTCCCCCAAGATCTACCGTCAAAATGATTAAATTCTGACCCAAAGTAAAAATAAACTTGCAAAGCAGCCACTCATTGATAGATTTGTTTACATTATTTACCATATTAGACTAGCCCATTGTTTATTCTGGTTTTATGCTCAGGTTGAGGTGGGACTTGTAGTTTTACCCCGCTGCTATTCATTGATTCCAACGTTTCTGACAAACACATGTTCAGAACACTTGATCTAAATCATGACATGAATAGACATCTGTGAATCCCTTGACCATGCTGTGGCCCATAAAAAATACTGTATCTTGAAGGCCTAAATCCTAAGGCTGATGCCACATAGGGCTGATTGTCGGCCTGTGGAAAATACAGGTCAAGAATCAGCCCCTACGCTGGCATCAGCTCTTTTTTGCCGGCACCCAGAGCCATGGTGTTTACCCGGGTGCCCCTTGGCTAATGCAGTGGTTCTGGATGCATGCATAGAAGACCAATGCCAGCATAGGGGCCTATTCTTGGCCTACGGTTTTTCACAGGCCTAAAATCCACCCCATGTGGCATCAGCCTTACTTACAGCCTCTCAAATACTTCTTTTAGGTGGACAATACTGAGTTGTGGATTAAAAAACCTTAATTTTTTTGGCAAGTGCCTAGGGTATGAGTTGGAAATTACCATGAACAGATTAGACCAGAGACAGGGCTTAAATATTCTGATTTTATTCAGGAAATTTTGGGTAATGGTCTAGTCCAGCCTCTAGGAGCCTGTAGACTGGTTTATCTCTTGGCTTTCATCTATGTTCTGCAGCTATGTACATCACCCACCAACGGTTGGCCATACTAGATGTGGTGTAATGTGCTTGATTTTGATCTTTAGATACACCAAAGTTGTATGTCCATCTCTGTGCAATATAAAGTTATAGTTCTTAACAGATGGAGCCATATTGGCAGCAGTGACCTAAAGCCTTGTAGGGAAATAGCTTTCAGATGCCGACACCCATGGCGTTTGCTTTAGCGTCCCTGTCTCCTTCTTTGATCCTGTTGATTCCAGGAAACAAGAACTTGAAATACTCACTATTACTTTATAAAGTTTCTTGCTTGTGTCCTGTCAGTGACAAATATCTTCCACGTGAAAGGGGTTATCTTACACTCCTATTTATTTGTCTGAAAGCTGCAAGGCATGACAGATGTAAACATACTCTTAAGTATATACAATTTGTCCTTGACTTTATAGGCATCTTGCATGATGGAACGGTCGAGGCTCAAATGCAATAACTCACACTCCCTGTCCTGTAATGATTGATATTATTTTGAAAACACACAAGCGATTCCTCAAAGCTCCAAAGAAAAGTCTAAGCCGTTTTTTTTTAATCTTGAAATTCTTCCTAACACAGCTATTAACTTCTCCTTGTTGCACATCATAGAGACTGCTGGGATCACTGCTCATTGAGGCACGGGGAAGCGCTGATCCACAGAACTCTAACCATATAGGTTCCACATGGTAAAATGACCTGTGTCAGTTATCTGCCAGCCTTGTCTCAGCACTATGAAGAAGAGTCATTTCAGGCAGGGGTAGCAGGTAATTGGCTAGAATGACTGGAGGATTATAGGCACCACCCAGTTATTTTACCTTCTCCTAAGTTGGTCATATCCCAATACTTATCAGTATCTGCCTGCTGATGACCTAAATCACCAGCAACCTGCTTTAGTTTGTTCCAATTATTCGACCCAACCACTAAACCAGTGATCCCCAATCAGTGGCTCAGGGGCAACATGTTGCTCTCCAACCCCTTTGGATGTTGATCCCAGTGACCTCAAAGTAGGTGTCATTTTTAAATTTCTAGCTTGGAGGCAAGTGTTGATTGCATAAAACCCAGTGTAAAGCCAAACAGAGCCTTCTGTCCACATAGGGGCTACCAGATTATAGCTCCTATTTGCACCCCCAGGAACATTTTCCATGCTTGTGTTGCTCCCAACACTTTTTCCATTTGACTGTGGCTCACAGGTATAAAAGGTTGGGGATCCCTGCCCTAAACCATCTGAACTGCAGGTAGTTCACCTTCACATCTACCCATGTACCACTCAATGGCCAACATGGTGCCCTGGCCTTTCTGTAAATTGAAGCTTTCTGGATACTGAATCCCATAAGTGTATGAAGGAGTTTCCCTGAATCCCTTTGCAATCCTGTATCCTGCCAATTAGCCATGCCGCTTTGCCTTACAGAGGAATACTTTGCCCATATTTATGCTGATTCCATTTCTAAAGCTGATATTCTGCTAATGAAACATTCCAGGGCCCGAGGTATAAGCATACCCATAAACCCCGTTATGGCTTAACTTTTGAAACCGTTCCATGCAGAAGAGACCTAGGAGCGAAATTGCTAACTGCTCGCTCGGAGATGAGATAGGCGGAATGAGATTAAGCTGCTTACTGCTGACATGTCTATTGATCTGGGCAGCGAGCAGTTTCCTGTCTGCTTGCAGTCAGATTTCTGCGTACAATAAGACTGCGCCCTTGTTTATGTGGAACTGGGGATTCCGAGCATCAATTACTTTAGGAAAGCAGTGTCACAGGGAGATAAGGTTAAGCTTCTCCTGGAAACCAAACAGCACAAAAAGCATGACATAGTCCTCGACTGGAACTCCATTTCCATGTCTGTGTAATTACTCTTCTGCCATATTCTTCAGCATTTAGCTATAGAGATGCTAGATCTGATGTGGATAGTAGGAGATCTGGGAGATGCAGAAGTATCTAGGTGGGCTTTAATCCCCCTGTGACCTTGTGTTCCTCGGCAGAACCAGAGCTCAGTGTTATCTCTCTCCTGGCTCCGGTACCGTTCGTGGCTCTGCACTTCTCTGTTGCTCTATCAGTTCACTGGTGAGTTCAGTAATTTGTTTCCGTGTCCTGTAAACAGTATGTCTCTGAGATTAAGAGCTTGTTTCTCCCTGCTGTTTCCTGAAAATAACTTCTGAAATTGATTCGGAATTTGCAGACCTTGTTGAAAAGTCTGCGCTTCGGTGGTGGAATGTATGATTATTTTATATAACTTGTCATTGCTAAGCCCTGCACTTGTGCCTTTTTTTTTTATTCAGCCGAGGCAGAACATTATTGAATGCAGCAGAACACTATTGTGTAATGAGTCTCCAGCCAGGGATAAACACCATCTGGTCCAGACTGTCTGATTGTCCTCTTGTTGGTCATTATTACTCCCTAAGGGCTCAGTCACACTGCAGCCTTGCCTATTGCTAGTGTATATGATCACAACTGATCACATAATGTTCATGATACATGCCTTGGAGATAAGGAGAATCTATCAGCTTGTGTAGCTCCTTTGTTCTAGGTTTGCTACAAACCTCTTCGGTTCCAGAACACAGTTTTCCTACTTATACATTTCTACATGTGGAAGGGGTGGGTCATTGCCATAGCTTTTTAATTACACCCAAACAGTCGTTTATGAGAGCACGTGTGTGGCCTAGGAGCGTCATGTCAGTTTCGCTTAACATCCACTATGGGGGAGAGTGTTGGGTGCAATTCTAAACATTATAGAGGGATTAAAAGCTGCTAAACGATTCCACATTTCTGTGACATTAAGTGTATTAACTGCCGCCTGATTTACAGTCCCCCTTCCCCAAGCAGTCAGCTGTAAGAGCGTTATTTATGTACGCGTGGGGATATTTATATACAGTGCGTATTCCCGTTCACACATCACTCACTTAGTAAACTGCCCCACACGCCAACCCCTGACTTTAATGGTAAGAAAGGCAAGGCAAACAATGGGAAGGGGCTCTCTTTAAGTCTAGCCCTATTAATTAGGTAGCAAAGTAGTAAAATCATTCAAGTTTGTAGATGTTTTTAACATTACCTATTGTTAAACATAATTCTCCTGCTCAGATCTGGGGAAATCCTACTGCTTTCTATAGGAAGACGTGGAACTTCTTTTGGGCACAACAAGAAAGGAGCAGTGGGTGCCAATTAAAGGCCTGACAAGCGCGGTTAACCTGAAAGTGGTTCATCCAAGTTGATGTATCCTCAGCATGATACCGTGGTATGTAGTTTCCCCAGAAAATGGCTGGCTGGGTTCCAAGGAGGCCTGGGGATTGTTAGCACAGGAGAGGTAACTCCAGCTTCTTCAACCAAAGATGAGCAGAACTTTAAGTGGCTACCACTAAGGGCAGGAGAACCCTAGAATGGAGAAGAACTCCAAGTGTTTTACTACCTTTCAATGGTTTTCCAGTTGTCTGATTCTAGTAGCATTTTACTACTTTGGATTTCAGTTCTACATAAATATTGATATTAACAGGGCACAAGTTGTGAAAGAGCGCTGGTCAGTTCAGTTTTGATGCACATTTGTCATGTAAGTCTAATTGATTATTGATCATTGTTAATAAAGGTAGGAAATGTTATTACTTCAGTAGTTCTTTCCTAACAAGAAGTCTAATGGAAAGTTCTGGTGCCAGTTGCACAGTAGGCATTTTCTACACCTCCATAGAAAGCAGGCAGAGAAAAGGCCGGCCCACTCCTATCTGCAGAGCATAGTGGATTTTGGTGTGGAGATTCAATAGTTTGCCTTTTTGCATTAAAATTCCTTCTGTGTGTGCTCACGGGCCAATTTTTTTTTATCTGTGCATTGATACGTAGACAAAGATCTGCCTATTGTGCCCACAGCCTACACATCCCAGCAAACTTACTCTCCCATTTCTGCACTTTGGGACATGTGGACAACTGGAAATCTCAGATGCTGATAAACATCATCCAGATCCTCGAATGGGTTCCTCACAATTAATAGAAAGGGAAAATATAATTAATTGCAGTGCCATCCAGCTCTGGTTATCAGCGGCAACATATTTTCGCTTTCTATTCCCGAGTGTGTTGCCATCACAGTGCGCACTGACCTGGAACATGTTCTCATGCAGCAGGTATATGGCAGTTCCTAGAACGTCAACTTTCTCCATGCGCAATTGAAAAAGCTATTAACTACTTACTGCAGGGCACTGCTCTCACTTCTGCCGACAGCTCGACTTGTCCGTATTAAATTAGTCTGCTCCATCTCCCCATAACTCAGCTCTCTATCTGCTACATACGGACTGTGGAGAAATTGGGAGGCATGTTCTGCACTGCAGAGAAGTAGCAGGTATTCAGGGCTGGTTGACATTTAAACCAAATAATATCACCTGCTACTTTCACATTGTGACCATCTGTAACATTCAATGTATTTCCTGGAGCAAAAGAGTTCATGGAATATTTCTGTCCATTGAGGCGAAGTGCCTTTCAGACTTGCTAAATGTGCTCCAGTAGTGAAGCTACAATAGTATTACATGTTACTTATGTTTTACTAACTAAGCTTGCAGTTTTAGCTGCCATTATCCAAGACCAGTTTGGGAGTGACCTTCCCCATAGCCAGGGTCATAAAAATAGGAAAAGCATGGATCTGGAAATTGGTGGTGGGACACTGACCAATTAGACATTTCTATGTACGTTTGTAAGCCAGGTTAGCTTTAGAGGTTGTAGGAGCTCTAAAATGATGCCTTCTGGTTACACCTCTGCCCATAGACCTCCTATTGTCCAATAACTCCCTTAAAAGCAGCTAGAACCAGTGTTGACTGGTGAGATGGCCTATCCCCCGTTGTGGTTGGCAGGTTCATCTGCTCTATGGCACTTGGTGCAATACCGGGCTAAACGGCTACGAGTTCAGTCTTTGTGTTGGTCGTACATGATTTATTCTTATTAACACAGACCAAAGTAACAAACCTGCGCTTTATAAATAAAGAATAATGCTAATCGGAGGCATTGATATGATATTTCAGCACAGCATCCTTCAGTGTTTTTCTTGGCGGGTATGCAGGGATCGCAAGGCATGCAAGCAATCACACTCTTCTTTCAGTTTTAATTTCCATCCAGTTTAAGTGGGATTCAGCTCCGCCAGGGATCCAGCTCCAGTACTCAGGCACTAATAACATGACAGGCTATAAGATATCCATGCATAATCACTGCTGGGTTCATCTGCAGCTCAGACATGTAAAGCCCCTGATTAACTCCAAACAACAACAAGCAGCTGTACATTCTGTTCTGCTTTAGCTTCCATGGATTAGGCGCACTAGGTAAGTAACTTGCGTTGCTCTGTAGCTGCCTCTTGTCTCTTATTTCCAGTGAATGGCCCCAGTATTGACTTTCTTGTCCCTAACATTTTTTAGTTTAGTTTCATTTGAATTCCTCTTTAGTTTCCAACTAGCCACACTCCCTACATTGGGGATCCCCAACCCTTTTTACCTGACGGCCACATTCAAATGTAAAAAAAGATGGAGAGCAACACAAGCATTCAGAAAGAATCTGGGACTGCCAAATACGGGCCCTGTATCAACTGGCAGCCTACAGTACATATGGTTTTTATGCAACCAAAACTTACCTCTAAGCCAGAAATTAAAAAATAAGCACCTGCTTTGACCACTGAGAGCAACACCCAAGGGAATGTGAGCAACATGTTGTTTCTGAGCCACTGGTTGGGGTTCACTGCTCTACATTATATGACATATTACCCCAGCAAGATGTGTTCTGCATTTTCACTGACCAGGGTATTAAAGAGCCAAGGATAGCAGGTTCCCATGGGTAGCCATTCAGGAAGAGAATTCTAGAAGCTATACATAGAGAGGCTCTATTAAAAAAAGTGGGGCACTCTTTGACTCAAGTTCTTGGAAGTTGAAAGAAGACATCAGACGCCCCTTACTAGCAGGAGTAAAAGCAATGACTGACTGGCCCACTGAGATACCAGAAAAACTCCTGGTGGGCCCTCCTGCTCATGGACATTCCCTATTTTATTTGGGAACACATAGGCAAAAAAACCATAAAGATAGATTATAGTATATAAAGAAAAAAAGAGTAAAGATGTTTAGTGAGAAGAAATAGTTTGAAATGTTGGTCTGGTCAGGATTTTCTTGTAGGCCCCTGGCACCCCTGCCCAACACTATCTAGAAGTGAGTTTGAACAGAAGGACTAGGGGCTTATTGCTAACTGTATTGCAAGTGCAGTGGGGTCAGCAGTGATTGAACACAACAATCAAACATAATCTTTGTGTTACATCTATTCCACCACAAGAACAAGTATTGTAAGTTTTTGGTGGATGAAAAGATACAGCTTTATTTCAGCCTTGGATGTGAAACAAAATACTTGCCATTAATTAGTGTCTTATTGCATGACATTGGGAGCAGTGGATTCTCACCCTGATATATGCATTATGATGTAGGACAACATGGTCTACAGCAGTGGTTCTCAACCTTCCTAATGCTGCGACCCTATAATACAGTTCCTCATGTTGTGGTGACCCCCAACCATAAAATGATTCCTAAGACCATCAGAAATATGTGTTTTCCAATGATCTTAGGCAACCCCTGTGAAAGGGTCATTTGACCCCCAAAGGGGTCCCGACCCACAGGTTGACAACCGCTGGTCTACAGCCATGATGGGGCAGTCCTGGTTCCTGAAGCACAATTCATGCACTGCTGACCCATGAGTGTGACTGCTTTTGCTCAAACCTTGCCAGGCCAATGGGGAATCCCTATTACTGAATTATACGGTTATAAAGTGTGTTCTGCAGTGGTGTGTGTAGCGGTTTGAGTTCCTAAACCCCTAGCTCCAATCCTCACTCCCTCTTACTGTGTCTGTGTTCTCTGACAGGCTTCCTCTCTCATAGCAGTTTATTTCAGTGTCTGTAATTGAATCATTGAAGACAAATAACATGTAAATTTGAGGACCACAGTAAAACTTTTGACAGTTCACTTCCAGAGGGAATTAAATCTCAGCACCACCTCGTCATAGTTTGGACTTGCTAATAGCAGGTTGTTCTGACTAATGGCTCCGTGCCTTCCCAGGGAGATAACTAAGTTCTCTCTCAAAGTGACAGTCCTAGCAAAATATTTTCCCTTTTAATCATTTCATCTGCAGTTTAGATTTTTTTTTGTTTATAATTTTTGTCACAGAGCTTAATTTCCATATTTATTCTAAAGTCAGCGGTTATAGTGCCACTAGAGCTTCTACATTTCAGAAGTGTGTGTCGGGGAGGCAGCTGCTGTGCCCATGTTAAATCTGCTGCTCTGTTAAAAATGTCACCCATTGAAATGAGTGTTGAAGTCATCTGGTTTAGTTCTACCTGCGGTGGTGCCACCGAGAGAGAAATCAGCAGCGAGGGGGGATCTGTAGGCTGAGAACTTGGAGCACCTTGGGTGCATAATATACAGTCTCTGAGAATCGGATCGGCCATCGACTCATGCAAATAAAGATGTCGGAATTATCAACTGCTCTTGTCAACATGAAGAAACTGAATATGGAGGATTATTAAATGTCTTCATTATGTGCCGTTCCACAGTGCTATATGTGTCTCGCTTCCTGTCTGTATATTTCTTCTTGATTTATACCCATTCGAGGGTAGGTGGTAAAACAGTTCAGGTTTCCAGCTGTTCAGTAATGAGAATCCCACTGACAGACACTGCTCGGGCTCCTCTAACTATTATATTCTTGTTCATTTTGGGAGACTTGTTGGCAGGATTCTCACTAACACACTCAGGGTATAAAAGGCAACTAGATATTTATGTGTATGAAGGGCTATATATCAAGCAAGGAAGCTAATGGGGTTCCAGTGGAACAGCAGCAAATGTTTTCTTATTTCTGTCTGGTAATTGTATTATTTTTATTTTTATATATTTTAAGATCTACACCTAAAGGGTAACTGAGACATGGCTTTTCTGCTATGGCTAAACTAGAACATAGACTGCTTTTTGCCTAAAGGAATAAGGACATATTTGACAAATAATTTATGTATTTTCCCCATGGTCCAGTTTCCTGGGTCCTTTCTAAAAGTGAGTTTTAATGGCTAAATGGCTGCTCCAACTTTTACTTCCAAACTAAGCCCCATTTATTACATAACCCCAATGTTCTTCCTCCAGAGTTTCATTAACAGGTTATCCTCACCCATTCTTAGCCTCTTTCTGTGCTGAAGGAAGAGTATGAAAGCCCCACCTATAACCCATGGGTTATGGCATCACAGCCTCTCTACCCAGTTTTTTTTCTAATTATTTTGCTGCTGCCAAGCACATCAGGGTCACCCTGTTTATGGGGAGAAAAGAGGGCAGCAGTTTAACGATATATAGGATATTTTTACTATTTACATAAAATAAATAAAGGAGATGGGTCTGATCTAAGGGGCAAAAAAAATTCCAATTCAATATATCCTGGGATTAGGGTTTTTTGTAAAACAAATGAACAATATTATATATTTCTCTATTAATAACATTGACATCAAGCATCATTGTTACAGGACATGTATGTATTTATTTCCTGGCACCATCTTGGAATGATGTCACGGTTGGACTGATCTGTCTGTGGGCCCCCCACCCCAGTAGAGAGCTCCTATTGAACGTCACCCCCTCACCATGTTCTGCACCTCCTCTTTGTGACAGTGATGGTGGGAAGAGACCTAGGTCAGCGGGGGCCGATGGGCCAACCAGGTTTTTTCCGGTGCCCCACCAGCCCAGTGCGACCCTGAATGATATCCGCCATATCTTTGCCTTCTAATCTGCAGTGTAGCTATGGTTTTCCCCCTTTCTACTTGTGTAGTTAGGCATCACGCGAGAATTCCCTGGGGTGTCTGGCAATCCACTCTGTTTCAATATAAAAGATATGTGTATTAACGCGCTTGGCAGTCTCTCACAGTAACTCAACGCTCTATGGCTGCAACGCGGCTGACATTTCATTAAAACCTTTCTGAGAAAACAGTGACGGCGCGACTGGGCTGCGGGAGGTCAGTTTGACCCCTCAGGCCGGTGGGATATTAGTGATTTGAGCCACTGTGGGGGGGTCACCTGTCTATCAAGAACCAGAGCTGGAAAGCTTGTAGCTGTTGCGGAACCTCTTGGAAAGAACATCTGTCAATCACTGTTATGCTTCATGAAATTTTGTTCCAGTTTTATCCAGCAGAAAATCTCTAGTTCCACAACTGCTTTTTATTTTTTTGTCTCTGGAATTCTAAAGATATGGACTCCCCCCCACAGGTCCATCTTGGTGACCTTCTAATGGTACACTACCATTTGGCACATACAGAGGTGGGCATGTTTAAGGACAAGTGGCAGTCCAAATGCGCCCTACAGTGTGCCCCCCTACGCTATACACCCTACAGAGTGCCCACTATGCTATGCACCCTACATTGCACCCCTTACACTATGCCCCCCCTACACTATGCCCCCCTACGCTATACACCCTACAGAGTGCCCCCTATGCTATGCACCCTACATTGCACCCCTTACACTATGCCCCCCCTACACTATGCCCCCCTACGCTATACACCCTACAGAGTGCACCCTACATTGCACCCCTTACACTATGCCCCCCCTACACTATGCCCCCCTACGCTATGCCCCCTACACTGTGCCCCCTACAGTATGCACCCTACTGTGTGCCCCCTACAGTATGCACCCTACTGTGTGCCCTCTACACTATGCACCCCTACGGTATGCCCCCTACACTGTGCACCCTACAGTGCAGTTGGTGGGTTGTAAAGGCCAAGTAGAAATAAAATCATCTCAGTTATTTGGGAGGTCTGTGCACATTATAAGGCCCAAAACTGAATTATTCATTAAACCTTATTAAAATGGACGTTTCACAGATATAAGTAAATCCCCACACAGTATCCTTAGTTGGTCTTCGTTATATGTTATTTATTTGACTCCCTATCTTTATGCAGAGAGCAGGGATTTATACAGCGCCGTAGCTTTTCTCCCGGTCCCTACGCGCTGTGATTGATCCCTGGCAATGCTGAAGTAATTGATGATATTGCTGTGGTTGAGTATGTTACTGCAAATAATTATTAATCAATATGTACTCAGCTCTTTCTTCGAAAGATAATTTTAATGCATGATTTATTCGGAACATTTCATTTGAGCTACCTTTACGGGCAAAACCAAAATCAATTTGTTAGTGGCCTTAAAGCAGTTTAATTATCTAAAGAGCTGACTCTCTTCTGGCTTTAGTGACCGGTAACGTACTGTCCACTACCTGCTACATCCGTGTAGGGTTGGACAGTGACAGGACATTTTTCATCACTGCATTAGGGGAAGAAAAAAAAAACCCTTTCAGTATTTTATTGACTTATTTGTAGCGCATAAAGTCATTTGGTGGTAAATTGTGAATTATGATTTCATCTGTGAGTAAAAATGTCCAATCTATGCATGATTTGAGCTGCTTTATTATTTCTGATTTATTTTTCCTATCGACTTGCATAGTTGCCAGATGGTGAAATGTGTAGAATCTGGTCATCCACGTGGGTTACCCAATGGCCCAGTATCTGACCCAGTATCTGACCCAGTATCTAGCCCAGTATCTGACCCAGTATCTGGCCCAGTACCCAGTATCTGGCCCAGCATCTAGCCCAGCATCTAGCCCAGTACCCAGTATCTGACCCAGTATCTAGCCCAGTACCCAGTATCTGGCCCAGTATCTGGCCCAGTATCTGGCCCATTATCTGACCCAGTATCTGACCCAGTATCTAGCCCATCCTCATCATGTCTTGGAAACTGTTGACTGAAGTCGTCTGAGCAACAGAATATTCTGTCATGGTGTTCAGTGGGGCTGGAATTTCCTAGTGGGAGGTACCTCCACACAAGCTGGTCCTACTAAGCAGTGGAAGAGTTGGTTAGATTAGTCGTATGTGCATATTTGTTGCCTCAGATCTACCTTAATGTCAGTAGAATTAAGTACATACTGTGTGTGGTACAAAAAGTTCTATAGAAAATATTTCAGCCAAGGCAGTCATAATGCCACTCCCCCTCATGTATCCATGCACATAGTTCTTTCTCATTCAGCAGTAGGGATATTTGCTTAACTGATGGTAACAAGTCTCACTTCATGATCTTCATCAACCATGCAAGACGGAGCTTACAATTCTTCTTAAAAGACCTAGGGCTGCCATTATCGTCGGCCAGCTAAGCACAATAGTGGTTTATTCTAGAAACCAAGCACGGTGGATCTGATGATTCAGTTCCAAGTTTATATCCCCCTTGGAGCCTAAGGTTTGATTGCCATCAGACGTAACGGGATCTGTTTTCCTGTTCCTGATTCTGAGTAGGAGGTTGATTAGTGTATTGACATGCCATAACTCCCTCTGTCTTTATTGGAAGTTTAATGCAACATCTCCGCAGCTTGTATCACTGGGCGCATCACAGGCGTAATAAAGGGAACAATAAAAGTCTATATAAAGGCACAGAGTAATGTAGGCTATAGATCGATTGCCCTCTTTCCAGTGGCTTGCTGCTATCTGCTGAGAAAATCAGCTATTTTGTGCTTTAATATAAGACAGAAGTCTGATTGTGGCTTTGTTTGTATGTGTTTGGGAAAAGTATCACTCAATGCAACAACACTTCTCTGTAACCATCCCCTCATCTAGGAGGAGACCAACAACTCATTTCTTTTTTGCTCCCCCGCCTATAGTGGCCTGAAGGTCTATCTGAAGAGTAAAGGTCCCCATACACGGGCCAATTGTAGCTGCCGATATCGGGCCCTTAGACTGATTCGGCAGCTTATCGGCCCATGTAGGGGCAGGAACGAGGGGCATGTCCGACCGATATCTGGCCTGAACTTGGCCAGATATCGATCTGGCAGGTTAAAAGATTTAGTTGGATCGGGGACTGCATCGGCTCGTTGATGTGGTGCCCGAACCAACTTCCCCATTGCCGCCAATATAATTCGATCGTTTGGCCCCAGGGCCAAACAATCTAATAGCCTACATTTTCCCTGATATCGCCCACCTGTAGGTGGGGGATATCGGGAGAAGATCTGCTCGCTTGGCGACCTCACCAAGCGAGCGGATCTTCACGTGTATGGCCACCTTAAGATTGTGTCATTCCAAAGGGTGCGCAAATGCAACAAATAGTTAGGTCTGTATTTAGACTTTTCAGAGGTACCTGAGCTATTTACTACTGTTGTGGAGAAGAGCAGCAACAATGCACTTGGTCTAGGGGTGTGTGTTCTTGTTTTTGATTGCATGTCCTCTGAGCACAGTTGTGTATGTCCCAAATGCCTTTCAGGGGGTCCTTAACTTGAACTAGATTCATATAGCCTGCCACATTGAGCCTCAGTGTTTGGATAGTGGACATGCTCTAGTTGCCCTATTTTAGGGGCCATTTTTCCAATTAGTTATCTATATGATAGACTTATGACCAAAACTATTTAAGGTTATCTCAGAATGTCCCTATATAATAAAGCCGTTTGGTCCGTCTTGTCTGCCCAGTATGTACCCGGCACAAATGCAGGAAGTCTAATTCCCTGTAAGTTTGTGTTGCAGTACAGGGCTCAGTTTACCCTAGGTGTCTCCTCGGAAGAAGATACGCCGAACATCATAGAAGGAAGTTGCTACTTTCAAGTACTCTAAGATCAGAACAAAGAAAACAGACTGGGATTATGTTTCAGCTGCACTTTCATTTATCCTGTGAACTGGTGTGGCTGACGGAGGAGGGTCTCGCTCTTTCACAGGAAAACCCACTTGGAGTGTGTGAGATCAAACGGCCCAACTCCTGGCAGGCATCCCAATAAGACAACGCTCATCCTTCCTACCTCTTGGATGCTGTCTTTCTCCAGCATGGGAGTTGGACTGGAAGATCAAAACCATCTGCCTCTAATGTTGCTTGTGTGGCTCAGCAAGGCCAGAAGGTTTATGTCCTCTAAATCCCTTCTTTACATGTTTCCCTGAGCCTGTGAAGGAACATATTTATTATGCACTGGGACTTCCTTGCAATAAATCACCGTCCATTATACCTTTCTACTTTTCTGTGAGTTTGGGAATAGGCCTTATTTATTGTGGCTATCCTGCAGTTTGTGCACTTGATTTAATGACTTATGAAAATACCAATACGCTGAGTATCCTTATAGCAGTTTCCTTCCTTTGTAAATGAATAATCAGTGAATACATTTACTAAAACCCTAAACTTTAATTATGTTTGTTTCCTAAGGAGGCAGATCCACTTAACTTGGCATTTCATGTATGTGTAGAACAGCTGAGAATCACTTGCACCCTTGGGTGCACTCACAGGTCAGACAATTATTGCTCGATAATCCATTAGCCAACATTTTATTTGGTGGTCCTCAGGCCTGTGTGTGCCCATGGGTGCAGGTGATTCCAGTAAGAATAGAGGACAATTCCAAGCATTTTGTTGCCTGCCAACCACGCGGGAAACCACTAGGGCCACAAAATGCTCGCAACTGCCCCATGTCTCATTTCCTAATCCTGACCTAATTGAAAACCTTCAATAATAAAGTTGTATGAGCCTAAGGTGTGAAGATTTGCTCATTTAGTAAAGTCATCAGATCAGCCGATCTTTCACCAATACCTTGTGGTGGGCAATATCATGCTAATCCAGTCATTTGACCCTCGAGATAATGATAGGATCATAATTGGATGAGGGCTGAAGTAACATGATGACGGCCTCAGTCAGCCATATGTGACAAGCCCCTGGAATATCTGTGAAAGGTAAAAGCTCTAATGAGCTCTTTTCCTCCAGTATTGAGAATTTGTATGTAATTTCTATTTTTGATATTTTATATAATCTTCTATTGTACAGTGCTACAAAATTTGTTGTAACAATTAAGCACATTATTATTGTGATTTATCTATCTACATTCCAATGTGTCGTTCCTTCCGCTGCCCAGTAGAGAGGCAAATGGCAGTTGACGTTGATGGATTGGGTTCAGGCTCTCTGTAGGGGCTGCCTCAGTACTGATACTGTTTTGGCCTGTTAGTGGCACTGGAGGACCACTCAGTGTGAGTCCCGACGCTCATTCCTTATTCACTGTATGGAAGGGATTATTTAACATTGGTTTATGGAATTTGGTGAGGGACAGAGAAGTCCTAAACCTGAGCCTTGTTATGCCTGAGGGGGGTGTACCTGGAACCCCAGGAGAACAAGCAGGGGCATTATTCCTGCCATAGTGGCTTTATCCTACCCAAGCAGGTGCTGGATTGCCCCTGTCATGCTCAGAACGGCTGTCAGAAGATAATTGCACTATAAATATGTGTATGGCTGTGTTTGATCAAAACAAAAAAAAATCAGTCAATTCTATAATTTAGAGTTTCTAGTCAGTCGAGGTGAGCCTGGATCTGTGCATTCTCAATCTGTCAGTCTGCATACATAGCATTGCTTATTCATGCAGCAGCCATTTAATGAGTCTCGTGCCCATTAACCCCTTAGTGGCTGCCCTGCGGAGCGTGCCGGAGTCTCACTTTTATGTCTTGACTTTTGTGTTGCCATTTGATTTCGGTTCTGACGCATTTACTAATGAATTAAGGTCAGCGCCATGTATAAGATATTTCCAGTTATAGCAGCTGTAGTGTTGCCCATGGAATGCATGTTCTGTTTACACTCTCACTCCCTTCCCTGTGAGTAATGCTGTTATGGTGAGTAAATACAGACATCCCAGGACACAGGGAGCTATTGCAGTCGGCAGACATAAGACTGAAAGCATTATGGTAAGCCCACCAATTCCCAGCCGTGGCTTCTGGGAGTTGCAGTTCACAACCACAGTGACCTTTACATCCTGACTTGATCCAGGGTGGTTTAGTTGTTCAGGAACATTTGCAGACACATTAACTATATACCCAGAAGATTGCCCAGCGAAGGCATTGTGCTTGACAGAGAGGCAATAACTGAAGCAATGGCATTAAAACACCAGAGAAATGTTCTCCCCCCCAATAATTCGATCACATCAATTAAAAGGGAATTCAGAACAAACTGCCAGTTAATAAAGTCTTCTACATCCCAGGGATTATTGGGATCCCCCGGGAACACTGGGAGGCTAAATTTACGCCTAAAAGAAAATATTATATGAGTCAATAGATTTAAAAAAGCCCACTGTGCATCTATTGCCCCCTGCTTCAACTCCCCTCTGCTTTAATGACTATTTCCCTTTAGTCTTTGTGTAGTAAAACAATCCTCCTTCTGCGCCCCGTGCCCCAGCAAAAGGTCAGCCAAGAAAGCAGGCTAACGACCATTGATTTTTGTTCACGGTGGTCTCTGGCATAAAGAGAAATAATAAAACTCTGCTTAGTCTCTAAATATATCCCAATCCCCTGTACATACACTCAGCAGGCAGGGAGCAGCATGGCTTCCACTACTAATGGAACAGGATTAAACAGACAATGGGTCGCTGAGGCCGCTGCTTAGGGGATACAAAAACCGCGCTGCTCGGCAGAGCGCTAAGCTCGGAGAGTGTTACCCAAACAGCGCCATGATGGAGATCCACTTTCCAGAACTCAATGTTTGAAATTAAAACAAGAAGAATTACACATTGGGCCTCATTTATGGACTGATATCACTACTTCTCTCCCCAGGACTGGCACAGATAGGGAATATGGTAGAAGGGAGGCTGACTTTATACACCAAAAGGTACAAGGGCAACTAGAGCATGTGTGAGGCTGCCGACAGGAGAAATATTCTGTAGTCTAAAGTAGTGACCCAACCACTGGGGATTGTGAGCAACACCAAATCCCGGCGTTTTTTCGCCTGGATCTGCGGTCTCGTCCGAACCTGTGTCTACTGTGTCTCATGCCATGTGGTATGAGACACAGTAGGAAGGAGGTCCCTGCCCCGTAGAGCTTACAATCTTTTTTGAATAAAAAAAAAGTGGTTTCTGTGCATCCCTAACAAAAATGTTTAATTTGACAATGTAATTCAAACAGTGGGCTCTCTGGCATAGTCCGTGTACTACAGAGAGCTCTACAGAAGTAACAATTCTTGGAAAAGACAAAGAAGGAGCACAGTGGGGTTCAGTTTTGAGAGTAAACAAGCCCAAATGTAGGCCATGATGCCAGCAGAGCAAACTGTTCATATTTACTGCTCCCAGCTTGGTTACCCTCTATAGCAGGGGTCCCCAACCTTTCTTACTCGTGAGCCACAGTCAAATGTAAAAAGACTTGGAGAGCAACACAAGCACCATAAAAGTTCATGGAGGTGCCAAATAAGGGCTAAGATTGGCTATTAGGCAGCCTCTATGCACACTATCAGCTTACAGGGGCTTTATTTGGTAGGAAATCTTGTTTTTATTCAACCAAAACTTGCCCCCAAGTCAGGAATTCAAAAATAACTCCCTGGTTTGGGGGCGCTGAGAGCAACATCCAAGGGGTTGGGGAGCAACATGTTGCTCAGGAGCCACTGGTTGGGGATCACTGCTCTGTTAGCATCCCTATTGGCTCAGTGTATTGTGTGAACTAGTGACCTATTATAAAGTGAAAATGTATTTTATTGGAAAAGTTCTGAGTTTTCTACATGTTCTTAATATTTTATTAACATTTAATCAATAGAAACATTGATGGTCCATACTCCATGGCTAGTCAGTGAGCCTGCACATGTTGCCCATGATATTCCAATAAAGCTGAATGACCCCGGTTCATATGTTTCTTTTTCATGTCGCTTCAGTAGGCAGTTTGCTCTGTGTCATTTGTACAGCTTATTCCTCTTATTCCCTGCACCTTACACTAGCCTAGAGCCATCTATCTCCTTCAGTCTGTTGTGTATTGTTCCTACTGATTTCCGCCCGTGCCACAACTGATTTATCATTATTGTAAGGGACTAGAAATGTACCCTTGGGGCTGCATCTGTCTTACCCATCTGCAGCTGTGCAGCCTTGTGATACACAATAGGGAACGCATTGTCTGGGATTCTTATTCACAAATGTCCCATGATTTAGGAGAGACCGTGAGGACTGGCCAAAGGCGCAAACAAAGTGATGATACCACACAACTAATTGTAAAGCGCTAAGACAACTTGGCATTTAACACACTTTTTGGGAAAGCTTTTTTTTATAAAATAATTTTTGGGCAAGCATGCTATAAGAAATTAAGGGGGATTAATTTCAAAGGATGAATTTGTTACTGGGCTGATCTATTTATTATGCAGAGTGGGTTAATTTTACTATCAAAACTAAAGACCAGGGCTGTCCCAACTGGAGCTCTGTGGGCGGGACGAAGCCCTGCAAGAGGTTTTTCAGTTTCAGTTATATTGACATAACTCATATTGCAGTCCCTACAGCAGAAAAGAAGATGGGGGGCTACTGGGGGCATCTTTGGGGGCAAAGATCTCCCCTGCTAAAGGCTTGGAGTTACCTAATTCTGTTGTTAAGCTTTAGTTCTCCTTTACGATAATGTCTGAATTTCTAATGGTCAGATCAGTCTGAGCCATTCGGTTACACAGTGTGACTAGAACTTGAAGGCTCTTGTGCTCATTCAAGGCCATACATACATAAGCCTACGGTCTAAGTTGGCAGCGGCATAGAGGCGGGGCAGGCAATATATGATTGACATCTTAGATTTTTAATTACAATTACTTTACCTTTCCATTCAGCACTTCCTATATATCACCCAGATGGTAAATGTATAAGATTTTGGGGTGAAACAAAGCTTTGCCTTAATAACAGTCTTCACAAAATGGGGCAAAATTGCCCGTGGGATGGCATACGCGGGGGAACTCGCAGCGCCGCGTATGCCATCCCACCGGCGATTTACATTTTCGCCGGTGGGATGGCATTTTGGGGAGATTAGTCGCCGGAGAACAGGGAGATTTGTTGCGGGCGACTAATCTCCCCATGTGCCAGAGCCCTAACATGATACAAAAGGATTTGGAATTATTTCTTAGGGTGACAGGTCCTCTTTAAGGTTTCCATTCATATTTGAAACATAAACCTCCAAAATTCAAGGCTGATTTTTTCCATTGGGGGAACATACTATGTTGAATTTGAATGACATGTATGGGGACTGTGTATGGAAGGAGTAGTGAGTGATAACTAGAGAAAGCAATGTCTCTCCTGGCTGTTTTTCAGCAGCTCAGAAGTTGCGGATAATTAGCTAAGTGCTAGCCGGTGCCTTGCTCTACTTTCTCACTTTCAGGAATTCCCTTGATATTGGCTGAGCAGCATTCCTTTCTCACCCATGTGCTTCTGACAAGCTAATAAGGAAGAGTGATGAGTGCAATAAAACTGGGTCTTGGGTGCATTCCTCCCATTTCCACGGCTGTAAAACAATGTTCCCTCTCCAGAATGACCACTGAGGGACTGGGGGAAAGTGAGATGCGGCCTGAAGAGTTTAAAGAGTGTGTAACCGTGCCGCTGACCTCCATTGTGCCTCCATTGTGCGTTCCCAACATCTGCAGAGATGACATCAAAAGGAAGGCACCCTATTAGCTCCCATTTAGACAATCCGCTTAAACCAGATATTTCTGTGTGTTTTTAATTTGTCATGATTTATTACACCGAGGTGGGTGTGAAAGCAAAAAAAAAGACAACAAATCACCGTGGCAGAATGTGGAAATGAATTTTATCAAGTGAATAAAATGAGGCCCTGTGGGATTTGCATAACTCTTATTATAATTCCTTCCATATTTAACAGCGAGAGGCGGCCTGTGGGAATTGGAAGAAAATGACGTTTGCCAAGTGGCTGGGGTTACAGTGTCTGAACTGATATCTCGTCTCTCCATCTCATTTTCTGCTCTCAGACAGGTTATGTTGATACGGAAGGGGGGGTTATTACTTCATTGTATAGAATGTTCTTTTTAATCAGGGATTCTTTAAGCACAGTCCCCTGTAATCATGGAAATCTCTTCCTACAGTTGGTTCCATTATCCATAGGCTGGGGGCTTTTGTCAGTGTAGTCTCTTATGGAAAACTCAGTGTAGACCAGAATGCATCACTTCCAACATTCCACCTTCCACTGTCCATAGGCTTGGGGGCTTTTTTCGGTGTAGTCTCTTTTGGAAAACTCAGTGTAGACCAGAATGCATCACTTCCAACATTCCACCTTCCGTTGTCCATAGGCTGGGGGCTTTTGTCGGTGTGGTCTCTAATGGAAAACTCAGTGTAGACCAGAATGCATCACTTCCAACATTCCACCTTCCGTTGTCCATAGGCTGGGGGCTTTTGTCGGTGTGGTCTCTAATGGAAAACTCAGTGTAGACCAGAATGCATCACTTCCAACATTCCACCTTCCATTGTCCATAGGCTGGGGGCTTTTGTCAGTGTAGTCTCTTATGGAAAACTCAGTGTAGAATATTTAATTAAATATTAATTAACACTTTAAATCTAGTTGTTGAGAAGATCACTTTGTCAGGGAGCCCCTACCACATTCATTAATTTTACAGACTTGAGCACAGCGCTGAACACTGGGCACGAGCAAGAAGTTTTGTCCATGTATAATCTCTCCAGCATAAAGCCTTTATTAGTGTGTAATTCGGAATAATTTAACCAATTTCAGCATAGTATAAGTAACTTTTTCTGACCATTTGACATTTTCTTCCTGTTATTCCTATGATTTTATTGCACAATGTTTTATGGGAAAGGGTCACTGAGTCACATAACTGACATCATCATCATCTCACTGTAATTGAATATAATTTGACCAAATATGTTCTACATCAAATAATAAGGAGCACTACTAAGAAAAGGTTGGGACGTCACTGTTAAAGAAAACAATGAACGTCATTTCTTTTCTTGAATATAATAGAAACTAGTCAATCGTGGAGTGGATCTTTCCACCTTAAGGTGGAAGATCTTGGAGTGTTCTAAATGTTCGGCCCTTGGGCTCACAATGATGAGGATACAGGCCATCATAGCAAGGCCTACCAATCAGAGTGCCCCATACACAGGCAGAAGGAACCAAATCGGCCACAATTTAGAGCATTGTGATTGTAATCATGGAGTGCAAAGTCAAGGTGGCAGCTATGGGAGACTTCTATCTCAACCTGTCTTAAGGTCCCCATACACAAGATCGCCAAGTGAGTGGATCTTCACCCGATATCCCCACCTACGGGTGGCCCTGGGGCCAAACTATTGAATTATATTGGCGGCAATGGGGCAGTCGGTTCGGGGACCGCATCAACGAGCCGACACGGTCCCTGATCTGACTGAATCTTTTAACCTGGCTGATTGATATCTGGCCAATTTCAGGCCAGATATCGGCCGGGCAGGCCCCTCATTTCTGCCCCTACAAGGGGTGATAAGCTGCCGAATGGCCAGCTACAATCGGCCCGTGTATGGGGACCTTTACACTGGTATTGTGGGAGGATTTTGTTATTTCATCCCCTTTATTTGTTCTGTTCTTTAAACACCCTCATACAGTACAGTGGGTATATCCTGATTAGACCAATCATATTTCAGCAGGGTCCAGAACAGCCATGAATGGTTACCTTTATTCCTTATTGGCTATGGCTAACTTGATTCATTTACACCATCGCCTTGTAGCCATACATCTGGCACCATAGTCTTTTAGTGTTCTTTATTCTCTGGAACTCGCCATCTAGTTTAATTAGTTGATTAAATCTCATTATATAGTGCTGCAAACTGGGCGATGCGGGAGGATGTGAAACAGGCCCGAGACTGTTCAGCCGGAGGTTAAAGGGGCTTAGACAAATTACATTGTTACTAAAAGAAGAAAAATGGTCACTGTCTGGGCTTGACAGCGCCTGGAAATTCAGAGATTTCGTTTATTGCTCTTGTTCTGCCCAGTTGTAGCCGTAAAGTAAACACTAATATTTTGTATGAGCTGCCTAGATAAATCATTTTCATCGTTTTATTAATCATTGTGCCATAATAAGGTCGGTTATTTGTCATTGTTAAATATTCCCGGGATGCTTTTATACCCCTGTGCTGTTTGCTCTGCTTTGTACGCAGACAATTAAAATGGGGCTGTACCCGACTGGCAGTTCTGTTTGGTCTATAACTGTCACCTTTTACTCCTTTTTAACCTTGTCTTGAAGTAAATAAAGCACCAGTTTTACTTAAAAATCCAGTTTAACTCTCACTCTGCTCTTTGTCTCATCAGTTTGGGGGAAAGGACAACTGCATTATGGGATTTCTAGGTGTTTAGTCTACCTCGTTATTTTTTAATCACTGGTAAATCTGCTTAGACATGGCAAATAGCACTCAGCTAGGGTCATACCCAGAACCCTAAAGGGGCAGGATTTACTAGAAAGTAGGTGGGTTAGATGGGGTTGTGGGTGTGATCAGTGTAGAATGGAGGCATGGTCTATAAGCAGTAATGGAGGTGCATGTGTTTGGAGGAGAGTCTCTTCTCATGCAGGGCATTTACTCACCTTCAACACTTTCAATCTGGTTGAGCTCTGTAGTATTAGGGGGCAATCGATTGCATGTAGATCTGGGCTGATCACCCTGCATTGAAAAACACTGTGTCTCTTCGCTGTACAGAGGGCATTCCAGCTGCCTTTGGCATGAGTAAGAATCAGTATTATTGGATCTTAATTGGACCAAGTTGAGTTGGAGAGAGAGGTCTGGCCAAAGCTCAGACATTCTTGAAGCTTCATTAATCTTCAGTCCTTTTTTTTTTAATAAACCCAAAGGTTAAAGCTCATTTTAATTAGATGTAGAGAATCAGCCTGACTCTTGTGATGTAAAAGGAAAATACCTTTAAGGAAAGCCGTTAATGATTGTTAATGGGCTGCGCATAAAGGGACGCTCAGGTGTACTATGGTAGCGCAAATGTCCCTCTGTACGAAAGGAGTTGCACTAGGAGAGGAGCAGGCTTAATTACAGGCAGTTGGCGTAAATTACTTCTCCTGCATTGTAATTAGCCTTTTCTGCTAGAAACATTGATTCCCCAGGCTGTGAATGATGCTATTTGCAGGAGACCCATTGATACCACATGTACTGGAATTAACTACTCCGGCGGCGGCGGCAAAAGGGCCTTTCCAGCTCCGTCATTCTTTCCACAAACAATCTTGCTATCCACGGTGTCCTGTCTACCTGTGATAGATCTGTATGTCAGAGGCCCCTTGGCCCCATGACTAACTCTGGGCCATGGATTTAAATCCCTAAATTTAATTTGCTTTTGTTGGAAATTGTGTTTGCTGAATACAATCTCCCCTGGTACTGAGGGGCCTGTTCTCTTAGGTGCAGTTTATCCTCTAGATCCCATAGAAACCATTTCATTTCTGTATTCTTTTCAACATTGTATTTAAACGTTTTGCTTCCCAGGCATCACTCATCTTGAGGGACATTACTGGCAGTGGGCAGTTATGGCCACTTAGTGGCCACTTTAATATATAGAAATTGTAGTTGCCTTTTATTTTTCAATGTAAAAGTAGTTTTACATACATTATTTACCTGCCTTTGAGAGATGTGGAGCACTAACACCAACTTATTTTGTGCAGTAGAGGACATATTCTCTCCAGTGGGTATGAACAGTTCCATCTCTAAAGGGTCATTTATGTTGTTTAATCTATTAATTGTATTAGTTCATACTGATCTCTGTGAGTGTTCCTACTGATCTGGAACCACACTTGAGAATGACCATAGGGTGGTTCTGCGATTTTATGTTGAGAATGTTGACCTGTGTTGGGTAGGCCATCACTGTGCAATTTGCCTTCCCCTGGCCCTGCCTTCTGTGATGACACTGTCAGGTATTACATTACAAAAATGGCTGCACACTGTGGGTTGGTTGGGGGCAGATTGAAACTGATAGGTTATGTTTCTGGGCAGTGTCTGACAGCGACCCCAGGGCCCCACCAGAAAACCTTAGACCATGGGCCACCTCTCCAAACTATTTTTCCTCCTTTCCTTGCCCAACCTCTTTATTCTCCTAGTCTCTTTTATTTACATACTAGCATCTATTCTTCCATTTATTTCTCCTCTTTCTTCCCATTCAGAAATAGGCAATGACCATGAAACGGGCCAAATGGTCAGGAGCAGGAGGGCCCACTGACACCTGAGCCCACCGGGAGTTTTCCTGGTATCCTGGGCCAGTCCAACACTGTTTCTGTGTTACTGTTGGTTTCTGTGTTACCTCTGGCTCATCACTTGGCCATTTACTACTGATTATTGTAGACACGGAGTCGCTGCAAAATTCCACATTTCGCCATTGGTGGATTTTTTGGCAAAACTGTGTCCCATTGACTTGTATTTGGAGTGACAAAAAAGTTGTGCGCCTAAAGAAAAAATTGTCACACATAAGAATAAAGTGTCACACGTAAATAAAAAATTTGCTGCCTATGCATTTCAATGCATTTTCGACCTTTAGCGAATTTTTTTTTTAGCAGTTTCACAAACAGTACGTATTTGCTAATTAGCATTGCTGAGGGATTTACCATTACTGGAATGCTTGTATAGGAGATTTGTTGGACCAATCCTTGTGAGGATCCACGTATCAATGTATAGTGAGTACAAATGGCGAGTGTACATGTGACTCGGGGCGCAGGTGGATGATGAGTTAGTAAGTAGCGACGCGCCACTTCAGCTCTGTGACTCATGGAGATTTGATCCCAGGAATTTACCAGAGGTTGACACTAAAGCCTTTCTGATGCACAGAGCTATTGTCTGCACTCTTCCACACCATCGCCTCCTTGCTTTGAGACTGTTATTTTCATCTCATTCATCCATGGCCCGAAACGCCCAAGGGTTTACCCCATGTGTGCCACGAGCTCCTAGCCACATGGATAAAACAGCCGTAGCACATCTGTCCAGCTTGAAGCCTTTCATCTCCTCCTGCATTAGTTAAAGGGGATGGTTAACTTTCAGACAACTCTCCAAAAATATTTTATTTAAAGATATTTCCAACATATTCCAGCAATCCATGCTCGGGTCCAACCCCTCAGCAGTGTCAGAGGTCCCTTAACCAATGACAAGTCACTTACAAGCACCTTCTGCTCCTGCGTCGGGCTCCTCTGGGATTCCCATTATTCAGAATACAAATATGCCCTTTATAGGCTGCGATGCAGGGAGTTGTAATGGTACCATTTGCCCTTCTCTGCTGTAGAAGAGATGTTGAGCGCTATATGTTATGGACGTTCGTGCTTATATTCTCTTTTCTTTCCCAAATGTTTATCATCGGGGCAGTTTAGTTTTCTTGCTATTAATGAGATGGCTGCGGTGGGAAGTGGCTTTGGTTTCTAACCCACTAAATCACATTAACAACCAGAAATAACTTGTTCTCCAAAGTAATTTCCCTTTTTATTTCTTATATTATGGTTTTGCTAATTGTCTTTAGGAGAGGAATAAATCATTAATGAGCTTCTATTCTATTATGTTAAAATATACATTTAATGTTTCTGAATGTCCTGCGCCTGTATTCACGCACATTAAAGCCGCCATTACAGGAGCCCGAGTTCTGCTCTTTAATTATATTATTGTGGTACAGTGAGAGCACTTTCTGTTAGGGAATTCTGCATCAAAAAAAGCCTGGTTCACTATAACCTCAATCCATCATGGCTACTCTAATTAATTCTCAACCACTTACATAGTTACACAGGGTTGAAAAAAGACCAGAGTCCATCAAGTTCAACCCTTCCAAGTAAACCAAGCACCCACACCTACCAATCTATACACTCACATACATAAACTATATATACAACCACTAGTACTAACTGTAGATATTAGTATCACAATAGCTTTGGGTACTATGCTTGTTCAAGGACTCATCCAGGCCCCTCTTATATGCATTAACAGAATCTGCCATTACCACCTCACTAGGAAGGGCATTCCCCAACCTCACTGCCCTCACCGTGAGGAACCCCCTACGCTGCTTCAAATGGAAGCTCTGTTCCTCTAATCTAAAGGGGGGGCCTCTGGTGCGTTGATTGTTTTTATGGGAAAAAAGAACATCCCCATCTGCCTATAATCCCCTCTAATGTACTTGTACAGAGTAATCATGTCCCCTCGCAAGCGCCTCTTTTCCAGAGAAAACAACCCCAACCCTGACAGTCTCACCTCATAGCTTAAATCTTCCATCCCCTTTACCAGTTTAGTTGCAGTCTCTGCACTCTCTCCAGCTCATTAATATCCTTCTTAAGGACTGGAGCCCAAAACTGCACTGCATACTCAAGGTGAGGCCTTACCAGGGACCTATAAAGGGGCAAAATTATGTTTTCATCCCTTGAGTCAATGCCCTTTTTATACAAGACAGCACTTTATTTGCTTTAGTAGCCACAGAATGACACTGCCTGGAATTAGACAACATGTTATCAACAAAAACCCCTAGATCCTTCTCCATTAAGGATGCCCCCAACACACTACCATTTAGTAGATAGTTTGCGTTTATATGATTTCCACCAAAATGCATAACTTTGCACTTGTCCACATTGAACCTCATTTTCCAGTCTGCTGCCCACTTGCTTAATCTGGCCCAGATTCTACCCATTTCCAAGCAAAGGCCACTGACATGGAGCTATCCTGCTAAAAGAATGTCAGTTTGAAGAAGAGGGTACAGATGAGGCTCTGCATTGGATCTGCTACCTATGGCATACCCCAAATGGGGAGGGGTTTTTTGGGAGAAATCAGCCTGATTATCAACCATATCAAGACTCTTATGTACAGGCCAAACACCATAGCTTGACTAAAGCTGCTGAATGCCCTTCTTCTTGTTGTGTTTATATGACTTTAACTGTACTTTATGGGCACAGACAACCTTTTTCCTATTAGAGTAGACTGCGTGTAGCCATTATTTTTCCTTCATCATACGCCCTCCAGCAAGGAAGCTCACTGTGTTTTAGATTAATATATTCCATGAACCTGGAACTGAACCTCTGATCTGACAAAATAATATAAATAAATGTAACTTTGTAAGGGGTAATTTCCCCTTTTTATTAGATGGTAATATAGTATATATATTTGTATTAGGGCACTTTTTATGAATTATTCTGGAGATGTCCTTTGATGTCCTAATGATTTAATAGATGCCCGAGTGGTTTGGACGTTCCTAATGTGGCCGCGCTTCCGTTGCATAAGTTGCATCACTACTCAGCAAGCCATAACATAATGATGCGATTCTGCTCGTTCCCTGATCGAGACCTCGCTCCGAGTCGCTTTTAATTATTGAAGCCAGTTTCTATAAGTGGCAAACAGTTTACGTTGCTGGCAAGCTGGGAATCTATTGACAGGCAGGAACTGCTCGGGCCCATTCGTAGCGCACTGAAGCCTTGTTTTTTCCATGCTGTGCGGAAATTAATCACCGCTTGTCACGGTTATGGCAAACTTAAAATGGACTTTCTTTCTGCTTAAACGATGGCACAGAGCAACACTTCAATAGCAGAGAAAAAGCCCAGGGTTATGTCATCATAAAGCGAAGTGTGCTTGTTAGGAAACAGAAGCGGGCAATTTGGGTTTATTTTAAAGCTAATCAATGCAGAAGGTTGACCTTAAAAAAAGCAAAGTGGCCAAGACTTGCACGGGTTGAGGTTGTCGGCAGTAGCCTTTGAGACCTTTAGTGTTTTAACTATAATATTTATTAAACCTACAAGGCCTTTCTAACGCACAGAGCCAAAAGGGCTTGCCATTTCCCCCATCAGGATAGCAATGTATTCATTTATTGTTTGCTTTCACACATTCAAAAAATATGTTTCTGCTTGTTAGAAGTGCAGCGAAAGGAGAAAGGATAAACTCATAAACTACATTTCCCAGTCTTAAAGCTTTTGTGATTTTATTTCAGACCATCTCAATAGTCCTCCAGTCTTCAGCATTGTTCCCTAGAGCAGTACTGTCCAACTGGGGGCCTGCAGGCCGGATGTGGCCCTTCAATGGATTTCTATGGCCCCCAGCCTGCTTTAAGGCTCCATAGACTTCACTGTATGGCTTCATTTTTATTTAATAAGCCTTTGAACATTCTACACAAGAAATAATCAGTCCACTAAATGTAAAAAGTTGGACAGCACAGCCCTAGGGTATCTATTTCTATTGTGTATATTGGAGTCCATTCTGCAAACTAAATATTCAACTTGTAAGTCCACAGCTGCCAGTGAGAGGGTTACAAGGAAGACCCCCAGTCTCATTGGTGCCCTACATTAATCTATGAAAAAAACTACTTATAATAAGTCAGTAAGTAACTGTCCAAGCAATGGTTATTTACTATTATTATTTATTATTATTAGTATGCTAAAGTCATACATTGGAGTGATTCCATGGATTTTCTATTGAGCAACTCTGAAAGAAAGGAATACTATTATTATTTATACAGGCCACAGGAACAAGTGACTTGCTTTAGTTTGAAATGATTGCCCAGGGCTGTCTAGATGTCATTGACCAATGAACTCATAGCTTAGCCACGTAAGTGTCTGGCAAACACAAGCACATATTGCGTTTCCATGAGCAACAAAGTGCCCCCTGTGCCATTGCACTTACCCTTTCTTTGTCTTGGCAATAATGACACACTGACTTTGCTGTGTGTGTGGAAGTGTCCATGTGTTGAATGCTGAAAAGGTTAGCCATTGAGGTCAAGAGTCAATCCGACCATCTAATAGGAAAGACACAAAGGCAGTTGATAATTTCTTTCTCTTCATTATTATTGGGACAGGGGTTTAAAGACCGCAATCTACTGAAAATATCCCAGTGGGATAAGATCCATAGCATTATGCTTTATCCAGTGAAGCTACCCACCTTACCTGGCTTCCAGCTAACGGCCATCTTTAGTTTTGCCTTATACTACTTCCTGCTTACTTTTGAATATCCTGCGATTTCTCTTGCAATGAAGAAGAGCATCTTTTGGCCACCCTTTCATTACATCTGAATAATTACTGCTCTTAATTAGCCAATCCATCACCCATTTGTCTCCACAAATAAAACAGTTTTGTTCTCATTTCATCTTCTCTTTCTCTGTTCTTTCTTATTCCGAGTTCCCCTTCAGAATCAATATCTAATTCAAACTTCTGATCTACAGACTGTGAATATTGTTCAGGAGCGGATTCCCCAGTCCCGTGCCCTGCTGTGTCCCTGCTCTGTTCCTTTCTCTAAGGGGCATCCCTAGCACCATGCCGAATGGCTAGTAAATGACATAAGTGTGCTATAATATATGTGTCTCCCTTGTTGCAATCCATCAAATTACATGATTTTTATGGGAGGAGAACATATACAAATTAAAGTTTTTGTTTATGCTTGAAAACGGTAACCGTAAAGTAGAACAGTTTTAGGGGAAATAATAAGACAAAACAGAGGCGCCAAAAAGATAAAATTAGCTAAAAACACTTAAAAACCCAATGGGTAATTCAAAGGAGGTAGTAGTAAACTTACCTCCTCCAGACAGACACCAACAAAAGTGGTAATTTTCAGTAATAATTTATTCACAACAATATTGCTACGCGTTTCGCAGGCATTTCCTGCTTCATCAGGCAATGTAGAATAGGCGCAAAAAAACAGTGTCTTTGTATAAACACACCAGGAGCCTCTATAGAGGCTATTCTACATTGCCTGATGAAGCAGGAAATGCCTGCGAAACGCGTAGCAATATTGTTGTGGTTAAATTATTACTGAAAATTACCACTTTTGTTGGTGTCTGTCTGGAGGAGGTAAGTTTGCTACTACCTCCTCTGAATTACCCATTGGGTTTTTAAATGTTTTTAGCTAATTTTATCTTTTTGGCGCCTCTGTTTTGTCTTATTATTATACTGAGTCCACCCCGAGTGGAGGGGTGTCATCCCCATTTTTCTTCCTTCTACAGAGAGCGACTTCTTATTCCTGAGTGGGGTCAGGATAATCTCCCCACCTGCTTATACAGTGGTTGCCTATTGGTAACCCTTGCTTGTGAATATTAATTTGTTTATTCTATTATTACTCCTTGTAAAAATATATTACACTATTGGGGCTCTTGGTGTTCCTTTTTGTTTTTCAGTTTTAGGGGAAAAAGGGACTTTATTAGTTCTTTCATGATAACGAGCAATGAACTGATTAGAACATCGGTTTTGTTATCCATTACTGCTGATATTTTGTCCATAGAACACAGCAGTCTGACCACAGTGGTTAGATATTCTGAAATCCATTATTTATACGTTAAGATTTTGGACCCTTAAGATGACCAGAGCATTTGAGAAAAGGGTCAAAAAGACAAATGGAAACAACAACCCATAAGCGACCCCCCCCTCCACATCCTAAATGTGCTTATTGGATATTGATATCTGTGCGTATTAATGTTATGCAGCTATTTTTGTTAATAAATTTGGCCCATTTACTTGCCCCCACTCTTTCTCTCTAAAGAACTATACTTGTGCATGTATTTGGTAAGAAATGATATAAAATGAGGGGGGAAAAGTTGTGCAAGACTGAATATGAAAAGAGCAATAGTAACACCTTTATAAAATCATGCCATAAGAAAACAAATCCAGAGATTTTTTTTTTAAATTGAAATTTTCGGATGTTTGCTGAGACTTTCGGAGGCGTAACTACAGAGGAAGCAGACCCTGTGGCTGCAGGGGGGACTAGGAGTGTAGATGGCCCAGTAAGGCCCTAACTGAAAATCAATTTTAATATAGCTTTGGGTGCCGTAAATAAATTTGCTGTGGGCCCCATTAACATCTAGGGGCACATTAATCAAAGTACGAATTGGTCCGAATGTGAAAAATTCGTACTTTTTCTAACTTTTAAAACTTATTTTCTACGATTTTCTCGTTAATTTCTGATACTTTTTCGTGCTTTGCAGCAGTTTGTGCAACAAAATTGCATTTGTCGCAACGAGTACGAAAGTTTCGGATTCATTCAAGCTTCAGTATAGTGACTTTCTTTGGGCCAGGTTGGAGCTGCAGAGTGCCATTGAGCCCTATGGGAGACTTTCCTTGGGCCAGGTTGGCGCTGCAGAGTGCCATTGAGCCCTATGGGAGACTTTCCTTGGGCCGGGTTGGAGCTGCAGAGTGCCATTGAGCCCTATGGGAGACTTTCCTTGGGCCGGGTTGGAGCTGCAGAGTGCCATTGAGCCCTATGGGAGACTTTCCTTGGGCCGGGTTGGAGCTGCAGAGTGCCATTGAGCCCTATGGGAGACTTTCCTTGGGCCGGGTTGGAGCTGCAGAGTGCCATTGAGTCCTATGGGAGACTTTCCTTGGGCCGGGTTGGAGCTGCAGAGTGCCACTGAGCCCTATGGGAGACTTTCCTTGGGCCGGGTTGGAGCTGCAGAGTGCCATTGAGCCCTATGGGAGACTTTCCTTGGGCCGGGTTGGAGCTGCAGAGTGCCATTGAGCCCTATGGGAGACTTTCCTTGGGCCAGGTTGGAGCTGCAGAGTGCCATTGAGTCCTATAGGAGGCATTCCTTGGGCCGGGTTGGAGCTGCAGAGTGCTATTGAGCCCTATGGGAGACTTTCTTTGGGCCAGGTTGGAGCTGCAGAGTGCCATTGAGCCCTATGGGAGGCATTCCTTGGGCCAGGTTGGAGCTGCAGAGTGCCATTGAGTCCTATAGGAGGCTTTCTTTGGGCCAGGTTGGAGCTGCAGAGTGCCATTGAGCCCTATGGGAGACTTGCCTTGGGCCGGGTTGGAGCTGCAGTGGGCCATTGAGCCCCATGGGAGACTTTCCTTGGGCCGGGTTGGAGCTGCAGTGGGCCATTGAGCCCCATGGGAGACTTTCCTTGGGCCAGGTTGGAGCTGCAGAGTGCCATTGAGCCCTATGGGAGACTTTCCTTGGGCCGGGTTGGAGCTGCAGAGTGCCATTGAGCCCTATGGGAGACTTTCCTTGGGCCGGGTTGGAGCTGCAGAGTGCCATTGAGCCCTATGGGAGACTTTCCTTGGGCCGGGTTGGAGCTGCAGAGTGCCATTGAGCCCTATGGGAGACTTTCCTTGGGCCGGGTTGGAGCTGCAGAGTGCCATTGAGCCCTATGGGAGACTTCCCTTGGGCCGGGTTGGAGCTGCAGAGTGCCATTGAGCCCTATGGGAGACTTTCCTTGGGCCGGGTTGGAGCTGCAGAGTGCCATTGAGCCCTATGGGAGACTTTCCTTGGGCCGGGTTGGAGCTGCAGAGTGCCATTGAGCCCTATGGGAGACTTTCCTTGGGCCGGGTTGGAGCTGCAGAGTGCCATTGAGCCCTATGGGAGACTTTCCTTGGGCCGGGTTGGAGCTGCAGAGTGCCATTGAGCCCTATGGGAGACTTTCCTTGGGCCGGGTTGGAGCTGCAGAGTGCCATTGAGCCCTATGGGAGACTTTCCTTGGGCCGGGTTGGAGCTGCAGAGTGCCATTGAGCCCTATGGGAGACTTTCCTTGGGCCGGGTTGGAGCTGCAGAGTGCTATTGAGCCCTATGGCAGGCTTCCAAAATCATGCACTGAAGGTTCAAAGTCAGAAAGGTTTTGCGCCGTTTACGATAATTTCGTGACTTTCAGATCGTACCACAATATTTTCGTACGACCACGATGCGATTTTTCTCGCAATTAACGCACCTTCAGAGTTTAATCCAAATTTTTTGCAATTGCACTTTTAATGATCCGAAATGTAACACATTCCATTTTTTAGAAGTAAAAGCAGTATAACTGCTGGCAGGCATATGCAGAAGGATTTTATAAAAGACCAAAGCAAGTTTTACGGATGCCTGTGCTAGACAAATAGGGCAAATCTATTAGCCGCCAAGGCTCCAGCTTCCTAGCAGAGTTCTACTTCTCTCTGTTCTTCCTCCCTGCTAACTCCATAACCTCAACCTCCGCCAGTTACATCAAAGTTGCAGAACAATGGAATGAAGCTACTGCCCTGCCGCCTTGGGAATTCGGCTTCTTTCAGTCAACTCTGTTGAGCAGGAGATGTAGAGCAAGAGCGTATGACAGCTCTGCGATCTCCCTCTGTCAAGTGCTGGGATGGAATAGAGCTCCTCTCCTCGCAGCCACCACATTAAAGCAACTGTGATGTTCAGTTAAAACGCCAAGATTTCCTTCAGTTTGAAAGGAAAAGCGCCTTGATCATATCAGCCTGCCAGACTGACAGTGCAACGCTTCTACGTTTAATTGCCCAGAAGTCTGTGCCGTCGTGTCTAGAGATTATAGAACAAAGGATGGACTTATTGTGTTCCTCTGCCTTATTAGCCAATATAAAAATATATATATGGAATTTGTACAGCACTATGCAATCCGTTAGTGCATGATAAATATTATATGATTATAAAGGAGCCTCCAGGTGCTAATGTATAAGATATAAGATGCTGAGTTACACGGTCCCTTACTAGAGCAGCAAACAGAAGGGGATTCAACTAGAAATGTGGCCCTATGGAAACTTCTGCCTCCACTCGAGGCACAATGAAACAGAGTCGTTATTGAGCAATGTTTGAAGATAGAATACAGGTATGGGACCTGTTATGCAGAATGCCCGGGACCTGGGTTTTTTTTTGTTATGGATAAGGGGTCTCTCCATAATTTGGATCTCCATTAGGTCTACTAAAAAAAAACCCATTAAAACATTAAATAAACCCAATAGGATTATTTTGTTTCCAGTAAGGATTAATTATATCTTAGTTGGGATCAAGTACAGGTACTGTTTTATTATTACAGAGAAAAGGGAATCATTTAACCATTAAATAAACCCAATAGGACTGTTCTGCCCCCAATAAGGGGTAATTATATCTTAGTTGGGATCAAGTACAGGTACTGTTTTATTATTACAGAGAAAAGGGAATCATTTAACCATTAAATAAACCCAATAGGGCTGTTCTGCCCCCAATAAGGGGTAATTATATCTTAGTTGGGATCAAGTACAGGTACTGTTTTATTATTACAGAGAAAAGGGAATCATTTAACCATTAAATAAACCCAATAGGGCTGTTCTGCCCCCAATAAGGGGTAATTATATCTTAGTTGGGATCAAGTACAGGTACTGTTTTAATTTTACAGAGAAAAAGGAAACTAGTTTTAAAAATTTGAATTCTTTGCTTATAATGGAATCTATGGAAGTTGGTCTAAGGGGGTTTAAGGATAAAAAAGTAGTGGTGGGCAAAAAAATATATTGAGGACTACCTCTGCCTCCAGTCCTGGCAGCTCGAGCCTTAATGAATGTCCTTATTGCTGTCCAGTATTCCCAAGTAGGGCGGTGCGGCTTTTTAGCAGTTGAAGATTCTCACAAACTCCATCTGGAATGCTGGGCCCTGTAGTTCTGAAACATCTGTTACATTTTTATAAACACTAATTTCATGTTATCACTTTCTATTGCCAGTTTGTACATTATCCCCCCCCCTCCACTTTCCCCTGGGGTGGTCTATATTGAACAAATCTCTCCGGTTGTTTTATTTTCTCTACTATGGAATCGGTGGCTTTGCACATAGCCAGATAAGAACAAATGATCGCAGAGCATGTTCTCTATTAACCCAAAGCTGAACTTGCTCCGCTGTTGGTGTTGGCTGGTTAAATGATTTACATCTCTTGCTTTATTCCTTAGATAAGATTCTAACAGGCATATAATAATAATAGTAACCGTAAAAAGGCGCTGATTAGATTAGCATGTACCTTTCCCCAAACTGTTAGCATATGCGGCACAGTAAGCCGATCGTGTTTGCAATCAGCACTTGGCATACAGTTTCCCCCGGACTAATGCAAAGTTCCTTGTATTAGCCATGTAAGTAGTCCCGCCTTCCCACATCTGTAAGTGTTTATCCAATAAGATCATTGTAATTCTGCTTGTCACATATGTTTTGGGCAACAGGGTGTCCGTTGTTATACTCCGTTAGTATTTTTGTTAGCAGCTAACGAGGGGCACTAAGCAACGATGAGTGGCAGATGAGAGGAGGCAGGTAGAGAATATCTTTCTGCTCTTAAGTAGGACCAGCACTAAAACTTGTTATCAGAGCTCATACTAACGCTCCTCACAGATCCTGTTCAGTAGTCACACTTTAAATTAGTCTAAAAACACTGTAAAAACATCTGATGCATTTTGTGCCTCCTGGGAACTTCATTATAGACTTGAAATGTGTTAGGGGTTTGTGGTGTTAGTGTATCTGGTGGTCTGTCCGACATGCAAAGGATTCAGAGTGCTGCACCTGATGAGAGAGTGGCTGTTAAGTCTTGTACAGTAGGTCCAAGGCAGGGATCCCCATCCATTGGTTTAGGAGTAGCATGTTGCTCCCCAACCCCTTGCATGCTGCTCCCAGTGGCCTCCAAGCAGGTGCTTATTTATGACTTGGCTGGTTTGGAGGCAAGTGTTGGTTACACAAAAACTGGTGTACTGCCAAACAGAGCCTTCTGTAGGCTGCCAGGCAACATAGGGGCTACCAAACAGTCCATCAAAGCCCTTCTTTGGGACCCCAAGTAACATTTTTCATGCTCATGTTGCTCCAAAATTTTGTTACATTTAAATGTGGCTCATGGGTGAATAAGGTTGGGGACCCCCAGTCTAAAGGTCCCCATACACGGGTCGATTCTAGCTGGCGACCGATTCGGCAGCTATTCGGGCCGTGTATGGGCACTACCTACAGGCCCGCCTGACTGATATCTGGCCTGAAATCGTCCAGATATCGATAGGACAGGTTAAAAAGTCTAGTCGGATAAGGAACTGCATTGGCTCATTGATGCGGTCCCTGGACCATCTTTGCCTATACCCATCGTTATAATTCGATCATTTGGCCCCAGGGCCAAACGATCCAATTAGCCTGAATTCTCCTGATTTTGCCCACCCATAGGTGGGGGATATCGGGAAAAGATCCGCTTGTTTGCCGACATCGCCAAGCGAGGGGATCTGAAGGTGTGTGGGCACCTTTAGGCTGAGTACATGGACCAGAGAGCCTGACTCATTTTGCTTTTTCAGTGGTCTTTCTAGGTCACCTTTTCTCTTCTTTTTAGACTCCAAAAGTGCATTTCAGATGTTGCACGAGTCTGGAAAAAATGGTCTGAGCACCACCATTTTACTTAACTTTCTACCAGCGCCCCAGGCATCCCCTAACATTTTGTCACCCCCCCAGTGAAATAGACTTTACATGTCCTTTAATATTCCCTAAAAAAGCAATGAACCGTACCCCCTATTTGCTCTGTGCCGCTGGATACCTCCAGGGTTTTGGGCAGTTCCTGAAAGTGACGTAATGGCACCTTGCTGCCTTCTCGTATCTGGAACCTTCGTCTTTTTTCCTTTCCTCTCCCCAGCCGAGAGTTGATCTTGCTGTGACAATTCCATTTATACTTTAATGGATGAAATATCTCTGAAAGGTTTAGTTATATTAGCATTTGTTTTAAATTGTGTTGAACTGGAAGATTTAATTTTCAGTGGAGAATTGTTATTATATAAGTGTGTAAGGGAAATGATTTGTTACGCTATTAAATTATGGATGAAGTATTGAAGACTTGCCAGAAACGCTGATGTATTGGTTCATTTTCGTGCATTTATAAATGTATTTTCGTGAAAGGCATTGTTATTGCCAAGTAGGGTTACATAGCTGAGCATCTAAATCAAATATTTAACTTCCATGGGATTTAAATATGTGTCTAGATAGGAAAAGCCTTACTGCTTAGGCATTCATCAGTCTTGCACGGCAACAAAGCTATGGGGGGGATGAGCCAATCAAAGCCTACTACACTCAGCCTACTGTATTCAGCTTGTGGCCTTTACTGGCATTTGACTGCCCTTGTGTCCATGTTGGTTAGACATGGACACAACTATCAGAGTATTGAAGTGCTCATACGGTTAAACCAACTTGTGTGTAATCAGATCATCAGAACATTTATCGGAACACTAACTGGGCATTGGGTCAGCAACAAACTATATTGTTAAAGCTTCTATGTATATGGAAACATTTCCAACATCCTGGTAGGTTAATGAAAAACTAGTTCTAAGTCCAAAAAGGAATGGGCCCATAACCTGTTACAAAAGGTTTGAACATTTTTGGTGGTGTTGTATAAAGGAAGGTTAATACAAAATCGTCCCATCCTCTAGTGTGTCTAACAACATGACCACAGGACAGAGAGGTCTTCTGGGAAAATGTCAGGGCTTTGGCACTCTGTTGGGCCCTAGTGCTGGTATGGAAATGCTGGTAGTTATAGTTCAGAAAGTTCTAGATTATACTTATCAGGTGCTTCACACCGGCAAGTTGACCAAAGATTGTTGCCCCCATTACGATGTCCACACATCAGTGATCCCCAACCAGTGGCTCAGGGCAACATGTCCCCAACCCCTTGGATGTTGCTCCCAGTGCCCCCAAACCAGGTAGTTATTTTTGAATTCCTGACTTGGGGGCAAGTTTTGGTTGAATAAAAACAAGATTTCCTACCAATTAAAGCCCCCTGTAAGCTGATAGCGTGCATAGAGGCTGCCTAATAGCCAATCTTAGCCCTTATTTGGCACCTCCATGAACTTTTATGGTGCTTGTGTTGCATTTGACTGTGGCTCACGAGTAAGAAAGGTTGGGGACCCTGCCATACATGAACCAATAAACCTGCCCCTTCCAGGACACATATTTACCATTGGTGTCTACAGAGTATAACCCAGTGTATGTGCACTTGGGAGGTCCTGCCTGATTTGTAACTGCCTGGGAATTGGCCAGATATCAATCGGGCAAGTCTAAATATCCCATTTAGCGAGGACCACATCTCTCTATACAGGTCTCCTTATGACCCAATTGTGATCCAGTTGTTGGCCTGGGGGCCAAACAATCTGATCATTCTAATTTGACCCACCTCGTTTTTGGCTAAATCACTGAAAGATCCATGTCCAGCTTTAGTCCATAATGGTGATTTATTTAAGTATTTGCGTGATGGAAATCCTGTGTTGAATTCTGCCTTGACTTTACACCCAAAGTGCCAGAATATGGGTAAATACTGTGAAAATATAAACATATGCTTCATTTGGGAATATGTTTTGATCAGAGGTTTCTCGGGGTGAGGATATACTAGAAAACCTCATGAGTAAGATATTCTAGAATCCTCATTAACATATTTACTATAGCAATCACCATAATCTACTGACTGATAGTAAATAGCAAGGTGTATCCCCCTTTCCTACCTTATTTAATAGCATGTCAGTTTAATTTATCCCCACATGGTATCACATATCCTCTGTGGATTACACGTGCAACACCATTAATCACTGCAAATACTTGCATACGCATCTGTAATACCCAATTTCCCTGCAGTTGTCTAGAGTTACAAATGCTACGAGGCTATAATCAGTATGAGATGGGTCTTCATAATTTACATTTTGCTCACAAACAGAAGGAATTCTCAATCATTTGTGGAGAACTGAAATGGCATCTGTTGGCTCCTGTACCCAGGATTATCCCACTGATTATGGGGAAAAAAGTCAATGGCCATTCCCTACACATTTTGATTAGGGAGACACTGACCAAACCCAAAAATTATTAATTCAAATACCAAATCCTCTACCAATGATTCCACGAGATATTGAATAAAATCGATACCCTAAGTTTCATTAGGGACACACCAAATGTATCTTTTTTTCTTTTTTTTTAAAAATGCCTAAATCCATTTCTAATTTACATATGCAAATTTGACATTAAAAAATGGCATCATTTCTGAATGCAAATGTATCATGTTTGTTGTCCAGAGCTTTAAAGGAGAAGGAAAGGCTAATAAAGAGTTCATCTCAAGCTGCAGGCATACCTTCAGTTCTCTCAATAGTGCCCTTAAGTCTCCCTATTAGTGCCCATATTTCACCTGTTCAGATGATCCGAAGCCAAACAGGAAGAAAAAACTCTGAGCTGGGTAAAGAAAGTTCCCATAATGCCTCGCTCCTGCACCGACACCCAGACCTAGTGAACATGCTCAGTTTGTAAGACTATGGGGCACATTTACTAATCCACGAACGTCCGAAAAGTGTCCGAATGCGTTTTTTTCGTAATGATCGGTACGAAAGTCATAATGGCAATGAAAAAGTCGCGACAATTCCAGAAATTTGTAATGGCTATGAAAAAGCCACGACAATTCGCACAAGTCGTAACGGTTACGAAAAAGTTGCGACAATTTACGGAAAAGTCGTAACGGCGATGAAAAAAATCGCAAGAATACGAAACGTTCGTTTTCCAATCCGAATTTTTCTCATTCGGATTCGTGGATTAGTAAATCAGTCCCTATGAGTCAGCTTCCTGCTGGTTGGCTCAGATCCACATTCCTAAAGCGGGGGGGGGGGGAGTGAGTTAGCATTCTTGAGCAAAGGTGGTAGCAGGAGAGGGGAGAGAGCAGAGAGCTGCGTGTCTCTGGCACAGGAAAACAGACACAACAAATCTTTTGACAGAGAAGTCAGTGCAGCTTATGGCTGTATTTACATAGACCTTTCTGATAAAGCTTACTGAGTTTTTACCTTTCCTTCTCCTTTAATGACATGTGACTTGGGTTCGGGTCAGTTAAGCATTAAGGATTTGGTGGTTGCCATGCTGACCATATGAGTTTGGAGTCTTTTGCCCATAGGCAGTGGTCTTAGCATTAACTAAAGATAAAGGACATACAAACCTGTTTTTGTTTTTAATGCATTAGCTCCGAATTCAAGCCTTGTGTGGCCACTCGCTCCCCGTACGTGTATTGTACCGGCTTCAGCCGCAGAGTTTAATAAAAGCAGAAATGAGGCTAAAGCAGAATTTACTCCATTTATTTTCCATTAACAGTAAAACATCTTGACATATTGACTGCCACGTCACAGACGTTCCCCATTGAAACAGAAAATGGCAATCCTGGTCCCCATGATGATTTTATTGAAATATCTGAAGAATTTACAATAAAATACAAATTTTTATTGCTGAATTTTAGGGAAATAGGCAGTTTTCTTTTATAGCGCCATTTGTTTTCTGTTAAACTAATCTGAAAGCCCAGTATGAGGATTTAGCTTCCTCTCAATCTCTAGGTTCCCAATAAAATGCAATTTATTGCCATTAGGGACACTGTTGTTGGTGCAGTATTTATGAGCACGGCAGAAAGCCTCCACTTGTGCTGTGTGTACAGATACCGGGATCCTCCTGAAACTAACTGAAGGGCAGTGTATATCGAAATTATAATCTGCTGCTGTTTCCCATCAATAAAAATATCAATTCCGTTTTTAATGCTGCGTTTGCACTAATATCCTGTTCGGGAGTGGTCGGCCATTCGTCTTGCTGTTCTTCCCTACTTCAAGGCACAAAGTTATTTGTGCCTTACCAACCAAGAGCTCTGGTTGCTGTTGAAATACTTAAACCAGTTGTAGACTGGAAGATTTAGTCTGTCAGTCTATGCTAGACTAATGGTGGCCATGCACAGGCGTGTATGGGTATTAACCATAGGCCTGAAATCGGGCAGATCTTGATCGGACAGGTTTGAGTTTTTGTCGGGCCAGAGAACTGATGCGGTCCCCGAACCGATGGGCCAAACGATCGAATTAGCCCTATACAGGTAAAGGACCCGTTATCCAGAATGCTCTGGACCAAGGATATTCCAGATAGGGGGTCTTTCCGTAATTTGGATCTCCATACCTTAAGTCTACTAAAAAATCTAAACGGCTATTAAACCCAATAGGATTTTTTTGCCCCCAATAAGGATTAATTATATCTTAGTTGGGATCAAGTTCAAGGTACTGATTTATTACTACAGGTATGCGACCTGTTATCCAGAATGCTCGACACCTGGGGTTTTCCGGAGTGATCTTTCTGTAATTTGGGTCTTCATAACTTAAGTCTTCTAAAATTAATTTAACCATTAAATAAACCCAATAGGGCTGTTCTGCCCCCAATAAGGGGTAATTATATCTTAGTTGGGATCAAGTACAAGGTACTGTTTTATTATTACAGAGAAAAGGGAATCATTTAACCATTAAATAAACCCAATAGGGCTGTTCTGCCCCCAATAAGGGGTAATTATATCTTAGTTGGGATCAAGTACAGGTACTGTTTTATTATTACAGAGAAAAGGGAATCATTTAACCATTAAATAAACCCAATAGGACTGGTCTGCCCCCCAATAAGGGGTAATTATATCTTAGTTGGGATCAAGTACAGGACTGATTTATTATTACAGAGAAAAGGGAATCATTTAACCATTAAATAAACCCAATAGGATTGTTCTGCCCCCAATAAGGGGTAATTATATCTTAGTTGGGATCAAGTACAAGTACTGTTTTATTATTACAGAGAAAAGGGAATCATTTAACCATTAAATAAACCCAATAGGGCTGTTCTGCCCCCAATAAGGGGTAATTATATCTTAGTTGGGATCAAGTACAGGTACTGTTTTATTATTACAGAGAAAAGGGAATCATTTAACCATTAAATAAACCCAATAGGGCTGTTCTGCCCCCAATAAGGGGTAATTATATCTTAGTTGGGATCAAGTACAGGTACTGTTTTATTATTACAGAGAAAAGGGAATCATTTAACCATTAAATAAACCCAATAGGACTGTTCTGCCCCCAATAAGGGGTAATTATATCTTAGTTGGGATCAAGTACAGGTACTGTTTTATTATTACAGAGAAAAGGGAATGATTTAACCATTAAATAAACCCAATAGGACTGTTCTGCCCCCAATAAGGGGTAATTATATCTTAGTTGGGATCAAGTACAGGTACTGTTTTATTATTACAGAGAAAAGGGAATCATTTAACCATTAAATAAACCCAATAGGGCTGTTCTGCCCCCAATAAGGGGTAATTATATCTTAGTTGGGATCAAGTACAGGTACTGTTTTATTATTACAGAGAAAAGGGAATGATTTAACCATTAAATAAACCCAATAGGACTGTTCTGCCCCCAATAAGGGGTAATTATATCTTAGTTGGGATCAAGTACAGGTACTGTTTTATTATTACAGAGAAAAGGGAATCATTTAACCATTAAATAAACCCAATAGGGCTGTTCTGCCCCCAATAAGGGGTAATTATATCTTAGTTGGGATCAAGTACAGGTACTGTTTTATTATTACAGAGAAAAGGGAATCATTTAACCATTAAATAAACCCAATAGGGCTGTTCTGCCCCCAATAAGGGGTAATTATATCTTAGTTGGGATCAAGTACAGGTACTGTTTTATTATTACAGAGAAAAGGGAATCATTTAACCATTAAATAAACCCAATAGGATTGTTCTGCCCCCAATAAGGGGTAATTATATCTTAGTTGGGATCAAGTACAGGTACTGTTTTATTATTACAGAGAAAAGGGAATCATTTAACCATTAAATAAACCCAATAGGGCTGTTCTGCCCCCAATAAGGGGTAATTATATCTTAGTTGGGATCAAGTACAGGTACTGTTTTATTATTACAGAGAAAAGGGAATGATTTAACCATTAAATAAACCCAATAGGGCTGTTCTGCCCCCAATAAGGGGTAATTATATCTTAGTTGGGATCAAGTACAGGTACTGTTTTATTATTACAGAGAAAAGGAAATCATTTAACCATTAAATAAACCCAATAGGGCTGTTCTGCCCCCAATAAGGGGTAATTATATCTTAGTTGGGATGAAGTACAGGTACTGTTTTATTATTACAGAGAAAAGGAAATCATTTAACCATTAAATAAACCCAATATCACAAAGAAAAAGGTAATAATTTGTACCTTTCTGGATGACAGGTTTCCGGATAAGGGATCCCATACCTGTATTGCCCATCCATAGGTGGGGATATTGAGAGAAGATCCACTCACGTTGCAAGGTTATCTTACATCTTACCCTGTATGGCCACCTTAAGTCTACAGGAGGCCTAGTCTTAAGAGGTGGCCATGTAAGCAGATCTTTGCCTGTTTTGGCCACCCATGTGGTGAAAAAATCCACTTCAAAGCTACCCATGTGGTGGGCCACGTTGGTCAGATCCAGTTGTTTGGCCCCTGTTAGATGGGGAATGCATTTAGGGACCAAATCGATCCTCGTCTGGTGGGTTTTTCCTGCTCCACAATTGATACCTGACCAAGAGCAGAGGCCCTCATTTTGTCCCAAAAATATTTGAGGTTTTTTTTGACTATGAAATAAGAGGATTACTGACACAAACCCTGGGAGGCCCTTATTACCTCATCATAATGCGCAAATGGAAACTGTGTGATTTTGTCAGGAGATCTAAGTAATTATTTAGATTATTCTGCAACCTTCTCTCTGATCTACAAAGTCAATACAACGCATGGCTGAAATGTGTATCTCTAGGTATCTTCTTAGCCTGCTTTAATGGCTTCCTATCTTAGCACGACATGGTTTGACAGTTCAGCATCCAGCGACAGGATTAGCTGCAAAATTCCCGGCTCTGGAAGAGCTGACCCAGTTGCTTCAAAGTATAAGCTTGGTTGCCTCTGGCAGTTCAGTCGGAGCGTCCCCCAAGGAGGCTTTGTTTAAGGAAATCACAGTGCCGCTCTATTCACAACAATGCTCTGAATATCAACCAGTTGGTGTATTATTATTGTTCTTCACCCTGCAGTTATAAATCCCGATAAGAATCATTATGCATGTATTATACAGAAACCCGTTGCTCAGAACTCTCTTAATTATGATAGCGCCATTTTCTCTAAAGTCCTATTTGAATAAACAGCTTCTTATTTTTGGCTGTAATAAATATAATACCTTGTACTCAGTGTTAACTAAGCTAACATGAATCCATTATTCATGGCAAAACGCTGCCATTGGTCTGTTGAAGGTTTAAATTGTTTTGTATGTATGTATAACTTTATTTATAAAGCGCCACAAGGGTACGCAGCGCTGTACAATCTCACAATATACACAATTACACACAGGGAGGACAAGTGTTATAATAAATACAATAAATAAGTATAAATACACAGGGAGTAAGTGCCATGTGGTATGAGACACAGTAGGAAGGAGGTCCCTGCCCTGTAGAGCTTACAGACTAAGGGGCCCATTTACTTACTCACGAACGGGCCGAATGCGTCCGATTGCGTTTTTTTCGTAATGATCGGTATTTTGCGATTTTTCGGATAATTGTCGCGACTTTTTCGTTGCCATTCCGAATGTTGCGCAAAATCTGGCGATTTTTTCGTAGCGTTAATACTTGCGCGAAAAGTTGCGACTTTTTCGCAGCTTTCACGCCGAGTACGAAAGATTCGGATTCATTCAAGCTTCAGTATGGTGACTTTTCTTGGGCCAGGTTGGAGCTGCAGGGTGCCATTGAGTCCTATGGGAGGCTTTCCTTGGGCCAGGTTGGAGCTGCAGGGTGCCATTGAGCCCTATGGGAGACTTTCCTTGGGCCGGGTTGGAGCTGCAGAGTGCCATTGAGCCCTATGGGAGACTTTCCTTGGGCCAGGTTGGAGCTGCAGAGTGCCATTGAGCCCTATGGGAGACTTTCCTTGGGCCGGGTTGGAGCTGCAGAGTGCCATTGAGCCCTATGGGAGGCTTTCCTTGGGCCAGGTTGGAGCTGCAGAGTGCCATTGAGCCCTATGGGAGACTTTCCTTGGGCCAGGTTGGAGCTGCAGAGTGCCATTGAGCCCTATGGGAGACATTCCTTGGGCCGGGTTGGAGCTGCAGAGTGCCATTGAGCCCTATGGGAGACTTTCCTTGGGCCAGGTTGGAGCTGCAGAGTGTCATTGAGCCCTATGGGAGACTTTCCTTGGGCCAGGTTGGAGCTGCAGAGTGCCATTGAGCCCTATGGGAGACTTTCCTTGGGCCGGGTTGGAACTGCAGAGTGCCATTGAGCCCTATGGGAGACTTTCCTTGGGCCGGGTTGGAGCTGCAGAGTGCCATTGAGCCCTATGGGAGGCTTTCCTTGGGCCGGGTTGGAGCTGCAGAGTGCCATTGAGCCCTATGGGAGACTTTCCTTGGGCCAGGTTGGAGCTGCAGAGTGCCATTGAGCCCTATGGGAGACTTTCCTTGGGCCGGGTTGGAGCTGCAGAGTGCCATTGAGCCCTATGGGAGACTTTCCTTGGGCCGGGTTGGAGCTGCAGAGTGCCATTGAGCCCTATGGGAGGCTTCCAAAAAAAGTCTGAAAGTTTTGCCCGCCGCTTACGAGCGCTCAATACGAAAAAGTCGCGACAAGATACAAGCGCATCGTAATGGCTACGAAAAACTCGCTTTTTTTCGCGCAAATCGTATTGGTAACGAAAAAGTCGCGACAATTTCCGCAAAGTCGTAAAGGCGCCGAAAATTCGCAAAAAATACGAAAAAGTCGCAAAATGTTCGTTTTCCAATCGGAATTTTCCCAATTCGAATTCGTGTCTTAGTAAATGTGCCCCTTAGTTTTACTAGCCATAAGCCATAAGGTACAGCTTGTAGTGGGAACCGTTGTTATCCAGAAAACCTCAGGTTTCCTGAGCGTTAAGGATAATAGATCTCATAACAGTAATAAAGAATGTATTTAAGGTTTTCAGGTATGGAAATCTAATTAGTTGCTCTTTTAGAAGGAGCCTCTGTGCTTAATTAAGTTGGTCCTGGGCACACTTTGTTAAGGCGTCTTGGGTTTCAGAACTACAAAGAAGCTCCTTGTTAGGACTAGTAAAGGGCAACTTGGTCACCCCGTGTCCTTCTGTTTCCAGCAAGAGATCGACCAGCTCGGTGCTACTTATTAATGCACTAATCTGCTTGCTATATATAACAGCCTACTTTATATTCTCCCTCTCAAGGCTGCCGTTATTCACTATAAAGTGCCAGCTCTGTAGTACATAGCAAAGCTGTGGGTGGAAGAATAGAGCTATGGCCGGAGGGATCCTATATTAGGTGTTTGTAGTTACATTTGTAAACCTGACGCACTTTCTTGTCTACAATGATCATCTTCCTAAATCCTTCTCAGCACAAGCATTGATCTGTGCAGCTAATTGAAGAGAGCCTAATTGAAACATGGCCGGCCCCTTGTGTTTCACAGCCACGTGCTGCCATTAACAGAGGCCAACCCTTTGACCCGCACTCCTCCCTGGGGGGCAAGTCAGAGCCGTGATACTGGAACAAGCTATTTTATAATACCGGTCACAACACTGGGATAATTGCTCCTTCCCTATAAGTAAGCTTTGGGGGATCGAGTGAAGAGAAAACATGACCTGGAAGCTAAATTTATCAAGTACACCTTCTGTCACTGCTGGCAAACATCCTAAAACATGCTCGCTAAATATTTAATGAAGGGAGCTTCTTCATTAGTGAAGGATGTTAATAATTTACCAAATGATGTACTGCTTGGTGAGCCTTTGACATTGGTGTTTACTAATGCATTGGTATTTTGTACAAAAGCCTTGGAAATTAATCCCTTCTCACACAACTCCTGTTGTCTCTTTGTTTGGCAGTTGGGTTCCTTTGCCAAATGAATGCGAGTGTGCACTCGGCTAGAGCCCCTTATTGTCCTCCTCTTTCTGTTATATGGACCATTACCCATTGCCTACACCTTGGTACAGTAGCAACACGTTGCGCGGATTGTTCTGGATTTTAGCTGCGGATTTCCAACCAAGTAAATTTAAAGGGGAACTACTGCTAGTTCTTGTTGTGATGGCTGCTGGTTGCTTTTAGTGTCAATGAGCCGTTACCCCAGGGGCAGATCATGAATCATAGTAACACACTGGGATTTGTACTTTTTACTATTAGTAAATAAATGTTAGCGTTAATAATTCATCTCATTAACACAGTTGGTACTTCAGGCTTCCTCGTTTGTCTCAATTATATTTAGGTACTTAGTTCTAAATGCAAAATGTTAAAATCCCCTTTAATTTAAACACACAGTGTCATAACTATATATAGAGATAGCAGAACCCTTCCCCAGGGGGGGCCTGGACTGCGGGTCTGCTTCCTCTATAGCTGTAAGGAATCCCCCTCCCCAGCCGCTCTCTTACCTACCCAAGGGGAGCAGCCAGGGACACTAGCAGGCAGGAGGGTGGAGGGAGGGCCAGGTAGGTGCTCACTTAGCCTGTACTGCCGGCCCTGCTTCCTCTATAACTTTACAAAATTCCCCCTCCACAGCCACTTTCTTACCTACCCGGGGGAGCAGCAAGGGACACTAGTGGGCAGGAGAGTGGAGCGAGGGCCAGGTAGGTGCTCACTGGGCCCCTCTGAAGATTTTTTTTGCTGGGGGTCATGGCGCAGAGTTGTTACAACCCTATTGTTGCATATTATTAATTAGAAAAGCATAAGTTGATATTGGATGATCCCATTAGGATCGCCCACGTTGCCATTTTTATCTCTATCCCTTACGTTGGCTATTAGGCAATGACGGAGAACATTAGAAAACAAAAAGAGCATACTAGCCCCTGAACATGCCGCTATTTTTGGATGTCTCAATGGCCTTTACTTTGGTGAAAGCCTGGTGTAGTTGCCCAGGTTGATCCTGTGAAATCCCCCCCTGCTACGTGGGTCAGGCCTCTAGCTGGGTGTCAGATTGCAAATATGTTCTTTTTTTTCTTCTTCATCTGTAATTGCTTTGAACACCAAAAATGATTACAGAAGATTATACCTTTTTGGAGGCAATCACAGCATCCACTTCAGTGGGAAATAAAAGAGCCACATTGTGTGCAAAGGGTGGTGTGACTTGCTTAGCAATTACATATCTTGTTACAACTAATTTCACAAGGCAAAATTGCCATTCTCTCCCCCCCCCCCACCACCATCATTCTCCCCACAGCAATCTGAATCCCTACAGCGAGCAGTAAGTGCGGCTTTTCTAAGGATTTTAGCTTTTATCCTTGGTTTGATAGATTAGGCAAATTCTCCCAAAACTGTTCTTCCATCAAGACTCCTACTAGGAAGACTCACTCTGGAAAAGAAATGGCTCTTATCTCTGGCGCTACTTTCTCTCTGGGAGCCATTATTGCATACAAATCCCTTAGCAACTTTAGGGGTAGGGTTACTGTACGTCCATGGTTGCTTATGAGGCCCATCTCCCATAAAACTACATAAAAATCACTAGTGAGGCTTACAATTAAATACAAGCTTGGATTGGACGATGTGTTACGGTATACCCTAACCCCCCCCCCCATCATATTGCCAAAGTACATGCCGGTGTTAACTCTATTTTCCTCTACATTATGAATTTCCCATTGAGCAGCGTTATAAACCATCTTTATGTTTCTTGCATTAAACAATTTGCTTTGGCTTTTACGGTAATTAAAATAAAAATGATGATGCTTGAAAGAACCTGTGCCGATAAAATAAAGCGCTTTTAAGACCCCAACATATTTCTATTATTAGCCTATCAATAATCACATGGGTATTCATATCTCAGACACCTGCCATATTTTATTTCATTCAATTTATTTAAAAGAAAATATCTTTTTTTTTTTTCTTTTTTTTTTTGGTTACTCTCAATAAATTGCCAGTGAGAGCAGTTGGGAAGGAAAGTGTTTGTACTCGGTTATATTGCCAGGCACATAAAAAGGAAATATTTCCAGGCAATTAAATTAATTATGGTGTACTTGATTGGAATATATATTTCTAACATTAGTGTTCAGCGTAACGTACGGCTGTTCCTCTGCCCGCTGTGTCCCGGCCGGGAGTCAGATGACATTGATAAATCGAGTAGGACTATTTACCTTAGCTCTGTGTTCCCGTAGTCTTTAAAGCCTTTGAGAGGTCTCTCTCCATCTCGGGCTTCATTGGATAAGTGACTGCATACATGAATACGTGACACCCGAGGAATGAATGAGACATTGAGCACTTCACTTAGGACTTGTCAATGGTTGGGGGTCACCTTGTTGCAATAAATGGAATATGGACTCCATCTGTCTCCATCTGTCTTGTCTAATGCATCAGTGTTTGTGGAGATTATATTGGGTATGTCAGCATCTGCATAGATTAGAAACATTCATAAACATATATCATACTTGTTATTGGGTGGGGGGAGGACTCCCTAAATCCTACTAAGATTGGAGGCAAATATTACTAGTGATGTTGCCCATAACAACCAATCAGCAATTAGAAATAGCCACCTACAAGTTAGAAATCAAAAAGATCTGATTCAAAAGATCAGATCAAAAAGATCTGATTGGTTGCTATGGGCAACATCACGTGTAATATTTATCTCCAATCTTAGTAAGCAGGCCCCAGAGTTTTAGGTTTACTGGGTTAGGCTCGGACTTGTTTACATAGTCATCATTGCTGCCTTCTCTTCTCAATGGTCTTCGATATAAGGCTGAGCAGGACAGGGCCGTGCTAATGAGAAGGTTAATACTTATGATGCATGTAGTTTTAAGGTGCCTTCTGATTTTCTATTGAATCCCAAAAGCATCTTCCTCTCAACACCCTCGGAGCCTGAAAGCAATGACAATACACATTGTATACGTATATACGTACAATAAAATAACTCTACAGCGTCCAGTAGGGCTAGTTGGATCTAATCTATGGGGTCTAAGGGCTCCTAAGTCCTATTCATGTAGGCCGTGGCACCTACACCTGCTCAGTTCCACTAGGGATCATTATGCCACATCATTCTACTTTCATGAACTGTTGAAGGTTCCCACTACAGGACACATGGGAGCCATGGATTTAGCAGCTGCTTTGGGCGAGGTGTCTCCTCCAAGGGTCCATCGTACGTTGCACCTACACCGGCATCTTTCTTCTGCACTCGTGCCATTTTTGGTGCCACCTGTATTTGCTCCCTCCATTCCCACATTGATGAAAGCCCGTTACTATCTGAGGAATGATTGGGGGTTGCTATGGCAATACTCATTTGCCTGGGTGCTGGTTTCTATGGAACCAAGGCCAAAACTAGTTATTTCCAAATCTTCCCGATCATTTAATAAACAATCTAATGTATTCCTGGTCACTCCGTTACGGTTAAATAACACTGTGTGGTGGATATTTAATAAATTGTGACTCTTGCAGTTGTTTACATATTTAATGCATGCTGTGAGCCTCTGACAGATCCACCCGCTCTAATTGGCTGATTCCAGTTAAGTCAGCAATTTGCAAAGCGCCACTGACACCCAGCATGGTTGGGCTGTTTGTAGCGGTTGAGGAAGCACGCTGATTAACTCTGTATTTCCCAGAGGCAGTGGTTCTACTTTAGTTCTATACTCCCCTTATTGTTTCACACTTCTTAACCCTTAACAACTGCTCTTATTTCTCACAGCAACCGATCAACCCCGAGCAACCATGATCGGATACAGCGCCTCCGGCAGGAATTCCAGCAGGCCAGGCAGGAAGACGACGTGGACGAACGCAGGCGAACCTATAGCTTTGAGCAACCGTGGGTAAGTGCTTACTGCGCCCATTAACTAATGCTAAAAGGGGGATCTTATTGATAAGCCCCCGCTCCGGAGGGTCATTCCAGTCCTCGAGGTGCCGGCCAAACAAATACTCCTGACCTTTCACCCTACGGCCTTTCTATTATCACAGTCTGGCGTCCATTAAGGATAATTTAATTTCATATCTGTCGTTTCCATCTGTCTGTCACTTTTAGGGGTCTCATATTTCTTTTTTTTATTATTTATATAGCGCCATCAATTCGCACAGCACTTTACAGAGTAAAGGGTTAGTAATACAAAACCAAACAGTTAACATATACAGACAAACATTTCCCTAAAAATGATTCACAGTTACATTTGGATATTGTTAGGAGACAATAGGGGAGGGCCAGTGTGCCCAAGAGCTTACATTCTAAAAGGGAGAGCGATTGAGACATAAGCTGAGGGTAACCAGTGTGGCGGTAGGGTTTCTGTTGGTTTGTAAAGTGATGGTACATTTCTTTGCCAAAATGCCTGTATATTTGTGCTTAGATGGCAGCAGTAAGATGATTGACAGACAGACAGACAGGATAGATAGACAGACATTCATACAGATAGATAGATGATAGATAGATAGATAGATAGATAGACCAGATAGATAGATAGACCAGATAGATAGATAGACCAGATAGATAGATAGACCAGATAGATAGATAGACCGGATAGATAGATAGACCGGATAGATAGACCGGATAGATAGATAGATAGATAGATAGACAGGATAGATAGACAGGATAGATATATATACAAAAAAGACAGACATACAGGATAGATAGATGATAGACAGACAGACAGACAAGAGAGATAGATAGATAGATAGATATTCAGTCAAGGCTGTATTTGTTCTGCCAATGCCTGTAGTTTCTTTTTCAGCTATAAGATAATGGAAGAAACCTAAGCCTATAACATACATTTTTGTTGGCTTTGATATAATGGTTGTGGGAACATATGTATCTATTTAATAATTAAAGGCAAGGGTCAGGCAGAGAGACACACAGTAATTAAAGGGTCCCTGGTGATATAAATAATAGAAAGTACCAATTGAAGTATTTTGATATGGCTGTTCCCTAATTTATTCATTTTTTTTTTGCTTTTACTTGCTTTTTGGGATGATTGACAGATTACTCCTTTTATTTAAATGTTGTATGAGGTGCTGTGTGAATATACATTCTAGCTGTTCCTTAACTACAGCTCCCATCAGCCCCTGGGACACAGCTTTGCAACGGCTGAACTATAACCGTATTAATCAGAGAAGTTGCCGTTTCCCTTTATAGGTAATGTGAGAGGTTGTACTACCCCCATGCTTTGGTCTGTGCGATATTATTTCAATTGGTCCAGTCTATTTGGCTTTTGAAAAATTGTCTCCCTAATACGTCAATGATTTGCAATCAGGTGACAATGACTTTTTTCATTTTAGCCTAATGGAAGTGGTTAGTAGGGCCGTGCCCCCTCCCTTAATCAGGCTGACATTGGCACTTGCATTGACAAGCATTTCCCATAATACAGACATATATGTGAGTGCCTATAGGAAACATTGCAGCTCATTAGGCCGTTACCCTCTCGGCTGAGTGGGATTTTGCTACTTAAGACAATAATGGCAGCACATACATTTATTAGCCCATGTCCGTATAATGTTTTGAGAGACTGGCCTTTGACACTTGAGTGTGATGGTTGAACAATGTGTATAGATTTTTATAGATTTTATATGCAGAACACTTTATACACACAAGCGGCCATTACACACGAGTCTCTCACTGCTGTAATGACCCGAGTATGGTCTCCAGAGACCTGAATTAAGTCTACATGGCAGCACCTACTCAAAAAATGAATGTTTGTCTACTCAATAAGTTATAGGTCCAGTTCTTTCTTGTCGGCTTCTTGAAAAAAATAGGTTAAAAAAAAGTCAACAAAAATATAGGCAGATGGGAATATTAAACCTTTATATCAGGGAAGCCCATCAGTAGCTGCTGAAATTCAACTCTCAGCACCCAGTGGAAGCCAAATAGCTATTAAGGTGATGGGGTTGATGCACAGTCTACAGCTGAAGGTCCATAGGCTTAACAGTCCTAACTTATATGAATATATAATAAAGTTGTCCTGTATATGCCTCAAAGTGTACCAGATGAAAAAAGAACTAATTTTTATTAGGGCATATTTTCACTCACCCCTAACATAATAATTGCTAAAATTTCTGTATTTTATATACTAAAATGACTGTACCAGCTCAGAGGGTCAGTTACGTAGACATCCTGGCCTTCAAAGTTGCCCACAGTTGCTCGCCATCTTGGATCTTGCCAGGGTGTATTTTAAATGTCAGTGACACTGCACATGCTCAGTGGGCTCTGGGCGACTGTTCAGAAGCTAAGCTTAGGGGTCGTCGGAAATCACCAAGCAAACTGTAAGGTTCATAGGAAGAATGCACTGGTTTCTTAGCTGATGTAATGTGAATTTTAATTAACTGTATTGTGTCCTTTTATTAGATATATCTAATAAATATATTATATTGTATTGTGAGTGGGTCCCTAAGCTCAGGTAAGTGACAGTAGCACAGAGCAGGGAATCAGCAGAAAAGAAGATGGGGGGCTACTGGGGCATCTTTGGGGGCACAGATCTTCCCTGCTAAAGGGCTGTGGGTGCCTTGGGCTGGTACAGAAACCCAAAACATGAGGAACATATAGAAGTAGTCTGTTTATTTGTTAAGCTTTAGTTCCCCTTTAGACTTTATTGTACACTTATTAGCTTGCATTAATGTGGGCAGCCAATATAAATTTACTTTATGTCAACTACAGCACTCTGGGAAGAAAAATGTTCCTCATGTGCCAGGTAATATTGGGGCTTGTCCTTGTAGGAGAAATCTAGAATCAGAGCTATCATAGCGCTTAATGTATTGCTAACACTATCTCCCCGTGAATAGTTATAAATCAGTCCCTTAATCATTCATTTGATACTTTCACAGTAGCTCGTTCACCAGCTTATCTCTATGGAAAGGTTTATTTATGGCATATTTCCACTGGGCAGGCTCAGCTTCTCCCGTCTTTCCCTCTTGAAAAATGGGACATGGGGCTTGGGAAAGTTTCCTGAGAAAAACCTGAACTCTGCGAGGCTGGGAATCCAGCTACTGAGGGTCATGGGCCAGCCAGTAATAAGGCCTGAGCTGTACTGCTCCTGGGAGCACAACTGTGAGTTTAACATATGGCTGCCTGTATTAGGGAGGACACGCTGGGAATAGAGGAGTGTAGATAAGTAACTGAGCAAAAGTCTTTTCTTATACTTATAAAGTGCTGTTAGTTATACTGAGAGCTGCAGGTTGGGCAAATGATCACAGTATCTTTTTACCATGGATATTGGTATTTTCATCAGTCGGCATGTTTGAAAAATGTCATCTGCTGATGTACCGTACTGAAGAGAGCATGGGGCATTAGCAGATAAGGAAGTGAAGATGAGTCTTCTCTTACTACTATTCCAACCCTTCAGGCTTCTGGTCCAAAGGGATGGAAGGATGTTCAAACTGCAGATAATAATGACTAGATAAGGACGAGTTTGGCCAGTGTATGACCATCTCCTCATAGCTAAAATGTTCAGAGCCTGACATGGAGCAATTGGATCAATCTGATATCTCCCAGGTCAAGTTGGGCATATCGGGGAAAGATCCACTTGTTAGTCACCTCACCAAACATACAACTGTATGTTTGGTGAGGTGATTAACAAGCGGATCTTTCCCCGATATGCCCAACTTGACCTTGGAGATATCAGATTGATCCAATTGCTCCATGTCAGGCTCTGAACATTTCATTCAATGTATGGGCAGATTCTCAGTGGAACAAGGGGGTGACCAACAGGAATAAAAAAGAAGAGCAACAGGTCTTCTAGTTGTATAGGAGAGGATTAGACACTACACGCTGAATTTATTATGTTCATGTTGACTTTGTAAAACTGAATACACACCAAGTGATATAATCTGTCTTGTGGTGATGGAGTAGAGTGTGTGAGAGGCAGACAGTATCACTTTGCTTAGGAGCATATCTCCAGCTTTCTCTTGTCTATCCTTCATTATATACATAGTGCTTTGCAATGACTTTCTGCCCATCAAACAGCCGCTGGGTTTCTGCCAGGTGCCTTTGTCTTTGAAAGTTAATATTCGAGTTGTTTAGGAGTAAGGTCACTGCCATCATGTGGGAATTGCCTTGATCTGATGGATCATTTTATCTATGGGGGACATTCAAAGATCACCAGACTTCTCCAGCCCTTGTACTTGTTGAGCAGATGTCCGCTCTCCTTTAGGGTGTTGGAGGACTCAAGCAATATAATTTACATGCTTCAAATTCAGACTTCAAATAATACTTTTGTTGAGCAGATGGCGGCCTGCTGAAAGGGAAGCTGAAAGTGAGCTTATATCTCTGGTGTAGTTAACCCCTCTACCGCCAGATGTTGGGGCAAGGACTACAAAAACCCAGCAAAATAGTTTTAATTGGTGCAGAATTTCCTGGATCCAATGGTAATTTGATTTGAATTACAAGGTTAGACATAGCAGCTGTTTGGTGGGTTGTTTCTGCTTTTATCTGAGAAGACCTGGGAATTATTTCATAGTTCGACATTATAGCAGATGTAGTTTCCACCTATAAACCACTCATTCTTCATACATTATAGAACTCGCTTTTGGGAGTCTTTGCTTTATTGCTGTGTCTATACATGTATCGGTGAAAAGAGAATATAGGACCTTCCTATTTACTGAATATGGAATCGTTTCATTAAGTCCAAACATCTTAATTATGGCTGAACTGTGTTCTTGAGGATGTTTAGACAGTTGGGAGGGGGTGGGGGGGGGTATCCGTGCTTTAAGAAAAGTACACCAATGATAAGAAGTACGCCAATATTTATATGTGATGTACATTGGATTTGTATATACTCATCCTTGTCCTCTTTATCAGTAGTTAAAAGGCAGTCTTGAATGTTTCAAGCCAATACAACCATCTCTGAAGTGATTGTGGTTAGTCTCATCCCATAGCTATTCAGATAACTGGTGCATTCCTTGGCCTAATGGAAGCTGAAGGCAGATATGGGGCTGCAGCCGTTGCCATGGGTTCTGTCTGAAAGCCAATTTGGGCCAGATCTGGGAATGATTATGTTCTCATACATAATCCTTACAGCCTAGTTAGAAACTTTATTAGTTTGACATTTGGGGTGAACACTTTATTTATTGTACTTTATGTCCTTGGAACTACAGTGAATGCCACTATGCACTATACACTATGAGCTAAGGTGCTCTCTGAACATTGGTTGGTCCTCTAAAGGGGTTTGAACCAATAAAGTCTGCCATTTAGAGAGCACAATGTGTGTGAAAAACAGCTCTTTATAATGACCACCTTTCAAACCTTTGCAAAGACGGCTCTCAGGGTGAAGACACACAGAGCTACTAGTAGCAGCTACTTGTTGGGCTACAAATACAGACAATGCTGATCATTTACTGATAATTGTTTCTATGTGTGTTTTAGCAGAGGCAATTCTCACTATTGTCTATGGCAGGGGATTATCTGGTGTTTAGTAGCCGTGAAAAAGTAGCTCTGTGTGTCTTCACCCTTAGTCTTTGGTCTGTTGTTGAGCTACACCTAGTTACTTGCCTTCTTCTAACGTGGCATTGTGTATGGTGCCTGCTAGACAATAATGTATATATATCTTTATTTATAAAGTGCTACTTATGTACGCAGCGCTGTACAGTAGAATATATTAATACAAACAGGGGGTTATTAAGATAATAAAAGATAAATACAAAGTATAACAATAAATACAGTTGCAATAAGTTAATAGTCAAAGACACAAGAGGATGGAGGTCCCTGCCCTGTAGAGCTTACAATCTAGATCTATAATGATAATATGTCTATTTCGCTTCTGAAATTATCCTTTACATTTCTTTCTGGTTCTTATAATCAGCAACCTTGAACACTAATGTTGGGTTGTAAAACAAAAAATAAATAAAAACAAATTGTACAAAGGGTCCTTTCAAACCCCCATTGCCATTTTTTTCATCCTGTTGAATTCAGCGAGCAGCAGAATGATTGGAGGTAGGAGACAGTTGATGAGACATTTATTTCTGCTGTGCCCCTAATGCTTTTTACGAGAGTCATAATGCCCTTCAGAGAATTGCTTTTCAATTTGTGCTTGTACACTACACAGGGGGTACACAAAAGTCCCTTACATTCTGTCTAAATTAATCCATCTGCTACCAATGGCTTTCTGTGAATACAAAAAAAAAAAAATTGCTGCATGTTCCCCTTAGCAACCTTAAAATATAAAATGAAAACATATTCAAGGGCATCTCTTGAGCTATTGAATTACAGGGTTGTAATTTTAATTCACAATGGCTAGAATTCAATTTCATGTACTGAACATGTCATATAATTGTAGATTTCCAATTAGTACAAGACCTCCTTCTTTTTAAACCCTCCACCGATATTGCTGTGCATGATTGTACATTTCTTACGATTCATATAACCTCTATTTATCTGGAAAGTTTCTTTCTATATTTAAGTTTTTAAGCAAGGAGTGCTTTCACTAAGCTGAAAACCTGCATTTTCTCAAATTACGTGTCTAGTTATAAAGTCCAGACAGCGAGGACGTTGACCTCTTTTCTCTTGTAGAAAGTTGCTAGAGACTTGATAAGAGGACAAATGATGTATTATTAATCATAAATCCATGGATTATCTATAAAAATATATAAGGAATAATGTACCCCCTGGTGTCAAATATAAGGAGGGGAGATGTCACAATGGAGTTGCATGATAATATAAAGGCATTAGGTCAGGGATCCTCAAACTACGGCCCGCGGGCCAGATCCGGCCCCCAAGGCTGCGTCCACGTCCCTGGCTACTACCTGTCTGCCTCATCGCGGAGACATGACGCAAGGACGCAGGAGGAAACAGCAGGAAGAAGGTTGCGAGCGGACTCAGCGGGGAGCAGGGAGTGGGAGAACACAGCAGGGATCGGGCAGTAGTTTGGGGGCACAGCAGGAGCGGCCGTAGTTTGAGGACCCAGCAGAGAGGGGTGAGCAGGAGCAGCTCGTAGTATTAGGACACAGCTGGGGAGTGGGGCATAGTTTGAGGACTATAGTGCGGCCCCCCAAAAGTCTAAGGGGCCATGAACTGGCCCCCTATTAAATAAGTTTGAGGACCCCTGCATTTAGGTGCTTTTGTTTTGCTTGTGAAGCTCCAAGAGACATAGGGTGTACCTCATTCCCCCGGTGCTTAGTGATGCCAGTTTTGCTACGTGATTTACTGAAACTCAGGTTCAAGAAGAAATATTGTAGTCCGAACTGTAAAATACAAGAATATTAGAAGTAACCTAGTTCCAAGACCTGCAGCCTTTGATATGATTGTGGATCTCCTTGGTGGCTCCTAATATCCTGACAATACAGTAGGATGTATCTCCTTGTACATGATATGACATTGTCTAATCAATATGGGAATGTATATTAATCATGTTAAGGTCCCCTCCAGTTGGACTATCAAGCATCCCATTTAGGGTGACAGTTGACCTCCAACGATGGTTGCCCTACCTTATAACATAACACATTCCAAAATCAAGATTTTTTAAGCTTCTCTCTGTTCTGGCCAGGCTATATCAGGCTATACCTAGCCCCTTATGGGAGGTCTCGGTATGGTGTCCTTGTTTTACATCTGAGGCAGTGGCTAGACCCCCCCACACCCCCCCTACCAGATAGAAATGCTCACAACAGCATCTGTAAAGTGAAAGAAGCCATTGATGGTGTATGGAGCAGCGGTGTGGCATGGTTCAACTTGGGCTGAACGCTTGCAGAGTTTGTGTTACTCACCATACTTTTCTCTATTGACTTGACGGCTCAATTTTTCATAATTATACCCTCTACTGCGAGACAGTGTTTGCACAGCTGGAAGCATGTTATTTTCCTTTCTCTCTTTTTATTATTTTACTTTATTTTACTGATTTATTTTTAAAGGGCATCGGATGGCCTTTCAAATGCCATGATATTTCAGAATTTTGGGCTACTAAGAATCTGAACATTTTAATTCCAACAAAAATATTGTTTAGTATATCGTGTCAAATCTGCAAATGTATCTCCTTAGGTGCAGCAAGTCATTTGATCCACAATTATTACTACTGGAGGCACCAGAATTGAATCCGCCTGGGGTATAGTTTTCAGTGCAGTGCATGGGATGCAGAGTTATATAAAGGCACTTGACCTGACAGAGCTGTCTCTAGATTGGCCAAATTCAGCATTGGGCCGGGGTGTGCAAGGGCTGCTAACCTAGGGGCCCCCACCCATAGCTAGCCCCCCTACGTGCGTACCTTATACTTCACTGTGATTGGGGGAGGGCAGCAGGGGTGCAACAGTTCTTGAATCTGCGTTGATGGGGCCCACCAGGTTTTTTTTCCAGCCCAGTCTCACCCTGGACAGTTTTATGTTTAACCAGGTTGGCTTGGCCATTGCAGGCACAGATACAAGTGGTTGGCTGAATAAGGCAGATTTTGCAGAGTTTGTTTTGAATATCTTTATTCCAGATGATGACAATAGCCATATTGGTTGGGCTACATCTTCATAGCATGTAGAGAGAAGCTGCTAAAGTAATATTATTAAACATAGACATCCTTGGGATGAAAGTCAGTTATCCCTTCCAATGGAAATCAGTGCTAAGAGAATGCTGAGCAGGATAAAGTCAACCCCTTTTCCCCACTATTATTAACATTTATTTATAAAGCGCCAACATATCCCGCAGCGCTGTACAATAAGTGGCTTTCATACATTGGACATACAGAGTAACATATAAAGCAATCAATAACCGATACAAGAGGTGCCCAAAAGAGCTCACAATCTACAAACCAACAGCAATACTGTTCATGGTTACCCATTTGGCTTTGTAAAGAAGATCAGTAGGGATCTCACCCTACACTAAAAGCCTCCTTCAAAGAAAGTATTTCATACATTTCTATAGGGCAGAACATTCTAAGGCCAAACATAAGCACTGTGTCGTCCTGCAAACTCCTCTTCACGTGCCTTCACCCAGTCCGACACCGAGCCTCTCTATAGGAACCGGGGGAGGCAAGTGGATTTCAAAGAGGCATCAACTTTGGTATTGAACAGATTGCACAGTTCTGTTACAGTCTATAAAGAATGCCACTACAAGGCAAGCAGGATTCCAGCCTCCAAATAAGCAGAAAGTTTTCTCTACATATACAAATAAATACCCACGCTCTTTACTTTATAGATGAAAGGGAAGTGAATAGAAAATAAATCCTACATTTGAATAGAAGTGCAGTATGCCTTTCAGCTGAACAGACCGGACCACATAACTCTGTCCCTGAAGTGAAATTAAATGCTGTTGATCAAACGCATCTTTATGAGCCAATCTAAATAATGGAGTGAAAGCCTTGCCCTGCCAAAGTAGCCATGTTGTGGTAATCAAACTGCTTGACAACCCTCATCAAATACCCTGTAAGAGTGTCCTGTACATTTACTGCATGAACTACTGCCTAATAAACTTGTGTCTCCAGTTGGATGTATTTTTTGTTATTTAGTGCCTTTTTAGACTTTTATTGTGTTCCTCTCTAGCCAAACACTCCGACGTATAATCAGAGCGGGAGGCATTCGGTTTCTGTGGAAGTTCAGATGCAACGGCAGCGACAAGAGGAACGAGAGAGCTTCCAGCAAGCACAGCGCCAGTACAGCTCACTGCCCAGGTAACGGGGGATATTAATATCAGAGCTGCTGATTTGGGTAAATGGGCACCAAAGCACTTTTAGACCACTTTTTTGTAAAATGAGTTTAATGAATGATTACTGCAATTTGCAGATTGCCGGAGTGATTCCCTCCTTTATCTTTGGTGTAAAAAAATCACTTACCAAGTTAAGGAAGCAGCATATAACCCCTTTTTCAACAGTGCAATGAATAGGGCTTGGGCTGATCACTTTTGCCTGTTGTTTAACCCCTTATGCCTGTTTTTTTTTTTTTTTTTTTTTTTTTTTAACAGAAAACCATTATTCATTATCTGTGCCCTGGTAATCTATATATCTACCTCACAAGGGCCAAACATAGAGTAGCCAATATTCCTTAATTTAACAATAACTTTCTGTGTGGTACTGTATGACATTCTTTAGCAACAGATCACATCCACTGCCATTCCACTCTAGATTTCTGCTCACCTCTTCATCAAAGACAATTTAATGAGTCTGGCAAGATCTTTCACATATAAAACCATGCTGGCACTAACTCATGTATTGTATCCAATGTATCCAAGTATCTTATACCATAACCCTTCCAAAAGCTTTGCTACTACTCGTGTCAGACTAACAGGCCTATAGTTTTCAGCTTAAGAACAGGATCCCTTTATTAAGAACAGCACCATATTAGCAATTTGCTAGTCTCTCAGCGCCATGCCAGACCTCAAGGAATTCTGAAAAATGAAATTAGGTATCTCCAGCCCCAGCCCCATCCCCATTTATTACACTCATGGCGTATGAACCAAGGAAATACATGTATATGTGATTTGTCTACACTGATTACCCCATTGCTTAATTACTACAGGCGCAGTTCCTGCTTAATATGCACCGACATTTAGTGCTCATAGTGATTATAGAATTAAAAAAAAAAATAATCAAAACCTGAGTATCATTAGTCCCAGTCTGCATTAATTTCATATTAAACAATCCATGATTTGCGTGGGTTTCCAGACCAGGCATATACCAATCTTGGCATTACCCACCCAACCTTTTTTAATTTGAAATCATAGCTTTAATTAAATGTCGCAATTAATGTAGCTGTTCTGGCATCTCCCATTTTCAGACTTCACAATGCCTGCCTGATAAATTGATATGATTTAATTGAAACATTATCACATCTGTCTAAAAAAAGAAAATCCCAGAACAAAATGGTCTGAAATGTTCCATTTAAAGCCAAGTTGCAATTAGGAATATAATAATTGCGCATTTGGCTAAATATTGGAAGCCGTTATTCCATTTTTTATGCAGTCATGAAAACATGTTGATATAATTGGACCAGACATTTTGTTGATAAGATTCCTGTTAGTCATATATTGATAAAAGGAAAGAACCCCTGCGTTTAATTAAAGAAGCGCTAATGTGATGGGAGCACAAATACATTATAAAGGGATATCGAAGGAAATTCAATCAGAGCTGAGGCTGCTAATCCTTTGCTTCTCCATCAATGGGATTTTTGGAACGCCTTAATTATTATCAGTTTTCTTATTTCCCAATTTTTTGAAAGATTTTGCTACATAAATTTTATTTCAGCCCCTAGCATGTTTTATAGTTGTTTTTCACATAAACATGGCCAACGTTACATGGGGCTGTAGAGAACGTTCATGTGCTATCTCATTGTGTAATGCAGTGGTTCTCAACCTTCCTAATGACCCTTTAATACAGTTCCTCATGTTGTGGTGACCCCCAACCATAAAATTATTCCTAAGACCATCGGAAATATGTGTTTTCCGATGGTCTTAGGCGACCCCTGTGAAAGGGGGTCATTCGACCCCCAAAAGGGTCCCGACCCACAGGTTGAGAACCACCTCCTTAAATGGGAACTAATCCCTAATAAAGAATTTAGTATAGAATTTCTGTACCTTGTGTTTTCATCTTACTCTACCAGCCCATCATTACAGCGCCCTCAATTCATTGAGGATTTGAACTTCCAAACACAACCTTAACATTTACCAATTTTTTCTTTTAAACACAACCCATGCCAAGCCTGCTGTCCATCATCTAATGGTGGCCATATCTAGGATGATAAATATTGACCTGTGTATGGTACCCACCATTGGGCCTGCCTGAGGTCCGTGTTGACATGGTGCATTTCAACGGATCTTAATAGGCCCCAATTTATGATGTAATTGTTGGCTCAGGGCCAGTGAAGGGACCAGCCCAATATAGCCCTGTACAAGGGTGGCCAAACCAAATGAGTTGCAAAAGTGAAGAGGAGCTGCAGCTGTTGCATGGAGATCGGGACAATAGGAAGGCAGCTACACTTGTTGCCACTTGAGTTCTCTGTTAGTTTGGCCTATTTATGGCCACCTTGAACTATTATTAATCTGGAGTGCAAGTTTAGAAAAGATTGAGAGCCCGCTTACTGCAGACAGTTTCTTTAGGAAGACACACCCCCCATGCAGCAGGGCCAATAATAAGGCAGCAACTAATATGTCATGATAAAGGTCAACTGAACATGAAGTGGCACCACCGTAACTGCTGGGCTCCGGTTTAACACTCTATTCCATATTTCAGAGGAGCAACAATACAGGACAACCTTGGTTCTAGTTACAGGATGCATTTCCATTCTATCATGTCCTCAAAGCCAATATTACATATGGCAGCTATAGTATAAAATGCAGAAATGTTATTGTATGTGTTGCGCTTACATGGTGATAATTCATCGTTCCCTCGCCATTCATTTTGTGCGTCTGAACATGATGGTATCTGACACCTCATGGTATTAGTGTTCCTTGCGCTTTCTTGGAATTATCCTAACTGATAATAATCCCATTAAAAGACACAATTCATGTGAATGATCCCTTTTATTTAAGCCCATTGGTTCCTAGAACAGATCTTTCTGACAGCAAAGACATTCCAGTAACTTCACATCAGTGTGAAAATCTTTTAAAAATGTGTGTTACCTTCATACAAGCAATTTAGGAATCGCACCCTTATGCTGTAATACAGATCAGTTATGCTGGGATGAAAGTCCCATCTAACCCCATCTGGTTATGTACAACAGCCCAGTGATTCCATGAAATTTGTAGCAATTCTAACACAGCGGTGGTTCCAGAGCCTGACCTTCCTAGAATTAAAAGGTTCTTGCTGCTGTGTTTTTATTATATCTGGAGGCAATAACGTAAGTGAACTTCACTGACCTTACTTCTGTTGCACCCCTGTGCCTTATACTGAACATAAAGCTAATGTAGCTCAACTACAGGCAGGAGATACAACTGAGATACAGAAGTGGAAATACCATTCCTATTAGGAAGGCTGGGAGCTAGAGAAATCTCTTTCAGTCTAAGGCTGATGCCACACGTGGCGTTTTTCCACTGCGTTTTTTCTAATTCTCTCGGCGGCTGAAAAACGCACAATATCATCATCCATAGAAATAACTTGAAAAGACGCGAAGCAAACCACACGAAAATACGCTAGAAAACGCCTTAGCACAGATTTGTCAAGCTCAGGCCGAAATACGCCAGTATTTGCCAAGCAAGCTTTTCCTATGTATACGCGAAGGCAGCTGCCAGACCTAGCGGAAATACGCAGCGTTTTTTTGCTATTTCGCACTATTAGCACCATGGAAACGGGATTTGCTTACGTAACCAGTACTAGGCTGAAAAACGCCATAGTCAGGGGCTGTGTGGCTTATGCGGCTTTTTTAGGCCGAGAAAAAATGCAGCGTAAAAACGCCACGTGTGGCATCAGCCTTAACCAGACAAAAGAAGACTAATTTCATAGGGCTCCTAAAAAAACCCATTTACATGGGTTTATCCAATAGGCTAAAGCTCCCCCACTGGGTTTTTTAAAGCAGAAGCCAGGATAATAGCTGATCAGATTCCCAACTACAGACCGGTTTTGCCCTTCTTGGGGCTCATCAGTGTAGTGCAGGGTTTTCTGATCAGCTTAGGTAGAGCCAGGAGTGGGGATTCACAAACAAATCATTAGGGTTGAGGAGACTGCCTCATACAGATACAACTAAACAAAAGGAATTCTGGAAACTAGTCTAGAAAAAGTGGATGAAAGCAAGAAATTCAACAGCTTTGTATGATTTGAGGCCAGTCTAGCCAATGAATAGCTGCCTGGTGTGACGCTCCATTGATGTAGTCTTGGGCATGGCTGTAGTCTTGTAAAAATTGTCCATCTGGAAATGTTTACTCCAGATGCTTCTGTCTCTTTAATTGTGTTTAGTAGTATAACATAATATCTGTCATTGTGCTGGTGTATTGTATTTTTATCTTATACGTGATTGTTATGTAATCTTATAGGCCTTCTTCCCTGGAAAGTGGAAGAGCTGTCGCCATAATATAGAGAGTGAAGCCTTACAGGGCTAGGCTAGTCAGTTAGGCAGTAATAATTATTCTTTGAAAGGGGCTTGCTTCATGTTCACATTGAGCGTAAATCAGATGCGCCCAATCAGTTTATACCTAAACTATGTTTAGTCCAGTCACTGTAAAAACTATGGCTCCAAAGTTATTGCGTTTGCCACTGAAGTCTTATCTCTGCTATATTATGTGGAAGTCATTAGCCTTCCTTATTAGTTGGTAAGGTGCTATATCAGTGATCCCCAACCAGTGCTTTGTGAGCAACATGTTGCTTTTCAACTCCTTGGATGTTGCTCCCAGTGGCCTCATAGGTGCTCATTTTTGAATTTCTGGCTCGGAGGCAAGTTTTGGTTGCGTAAAGCCCAGTGTAAAGCCAAACAGAGCCTGCTGTAGGCGGCCAGTCCACATGGGGGCTATTAAGTAGCCAATTATAGCTCTTATTTGCACCCCAGGAACCATTTTCATGCTTGTGTTGCTCCCCAACACTTTTTCCATTTGAATGTGGCTCCCGGGTATAAAAGGTTGGGGATCCCTGTGCTATATTAACTTTTTAGGCATTGATTTAGAGTATCAGATGATGGAAGTTCAAGTTCAGGAACAGCCAGATGACCAGTGGTTGGACATCCCTAATGGACATCAAAAAATGATGTAGTAGTGTTTAAACTTAAAAGGGATCTTCTGATCAAAGACTTAGGATGAGGGACCAAAGCTAATTTCTTTTCTCATTGTTACACGCACTAAAGATAAATGTTCTAGACGGTGCCACTGCGGTTCTTGAAACTGTGTTATTAATCTTCATTTTCTATCTTAAAATCCAGGCAAAGTAGAAAAAATCCTAGTTCGGTCTCCCAAGATTCCTGGGAACAGGCGTATCCTCCTGGAGAAGGGTTCCAGAGTGCAAAGGAGAACCCCAGATATTCAAGTTACCAAGGATCAAGAAATGGTTACATGGGCGGACATGGTTTCAATGCCAGGGTAATGATGGAAACTCAAGAACTTCTCCGGCAAGAGCAGCGACGGAAAGAACAACAGCTCAAAAAAAAGGTTTCCCCTGACATATCAAATAACTTTGACTCTTTTAAGAAGATCGCTGACCCCAATTACGCCCAATCCAAAGGGCCCTTCAGACAGGATGTTCCGCCATCTCCCTCTCAGGTAGCGAGGATGAACAGATTACCGCCACAGGAACAAGGAAGGCCATTTTATTCCTGAAAAACACTTAAAAACTGATGCAATAATAAAAATATAACACAAATATAAAAAAATATTTTCATGGAAGACTTTGCTTTCATTTTAGACTGTGCAATGGTGCATCTCTAGTGCCTTTAGCAATATCGGCAAGGCAACAGTGGAACTCCCTGCCTTTGTCCTCTTGGGCCGAAGTGTTCTTTTTATGGAAGGATTTTTCACAATAAGACAATCACGAAGCGAATGAATTTCACCCCAACGACGCCGCTAAGCGTCTCGGCTGATTTCCAGCAACGGTTTCGCTTCCCAAAACCCTCCTCTTTGTTTTTGTTTCCTGCCCGGTCTCATGGAATAGAAATGGACTCTACGCATCTTTTTTTTTTTTCTACATATATTGAATGGTTGGCTTGAGTAGTATTCCTCTTTTATTTAGCAGCCCATAATTGGAGATATAATCACTAAAAATAATATTGACTCATTTTTTTTTGTCTAAGCATTTATATATTGGATTTTTGTTATTCCTCTTACGCGGTTTTGTTTTGTTTTTTTAATAACTGAAAAAAACAATAAGAAAATGTCACTGTGTTTTATGGTTGCCTTTCATCTCAGAAAAATATGTAAAAAAATGAATTATTATGATAATGTAACGAGTGGGAAGGAAGCCTGTTTTTCCCTATTTTTTCTCCTATTGTGTAGGTTTTTTTTTTTTTTTAAACCATTTTCACTAATATTTTCCAGATTTTTTGTCTTTTTTTTTTTTGTCATGGGGTATTGAGATAAAGTTTGAACAAGGACAAAGGGAAAAACAAAGACTTTGCATCATTGTACAAAGAGCCGCATTGTAGAATTTCTGAAACTGGTTTTTACTGCGCGTCATGCCTTGCGCTTCGGAACTTCACAGCTTTTATACTGGAATTCAGTTTGTGGGAGCGGAAGGTAAATGGAGGAAGGCTGTTACAGTGTTATGAATCCATGCCAGATTTATATAATGAATGGCAACACAATGCCCTGTTTGTATGATGGGTTTATCCAACATTCTATCCCAAGCCAAGCCAACATATTGAGAGTATAGCTTTTTGTACACACAACATTCCTTCCCTGTATCTTTGCATTCGTAAATACAGGTAAATACAGGTATAGGACCTGTTATCCAGAATGCTCAGGACCCAAGGATATTCCGGATAAGGGGTCTTTCCATAATTCGGATCTCCATACCTTAAGTCTACTAAAAAAATCAATAAAACATTAATTAAACCCTATAGGATTGTTTTGCCCTCAATAAGGGGTAATTATATCTTAGTTGGGATCAAGTACAAGGTACTGTTTTATTACAACAGAGAAAAGGGAAATCAGTTCTAAAATTCTGAATTATTTGATTAAAATAGAGTCTATGGGAGATGGCCTTTCCGTAATTCGGAGCTTTCTGGATAACGGGTTTCCAGATAAGGGATCCCATACCTGTATCATCAGTAGAGAGTAATAAATACACTCATGGGGCTTTGTAATAAAGAGAAACTATAAAATCAACATTTTGGTCCTTCAGGGACCAAAACATTGAAATTAAGGGTTGGGGTTTTTTTGTGTATTACTTAGAGACAGGAATGTCCCATTACTTTTTATGGATATTTCATACACTTATTAAAAACCAGGACAGGAATTTGAAGTAGTCCATATATATATGTGTATATATATATATATATATATATCTGTTCCAATGACGGCACTCACCAATCGCAAGCCACGCGCCGGGTGCTCACCAAAAATATTCACATTACTGCAGCAGAAAGCACTCACGGCTCCAATTGTTCAAAAATATCAAAATAGTTTTATTGCTCCACACTCACATCGACGCGTTTCGATCCACAAGGGACCCTTGTGGATCAAAACACGTCGATGTGAGTGTGGAGCAATAAAACTATTTTGATATTTTTGAACAATTGGAGCCGTGAGTGCTTTCTGCTGCAGTAATGTGTATATATATATATATATATATATATAAAATATATGCACAGTGTAGTACATTGTCTGTTGTAAGTTTATGTGGCTGCAATATGGTGGCCCACTCATTTGTAAATGCAGATATACATAGGGGAGGAATGTTGTCTGTTTGCAATTGGATGGATTTTCAGACTTTACAGTCTATTTTGAGGAAAATAAAGCGTAAATGCTACTGATAAAGTGGTGTGCCTGCCATTCAGACAAAAGCAATAGTTTGGCCAGAGAGAGCCTATCTCACATTAGCACTGTGTGCAAGAAGAGCGACCATAGCTGTAAGAACAAAAGAACTGGGGTGCAGTAGAATGTATGAGGATTGCCTACGATTGTGTTGCGTGTGTCAGTTGCTGTTATACACTTCTTACTATTGCACTTTAAATGCTTTACTACCAGATCCCTTGCAGAGGGTCAAGTCAGCCTGTTTCCCGGTGGCACAATCTGCGCTTCTCTGGCCCATTGATCAAGGATTTCTGTTACAGACGGTTCTGCCGCAATGTAGCTGTTCTGGCCCCCGTCATAAAGGTGCAGAGTTTCAGGAGATTGATACATACCTTGTATTAGAGAATGTGGAGATTAGGGGGTGGCTCAAACGTGCCACATTTCAAACTGGGAATGTTGAAAACCATGGCATATTGAGGGTTATGCACCCCAGTTTACCATAACACTAATCCACTTTGAGTCAGATTGTTAATTGGTTAGTGAAGTCCACTGTCTGGAACTAAAAGGGGGAACCAAAATGGAGAACAAAACCCCATTCCCCTAGGTTTTTTTACTTATTAGTGCGGAAGACCCTGAACCCCTCTTCAAATGCATCCCCCCAACCTCACTAAACATAAATGTACACAAGTATCACCTAGCTCAAATGCAGAATATTGTGACAGGGTTGGCAGCCGCCATGTTTGGAGGCATCACCTCAGTCCCAACCTGAACTGCATTGGTTGCCAACTAAGGGCACTGGGTCAGGGCTACGGATCAGTGCTTATAGTGTATATACAGCAGTGTTTTTCAACCTTTTTTGGGCAAAGGCACACTTGTTTCATGAAAAAAATCACGAGGCACACCACCATTAGAAAATGTTAAAAAATTTAACTCTGTGCCCAGCAGCAGTGCCCCCCTAGTACATTGGTGCCAAGAGCAGTGCCCCCCTAGTACACTGGTGCCCAGCAGCAGTGCCCCCCTAGTACATTGGTGCCCAGCAGCAGTGCCCCCCTAGTACATTGGTGCCAAGAGCAGTGCCCCCCTAGTACATTGGTGCCCTGCCTATGGCACACCAGGCAACATCTTGCGGCACACTAGTGTGCCGCGGAACAGTGGTTGAAAAACGCTGATATACAGTATCTCCTACATCTCCGTGCAGTCTAACCAGGGAATGGAATGAGGTGGGACGGCTTGGCAGCTGCCAATCCCCACTCTGCTGCTCTGTATGTGGCTAGGGGCAACCGGCAAACCGTTACTTTGGGCATGGTGGGTGGGAATATGGTTGAGAAAGGCCTGTGGGCTCTCTGCAATGATCCAGTAAATTAAACGCAAAAGGAAGGGGAATTAGTAAGCCTTTAAAAGGAAAGCTTACTTTAAAAATAAACAATGATGTATATAATGCAATTTGCAGTTGGTCTTCAATTTGTGTAGTATTATAATCAACTGCCTCTCTGTCAACTACCTGCCCACAGAGACTTTATTAATTAGAATTGTTACTGATCATGAAGCTAGAAACATTTGCTATTATTTTTTCTATTTCATACTTTATATTGAGTCCTCTCATTATTCTTGTCATTAACGCCTTTTCCTCGTTGCTACACTTGGTTAATGGGCCTATGACCACATCCCATGTGAGGCCCAGGCATTAGAATTGACCAAACACTGCCAACACGAGTCAGTGCAGCCCTCAGGCAATGTCCCCCCTTTCCCATCAATGTGTGCCCCCATCTGAACGACTATTGATAGGAAAGTAATAATGGTTTGTACATGAACTATTTCTCTGCCTGGTTAGATGAGAATGCGTCAGTTCACCATATCGGCCCTTGGTTGGGCACCACAAATGCTAAACTGGAGAGCCGCAAAAGAAAAATGTTCATTTACGAAATGAAGACCAATTACAAGTTGTTTTACAATACAACTACCTATATTACTTTATCTTTTAGCATCTATTCCTTCTTAAAGGTTCATTATTGTATATTTATAAACACTAATCATGTATTGAAATGTCAATAAATGTTCCTTACCATGACAGACATCGCTAAATACAGCTGGACTCGCGGAACCCGTCTCCTTTTTTTTTCTTTTTAACCAATGTCTTGAGCAGCAGAACATTTGCCCCATTGGTTGTTCCTCTAGCAGGAGATCTCCCCACCTGGGATTCCCTTATGCGCTGGGTCTTTCTATAACATTGCTGGGCTGTGGGGCTTTGGGGCTTGGGGGTCTGTGTGCCGGATCTGTTTACGGACACCAGTTTCTCCAGAGAACAGCTAGCACATTATTCCTGTATATAAGCCATTGACTAATCCAAGTAACGTGCACATTGTACCCCCTTTTGGAACAGGAATCAACACTGTGATTTTTCTTCTTCGCTAACCACTGTTATAAACATTAGGGTGGTACATGTAACGTCTTGTGCTTGGCTTGTGCTCAATGGAACCAACAAGTAAACAATAGCTGGAGTACAGTATCTCCTGTAGGAAAGTCCCTTCGTATTCCTTTATGTCAGTCTTTTCCGAACAGAAGTGGGAACATCCTTCCTTTCTATTGGATACTTAATGTTCTCCATTGTAATGGCAGCTTCACACAGCTTCCTGTTTGCAGAGCAGACAGCAAAACAGCAAATTATCTTCAAATATGTTACAATATACACCTATGATCATTGTAAATAAATCTGGCTTGTTCTGGAAATAGGCCCCTGTCTGTGCTCCTAATAAATCCATATTCCCATGTCCTTCTTTCTTCAGAGTAACCGTGGGAACAGGGGAAGGTATTTAGTGTTATTGTCCTTCCCAGCTCCACCCACTGTATAAGGCACTCCTTCCTATCTGTAAACCTAAAACACTGGGTGGGAGGAGCTCATTAACTCTTCTTCAACTAATGTAATGGATTCTGGGGAAATGGTTAAAAAGTAAAGCTGTGATTGATTTGCTCTTGTAAATTAAAAAAAAGTGGGAATTGTAAGGCAGACCCACCATTTTTTAGTACAAATCCTATTTATCAGAGTCTTTTTTTGACCATAGTTGTATATTGTTTCCTTGGGTTTAGTTTATTTCGTAAACATGTGGGTCTGAAAATGAGATCTTACTCGTTAGCTATTGTTTCCTTTTAAGGTGGGCCAAAAAGCCAATCAGGGTTGGAAGTTTTGAGGGGTTTTTATGATGTAGAACAGGGGCCATCCAACTGAAGGTCTTTGGGTCAGATGTAGCCCTTCAGGTGATTTCTCCCCCGGCCACCATGTAAACAAAATGAAGCTAGATCAAGACAATATGTCTTGCTTGGTTCCGCTTTCTCTTATTCTACTTTGGGTTCTATCACTAGCGGATATGGAAGAAGGTGTCTGGCTCTGGGACTAGATTGTTCGCTCAAGAACTCCATTAACCTCTCTGGATGACATTATCATTTTATTACAGTCTGACCCCTAGACACGTAGTATAGTGAAGAATTGGCATGTAGGGAAACATGGATATTATTGGTCCCACCCATGAATATCACACCCCAAGGCCTTCAACCATCACAACCTGTCCTTGGCAGGAGATGTCTGGGCGCCAGTTTGATACGTAGGAGGGGCTCACATGGGTTTGCATGCCAGGCTCTGACTGCCACGAGTTCATTCTCTAGCTCTGTTCATTAAAGTGCCTACGAATTCTACTTACGGTGAAACTTGAGTACAAAGCTAAACATATCATGAAATAAAGCTACAAAATGGTTTACCGGCACATTTTACTTTTCACATAAACATGTTTTTATTACAAGTGAAACTGTTAAGCACATGTATCTATGTCTTTAATGATGTCTTTTTTTTGTTATTAATGTACTACAGTGTTGAAAGATATGACTAATGTAAGCACAGTGATATGGGACGACATTAGCTTTGTGCTTTTTTTGTTTTTTTTTTTACTGAAACGAAGATAAAAAAAAGTGTTTCCGCCTTATACATGTATATAAATCATCAGAATAAATTGCAATTCTCTGCTGGATTCCGTGTCGTGTCTTGCGTTTTAAAGTTCAACTAATACTCTTATCTCTATTTGACTCTCCTGGTTTAGCATGAAGGGGAAGTGACTATTGGCTTGGGGGCTGCATTTGCAGCAGTGTTGGTGGGCAATGCTGCCATTTCAGGTCTGTGATCTGGCTACTGTATGACAATGCTGCCTATTTTGATGATTGGCTCACACACCTGCCCATCTTGGTTCATTAGCCAAGAGCAACATTCATCCTGTTGTCCAATAGTTTGGCTACCACAGCTCAGGGCTGTCATGGATTCTGACGGAGGGAAGGTAGAAGCTACAGTGACAGTGAGGAAGACTGCTTAGTGAACCATCTCAAGAAACAATGGCTAATGTAATGTTGGCATGGAAGTCTGAGGGTCGGGGGCCAACTTGGAGCAGATGTACTGTAGGTGAATCTACATGCACTTTTGATATCATCCTTGTTAGACCTGGCTTTGGACCTTCATGTTCCTACCAAAGTGACCTGATCAGCTACTTTCCCATAGCTGACCTTCTCCCTACTGGAAGTCTATAATCTGAAAGATGCTTCCAGACCCCGGCAGCCTACATGACTCTCTATGCTGGTTGCCTGTTACAACCCACACAGTCAGGACATTAGGCCTTTTGTGCCCAAATGGTGACCACTTTGTGGGTTCTCTGCTGATACCCAACCCAATGTAGGATTGCCATCTTTGCATTTGGATAAATGTACAACTCCCCTTGCTCATAAGACTGTAACTGATTTATAAAATCATTGGTGTATCGGCCATTCTGCAATAGTTTCAAGAATGTTTAGGATTGTAAATAAGTTCACCACAAATAATGGAATTGACATTCAAGATGGGCTTGCAGGTGTATGTAGCTGATCATATAGGCATTCTACCCAAATATGTCCTTATAAAACTAGATAATGTCCTAAACGTGACATTGAATACCTGTAGTGATTGTGAGCCTACTTAACGTCACAGGTGTTGTTCAGGCCCCACCTTATGGGACAGACCCCCAGATCTGATAAAGTCATGTTCAGTGACCCCCTTGCCTGTTTGGCCTTGGCCATGGTATAACTGGTCTTAGTAATGGTCCGAAAGTTCCAGAGAACCTGTTTCCCTTCCTCTGTGACATACTTTTAATATGAATTGTCCCTGTATTAGATACTGCTATTTATCATTTCATGTGAAATTCAAGGGAATGAGAATGAGTATGTTCTCATTGTTTCCCTTTATGTTTCATACAGAGCAGTGGGAAATTTTGGTGTGTTAAATATATAAATAACCTCAGTATAGTCAAACAAATGGGAAGTCACAACAGGGCAGGGAAAGAAGCAAGGGATGGGGGGGATGGGGGGAAAGAAGCAAGGGATGGTGGGGTGGGGGGAAAGAAGCAAGGGATGGGGGGGATGGGGGAAAGAAGCAAGGGGTGGGGGGGATGGGGGGAAAGAAGCAAGGGATGGTGGGGTGGGGGGAACGAAGCAAGGGATGGGGGGATGGGGGGAAAGAAGCAAGGGATGGTGGGGTGGGGGGAAAGAAGCAAGGGATGGGGGGGATGGGGGGAAAGAAGCAAGGGGTGGGGGGAAAGAAGCAAGGGGTGGGGGGGGTGGGGGGAAAGAAGCAAGGGGTGGGGGGGTGGGGGGAAAGAAGCAAGGGGTGGGGGGGGTGGGGGGAAAGAAGCAAGGGATGGGGGGGTGGGGAGAAAGAAGCAAGGGATGGGGGGGTGGGGGGGGAAAAGCAAGGGATGGGGGGTGGGGGGAAAGAAGCAAGGGATGGGGGGTGGGGGGAAAGAAGCAAGGGGTGGGGGGAAAGAAGCAAGGGATGGGGGGGTGGGGAAGAAGCAAGGGATGGTGGGGTGGGGGGAAAGAAGCAAGGGATGGTGGGGTGGGGGGAAAGAAGCAAGGGATGGTGGGGTGGGGTGGGGGGAAAGAAGCAAGGGATGGTGGGGGGAAAGAAGCAAGGGATGGTGGCGGGGGGAACCTCAGCATCTCAAATGGTCCTTAACTTACAGGAGGCAGGATATGACCAGATCTAGATCTTTAATTGGGGTATCGGTGAGTTTATATGCCATGCATTTCTTCTGTGGTCTAAACCTTGCTCACTGCAACCTAAAAGTCTGTCTGCCAGTGTGACATTTAGCCATGGGGCTCATGTAACACAACTTTGCACCTGGTCTGGGACCTTGATTAGTGAAAATTGTTGTGAGTTTCTCCAGCCGTCTGCCCCAATCTCTGAGCAAATACACCGGCGCTGAATGGCCTGACTGTAACGTGTATCTGGTGTATTTCCGATATAAACCGTCATGTTTCAGGTATGTGTCAGAGAAATGTTATTGCTGTCTGGTGTCAGATAATGAATGTTAGTAGAATGACTTGACTTGAGCGTTAAAGGGGAACTCCACCCAAACACAACTTAAGCCTTTTGGAAAGAAAACATTTCAAGCAACTTTGCAATATTCATCTGTTTCAAAATATTCAGCCTTTTCATGATTTGTAATATGGTTTGGAACAGTTCCCTAAGCCCCGCCCCCTGTTCCCCTGCTGATCTGGCCGACTAATTTGAGACTCAAGTATAATGTAACAGTAGTCGCCTGTCCTCAGTCTGCCTTCAGCCTGCATCCTCCCAATCCCACAATTCCCTGCACATGTGATGTCAATAAGGAAAGGAACATCCCAGTGCAGTGCATTGTGGGTTATGTAGTTCCTGCATGCTGTCTGTAAGCTGTGGAGAAGTTGTTACAATTTGTAACATCAATGTTTTGTCTCTCCTCCCCTGCCAGGATTTCAAATAATGCAGAAAGAGAAGAACTGTTTTGCAGCTGCATTTCAGCATATAAAATGGTATTTATTCCTACTTTTCGAAGGTAAAAGGTATATTAGGGGTTTCTGTGTTGTGTGGGGCACATTAAAAAAATATTAGTTTGGAAGCCTGAGTTCCCATTTATTGTTTATAGTCTCATATACAGGAAGTCAATAATGGAAGGAACAATATAGCCCCTGTTTTAGAAGCCATTAGGGTGTATGCTACAAAGGACCATTGAATTCATTATTTGGCCAATGAAATAGCGGTGACATCATGAAAGCCTATCAATAGCTCATGAACACAATGTCATCAACATCCAACAGAATCTTTCTGATGTGTCAGACATATGGGGTCTTCTTTGGGCATACAGGAACAAGGCAGGGAGAAAGGTTTAGGCGAATGAAGACCAAAAAATGGAGTAAGGGTCCCCATACAAGGGCCGATTCTGGTCCCTTAGGCCGATTCGGCAGCTAATCGGGCCGTGTATGGGCACTACCGACGGGCTTGAAATCGGCAGGTTAGAAAATCTAGTCAGATCGGGGGCCGCATCGGCTCGTTGATGAGGTCCCCAGACCGACTTTGCCTATGCCCGCCGTTATAATTCGATCGTTTGGCCCCAGGGCCAAATGATTGAATTATCCTGGATTCTCCCGATATCGCCCACCCGTAGGTGGGGATATTGGGAGAAGATCCACATCGCCAAGCGAGTGGATCTGCCCATGTATGGGGACCTTAAGTTGCCATCAGATGTTTGATAGAACAATGGATTTATTGACCATCTTACTTTTGTTTGATGGAGTTTCTTTTTATTCTATTGAGGGGAAGATTTATCAAAACTAAAACAGTAAATGAATAAGGATATGAGAAGTCACCAAGAAGTTCCAAGACCATATAAACTTGCAGATTGGGTGCTTTTATACAGGTCATGGGACCATCTGGCAAATCAGCTTCATTGCTTGGTGGGAGTGGCCCATGAAGATCCAACCAATAATCACCCATACAGCTCCCTACCCGGAGTCCCCTCGCTGGCCCAGTTTCCACATCCCATATCCCCGCCAGACTGGGCCCCCCCATTAATGTGCAGTAAAATGTCAGTGTACAGTAATGATGGGAAATCTTTTTCTATAATTGTATTTTCTCATACAGTGGGGAGGACAAAACTAACCTCGTTGTTATCGCTCCAGCAATGGAAATGAGATTTTAATGAAGCACCATATAAAATAAATTACAATGGAAAATGAAGCCTGAATATACATTTGTTCTCTTCTGACACATCTGGGAGACTTGGCAGTTAAGGAGCTATTTAGGCCAAAATACACTTTGACTTACAGAACCAGTCAAATTACTGCACATTCTCTTTTTTTTCTCCTCAAAATTCATCTACAGTATGTACTTTATATTATTCACCCACTTCTGTATAAACCACTCGTACTGATGTAAATCTATCCTTATAACTCTCTCGCTGTTTGGGGCTGATTTATCAATGTCAGTGCTAAACTGCCCCAGAGCAGCAAGTCTCAAATATGCTTTCATTTTCTGCACTTCCTTTTGGAACCTTTACTATTGTGGTCGCTCCCTGTATTTGGAATTTTGTAGATAAAACCCTGGTGTAATAGCACCCCAATTGGTCAAAAAAAATGATAGGTCGGGTAATAACCTTCCTCAGGCGTGAGTAGGCTCCCATCTTACCTGGAACCTGAGAAGACAAACTTTTCCTAATATTCCTATTTTTTTTCCTTTTCGGGACCATAAAAGCTGTTTTCCACTAATAAGCTAATTTTGTTGCCCCTTTGTTACTAATATTACTATGCCCACGTACCCAATGAGATCAGGGAGCCCCATCCCAGCACGCTTGCCATACAATACATTTATACTGGGCACTGAATAACCAAAAATAGCCAAACCACCACTGTTTGCCATACACAGACTGATAAAAGCTGCTGTACGGCAACGACACGCTAAGATCATGTGAATGGGCCCCATGTATAAACGCCTGTGACTCCCCACTGGGCTACGTGATTGAGGATTAGTCTCATTCATACAATGAATAATGAAAATTACACATATACAGTAAACACTGTAGAAGACACAGGGCAGGTTTTAGCTCAGGGCAGAAACAGATTTGGGCTCCTTAAATAAATGGAGATATTATAGTGCATGTTCCAGTATATAAATGAGAGATGTTGAGCTGCTATTAGCACCCAGCATTCACTTATCCCTCTGTACAACTACTGTATCCCTTACCCCTATCCATCTTGTGCAGTTATGCTCCGCTTACTGATGTACAGGTATGGGATCCCTTACCCAGAAACCTGTTATCCAGAAAGCTCCGAATTACAGAATGCCCGTCTCTCATAGAAACCATTTTAATCAAATAATTCATAATTTTAAAACTGTTTTACTTTTTCTCTGTAGTAATAAAACAGTACCTTGTACTTGATCCCAACTAAGATATAATTACCCCTTATTGGGGGCAGAACAGCCCTATTGGGTTTATTTAATGGTTAAATGATTCCCTTTTCTCTGTAATAATAAAACAGTACCTGTACTTGATCCCAACTAAGATATAATTACCCCTTATTGGGGGCAGAACAGCCCTATTGGGTTTATTTAATGGTTAAATGATTCCCTTTTCTCTGTAATAATAAAACAGTACCTGTACTTGATCCCAACTAAGATATAATTACCCCTTATTGGGGGCAGAACAGCCCTATTGGGTTTATTTAATGGTTAAATGATTCCCTTTTCTCTGTAATAATAAAACAGTACCTGTACTTGATCCCAACTAAGATATAATTACCCCTTATTGGGGGCAGAACAGCCCTATTGGGTTTATTTAATGGTTAAATGATTCCCTTTTCTCTGTAATAATAAAACAGTACCTGTACTTGATCCCAACTAAGATATAATTACCCCTTATTGGGGGCAGAACAGCCCTATTGGGTTTATTTAATGGTTAAATGATTCCCTTTTCTCTGTAATAATAAAACAGTACCTGTACTTGATCCCAACTAAGATATAATTACCCCTTATTGGGGGCAGAACAGCCCTATTGGGTTTATTTAATGGTTAAATGATTCCCTTTTCTCTGTAATAATAAAACAGTACCTGTACTTGATCCCAACTAAGATATAATTACCCCTTATTGGGGGCAGAACAGCCCTATTGGGTTTATTTAATGGTTAAATGATTCCCTTTTCTCTGTAGTAATAAAACAGTACCTGTACTTGATCCCAACTAAGATATAATTACCCCTTATTGGGGGCAGAACAGCCCTATTGGGTTTATTTAATGGTTAAATGATTCCCTTTTCTCTGTAATAATAAAACAGTACCTGTACTTGATCCCAACTAAGATATAATTACCCCTTATTGGGGGCAGAACAGCCCTATTGGGTTTATTTCATGGTTAAATGATTCCCTTTTCTCTGTAATAATAAAACAGTACCTGTACTTGATCCCAACTAAGATATAATTACCCCTTATTGGATGCAAAACAAGCCTATTGGGTTTAATGTTTCATCGATTTTTTAGCAGACTTAAGGTATGGACATCCAAATTCCGGAAAGACCCCTTATCCGGAATTCCCTTGGTCCCGAGCATTCTGGATATCGGGTCCTATACCTGTAGTACATCCCAGACAATGGCGTTAGTTGACCTTTAATCAGTGGCTTCTTTTATGATTGAACTCCTTGCTCATTATTTGTGTTAAACTGAAAACATTCTTCATAAAATAGTTTTAATAAACATCCATTCCAGCCGTGCTGAGCTGTATAAATAGAGATATCCATCCCTAGATATAAATCTGTTTCCCATCACCACAAGCCAGTGGGAAGCTGCCCCTTTAGTAGAACGTGCAGAGATGTTCCGGGTACCCTTCTGTGACACGTTCTCATGTTTCTGTATCTTCATCGGATTAACTTGCCCATAAATATTGCCCTGACGGAAGATTGGATAAGTTATCTGATTAAGCCGCCAGTCTGATGGACCTATTGCTTCATCCCTAACTCCAACGTTATTTCCCAAGGAACAAGATGTGTTTTGATAAGAAACATCTGCTTTGCTTGCTCCTTGGGGCAGATACAAATGTTTATGAAATTACAGGATCCATTACCCATAATGAACATTGATATAAACATTTCATAGCAAAGAGTAATCTGATAATCACACAGGCAGATGTATCCCCTATTATCGCATGTCATCTGCCATGTTGGAAATGGATTTGCTTTCCCTTGCAGGGCGGGACGGGGCCACTAGGGGATGTCTCTATAATCTCACAGCCCAAGCACAAGTTGCCAGTTATAAGCTTTTAAGCTCTTTATTAGGGGCTAAATCAGATAGATACATGGTGTTATTCATACTCATTGCTCAATTGCGGTTTAATCGGTGACTCATTATAGTGAAGGGGAAATAGCAGAGTTCTCCAGTTCCGCAGCGACACAGAGGGGGAAGGAGCTTTGTGAGCACAAAATATGGCACTTTGCACCTTGGTGCCACATAGTAAATGAGTTGGGGCTCAACATCAAACTTACCTTTTTGTGCAGTGCTTGATTTTCTTGTTCTCTGGGCATGGTTGGTATATACAGTATATTTATACAGTATGTGATGGGATGTTCAATATGTGACAGTGCTGGGCCAAGAGGTACTTGTACCCAAGGCAAGTAATTCTTTTATCAGCACCTAGTTTCAGCCCAGAAATGTTACATGCATCCCATATCAGAACCAGCCCCTTTCCCCATTGTTGGCTGATTAATGCTACTGAATCTGCCCCTCTAGGCTGAGTTTTCAGCTTAATGACCTGTGTCCTGGGCCCTCCTCAACCAATATCCAGGCAGAAATTAAGCAGATATCTATTGGCCAGGTGCAAGCTCTCCCAATGAGTCTTCATAGGCCTACAGTATGATCTGATCATCGGCCCAGAACCAAACAATCAGATAAACCCAATATGGCCCAGTGTATGGGTTTACCAAATCAGGTACTAAGCTTTATGTGTGTGGCCAGTTTTTAGCTTAATCACAGCTACAGGCTGGGTCATGTGTTGGGGAACAGTGTTGGGCCTGAGTTTGCGAGAACCCAAGCCCTGGCCCTAAGCCCCACCCTCAGCAGTTTGTCTGTTCAACTGGATTTGGGACAATCCTCCCCCTGTGGGGCATACACAGGAATCCAGTGGACTTACAGAGGGGCTTAAGCTAGGGGGAGGCAGGCAGAAGAGGTTTGTACCCATTGGCCCCACCTGTACACCGTAGGCACGTGCCCCTTCTGTCTGTTCCATCCCTGTCGAGGAGAGTTGCTACTGGCTGGTCAACAGCATTTTACTTTTCCTAACGTCAAGCTGCCTGGGAACTTTCCCAATCCCTGACTTGTGATCCACCTCCCTATCTTTCTACCCTACCCTACAATTATCTAAGTATTAGGCAAAACAGAAAATACTCAAATAATGACTCTCTTGACTGCCAAGATTCTCATTTGTATCATCTCTTTTGGAACGTGATGCAAGGAAAGCAAGAGCTATAGCCTTAACAATAGAACATTCCCATCCTAATGTTTCCCTGCCCTTGTGGATGATTTTCCATTGGGGGGGGATTTGCATTGTGTCTGGCCGTGTTCATTATCTTCATGTTTGCAGACCCCGCGCAGCTAGGAGCAGAGCAGCTCAGCACGAGGTCTCTATGAGACGTGTCGCATTTAGTTTAAGGTATAGAAATGTGACAGCTTCCTCCTTGAGGGCAATGCTGATTGAGTACCCCGGACCTGCTCCATGGAACTCAACGTGACACCGCTCTGTGGTTTGAAGACATTTCCTGATGAGCCTGGGCCTCTTGGCCTGGAGCAGTTTGGGTGCCCATCATTAGACACACATCACTTAAACCTTGCAGGGATTTTATATTTAATATACTTATTTTGGTTGGAAGAACACGCCGTCCAGTTCAGCCCTTAAAATACCTCAGTGCTGATGACTGAAAAGTTATCAGGGGAAAAATGTAAATGTAATTCCTTACCTCATTGATTCTCAACTCAACATTCTGAAGGTTAGAATGTGTTGGGCATAAAGGAGTCTGGGAAAAGACTCCTTAGAGTAAGTTATAACATGTATTTAGTTAGATCTGCAGGCTTAGAGACTAAATCTCCGTGCCGGGTGTCTCTCTGTATCTGGGAGAATCAAACTAAACCCCCAAACAGTGTAGGTCTCCATAATAATATATTGCATGAACAGCTCCTATGTAAAACATTATTTTAATAAACAATTTTCATTAAAATATACTTTTGTACTAGTATATGCCATTGGGTAATCCTAAATAGCCAAGGCACACATACATGCTAGGCCCCATCAGCCAATGAATGGGCAGAGTTCCCACACTACTTCCTGTTACAGTCAGAGCTGCATTATTTCCTGTCAGCTGATCTCTGAGGGAGCACACAGCCCATCACTAAATGGCGGCTCAAGGGAAAGGATATAAAGGAGCAATATTTACTGATATATATTTGCTAAGATTTGTTAATAGTCTGCTTACTATGATACAAATGATCTGTTGGTTAAGTATTCATTCTGTAGGTATAGTTTTTTTCTTTAACACAAATTTAAACCTTTCTTAATTCATTCTATTTATTCCTTGGGGTTGGGTAGATAATTGTTACACTTTTGCTTTCAGTATTACAATTACATTAGACCAGCAAAAGGTTACTGTTGCCATGGGTTACTGGACCAAGGCATATTTAAAAAAAAAAAAAAAGACAAAAAAACCCCCACCAGAAATAAAAGAAATAAGAGACCAATTGCAATGGATTCAGACTTTCACCCTGAATATCACTGAATTAAACAAAAAAGTAATTTTAAGGTGAACTCACCCTATTGGTTAACACTCTCCTTCGTATCTGTTCCAGTGCTGGGCTTGATGCAAACCATTCTCTCACATTGCCTCATTGCCATTATCTGCACTATAGTAGCACGGCTCTGAGCTAATGCAATGAGTAACACTGATAATTCTGATATTACATGATTGATGCTGCTTTTTACTAAGCTGGAATGCAGAGCCTCCTTGTATCAGCCGCCAATTATCTCTTGTGCTACTGCAAGTAGGGTAACCAAGGCGATGATGAAGGGCCAGTGTTACTTGTGGCGCACTGGTTACTGGTTTAACCCCATACTGGTGTGCGTTTTATGCAATCAGGGCAGCAGAACAGTATCTTACCCCCAAAACATCCTTTATACGGTATATTCAGAGCTGCCCTGGAACCTTCAAATAGTGGATCACTTGTAGAAGCAGTTCCTAGGAAGAGTGAGGATTGCAATGTACTGTAGTGTTGAACAAACTGCTGCTGTTCAGTGGGTGTAGAGGTGCAATTCTCAACAGGATCTGGAGACTTTTGGGTGGGGCTGGTAGTTGTAGGTCAGAAAGAGCTGAAGGCCCATAGGTTTATGGATACTTCATTGGGGGCTTTCATCTGGCTAGGCTTCCGTGTAGGATCATGGCTACTTTATTCCCCTATACAGAACTAACAAGACCCATCTGGTTCAAATTGTCTTCTCTTCTGAGTGCCACACCCAATAACCAAGCAACATGCACGTTGTATCACAAGCACAGACCATCTGTCTCACCTGACCGTGTTCTTTGATGGGAAAGGGTTGGTATCCATTCAGGTAGGAAGCTTTTACTAAAGGGAGGTTCCTATAGGCACAGATAGAGTAGGTGGGATTTGAATAGTAGTATGAAATAAAGAGGGCAACCCATGTAAGGTGTCTTTGGTGCCATTTATGTCACAATGAAGAAAAGAGTTAGATACTGATTGGATTTAGTCAAACTGCCCAATAGTTTGCTCTAGAGGCAAAAACAATTGAACCATCCTTGACTCTGATGAAAAGATAGTGGCATTAGTGACCTAGATGGTTCCCTGCCAGTGAGGGACATGAGCAAGGAGGCCTACGGTACAGTAAGTCCCTTTAAATCACTTTAGTATTTGGCTAGTGAGTGGGGCTGGGGATACTACCCTGATAGACAGCGACTGGAGAGAACTAGGGAAGGATCTAGTGGGGTGCCATGCAGGCTGGTCCCAGGCAGACTCGAGGATCCTGTATTAAGAGCTGCACTTTGTACAAAATTCAATTCAACCAACCGAATGTTTGCATTCAGTCACATGACAGATAAATGCTTCCTGTTGATTCTTGTACATAAAACATTAACTAGTATTAATCTAGAGAAGAACTTTATTTGTAAGAAGGTTTATCAGCCGTGGGAAGCCTACAGGTATCTTGGTACATTGCCTGTGCATTTCCTTGCCAGAGACACAGGGGCCACCAACTGTCTTATCTTTTGTTATTTAGTCTCATGTAAACTGTCTACATTACCTGAGTGTCAGGCACACATATAGTCTGGTGTTCTGAGGTATTAACACTAAAAATACTACAAATTCCCTTCTTTACCAACAGGTAGATGTGCCAGAGCTCTTGCTCGCTCTGTGTTCCTTCCAGTGAGAGTCTCCGTAGGACTGAAGGAATCTTGGGAGGCTTCATTAGGTCCCAGTGACACACAGGGAAGATTGCCCAGCTTTATGCAAAGATAAAAAGAAGGAAAAGTTCAGCATTGCTAACAACTGGCAGTTAGAAGCAAACCGAGAATGTGAGAAACAAACATGACCTTATGGGACTGGGGCAGGACTTAATGCTTAACAAATTGTTACTTGGCCGTCACAGCTCTACCAACCCCTGTGCCAAGATCAAAAGTGCGAGAATTTGTCACAAATGAGCGATGGGAACCAAACTGCAACAGCTCCATCTCTTTATTTCTAGGTTGTGTGAAATGCTTTAGCCTGGCCTGCTCTGAAGGCGCCCAATTCCCTCATTATAGAACCTTGTTACCCTGTCAGTGACACCCTGCATGGGACATGGGTGCAGGTCTAATGCTGGAACTTCTAGAGCAATGACACATAAGCACGGAATTGGGGCCAGTAGGCAGTGTTAGAGGACCGGCCATGTATATTGTGCAGTATTGGCAGTATAACAGTATTGTAGACTTCAGATGTACTTGTGGTGTGTACTCATTAGTGCTATACAGTCGCCGTGTGTCACGTTCCAGTGTGTTGCTCCGCAGGGCACTTCATATTGTAATTAGTCCCATTCATCCTCGTGGGTTTGCTCCTATGGGAAAGCAAATGAATAAAGACCTATTTTTAATTTGCTCAGCATTTGTCTCCATCCCTTCGGGTACAGACCTGCAGAGATATATTCCAGCAATTACTAACGGGCGCACCACAAGCACCGGCACATTGTGCAGAAATAACTGGGGCTGGTTTTGCTAGGAAGTTTGCATTGATCTTTGCTCCTAGGTGCATTGCCCAAAACTGATAAATACGCCCATACATGTAAGCACCGTACCTTCTTATGTGGTAAATAGGTGCTTTGCTTTAAAACAGAGGATGTTGTGATTTCCAAGATGGAAGCAGCTGCTATTGGAGTCATAAACTATCTATCTATAAAACTGTGTGTGCCAAAATGCCTTGTCTGGCTGAGCAAAGAGCAGCAGAGTCGCTTTATCCCTCAGTGTCTGCCCCTGCTTCTAAGGTTGAACGTCAACAGACTGTAACTGTAGGCTTTATAGGTAAAACATAGGGTGCAAGGCCCCATTATCCCATCAATATGTCACAGTTTGACTGCTTCAGAGGGCTCAGTAACCAGTTATGTTGGGAAATATTGGGAGCCCTGTGCCATTTAAAATAACGGCACTCGGTTTATAAACTACCCACCTATTTCTAAGGCTTGAACCCATGAAAGTTGCCCCTTTCTGTCCCTTGAGTAGCTACAAACCAATCCACGCAACTCCATTATATCATGTCAGCCTGATCCCTGTGTAGGCTCACACTTAGCAGCACATTAGATTTGGCATTGTTATTTCAGCCTTGTCCGTCACAGTGGAATGCTACATCCTTGTGGCTGTATATACTGGGTAACAATGCGCAGCCATGCACAATGGGAACGCAAGGCCTTAGCGCTTACACACGCCTACATACCCACGCTGAGGGATCTGGAGGACATTACAATTCAGCAGATTGCAATAAGAAATGTAATTGAAAACATCCAAACAATTATCAGTTTTGCCGCACAGAATGGAATGCATGGAGTCTGATACAATATCAGCGATTCTCCCTGCGAACTGGTTGGTTTAACCTTGTTATTGGATTGTCTATTTAACAATCCTATTGTCTCTATACTGACTGATTTAGTGTGCTGTGTGATTCCTTGGATGTGTATGAAGAACATAGGGACAATATTGCTGCATGTAGTGATAATACAATGAACGTTACAGTAGAGGTTATAAACACAGGAGGTTAAATCGGATGTTTTTATCTGCCATTCAAACCCCCTATTAGGACATCTACTGCCACCATCATTTTCCATTAGGATCCAGCTTATTGAATGCTGCTTTAGCTTCTTCTTCCACCATGGCCATGGCTATATACATAATACTCTGAGCACTCTGGCTTCCTCCCACACTCCAGGCAGGGTAACTGGCCCCTGATAACCTGATTTGCCATAACCTCAAATGGTGTCTCACCATTAGTAATGGGCCTGTGGCTGAAATAGAACCTGTGCTTTTGTGTTGCTCATTACATCTTAAATGCAGGATTTATGGCTCTTCTACTGTACCCCCCTCCCATCATTTTCAGTGCAAATTTGTCACAATGCACATGTGCAACTGATACATCAGGAACAATGAAGTCAGACGTGACTTCCCATTGCAGCCACATTTACATTGAACTTATGGGGAAAATGCTTCCGGTTTACAAAAATGTCGAATTGCACCCGAATATGCACTTTGCACACTACGCTTGGGGTCGTAAATGCGCCATGTTAGTTATGTGCAGTCCTATCAGAAACCCATTTGATCCTCTGAGCCTCCATACAAGAAAGAAATCTGAGGCTTCCATGACACATTGAGCAGTAATGAATATGGACTGAAGGGGTCCAAGAAAGACTTCCATGATTATTATATAAACTAACCAAGAGGACAGCGGCACAGAATGAGGCACAGGGAATGGTTGTGGGGAATGGGTTATAGGAATAAATGTTGGCGGGATCTGCCCAAGCTGCTCAGATATGATGTCTTTCTCCCAAGCAGAAATGCAACAGGTCATAATTATTATCTAATTTGCTGAGCTGATTTAGCCAAGGAATACATTTCCTGTGTGTGAGTCACGGTAATATATATAGTATTATTATTTAATTTACTGCCATGTCTCGGCCATACAGAGGGCATCAAACGCAAGTGCTTGGGAGTAATTCTTTCCATATCCGCTCACCCATTCCATACACTACAGAGCCAAGTCCTGGGCGAGTTGTAAAGCCTGGGGTGATGGTGGAACTTGCCTACACATTGTAGAACATGAATGTACCAGAGAAACATGTATTTAATTAGGAGAACAAATGATCTGCCTTGGTTTCCATCTTGCATGTTTCCTATGCAGCAATGATAAAGTGCTTATATATTCATGGGGTTTATGTTGTGTGATGCTATTTTTCTTTCACGTGAATAGCTCATCATTTATATGCTTAATGTCCTTGTATAACCTTTCTCTCTAAGTGAGTACTGTGCCCATTTTTCAACAGAGACGTTTTAAACAAATAATCATTATAGACAAAACTTTCCCTTTTTCAAGTAGCCCTTCTTGCCTCCTGTTCCCCAAACATCAACCATCTGCTGTACAGAGAAAGCCCCATGGATCCCGGCCAATGATACAGAATGAAAACCTTTCCTATTGAGACTTTCATTTTTATGGTTTTTTTTGAGGCTTTAAAAACATTTCTATATTATACAACATTTTTTTAATTATTAGTTAGTTTTAATTTAATAATTAGACATAAAATGTAAACTGTTTGTGAACTGTTTGACTTCTGAAAAAAGTCATCCTTGGGGCTCCAATCTTGCTAGCACCCACTTTTACTGGTATTATGGTCACATTTATCTAAAGTGCAATAGCCCCATCTCTACCGAATCTGCATTATTCATACACTGAGGAGAGACATCTGTAGTTTACATTGTTGGTTTGGGCAGATTAACTGTGATGCAACAAGTCTGTCTAAAAAACCTTCTGACATACTGATGGTCAGACAGTAACGTCAAAACTAGCTCCACCCAATTCTATTCCTGTATAACCAGGGTCGGACTGACCTACCAGAGTGCCAGATGTTCTCTAAGCAGCATCCAGCTAAGGACTTTTCCCATCAGCCCTTTCTTATTTCTAGTATAGTCCTATATGAAATCTATTGTGGTCCCTCAATGTCAGGTTCTCTGGTGGACCCAAGAGGTTTCCGGATAACAGATCCCATACCTGTATTAAGTGGGTAGGTAATGCAAGGTATGAGTAGGGCCACAAAAGTAGCCTCTCTGCTGCATTTCTCACATCTTGCTCTTGGATAATATCACTTTCATAGATATTATGAGATTATTTCTTGGTTTATAACAAGGCCACTTCAAGTTTTATGGTGTCTACCTGGTTCCACACAGCTCTCTGCTTTGTGCTGAGTTGAGCCCATGAGTTATAGGCTGCATTGTCCCGGCACAGAACCCAAGAGTCCAAGAGATAACTTTGAGAGTAGCCAAGGCTACTGACAGGACCCTGAAATGTATCAGGTTATTGGGGTACTATCATACAAATAAGGGCAATTGCAGACGTCTCTGTTCACCTGATTTCTGCTGCTTTGTTGTATGTGCAAGGCAAACATCTAAGGCTGCTGATTCTGGTACCTTTTGTTTTTCTCTTTCTTTGTCCCTTTGATCCCTTTTGGCAAGTACTAAATATATATCAGTGCTGAGACTTCCCTAGCAAGATTCCATGAATAAATGATACAACTATAACTAAGACCTGAAGAAAACACAAAGTTTAAAAAAACTATATCTGAGGCTCCTTCATCAAACAGACAGTGAAATCACTTGGAAGGCACCTACGCTCCCTACTAGAACACATTCCCTTTCTCTGTTTTAAAACATATAAAATAATATAAAGACACAAAGGGAGTTAAAAAAAATGATTTTAAAGAAAAACTTAAAGCAGACCATGTCTTTAGCTGTGTAATTGCTTGCAGCCACCCTTGTGTGAAAGCCCCCATTAGATTACAGGATTTGTTGTATGTAAATTGGAGACTAAATGCATGGTAGCACCTTTCAGCTCCGCAATGCTGGAAATGAGTTTTTAAATAGGAAATTAGATTTGTAATATTTTAGTCAACAAAAAAAAAATCCACATGAAGATGAGAAAATTACTCAAGCAATCAGACTTTTAAATCCAAGAATGAGCAATTGTACCAAATCCTTTGCTCGGCTACTCCCCGAAGAATAAAAAGAATCAGTTTGAGATTGGAGATGAGCGAAAGATCTGATAGCACCTACTGAGTTACAGACCTTCTGCTTGGGAAACTGATTTTATGGTTATGATCTGGACGAAAAAAGTCTTGTTCTTCCAAAAGGAGCATATTGCAATTAATAATTACGGGGGACATGGGATATAGAAACACTAAGGGGATATAGGAAAGGGGCTGTAGTGAGACTGTGCACCTCAGCTGTTCCTTAATGTGGTCACATAGGGCACGGGTACCAAATGCTGAGAATATTGAGAAGAACCCATAGTGTGTTTTGTGGCCTGCAGCACTCACGCCATTTAAGCTCCAAAATCTCCACTGCCCCTCAGTATGTGTAGAGAATATGGTGCACCTCTATGTCCACAGGTATATGTGAGGGCAACTTTCAACTGTTAGCAGTTATGAATATTAGGAATTTCAGTATACCCAGTACCGCCGCTCCCTATACACAGAGTATGCAGTCTGCGTAGGGCACCAACAGACCAAGTCATCGTTGGCGGCTGCGGCTCCTTCTCTCTTATGCAGCAGCAACAGGCCCTTTTATAAGGTTGCGCCCGTGTGTATGACGTCACACGTCAGCGATGAGGCGCAACCTTATAGAAGTGCCTGTTGCCGCGGCATAAGAGAGAAGGAGCCGCAGCCGCCGCCGATGACTTGGTCTGGCGGGGGTACTTTCTATGGGGGCACTGTGTGTGGGGGCTACTGTCTATGGGGGGTACTGTGTATGAGGCAATTGGGGGCACTGTGTGTGGGGGCTACTGTCTATGGGGGTTACTGTCTATGGGGCAATTGGGGGCACTGTTTATGGGGGCAATTGGGGCACTGTGTATGGGGGTACTGTTTATAGGGGCAATTGTGGCACTGTGCATGGGGGCACTTTCTTTCTCTATTTATGTATTTACTTTTATTTGAATAAAGTTCTATTTTGGCCCCTATAGTAGGTGTTTTTTTTTATTATTTTATTTTTACTTCCGTAATATTTGGGGGAGGGGGCACAAAAGTACATTTCTGCTTAGGGCACCCATTTGGCCAGCAGCGGCCCTGAGTATACCATCTTCTAATCTATAGCAGTTTGTTTGCCTGCTAAGAGTGCTGTACAATCCGGCTTTTTATCTGAATGCACTAGAAATGAGCACAGAGAAGCTTTTAAAACTATTTTGGATACATAAGAAATAAACCATAAGCACTAGTGTAAAATAGGGAGACTTATCAGAACATTGGTTCTGTATGGGTCATAAACATGCATAAGTGTTACCTGCAATTCTTTCTTTAGAACCTTGAGTACTGAATCCGGATAGGTCATGGTCATGATTTGATCAATATGCTGCTAGAAGATTATCACATTAGCAGCCAATCACAATCAGTCCGCTATAGCATCAGCCTCTAAATATCATGTCCAACTCTGCTGGTCAGTTGCCTGCAATATGTTAACTAATCTATTGCTCCCCTAGCTAGTAGCCAATCATGCCACACTTGCCTTGGGATAATCAATTACGTATCTGTCATATAAAAACTAGACCTTTGCCATCTACATCCTGCAAACAGCAAATTGATATACAGGTATGGGATCTGTTATCTGGAAACCCAATATCCAGAAAGCTCCAAATTACAGAAAGCCTGTCTCCCATAGATTCCATTTTAATCAAATAATTCAGATTTTTAAAATTGATTTCCTTTTCTCTGTAATAATAAAACAGTACCTGTACTTGATCCCAACTAAGATATAATTACCCCTTATTGGGGGCAGAACAGCCCTATTGGGTTTATTTAATGGTTAAATGATTCCCTTTTCTCTGTAATAATAAAACAGTACCTGTACTTGATCCCAACTAAGATATAATTACCCCTTATTGGGGCAGAACAGCCCTATTGGGTTTATTTAATGGTTAAATGATTCCCTTTTCTCTGTAATAATAAACAGTACCTGTACTTGATCCCAACTAAGATATAATTACCCCTTATTGGGGGCAGAACAGCCCTATTGGGTTTATTTAATGGTTAAATGATTCCCTTTTCTCTGTAATAATAAAACAGTACCTGTACTTGATCCCAACTAAGATATAATTACCCCTTATTGGGGCAGAACAGCTCTATTGGGTTTATTTAATGGTTAAATGATTCCCTTTTCTCTGTAATAATAAAACAGTGCTTTGTATTTGATCCCAACTTAGATTTAATTAATCCTTACTGAATTCAAAATACAAGTATAGGACCTGTTATCCAGAATGCTCGGGACCTGTGGCTTTCCGGATAAGGGATCTTTCTGTAATTTGAATTTCCATACCTTATGTCTACTAAAAAATCATGAAAACATCATTAAAGTTTTATTATTACAGAGAAAAAAGGAAATAATTAGAATTATTTTCTTATAATAGAGTCTATGGGAGATGGCCTTTCCGTAATTCGGAACTTTCTGGATAACGGGTTTCCGGATAAGGGATCCTATACCTGTAATCCTATTGGGTTTAATTAACGTTTTATTGATTTTTTAGTAGACAAGGTATGAAGATCCAAATGACGGAAAGATCTCTTATCCGCAATACCCTTGGTCCCGAGCATTCTGGATAACGGGTAAACACGTGGATCAGTCACTATGAGTTGCCAAACCCCCAACTTCCCATCTCAGCAGAGACATCTCCTTTTCCATTCATACAGTGTCCCGCTCTCCATTCCTACAATTCAGCGGCTCTGATTGGAACCCATGAGAACCGGCGGTCCGACTACATTCCCGCTTTCCCCATCACAAAGCTAAAAGTTTCTGTGGTTTCTTTGCCGGAGCCGTCTGCATAATCTTTATATTCCAGCTCTAATAAATTGGTTTTCACAGTTTATACTCTAATGTTGCCGTGGACTGTAATAAGTCCTAATATTTACACATAGATTTCACATGATTTGGGAGACTCTTACACTGATGGGAGCGCGCAGATAATTCCGGGGAGCGTGGCTGCTCTCAGCAATGTTTGCCTTTCAGCTTTGCAGACATAAAACCTAAATGTGTAAAAGTTAATTAAACACGTCTTCCCTTTGATACATTGCGGAGGGAACGCTGGGGTGATTGGGATACTGCAGAAGGGGGCAATTAGGTTGAATTGGTACCAGTTACGTGTATCTCTGACCCCACATCGTCATTTGCTGTAATCCATGTAATCCTCGCAATCATGTGATACGTTGTCATAGGTCCCCTCTCATCAGCAGCCTCTTAGCCCTAATCCATCTCGTGCCTCCCTGGGATACAGAAGGGATCACTTCGTCCAATCATGCCCCTGCTCTCTTTTATCCCCACTAATTTGGCAATCTGCTACGTGCGGGGGGAATTCTTTCTAAATTGCTCTTTTTTTATTTGTGTATTTAGGGGCAGATTTACCGAAACACTTTTTTCTTTTTAAAAATTCCAATAAACCCATTTCCACAAATGTCTGATGTTTACTTCAAAGTCTGAACTGAAAAAGTACCTGCGGGAAAAAGTATGTGGAAAAGTCGTGAAACCTTTTGCACCGAAACCTCCACTTTTTTGAATTGTCGCACCAAAAATCTGAAGTCGTCTAAAGCAGGGGTCCCCAACAACGGTCCGGGGAGCAGTGTCGGGCCGTGGGCTGTGCTGCACCGGGCCACCTCTGGTTCCAATTACTTGTGATCCCAACTCCCTGATGCGTTACACAGCCATAATAATAGCTATGCGAAGCCCAGGAAGGTTTCTACTGATTACGACAAGGACCAAAGTACTTTATTAAGCTGTATGTAATAATAATATTAATAGTAAAGTGCATAATATAAAATTTAACTAGCACTAGTTGCGCCGCACCCCCCATCCCCGGTCCTTAGAAAAATTGTCTTGCTTGAAACCGGTCCGTGGTGCGAAAAAGGTTGGGAACCAATGGTCTAAAGTTTTGTACCAATGAAGGATCCTCCAGGGAAGGGACATCTGCCATTGACTTCTACATGATCGCGGCAAGTTAGAGCGGAGTTTAGATTCTGATTGTTAGCAGTATTGTGCAGTAAATATAAGAAAATACAGGACTTTTTTTTTGCGATTTTTAGCTCTAAAAAGAATTGGAAAAAAAATCATAGCGTAAGTGGATGCCCCCTTAGTGTTTTTATCCAGTGGCGTAATTATTAGGGATGAACCAAACCAGTTTTTTTGGGTTCAGCCGAACCCCCGAATCCATGTTAAGGGATTTGGCCAAATAACGAACCGAATCTGAATCCTAATTAGTATATGCTAAGGGTTAAAATTTTACACTTCCTAGTTTATTAACCCTTCCAAATACTAATTAGCATGTGCTAATTAGGATTCAGAATGGGTTCGGCCAGGACCATGGATTTGGCGGAATCCAAACCCTGCCGAAAAAGGCCAAATCCTGGCTGAATAGCGAACCGAATCCTGGATTCAGCGCATCCCTAGTAACTATAGCTACTGAAACTGTGCGCGCTCGCTATATATGCGCAGCAAGCAGCCGAGTGAGCGTGGGAGGGAATGTGCACAAAGGGGTGGGCGGATGAGGGTTAGGGACACACCAGGCCCCTCGAAAGATATGCCGCTGCGGTGTGTCGTTACGCCACTGTGTTTATCGTACAGAGGTGTTTGTCCATCAGCACCTTGGCTGGAAAGGGTGTGGCTACGTGTGCCAGATGCTTCAGTATTCACTACTATATGTGCATGCTATTGCTTCCAGTGTGAAAATGTGTTAATAGGCTCCCATAAGTTTTCAGGCTTCTAATATTCCTATATAGACTGATCAGTATGATTCCTTTGGTGCTTTGGTACCCATTAAAGGTGTTTAATATGCAGAATTCTTCTCACTTCCCATGAGTTGTTTAATACAGGGAAATATTTGGCGGTTATGGAACCCGCAGAGTGTCATTACTTTATAACACTTGTAGGGACCCATAGGATTAATATCACCCTATTTTTATTCTCTCTCTAGTGTGCTGCCCCAACTTGCTTGAAGTTGCCTCGCTGCGGCTGCACTTGTAAGTCTGCTTCCCCCACAATGCCGCCGCGCTGCCTAAGGGCGCTAAGGTTCCAAGCGGTATTTAGCTGCTACCTGTTGTTAAGCCTGGATGCCTGCACTTTATGTATAAGTAGTGTGAAGGAGTAAGGGGAATTACATTGTAGCCCTCAGCCATTGGGATTTGTGAACATAAAAACATAACACAGGCTTAGTCTCCTCCCTCATCCATTACTGCTCTAGGGGATCCGGATTATATGAGACATTGAAACCCTAGGGATGAACCATAAACTCCCCCCAGCTGTCTCTGCATGGGGTCACATTGTGCTGTCTCAATATTCTCTGTACTGACATCTGATCATTTACTGCCTCATCTGCTTGTGGATTGTATTGGACAATAAAAACTATTTTCTTTTCTTTTTGCAAAGAACCTTCTGTCGTCCTTTATTTTATTTTTTGCCCAACAGAAAAAGTGTGTTATTGTCCCACTACACCTCCCCTTCATTCCTCCCACATAGCCAAGGCCCATCCATGGGGGTTACAGTCTAATGTAACTGATGCTCGAGCTCATCTAGCCATTTTTTTTTTTAAATGGAAAGTTAATATGAAGAGATGGAATCTTTAAGTTTTCCTTTGCTTAATGGAGGAGTTCTATTATTTCAACAGAAGAAATAAGAGTGAAGGAGGCAGATATGGGAGGTTGGGAGGTTGTACATTGGGGCAGTCGAGGGTAGATAGGGGAAAGGCATGAATAAGTGTTTCGGTAGTTGCTTGAGAAACAGAGATGGATATGTGCAATACTGTGAAGGAAAAATAAATGTGATTAGAGAGGAAAAGGGTAAAAGATGAGCCCAAGGCTGCGGCTGGTTCAACAGGATTAATAAACATGCCAGCAATAGTAATTATAAAAACAGTTTTTGGGTAGAAATATGATCAGTTCATTTTTCTGTTACGTTCAGTTTTAGATGACATTGATTTAAGCAGGAGAGGATCGCTAGGGGGCAATTATAGATCTGTGGCTGCATCTCAGGGTTAGTGAAGGGGCATCTAAACATAGCTGGGTATCATGTGTTCATATGAGTGGATCAGGTCTCCCATAGAGAGAGCTGATATTTTCCTTTATAAGATATGGTCACTATTGCGCCTGTAATATGTTTGTAGTTGTGTAATATCACTAGACCTTTCTGGTTGGAGCTTCTACTACGAGACATGAAATGTTTTCTAAAATGATTAATATGTTTGCTCTTATTTGTTCTATGAATGGGCAGTTTGTTGGCACTAGTGCTTCACCTATGGTTGGGCACACAATGGTACCACCCGAGCATTCACACTGCTTATGTTGCACACAGTGGTACCACCCGAGCATTCACGCTGCTTATGTTGCACACAATGGTACCACCCGAGCATTCACACTGCTTATGTTGCACACAATGGTACCACCCGAGCATTCACGCTGCTTATGTTGCACACAGTGGTACCACCCGAGCATTCACGCTGCTTATGTTGCACACAGTGGTACCACCCGAGCATTCACACTGCATATGTTGCACACAATGGTACCACCCGAGCATTCACGCTGCTTATGTTGCACACAATGGTACCACCCGAGCATTCACGCTGCTTATGTTGCACACAATGGTACCACCCGAGCATTCACGCTGCTTATGTTGCACACAATGGTACCACCCGAGCATTCACGCTGCTTATGTTGCACACAATGGTACCACCCGAGCATTCACGCTGATTATGTTCACACAGTGGTACCACCCGAGCATTCACGCTGCTTATGTTGCACACAATGGTACCACCCGAGCATTCACGCTGCTTATGTTCACACAGTGGTACCACCCGAGCATTCACACTGCTTATGTTGCACGCAGTGGTACCACCCGAGCATTCACGCTGCTTATGTTGCACACAATGGTACCACCCGAGCATTCACGCTGCTTATGTTCACACAGTGGTACCACCCGAGCATTCACGCTGCTTATGTTGCACACAATGGTACCACCCGAGCATTCACGCTGCTTATGTTGCACACAATGGACTGCATAGAGCAACACATAGTTGCCTCCAGCGCTGGATTTTGATTGCATTATTTGATTTTCTCACAGTCTGGAACTACAATTAGTTACTAATTATATTTCTACTGTCTATTTTGTCATCAGTCCTCGTGCCTGCAGTATGTCTGTGTAACACGTCCTTCCAGTCCGTTATTAACAGTGGGGCATTGTTCCCTAAAGCCCACTAACTCCGGCAAGTGCCATATATAACTGAATTAATACTGACTCCACAGCAGGTCAAGGCATCACGGTTTGTGTTACAGTTCTTTAGTCATATTTTCTTCTACAAGAGAAGCCAAAACACATCTTTAGGATCATTTATGATTGAGTACAAGTGAGGACATGTCAGTAGCCCAGCTAATTGGGCAGTAATGCCAGTGTCGGACTGGCCCACTGGGATAGGAAAGCTCCTGGTGGGCTCTCCTGCTCCTAGCCATTTGGCCTATTTCATTGGCATTCCCTATTTCTGTATGGGAACAAATATGCCACATAGATGGATGGATAGATAATAGTATATTAAGAAAAAAGGCAAGAAGAATAAAGAAGTTGAGTGAGGAGAGGAGGATGGGATTGTGGTCTAAATGTTTATTGGTGACCCTGGCATACTAATATGAGTAAAGCCATTCTCCAGAAGCGACAAAATTCACACTCTGAAGACCCTAGCCATAACTTGCACGTGATTTGTGACCCCTGCACCCACAATAGAATTTATTTAGATGCACTGAACCTGATTGCGGTGGATACAACTTTGTGCACAGCCACAATTACTCAAAGTCTGGAGAAATTGCAGCATTGTTGGGAAAAAAAAAAACCCTGCACTTTGCCTGTTTAGCAAATGCCCTTACTTGTGTCTTCCCTGCTATGATCATTTAACAAGAACTGGAAGGAGTTCATCCCATCTGGAACCAATTTGGTAATCTCTTTCTTTAAGTCCCTGAGTGATGAGCCGCAGGAGGTCAGAAAGATTCTCGCCAATTTTGAACTCCAGTTCCATGTGAAAAAGGCAATTTATTGCAAATTATTAGCAAAAGGATTTTTCCTAAGAGGCACAGACTGTGGCAGGAATCTTATTAATTGTATTATTTGTGTTACTGCTGAGTTACTGTGTATCTGTTTACCACGCAGTGCCGTTCCGTTGTGCCCTCTTCTACGTCTCTTTTTCCTGTCCCACATTTCGAGACGTCTTAATCCCTGCTCGAAATCTCAGCACCAGATGGAGCCGAAATATCCTGTGAAATAAATACCCCTCAGGGGGAAATCTAGGGGAGTGAGCCAATATTTAGCTTTACAGGCGATACATGTCATGATGTTAATTAAACAGAACTATAATTTTGTGTTTTGTCTATTTATTGGGGGCAGACAAGGAGAATCCGAGAATATTTATTTATTTGGTCACGCCTGGACTTTATTATTATTAAGTAAATAGACAGACAGCATATAGGTATTATTGTTATTATTATTAACATTTATTTATAAAGCGCCAACATATTCCGTAGCGCTGTACAATAAGTGGGTTACATACACTGGACATACAGAGTAACATATAAAGCAATCAGTAACCGATACAAGAGGTGAAGAGGGCCCTGCCCAAAAGAGCTTACAATCTACAGGTAAAGGTGGAAACATGACCATACAAATCCTTACAAGTGTTAGGGTAATTTTTTCCATTTAAAAGCCGCCCATTTCTAATCACCAGACCAAGAGCTGCTTCTAAACAAGTGAGGGTTAGAGATAATAAGAGATACACAGATTCACCCAGTAAAGATCACCTGCTGCTGTAGAATTTTCCAGCCCAGACGTATTATTTGCCCGTTTCAGAGTGTAAAAATAGCCATAATTTCAGATATGTATAATTTTGCTCAGTATATTTTTCTGTAGTAACTGTGGCTGTTTTTCCCTTCAGCTACCGAAAAAATTATACCATGAAATGTGGAATTACCTTGGAATAGCATAGAAGTGAACCATATTTCCCTCTGTAAATGCCGTGATTTTCATCTTCTGACTTTTAAAGTCTCCCTTTTCCTCTTCATAAGTTATTGTAGGGGAGCTAAAGGGTTAACTTTCCCCAACTGCCCAATTGGTAACCTATTCCCTTTTGGAAAGAGATATTCCCCATTGGCCCAATGGTAGTTTACCAGTTCCTGTTCCCTAGTGTATATAAAAGGAGAGGGAACATGTATGGACTCCATCATAGCGGGAGGTGGAGAGGCCGGGGGCCTGAGGTGCAGATAGGGCTCAGTACAGGAGACCATGCCCTATGGTAACCAACTGGTGGGCAGGGACCCAGTGAATGAAGACCAGGTAATGACAGACTTACTGTAAATCCCATCATAGTACACCCCAGGGGTGTAAAATAATCCTCTGCAAGGAGGAACAGCAGGGGGTTGCTATTCCCCAGGTCACCTAAATGTATGGAAGCACCCTATATTTATCCCTGAGAGGCTTCCACTGGAGAGGATCTATTTCATACATTCTGTTGGTGAGACTACGCTCTCATGCTATTCAGTGTCCAACCTACTGTAGCTGGATGTGTGAGTCCTTTTTATTGCAACTGCAATACTGCAACTACTGGAAACGTTTCAGTGTAAGGAAGAACCGTCAACTCACGGTTAGAACCACTGGCACCCATTTCTTTTATTCTCCTTACTGTCTCTGAAGTTCAGAGAGGTCATCTCACCATGATCCAGGTGCATCTTGGCCATACCTGCCCCACCTGCAGCCCTCCCCTGTTCCACCCCCATTTCAGCCCCTCCCCTGTTCCACCCCCATTTCAGCCCCTCCCCTGTTCCACCCCCATTTCAGCCCTCCCCTGTTCCACCCCCATTTCAGCCCGTCTCCTGTTCCTTCCCCATTTCAGCCCGTCCCCTGTTCCATCCCCATTTCAGCCCCTCCCCTGTTCCACCCCCATTTCAGCCCTCCCCTGTTCCACCCCCATTTCAGCCCGTCTCCTGTTCCTTCCCCATTTCAGCCCCTCCCCTGTTCCATCCCCATTTCAGCCCGTCCCCTGTTCCATCCCCATTTCAGCCCCTCCCCTGTTCCACCCCCATTTCAGCCCTCCCCTGTTCCACCCCCATTTCAGCCCGTCTCCTGTTCCTTCCCCATTTCAGCCCCTCCCCTGTTCCATCCCCATTTCAGCCCGTCCCCTGTTCCACCCCCATTTCAGCCCCTCCCCTGTTCCATCCCCATTTCTGCCCCTCCCCTGTTCCATCCCCATTTCAGCCCCTCCCCTGTTCCATCCCCATTTCTGCCCCTCCCCTGTTCCACCCCCATTTCAGCCCGTCCCAAACTCCCTGCTGTGTTCCTTGCTCCATTGCTACAGCAATGGATGTTGGGTAATGATTCTATGCATTTCAATGGAACAGCAATGGAGGACCTATCACTTAAGCTGACCAGATAAAGGGGGCTTAAAAGATTACTGTCATGGGAAAACATGTTTGTTTTTCAAACCCCATCAGTTAATAGAGCTTCTTCAGCAGAATCCGGCATTGGAATCCGTTTTTCAAAAACACAGATTTTTTTATATTTATATTAAAATTTCACATGGGGCTAGCCATATTCTTCGTTTACCAGGGTGCCACAGCCATGTGACCTGCGCTCTGATAAACTTCAGTCACACTTTACTGCTGCGCTGCAAGTTGGAGTGATATCCCCCCCCCCCCAGCAGTTGATCAGCAGAACAATGGGAAGGGAGCAAGATAGCAGCTCCCAGTAGGTATCAGAATAGCACTCAATAGTAAGAAATCCAAGTCCGGCTTGGGACTCCTCCAGTTACATGGGAGTAGGAGAAACAATAGGTTCGCTGAAAGCAGTTCTAATGTGTAGCGCTGGCTCCTTATGAAAGCTCAGACTCAGGCACAATGCACTGAGATGGCGCCTACACACCAATATTACAGCTAAAAAATTACATTTGTTGGTTCAAGAATAACATTTTAAATGGCAGAGTGAATGTAAACAGTGTAATTTAGAAATAAAAAGTACCCCATAAAAATCCCAAATAAAGGGGGCTTAAATATGGTTAACATACCTGTAAGTTACAGTTCAGAAACTGCACCTTTCCTCTAGACACTGCCTTACAGCCATGGCTCAGCTGAGAGAGAGACAAGACAAAGGGGTGTATTTATTAACACTGGAGACAAACCTCACTGGTAATGTTGCCCATAGCAACCACTTAATTCATTGCTTTTCTTTTCTAACTTGTAGGTGACTGTTCAAATCTAATTGCTGGTTGGTTGCTATGGGCAATATCACCGGTGATGTTTGTGTCCAATGTCAACTCAATAACTATACCCTTAAGTGTTCCAATGCTTCCCATGTGATGTCATTAGTCAGTGATGTCATAGGATTTCACCTGCCCATAAACATGTCAGACATTTGTCATTGTTCCAGTCAATGTGCCTGCGTTACATCACATATTACACCTTGTAGTAGGCTTAACCTTTTCTTTACCTCCATCATTGTCAGGGTTAATTCTATACTCACTTTATACTGCCTGTCTAAGGTATGAATTACAGAGGAATTGCCAGGTATATACTCTCACTGTAATAAAGGGGTTATCTGCTAATAATGTTGCTGCTCCCAAGAAACTCCTATACTTATGTAACTTGCCATAAAGTGATACCTGGCACAGTTTATAGATATGTCTAGATATGTCCAGCCTGGGATTAGACATTTGCAGGCAGAGCACATTGGCTAAATAATTGCCCCTTTTACTGTGTTTTTGCCTTATATTTAATGTTTTGGTTTCAAATTAAAAAATGAAAGGTAGGTTTTACTCTATTGTCTCCCTGTACTCCCAGCCGAGTTCATTAATTATCCAGAGCAGTGAGAGCTTAACTATATAGATTTCCTTTTCCAGTAATGCATCTCTTGATATCAACATGAAAGCAGAAAATTGCAATTCCTCAGAAAAAAAAAAAAACTCATCAAGGGAATGAATTCAGGTTTTTTTTTCCTTTTTTAATTTAGCCTGACTTTCAAAAACGAAGAAAAGTAGCCGGCACAATAGCTCGGGCAGCTGGTATTTCTACAATGTTAAAAGCATGTGGACTCACTGGTGCTCTATTTTGTAGGAGTAGATTATTTTTTGTATTTTATAACAGAAATATTAGATAAAGTAAGAACTATATTCCTTTAGCAGGGTTTCTCCTTGTTCATATAGAGGAATGACCCTACTTGGGGATGATACCTTAGCTATAGCTCCCATTGTTTTCTTCCTTAGCCAAAGTCATTTTTTGGTTCTTCTGGAAGCCATCGTGTAACTCTGGGTCTGGGTGGTGTTGCTTTATTATAAAGTGCTATCGTGACATCAGTAGACTGAATTCATTAATGTATCCTCTACAATGAATGTATATTGACAGTTAGAGAGATGCTGGTATTTGTAGCTACCTAACATCTGGAGGGTCTTCACTTGACCATCACCCAACAACTATACTATAAGCCAGGAGCCCCAACCTTTCTTACTTGTGAGCCACAGTCAAATGTAAAAAGACTTGGGGAGCAACACAAGCACCATAAAAGTTCATGGAGGTGCCAAATAAGGGCTAAGATTGGCTATTAGGCAGCCTCTATGCACACTATCAGCTTACAGGGGCTTTATTTGGTAGGAAATCTTGTTTTTATTCAACCAAAACTTGCCCCCAAGTCAGGAATTAAATAATAACTACCTGGTTTGGGGGCACTGAGAGCAACATCCAAGGGGTTGGGGAGCAACATGTTGCCCCTGAGCCACTGGTTGGGGATCACTGCTATAAGCAATAGCATCAAGATATGTTAAGCTAAGAAAATAGACACAGAGATAAAGATCCAAATAACCTCAGCCCCCCATGCTTGATCAGTAATTCGTTTTCTGCATATATTTAATAAAGCACCAGGGTGGGATAGACACAAATCTATGATCTTAAAATGGTGAAGCCATTACAAACAGAACATGGTAAGATGTAGTGGCTCTGCAGGACCCCATGGCAAAATATTTTGCTGGGAATTATAACCCCTCCAGCGGTCTAATGTCCCTACATACTGGCCCTCATGCATTGTGTGGTTTTACAGGTCTCCAAAGCCTTGAAAAAAGCCATGTAACAGTAGTCACCTGTCCTCAGCCTGCCTTCAGCCTGCCTCCTCCCAATCCCACAATTCCCTGCACATGTGATGTCAATAAGGAAAGGATCATCCCAGTGCAATGCATTGTGGGCTATGTAGTTCCTGCATGCTGTCTGTAAGCTGTGGAGATGTTTTTACAATTTGTAACATCAATGTTTTAGTCCCTCCTCCCCTGCCAAGAATTCAAATGATGCAGAAAGAGAAGAACTGTTTTGCAGCTGGATTTCAGCATATAAAAATTGTATTTATTCATACTTTGAAAGTGAAGGTATATTAGGGGTTTCTGTGTTGTGTGGGGCACAGAATTCCCCTTTAAATACATTCAATAAATGTCATAACCTATGGCTGAAATCAGCTGATCAATATCCTACGTAGAACCCGCTGTTTGTCTTTGGGGGTTTCTGTTTTACTAATGTACCCACGGAAAGGTAAAATAAAGGACGAGGCAGCCCGAGGATGCTTTACTATAAGAGCACTCAGCTTGTCTTGCCGGAGAAAAATAGCATTATTTTGCTTAATGCAACAGGGCCAACTTTCATTACATGAATATAAAGTAACGTTTCTGGGAAAGACAACTTTTTAAGCCTGACACTTGACTCATGAGTGGTGTCTTCACCGACTCACAGCGCAGGGAAGAATAATACGCCATCAATATATTTACTCTCAAAGTTTTCCCGTTGAGTTCAGTTGATGCGAGAGTACAGCTGCCAAACCCGAAATTGCATTAACATTTAGAGGCCGGTAGCTATTGCTTTACTTGAGTGAGGCACTCTAAATCGGCTTTAATTGAAGCGCATGATAAAAACCTGTCTGCGCTTATCTCCTCTCCTGCACAGTCACAATGTAAGAATGTGAGCTGGTTTGTTTCCATCGGGGGGGGGGGATGGCTGCGCCGCACAAATCCCACATTCGCCTAAAACTGTCTGCTGTTATTTGGCTTTTATTTTCTGCATTCTATTGTTTGTTTGTGCGCTCGCAGATTTAGCTCGGGGTGAAATTGGCACAAAGTGAAACGAAATGGATATGACTAACGTGTACATAGTGATTCCAACGGCAGTTAACCCTGTTGTGCCAAACACTAGAAATGTTACAACTTTCCCTTTGTATTTCTCCAATGAAAATATGAAGAGGTGAATGTATAATGATTCTCCCTTGCTTTGTTCTCCATAGCAGCCGTAAAGGTGTCAGCGGCTGACTCGCCTAAACTGCAACTTTCCCTATCACCTCATATAACCCCAGTGCACCTTTACTATATGTCAGCGGGAGGTGTAGAGCAGCACCCAGATAGCATGGGCTGATGGCAGTAAAACCTTTACCAGTGGCTCAGGGGCAACATGTTGCTCACCAACCCCTTGGATGTTGCTCTCAGTGGCCTCAAAGTAGGTGCTTATTTTTGGATTCCTGGCTTGGAGGCAAGATTTGGTTGCATTAAACCAGATGTACTGCCAAACAGAGCCTTCTATAGGCTGCCATTCAACATAGATGCTACTTAATAGCCAATCATAGTTCTATTTTCATGCTTGTAGAGATCCCCAACACTTTTTCCATTTGAAAGTGTCTCACGAAAATAAAAGTTCGGGGACCCCCGGTATAGGGAGTGAGTACAGACAAAGGCGGCTTCATCAGGCATATATGCCTTAGCAAGAACAAGCTCCTTGGGATGGTTATAGCCTGTACAGAGATATGCTATAGTGCCCATACAGTCTCATCCTCCTTCCAACTGTCTACTCTCATCCTTCTTTCATTCCTACGTCCCCATCTCTCTTTGGTTAGCTCTATTCTCCCATTTATGTTTATCCCCCCCCCCCCATCTTTCTACTCTGCTCTTCATTCTTTGCAACTTTGCTTGATTGCCACCAGCCCTTGTCCTTTCATTGGGCTCATTTGTCTTTGTTCCCTTTACTGGGCTGCAAATGATTTAGTGCATGAAGTATATAGTTCACTTATTGCCTTATCATACTCATCATCACTGCCACCTTTCCTTATTTGTAATGCCGAATGCCTTCCCTCTGCCAAGTGTCGGAAGCAGGTGTAGCTCTGGCCAAGCTTGTGCCTCTTATCATCTTGGCCAGTCAGTTCTGCAAAATGCTCAGCACTAAGGAATGGTGCATGTAGTAAGGCTGACAGCTTGAAGATGTAAGGGAAAGAGGAAAGCTTTTCTTATGGGAAGTGCCAGTTAGGTAAGATTGGAGAGAAATTATACACTACAAACACGAGTCTCCTTTGGACAACCAAGTTTCCTCCCACAGTCTAAAGACGTAGAGATGGGTTTATTGGTCCCTTATATGTATGTACCTGTGGTAGGGAAATGGGGACACCATAAAAACCAATTCTAATAACAAATAAGGAAATGTAAGGAAGCGGGCATTAGTCAAAACACAATATTGCTCTCAGGATGGGACCAATGTATATGATTGCCCTAGCAGTACGATGGAGAAAAGGTTCCCCAAATAGACACACCCTTTGCAGATGTATAATAACTTGGGTACCAGTGGTTCTTTAGTTGTTTATTAGCTGGAACTGCTACCATCTCTCAGGTACTGCTTCAATAATATACAGATTATAATCTCTTCACAGCATTTCAATGATTCATTTTCTTGATGGCACTGGGAACATACAGGGAAGTAGTAAAAACCAACAGTAGCAAATGTCTAGTCCCCAGAGTTCTAGGTCCAGGGCTGCCCCTCTCTATATCCCTGAGCTTGAGTGTAGTGAGTCCCTGTTGGGTGACCAACCATGGTACTAACCCATTCTGCTCTCCTTGTTGAAGCCTCTGCCTTTTCTACTAACTGCCCTCAGCCTTAAGTTATTACAGGATCTAACCTCCCAAAAGCTGTTCTTACTTAGGCCTCTACCTTCTGGCTACTTCTTTTCAGAACCCTCCAGCCCTAACCTGACTCCTCCAGCAAGTCGGGTCCAAAGAGACAGAACCACTAGGTGACTCCTCTTTCAAAGACTAGGGACACCAAACACAATTGTCCAATAAAGAACTACCAGGAAATACTTTAACAAGAAAATGTAATGACCAACTTCCCCCACCTATGAACAAACCCAGCTCAGTCCTGCATTAACTCTTAATGAGACTTTCTAAAGTAAGGATGAGCAGTCCGCTACCACTAGTAAATACCATATGGGTATGCTTACCAGGAAATGTGCAGGTATGGGACCTGTTATCCAGAATGTTCTGGGCCTGGGGTATTTCAGATAAGAGGTGCTTCCATAATTTGGATCACCGTGCCTTAAACCTAATAACAAAAATCATTGCAGAAAAACCAAAAGGACTGTTTTGCTTCTAATAAGGATTAATGATATCTAAGCTGGAATCAAGTACAAGGTAATGTTATTTGATTATAATGGAGTTATTTGAAGATAATAGAGTCTTATGGGAAATGGCCTTCCAGTAATTCAGAGTTGGTGGTTTATGAGAAACCTTTGAAAGTAAGAATTGGTCCATGGCAGTAAAAAGAGACCAAATAAGTAAAAGCTAAAACTATTGGCAGAACCTGTTTCTGTGTGTCACAAGGTTAGTCTTAGATGATTGGTCCTACCAACCCCATTAAAACCGACCGTGGGTAAAATCTTATAAAGATCCTCGGGCTCTGCCTTTGCACTGAGAGATGGCTGCCAGGTATTTGTTCACTCTCACCTTCTTATTCAAGCAGAATTTATATTCCAAGACAGACGTTCTGGCACTAAGTGCCTTTGAAGGGCTGAATGCAATTCTATTTATTGCATTGCCAGTTAATCATTTAAGCAGCACAAAAACCAAATCTTTCTGAAACACAAAATGCGAGACAGGAAAATTGGGAGAGTGAACTCACCCATGTCGTCTGCTGGGTTGATCCGCCTTCCTTTGAAGGTTCTGATTTCATATTCTCTGCTTTAATGGTCTTTGCTAGAGTTACAAAGTCAGCAGAGACGTCACTTCCATGTTTCCTTACAAAAAGGGATTTTGGATTACAGTGTTTATTACTTGCCTGGCTGTGCTTGGGCTCAAGTGATTTCTGCTCATATGTTTATACACCAATATGGCAGCTAGGTCTCACATGCACGGCCAACAGTGACTAAGGCCCCTGGGCCCAGCAACAGAATAAATATATTTAATACATGGGAATGTAGAGGCTTTATCTTGTGGTGAAGCCTGGGGAATGTTCCTAAATGGAACGGGGCACATTGGCCAATGAATAGTTCCATGAGAATGAGAACCATGTAAACCTTACACCAAGGTTGTCTTAGTCACGGGCTCTCAATCCAGTTTAATACTTTTAGGAGATTCTGGAACTATGCTTAAAATACCAAACCAACTGTCTATTAAAAATTAACTTATGGAATTTATTATACAGTGAATAAAATACCCCTTGTAAAATATAGGGATATTATGTCACCGAGGAGTTCAATGACCATATACAGGTGATGGAACTCCAACGTGACTTCTAATATCCTCATATTTTACAACAGGGGGTACTTTATTTATTATAATATACAAGTTTTAGTGAGTCATGTGACAGAAATTACACTAAGCTCCGATTATAACTGATGACATCACTTAGCATTGTTTATAAGGATATCATTTACAGTGTGGTCCCATAGGGAAATGACCAAGGTGTATACAGGTATAGGACCCGTTATCTAGAATGCTCGGCACCAAGGGTATTCTGGATAAGGGATTTTCCGTAATTTGGATCTCCATACCTTAAGTCTACTAAAAAATAAAAAAAACATTAATTAAACCCAAAAGGATTGTTTTGCATCCAATAAGGATTATTTATATCTTAGTTGGGATCAATTACAAGGTACTGTTTTATTATTACAGAGAAAAGGGAATCATTTAACCATTAAATAAACCCAATAGGGCTGTTCTGCCCCCAATAAGGGGTAATTATATCTTAGTTGGGATCAAGTACAGGTACTGTTTTATTATTACAGAGAAAAGGGAATCATTTAACCATTAAATAAACCCAATAGGACTGTTCTGCCCCCAATAAGGGGTAATTATATCTTAGTAGGGATCAAGTACAGGTACTGTTTTATTATTACAGAGAAAAGGGAATCATTTAACCATTAAATAAACCCAATAGGGCTGTTCTGCCCCCAATAAGGGGTAATTATATCTTAGTAGGGATCAAGTACAGGTACTGTTTTATTATTACAGAGAAAAGGGAATCATTTAACCATTAAATAAACCCAATAGGATTGTTCTGCCCCCAATAAGGGGTAATTATATCTTAGTAGGGATCAAGTACAGGTACTGTTTTATTATTACAGAGAAAAGGGAATCATTTAACCATTAAATAAACCCAATAGGACTGTTCTGCCCCAATAAGGGGTAATTATATCTTAGTAGGGATCAAGTACAGGTACTGTTTTATTATTACAGAGAAAAAGTAAATCAGTTTTAAAATTCTGAATTATTTGATTCAAATGGAGTCTATGGGAGATGGGCTTTCTGTAATTCGGAGCTTTGTGGATAATGGGTTTCCGGATAAGGCATCCCATACCTCTAATATAAAATAATAATTTCATATCTCATTAACAGTTACAATTTCTTGTAGAATCATTATAAAGACACATTAAAACTTGGGTTAAATCATGTTGCCCTACACCCTTCTATGCTGCTTTTCTCAGTCATAGGTGCTTATATGTCTTTTTAGCCTAAAGTAACCACAAGTGTTTTTCAGATAGCCCTTATTTTCCCCTTAGGTTTCCTTAGATCATAATTTTCAGGACTTCAGTGAATGAAATATATACTGCAATGTGCCCTGGCAAAGTTTATATCTCTCTCTCTTTAAAGGCTATAAGAAAGCCTAGGGAGTTGTCGCTATTATAGAGAGGGTAATGTATAACCTGTCCGACTCATCTTGCACCCAATGATATCATAAAATGCCCCCCGAATTATGAGGGTTTAACCCTTTTGATTTCTTGTATTAGAAATGTAACAAAAAAGAGCGGCAATGGGAGGGGAGCCAATGGTACAATGGCCATCTATGCAAAGCTCAGATTTCAAAGTAAGTCAATAGTAAAAGTGGGGGAGCAATGGGAAAATAAATGTGTCCCTTTGACTATATATCCATTGAAATATATAAAAATGAAGGCTTAGATCATAATAAAAGAATAGAAGACAGAGGTGAAAACAGCACAGATGGTTTGTATTCATGATATATTCCTTGTTATTGGAATCTCTGAACCTCTTCACAACCTGCATAGTATTTACCTTAGAGCCGCCTTTAGCTCCATGGCTGAACATCTCACTTACTGTCGCCCCTTTCCCTTCCGCCTCACACTCTGCGGCGCATTAATGAAAGGTCTCAGTCATCTTTTGAAGGGAACATTACGGGTTTCCTTGCTACTTCTATAAAGATTATTATCAGAAGTCATTTTTGACTCTTTCATTAATTAGAAACATACAATAGAATATAAATAAGGGATATTTATCTATGTAATTCAAAAAAAGGAACATTTGGCAGCTCCTAAGAAAATCCAAGATCTGCCCTTTTCTCAGAATGGGGCTTATTTACTGAGCTGGGAAAGTGCTATTTCCACAAACATTTCTGCATTCATCATTTAACCATTAAATAAACCCAATAGGACTGTTCTGCCCCCAATAAGGGGTAATTATATCTTAGTTGGGATCAAGTACAGGTACTGTTTTATTATTACAGAGAAAAGGGAATCATTTAACCATTAAATAAACCCAATAGAGCTGTTCTGCCCCCAATAAGGGGTAATTATATCTTAGTTGGGATCAAGTACAGGTACTGTTTTATTATTACAGAGAAAAGGGAATCATTTAACCATGAAATAAACCCAATAGGGCTGTTCTGCCCCCAATAAGGGGTAATTTTATCTTAGTTGGGATCAAGTACAGGTACTGTTTTATTATTACAGAGAAAAGGGAATCATTTAACCATTAAATAAACCCAATAGGATTGTTCTGCCCCCAATAAGGGGTAATTATATCTTAGTTGGGATCAAGTACAGGTACTGTTTTATTATTACAGAGAAAAGGGAATCATTTAACCATTAAATAAACCCAATAGGGCTGTTCTGCCCCCAATAAGGGGTAATTATATCTTAGTTGGGATCAAGTACAGGTACTGTTTTATTATTACAGAGAAAAGGGAATCATTTAACCATTAAATAAACCCAATAGGTTCTGCCCCCAATAAGGGGTAATTATATCTCAGTTTTTTTAACCTACAGAGTTTTAACCTACAGAGTTTTATAGAATCTAATTCTGATACAGTCACCCCAAAGTACACACTGAAACACCGCCTTATACTGTGTGTATCAGTTGCTGATATTACAAGAATAGATAAATGGTACAGTCTTGCTCCCGATAGACACCTTCTGCACTACAGCCAATGACAGATGCTCTTGGTGTCCACACAAACATCTCCACACCACCATTGCCCATTTGGTTCCCCGCATTTCTAGCTTTTCCTATGCACTTTTACTCAGAACATCTTCACACCTGAACTTTCTATATAAAAAGAATTAATGCAATTCCAATAACTGAAGGCACCTTGGAGTCCTGTGATTGACATAAAAGCTTTTGGCCTGCAGCCTTGCCCTTCATATGGGCTCAGAACTCTTCGGTTCCTTCTAACATCTTAATTTGTAACAGTAGGAAATACATTATCCGTATATAAGCAATGACTTCTATACTGAAGCACTATCATCTATATTTTGAAAGAGGCAGAAGAGGTCCCTTGGAGTAGTAATAAAATGTCAGCGGGCTTCTCTACACAACAATAATGTATATATATATATCTGACTGACAAAATGCACAGTGGTTTGACAGTATTCATGCTTCAAAGTAATAGAGAAAGCATGAAAGAAATTAACGCTATCTCAAAGCACAAAGCTATTGAATGTCCAGGGGCGATAATCATTTGGAACTTGCTCGGTACAAAATTCCAGCTTAATAATGTTAGTCAGGTAGCATTTTCTACCTTATCAGCAAGTGCAGATGTAAACAGAAGCTGATAGATACTACACCGCAGGGCCAGATGAAAACAGAATTAGAAATTATTTCCTGAAGATACTGGGCCTGGGAATACTCTATGCAATAGTAATAATGATTGCACGGGGAAAAAACTACAATCACTAAAGATTCACAATTCACACATGACCTTCACTATATTTTGCTTACAAATACAGGTCAAAAGCCACTAACCATATGGTATGAGACATAATGGGGGGAAATAAGCCCAAGAGCAAAAATATAGAAATATCTTATATTTATTTAAAACCCCTTATCTTGTCTTTTTTTCTTTTGAAAAATGATTCCATTTTTATGTTTGCTGGTATGCAGTATTCAGACTCAAAGCATCCTTCTGCCATCATTTGTGTACAGGTTACAGATAATGGAGGACAATATTGTTTCAGCCATCCTAATATGAGTCCAAGAATATCTACATCAACATTAACGTTTTGTATAATGTAGAGAGCTCTATTCAATGTGCATTTGGTCTTCATTATATATTTTTTAAATTATTTAGCTTTGGGTTCAGCAGCTCTCCAGTTTGGAATTTCAGCAGCTATCTGGTTTCTAGGGTCCAGTTTACTCAAGCAACCAAGCAGTGATTTGAACAACAGGCAGGAATATGAAAAGAGAAGGACCGACATAGAAAGATAAGAAATAAAGAGTAACAACGAGAGTAAAATCATAGCCTCACAAAGCAATAGTTTTTTGGCTGCGGGGGGTGACTGACCCCAATTTGAAGGCTGGAAAGAGTCAGAAGAAGGAGGCAAATAACTCAAAAATTATATAAAATACAAAGTGAAGACCAATTAATAAGGTTGGTAAGAATAGGCCCTTAACCTGAAAGTGAACAACCCCTTTAATTAAGGCACCCCTTAATATAAAAATAAATATTATATTTCAATCCAATCCTATAGGTGCACCTGAGGAAGGCTGTTAGCCAAAACATGTAGTGCAGTGATATCTCAATAAATTACACTGTTGCACTGAAGAACATGTGTACTCTCCAGGTTATTTGGATTGAACTTGAAGGAGTTATTGCCCCCACCGCGTCATGACAACCAGTGGGGGCAAGAGAAGGGAGAGCGAGCTAGGGGTAAGTAGGTGAGGTTCCTGCCTGGCACATGCCAATTGTTGCGCCCTTGGCAGGTGCCTCTTCTGCATACCCCTCATTACGGCCCTGGGGGAGACTGGGACAAAACCTGGCAGGCCCTGCTGACCCAGACCTGATCCCTGCCGCGGGGGCCTCTGGGGGTGTGTGGTGGGCCCCACAGACCCCAGTCTAACCCTGGCCATCTCCAGCATCCTTGAGCAACAGCAAGAGAGACACAAGTCAGTGATGGGTGCCAACTGTCAGTGCAATCACACAGAGTGTGCAGTCAGTTAATCCCTTTATAGTGCAGACCCCTTATTCCAGTCCACCATTATTAGTTTGGGATGGGAACCTAACAGTGAGTAAATCCCTGCGTTAGAAAAGTAGAAGAGCAAGCAATGTAGGTGTCAGTTTATGAACATGGCCGTGTGTGCAGTGCACTTGGTGTCATAAATGACCCTTTAGTGGTAGCAGTGAGACATTCTTATTCAGCAAGCAGCATATGGCTCCAACATGGAGTGTGAGTGGGGCTGGTACCTTGGTGATATCCACCAACTTCTATATCCATATGTTTGTAGTATGTAATACAGTAACTGCACCACACCAGTGTGCACAAACAAACATCCAACATGTGCAGAGGCATAAAGGTGTTTGGTGGCCAAAATAGTATTACAACTATTTTGTTTTACCTAGTTAATAATTTGATGTAATAAACTATAAATAACTTTGTGGCTTCACATCACATTAGCATAGAAAATAATCTGTTCCAGTTACTACATTTGTACAGAAAAGTTCATCTGACACTGCTAAACAGGTTTCGTTTCAGTGCATTACTGAAAAAGTCGGTCCCTATTGCAGATTCAAGATCTATAAGGTTCTCCTCCTGGTTGGGCTCAGGTCAGTAGAACATCAATAAATTCCAATGCATTTTTGTGACATGAATTCGCTGAATTATTATCTCGTTTCATGCCGTTTCTTGAGTCAAGTTCAAGGTATAGCGAATTGTAAAGACTTTTTACTTGTCAAGCATAGAAATATATTATTGAATTTTGTTTGTAAAGAATAGGAAATGCTGGATGCTGCATCTCAGGATTGTATCTGTTCTTCAGATGAATGATAACAGGTTCTCAAAGTCTCCATCTAACCTGCACCTTGCAAGTAAATAATTGGACACATTTTATTAGTATATTTAGTCATTTAAAAAGAAAAATATCTGGCGAACCTAAACCTCGAAGGCCAAGAACTCTTTAAATCCACATGCCAAAGACCTGCATAGATCCAATTTTTGAAACCTGAACCCTACCTTGAACCCACGGCCTGCAACCCGCAATCTACATTTCTACTCATTTGGACCCACTACCTGACCTGACCAGCACATGCCTTATTCACACCCAATCTTAGACCTGCCGATCACTAGGAAGTATTGGTGCTGCAACAAGGAAGTGACATCATCAGAAGTGGGCAGTTGCAGAAAAAAATTTAAACAAGTAAAACTTAGATAATGTATATATATTATAATATAAAACAAGAAATACAAACCCGCAACCTGACCCACGACCCGCAGACCCGTATCTGAAATATTATCTGCTACCTGCAGAGCATCCGCTCTTTGCAAGTAACCTGTGGGTACATAAAGGTACCCAACCCGCTAAAGGACTCATCTTAAGCCATATTTCTTTTTAGTCTTTAGTGCCCCTTTATACTGTCATATAAAGAAGTCTATGTAGCCATGGGAAGGGTGGAGACCTAGAGGGCTGTGCCTGACCCTTATCAAATGGACAGTCCTCATCTACAGCAATCCAGAACCAGTGAGCAAGTGTAGTCTCTATACACTAGGGACAGGAGATAACCAAGGGATTGTCCCCATTGTTATGAGGGCAATATCTCCTATGCCGGGCAGGGGACAACAAGAGTCAACAAATCTTTGGTGCAGTACTTGGACTGGTACAGATACCTCAATGCCTAACCTAATCCTTTGCTGGGCTTTAGTAAAACAGTTAGACCAAAGGGGTCATATGCAGGGGAGACACGTAGGCGTAGGCGTACCCCAACATCTAACTTGTGCGCCATTGGTATATTTAAGTTGGGGAGAATCAGGAGGTGCAGCTCGCATTGGGGCGCTGTATTTACTGTCTGCCCTGTATTACTAAATCTGGCATAAACTTTGTTAACTTAATTATATTAACCCAAAGAACTATTTTCAATATCCATTTAATTATTTCGAGTCCATTAAGGAAGGCATTTTCATAACTTAGCATGAACTCTTTTACATTATTGTCTGCAAACTGCAACAGTCACAAAACACTGACCCTAATTGGTATAGGTTACATTCTTCTCTACAGCCTTATCCACCAATGTTCATTTTTTTGTGCATATTTCCCATTTCTTCTGGCAAATATGACATTTTCCCACTGACTTTAATAAACTTGTTTTTAAAAATATCTTCCCTATAAAATACAAGTGTGTTTGTTGTTGAAATGCTAAGAAACAAACCCTAAAGTGAGAAGTCACATTCTTTTTTTTTATAAAAAAAACAGGAACAAATATTTGGCAAGAAATACAAAAATTCATAATCAAGCAAAGTCACAGCTCATGTTTATGATAAATACATCATTCTGTGCTTCTAGATACCTCAGCTACAATATTTAAAAACATAACATTTCTAAGCAGGCATTATCTTCCATAAGACATAGCTCATTGCAGGTAGACAATCTTTTCTGAGGTCTACCCTCCTAAAATAATGTCCCCAAACATCTTGAGAATGGAACTTTAGTTGACTCCTACCCTTTGAAAGTTGAGGCTTTTCCTGTCTATGTACCCAAGGAAGACATGTTTTTTCTTATTCTGTGTCCTGTAGTGGGGCCTTCTATCTGAGCTTGACTTTGGACCTGTGACTTACCTGCTGGGCCCTCAATACTTACCTGTCTTTGAGGACTTTGCTACTCTGGCTCCAAGACAAGCACAATTATTTAGCAAGTTTTGCAGATATATCATAGTATTATAACACTATTTATTGCACCACTCCTTAACTGAATTAATACAGGTATGGGATCTGTAATCTAGAATGCTGGGGCCTGGGGTTTTCCGGACAAGGGTTCTTTCCATACCTTAAGTCTACTTAAAATTATTTAAATATTAATTAGACCCAATAGGACTGTTTTGCCACCAATAAGGGGTAATTATATCTTAGTTGGGATCAAGTACAGGTACTGTTTTATTATTACAGAGAAAAGGGAATCATTTAACCATGAAATAAACCCAATAGGGCTGTTCTGCCCCCAATAAGGGGTAATTATATCTTAGTTGGGATCAAGTACAGGTACTGTTTTATTATTACAGAGAAAAGGGAATCATTTAACCATTAAATAAACCCAATAGGGCTGTTCTGCCCCCAATAAGGGGTAATTATATCTTAGTTGGGATCAAGTACAGGTACTGTTTTATTATTACAGAGAAAAGGGAATCATTTAACCTTTAAATAAACCCAATTGGGCTGTTCTGCCCCCAATAAGGGGTAATTATATTTTTGTTGGGATCAAGTACAGGTACTGTTTTATTATTACAGAGAAAAGGGAATCATTTAACCTTTAAATAAACCCAATTGGGCTTTTCTGCCCCCAATAAGGGGTAATTATATCTTAGTTGGGATCAAGTACAGGTACTGTTTTATTATTACAGAGAAAAGGGAATCATTTAACCATTAAATAAACCCAATAGGGCTGTTCTGCCCCAATAAGGGGTAATTATATCTTAGTTGGGATCAAGTAAAGGTACTGTATTATAATTACTGAGAAAAAAGGAAATCATTTTCAAAAATCAAAATTATTTGCTTATAATGGAGTCTATGGGAGACAGCCTTTCCGTAATTCAGAACTTTCTGGATAACGGGTTTCCGGATAATGGGCCCTATACCTCTATTATAACACTATTTATTGCACCAGTCCTTAATTGAATTAATACAGGTATGGGATCTGTAATCTAGAATGCTTGGGACCTGGGGTTTTCCGGACAAGGGATCTTTCCATACCTTAAGTTTACTTAAAATCATTTAAATATTAATTAGACCCAATAGGGCTGTTCTGCCCCCAATAAGGGGTAATTATATCTTAGTTGGGATCAAGTACAGGTACTGTTTTATTATTACAGAGAAAAGGGAATCATTTAACCATTAAATAAACCCAATAGGGCTGTTCTGCCCCCAATAAGGGGTAATTATATCTTAGTTGGGATCAAGTACAGGTACTGTTTTATTATTACAGAGAAAAGGGAATCATTTAACCATTAAATAAACCCAATAGGGCTGTTCTGCCCCCAATAAGGGGTAATTATATCTTAGTTGGGATCAAGTACAGGTACTGTTTTATTATTACAGAGAAAAGGGAATCATTTAACCATTAAATAAACCCAATAGGGCTGTTCTGCCCCAATAAGGGGTAATTATATCTTAGTTGGGATCCGGTACAAGATAATGTTTTATTATTACAGAGAAGGAAATCTTTCTTGAAGAATCAGTATTATTTGATTAAAATGGAGTCTATGAGAGACGGCTTTCCTGCAATATGTATTCTGGATACTGAGTTTCCAGATAACAGATTATATACCTGTAATAGTAAATAACGTTGTGTTGGGGCTACTCTCACTAGTGGGTTTTTTCCTAAAAATGTAGAAACTACTCCACCATAACTTTTCTTGTATGAGTATGGGATGGAAAACCATCATTCAGAAAGCCCCGAATTACAGGAAGGCTGTCTCCCACAGACCCCATTTAAAGCATATAATTCTGGGAGAATTCTAGAATAGGAAACTAAAATAGGAGCAGACAGCTAGAGCAGAGTTTCTGTGGGAACCAGCAATGCCATCTCTTCTTTGGCTGCTAGACTGGAAGGTGTGTTTAGTAACCTGAGTTGAGAAGAACTGAGCATGCTCAGTAGCCAACAGCCAAAGTAAATACATAAGGGAGGGGGCCGAGTGGGTTAGAAGAGGAGAGGGAATTAATTTGTATTTAAACATTTCAAAAAGGCTGTTCACTGGTTTCATTTTTGTTTAGGGGTCTTTTTAAGAGCATTTTTTAAGAACAATACAATCCTATGAGTCACTGACGAATACAAAAAACCTGTATTATTGGCTGCAGAACTGTAACAGTGTGTATTCGAATTGAACTTGGAATTTCATAGTCACCTTAAAAGCTGAAGAGAAGTAAAGTAGAACTGATAACAGCACCCCAGCTGTCTTCAGTAGAAAGTGTCCCGAGATTTAGGTCAGTAACAACAATTGACTGTCATCGCACTACACTGAACAAATGACAATAAAGGGACATACAATACCGTACAGCGACTGGCCTACTTATGCAGTGATGTAGATAACAGGTTATTGGCAGGCGTTTTACTGAAGGTGATAAAGTAGAAAGAAATCTGCCATCTCAGAAATAATCAATATGGAGCCCGTGCCACCCGCTGACAATTAATCTTCCATTCCAGGGAGAAATCGATGCTCCTTAATATGATAGCATTACATATTGCAATATTACATGAAAAAAAATATATCATTATATGCACATTGTATGTTATGGTTTGTGGGGAATTTGCGAAGGAGATCATCAGAAGGCTGAGAAATTAACCCAAAATGACAGCAAATCACATTATGGTTCAGAAGGTAGTGGGGTGGATTTGCCCTCAGATGTGTTTCTGCTATCCGGCACTGAACCGCAAAGAATTCCTTATTTATTTTTTTTATTCCAGGAGTTGGATTTAGACAATTAATTATTGTCAGTATTGAAAAAAATGTACCCTTTCATTTTCTGCTTTTGTTTCGGTTGCAGCCAGTTGGAAACGGCGTCTGTGGCTCTTCCATGAGCAAATTCCCAGCAGTGCAGTCAATACTTTGCACATAAATGACACAGTCTGAGAGTGCCTGAAATGATCATTATGTTTTCTAAGGTTATAAAAATCCATCAAGCTCAACCTAAATTTGCTGCAAATACAAAAATAAGGTATTGTCCCCTTAAAGGGCAAATAAAACACCAACACTAGGCCATGTAGTACCGGTGCCCAAGGCAACACTACTTTACCTGGAACCCTGCCTGCTTCACTTCCTGACACTGGATCCGCACAGTAGAGATGTGTGCATCCCCAAATAATCAACCCACACCTGACCCTAACCCACCCGCTCCTTACCCACTCCTGACCCTAACTTGCTGAGCCTCTGTATTAATGGACCCATGCCTGCCCCTTCTCTGACATACAAAAGGGCACGCAGGCCAAGGATCTATAAATACCAACGCCTGAAGGTAGAAGATCAGCATAGTAAAGCCGCTGGTGTGGTGGGCACCCAGTGTGTGGATTCCAGCCCCAACCCGCCCGGCCCATGGGTTTTGGCCTGCACATCACTTCTCCACAGACTCTCCCTCCCTTGTTGATTGCTCCTTCTTCTATTTGCTTCCAGCTGTGCCTCTTCTGCCAACCTCTAGTTCCGGCCCTGGCTCAAATCAATTTAATTTGGTTTTAGTTCTGTGAACTACTATTCAGCTTGTTGTCCCTGCTGGCACTTGTGCATATGCCCCGGTAGGCTTGGAGCTTGGTTGCCCTAAAACAGGAATCACAATATGTGAATAATGCTGTGCTGGAAGTAATACAAAACAGCCTAGTATAATTAGTACTGCTGCTATAGGGTTGTCTAATGGGATAATGACCATTTTGGCTGGCTGAATACTGGCTTGAGAGTTAAAGGCCCACATGTTAAACTGTGACATTCAAGTATTAGGATGATATAGACTGTAAGGGCCACTGAGGCAGGGACTGATGTGAATGTTGTACAAGCCCTATAAAGCATCAGGGCATCCCTCCTTCTCCAGCATGCCAGCATGGAATGGCCCAAATATATGTCACATACTAGAGATGTAGCGAACTGTTCGCCGGCGAACTAATTCGCGCGAACATCGGGTGTTCGCGTTCGCGCAAATTCACGGACTTTTGCCGATGTTCGCCACTTTGGGTTCGCCGCGTTTTTTTTTGGCGCCGCGTTTTTTCGCCTTGGTTTTTCCGCCGCATTTTTTTCGCTTCGTTTTATCGCCTATGCATATACATAGGAATAGCTTGCGTTTTTTTTTTTGGCGTTATTTTTTGGCGGTTCTTTTTTGGGTTTTTTTTTGGGCGTTTTTTTTACAAGTATTTTTCAGAGAAGTTTTTGCCCTTGATCCCCCTCCTGCATGCCACTGTCCAGGTCGTGGCACCCTTTAAACAACTTTAAAATCAGTTTTCTGGCCAGAAATGGCTTTTCTAGGTTTTAAAGTTCGCCTTCCCATTGAAGTCTATGGGGTTCGCAAAGTTCGCGAATATTCGCGAGTTTTGGCGAAAGTCCGCGAACGGGTTCGCGAACATTTTCGGCGATGTTCGCTACATCTCTATCACATACAGTATCTGAACTGTTCAGTTTCGAACTGGGATATCCAGGGCCCATTGGTACCTGAGTTAAAGGCCCACCAGGTACATGAGTTGCTGCCCTGCTGCCTCATTGAAATCCTGCCTGCTGGCTTTCGGCTATATACTGTCCAATGTTAATCAGGCCACACCCCCAGTGAGTAAAAATAAAGATGGACGTGTGTTCCACAGATGGACGTGTGTTCCACAGTGGAAGGCACAGCCATTTTTAATTTTTGTTTGAAAAGTTGCATGGAGGTTGCTGGCAGATGGGCAGGTAGGGGGCCCAACAGGATCAGGAGCCCACTGGGATTTATCCCGATATCCTGGTGGGCCGTCCAACCCTGCTACTGTTGAATGAGGAGTCGGCAGCTTGTGCATCTTTTCATAAGACTTGGGTACCCAATGTGCAATAAGTATGAAATACTGCTCTGTTATAAATTATCCCATCATTAGTTCTTTATATCTAGCCCAAGACTAACCCACACAAGGGATATCTCTTGTCATGACTATTTTATGTGATTTTTGATATTGACCCATAAAGATCCAATAGTACTACTTTATCATTTTTTAAACACGTTTTTAATGAAACAATTTAGCAGCTTAGTTTACCTTTGTAGTAGTGATGAGCGAATCTGTTCCGCTTCGCCGAAAAATTCGCGAATCTTTCAAAAGATCCGCGAAAAGGCGAAAAATTCGCGAAACGGCGAAAATGTCGTGCGACAAAAAAATTTGTCGCCCGCGGCTATTATTTTGTCGCGCGGCTATTGTTTCATCGCCCGCGGCTATTATTTCATCGCACGGCTATTGTTTTGTCGCCCGCGGCTATTATTTTGTCACGCGGCTATTGTTTTGTCGCCTGCGGCTATTATTTTGTTGCGCGGCTATTGTTTCAGCGCCTGCGGCTATTATTTCGTCGCGCGGCTATTGTTTCGTAACCCGCGGCTATTCTTTTGTCGCGCGGCTATTGTTTCGTAACCCGCGGCTATTATTTAGACGCACGGCTATTCTTTTGACGCCCGCGACAATTCTTTTTTTGAAGCCAGCGACAATTTTTGGACGTGCGGCGAATTTTTCCGCGGCAAATTTTTTCATCCGTTTCGCGAAACAATCCGCCAATGGTGAAATGCGGAAATTTGCTGCGAATCCATGCCTGGCGAAACATTTTGCCCATCACTACTTTGTAGTGTTTATTTGGTATTTGTATAATATAAAATAATAAGTTAGCATTACAGGGTACCTGCTCTATAGCACAATTCTGCGTATCTCGCAACTTAAATAATGTCAACCAGAAAGCAATAACAGTCTATTATTAATCTCCCGCAATCTGCAAACAAGATTTCAAATGCCGCGTGGCCCTTATACATTACATGATCACCTTATAACTGTTTAATCATACCCATTTTAATAATAGCTAATAGCAGCTAATGAGATGTATAAACACAAAGCAGTATGTTTAGCAAAGCCTGCTAATAAACATGCAAATATATCCAAATGCCTGCGGTTAATTTGTAAAAGCCACGGACAAATTGCGAGTGCGGCGAAGTCTTGGTTCAAAGATAAGCGGCTCCTGGAAGAATCTTGATCTGTTATTGAGCATTCAGAATGCTATTTATTTATCTTGGAACTAAGAGAAAGGTACAGTAAAGTCTACATCTGCCCCTATTTTTTTGTGTAGCAATAATTTGTTAAAGCTCTTGTTGAATTTTAGTCATGGACCAATGATATGTGCTCCAAGCAACACTCCCAAGGGCTCATAACAAAGAAGTCTAAGTGCTGAATTTGGCACAAACTTGATACTGTTTCAAAATGCAATGAATTGTCTGCACGCAAGTTTTTTTTTTTTTTACCCCCCCCCGGCACATAATATTCAATTATTCAGCCAAATTGCAGCAATATTGTAAGTATCCTAAGAAACAATTGTCTTGTGTTGCACTAAAGAGACTAAGAACTCTTATAGGGGCCGATTTACTAATCCACGAACGGATCGAAAGCGTCCGAATGCATTTTTTTCGTAATGCTCGATATTTTGCGATTTTTTCGTCGCCGTCGCGACTTTTTCGTAAATTGCTGTGACTTTTTCGGAGCCGTTACGACTTGTGAGAATTGTCGCGACTTTTTCATAGCCGTCGCGAAAAAAATCGGAAAGGTTTGCCCGCCGTTTACTAGCGCTCAATACGAAAAAGTCGCGACAATTCTCGCAAGTCGTAACGGCTACAAAAAAGTCGTGACAATTCGCGCAATTAGTAACGGCTACGAAAAATTCGCGACAATTCGCGCAAGTCGTAACGGCTACGAAAAAGTCGCGACAGTTCAACGAAAAAGTCACGACGGCGACGAAAAAAACGCAAAAAATACAAAAAAGTCGCAAAATGTTCGTTTCCAATCCGATTTTTTCCCATTCGGGATTCGGAATTGTGGATTAGTAAATCAGCCCCATAATGTTGCCTATACCTTATATTGGATCCAGTACAGACCATAATATTTTGTATTGTCTTCAAGTGCAAATTACCTTTCATTGAGTGCATAATTGATAATTGAGTTTGAACAGGCCACATAACTCATAAATAAATCCTTATATTTTATGGTGTGGGGTACATTATCTCTTTTGCTTAAGGTATGTTGGTTGCTGGAGAACCATTGTGTTGACGTGAGGGACAGCTGATAAAACAATTAGAGATAGATGTGTTGATGAAGACACTAAAGGGATATTCTGAGACTGACTGCTTGCTTGGGTGCGCTATCACTAAAATGATTGGGATAAACATATTATATAGTGAATAAAATGTCCCCTATTGTAAAATATAGGGAAGTCATCGAGGAGTTCCATGCCCATATAAAAGCACAAGGCTGAAGGCCGACGTTACTAAGGTCATGGAACTCCGAGGTGACCTCTAATATCTTCATATTTTACAAAAGGGGGTACTTTATTTATTATAATATACAAGTTTTAGTGAGTCCTGTGACAGAAATTACATCAATAAGTTCCAATTATAACCGATGACATCACTAAGCACTGTTTATAAGGATATAATTTACAGTTTGGTCCTATGGGGAAATGACCAAACTGTACATTATAGGAAGATAATAGGGGCCATTTGCCATTTACACCTCTCTAAGGCTTGTACCCATAAGTGTTCCTAACAACTTTTGGCAGCACCCACATTATCATCCAACATATTCTGGTGAATTACTTGCAGATATTTTTGTGTACAGGCTCACTTCCACCCATTTTAGCGATTTGCTCTTGCAACTATAAATGATGCTGACAAGTTAGTGCTGTTTAACTTGCAACCTGGTGTGCTCACTAACCTTATACCCTACGGTTCCCACTTACAGTTGGTTAAATTACAAGATAAGTCTGAAGCCAATCAGTTCTCTACCTAGGTGTGACCTTGTGTCAAGTATTCATAATATGCTTTGGGTTCATCAGGAACGTTGATTACTCAGGTCATCTCAGGGAGAAGCACAGTGACCAAATCACTTGTCAGCCAGTGGCCACTTGCTATTCACTTGAATGGGATACATGTTGCCTATGATAGACTCTGGTATTGCCCGATAACACTGTTTTCTATGCTCCAGAAGAAATGGAAAGTGGTATAAAACTCTCTATGGGGGGCTGGGGACAGGCTGCCCAACACTTTTACAATCATTAGAAAAATAGTCCATGTACTGGAAACCCTTGCATATTTTAAAACCTTTGTTGGGTAAAGTTACCAACATACACCATAGCATTTTACATTGTACCTATGCGCTATAAGGATACAGGTATGGGATCCCTTATCCAAAAACCCGTTATCCAGAAATCTCTGAATTATGGAAAGCCCGTCTCCCATAGACTCCATTTTAATCAAATAATTCAGAATTTTAAAACTGATTCCCTTTTCTCTGTAGTAATAAAACAGTACCTGTACTTGATCCCAACTAAGATATAATTACCCCTTATTGGGGGCAGAACAGCCCTATTGGGTTTATTTAATGGTTAAATGATTCCCTTTTCTCTGTAATAATAAAACAGTACCTGTACTTGATCCCAACTAAGATATAATTACCCCTTATTGGGGGCAGAACAGCCCTATTGGGTTTATTTAATGGTTAAATGATTCCCTTTTCTCTGTAATAATAAAACAGTACCTGTACTTGATCCCAACTAAGATATAATTACCCCTTATTGGGGGCAGAACAATCCTATTGGGTTTATTTAATGGTTAAATGATTCCCTTTTCTCTGTAATAATAAAACAGTACCTGTACTTGATCACAACTAAGATATAATTACCCCTTATTGGGGCAGAACAGCCCTATTGGGTTTATTTAATGGTTAAATGATTCCCTTTTCTCTGTAATAATAAAACAGTACCTGTACTTGATCCCAACTAAGATATAATTACCCCTTATTGGGGGCAGAACAGCCCTATTGGGTTTATTTAATGGTTAAATGATTCCCTTTTCTCTGTAATAATAAAACAGTACCTGTACTTGATCCCAACTAAGATATAATTACCCCTTATTGGGGGCAGAACAGCCCTATTGGGTTTATTTAATGGTTAAATGATTCCCTTTTCTCTGTAATAATAAAACAGTACCTGTACTTGATCCCAACTAAGATATAATTACCCCTTATTGGGGGCAGAACAGCCCTATTGGGTTTATTTAATGGTTAAATGATTCCCTTTTCTCTGTAATAATAAAACAGTACCTGTACTTGATCCCAACTAAGATATAATTACCCCTTATTGGGGGCAAAACAGCCCTATTGGGTTTATTTAATGGTTAAATGATTCCCTTTTCTCTGTAATAATAAAACAGTACCTGTACTTGATCCCAACTAAGATATAATTAATCCTTATTGGATGCAAAACAATCCTATTGGGTTTAATTAATTTTTTATTGATTTTTTAGAAGACTTAAGGTATGGAGATCCAAATTAAGGAAAGACCCCTTATCCAGAATACCCTTGGTCCCGAGCATTCTGGATAATGGGTCCTATACCTGTATACGGAAACCTACTTGACTATAAACCCGGATAGTGAAACCTATTCGGAGATAATCAGCTGCCTGCACATCCATCTGAGTTCTTCCAATGAGCTTTATGAATTTGCCTAATTCTAATGTTTGCCTAATTTATTTAGGATCAGACTCGGGGAACTCTTGGGTCATTTGTTCTGAACATAATGGATTTTAATATTTATGCTGAATAAATTCATCACAGCATAAAATGAATCCCAAAGTTAACAGTTCTGTCAAAGTAAATGGTTACTTATTGTTTGGGTAAGTTACACATTGGGAATGTCAGAATGCTCTTCTTACTGAGGGTGCATGAAGCTGATGGAGAATCATTTGTAGCTGACATTTTAATTGGAATAATTTATTTACTGATTAAGTAGATGCAATATGACTGCTTCCGGCATGAGGATCATTTGTAATATCATATTTAACAGTAAAGATTGCTCAACGCAGTGTTTCAGAGATTAGCTTCCCCCATACTGCGCATCCATCACTATAAACTGAATGTCCATCCTCATTTCTAAGGAATGCTATCAAACCTGGAGTGGATCAAGTGGACTTTGTTATACTTGTGCGTGGGAATAGCAAATGCCTCTCCTACACAGAGCATATACTAAGTGCAAAGCATTGCAATTGTGCTGCCTAAAGTCTAAACATCTGTATAACAGTCATTTGTGCAAACTCGGCCTCTACAGGGGTCATTTATAAACACAAATGCAGTGTACAAAGTACAATTTCAGATGCAAATGGACATTTTTATACTTGTGTTTTGAAGTCAAATCGAGTGCAAGTACAGGTATCAAATTCTGCCAACTTCCCACAAATTGAAAGGGAACCATGATAGTCCCCACCCCCTGTAATACAACTTAAAGTCTCTCTGCTTTCCTAATGGGGATTGCATAGATTCTCTAGAAAGCAGAGGAAAGTTAAATCCTAGAATCCATCACATCACAATAAAACTAGGTGATGGAGGGGGCTGCCTGGCACTACAAACCTAAGGGGGGTAGGGAATTGATCTCTGTGAGTCAGAGACAGACTATCATGTTTTTTTCAGGTAATGTTATTATTATTATTATTTCTTGTTATTTATATAGTGCCAACGTATTTCTCCAACGCTTTGCAGAGATTCATCATTCACATCGGTCCCTGCCCCAGAGGAACTTACAGTTTCAGTCAGAAGCCAATTAACCTGCCTGTATGAGCACATGTATAAAAGGGGGGTATGTTTTCCCTTTAACCACATAGCAAAATATTATTCATGTCTATTATAGTTGTGTATTTGACCTGCTCAGTAATAAGGCCAGTTATGTATCAGGTAGAATATATATCACATTTGATCCTATGCTGTTAATGCTTCATGTGCTGTCAGAGCCATCAGATTGGCGCTTCTGCTGTCCAACATCCATGTGCGTTTAACCCTAATGTTCTATCGTTAGTATCTTTTGGCCGTTGCCCCCATGGGTTGCCCCCATTTTGCTTCAGGGCATTTCCTATCATCATTTGTCTTGGAGTTTCAATCCCAACGTGTCTGGAAGCATCGCAACAGCATAAAACATAAAAAACCGATCCAAGCCATCAGAAGGCCCCTACTTTACCAAGCCGGCTCTTTCCTGCAATATTTATGTATTCGTTATTATCATCATGACTTAATTATGTGGCTGCTGCAGATTACGGCATGCTACAAGCACACAGAGATGTGTAATCAGAAATTGAAATGAAAGTGCAGAGGGCTCTGCCTGCGAGTGCTTGAAATCTAAAGGCAGTATTATTGCATTCTAATGAGACGGGGGCAGGAAACTTTAATAAGTCATGTTCACCGTTTACTTCTCCCTGTAAAGGAGATAGTGATAGCAATTGTACAATACCTTGGATGGCGACGACCCATGCCATTAACCAGTAAATAATAAATAAAGCGTGGAAAAGGCACTGTAAAAAGAACAAATGAGCTAGCAGACCCTACATAATGCGTGTTACCTAGAATGGCTCAGCATTAACAGCAATGGTGTATCTGCACCAGTTATGTGTCTACAACATCTAGGGTTGCCACCTATCCAGTAGCTGGTAAATCACCACCTAGGGTCAGTATTACAATGTACTGGCTGGTAAGTTTGTAAAGCTCTGTGAATCCCTCTCTGACCTCCTCTGTTACCTTTAAGGGTGAAGACACACAGAGCTACTAGTAGCAGCTACTTGTCGTGGCTACTAAAATAGACAATGCTGATCATTTACTGATAATTGTCTCTTTGTGTGTTTTAGCAGGGGAAATTCTCAGTATTGTCTATGGCAGGGGATTTTTTGGAGCTTAGTAGCCTTGAAAAAGTAGCTGCTGCTAGTAGCTCAGTGTATCTTCACCCTTAAGCCTCTTAGTTCCTGCTCTCTGTTAGGTACTCTGAGACCCACCCCTGCCCCACCCATTTTATGGGCTACCACACCCATTTCCCGCCCTGTGATGTCATTACCCCGCTTTCCCATAGCATCACCATCATCAGACCTCCACCTACTAGCTGATATTACAGGTATGGGACCCGTTATCCAGAATGCTCGGGATCTGGGGTATTCCGGATAAGGGGTCTCCAACTACTAAAAAAAGTATTTAAACATTAATTAAATCCAATAGGATTGTTTTGGCTCCATTAAGGATTAATTATATCTTAGTTGGGATCAATTACAGGTACTGTTTTATTATTACAGAGAAAAGGGAATCATTTAACCATTAAATAAACCCAATAGGGCTGTTCTGCCCTCAATAAGGGGTAATTATATCTTAGTTGGGATCAAGTACAGGTACTGTTTTATTATTACAGAGAAAAGGGAATCATTTAACCATTAAATAAACCCAATAGGGCTGTTCTGCCCTCAATAAGGGGTAATTATATCTTAGTTGGGATCAAGTACAGGTACTGTTTTATTATTACAGAGAAAAGGGAATCATTTAACCATTAAATAAACCCAATAGGGCTGTTCTGCCCTCAATAAGGGGTAATTATATCTTAGTTGGGATCAAGTACAGGTACTGTTTTATTATTACAGAGAAAAGGGAATCATTTAACCATTAAATAAACCCAATAGGGCTGTTCTGCCCCAATAAGGGGTAATTATATCTTAGTTGGGATCAAGTACAGGTACTGTTTTATTATTACAGAGAAAAGGGAATCATTTAACCATTAAATAAACCCAATAGGGCTGTTCTGCCCCCAATAAGGGGTAATTATATCTTAGTTGGGATCAATTACAAGGTACTGTTTTATTATTACAGAGAAAAAGGAAACCATTATTAAAAATATTTATTATTTCATTAAAATGGAGTCTATGGGAGATGCCCTTCCGTAATTTGGAACTTTCTGGATAATGGGTTTCTGGATAAGGGGTCCCATACCTTTACTAAATAAAAATTGTGGCAGCCCTATCCACATCCCATGGTGCCCGGATATTCTTCTACTCAAATCTACCAGACACATGTGCACCATAAAGTCTTTGCCCCAGTGCCTGATGATGGAAGCCATGAAAGGAAAACACTGAAGAGGACGGGAAATGGCTGGCTGATGGAAAATATTTTATTTTAGGACCACCATTAGGATCATGAGATGCACAGGAACTCGAGTAAACCAGCCCAACCCTGAAACGAAATGCAATTAATGTTCAGTTACCAGGAGCAATGTTTATCCCTTACTAGAAGCTGTTCTGCCTCAAGTCAAAGCTTTGGTATTGTTTTGCCTGTTGAGCTGAATTTAAACTTAGAGAGCACCCCATTTGAAAGTTTAATTACATCCGAGTGGAAAATCAATACAAATTAGTAAAAAAATATGCTACAATTTTGAATGACAAGTTTGATCAAACAGGAGAAATCTCTACCTGCAGTGTCAGGTTTCTACCTATTTATTTAGAAGCAATCACTTAAAATAAACATGGACCAAGACTGATTACTAATTAGCCACAGACTGCACTATTTTGTATACTAAATGAGACATCACAGACAGAACATGCATGTAAATGGGCAGTTGGATGGGAATTAAGAGTTTTGAAATCCAACTGAGGCATAGGGGAGGCAATTGTGTAGGCTGGAGGGGCTGCAGATCTGAAGCTCACCCCCAAAATGTAAGGCAAGGATTCTTAACTAAAGGTTAAGGGCTTCCAAGCTGTTTGGACTGGTGCAGATTCTGCACATTCATTATATAAAAATTCTTCCTCCAATAAAAAATAGTAATTGAAACCAGGCACATTACAGTTGCCAAACCAATCTATAGGTTATGAAGCTGCTTAATATGTGTCCCATGAGAATAAAGGTTATGCTATAACTCAGTGCTATTTGCTATTGCACCAACTGTAAATGAGACTTTTTTCATTTCTGTACTTTCAGCAAAGACAAATATGTATAAGTGACGCCAGGCAAAGTATGGGTTAAATGAATGCAATAAGATATTTAGTGAAGCAGTGTTGCAGAAGAAAAGAGATAACAGCTGGTAACAAAAGCAAATTAATCAAAGCAAGAGAATTGAAAAACATTTCATGAGAATGGCAGTGATACTGCATTATGTACAGTTAACTCGTTTGTAAAGGAAAATTATACCTGCGATCAGCTCTATAATAAAGGATGTTTATGAAAAACAAGCGCTAGAGTGGTGCATATATACTGTATATACATAGGGCCATATGGCACCGGCATGTTCCTGGGCAAACGGAAGACTTTGTCACTTCAGTTTAATGGAAAAATATACAGTATCACATATCTATTTATCTATCTATCTACTATATCTATCCATCTATCTATCTATTTATCTATCTATCATCTATCTATCTATCATCTATCTATCTATCTATCTATCTACTATATCTATCATCTATCTATCTATCTATCTATCTGTCATCTATCTATCTATCTATCTATCTACTATATCTATCATCTATCTATCTATTTATCTATCTATCATCTATCTATCTATCTATCTATCTATCTATCTACTATATCTATCTGTCATTTATCTATCTACTATATCTATCATCTATCTATCATCTATCTATCTATCTATCTACTATATCTATCATCTATCTATCTATCTATCTATCTGTCATCTGCTGTATCTATCTATCTATCTTTCTATCTATCTATCTATCTATCTATCTATCTATCTATCTATCTATCTATTGTCTGTCTAGCTATCTACTATATCTATCATCTATCTATCTATCTATCTATCTATCATCTATCATCTATCTGTCATCTACTGTATCTATCTATCTTTCTATCTATCTATCTATCTATCTATCTATCTATCTATCTATCTATCTAGCTGCTGTATCAACCTCTATCTATCTTTCTATCTATCATCTATCTATTGGTCTGTCTGTCTATCTACTCTATCTATCTATCTATCTATCTATCTATCTATCTATCTATCTATCTATCTATCTATCATCTATCTATCTATCTATCTATCTATCTATCTATCTTTCTATCTATCATCTATCTGCTGTATCTATCTATCGCTCTATCTATCGATCTACCTATCTACCTACTGTATCTATTTATATCTATCTATCTACTGTATCTATCTATCATCTATCTATCTATCTATCTATCTATCTGTAATCTACTGTATCTATCTATCTTTCTATCTATCTATCATCTATCTATCTATCGTCTGTCTATCTATCTACTATATCTATCATCTATCTATCTATCTATCTATTGTCTGTCCATCTATCTATCTACTATATCTATCATCTATCTATCTATCTATCTATCTATCTATCTATCTACTGTATCAATCTCTATCTATCTATCTATCTATCTATCTTTCTAGCTATCATCTATCTATCTATCTGTCTGTCTGTCTGTCTGTCTATCTACTCTATCTATCTAGCAACTGTATCAATCTCTATCTATCTATCTATCTCTCTATCTATCGATCTACCGATCTACCTACTGTATCTATTTATATCTATCTATCTACTGTATCTATCTATCTATATCGGACTGTCTGTCTGTCTGTCTATCTACTGTATCTATCTATCTATCTATCTATCTATCGATCTACCTATCTACCTACTGTATCTATTTATATCTATCTACTGTCATTAGTTATATCTATCTATCTACTGTATCTATTTATATCTATCTATCTACTGTATCTATCATCTATCATCTATATCTATCTATCTATCTATCTATCTACACACACATTAAATGTACTTTATAATTCTATACATATTCAATAAAGATATTGTCTTGGATTGTTCTGCCTTATTTGTGTGCATATTTGTATTTATTTGACAAGGAACAGCCATGTTTGTTCTAACAAGATGCCCTCACATAAAGGCCAATAAACCAGTGTCCTCTGCTGCCTTTATTGTCATGATAAATGGTGGAATACTTGCTCTACAAAGCTCTTCACAGCAAAAGCAAACATAACAACGTCAATGAGTTGACAAGCATAAAGAGAAGTTTAAGAATGAGGGATTTAAGTGTGTATGTGTTCCTGGGTAAGTGCTTGACATGGCAGTTACTACATAAGTCAATACAGGTAGCCAATTATATGTTGATGTTTGCTTTAAATCTTCCTAAGAGCTTCCCATGACCTTTGTTTTCCATTAACCAGAAGGTTCCAAGAACTTACATACAGAACTTACATACAGTATTTTCTGGTTTATGGAAAGAACCTAATGAGCATTAAAGGAACAGTAACACCAAAAAATGAAAGTCTTTTAAAGTAATCACAATAATCTACAGTTGTCCTGCGTTGGTAAAAGTTGTGTGTTTGCTTTAGATACTCTACTATAGTTTATATATATAAGCTGCTGTGTAGCCATGGGGGCAGCCAATCAAGCTGGAAAAGAAGAAAAGGCACAGGTTACATAGCAAATAACAGATAACATGCATTGTACTGTAATTACTTTTATACATTTTCATTTTTGGTGTTCCTTTAAGACTTAGCACTGTCTAGTAAATCTGGCTTTATATCTTTGATATAGATTTCTGGGATCATCTTGCATCAGAGTCGCAGATACAGTCCCTGCTGAGTCATTATCTCAAGACTGGATGGAGTCAGGTGAAGAACTTCATATTCCCTTACACCACTCACCACTCACTAGACAGGTAAGTCTGAAGTAGATACAAAGCTAGTAGAGGAGTGGCAGGAGTTCCAGGTAAAGGTCCAAACATGGAGATCAGAATCTGGTCAAAGGAAAGGCTAGAGGTCAGGGGCAGTCAAGGAAACCAGGAAGAAGGCAATGGATCTACGACATAGCACAGATAGAGGGCTCAGCGATACACACACCACATAGGTAAAGACAACGACATAATAATGGAGATGACTGGCAGCTTTAAAACCCATTGCAACTACTCCATACTCAACAACAAGCATTCATCTATTAAATACACTCAAAATCATAGTTATGGGCTGTCAAACTGTGATATTTTCCTGAAATGCAATGATGTCAATAGAAAGGCAAAATGACATTACACTTAAAGGAACAGTAACACAAAAAAATGAAAGTGTTTTAAAGTAATTAAAATATAATGTACAGTTGCCCTGCGCTGGTAAAACTGGTAAGTTTGCAACAGAAACGCTACTATAGTTTATATAAAGGAGCTGCTATGTCAACACGGGGGCAGCCATTGAAGCTGGGAAAAAGGAGAAAAGGCACAGGCACATAGCAGATAACAGATAAGCTTTGTAGAAGATAATAGGGTTTTATCTGTTATCTGCTAAGTAACCTGTGCCTTTTCTCCTGTAAATGGCTGCCCCCATGGCTAAACAGCAGCTTTATTATATAAACTATAGTAGTCTTTCTAAGGAAAACACACCAGTTGTACCAGTGCAGGGCAGCATTACATTATATAGTAATTACTTTTATACTCTTTCATTTTTTGGTGTTACTGTCCCTTTAACACTAATCTCTCAATCCCACCCCTTCCCCTCTATTCACTGTGCTCCATTAATCTCTCAATCCCATCCCTGCTATTCACCAATATCCCATAATTACTATTTGTAGGATTCCTTACCAATCAGCTTTACACTACACTATTTTTATTCCAGGGGGAAAAAATTGAATTATCAAAACTCTTGGTTGCTGGCATGAATGAGTTAAAGAAAAGGCACAATGTTTGCCCCGGTGCTGTAACCCACAGTAACCAATAAGATGTTTGCTTTCAAACAGGTCACCGGGAAATGTTACCTGCTGATTGGTTGCTATAACAGATAACTTATATTACATTACAATGTAGGTTTGCATACAGGCTTCACATGTGGGTCTGGCCTCTCAGGCTGAAATGTGGCCCAATATTGCCTGCAAACTTTAGCAGTCTTCTTCAAGTTGGCTGTTTATTGGCCCATGTATGGGACCAAAATGATAACTTTCTCAACTGATATGTGCTCAGACCTTGGGCAGATATCAATCTGACTGGTCGAAAATACCCTCATGGTCCCCTGGATGTTGTTATGGTGGGTCCTCTCATATAACCTACTGGCTAAAAGATCTGATCTGTCTGCCCCACATGGGGGTTAATAAATCAGTGTATTCTTAAAGTAGAAGGAAAGGTAAAAACTAAGCAAGCTTTATCAGAAAGGTCTATGTAAATACAGCCATAAGCACTTACAGTAACGCTGCACGGAACCCTCTGTCAAAAGATCCAGGATTTGTTGTCTCTGTTTTCCTGTGCCAGAGACACACAGTTCCCTCCTCTCTCCCTCAAGAATGCTAAGAACTCTCTGCCCCTTAGGAATGTGAATCTGAGCCAATCAGCAGGAAGCTGACTCATAGTCTAACTAACTGTGCATGTACAGGGGTCTCGGTTTTGGTGCAGGAGTGAGGCATTATGGGAATTTTCTTTACAGAGCCCAGCATTTTTTTCCTATGAGGCTTCTGATCATCTGAATGGGAGAAATATGGGAAGACTTAAGGGCACTATTGAGAGAACTGAAGGCATGCCTGCAGCTTAAGGCGTACTTTTATATACTGTATCATTCCTTCCAAGAACTCAGCAAATTCCTGTAACTGGAGAAAAATAGTCAATAAAGTCATTCCAGTCATTAACGGCAATTATTTCAGATAATATGCTGAGGTGAATGTTATTCAGCTGGAGATATCACTTTCACTTTCTCCATAAGCATTTTTCTTAAAAAAAACAGAGAATTTGGGGTTTATTTCAGATTCTTCCTTCTACGTATGTGGGGCTCCGATACATTCGCTCTCTGTTTTCTAATCACAGAATTCTTTTTGCAATTTCCTGGCACTGGGAAATAGCACTTAATCCATAATAGTCTCTCATCAAAATTTGGAAAGAAAATTTGGTTTGAGTAGAAAAATGCGCCCTCGCAGGGATATTTCCTGTTACAGAACGGAGTCCAAAGATGCTAACAGTTATTCTGTCATACTCAATTAGCTTGCAATAGGCGTGCCAGGCCAGGGCAGAAATATGATTACCTTAGTACTGAATGCTCCTGTACTCTGTGTTTGTATTCAATGTGAAATAGGAATATTAGGTGAACGGAATATTCTTTCTGCAATAAAAATGCAAAAAAAATGCTTTTTCGGCTTTCAGATTAAAAAGAAAAATGGCAAGAGATGCTTCTAGTGCACAAATGGGACTATGGGGGTTGATTTATTGAAGGACAGCGAATTTAACTATGATTAATGCGTAGAAAACCACAGCAACCTATGCCCCTGCGCTATAGTATCCATTTAACGGAACACAAATGGAAGTCAATATAAACCCTACCAGAAGAATGATCCCATTAAGGACATGTTTTCCAAAATCTATCCAACGTTTTGACAGCGCAAATCTTTCACTCCATGCAAATGTAACCCGGCTCAGAATAAAGCTGGTTTTAGGCCCAGGAACAGCTTTGAACTTCTAGCAGCCTGTAACATTAAAGTGTGTTATAGGAAATCCATACGATGTTTCAAGACAACCAGCCTCATTATTAATATTGGAAATGCCGTTACTATAATCATTCCGCACGAGGCTACAGTGTCAGTTACTTAATGCTGTTTGACACATTAAAGGCCGCCTGTGACCTGCCTCGCTGGCACTTCATTAAATAGACTTCTCAGGATTTGCAAGATGGACAAAGACAAGGGTGGTGCACTGCCAGATTTGTAGGCTGATTCAGATTAGGGAATAAAAATGAAATGGAAAGTCCCTGTATAAATGTCATTGTACAGTGCATAGTGCCATTGGATATAAATCATTTCCTATTGGGCGTTCCTATTTCTTTAAAGGAGACATATCATATAAAAATTATGACTGTACCGGTGAATTATAAAATATAGAAGGATTGTGTTTAAAAAGTTGTGTTTCTGACTGATTTATTGAAAAATTACACCAAAACCTGACTAGTCCCACCCCTTCTGTTCCACTTCCTGCTGGCTGAATTCTCTGGATGTGCAGGGGGGCCGGAGGCTCTCAGTACACGGCACTGTAGGATAGGAACCAATCAGCAGCTAGGCTGACCTGATAGGGAACTGAAGCCTGTCTTTGCTTGTGTGAGTGCAGGGCTGTGATTTGCTATCCCCCTCCTGCTGTGCTTCTGGCAGGGAACATTAGGACACGCCCACCCTTCATTTTATACAGGGACAGAGAACTGATAGGATCTATAGGGAGCTCCAATAAAGGGGCCATTGTTACAGATAGGATTAATGTTTAGCCCAAAGTGAAACCAGCACCGTATATTATTCATAATTGCCTACAGGGTTAGGGTTTTTTCCATTTATCCAATATATACTCCCTGAACAATGTAGGTCTTTATAAGAGTATATTGTATAAAACAGCTCATGTGTAAAACCCTGCTTCATCTAAATAAACCATTTTTATAATAAAAATATACTTTTTTTAGTAGTATGGGCCATTGGATAATCCTAAATAAACCCTTCCCCCAGGATTCATGGTGCACACAAACAAACCAAGGGCACACAAATGTAGGCCCCATCAGCCAGTTAATGGACAAAGTTCTCCCACACTACTTCCTGTTACACTTTACACTGCATTATTTCCTGTAGTTGATCTCTAAGGGTGCACAGAACCCATCACAAAATGGTGGCTTTTTTTTACATTTTTTTACTGATATATATATATATTCCATTTTGGCAGGATTCTTTAATAAATCAATTAATATGATATAAACAGTCTGTTGGCTAAGTATTTATTCTGGGGATAGTATAGAAGATAGTATAGAAGCTCTCTCTGATTTGTGTGTATGTGTATCTTTATTTATATAGCACTGCTTGCAGCTTTGCACTGTATATTTTTACAATCCATTAATAGATCAGACAGACGAAGAAAAGTTGCATTAAATAAAGATAAATTATATATATAGCTGCAGCAACCATTAAGTGATATGTGTTAACAGACTTCTTACATTAATAAGCAGGTATGTAATGTTTAGACACCCATAGGAGAGTAACAAGAAAAAGCATTAATCATATTTGGCCATAAGCTCTTAGTAAGTACAGGTATAGGACCCATTATCCAGAATGCTTGGGACCAAGAGTATTCCGGATAAGGGGTCTTTCCATAATTTGGATCTTCATACCTTAAAGGGGAAGGAAAGGCTAAGTCACTTGGGGGTGCTAAAATGTTAAGCACCCCCAAGTGACTTGAATCACTTACCTCGTACCCCGGGCTGGTGCCCCTATTAGGAGAAAACCACACCAGCCCGGGGCACCTGGGGGGAAGCGCTTCCTCCTTCCGCCTTCCATTCCCTGAGACTCCGAGTCCGGCGCATGCGCAGTAGAGTGAAAAAGCCGACTTCTCTGTTAAAGTTTAGCTTTTCACTCTACTGTGCATGCGCGCGCAGCGAGAGAGGAAGGAGGAAGCGATCGCTGCTACCGCGGGCTGGTGCTGTTTTCTCCATACAGGGGCACCAGCCCGGGGTAGAAGGTAAGCGATCTAAGTCACTTGGGGGTGCCTAACATTTTGGCACCCCCAAGTGACTTAGCCTTTCCTTCTTCTTTAAGTCTACTAAGAAATCAATAAAACATTAATTAAACCCAATAGGATTATATTACATCCAGTAAGGATTATTTATATTTTAGTTGGGATCAAATACAAAGCACTGTTTTATTATTACAGAGAAAAGGGAATCATTTAACCATTAAATAAACCCAATAGGGCTGTTCTGCCCCCAATAAGGGGTAATTATATCTTAGTTGGGATCAAGTACAGGTACTGTTTTATTATTACAGAGAAAAGGGAATCATTTATCCATTAAATAAACCCAATAGGGCTGTTCTGCCCCCAATAAGGGGTAATTATATCTTAGTTGGGATCAAGTACAGGTACTGTTTTATTATTACAGAGAAAAGGGAATCATTTAACCATTAAATAAACCCAATAGGGCTGTTCTGCCCCCAATAAGGGGTAATTATATCTTAGTTGGGATCAAGTACAGGTACTGTTTTATTATTACAGAGAAAAGGGAATCATTTAACCATTAAATAAACCCAATAGGGCTGTTCTGCCCCCAATAAGGGGTAATTATATCTTAGTTGGGATCAAGTACAGGTACTGTTTTATTATTACAGAGAAAAGGGAATCATTTAACCATTAAATAAACCCAATAGGGCTGTTCTGCCCCAATAAGGGGTAATTATATCTTAGTTGGGATCAAGTACAGGTACTGTTTTATTATTACAGAGAAAAGGGAATCATTTAACCATTAAATAAACCCAATAGGGCTGTTCTGCCCCCAATAAGGGGTAATTATATCTTAGTTGGGATCAAGTACAAGGTACTGTTTTATTATTACAGAGAAAAAGGAAATTAATTTAAAAAATCTCAATTATTTGATTAAAATGGAGTCTATGGGAGACAGGTTTTCTGTAATTCGGAGCTTTTTGGATATCGGGTTTCCGGATAAGGGATCCCATACCTGTATTAGATGTTGTAATAGTACTCCAAAAGGGTGCACTTAGTATTCAAAAGGTTGAGTAATTAAGGGACAGTATTAGTAAGGAGCAGCACAAGAGAGGTGTAAGGTCTGGGGATGGCAGTGGATGTGGGTGGTGTAATAAAGGCAGTGATAATGCAATTGAAAATGATCTTATCATTTTGCTGTGGATACCCTACTAAAAGATAATTTTAATGTGAATGATCCCATTATTTGGTTGTCAATTTGGTCCCAGTCAAGCATGATCATCACTTTACAATCGCACAATGGAGAGTGTGGTCTGGGGAAGCCACAGTGAGCAGAAGGCGCCTGTGCATAACTAGTGTATCCCAACACAGTGGTACCTTGTTATTATGGAGAAGAAAGTTGGCTTAGCTCTGTCACTCTGAATAGTGGCTATCAATTAGCAGTGACTGGTCTGCTAACACTCTGAATATACGGAGGCACCCCACCCTTTATCCTACAGCCTATGCATACAATAAACAAAAGACTTCTTTAAAAGGAATGCTGGTTACTAAGGAGCCAAGCATATAATAATTATTTCATTCATCCAATATCACATTAGGGTATGGAGCACCTGATCCCATCCATGGAAACGAAACCATCACCAGCACCTTATTGTCTCCTTCCCCCCATGCCTCAGACTTCTGTTCACTGCTACTTGGCCCATCTGCTTCACTTCCCAGTCCTCTTCATCTTGGCAGCCTCCCTTTACCAACTGGGCACTCGCAGTCTTCTGATATATGTAAAAGTAGAATATACATTGCTGGGAATCTGTAACTTTGGTGATGTCTAAATTTCTGCATTCCATTAGAATAAATGGGAAAAAAACCATATTGTATGGTGCCAGAGCACGGTGAATACAGAATGCCACAGAGTGTTGCTTGCCCTCTGCCAATAAGTACAACACTTTGTGCTCCATACTATATAGGGAGAACATGTGGAAAATGTTCCAACCTTGATATCTGTTTTATTTTGTTACCAATATTATTCCTTTGGCGCCTAGTAACATTTTTACCAACTGGATCAGGGCAGTTCTATTCAGGTGGCAACACAATTCATGGAGACAACTAGGTAACTAGTATTATTATTATTATTAATATTTATTTATAAAGCGCCAACATATCCCGCAGCGCTGTACAATAAGTGGGTTTCATGCATTGGACATACAGAGTAACATATAAACCAATCAATAATCAATACAAGAAGTGAAGAGGACCCTGCCCAGAAGAACTTAGTACAGTCCACCATACTCCCCAATTCCTTCCCTAGAGGGGTTGTCCAAAGCATAATAAAGTCTACACACCCCTCCAAGGTATGTTGTCTCTAGACTTCTTCAGTAGAACAATGAGTAGTAGAACAACGAATAGCACCCCCTTCTATAGCCTTGTGATTGATAGAAATAAATTGGCTCTAAAACCCATGATGCAAATTCACCGGTCGCAGCAGCGTCTGTATTTCAGAATATTCCATTTTAGGTTATTTTATAATTGTGGCTGTTGCGAATTTCTGCTGAAAAACATCTGTCTTTAATTCATGGACTGTTTAGTGTTAATTGCAGCCAACATCTTGTTCTTTTTTTTTTTTTAACTAAATAAAGCAATTATCCTTCATTTGCTTCTGTATACAACACATTCTATGCACCTTTGTTGACGTGATGTTGACTTCTGGTTTGTGACAGGATGCCGCTGTTTGTGAATACGCGCTCAGCCAGACAAGCGCTGATTTATTTAATAATTGATTACATACATCACTCACTTATTTCATTTATGATTTTCTCTCTTCTTCGCTCGCTGTTTCCGTTTGTTTATGACGCCACCTTTTCCAATATTCCCTCTAATTTATCTATTGTCTGAAAACAATTAGGAACCTGCGGAAGATTTTCTGACATTATCATTGCTTGCAAAATTTCCTTTTCATTCCTACAGTGATCATTAGGAAAGTTAGGGGAAGACAAAGCTATATTTTATTTTGTTTGGTAATTACCAGGGGGGATTTGGGGTTTTTACTGCCAATGTTAAGGGTAAATATTATGTTTGCTGTTGTGCATGTCAATGTGTTTATTAATATCATAAATGTCATGAAAATTTTTCACAAGAACTGTTGTCACCCCGAGGGAGTGTGTTATGTGGACATTAAGTAAAATTACATTTTAATGTGAATTACCCAAGAAATGGTTACTCCCTCCTTAGCTGCTGCCAAATGGAAGACTTGCGGTTGCATAATAAAATAATAACATATCGGGGTTAGTTAGTAACCTACTGGTGCTAAGTGTATGTGGCTTTTGTAACTCAATGGGATTTGGGATTTCTTAACAAATTATTCTTCCAGTTTCACAATTTAGTGAAATACTTTATTATAAACAGAATTGGAGAGACCTTTCTGTCCTCAAAAAGTATTTCTAAGGGCACATGGAACTATATTTTTGCCATTAAAGGAGAAGGAAAGGTGAAATCACTGTGAGGTACCAAAGGTTAGGCAGCACCCCAATGATTGTATTAAAGGAGAACTAGGGTGTCACTAAAGAAGTAGGGCAGACATGTTGCACATTATGTTTAGCAGGGAAGATCTGTGCCCCCAAAGATGCCCCAGTAGCCCCCCGTCTTCTTTTCTGCTGATTCCCTGCTCTGTGCTGCTGTCACTTACCTGAGCTTAGGGACCCACTCACACTATACTGTATATATAGACTATAAATGGCACACTATACTGTATATATAGAATATAAATGGCACACTATACTGTATATATAGAATATAAATGTCACACTATACTGTATATGTAGAATATAAATGTCACACTATACTGTATATATAGAGTATAAATGGCACACTATACTGTATATATAGAATATAAATGGCACACTATACTGTATATATAGAATATAAATGGCACACTATACTGTATATATAGAATATAAATGGCACACTATACTGTATATATAGAATATAGATGTCACACTATACTGTATATATAGAATATAAATGGCACACTATACTGTATATATAGAATATAGATGTCACACTATACTGTATATATAGAATATAGATGTCACACTATACTGTATATATAGAATATAAATGGCACACTATACTGTATATATAGAATATAAATGGCACACTATACTGTAAATATAGAATATAAATGGCACACTATACTGTGTCTATAGAATATAAATGGCACACTATACTGTATATATAGAATATAGATGTCACACTATACTGTATATATAGAATATAAATGGCACACTATACTGTATATATAGAATATAGATGTCACACTATACTGTATATATAGAATATAGATGTCACACTATACTGTATATATAGAACATAAATGGCACACTATACTGTATATATAGAATATAAATGGCACACTATACTGTATATATAGAATATAAATGTCACACTATACTGTATATATAGAATATAAATGTCACACTATACTGTATATATAGAATATAAATGGCACACTATACTGTATATATAGAGTATAAATGGCACACTATACTGTATATATAGAATATAAATGGCACACTATACTGTATATATAGAATATAAATGGCACACTATACTGTATATATAGAATATTATTGGCACACTATACTGTATATATAGAATATAAATGGCACACTATACTGTATATATAGAATATAAATGGCACACTATACTGTATATATAGAATATAAATGGCACACTATACTGTATATATAGAATATAAATGGCACACTATACTGTGTCTATAGAATATAAATGGCACACTATACTGTATATATAGAATATAAATGGCACACTATACTGTATATATAGAATATAAATGGCACACTATACTGTATATATAGAATATAAATGGCACACTATACTGTATATATAGAATATAAATGGCACACTATACTGTATATATAGAATATAAATGGCACACTATACTGTATATATAGAATATAAATGTCATACTATACTGTATATATAGACTATAAATGTCACACTATACTGTATATATAGAATATAAATGGCACACTATACTGTATATATAGAATATAAATGGCACACTATACTGTATATATAGAATATAAATGGCACACTATACTGTATATATAGAATATAAATGTCATACTATACTGTATATATAGACTATAAATGTCACACTATACTGTATATATAGAATATAAATGGCACACTATACTGTATATATAGAATATAAATGGCACACTATACTGTATATATAGAATATAAATGGCACACTATACTGTATATATAGAATATAAATGTCACACTATACTGTATGTATAGAACATAAATGTCACACTATAAGGCTGATTAGTAATTAATACAGATAATTACTACATGGCAGCTCAGGTTAAAAGATTCAGTCGGATCGGGGGCCGCATTGGCTCGTTGATGCGGTCCCCGAACCGACTGCCCCATTGCCGCCTACATAATCAGGGCCAAACGATCAGATTATGTTTTTTTTAACTTCAAGCTCCCCGATATCGCCCACCCGTAGGTGGGGATATCTGGGGAAGATCCGCTTGCTTGGCGATCTCGCCAAGCGAGCGGATCTTACCGTGTATGGGGACCTTTACAGAGATTATACATCATTAATATCAGTCCCTGCGCCAGTGGAGCTTACACTCAACACAAACACACACTCTGTTCAGTTTAATCAGCAGCCAGTTGAAAACATGGCTTCAGAACATTTACATTTGCTTTCATTTTCTAGCAAAAGGGATCTCTTAAAAATGCCAGAAGGGTGATTTCTATGCAGTGGTGCCCCAAACACATGGGAACATTTCAGGTTAGAGCAATATGTGTTTAATTTGCTTTTCCTTAGAGACTAACATAAGTGAGTGGGGCTTTTTCAGTCCACGGACCTTTTTAGTATTTATACAATAGAGAATTAGTTCCCAAACTGTGGGGGGCTGGATCCTAGAGCATTTGTGTGACTTGGGGGGGGGGGGGGGGGCTCAGCCTGAAGGCCAGTTAGGTGAGGTCCTAGATATTCTTGGAACTATGGTTGAATGACTGATACATCAATGTTTTCCTGTATCAGTAACCTTTATATAAACATGGAGTGGTCCTCACCACTGTAGGAACCTCCAAAGCAGGGTCTGAACTGTAATAATCCAACAAATACTGCCATTGACTTCTAACTGCAATTTTGTTGGTTTGGCTAAAACCTCATATATACCAGTTAAATGTCTGCTGAATGAATTTTATTTATTTATCAATTTATGCTAGTATGCAATTTATGCTAATTTTTTTGCTATTTACCAGGATATGGGTAGTTATAGTGACGGCTTGTCATGCCTTTTTGCATCTGCTTTTGGCAGGGAGTCGACTTAATTGGCATGGCCGCTTGACAAGCGAATGGACCAATGATATTTGTTCAATTTGAACAACAGCAGGTTGCTCCTGTTTAGAAAAACCACTGGTTTTGTTGGAGGCTGGGTATTGATTATCTATCTTCATAGCAGCTTCATACTGTGGTCTAATTTCATACGTACTCAATTCTGTTTCCCCCTGGTTTCTAAGGGTCAAATAATTAATGCTAAGGGCACTGGATGCCGCTTTAAACTAATTAGGTCAAGAATTATCTGATTACCATAGGACTACACGTCAAAGCAAATGTCAAGATTTTAGTATTTTCATTCATCTTCCCATCTTTATTCTGCTGTTTTTCCTTTTCCTCATCAGTATAGAATAGTCTACGCTCCCCTTCTGGCATTCAGTCGCTTCCATTTATTCCTTACAAGGCCTTCAACAATATACAATTGCTTGCATTTTTTCATTGAATGATTCATTTATATAGTTTCCCACAGTTTTTAACCGTTAAGGGAGGTGCCAGACTATACGTTATGGCACTAACATGTCAAACAATAGCTTTTCCACATACACATGCTAAAAAAAGCTTCTGTTGCCAAAAAAAGTAGCCGGCCTCAGAAATCACCCCCAATAAGATTTCTATACACCTCATCACTCTGTCCTTTTAATCACAACAACAAAGCAACTATCTTTGAATCACCCAACTCTAAAATCACATAAAAATGATGCTCTTTATAGCCATAGAATAGAGCAGGAGCCGCCAACCTTTCTTACTCGTGAACCACAGTCAAATGTAAAGTGAATTGAAGAGCAACACAAGAACCGTAAAAGTTCATGAAGGAGCCAAATAAGGGCTAAGATTGGCTATTAGGGGCCTCTATGCACACTATCAGCTTACAGGGGCTTTATTTGGTAGGAAATCTTGTTTTTATTCAAACAAAACTTGCCCCCAAGTCAGGAATTCAAAAATAACTCCCTGGTTTGGGGGCACTGAGAGCAACATCCAAGGGGTTGGGGAGCAACATGTTGCCCCTGAGCCACTGGTTGGGGATCACTGGAATAGAGCTATGTCTAATGTGAAATGCCACTGAATCCTCATGATTTGCTTTATTATGTTATGTATTTTACCAATCCGAACATGAGTTCAGTTAAACTGAATTTATATTGCTATAGCAGAAGCAGGGTGACCCTTAAATCCCTATTTTTAATATTTTTATCATTGGTTTTAGTTGGGGGTTGGACAAATGTTGGTGGGTAAATGGGAGCTCAAGTTCTGAAATAAATACTTAAGGTGGTCAAATAAAGACTAACCTTTGGGTTATCTGACTGATAGACAGACATTGCTTTATTTGACCATATTGGATTTTGATCTGACAGTAAGAAGAAGCTACAGGTTCTATAATTTGTTCATTTGCTAAAGCTCCATCATCCCACCAAGAAGGGCACATTTCAGCAGAAACTACTCAGATTGTTGACCTCTTAGTTCAACATTATAGCACGGAAAGGCCCCTTTATAGTAATGTATAAAGTCCCAAGTGACATTGGTAGAAACTTCTACTTACATATACATACCAGTAGGGTAAGCTGTGTTCAGATATAGAATAATACACATTAATAACATCTCTTTAACCTTTGGAGGGGGTTAGTAGCTATACTCTCACCAAATAACCAATGTATTGTTTGTTATGGTCTATAAACCATACAGGGAAAACTATAACCTCAGACTATATTAGGCATCTACAGCCTTTGGCTCTCCAGCTGCCCCTGAACTACACACCAGCGCCGTGCAGCAGTCACTTGTAGATGCTTTTCATGATCTCTAATTATAGTCTACAGGATTGTTATATGTTTTCCCCTCAGTGGTCAATATACAATAACATAAATCACATGTAGAAAGAAATAAGGTCACTTATTGGAATATTAACTTTAAAAGGGGCCTTGGGTCCCAGTGACAGCCAAGCAATGTCTGGGTGGAAGCATTCAATCTCGCCTGCCTCTCATTATTATCAGCAGGTTATGTGATATTTTGCAATGATACAGTCTGTTCAACAAAGAGTATCTATTATCCAGAGAAGCCATCATTCATTTAGCTCCATAATGTGATTAGGCCTTTTCCCATATTTAAGCAAACAATACTTCAATTTGCATTTTACTTGGTAATATAATAAGCACATTGTACAGGTATGAGATCTGTTATCCAGAATGCTAGGGACATGGGGTCTTATGAATAAGGGATCTTTCTATAATTTGGATCTCCATACTTTGTCTGCTAAAAAATAATGTAAACATTCATTAAACCCATTGTTTTGCCTCCAATAAGGATTAACTATGTCAAGCAATATCAAGGTATTGTTTATTATTACAGAACAAAAGGAAATATTTTCTAAAAATTTGAATTATTTGTTTAAAATAGAGTCTTTGGGAGATGGGCTTACCTATACTTGATATTAGCCAAGCTAGCATAAATCAGTGCTGACTGCAAAACAATCCCATTTAATGTCTTAAGAAACACACTTCACATTGCAGAAAGAACCCTTATCCGATAAACATGTTCCAAAAAATTTTGCGACTTTTTCATCGTTGTCGCAATTTTTCTGTATTTGTCGCGAGTTTTTCGTCGCTGCTGCGACTTTATCGTATTTTGCGCGACTATTTCGTCGCCGCCGCGATTTTTTCATATTGAGCGATTGTAAATGGTGGAAAAACCAATCTGATTTTTTCGCGACGGTGCCGAAAAAGTTGCGGAAAATATACGCAAAAAGTCGCAACGGCGACGAAAAAAAATACCGATCATTACGAAAAGAGCGTTCGGACGCCTTCGGACAGTTCGTGGATTAGTAAATCTGCCCCATAATATCCTTATATTTTACAATGGGGGGTACTTAATTCACTATATAAATGGTACATAGTGATATCATCAGTTATTTGCAAATGTAATGGCCTTGGAAAGCAGTAGCAGTAGCAGCTTCTCCTCCAGACAAGACTCCATTACCCACAATACCTTGCATGCGTATTAACATGTCTGGCTTAGGCAGTGCTGTTTCAATAGTCAGACCCAGCAGGGCAGAGAGGAGCAAGGGGAACATAGATATCACTGAACATTTCTAATGAGTATATTTTGAGAAGTTTAGGATTATATTTTCTATCATTACACAGGGATTTATTTTTGGGTCTAAATACCATAAGATTTGCAGATTCATAAACGAACATTGCTAAATGTGAGCCAACCCCTTAGAAGGAGGGAGCTACATGTACTTTATAGAAAAATGTTATTTATGCAGAACCTTGAGGTCATATTTACATCATATTTGGAAATAGCCAGGCTCTGATTATTGGTGCATTTAAAGGCTATATTAATATAAGTATATGCATCAGTGTATGCATCTAGCGGCTGCCAGCATCCCGTGGAATTGCATCAAACACTGTAAATCTCCTAGGCTTGAGCTGACATTTATATCTACAGATAAGAAACTCAAATAATCAACATTATGCTTTGGCTGCCGGAGCAAATTAGGTGCAGCTTTAATCTTCCTCATACATAACCCGCAGCATTTTGCACATTGTAGGAAGAAGAGCTTGACGAGAAGAAATTGCTTATTTATTGGGAAAGTAATCTGTTCAGGTGATGGCACAAGGCTGGCGTTACAAGTTGTATCAAGCCTGCGCCATCTGCTCTTTCCTGAATAAGATAAAGAAATTGCTCCATGTGCAAAAAACAGACATTTCAGATCTTTTTCCTGAGTTAACCCCATTGTGTTTGGCTGCATATAAAAATGGCAATCAAATATAAGAGAGTTAAGGGGGGGGGGGGTGTATATGCACAGGAGAAGCAGGACAAGGGCTAAATGCTTTTGGGACTAAGGGTAAAGACACACGGAGCTACTTGTAGCAACTACTTGTCACGGCTACTAAACACCAGAAAATCCCCTGCCATAGACAATACTGGGAATTGCCTCTGTTAAAACACACGAAGAGACAATTATCAGTAAATGATCAGCATTGTCTATTTATTATTATTATTATTATTATTATTATTACTATTATTATTTATATAGCGCCATCAATTTACGCAGCGCTTTACAGAACAGAGGGGCACAAAAGACAGAACAGTTAACATGTACATATAAACAATTCACAAAAATGGTTTGCAGTTACATTTGGATGAGGATCGGAGACACTAGGGGGAGGGCTCTGCTCGCAAGAGCTTACATTCTAAAAGGGAGGGCTGAGACATAAGGCCAGGGTAACTAGCATTAACTATTACTACACTAACTATTTTAGTAGCCACAACAAGTAGCAGCTACTAGTAACTCTGTGTGTCTTCACCCTAAAACAGATTGATATAACAATGGGTTACAGACATCCAATAGGAAAGGGAATTTGCAGTAACCTGACTGGTAAAGACAGAGAGCAATCTAGATAAAGAATAGGGGAAGCTTATAATAAATGTATTGGTAGATGGGTGCAATACTGTTACTTGAAATAAACCACTGAAGGAAAGAAGAACATTGACAGTGTGTCCTATAGAAATAGGAACAATATCAGGAGTATAGAAATGCCAGGAACAGGGCAGAGGAAGGAGCTTCACTTCAGAAGACTTCATAGCACAGGAAGGACTTACACACTATGAAAATGAACTGAGCCATGCTTGCAAGAGATAAGTGTTGACCCCAAAAATTACCTTTACTACTGGCTGTGTTTCCAGGGATAATGGGGAACAATTTGACATTCTCCCCAAACACTCAGTAACCTTTAGGTTGAGCCCCCCCCCCCCCCCCGCCAGTGCTCTTAGGCTCCATAGGGGGCCAACCCACAGTTTGGAACTCTCTGGTCTAGAATTATGTCAGTAAGGCCCTTCCCCAGCCAAAAATGATTATTGGTGAAGCATCTGTAAATACAGGGTCAGTTTTTGGGCAGAGGGCCCATTATGAGGTGCCCCTTGGGAGAGCAAGGTAGGCAGAAATACAAAGGATAATAAAAAAGGATATAATGAACTGTGTAACAATAAGTAAGATTCATGTTTAACATATATGTTTGGGTTGCCCAACCTCCGGCCATCCAGATTTTGTCTGCAGCAGATATCTCTGATGTATTCACTATTTTTGCCCTATAGGTTGTTTTTATTACTTGATGCGCCTCATTGTTATCTTATTCTGGCCCTTTGCAAATATGCCTCTCTTTTGCAAATATCAAAAAGGTGCAAAGTACAAAAAAAAAACAGGAGCAAAGCCAGACACAATACCAGTTATTTGCATAACGGAGCTTAAAAATTCCAGCCTTTTATATATGCAGCATAGGTAGTGCCTAACAAAGCTACATATTGTAGAGTGTAAGCTCTTTTGGGCAGGGCCCTCTTCACCTCTTGTATCGGTTATTGATTGCTTTATATGTTACTCTGTATGTCCAATGTATGAAACCCACTTATTGTACAGCGCTGCGGGATATGTTGGCGCTTTATAAATAAATGTTAATAATAATACTGTATATGGATGGATCAGTGGGATGTATAGGGCAGGTGGAATACAACAGGGCCCCCTTTTAATCCTGATGAAGGCAAAGAGTGCATCATGTACCTACAATGGGTACGAGAACAAATGCTCTCTGTGTGGTCCCTAATGGGCAACACGTTCGACCCATTATTGCTCCACCACTCGCGCAAGTACCCACAGTAAAAGAGTCTCTAAGGCATTTCATAAAACCTCATTTAGAAACAAAATCTGAGAATGATTTTTTGTTTGGCCCAGCAGCTGTTGGGCTGTCAGTAAATCAGAGCTTGTACTGATAGAAACAAGGGTATCCATGTGGTCTCTGGGCTGCTTTTGTGCTGTTTGTCACTTAAAACTGCAGACTCAAGGCTTATGTTGCATGGGAAAAAGATGTTCCATCCTAGCGCAACAGACTGCTCGCCTCTTATTATTTGATAATAAGCATAACTTATGATGTGCAGTGTATTTCTTTTGGAAGCCTGGCCATGCACAAGAGTGCAGATTTTGGCTCCTAATAACATTTTTAAGTGAAATAATTGTTTGATTAAGAACGACCTTCCTGCTTTGGAAGTTACTGCCAAGAACATTTGTTCCTTTTTCTTTACAAGCAACAGAACACAAAGAGCTGCCGGAATATTTATTTTATTTAGCAGATTAAGGCAATGCATGCTAGAATACAATTACAATAAAACGCTGAGGTTATTACAGAAAAGGCAGTGCCGACTGCAGGAACAGTTAGAGGTTAATGGTCTCTGGTTAGAAATTACAGGTATAGGATCCCTTATCCGGAAACCCATTATCCAGAAAGCTCCGAATTACGGAAAGCCCGTCTCCCATAGACTCCATTTTAATCAAATAATTCAGAATTTTAAAACTGATTTCCCTTTTCTCTGTAATAATAAAACAGTACCTGTACTTGATCCCAACTAAGATATAATTACCCCTTATTGGGGGCAGAACAGTCCTATTGGGTTTATTTAATGGTTAAATGATTCCCTTTTCTCTGTAATAATAAAACAGTACCTGTACTTGATCCCAACTAAGATATAATTACCCCTTATTGGGGGCAGAACAGTCCTATTGGGTTTATTTAATGGTTAAATGATTCCCTTTTCTCTGTAATAATAAAACAGTACCTGTACTTGATCCCAACTAAGATATAATTACCCCTTATTGGGGCAGAACAGCCCTATTGGGTTTATTTAATGGTTAAATGATTCCCTTTTCTCTGTAATAATAAAACAGTACCTTGTACTTGATCCCAACTAAGATATAAATAATCCTTATTGGATGGAAAATAATCCTATTGGGTTTAATTAATGGTTTATTGATTTTTTAGAAGGCTTATGGTATGGAGACCCAAATTACGGAAAGACCCCTTATCCGGAATACCCTTGGTCCCGAGCATTCTGGATAATGGGTCCTATACCTGTATTTGGACGGCCCCCTCCTTTCTTCACCCCAACACCGGTGTTCCCAATAACCCTTCTTCACCTGACCGTCAGTCATTCACCAAATCCCTTTTCCATGTAGCATCATTAAAATTTACTCTTCGAAATACAATTCCTGACTTTTTCTGTTGTGAAATATCAATTTATTTAGAGCCAGTGTTTCCCCCAAGATCCCAGTGCTCAAATGATGCTGTGACCCTGTAACCCCTGTAGTTATGACCTTGTTGTAAGATTTTGCAACTTTAGTGGGAGCATCTGTAAGTACTAAACAGGCCCTTGTGGCCTCCAGGGGAACTATATAACTATATTAGCAAAGGTTTCTGGACTACCAACCCAGGTAAGCACATTCTAGCTTTACTGTACATCACCTTTAATAAAGGGTAACCCTAAAAATGTCTACTGTGGGGCATTATTTTACTGAGACCTGCATATCTTCTGTCTACATCGACCATACACATCGACTAGTGATGAGCGAATCTGTCCCGTTTTGCTTCGCCATAAAATTTGCAAAACGGCAAGAAAATTCATGAAACGGCCAAAAATTCGCGAAACGCATTTGTCACGCAATTTATTTGTTGCCCGCGGCTATTTTTTTGTCACCCGCATCTGTGCTTTTTTTGCAGCTCCCATTTTGATGCGCGACAAAAAAAAATCCATGCGACGAATTTTCGCAAAACAATTCGCCAATGGCAAAATGTGGAAATTCGCTGCGAATCCATGCCTGGTGAAAAATCAATCATACATGTACCAATAACGATCTTACCTTCGACCATTGGTTCGTTCCCTACACTGACGTTCAGGGCTGAATTGTCAGATATGGAGATAGAATTAATAGGGATTCTACCGCCACCTGACGATTCAGCCCTAAACGCAGATTCTGCTTTGGAGCTTCAATGGTGCACAAATCTTTATGTTGATACATCTTTATTTTGGTTGTCTCGTCAATCCCCCATACACGAGCAGCCAATTTCGTACAATACTATCAGTGCGTGTATGGCCAGCTTAGAGCCCTTTCATCTTCTCTAGTGTAATGTGGATAATAAACACAACCATGGGATCTTTCAAGTGTCTCTGAAGCTCTAGGATTTTTAAAGGTTGTATGTTGGACTGCTAGGCAGCTGGGTAGTATCTATAGAATTCAACGCTGGGACTTTCAACTGTATGGAAATACTTGCCTGTAGGTCAGTGGAACTGGCCATTCTCAGCACTGGGCTGTTAAGAATGTCTAAAGTTCTTTGTATCTTAATGTAATGTATATATCTTTGTGCTTTATGGATGGAAGTTCAGTATGAATGACTTTGCTTTTTCTGATGCCTTCACATACCAGAGAGAGCTGTTCAGTGCACCTTAAAGGGGACCTATCCCCCCTACATTGTTTCCTCCACTAGAGATGTGGGCTAATAGAGCCCGCACTCCAGATAGGGGACACAATAGTTTTTTTTTAAAAGAAACTGCCCCAGCCAGTGCTGGGCTACCTGCACCAGGGAGGAACCCCCAGTGCGGGCAGCCATGTTGGGGCATACACATGCGTATAATGAGCGAGTGCCGCAACTCATTATTAGACTCCCTTCCGGGGGTTGGGGGGGGTAGCCCAGCACTGGTATTTTTTTAAAAAAAAACTATTGGTTCCCCCAACCAGAGTGCGGGCTCTATTACCCCACACTTCTGGTGGGGGAAACAATATCAGGCTGATATCAGTGCCCTTTAACACCGGCTCATGGACATACGCTTCTTTGTACAAATGTCACAATTTGCCCTTTTTTGAATGTTTTCTCAAACCCACCGTCCATCTGTCCATCTGCCTTATCACCTAAGGGTCCCCTGGCATTAAGGGGGGGATTTATCAATGGTTGAGTTTGATTTTTTTCCTTGATTTTGACCTTTGTTTTTGACCTTGAAAAACTCAAATTTGAGTTATGGTTTGAAAACTAAAATGCCTGGTATTTATTTAGTGCACAAAAAAACCTGAAGATGGAAATGGAACGGCTTGTGCGTTATAGTCAATGGGAGTTGTCCTAGCCAAAGTCAAGCCATGTGTTCGAGTTTGCGAGTTTTATTTGAATTTCTAAACTTGAACATTGTAATACTTGATGTTTTCATATTCGCACAAGTCTACCACATGAATAAATAAGCGAGTATTCGATATGCGAGTTTAATTGATTTAGAAAACATTGATTCTGTAAAACCTCCAAATTGAGTGTTGATAAATCAGCCTGTAAGTCTCATATTTAGGAATAACATCAGCTTTTGGCAGGGGCAGAAGAAGACCACAGAGAGCCTCGTGTAGGACAAGGATCTAAATAAGACTGGCATCCCATATCAAATCAGAGACACTTCTAATAAATGTTAGTTGCCAGCAGAATTTATTGCAAACACCTACATTTAAGTCAATTAATGCTGCCCTTCTAGATGGGAATATGATTTTTTGCATGACCTGGAACATATAATCTAAGGCACTTATAATAAACATTCTACTGAATAGGCAGGAGCATGGCTAAAGGGGTTAAAAATGCAATGGGACAAACGACAATGAAGTAGAAGAAGACTAGGGATACATCGAATCCAGGATTCGGTTTGGGATTCGGCCAAGATTCTGTCTTTTTCGGCAGGATTCGTCGAATCCATGGTCCTGGCCGAACCGAATCCAAATCCTAAAAATCACGTGACTTTATATCACGTAAACACGGAAGTTGAAAATGTAACCATTCCAAAACCTAATTACCTTATGCTTATTAGGATTCGGATTTGGTTCGGTATTCGGCCGATGGCTTTACAAAGGATTCGGGGGTTCGGCCAAATCTGAAAAAGTGGATTCAGTGCATCCCTAAAGAAGACATTATCTGTATTATGCAGGATGAGTATATGCTGTATAGAAACTGGTGAATAAAGTTATGGTATGGAGACATCCTTGATTATTTTTTGTCCTTTTGAGTCCTTTGACATCTAGATACACCTATGTGTTTATGTTCCAAATGTGTCTGTATTAGCAAATTGCTGGAAAAAAAACCCCAGTGCATTTAGTGGTATTGTGGGAAATGTAGGTTAATCTGTCCCAGGCTGAGCAGAGCTGATAGGACGGTGAATCTGCTGCCTTTGGTTGAATACAGATAATAGTGATGCTGGGCTGAAAAGTGCCAACAGAATGCAAAGAGAATCCCTTTAAGTCTTGAACATTTCAGAAAAGGTGTCTGTGATGCTCGTCTTTCAGATCCAGCCCTATCTGTAGAAATGCAGCCTTGGAAAAAGTCAAACTGCTTCAGTCGTATTAATTTGTTTTAAGACATCATTTTGTAAACCTTGTCTGGCAGATAAAAAAGCTCACAGCTGCTGGTTCTGTTCTTCCCAAGATAAGTGCCGATTCTTGCAGAACCGCTTGCGTCCCCCTGTATGATGCAAATCTTTTATACATTGTGCCAGTGCCAGCGTTCTGCAAGGCAACAGCCTGTAGAGAAAAGTCCAATAACTCAGGGCAGTGTGAGCAGCCCCAGGGGCTCTTGGCATTCTCTTATGGCAATCATCTGGGTGCAGGCTGAACAGCCTTCCAATTTGCAGGGCATTTCCTCATCCTATCCAACAAAGTTCTGCTATACTTATCAAAAGCATCCACAAAGCATCACAAACATTTACATTTCCTTTGCTTTTTATTTGTTTTACCAACCTGATGCAGTTGATGCTCTACAACATATTCTGCTATGGGCAATGACGTCCAACGTGTGGTATAATTTGGTTATGGGCCTGAGCACCAAATTAGTCAACACTGGAAATACATTTGGTGGAATAGTCAACCAAAGATGAATGAATCTGAGCAAATAAATGAAAATAGTTACAAAATGGCAACCAAGCACCAATACAACATGCATCTACTGCAATTTCAGGTTGAAAACAATTTTGTGTACTTTCAGACTGTGCACATTAAAAGGCTGGGCTTAATGATGAAATTTATGGTGAAAAGATAGCTTTAGGGTTATGGTAAATACTGATGATGGAAAGCTTGGATGGGGTTAGGACAGATTTGCTGGTCAATGATTGCATTTGAGTGGTACATAACCATGAAAATTCATGAGGCGGCCAAAAATACGCGAAACGCATTTGTCACGCAATTTTTTTGTTGCCCGCGGCTATTTTTTTGTCACCCACATCTGTGCTTTTTTTGCAGCTCCCATTTTGACGCGCAACAAAAAAAAATCCATGCAACGAATTTCCGCAAAACAATTCGCCAGTGGCAAAATGTGGAAATTCACTGCGAATCCATGCCTGCCGAAAAAATTTGCTCATCACTAACATCAATCATACACGTACCAATAACGATCTTTCCTTCGACCATTGGTTCGTTCCCTACACTGACGTTCAGGGCTGAATTGTCAGATATGGAGGTAGAATTAATAGGGATTCTACCTCCACCTGACGATTCAGCCCTAAACGCAGATTCTCCTTGGGTGCTTCAATGGTGCATAATCAAAATCTTTATTTTGATCAGTGCGTGTATGGCCAGCTTAGAGCCCTTTCATCTTCTCTAGTATAATGTGGATAATAAACACAACCATGTACATAACCACATCTGCCATTAATAATAAAAGGTGTAAGGACAGATGAGAAGGGTTGGATTAGGGTACTTGGGTGGAATGGGGTGACAGATTAGGCTAATAGCACACCAGGACCTTTTTCCATTGGTGAAGGAATGCTTGCCTCATACTATCTGCCAATAACATGAATGGCAACTGCCTGTCAGTTCTCATACAGATGGATTTTGCCCCCTAAACATTCAATTGTGTGTTGTTGCGACAAAATCCACCTGTCCACCCTATAGGTACAACAAACTCATGATGTATTATTAACTGTAGGCATTTCTGCTACCATTCTAGGCGTGGTTAGATGTATCTTGGGCAAATCACTCAAACTAGCTACTTTCTATGATGACAGAATATACTTAATTTTTAATAACTATGTTAAATTTGTTCTAGGAATGCATTAAATACATATTTTGGGATTTGCCAAAACCTGAATCCCCTGCCGAATGCAGTTCCAAATCCTAACTTGCATATGCCACTTCTGTGTTTCTGGGACAAAAAGTCACACAATTTAGTTCCATCAGGCATGTGGATTCAACTAAATATTGATCCTGCTGAGTCTTTACTTTATTATTACAGAGAAAAGGGCAGGCCCGCATTTGTGGAAAGGCCACAAAGGCCCGGGCCTAGGGCGGCAGAAGTTTAGGGGCGGCATGCCGCCCCACCGCAACAAAATTTTAAAATTTGGCTCCCATACGGAGCAGTCGGGACCTCTCCCCACTGCTCCGTATGGGAGTTTAAAGGTTTGCGCATGCGCACTCGCACCTGCGCACGGGGGTGTGTCGTGCGTTCGTGCATGCGCACAGGGGGCGGAGCGGGGCGACCAACGGGGGCGGCCTCGGGGCGCCCTGAAGATAAATCCGGCCCTGGAAAAGGGAATCACTTAACCATTAAATAAACCCAATAGGGCTGTTCTGCCCCCAATAAGGGGTAATTATATCTTAGTTGGGATCAAGTACAGGTACTGTTTTATTATTACAGAGAAAAGGGAATCATTTAACCATTAAATAAACCCAATAGGGCTGTTCTGCCCCCAATAAGGGGTAATTATATCTTAGTTGGGATCAAGTACAGATACTGTTTTATTATTACAGAGAAAAGGGAATCATTTAACCATTAAATAAACCCAATAGGGCTGTTCTGCCCCCAATAAGGGGTAATTATATCTTAGTTGGGATCAAGTACAGGTACTGTTTTATTATTACAGAGAGAAGGGAATCATTTAACCATTAAATAAACCCAATAGGGCTGTTCTGCCCCCAATAAGGGGTTATTATATCTTAGTTGGGATCAAGTACAGGTACTGTTTTATTATTACAGAGAAAAGGGAATCATTTAACCATTAAATAAACCCAATAGGGCTGTTCTGCCCCCAATAAGGGGTAATTATATCTTAGTTGGAATCAAGTACAGGTACTGTTTTATTATTACAGAGAAAAGGGAATCATTTAACCATTAAATAAACCCAATAGGGCTGTTCTGCCCCAATAAGGGGTAATTATATCTTAGTTGGGATCAAGTACAGATACTGTTTTATTATTACAGAGAAAAGGGAATCATTTAACCATTAAATAAACCCAATAGGACTGTTCTGCCCCCAATAAGGGGTAATTATATCTTAGTTGGGATTAGAGATGTAGCGAACTGTTCGCCGGCGAACTAATTCGCGCGAACATCGGGTGTTCGCGTTCGCGAAAATTCGCGGACTTTTGCCGATGTTCGCCACTTTGGGTTCGCCGCGTTTTTTTTTGGCGCCGCGTTTTTTCGCCTTGGTTTTTCCGCCGCGTTTTATTGCCTATGCATATACATAGGAATAGCTTGCGTTTTTTTTTTTTGGCGTTTTTTTTTTTTTGCGTTTTCTTTTGCTTTTTTTTATAAAGTATTTTTCAGAGAAATTTTTGCTTGATCCCCCTCCTGCATGCCACTGTCCAGGTCGTGGCACCTTTTAAACAACTTTAAAATTAGGTTTTAAAGTTCGCCTTCCCATTGAAGTCTATGGGGTTCGCAAAGTTCATGAATATTCGCGAGTTTTGGCGAAAATCCGCGAACGGGTTCGCGAACATTTTCGGCGATGTTCGCTACATCTCTAGTTGGGATCAAGTACAGGTACTGTTTTATTATTACAGAGAAAAGGGAATCATTTAACCATTAAATAAACCCAATAGGGCTGTTCTGCCCCCAATAAGGGGTAATTATATCTTAGTTGGGATCAAGTACAGGTACTGTTTTATTATTACAGAGAAAAGGGAATCATTTAACCATTAAATAAACCCAATAGGGCTGTTCTGCCCCCAATAAGGGGTAATTATATCTTAGTTGGGATCAAGTACAGGTACTGTTTTATTATTACAGAGAAAAGGGAATCATTTAACCATTAAATAAACCCAATAGGGCTGTTCTGCCCCCAATAAGTGGTAATTATATCTTAGTTGGGATCAAGTACAGGTACTGTTTTATTATTACAGAGAAAAGGGAATCATTTAACCATTAAATAAACCCAATAGGGCTGTTCTGCCCCCAATAAGGGGTAATTATATCTTAGTTGGGATCAAGTACAGGTACTGTTTTATTATTACAGAGAAAAGGGAATAATTTAACCATTAAATAGAAAAAACAGTGGTATATGAAATCAGCGAAACTTCTGAGATAATAGATGAAAAGCCCCCTTCCTTCATATTACTCTTACTGGAGAATCATAGGCATACAGCCACCAACTGCACTAAACATTATAGAACATAACTATTAGTGGAACCATTTCCATGTTCATCAACCTAAGTGAAATGCACTTTTTTTGCTTGATAGTTAATAGTTTACCATACATTCAATACATGTAAGTAAATGATTGATTTTGGGAAGTGTAGTTCATTAATACCTGGTGTTCCACAAGCTATGACTGGTGTAGAAACAGAGACTATTTTCTGAATATAATTGTATTAGCCAAATGCAAGAAGAATGGAGATGTCTTATGAAAGGTACCGCTATCATTTTATTCTCCGAGGGGATGAAACAGAAACTGTTCTCTTTCCGCTTATATCCAGGAACAAGGTTTTACCAAAAGAAAGGTGAATTTGGAGTTCTGTTGAAAGTAATCAAATTTGCATAAAATTAGGTCTTTTCTCCTCCTTTTCGTTAAAGAATACTTCAAACACTTATGCATTCAAATGTAAATTCCCACTGCGTTATTTTTCAGAGTGGTCTGTCCATTAGCGCTAGAAATGGTCGGATCCGAGAGCGCCTGCTTTTGTTGAACGGCACAAGGCACCAAAAAGAATTATTCATCTAGTTTACCTTTGTTATTTACCTCGTGTAATGGATGCGCTTTTGTCATGGTTGATGGAGGAGAGAAGATAATTGCATTAAAGCTAGCAGTCGGATGCCAACAGATACAGAGCTGAATGATATTACATTTTCAAATGTGCCTTGAATACTCTAATTATTAGAATGCATTAACTTTCTAAAACTTTTATGTACCATCTACCAGCAAATGTCATCTGGAAGACAATTCATTAATGTAATTTTTGGTTGCTGACAAAGAAATAAAATCGGAATCTTATTATAAAGATTTTTGCATAAACAGACTAAGGTCTTCGAGCCTCATGATAGCAATGGCCATAAGTAGGCTACTGAGATATTATTTTATAACCAAGGAAAGGTCAACTAAAAGAACAGCAGATTATTGCTTTGAAGACTGCTATCTGAAAAAAGGATCATTGGTCAGCAGTCAGGGACTGGCAGTTGCGAAGAGTCAGGAACATCATCATTTGCCACTATTGTTATCCTCAGATTGACTACACCAACAGATTCACTTTATGGCCAAATTATGTGGACACCTCTCTGTCGAACAGCTTATTCCAAATCAAGGGTATTAATTTGAAGTTGTCCCATTCTCTTAATACAGCCTTTACCCTCTACTCTTCTAGGATGGCTTTGCACCAGATGTTGGAACATTGTCCTAAAATCTCTCTACATATTGGGATGAGCAATTCCCAGCTAATATATAATGTCAGGGTTTGGACAGGATATGGTACAGATATGTGGTAAAAAAGATCAACTATTTGCATTTGCTATAAATAATATGTCTATAAAATCCTTTTGGTACTTTGGTATCAGCTTCATGGCAGGTTCCCACCAGAAGTTAGAGGAACTATGGGAAGTGAGATTCACTGGTGCATATCTTTTGGCATTGTCAAAAAAGTTGCTGCAAAATTTATTGCATATTGAAATCGAACCCATGGATCTACAGCAGGGATCCCCAACCTTTTTTACTCGTGAGCCACAGTCAAATGTGAAAAGACTTGGGGAGCAACACAAGCAGCATAAAAGTTAATGCAGGAGCCAAATAAGGGCTGTGATTGGCTATTAGGCAGCCTCTATGCACACTATCAACTTACAGGGGCTTTATTTGGTAGGAAATCTTGTTTTTATCCAACCAAAACTTGCCCCCAAGTCAGGAATTCAAAAATAACTCCCTGGTTTGGGGGCACTGAGAGCAACATCCAAGGGGTTGGTGAGCAACATGTTGCCCCAGAGCCACTGATTGGGGATCACTGATCTACAGTATGTGTTGGGAAGATGGTTGGAGGCTCCTCAATCACGTCTTGTAAACGGCTCTGAGGCTTATATGTCTTTAATGGAGACAGCAATTGATAACCTCGAAGGTCGTTACAGGACAAGGTGGAAGAAATTAAACATATAAGAATGCATATCAGCAGTCCATAATAACATAAGGCAGAAGTTTAACAATGTCTGACTAACTATATATATTTTTACCTTGCAACCCCCCCCCCCCCCCAAATGTGATCACCTCAAGTTTCTGCCCACTATCTTTGCCTAGTTTGCTAAACCTGCGAAAACAATGAACCCTGTAGAGTTTGTAAAACTGTCGGTGGTGGCCTTATTGGTAAGTAGACCAAGAACTGCCGAATAACAGGGGATTTGGTATGGTTTCCACCAGTCTACCACTATTCCTACATGTGTTGTCTTTCTTCTCTATTAAAAAACATTGGCATAAGATGTCATTTTTTTACTAGCCAGTAAAATACTGGTCAGATGGCAACCCTAGGTATTGGTGATTGCCATGTTTGTCCTTGTTACAGTTCTACCACAGATTTTGATGGTTGAAGCACATGCAGTGGTCCATAACCATGGCTGGGCTTCCAGTTTGCATGTATGTGGGACATATCATTCAATGGTCTTCTTTGACTTGTCATCTTAGGCCTTTCTCTACCACTATCTTACATAAACACTAATGAGTGTAAGACAACTAGAACAAAAAGATGTTAACTTCCTCACCATTCTGTGATAATTAGTGTTGCCAGACAATGGTTTAATTTCCTCCAGTCACTGCTTTACCTCACTTTAATGCCTGATTCCCTCCAAATTACATTGTATTAACACACTCTGGTTGAATTATGTGTAAACAATGGGATAATGTAATAAAAGGTACAAAAATGGGCACCAGTAGTCTGTAACAACCAATGTTTGGTGTCAAAAAATGCCCAATGAAGGTAGCTGCTAATTGGCTAATGGGCTACTAGATCTGGTGTAAACTTATTGACTTATTAAATTGTATATTACCCCCGAAGACTCCACTCAGTAGATAATTCTTGCAGAAGAGAATAGCTGAGAAGAAGCAAGAAATAGATGCCTCTCGTGTCTCTACACACTGTGTACTTTCATTTGCTCTGTTTTGTTGTTCTTTGTGCATTTACAGTTCTAAGTGACGCCCCTATTGACATGCAGGGAATTGGACTGAGCGCTTTGGATTCTTTTCTGCATGGCTGCAGTTACTCGCTACGCCAAAGAAGAGAAAGTATCTCTTACAGTACATTAAACAAAAGCGCCTGGGTTTATGGATTTAGCTTTTTTGTGGTTTGCTTATAACTTTTATTTTTTTTTAGTCAGCAAAATGGACGAAATGTTTTCAACTATAGATGATATGCTTCAACCTGAGGAACACCAAGAACTTTGAAGAATAGTGGGAGAGGATAATGCAGTGTAATTGCTTTTATATTAATTGCTGGAGTCACACATTTGCAATAGAAGCCCTGCTCCAGGCAGAAATGAAGAAGAAAGTATATTATATTCTATACTGGACTTATCTACTTAGTGATCCCCCTTGGGGCCTGAATGGATAGTCAATTGTATCAACCCTTAATATGCATTGTATTTAGGTATATGTTTGTGATGCTAGCAGTATCCTTCTTGTGGTGAGCAGAGTATTATAGGTACCTGTCTGAGAGCCTGCTTGTGCTATTGGAGCATTTCACATGCCAACAAGCTTCTGTATGTACAGACCCCCATCTAGGCATGTCCTTCAGTGTCAGAGAAAAAAGAAAACATAGCCCTCCCCTGTGTTTCTGCATTTGCCCTTGCACAAAACAACTACCTGTTGCTCCATTGTAGTCCCTCAGCATAATCAACTTCAGGAGTGCATCTCTATGTCTGATGGGCATACTGTTGCTATTGCAGTCCATAGAGACTGTTACATGCTACACATTAATATGGCAGCTCTGTATGTAGAACGGCAAATAACTCACAGTGGGGCTCATTTATCAACACTGGGCAAATTTACCCATGGGCAGTTACCCATAGCAACCAACCAGTGATTGGCTTTTTAAAGTCAGCTGCATGTAGAACAATGAATGCCACATTTTGATTAATTGCCATGGGTTAATGCCCATGTGTTCATAAATGAGCCCCACTGTCCTATACAAGAAACAAGCTTTGCTGACAGAAGGTAAATATCTCTTTGGCGTAATTCATATTTCCTTTAGACTGTAGTACTATTATCAAGTACCTGACTGCCAAGCAATGTCCATTCCTGTTTCTGGTTTCTTTAGCAGTGATTTAAAAAGTGGTCAAGGGAGCTGGTGGCAAAAAAGATAGTGGCCACACAAGCCAATATTAGGGCTACACTACCTTTCTTGGTGCTTGGTTAGCTTTCATATCAATAATTCTATGGTACGTTGCACAGATGATCCCCTAACACACAACATTTATCGACTCTATATTTGTAACTCTTAAACTTAATGGGATAGTATCACTTTTCCCCCTCCTGTAATGATTAATTACCTGCTAGGGCTGGGACTGGTATTACAAATGTACCAGCAAATTTATAATTTCCCTCTATTTTTGAAAGTTTTCCCTAACAGTAATTACATTTCAGCTGGTGTGTCCAATCTTCAGAGCCAGTAGCTCTCCACCTTGTCCTGATCCATCAACTTACCACCCTCAATCTGCCTACTCTGCCCTGACATCACTGCCCCACCCCAACAATGTCATTGCCCCACCTCCCCAACATCATAGCCCCGCCTCCCTGAATGCTGGCTGGTATGTTTTGGCCAAACAGGTGGCAACCGTACCTGCAGTAGGAAAGGTGGTAACAACAGAATGAGCCACAAGTAAAGGGATGGGTAATGGGAGGGAGGAGTGGCATCTATATACTTACCACTTTAATCTCTTGTGCATACAAGTCTGCCCTACATTCATTGTGGCAATTTCTCCAGGGAAGAAGGCAGTGGGCAAAGTGCAAAAAATGGCCCATTGTGCCCTAAATAATGACCCCTGACCTCCTGATGCCATTTATGTTAAAGAAAGGATACAATATACCCAGTTAAAAAAATACTGGTACCAACCAATTCATAAAGCAAGATTTTCATATATATATATATATATATATATATATATATGAGCATACAATTTGGGTGGCTGGCTGTGCTTGTGACCCACAATACAGGTGTGTAAAGGTATCTTTGACTTTCCCTTTATAAAGATCCTGTGTAATGTGAAGGAAATATATCAATCTTGCAATTTATTTTGTGAACTTAGCTATAAAGCCTTTACCTAGGGGAGTGAAGAAATCCATTAAGTCGATAGCCCCTGGACAGGAACCAGTCGAAGAGGGAAAAAAATACAATAAACACATTTAATGCAGCAAGTTATTTTCGTATTGTGAATTTGAATCCCTTGCTGGACCTCTGAACACTGTAATTAAATAGCAGGACAAGAGAACGGAACCCTTTGATTGAGCCAAATGCTCATAAGCAGTTGTTTGTTGTAGAGGGAGAAATCAACACACAATAATGTTTACAACAAACCGATACATCCAGAATTTCTGTTTGAGAATAAAAAAAAGATGTTCTTTTTATATTAGCAGACTTTGATATAAATGTGGTGGTTTATTTTCAGTCTAAGTCTTAGAAAATACATGTCAATGACCTACTCCCAAAGTACTGAGAATGGATCTATAGGTATTTTAATGTTCATCTCTGGAACCAGTTATTATGCTGGTGAAATGGACACTTCTAGTTGCTCCCCTTGTTTTCCTTTATAGGAACATGACCAAGGATGGTGCCCAATCAAGATTTAGCAATGTGCACACACAGGACTACAGAAATGCCCAGCACCAACTGGTACATAATGGATATCATGGATTCCCTTTGCTCCCCTTGGCCAATGGTTTTTGGCCTTGAATGTTATACATTGGAAAAAGGGCAGTGGAGCAGTCATTGTTCCCAATGGGCAGTCCCATAAGAAGACTCTAGCAGAGCCTAGATGGAAAAGTGAGAAATGGAAATATATTTGGGGTGTCGCCAACCAATAGATGACCCGGTTATTCCCAGTTAAGCATTTATTGGGCTCTGCCTAGTGCTCATATGTGGCCATTCCTGAGGATGAGGTCAGGGTCAGATTTTTAGAATTGGGATTTTTAGAATTGTATTTATAAGTGGGTGAAAGTTACAGTTCACCATTTAATAAATATGATTCTCAAAACCCCAGTAGGAATAAATAGAAGGTAGATTCATTTTTTGAGGTGAGCTCTAATCTCACATTTTGAGAAATCTGCCCCATAGTGTATGTGCAGTATACATACGTATGTACTGTATGTATACTGCACATACACTATGGGGTCTAAATAAAATGGTCTTTTGTTAAAAATGAGTGTTATTTCTCTGTCCTGACATGTTCTTATGCCAATTCTCTATAAGAGATGCCCCCCACCCTTCTGAATCTCATTGGATCCATGCCCAGCCCAGGCACATAGTTTGTTTCTAATCTACTTGTTTCCTGTTTTATTTTTCCCTGAATTACTGGGGATTCCACTGGGAATAAGTGTGTTACAATAAGGGTTTTATTTGCTAACACTGTGCCTGTTCCGCTAGTGACCTGTTTTTAATTTGGCGCAGGTTCAATGAATCTCTATTGATTTTCTCTGTGTCTCATCCCAGTGATAATGATGTGGGCATCCACTGTACTAGTCAGCTTGACTCTGGGCCAATATATTGTCTTTAAACTATTAGGCACTGTAAGAAAGAGGGATTTTTTTTAAAGAAATATCCAGTATTTCATATGTGTAGTCTGCCAGCAAACACAATCCACTAGGGATGAAAAGCATTTCGGAAAGGGAATATACGAGACTCACAGAAAATTGTAGCCAACTGATAGATTTTCAGACCAAAAGAAGATGAACTCTACAAACCCAAACTACTACGAGATTCAGTTACACAGGTATTCATTATAGACAGCCAGAATTGATTAGAGATGATAATAAAAAATAGGAAGTTCCCGCATTCAATGCCATTAAACAGAAAGTAAAAATGAGCCTAATATTGGAACATCCTCAAGAGAAATCATATTGTTCCAAGGGTAAAGCCTCCCTGTATCATTAATAATAATGATATCTCACACACTTGCACCGAGCTGACTTCATGATGAACTGGAGGTGCCAGTTCATTAGGGTTGGCTATGGGCAATATGACAGAGGCTTTAGGAAGGAAGAAACAATATTTTCAAAGGCGAAAGCCTTAGAGTACAGTTCCATCATGTTCCCAAAATCTGATTTAGGTTCTTATTTGTACTTACTGTATGGTTTCAAATTGACAAGACCAATAATATACAGACTATACTCTTGTGATAAAGAAATTGCTGTGGAGCTTGAAATGTGACAAATAGCACCCCACCAACTAGATTACATGTGCTATCTGGGGATTCGACTCCTCAGCAACTTACCAATGAGTTTTCTGTGGACACCTGGCTTGGTGACTATGGGCTCTGAGGTGGTCTTGTAGATTGTAAGCTCTTTTGGGCAGGGCTCTCTTCACCTCTTGTATCGGTTATTGATTGCTTTATATGTTACTCTGTATGTCCAATGTATGAAACCCACTTATTGTACAGCGCTGCGGGATATGTTGGCGCTTTATAAATAAATGTTAATGTAATGTGGTGAGTAATGGAAATATACATATATATATATATAGTTTCCCAACATCGGCACTCACCAGTCCAAAAAGCAATGGTGGGTGCTGACCCACGAATCACATCCAGTCCATAGAAAGCACTCACGGCATGAATATCAATAAAGCAAGTCCTTTATTCAGGCATAATATCATGCTTGAATAAAGGACTTGCATTATTGATATTCATGCTGTGAGTGCTTACTATGGACTGGACATATATACATTATATATATATATATACAAGTATAGGACCCATTATCCAGAATGCTCGGGACCAAGGGTATTCCGGATAAGGGGTCTTTCCGTAATTTGGATCTCCATACCTTAAGTCTACTAAAAAATTAATAAAATGTTAATTAAACCCAAAAGGATTGTTTTGCATCCAATAAGGATTATTTATATCTTAGTTGGGATCATTACAAGGTTCTGTTTTATTATTACAAAGAAAAAGGAAATCAGTTTTAAAATTCTGAAATATTTGATTAATATGGAGTCTATGGGAGACAGGCTTTCCGTAATTCGGAGCTTTCTGGATAATGGGTTTCCGGAGAAAGGATCCCATACCTGTATATATATTAATAATCACCCTTAATAATATAAACGCAAACTATCTACTGAATGGTAGTGTGTTGGGGGTTTCCTTAATGGAGAAGGATCTAGGGGTATTTGTTGATAACAAGTTGTCTAATTCCAGGCAGTGTCATTCTGTGGCTACTAAAGCAAATAAAGTGCTGTCTTGTATAAAAAAGGGCATTGACTCAAGGGATGAAAACATAATTTTGCCGCTTTATAGGTCCCTGGTAAGGCCTCACCTTGAGTATGGGGGGCAGTTTTGGGCTCCAGTCCTTAAGAAGGATATTAATGAGCTGGAGAGAGTGCAAAGACGTGCAACTAAACTGGTTAAGGGGATGGAAGGGTTAAACTATGAGGTGAGACTGTCGAGGTTGGGGTTGTTTTCTCTGGAAAAGAGGTGCTTGCGAGGGGACATGATTACTCTGTACAAGTACATTAGAGGGGATTATAGGCAGTTGGGGGATGTTCTTTTTTCCCATAAAAACAATCAACGCACCAGAGGTCACCCCTTTAGATTAGAGGAATGGAGCTTCCATTTGAAGCAGCGCAGGGGGTTCCTCACGGTGAGGGCAGTGAGGTTGGGGAATGCCCTTCCTAGTGATGTGGTAATGGCAGATTCTGTTAATGCCTTTAAGAGGGGCCTGGATGAGTTCTTGATCAATCAGAATATCCAAGGCTATTGTGATACTAATATCTACAGTTAGTACTAGTGGTTGTATATATAGTTTATGTATGTGAGTGTATAGATTGGTAGGTGTGGGTTGGGTGTGCTGGGTTTACTTGGATGGGTTGAACTTGATGGACACTGGTCTTTTTTCAACCCTATGTAACTATGTAACTATGTAACTTAATTTTTCATCAAGGCCTAGCCTTTGCATATAATGGTCATCACCCAGGACTCCTTATTCACCAACAAAATGTAAGATTAGGGTTACAAGTCTCTCTAAAATGACTGTTGCCTTCATAACCAGAACAAATGGAATGTACTACTTTGTCCATGTTTACATATGATTCTATAATCAGAAGTCTGTTGCATCTAATGGCGAATCCCACAGTGGGAACCCATTGATTCATCAAACCAGACTGGATAAGCACAATGCTGCTGGGCACAAAGAAAAGAAAGAATGTGAAACATGTTTAGACACAAAAGGGGGCATTTACTACAAAAAAACCAACTTATTTGGGTCAGGCTTTTTGTCACTGAAAAAAAAACTTTTCTGAGATTTATTAAATGCATTAAATTCCGAATCTAAAAATTCGCCATCTAAAACCTGTCGAGATCATGTAGAAGTCAATGGCAGGTGTCCCCTTTGTAACTGGAAGATCTTTCTTTGCTTCGTGGCTTTAGAGGTTTCCGTTTTTCTTTTACGCTAGCTTTCGTACGACGATATAAAAAATTTGAAAATTTTCAGTTCTCGTGATTTTTCTGCAACTTTTTTCATTCTAGCTTTTTCAGTTTAGATCTTTTGATAAATTACTGTCATTCGGAAAAATATTTTTTTTCATGGTTTCAAGTAAATTGCCCCCAAATACACCAATACGCTACTACACTTGCCGCTGCATTTGTTAATGAGCCCTATATTGTACCATTGTTACATGTATCTCTGAATATAACTAGATGCAATTGGATGACAATGAGTCTGACAATGAGACCTATCCGCAAACACAGCCATTGTTCTAGCACCTCCACCATCGAGATTGCTGTTTTCTTTTTATTTGAAAACAGTCTACCAATGCATGAAAGCTAAGGGGGAGATTTACTAATCCACGAACGGTCCGAAGGCATACGAATGCGTTTTTTTCGTAATGATCTGTATTTTTGCAACTTTTTCGTCGCCAGTGCGACTTTTTCGTATGTTCAGCGACTTTTTCGTCGTAGCCGCGACTTTTTTGTATATTTTCCGCCACATTTTCGTTGCCGTCGCGAAAAAATCGGATCGGTTTTTCCGTCGTTTACAATTGCTCAATAAGAAAAAATTGTGACGGTGGCGAAATAGTTGCGCAAAATACGATAAAGTCACGACAAATACGAAAAAAATTCGAAATTTCCGTTTCCAATCCGAATTTTTCGCTTTCGGGATTCGGATTCGTGGATTATTAAATCTCCCCCTAAGGGCAACATTTGCTAGAAACCTATAGCAACCATTCATATAATTGCCTTTGCTACTATATCACCTTCAAGACTCTAAGTACATATAATTATTATATTTATATATGTATATAATATATACATATTATATTATATAGATTTCATTAGATTACAAAGTCCCTATTGTTCCATAAAAGTGATATGGGAAGAGAATCTGTGTTCAATTCAATGGCTAAGGTGCCAAATATGAATCTATGATAGAAATCAGTGTTTAGATCCAGTTCTGTATAAATGGTGTATTTTCTGACTGAGCCCCACTGTAGGCTGGGGGGGGGGGGGGTTATCTGAATCTTTTATGTTTGTCCTCATCATTAAAACAAGAAGGAATATAAAGCAGCTCATGCATATTTGTCATGTGTCGGATGGTCGCCATCAGATTGAACTTGGCTGTGACTGGCAGAAGATACAAACATCATCCTCGCTCTCCATGGCAATTATCATTTTCATCACAAAGGTTAAAAAGACTGAGAGCATCCTGCCATGTGTGAACTAGATCTAAATCACATCACACAGGCCTTGCATCTCCTCCGGAATGGATTTCTGTCATAAACATTTTTACTGCATCACAACGTCTGTCAACCAGAGAACAAATAATGAAATAAATATATTTCTTTCCCTCTGTCACAAAGAGAAAACACAGTCGAATGTTTTTTTCATGCTGGGTACTTCAGGCTCACATAGATTTCATAGGACAATGCCTTGCAGACACGTTGCTGGTTAGAACTTCTGTTCTAAAATCTTTTGGGTTTGCTTAGAAATGACAATGGTTATTGTCCTCAACTAGCTACATATGCCTGGTAATTTCATTATATTTGTACTGTCCTGTGGGGTATATTGGTAGTGTTTAATTGTATGTATGTATGTATAACTTTATTTATAAAGTGCCACAAGGGTACGCAGCGCTGTACAGTCTTACAGAATACAAAATTACACACAGGGACGACAAGTGATATAATAAATAAATACAATAAATATATATATATATATATTATATATATATATATATATATATATATATAAGTGCCATGTGGTATGAGACACAGTAGGAAGGAGGTCCCTGCCCAGTAGAGCTTACAATCTAAGGGGAATGTCTAACTTTCAGTTTTACCTAGCACAACTCAAATTGACTTCTACACCAACTTGCAAGCTTTTAGATGCCAAAGTTTTATATTCAAGTTTTTCAGATTACTTGCACTTTTGCACAATTGGTTACACATAGGGGCACATTCATCAAAGTACGATTGAGTCCGAATACAAAAAAAATTTATTTTTTCAAAGTTTTAGAATTGTGTGTATTTTTTTGTGATTTTTTCATTAATTTGCACGACTTTTTCGTACTTTGCGACAATTTCCGCGACAAAATTGTATTTGTTGCAACAAGTACGAAAGTTTCGGCTTCGTTCAAGCTTCGGTATCGTGACTTTCCTTGGGCCAGGTTGGAGCTGCAGAGTGCCATTGAGCCCTATGGGAGACTTTCCTTGGGCCGGGTTGGAGCTGCAGAGTGCCATTGAGCCCTATGGGAGACTTTCCTTGGGCCAGGTTGGAGCTGCAGAGTGCCATTGAGCCCTATGGGAGACTTTCCTTGGGCCGGGTTGGAGCTGCAGAGTGCCATTGAGCCCTATGGGAGACTTTCCTTGGGCCAGGTTGGAGCTGCAGAGTGCCATTGAGCCCTATGGGAGACTTTCCTTGGGCCGGGTTGGAGCTGCAGAGTGCCATTGAGCCCTATGGGAGACTTTCCTTGGGCCAGGTTGGAGCTGCAGAGTGCCATTGAGCCCTATGGGAGACTTTCCTTGGGCCGGGTTGGAGCTGCAGAGTGCCATTGAGCCCTATGGGAGACTTTCCTTGGGCCGGGTTGGAGCTGCAGAGTGACATTGAGCCCTATGGGAGGCTTTCCTTGGGCCAGGTTGGAGCTGCAGAGTGCCATTGAGCCCTATGGGAGACTTTCCTTGGGCCGGGTTGGAGCTGCAGAGTGCCATTGAGCCCTATGGGAGGCTTTCCTTGGGCCGGGTTGGAGCTGCAGAGTGCCATTGAGCCCTATGGGAGACTTTCCTTGGGCCAGGTTGGAGCTGCAGAGTGGCATTGAGCCCTATGGGAGACTTTCCTTGGGCCGGGTTGGAGCTGCAGAGTGCCATTGAGCCCTATGGGAGACTTTCCTTGGGCCAGGTTGGAGCTGCAGAGTGCCATTGAGCCCTATGGGAGACTTTCCTTGGGCCGGGTTGGAGCTGCAGGGTGCCATTGAGCCCTATGGGAGACTTTCCTTGGGCCAGGTTGGAGCTGCAGAGTGCCATTGAGCCCTATGGGAGACTTTCCTTGGGCCAGGTTGGAGCTGCAGAGTGCCATTGAGCCCTATGGGAGACTTTCCTTGGGCCGGGTTGGAGCTGCAGAGTGGCATTGAGCCCTATGGGAGACTTTCCTTGGGCCAGGTTGGAGCTGCAGGGTGCCATTGAGCCCTATGGGAGACTTTCCTTGGGCCAGGTTGGAGCTGCAGAGTGCCATTGAGCCCTATGGGAGACTTCCAAAATCATGCACTGAAGATTTTGGATCGCGATTACGAAATTTCAGTTTTCAAACAGAAAAATTTTTCAGGACATTTGCGATCATCAGAAATGATCAGATTTCGTGATTTGGATTCGTACCTTAGTGAATCTGGCCCTTAATGATGGGCGAAAAAATTTGGCAGGCGTCCAAAAATTGTCGTCCACATCCAAAAATTGTCGCCCGCATGAAAGAATTGTTGTGAGCGTCAAAAGAATTGTCATCAAAAGGGAGTGCGTGCGACAATTTGACTCACAACAAAAAACCTAAATCTTTTTTCTTTGCTGATCATGAATTTTTTTTCTTCACCGCTTGGATATTTATGGAGAAACTCAAATCAGAATTTCATTTGCGGAAACTAGTCTTGATTTCACAGTTCCATTTATTTTTACAAATAACTCATGCTGTTTAAAATGATTACTGATGGAAGAACAGGGAAAAAATGGTTTAAATTAAATGTTGAATTTATAAAGCTCTGAATTTTTTAATATGCCTTATGATCGCCGTATTTTATACTGTTATATTCATGGGGTAACCCATTCACGTTTATAAGGAAACGCTAGGTGGCAAATAAAAAACACTTTTTTTAATGTAGAAAACTTTCCCACTGCTTGATAAATACACTGTTTTTTACACACGATGCCTAGTGGTCAAATAGAAATATGGGCTGTCTGTGGTCGCAGTTTTTATACATATCATGATAAATAGGCCCATAAAAGAAAAATAGCTCAAAATACACCCCCGCTCTAAACTTTCCAGGTTTTAACCACCAAATTGTAGAACTTTTTGAGATTCCTTTTACTTGAAAAATCTCAAAACAATTGAGTTTTCTCCAATCAATGAGCAAATTTACAATTTTAATAAATAGGCCCCACTGTGAGTATGTCAGACTTTGCTTATATACTGTATGTATTGGCATACTAATATTTTAGGGGCAGTTTGACTAAAATTGGAACTGGTTTATCCTGATAACTGCCTATGACTAGGAAGGACTGGAAGTACCAGAAGGGTACAAAATGCGTAAGGCGAAATCCTGTGGGGTTTGTATGCTTTTTTAGTATGGGTTTTTGGGCAATATCGGGTAGGAAGTTGTTTTAAAAAAAAATAATCCGATCGTTTGGCCCTGAGGCCAAACAATCGGATTATATTTGCGGCCATGGGCAGTCGGTTCGGGGACCGCATCAACGAGCCAATGCGGTCCCCGATCCGACCGGATTTTCTAACCAATTTCAGGCCAGATATCGGTTGGCCAGGCCGCTCGTTTCTGCCCATACACGGGCCGATTAGCTTCTATCGGCCCGTGTATGGGGGCCTTAACTCTGGTCCCTTTTTGACTGACCAATTTTGACCTCCATTAGCAGTAAATTGTTCAGCTTTGTGCAGCCAAATACATTCTGTTCTGTGGGGTGCCAGAGCTTAGTCAGCATTGAGCCTTAACACCCTTCTGAATCATTAATCCCCCAAATAAATGAATGTGGAGATTGGACAAACACTTTTTCCAACCTTGCCTCTCCATGCTTAATTAATCAGCCTCCATATTTCGAATATGTATAACATATTTCCAAATTATCCAGGATGAGAAGCAGGAAAGATTGAAGACCTGCAATTTGGGAATCAGTTAAAGATGCTTCTGAAAGTTTGGGGCGCCCAGCTGGGTCCTGACTGATGGAAAGATGAAAATATGGTTTTCTGTTCTTGATACAGGCCATCATCAAGTTTTAGGGACTTCAGTAGCTTCTAGTTATGACATGGATATCTATCTATAAGGTCAAAAGATCCACACAGAAAAAAAAGAATAAAAACACAAACAATTACGTACATTGGTGGCATTTTTTACATGAAGGCAGAAAATATTCCAGAACGCAGTTTATTAAAAGTTAAATGTAAATAGTAATCAACCTAGAACCAGCAAATATAACGTTCCTGATCATTCATGAACTTTCCAATCCCACTCTTGAGTTTAAAATAGCTTGTAGTTGTCCTTATGTGCAGAGATGGGGACCGTGCCAGAGTCTCCTCAATAAAAGACAATAACAATGATTAATCCTGATGCTTCTACCCAGCGTTGGCTAGCTTGCCCATGTAGAAAAATAGATAGCATTGTTCTAATTGCAGACTGAAGCATAGGGAGATGGGGGCCGTATTTTTATCATATGATCCTGATTGGTCTCAAACCAGACGCCCAAACAGAACACATTTGCCCAAAGCCTTCACAATGACTCTAATCAGCAATCTGGGCCCTTTTCAGAAGGCTCTAATTATATGATGACTGTGAAAGTTTACTGATTACTGTGTGACTTCGCTGACATGCATATGCAGTCCAGGAAATTAATATTATGATTAAGGTAGAACTAACTCCTTGATGCTATGCATTATGTAAAATGAGACATGGTGATTGGTGAATAATTGACTGAAGGCTTGGGATAATGAAGTAAAAAAAGTAGCCAGAAGCAGAAATGTAAAAAAAAAAAAAGTCAGACTGTAAACTAATGGAGAGTTAAATTACCTTTTTAAATGAGGACAGAAGAAGCAAACACATTAATCCTGCTGAGGATTCTGTCTGAGCACATTTGTTGTTTCTGGAGGAAAGCTGGGGATCTGTATGTGTGTATACTTTGGCTGGAGATAAAGACTAGGGGCCCTGGCAATTAAAGACAGCAGGGTTCCCCATTTAAGTAGAGGTGATGGAATATGTAAACCAGGTCCTACCTGCTCCCCCTCTATCGCAGCAGCAACCCCAGGAGCCTTTGGCAGGTTGGACAACTCTCATAGTTACATAGTACATAGTTACATAGGGTTGGAAAAAGACCAGAGTCCATCAAGTTCAACCCTTCCAAGTAAACCCAGCACACACAACCCACACTTACCAATCTATACACTCACATACATAAACTATAAATACAACCACTAGTACTAACTGTAGATATTAGTATCACAATAGCCTTGGATATTCTGCTTGTTCAAGAACTCATCCAGGCCCCTCTTATAGGCATTAACAGAATCTGCCATTACCCCATCACTAGGAAGGGCATTCCCCAACCTCACTGCCCTCACTGTGAAAAACCCCCTACGCTGCTTCAAATGGAAGCTCTGTTCCTCTAATCTAAAGGGGGGGGCCTCTGGTGCGTTGATCGTTTCGTTGATGTGTTGGGGTACCTATTGTGGGCTCCTCTAGAGCTCAATCTTTTCCTTCTCCTAGCTCTTCCTTTCCCTGACCTTGTTTGTCTATTTCCCCAACTCCTGCTCTCCCCATGTCACTTGGTTTCCTTCCAGTTATACTCTATGCAAGGCTAAATAGGCTTTAATGTGATTATAATAATAACAAAGGTGTGTTTTCCATTGAATGCAACAGATATACAAAATGCCAACCACTTTGCACTTCTCGGAATTGCCCATATGTTGCTTGTGTGGGTAATGGCAGACAATGGCAGAACAAAGTTGGAAGAATGATGTTAGGATCAAACATTAGCGTGTCTAATAGACGCCGGCCCAATAGACGCGATGAAGTGCCTGTGAGTTCTTTGCGAATGTGAACATTTTATGAACCTCTATGAATCTCTTGGCAGCAAAATATAATTTATAATTTATAATTATTCCACCATTTAATGTATTTAAATTTCATTGTGCTCATTTAGAAACGGGAAGGAGATAGACCTGCATAATGACAGCCGGCTGTTATACTGTAGGAACAGCTGGTACAATATTGGGATCCTTATTGAATGATACAGACTTGATTTCAAAGGAAGATGGATATCGTAATTGAAGATGCCTTGGACAGACCTAATATTTTGTCAGCTATTTAAGGGAAAGGAAAAATGGTACATCTGCCATTACATCTAATTGCGAGTTTGAAAAGATTATGTGCTGTTATGGTTTGGGCTTGCTCGTGGGAAAATAGAATTAATATTATTAGTCTAACGTTTTTGTGAGCATTTTTTCTGAGAATATCATCTATTTTCTACTTCTCTGCTGCTTCTCTACAGATTCACTCAAAAGAACTGCAGCAGCTCCCGTGACTCTCTGCCCTACAAAACCCAGATATGGGATCCGTTATACAGAAACCTGTTGTCCATAAAGCTCCAAATTACAGGAAGGTCATCTCCCATAGACTCTATTTTAATCAAATAATTAGAATCTTTAAAAATCACTTCCTTTTTCATTGTAATAAAACAGAACCTGTACTTGATCCCAACTAAGATATAATTACCCCTTATTGGGGCAGAACAGCCCTATTGGGTTTATTTAATGGTTAAATGATTCCCTTTTCTCTGTAATAATAAAACAGTACCTGTACTTGATCCCAACTAAGATATAATTACCCCTTATTGGGGCAGAACAGTCCTATTGGGTTTATTTAATGGTTAAATGATTCCCTTTTCTCTGTAATAATAAAACAGTACCTGTACTTGATCCCAACTAAGATATAATTACCCCTTATTGGGGCAGAACAGTCCTATTGGGTTTATTTAATGGTTAAATGATTCCCTTTTCTCTGTAATAATAAAACAGTACCTGTACTTGATCCCAACTAAGATATAATTACCCCTTATTGGGGCAGAACAGCCCTATTGGGTTTATTTAATGGTTAAATGATTCCCTTTTCTCTGTAATAATAAAACAGTACCTGTACTTGATCCCAACTAAGATATAAATAATCCTTATTGGATGCAAAACAATCCTATTGGGTTTAATTCATGTTTTATTGATTTTTAAGTAGACTTAAGGTATGGAGATCCAAATTACTGAAAGATCCCTTATCCAGAATACCCGTGGTCCCGAGCATTCTGGATAACGGGTCCTATACCTGTAGATTGTAAGCTCTTTTGGGCAGGGCTCTCTTCACCTCTTGTATCGGTTATTGATTGCTTTATATGTTACTCTGTATGTCCAATGTATGAAACCCCCCCTGTTGTATAGCGCTGCGGAATATGTTGGCGCTTTATAAATAAATGTTCATGTTAATAATTCTGGATACTAGATCCTGCATTTATGAAAACGTCTGAATGGCATAATCGATTGCTATTGTGAAAATATGCTTCCCCGTTGAATTCTATGGCATCTGAACATATGTTAGGTAATGATCATTTTTTTTAATTTGCTTTCCGTAATTTGGAACTATGCGGATATATAGATATAGTAGCAGTTTTATTAACTGAGTATAAATACGGTGTTCTCCATAGAATGCAGTTGCAGAGAAAAATCACTTTCCCTAGATCAATGGCAAGTAAACAAAGTCTAACAACTTGCAGTGGCTCCTTGGGATAATTTAGCTCTTACTTAACTCAGGAGACTCGCTCAGACTGGACCTGAAAAAAAAAACCCAGCAGACTTATTGATTAGCAATCATAATTGATTTTGTTATACCGTTCGCGGCCCAAAATGTGCTGGGTAGGGAAACGCAGAGAAGCCAAGCGAGCCGCATTTGTAATATGTAAAGTGATTAGGAACTGGCCTTTATGTGGCTTTTTCCTTTCTTTCGGAGAAATTGTTGGATATAAATAATGCACTGTAAACAGATACAGTCGGATACACAGTGTGACCGTTCCTTCAGGGCTATCAATCTCTCCCACACAGTCCTGCACCTCCTCTCTGCTTATTTCCTATAGAATTTCAGCTTTTCCTCCATTTACTTTTCATTTTCCAAGAGCAGCAGGTTGGTTTGACTAATACGGCATTTCATATCCGATATTACAGAACAATTGAATCATATTGTGGAATATTTGTGCCATTTAGATAATCTGTTTGCATTGATTTTGCAGTTAGACTATACAATACACCAAGCAGCTTTCTCACTGTATATACTGTGTATTTAATACAATATTTTTATGTTTAAATCTCTATATTAATTAGAAAGCTGAGCCACTGAGAAGACCTGAAGGGTCGGGTAATTATCTGTTCTATGATACAGGTTCGGTTAAGGTTCTGATTGGCAATCTGTGGGTTCAGGCAAATGCCAGAGGGGCTGCTGTAAGATGCCATAGGCAGTCACTATTTATTGGGCTGGTGGGGGGTTGTTTTGGCCTATTTTGAATCCTGGCTAGGGTATTGTCCATACATACTGCTTGCTAAGACTTATGTCTGAAAGTTGCTCATAGTTGTACTGTAAATACAGGCCCACATAAGTACAATGGCACAGTCATTGGTTGTTGAGGATAAAATAACAACAACAAAATTTACCTTAATAGCACAAACTGTTGGAACAGCCTGAAGTGAAGGGGCACTGCGGCCCCTCAGTAGATGATTAAAATTATTAAACCTGCCAGAGCCTGACCCAACCCAATATCCATAGTACGTGGATATAAAGCAGCATTGTTTTTGAAGCATGGGAGGAAACCCACTGCAAATTTCTTGTAGATACCACCAGAGTGGAGGGTGCAGGGCCCACCATAGCTCCCCTCCCAGGGTCCCCACTCCCAGCACCGGATTTCAAAACCAGCCGCCCCTAGGCCGTCCCCCATTTGCGCCCCCTGCGCATGCGCGAACAAGCCCCCCCCCCGTGCCGCGCTGCACTGCACTGCACTGCGTCAACGCAAGCGCGCATGCGCAGGCATTTAACTCCCATACGGAGCAGTGGGGAAAAATCCCCACTGCTCTGTATGGGAGCAAAATTTCGTTGCGGGGGGGCGGCAAGCCGCCCCTAAATTTGTGCCGCCCTAGGCCCGGGCCTTTGTGGCCTCGCCACAAATCCGGGCCTGCCCACTCCCCACCAAGAGGCCCCTGCCTCCCACCGCCAGGGGCCCCTGGAACTTCTTCCCCGAGCTTGCCAGCTTTGGCCTTACCTTAGGTGTGATGGGGGAAACCCTTGGGTGGGGGAGCACCACAGGGCTCAGGTCAGGGTCAGAAGGGCCCATAGAGTTTTTTTTCAGTGCCCAATTCAACCCTGGATAGCACCCTGGCTGGGATTGATCTCAGGACCCCAGTGCAGCAAAGCAGACGTGCTACTTACTGAGCTACCGTACAACTGTACATAAACATCTTTATTAATATAAAAAAATACCAATACTTATATATCAACTATATATATATATATTATAGAGAATTATTATATTCCAGAATAATTACATTATTATTTTTCAAGCTACAGCAACAGAATAAAGTCATTTTTCTGAGCATTAAGGAAAAACAAAATAAAAAAACCTTAAGCCGAATGTGTTCATCACAGCAATTAGCACATAGTAATATGCATGAGCCAGGATGATTTCACGCATCAATGTCTTGCGTGCAATTTAATCAGTTTTTGTAATTTACTTAATTTTACGCATCAAATTGATTGCATCAAAAAAAGACACGTTTTCCTAAAAACTATTTGTACATAGCACCAAGGAAAAATAGAAAAGACAAGTTATTTACTTGGAGAGAGTACAGTTTGTTCATGGTCTCCTCACACATCCAGGATCTGTTATATTGGGGGGGGAGAAAACTATTGTTGTGGCTGTTTTCAGGCTCAAAGGAAACTTCTAGAATACGGCTCTGAGAATAAGTTACTATGGGAACTGCTGAAGGATGTGCGATAAGGACCCATCAGGAGTCACACAGTTAATTTTCTACGCCAAGGCTATATTTTACTGTTCCGCTGCATATTTCTAATATTTTGACACCTGACAATTGTACCAGGGAATTTATCGGGATGATATGTGTTACATAATTTTTATTTACCTCTGACATTTCCACCAAGCCAGCTATTGATCTTGGTATTAAAACTGGTTTGAGATAGGATAAATGAAAGCCTGTTAATCATGAGACTGCCAGAGAAGACCTTTCTTAATACGAGGTATTTGTGGAAAGAGAGTAGAAGGCTTGATGTTCATGTTCAGATATATTAACGTTCCTCAGTTTTAGAATTCTTCTTTAAATAATTATTGTATTTCCTACCTTTGAGCGCCATCAACCAGCAGGAAACTAAAGAGGCAGTCTGACATTGGTCACTTCAGTCTTCTAATGTCACTGAAGGTCAGCGATCCCCAACCAGTGGCTCAAGGGCAACATGTTGCTCCCCAACCCCCCGGATGTTGCTCTCAGTGCCCCCAAACCAGGGAGTTATTTTTGATTTGGCAGCAAGATTTCCTACCAAATAAAGCCCCTGTAAGCTGATAGTGTGCATAGAGGCCCCTAATAGCCAATCTTAGCCCTTATTTGGCACCTCCATGAACTTTTATGGTGCTTGTGTTGCTCTCCAAGTCTTTTTACATTTGACTGTGGCTCATGCGTAAGAAAGGTTGGGGCTAAAGGTAATAAAGGTGTCAAGATCTCCATAGTGGTGAATATGTCACTTTTGGACTTTGTTGCATAAGGGCTCCATTCCTTGGCATCTTTAAAAGTTCAACAGGTGTGCATCACCAAAATGTATCCTCTGTAAGAGTCAGTGGAAAGGAGATTGAGATGTTAAGCTCCCTCTGCTGGGCCCCATTTGTGTTCGTTGCAGAGGGGACGCATCTGCTCCCAGTAGGTAGAACCTTGAATGTTCTGTTGTCCCAAGGAGCAACCGAGCTTCTTCATTAACGCTACAGAAAAGGGACAATATCTGTTCCTGTGTGAGGATGACAGGTGGTTCCTTTAGTTTTTGTTCTCAAATTGCTATGATCTATTTAAGTAGGGCTCTTTTTCTGATCCCCTATAAGAGGAGGCTTTGTCTGCATAAGCTCTAACCCCTTTTCATCTTCCTATTTACCACCCCTTGTTTAGACCTACCCGTTGCCATATCAACTATCTTGAGGGTGCACAGAATTATTCTTAAACAGGTGGCACACACTTTAAAGTAGTTTTTCTCTATTTCTTTCATCCCTGATTTTCTAAATTCATTATGTCATCTCTTCTCTTCTCCCTGGGCCTTGATTGTTTTCCATTATTTCACTTCTTTTCTGTGAAATCCTTTCTCCATCTCTCTCTTTAAAATGTGTGGTCCTTTCCAGCCTTTGCTTTTATGTCTTCCTCTTCATCTATTATCCCATTTTCCATATTCTGTCTCATACAATAATTGCCAATGATGTAGAAGCATGCATGGTCAAATGGTTGTAGCCTTTTTCTTGATTTTCCCAATACTGTAGTCACCAGTCCAACGCTCTCAGGGGGCACCATGGTCCTCTCTCTAAAACTGGTTTATAAAAGGACATCACAGAACCGGCTCCATATGTATTCTTATGTTTAATCATGATGTCAGTGTTACACTGTATATAAAGCTGTCTCTGAGGCAGGAGAACCAATGCTGTGCCCTCCTCACCCCCTTACTTGCATCATGTGCCCTTAGTGCTTCATCTCATCTGCCTCATCGTACAGAAAGTGCAATTTGGCCCAATAAATGGTTGAAAAAATAATGGAAATTTAGCTTTTAAATGTAATGGGGGCTTTTTCTCACCTTGCCTCATGGCATGAACTTCAGTGACACTATGTAGGGTTATATGGATGACTGGCAGCATTGGTATACTTAAAGGGGCAGCCAATCTCAGTGAAGCTCTCTGACAACTCAGCCTGCCAGCTGTCCCGACAATGTCAAATTCAGCTAATTTACCTTTTCTTTTCACAATGCTGGGCAACATCAGATAGGTACAACTTTGCAAGTTATTTTCCTCTCTCATTGTGGCCTTAGGGAAATAAAAATAAACACTTAGATGGTTTTAATGGTTTTTAAACCACTTTCTTGAAAAACCACAAATACCAAGTGATTTATTAAAACTGCCTTTTAAAAAAAGCACAAATGGAAAAAATATGAAAAAAAACAAGCATTTTTTAAAGAAAAAAGTGTCCAAAAAAATCCAAAAACCTCTAAATCCATGAAGCTTCCAATTGGGAACAGGACTGGCTTATATATGGCCTTGACATCTTTTAGATGGTGAAGTTTTTTATTAGTGGTCTTTTTACACAAAAAAACAAAAAAACAGGAATGGGGAAAAAATAATTAGTAAATGGGCAGATTTATTAACATTCTAATTTTCACGGTTTCACTAAAACCACGAATATCTAGTAATTTTATTAAAAGCTCTGAATTGAAAAAGCATGTATGAATTAAAATGGGGAACAAAAATGAAAAGAACATGAAAACCACAAATTATTTGTGGTTTTTACGTTTTTCCACAAATCTTTGTTGACTTTCAAACAAAACCCACCCCCCCGGAAAAACCTCTAAAACCACCAATTAAGTAAAGATTGTTATTATTTGCCTAAAACAGCTCCCATTGACTTCTACATGATCTCGACAGCTTTTAGATGGCAAAGTTTTGTATTAGTGGCTTTTACGTGTAATAAATGGTGACAATTTTGTATTTTTATTACATAAAAAATTTAAGTTTTAGCACAAATAAACCATAATTCATGAAAAATACCCTAAAATATGAACATAAGTAAATATCCCCCTAGTTATTACTCATTACCCAGAGTAATGGAGTCTTTAACCAATCAGTACATTTATTCTCGTTTTATACAAAGATTTAGCTTTGAATGCATCTGAATATTGCCAAATCTGTTCCCTTCAGATCCCAACGTTATTGCAAGGTGTTTGCATTTAATAAAGAGCTGCTTTGAATGGGCACAATGACAATACATGACTATTCAACGACCAATTCTAATTTTAGAATGTATTTTCTTGGTGTTGTTTTTTTTCCCATACAACTGGGATAGCCATCATGTCATTGGCGTTACATTTCATTGAAGAATAACTGTTTGTACAATAAGACATAAGTCCCTTGGGATTTATATTATGTAGCAAACATCCTGCTGTAGGGAATGGCTTTAATAACAGGAAACATATTTTCAGCCACTGAGAATATTCTTCACACACTGGATCATATTGTTTCTTAAAAAGCCTTAAGCTCTCAATGAAACATGTTCTAGTCCAGATTGGTTTGTGCAGCAATCCCGTATAATGAACGAGATGTAGATAGGATTCAGTGTACAAATACTCAATTAAGTTGAATATAGTCTCAATTATGTCGCTGTTATTGTAATTCCTTTCCAGACATTGCGTTCTTACATCATTCTTGCCTTAATGGCTTAAACACTACGCCCGATATACCTTATTTGACTTTTATTTTCTGCCATGTTCATGTATTATTGGTAGCACAAGGTAATACAGGTATGGGATCCCTTATCCAGAAAGTTCCGAATTACGGAAAGTCCATCTCCCTTAGACTCCATTATAAGCAAATAATTCTAATTTTTAAAATTGATTTCCTTTTTCTCTGTAATAATAAAACAGTACCTGTACTTGATCCCAACTAAGATATAATTACCCCTTATTGGGGGCAGAACAGCCCTATTGGGTTTATTTAATGGTTAAATGATTCCCTTTTCTCTGTAATAATAAAACAGTACCTGTACTTGATCCCAACTAAGATATAATTACCCCTTATTGGGGGCAGAACAGCCCTATTGGGTTTATTTAATGGTTAAATGATTCCCTTTTCTCTGTAATAATAAAACAGTACCTGTACTTGATCCCAACTAAGATATAATTACCCCTTATTGGGGGCAGAACAGCCCTATTGGGTTTATTTAATGATTAAATGATTCCCTTTTCTCTGTAATAATAAAACAGTACCTGTACTTGATCCCAACTAAGATATAATTACCCCTTATTGGGGCAGAACAGCCCTATTGGGTTTATTTAATGGTTAAATGATTCCCTTTTCTCTGTAATAATAAAACAGTACCTGTACTTGATCCCAACTAAGATATAATTACCCCTTATTGGGGCAGAACAGCCCTATTGGGTTTATTTAATGGTTAAATGATTCCCTTTTCTCTGTAATAATAAAACAGTACCTGTACTTGATCCCAACTAAGATATAATTACCCCTTATTGGGGCAGAACAGCCCTATTGGGTTTATTTAATGGTTAAATGATTCCCTTTTCTCTGTAATAATAAAACAGTACCTGTACTTGATCCCAACTAAGATATAATTACCCCTTATTGGGGCAGAACAGTCCTATTGGGTTTATTTAATGGTTAAATGATTCCCTTTTCTCTGTAATAATAAAACAGTACCTGTACTTGATCCCAACTAAGATATAATTACCCCTTATTTGGGGGCAGAACAGCCCTATTGGGTTTATTTAATGGTTAAATGATTCCATTTTCTCTGTAATAATAAAACAGTACCTGTACTTGATCCCAACTAAGATATAATTACCCCTTATTGGGGGCAGAACAGTCCTATTGGGTTTATTTAATGGTTAAATGATTCCCTTTTCTCTGTAATAATAAAACAGTACCTGTACTTGATCCCAACTAAGATATAATTACCCCTTATTTGGGGGCAGAACAGCCCTATTGGGTTTATTTAATGGTTAAATTATTCCCTTTTCTCTGTAATAATAAAACAGTACCTGTACTTGATCCCAACTAAGATATAATTACCCCTTATTGGGGGCAGAACAGCCCTATTGGGTTTATTTAATGGTTAAATGATTCCCTTTTCTCTGTAATAATAAAACAGTACCTGTACTTGATCCCAACTAAGATATAATTACCCCTTAATGGGGGCAGAACAGTCCTATTGGGTTTATTTAATATTGAAATGATTTTTAGTAGACTTAAGTTATGGAGATCCAAATTACAATCTGTGTGTCTCTCTACAAAAACCAAAATGTCCCCCAAAAATGCAGTATTTTTTGTACGTATGTAACTATGTTATTTGATATCATGTAGTTGATACCTTTTTTAGCTATCGGGCAATACTGTCCTTTTCGCTGAAACATGTTCACCCATGCTACAATTTTTATTATCATGATCACATTTGATTTGGAACACCTTATAATATTCTGTGAAAATATTAAACAATAGTATTCTTTTATAATAACTTATTTGGAAAAGACTTGTGCTGTTTTTTTTTAACTTTCATGTATTCTAAATTATAGGGCTCATTTGTAATTATCCAGAGCAAGTGCTTACCTGTCTGACTAAATTCCATGTTTTCTGATTGTAGTCTGTTCTTGAACTCAGATTTTCTATACTTTACCCATATTTATATAGTTCAGTAGGGTTAAAAAAAAGTCCATCAAGTTCAGCCTTCCAAATAAACCCCAGTGCACATATATCACATATATCGGGTACACAGACCTATACAGACCTATCTATACACTCGCATATATAACTATGTGTAGGGACCCATAGGGTTAAGTTCCCTATGGTGTTATCCCCTACCTTTATGTTATCTGTGTTGTAATAGGGCAGAGCCCTCTACACTCAGATTACAGTATTAGGCTACCCCCTATAGGTTTAGCCCAGGTTGACCACTCCCCTTGTGCAGACTATATAGTGTCTGGCACAAGGGAGTGTCTTCCTCTTTGGCTGATGTTGTCCTGAGGCTGCATGTCATCGAGCCTGAGGCAATTAGGCCCCAGTAAAGAGAACTGCTGATTTGTAAGTCGGGGACAGGGCCCCGTGAATGAGATAAAGCCAGCACAGTCAGTTATATGTAATAGCACCCTCTAGGAGTGGTGAGCATAGATAGCTTATTTAGTAAGGGCAGCACTAGCCCCATCAAAGGAGACTGTAAGGGTTTAGTCCAACCCAGGCTTTGTATGCCTTGCTGTAGGGACCACAGTTAAGACGCAGGATTCAGGCAGTTCCTTACCCTGAACCATAGTTGGCTGGAGGGGATCCGTTCCAGTAAAGGGCATCCATTCCTGGCATACAGCTAATACTCTGCATATCCTCCAAGTGGGCTATACTGTTACCTTGAGTGTCACTTCTGCTGTGTTCTCTGTGACCAAGTTCTATACTGCTGTGACTGTGAGTATATACCCTGATGCACTATTCTATATGTGCCTTGTCCAAATAAAGTATCATTCAGTTAACTGCAAGAGCTCCTGGCGTCCTATCACTTATTATATTGCACAACACCAGTGTGAGTTGTAGTTCAACTACGTCATCTAGCCCTGACATAGCTCCCATATAGCGAAGGCCCATTCCTGGGAAAGGGGGTTGAATGTAACCCATGCTCTAAGTGCCTAACTAGCCTGGTATAATACCCCTATTAAGCCAAACAAGTGTTACATTTTGGCGCCCAACGTAATTGTGGGGCTGGAAAACACTGTGTGTAAATAGTGCTTCTAAAATCACTGACAGGCAAAAAGGCTAGCCTGCTTTGGAAAAATCTAAATTGTAATTGGCCGTGGGTTCGGTTCTTTTGGAGCTCTTAGACCGTTTCCCATTGGTTGCCCTGCGCTGTCAATCACCCTCTGCTGTTTCGCGCACTTTCTGAGTGACGCGGGAGGTATTTGGCGCGAAGGGGGAGTCTCGCGCTAAGATTAGTCTAGACGCGAGATCTCAAAGGGCGGCTCCCGGACGCACGTCACCGCCGCCATTTTGTGAAGAGACTTTGTAGAGAGCGGACGCGTGCAAGCTAGCTCCTCACTGCTGTGCCTAGAGACCTCTTGCGGCTGCATTAGGGACAAGGGCTACCTCTTCACAAAGCAATACTGAGTACCAGCGCGGCTGCGCAACTCAGCTACAGTGCCTCCATCCTTCATTTACACCGCGGCGGCGGGTAAGGAATCTCCAAAGAGGGGGACTGTTAAATTACCGCACAAGCCAAGCCACATAGTGGGGCGGCCTAAACAGTGCGGCCGGCCATACAATATTTTGTGCCGAATTTTGGGTACTACTCCACCCTACGCGGCTGCGAGGGATCATACGGGGGTACCCCAGCAATAGTAATTTTTTTTGCATTTATCAGCTCAGACCGCGGCTGCGGCTGAGCATAAAGACACTGTTTGCCACCGCGCCCAGCCAAGCCACATAGTGGGGCGGCTCTCTTTGGAGCGGGTGGTTGTTCTATTTGTGCCAGTATTACCTGAGTCAGCGGCTGCGGCCAGGTTACTTGTGCTTAATTTTTACCCAACGTCTACCCCAGCAATGGCAGATAAAGGCTGGGATGGCTGGGAGGTTCTTGATGAGGACAAAACAAAAGCTTTCACCCTCAGAGACCCCCCAGTGATAGACGCAGGTGCCCGCTACGTATGGGTGGGTACATTTGGGGAGAGATTAAATGGTGAGGGAGAAAGGGTGACTGTACCATTCTGTGGCAGGTGTGGCACTACCCTCATAGAGGAGGCAAAGAATTTCCAGAGCCACTGCAGTTTATGTTATTATGGCTGCTGGATTGGCCCATACCAGGAAACAAGGCCCCCTAGGGGTCGCCCACTGCCTGGCCCCATGATATTGGGAATAAGCAAACTGTCTGTGCAGTCAGATCTCTCCGCGGAGGCGGAGCCTTTCACACCAGCATCCTCACCAGCACGCAGTGCTATTTCTGCCAAGGCCATAAAAGAGGAGCCTATTTCTCCACCCATGGGAGGTGTTAAGGATAGCCCTCGTGGAACCAGCTCGGGGGAGGAGCCTCCAGTAATGCTGGATCGTAAGGCTGTTGCTAGGGGGAGGGGTCGAGTACGGGCTGTAGCCAACAAGCCTTCCTCTCCACCCACAGAGAGTCCTTCAGAGGAGCCTACAGATTGGGCCACTGATGGGACCACTACAATTTGGGTAGATAAACCATCACCCACACCGATGCCTACACCACCAGTACCTGACCAGCCTCCAGCGGAGCCGGTCTTGTCATTGCCTACTGTACCACTTAAAGGGGCCGTGCCAGGCCTAAATCAGGCCTTTTGGGTTTTGCCCGGACGGGGAGACCCAGCAAAGATGCGTTCAGTGTCCAGGGTACAGAGGATGATAAATACCCGTGTAATGGACCTCTGGGGTTTTTGTATGCCATATGCCCCAGAGTGGGTTTTTGACGAGGTTGAGAAAAAGGTACAAGAATGGTTGTATGGAGAAATCATCAGGCGTGCAGAGATTGGCACTGAGGGAGTATTCCACAGTGACGCCGAGAGACGCGGCCGTGATGTAGAGTTCGTAGGAAACATGATGCACGAGTGGTGGTATGGGAGAACCATCCTTAAGCACTTCGTTAAAAGTTGCGGCAAATTTCATGAAGACAAGTTCTTCAGCATGAATGCTCAACTCCCCGGAGGGGGAAGGATTGACAAGCCTCATCCTTCTTACTACCTTTCCTACGAGGAGACCCTGAAGAGATTTGGGGTACGTCCGTGAGTATTCCACAGTGGCACCGGCTGGGCACTGTGAATTTCATTTCTGTAGGGACTGAGCGTCTGGCCAGTACCCGAAAATTTTGCATTTGGAAAATTTCCCCACTCTGAACTCACGTTTTTGAGCATGCAGAGATCACTTCCTTCAGTTAGTTCAGTATGTGAAATGGTTCTCCTCCTAAGGGAGGCACTACTGAGACATTAACTTTTAGTTGTACGTAGTTGGCTCTAAAAAGACTGCTGAGCCCCCACCTCACTACAACTTCTACCTCAACCTCACAGGGAGGACCCATTGCAGTAATCCACACCTACGAAGTGCATGACGGGAGATTCATGAACACTGGGCTAGGGTGGGAAGCAATGGACTAATAAAGTTGGCTTGGGTGGGGCCATAAATGTCTAATGAGTTAACTATTGTTTGCACTAACATTTTTCTCTTTAAGCCTGAGCCTGGAACACCTGAATGAAGGCAGGATCGTTTCCATGTGTAAGTGTATCTGTTATACTCCTGTTGCAGGTTACAGGTAGTATATCAAGGATCTCTTAAGTGTGTGCCTGAGCACCCCTGTAGTGGTCAGGAAGGTGACTCAAGATTTGCTCTAAGTATTGTGCCTGTCATGCCTCTGTTGCAGAGTCAGATGGTATGTCATGGATCTATAAGTAAAGTGCCTGAGTGGTCTATTATGACACTCATGAATGTATATGGTTTACAGTAACGTAACTAGCAACGAAACAGTTAATATTTTGTTTAAATCAAAATTCTGTTACAGCTAAGAAGGTGCCTGGGAACCTGTACTTCAGGAGCATTTCCCATGTTGCACTGGAGTGATCCTATAGGACACTCAAAGTGTATATGATTCAAGTTGCTGTATGTGCCTAATCTTTTCCTTGCAGATATCCAATGTACCAGATACTCCTCAGGAGAGGGTATCAGAAACGGATGTATGGGTACTGTATTTTTGCACTAAATCAATGCACTACTGTTATTGCTTGAAAAGTGTACTTAATGTTATTTACCATTGCCGGGTCGGAATGGATTCTTCCCCCGGGTGAATGTAGGGACCCATAGGGTTAAGTTCCCTATGGTGTTATCCCCTACCTTTATGTTATCTGTGTTGTAATAGGGCAGAGCCCTCTACACTCAGATTACAGTATTAGGCTACCCCCTATAGGTTTAGCCCAGGTTGACCACTCCCCTTGTGCAGACTATATAGTGTCTGGCACAAGGAAGTGTCTTCCTCTTTGGCTGATGTTGTCCTGAGGCTGCATGTCATCGAGCCTGAGGCAATTAGGCCCCAGTAAAGAGAACTGCTGATTTGTAAGTCGGGGACAGGGCCCCGTGAATGAGATAAAGCCAGCACAGTCAGTTATATGTAATAGCACCCTCTAGGAGTGGTGAGCATAGATAGCTTATTTAGTAAGGGCAGCACTAGCCCCATCAAAGGAGACTGTAAGGGTTTAGTCCAACCCAGGCTTTGTATGCCTTGCTGTAGGGACCACAGTTAAGACGCAGGATTCAGGCAGTTCCTTACCCTGAACCATAGTTGGCTGGAGGGGATCCGTTCCAGTAAAGGGCATCCATTCCTGGCATACAGCTAATACTCTGCATAACCTCCAAGTGGGCTATACTGTTACCTTGAGTGTCACTTCTGCTGTGTTCTCTGTGACCAAGTTCTATACTGCTGTGACTGTGAGTATATACCCTGATGCACTGTTCTATATGTGCCTTGTCCAAATAAAGTATCATTCAGTTAACTGCAAGAGCTCCTGGCGTCCTATCACTTATTATATTGCACAACACCAGTGTGAGTTGTAGTTCAACTACGTCATCTAGCCCTGACATAGCTCCCATATAGCGGAGGCCCATTCCTGGGAAAGGGGGTTGAATGTAACCCATGCTCTAAGTGCCTAACTAGCCTGGTATAATACCCCTATTAAGCCAAACAAGTGTTACATATGTATACCAATATCTATATAAATTGTAGATTTTAGTATCAGATTTTTTTCCTTAGAAAACAACCCCAACCCTGACAGTCTAACCTCATAGTTTAACCCTTCCATCCCCTTTACCAGTTTAGTTGCACGTCTCTGCACTCTCTCCAGCTCATTAATATCCTTCTTAAGGACTGGAGCCCAAAACTGCCCCCCATACTCAAGGTGAGGCCTTACCAGGGACCTATAAAGGGGCAAAATTATGTTTTCATCCACTGAGTTAATGCCTTTTTAATATGAGACAGCACCTTATTTGCTTTAGTAGCCACAGAATGACACTGCTTGGAATTAGACAACTTGTTATCCACAAAAATCCCCAAATCCTTGGATACCCCCAACACACTACCATTTAGTGTATAAAACACATTTTTGTTGTTTCTACCTTGCACTTAGCAACATTAAAGCTTATTTGCCAGTTTGCTGCCCAATTTTCAAGCAAGTGGCAGCATCCTGCATGGAATTTTTTGCCTAATTTTGTATCATCAGAAAAAATATAAACAAGTTAGAAATCAAAGGGCCAAGGAAAGACCCCATCAGTGCTCCACTAACAACACTGGCCCAATCACTGATGTTCATGTCTGTGTTCCTTGCCAGCCTATATATTGCCATTCATTCACTGTGCCTGGAAGAGGGGTATGAAGGAGGGTGAAGGGCGTCACTGCCACTGGGTCCGACACTGAAAAGGTATCAGTGTGCAAAAAGGTATTTTAATAGTCACTAACCCAACAGTACCCCACAGTATTCTTTAAAAAGATAGGCTTGTTCCCTTAATTCCCTCTGCTTCTCCACTTTTGTGTTTCTGAAGACCAATTGTTTCAGTTTCAGAGATTAGTTGCTCCTGCTGTGTTCCTGGATACTACCTTTTCTATCTATCTTGTCTCTTTAATCCCGACTTGTGCTCCCTGATACGTAAATGTATTTAGGTAAATTAAAGACTACCGTATTTTTCGCCGTATAAGACGCACTTTTTCTTCCCCAAAACTGGGGGGGAAAAGTTGGTGCGTCTTATACAACGAACTGCGTCTTCCTCTATGTGCCGCGGCTCTCTGCTACATCCTCGCTTTTATAAGGCACAGAAGCAGCTGGGAGCCGTGGCACAGAGAGGAAGACATCACGGGAGCCGGAGGCCGCTGGGGGGAGGTTAGGGGGGAAATGGAAGGTGCTTGGGGGCCCTGGGGGAATCTGAAGAATGCTGGGGGTGCCGTGGGGTAGCTGGAGGATGCTTGGAGGACCTGGGGGACACTGAAGGATACTTGGGGGGGCCCTGGGGGAAGCTGAAGGATACTTGGGGGGGCCCTGGGGGAAGCTGGAGGATACTTGGGGGGGCCTGGGGGAAGCTGAAGGATACTTGGGGGGACCCTGGGGGAAGCTGAAGGATACTTGGGGGGCCTGGGGGAAGCTGAAGGATACTTGGGGGGGCCCTGGGGGAAGCTGAAGGATGCTTGGGGGGGGGGGCCTGGGGGAAACCTCATTATGTGCGAGCCCAGAGAAAATTAACTTTATACAGTTGATATAAAATATTTTACTACAGTATTTGGTTCAGAATCTTTTTTTTCTAGATTTTAAAATTGGGTGCGTCTTATATTCCGGAGCGTCTTATAGGGCGAAAAATACGGTATATTCTTTTTAATACCTGCTATAGAGGTTTCTAGTTAGGAATTAGAGAATTGATTGCACAAAGCAGGATTTATTTGAATGGGTCTGTAAGGCTGATGCCACACCAGGCGTAGGGCTGATTTTTTCGGCAAGCGTTTATCCGCTTGCCGAAAAAATCAGCCCTACGCCAGGTGTGGCATCAGCCTAAGTTTAGGCAATGGAGTTGACGGTTTACAGCTGTAATTTGCTAATTTGAATTTAACACTACTTCTCGTTGTTGTTGTCAGCTGCTGAATTTCCAGTTTGAGTCTGTACCAATGCTTTATCAGAGGGCGATTTTGTAGAAAATGAATATGAATGGGGTATCTCTAGTTCAAGCTGACCTTTGAGATCATTAGCAAGTGAACGCTATCTTATGCTGTTCAAGGTGTTCCTAGAGAAGCTGACCCCATACCCAATAAGTACATTCTATGGCTCTGCAGCTGGTGTCCATGTCTTGGAACTGAGCAACAAATGGTTATATAGAATGCCTCTTTCATTGTCACATTGCAGCAACACTTCATTTCTGATCTTGCCCCTTCTGTTATTGTAGCCCTATGTACATCTGCGCATACCTTGTCTCAATTGTTGCTATCACAACCTGAAACATATCTGCATTGTGAACTAATGTTATCCTGCCATGTCGGAAGGCTGCGCTTGTGAGACCGCTGGATTTATGGCTACCTGCTGCAGTGTGGGATTCACAGCGCATTAGTCAGGCAGATGTTTTCTGAAACATGAATTAACGTGGGATGTGTAGTGGGCACATTAAGCTCTCTCCAGGTGGTAGATTATACTCATTATTTGCTGTCTAAAAAGTCTTCCAATGTTGGTTGACCTTTGCTAACCTCAAAATCCTTGGGAAAAGCATATTGCACAGTGCTATGGATATATGTTTCCAATGTAATACATAACAATATATCAAATGTTCGACACTAAATATATAAGAGTATCTCCCCACAGGTTATAAGAAAATAATTGGGGTACATGCAAGTGTTCGTGCATCTGGTTCCTTTCTGTTAATTGCTCTGCATTTTGCATTTGTAAATGAGCCCTCTAGTTTGTTATAGTATATATAGTATAGTAGAAGGTTATTGTATGGCACCAATATAAATGTTTCATTTTAAAGCATCTACGGGTTGACTTGTTAACTTATTGTTGACTTGTTGTTGACTTGACTTACTATATTAGTAGCCACACATTGTACAAAATTCATAAGTTGCCCTTGGCCTTCAAACTAAAAGTTTTTATAAATATATCATCCACCAGGACTGGTGCTCACTCGTGATCATCTGGCACCACAATCAAAAGTATTTAATGGCTGACCATCTCCCTTGAGGATACCCTGTATTCTCCTTCACCCAAAAAGCTTCTATCCAACCTATACAAGAATGTAAAGGAGAGCCTCCCGGCACCTTTTACCTGCGCCTACCAACTCTGGGTGCAAGCTATCCCAGACCTATGACTACTTAATCTCAATAAAGGACAGGCTTATACAGTACAAATCTCTCCCTAAAGTCTATATAACTCCCCTAAAGCTGCTGAGAATAGGCAAAAGACAGGATGATCTTTGCGCCTGATGCAGCACCCCTGGTGGCAACTTCATACACATGATTTGTTCATGCCCCCCTATAAATAGATTTTGGTGGGTACTCTGGCTCAGGAGTTGAGCACCCCCCAAATAGTGGACCCTGTGGTCTGCCTACTAGGGGTCATTGATGACACTTGTTTACCAATGCAGCCAGAATTAGATTCCGCACCCTCATGCTTTATGCGAAAAAGACATTGGATGGGGAACAACTTACCTTCTTTGAACTTCTGGAGACAGCAAGTAGACAGTGCCCTCCAGCTTATTAAACTTACATACGAAACAAGAGGAGCAGTGGACAAATTCAAGAGAGTGTGGCGTGACCTGTAACGTCACCATAGACCACCACCAACCATACCAGTGCACCCCCTAGATAAATGCACTTGTCATTAATAATAGATCACCTTAACTAATACTATACCAGTAATGACACCATACTGCACTGCTATTGATTTACTGCAACCAACTTTATAGCAATGTTCATGTCTTTATTTTCTTTTGTTTATTTATGTAAAAATCAATAAAACTTCACCTTTAAAAAAAAAAAGTATTTAATGGCTATCAAATATGAAATTGGCCACCAGTTCTTTCAATAGCCAGAAAGCTGTTCGGTATTGTAATAAAGATCCCCACTGGTTCTTGATTGCCAGAGTGCCAGACAAATCTTCCTACAAACTGCCAATGTCACAAAAATGTTTTCTTAGCAACAGCTTCCAGAATAACTGTGCAGCCACAGAGCTTTCATACTTTTCATTATGTGTGTTTCAATTTACCAGCAACAAAGGACACTTACTCTTGATAAGCTGGAAGAATAATATGAAGCAGTCATCAGCGAGTGCATGCATGACAGAAAGCAGTCAGCCATTGTCAAGTGCGAGCAGAGCAGGACAATTACCATTGGCTGCCAAAATAACAGACAGTAGTCAACAACCATCGAGAGAAATAGTAAAAGAGGTCATTCCTGTTTGCAGTAAGGGCAGAGGGGTAAGCAATTAAAACACTTTACAGCTTGGCTGAAAAGCTAGCAAGTAAAATTGTCATCTCCTTGAAATCATTTTGGAATGGTCCAATAGATTGTTTCAAAAGTGGCATTTTTGAAGCACTGCATTTTTGCTGGTGTTAAAACCCATTAGAACGAAAGAGCAACCATGAATCATCGGATTCAACAGCTTTATTGAAGCATAAACATTCCATGAATACAGGGTTATGGGAGATAGCTCTTAGTACAAGTGAGGGAATACAGGGGTAGGGGAGATAGCTCTCAGTACAAGTGAGGGAATACAGGGTTATGGGAGATAGCTCTTAGTACAAGTTGATCCAGGGACTGGTCCGATTGCCATCTTGGAGTCAGGAAGGAATTTTTTCCCCTCTGCGGCAAATTAGAGAGGCTTCAGATGGGGTTTTTTGCCTTCCTCTGGATCAACTAGTAGTTAGGCAGGTTATATATAGGCATTATGGTTGAACGTGATGGACGTACTAAGTATATATTTGTGTAACCATAGTTTTATTGTTTCGTTATCTACATGAGGGATGTACAGGAGTTGTAGTACAGCTGAAGGGCCACAGGTTGGACTGCCACAATTTCCTCCCCCTACCTAAAATGCCATGAGAATCCTCTTTTCTGTCTCCAGCCATTGTCTGAGGTTGGCAAAAATATCAATATATTATCAACACATTCCATTGTTACTGAATAGCACTTCTTCAATCAACTTGGGTGTAGGCGATAACCAGTCATAAACAGGAAAGTAATAAGCCAACAGTTCCTAATGCTTGAGGTGTTTTGTAATGCGTCTCAGGCATCAAAAAGCTACAATGATTAATTCCCATTCAAATCATAGGGACATGGGAGTTTGGAGTTTTGCAGTATGAGAAGCATTAGTTAAAAATTGCTTTATGGACCTCCGTATATGGTGGTTGTGCTTGAAACTAGTTCTCTTCTGGAATGATGTGTCTCAGCTTTACAGTCAATAATTTACACACGTCTCCCACAGGTTTAAGCCCTACTGAACCATGGTGTACAATCCTACTTACCTCAATTATGGAAATTTGTCTTCCATAGCTAAAATACTCACCCTAAGAAAGTGGAAAATACCTTGCAACACCTAGCAAGAATGACATAACCAACCAATGGACTCCAACATGACATATCAAGAACTATCATTTGTCTTTGACCCATCCTTTACAAAAACAGATCACAAGTTCAAACCATGGACTAGACCGAAACCACACAGATCTCCAAGAGAACATTTCTCCAAATGGAAATCTATAGTCCCTCCCTGCACCCCTTTTTCTTTTGGATACCTCCAACTTACAATCAAACCTGCCCCCTGACCCCATTACTTACTGTAATCTTTAAGGGGGTTATGTAAGTCATTAAGTTTCCCTAGGAGCAGTAACCCATAGCAACCAATCAGTAGGTAGACTTTACTGGTCACCTGTTTCAAAGAAAATATCTTATTGGTTGCTATGGGTTACTGCTACTGGGCAAACTTAGTGCCTTTTATTACATATGGGGGTACATGTTGATACTAGTGATGAGCGAATCTGTCCCGTTTCGGCGGAAAATTTGCGAAACGACAACAAAATTTGCGAAACAGCGGAAAATCTGCAAAACGTGTTTGTCGCATGATTTTTTTGTGCCCACGTCTTTTTTTGATGCGACTTCGACCATTTTGACGCGACCGTGCTTATTTTGACACAAAATCAAATTTTTTGGAGGCAAACTTCCGAACTTTCGCGAAACAATTCGCCAATGGCGAAATGCGGAAATTCACTGCAAATCTATGCCTGGCGAAAAAAATAGCTCATCACTAGTTGACACCATTACAGACCAGATTATTTTCTATTTCTGAAAATCTGTCAAAATTCAATACAAATTTTAAAGTAAAAGAAAATGTGCCCTCAGCCTAGAGCTTCTGAAGAACAGGGTTATACATTATAAATGTAAAGGGGGCATTTTTATTTCTGGTGTTATTGACTCTTTAATAATCATGGCATGAACAGTTATGTTTTGTTTTAGATAAACGACTATTAATATATGGTTAGAACGAAATAGAAACAAAACAAGCCCAGGAAGAAGATCTTTAGCACAGAGGAATGCAAAACCCATTAATTCCCCATGCCACGCAAATTAATAAAATTGCTTATATTAAAATATTGCTGTGATTAAGGGGAGATTAGTGAGATTGTCATTGGCTTGCTCACTTATCATCGCTAACCAGACTTATGATGTTATCTGAAATGTATTGAAAATGTTGGAGGCAGTGAAAATTAATTCTCACCGCTGTCACATTCTTCAGCAAAGCAGCAAAGCAAGATGGAGATCTATGTAGGGAATGCAAAAAATTCACATAGTAATGAGCTTAAATATCCTGATTACTATATCACTCTAATCACTTCGGGATCAGCTTGAATCCCAGAGGTCAATGCAGCGCGGGTATTAAGAGCAGATTAAAGCAGGAGAAATTGGCAATTATTTAGGGGAAAAAAAAGCAGCTCATCAATTCATCAAAGGAGACCAAGGAAACGGCTAACATGGCCGTGTTTAGATTTTATAGGGATTTATCTGAACACCCTTTTTGTTCACTCGAATAAAAAAAGGTGAAACACTATAATAAAGGTTTTTTAAAGACTATTCAGGTTGTCAGACTATTCTTTTCCATGTTAAATGTATTATTCATATTCATTATCTATAGTTCTACCTACGGACTATAGTGTAAGAGGTGTAAAATGGAGACAACAGAACAAGTACAATAAGAAAAAAGGTCAGTGTTTTGTTAATAGTAATGAAATGTCAACTCACGTGGGGAATAGATCAAAATGGAACTAAGGAGAGTAAAGGTGGCCAAACAATGGTCAACGTTATATATGAATGTGACCAAGCAGCCAGCAGACTGAACAGATGCATACTGTACAATAAGGCTAGGCATGACTAAAGCTGCTATACATGCTTGGCACAGATGTCATTTTATGAAACAAATATCTTCTACAGGGGTTATTATTATTATTATTAACATTTATTTATAAAGCCCCAACATATTCCGCAGCGCTGTACAATAAGTGGGTTTCATACAGTGGACATACAGAGTAACATATAAAGCAATCAATAACCGATACAAGAGGTGAAGAGAGCCCTGCCCAAAAGAGCTTACAATCTACAAGGAGAAAGGGTTGAGACACAAGGTGTGGGAATGGGCATGACCAGAGTTGTGAGAGGTGGGGCACAGGGTATTGCTAAACTAGATTAGGGTAGGCTTCTCTAAATAAATGTGTTTTTAGAGATCTCTTGATAGCAGAGAGATTGGAAGAAAGTCTGACAGTTTGTGGGAGCGAATTCCAGAGAAGGGGGGCAGCCCTTGCAAAGTCTTGAATGCGAGCGTGTGAGGAGGGAATGAGAGAGGAGTTGAGGAGCAGGTCAGTAGAGGAGCGTAACAAGCCACTTACCAAGAAAGTGAAAGGGTTTTCAATGCATGTTTTGGATGATTATTCTTTATTTCTATAGCGCCGACAATTTCCGCAGTGCTTCATTGAGTTTATACGAGTTCAAATCAAACCATGCCCCCAGTTTACAAACTCCACTGGGGCAGGGATTGGCCAGTTACCTAATTACATAGTTACATAGTTAAGTTGGGTTGAACAAAGACCAAAGTCCATCAAGTTCAATTATTATTATTATTATTGACATTTATTTATAAAGTGCCAACATATTCCGCAGCGCTGTACAAGAAGTAGATTCAATCCCTCCAAATGAACTCCAGTGCACACATATATACACATACTTATCCTGACCTATACACTCACATATATAACTATAAACACCAATATATATAACTGTAGATATTAGTATCACAATAGCCTTGGATATTCTGATTGTTCAAGAACTCATCCAGGCCCCTCTTATAGGCATTAACAGAATCTGCCATTACCACATCACTAGGAAGGGCATTCCCCCAACCTCACTGCCCTCACCGTGAAAAACCCCTACGCTGCTTCAAATGGAAGCTCCTTTCCTCTAATCTAAAGGGGTGACCTCTGGTGCGTTGATCGTTTTTATGGGAAAAAAAGAACCCCCCTTATCTGCCTATAATCCCCTCTAATGTACTTGTACAGAGTAATCATGTCCCCTCGCAAGCGCCTCTTTTCCAGAGAAAACAACCCCAACCCTGACAGTCTAACCTCATAGTTTAACCCTTCCATCCCCTTAACCAGTTTAGTTGCAGTCTCTGCACTCTCTCCAGCTCATTAATATCCTTCTTAAGGACTGGAGCCCAAAACTGCACTGTATACTCAAGGTGAGGCCTTACCAGGGACCTATATGCCTGTATGTTTTTGAAGTGTGGTAGAAAACCAGAGAAGCTGAAGGAAACCCACACAAATATGGGGGAGAATGTGCAAATGCACTTTTACTTTATGTTGTTACTGGTCTTTTCATAAACTGCATGCTAAGTACTGACTGAAATGAGACACAGCTGGGTGTCTAGGAACCAGCACCTCATACAATTTATAAGAGTATCATATAAAGGCAACAGAATAGATTGACAGTCCTTATATATATAAAAAAAAATATGAAAACGAAGCAAATAAGTAACCTGCTTATCCTATGATTAAAGCTCCAGCTAGGTCTATTGTCCTATAATGGAAAGCCGGCAAAGAGGAATGTTTAAGATTTTTCCAGCCATTAATCCGAACATCTGAAAGTTTTGTCATGCTAAATGGCCTGCAAATGCAATACAATTTCTTGTTCTAAAAAAAAAATCAGATTTCCCCTAATTCATTAAGTCTAATCTATTCTTTAAAGAGGAGGATCTGACTCTATAAAAACGAATTTGCAAGCAGAAAAGTTCTGCGTTACACAAAATGTAATTTGCAAGCGTACTCCCAGTCAATCAAGAGCGCCGCGCTTCAAAGCAGAATGTGTTTCCATGTTATTTGTCAGAGAATGATTCCAACTCAAAGGGAAAGAAATTCCAATACCTCATCGGTAATTATGGTTGGGTGCATTTGTTTTCAAGTAGTGGGTAAGGTAAGTTAGGGTGAAGTCACGCGGAGCAATTAGTCGCCATGACTTTTAATAAGCCAGTTGCGGCGACTAATCGCGGCGACTTTTCTCCCATAGAGTATAATGGACGTCACTGTGACTAATCACTTGCACATTTTTGCTGTACAGATTAGTCGCCACAATATTTCCAAAAGTTGCGCCGACTAATTGCCCCATGTGTCTTTGCCCTTAGGGTAACACAAAGAAGGGGGTGTTTTATGTACTGACACAGCCCCATTAAAGGATTGTAGTTCCCCAGCCCTGCTTGGCTGTGTAAATGACAATCCCTGCTCAGAAGTGATTGTGTTCAGAGCTGTAAGTAAAGGTGCCCATACACCTTAAGATCTGCTCACTTGGCGATGTCGCCAAGCGAGCGGATCTTCTCCCGATATCCCCACCTACGGGTGGGCGATATCGGGAGAATCCAGGCTTCAATCGTTTGGCCCTGGGGCCAAAGACGGGCTGATTAGCTGCCGAATCAGTCTAAGGGTACAAAATCGGCAGCTAGAATCCACCCGTGTATGGGGACCTTAATACTAGGCTGGGGTGCCTTAGGGCAGGCCCGGACTGGCAATCTGTGGGTTCAGGCAAATGCCAGAGGGGCTGCTGTAAGCTGCCATAGACAGTCACTATTTATTGGACTGTTTGGGCCTCTGTGTACTTGTAATGGCAGGGCCTATTTTGAATCCCAAGCCAGGCCTGGCAGTTCAGCTTTACGTGTGACAGTGACATGTTCCTACAAATTATAAGAAGGAGCTAGTATCATTTTAAAGGGAAACTGTAATAGCTATAAAATGTATTAAAATTGTAGTAGATGCCTAATAAAGCTTTTTATTGACAAATTGTTTCATGATTTTTATACAGCTTTTGATACAGTTACGGCATTCGTTATCTGGAAACTTTTATCCAGAAAGCTCTGGAATATGGGAAGGCCATCTCCCATAGACTCCAAAATTCTAATTTTAAAAAATGATTCCCTTTTCTCTGTAATAATAAAACAGTATCTTGTGCTGGATCCCAACTAAGATATAATTACCCCTTATTGGGGCAGAACAGCCCTATTGGGTTTATTTAATGGTTAAATGATTCCCTTTTCTCTGTAATAATAAAACAGTACCTGTACTTGATCCCAACTAAGATATAATTACCCCTTATTGGGGCAGAACAGCCCTATTGGGTTTATTTAATGGTTAAATGATTCCCTTTTCTCTGTAATAATAAAACAGTACCTGTACTTGATCCCAACTAAGATATAATTACCCCTTATTGGGGGCAGAACAATCCTATTGGGTTTATTTAATGGTTAAATGATTCCCTTTTCTCTGTAATAATAAAACAGTACCTGTACTTGATCCCAACTAAGATATAATTACCCCTTATTGGGGGCAGAACAGCCCTATTGGGTTTATTTAATGGTTAAATGATTCCCTTTTCTCTGTAATAATAAAACAGTACCTGTACTTGATCCCAACTAAGATATAATTACCCCTTATTGGGGGCAGAACAGCCCTATTGGGTTTATTTAATGGTTAAATGATTCCCTTTTCTCTGTAATAATAAAACAGTACCTGTACTTGATCCCAACTAAGATATAATTACCCCTTATTGGGGGCAGAACAGTCCTATTGGGTTTATTTAATGGTTAAATGATTCCCTTTTCTCTGTAATAATAAAACAGTACCTGTACTTGATCCCAACTAAGATATAATTACCCCTTATTGGGGCAGAACAGCCCTATTGGGTTTATTTAATGGTTAAATGATTCCCTTTTCTCTGTAGTAATAAAACAGTACCTGTACTTGATCCCAACTAAGATATAATTACCCCTTATTGGGGGCAGAACAGCCCTATTGGGTTTATTTAATGGTTAAATGATTCCCTTTTCTCTGTAATAATAAAACAGTACCAGTACTTGATCCCAACTAAGAGATAATTACCCCTTATTGGGGGCAGAACAGCCCTATTGGGTTTATTTAATGGTTAAATGATTCCCTTTTCTCTGTAATAATAAAACAGTACCTGTACTTGATCCCAACTAAGATATAATTACCCCTTATTGGGGGCAGAACAGCCCTATTGGGTTTATTTAATGGTTAAATGATTCCCTTTTCTCTGTAATAATAAAACAGTACCTTGTGCTGGATCATAACTAATATATAACTAATTCTTATTGAATAGTGATGTAGCGAACATCGCCGAAAATGTTCGCGAACCCGTTCGCGGACTTTCGCCAAAACTCGCGAATATTCGCGAACTTTGCGAACCCCATAGACTTCAATGGGAAGGCGAACTTTAAAACCTAGAAAAGCCATTTCTGGCCAGAAAACTGATTTTAAAGTTGTTTAAAGGGTGCCACGACCTTGACAGTGGCATGCAGGAGGGGGATCAAGGGCAAAAACTTCTCTGAAAAATACTAAATACTAATACTAATACGCCAAAAAAAAAAAAACCGCAAAAAAATAACACAAAAAAAAAAAAAAACCGCAAGCTATTCCTATGTATATGCATAGGCGATAAAATGAAGCGAAAAAAGCGGCGGAAAAACCAAGGCGAAAAAATGCGGCGAACCCAAAGTGGCGAACATCGGCAAAAGTCCGCGAATTTGCGCGAACGCGAACACCCGATGTTCGTGCGAATTAGTTCTCCGGCGAACAGTTCGCTACATCTCTATTATTGAACCGTAAGATTTTTTTTTACAAATGCTGACTCTTCACTCTTCAGGCATATAGTAGGGTTGAGATCAGGGCCTCGTGCAGGACCAGTCAACTTCTTCCGCTTCCCATTCGTCAAACCCATTCTGCACAGATCTCACTCTGCTCATGAGGGTTTAATCAGGAAAAGCCTTTTCCAAACAGTTGTCAAACTTGTCACTTGGGTAGCAAGGAATAGTCATTAATGTCACCATATGCTTTAGCATTAAGATTTGTTTTCTCTAGAACTACAGCCCAAACCATAAAAATACTGCCAGGATATTATTTCTCCTCCACAACCCTTTTGTGTGCTAATAACCAATCCTGTTGTAGGAAAAATAGAGAAAAAGTCCTCAAATGTACTGCTGTCTTTTATGCTTTTTTTGGGTCTTTGGGTTATCAGAGCAGCTTGTTTTGAGCACTGCATATGGTCAGAGGTTGGCTTTCAAGGGAGACTTGGATTTTACAAATTTTTTCAAGCCATTATTTGTGGTTCCTCTCATTTCTTTTCTGTGGCATTGTCAGAAGCTTTCTGCTTCTGATTCAAGATGGTGGTGCCCATGGCCGCAACTTCACATTGGCGCATTGAGTGACATTATTGTGTTGGGCTTGAGCACAAAAATTCAAAATAAATAGATGCCAGACCTGGGTTCAATGCCCAAATATACTGTAGGTCTATTTTGACTTAATCTCCTGGTTTCCTGCTTTGATTCTGATCATGTTGATTGCTGCCTGCCCCAATCTTTTGCCTGAATACGACTTTGACTTAACCCCTTGGTTACCACGAATTGGACTTTCAGAAAGCAGCTTCCTTCTTGGTCCAGACTACAACCCCGGTAAGGGCTGTCAGGCCTTGACAGGGATTCAATCTGATACCACTGTGTTCCTAACAAAGGTTTTTTCGGTGCAAGTCCTTGGGATTTTTCATAGCGTTCCCCTACAAAACACTAAATAGTATCTTCTTGCTGTGACTTGGGCCAGTAAAAAATCAGGCAAAACTATTCAACTGCTTTCATAGACCTGTAGGTAAAGTAGGCACTTTAGCAAATTCGAAACATTTCTTTTTATGTAAAGCAAATTCTTCCAAATAATTAAGGCAAGTAAGATCGTTACAACATCCAACTACAATTTGAATAGGGATCTTTTTTTACCTCATGTTCATATAGAAAACCGTTGTCCCATGTAAACATCTGTATTTTCACACAGAAATGCCATTCTTTGAGAATGAATAGAAAGAAATATTAAGACAATGGTTGCATTTAGTCATGTGTATATTTTATTATTTTAATGACTAACAATGCCCACTGTGCTTTAGAAAATGCAGGAAACCCTCATACAATATGTTTAACAAACATAAAACCACAGGGTAGGGAAAGGGAATTCCGCTCCTGTTGTCTCTGATTGAGTGAATGCGAGTACATTAAAGAAGGCAGACTTTGGGTCAGTGTGGTTTACAAAGGGACAACTGCTGCTCTCAGTACGACGGCGAGGCATTAAAAGCTGTATTGTAACCATTCCTAAGGGCCGGATGAAGACTGTTTACAAGAGAGAGGGCAAGAAAGTGGCGAGACTAGAATGGGGGCTTATCCATTGGAAAAGGGGTGCCATTTATGTTTAATAAAGAACAATGTCCTGATGTATATCAATGGAACACAATAGTTGACAGATAAAACAAAAGACATGAAGCATTATTACACTGCATCTAACAGGACTGTCTGTTCTAATTACTGATATTATATCATTTCCTTGGAATACATGTATAGTAATAGTAGCCCACCACAATCCAATTACAAGGCTAAGGCAGCCTAACATCCCCTGTAGAGTCTTCAGCCAGACTGATTGCCTAGCCTGCATCTACTGTGGGGATCCCAAGTCCTGACTGCTCCTGGGAACCCAACAGTACTTTATGAGAGTTGAAGTCATGTGAAAGTATTTGCCTATAAAATCTCCTTCCATGCTGATGTTGTTCCCATTGTTGAAATGATATTCTAAGCTGAGCTTGACTTGTTTGAATGCTGACATGCAAGATTAAAAATACAGCCTTTCTTAAGGCAACTAAGGGGGGACTTGTGATGTTAAGTCTGAAAAAAGCTGTAAATGTGTTGGTGCCATGTAAGTAAAGTATAATAGAAAAAAGGGAGCTGGGAATGAGCAATGGGCAGGTTGGGAAGGTGATTTTAAAGAGGAGCTGGGGCCAGGTGGGGTGTAAAATGTGATGAATTCTCTCCCAGCCCACATCTGAGCCATTACTCTACACAAGGGACCAGGGGGACATGAAGGTAGATTAGTTTTAGGCAATGCCCCAAACTCGGCCCCATTAAGTGTTTGCAGAGCTTTGGCTAGGGAATGCTTAGGCTTTAGCACTGGCCACTAAGTACTGATCATACATTAAAAGAAGGCCAAATAAGGACATGATAAAGGACCCAGTGGTAATTCCGGGGTTCCCTCTGTGTGTTGCGTTGTTTTAATGCTCTAAATTAGGGAACGATTTCTTGCACTGAACCCTAGGACTGAAGCCTTCTGGGTTATAAATCCCATCCCTATACACAAAGCAGGGTGTGACCCTGTCAGTCATTACCAGGCAAGTGCCATGAACCAAAGCGCATCCCTGAGCGTCAAGTACTTCAACACTGAACTCAGCTTTAGAACAGCTTCGCATTGGTATATGGGAATAACAGCTGATTAGTTCAATACAGATCTTACAACAAACTGAACATGAGATCTCTTTCACAGTATGTGGCAAATCAGGTAAGATCAGTTGCCTCGATAGTCTTTTATTTGCCTGGAAACCATACAGCATAGGAACGATTTGCTTTTTCACCTTGAAGAATCAAAGAACAAATATAACAGAAGATGTCTCCATCGTTTTTTTGCTGGAGGAAAGCACTTTGCAGAACACGACAGAAAACAAAAGCATAAACACCAAGACACAAAATACATTTGTTAATAAACAGTAGAAAGATGAGAGTCGCTAGGATGAAAATACTGAAAACACTTATCCAATGGAATTAGAGGTGCTGATGCTTAGATATACAGACACCTGTAATGGTAAGGGGCCCAATGCACATAGTGAGAAGGAACTTAGAATTATTTTCTCTTTGTTCTACCAAAATCTTATCTCCCTGCTGAGCGGGTATGCAGAGAAAGAGGGGTATAACATGGAGCTTCTACCTGTGATAGATCTCTACTTTTGGGAATGACCGCTCTAAAAAGGCTTTTCACCGTTGGAGTCGCCAGTGGAAAGCCCTTTGCATCGCTTCAGTAATCCGAAGTTGAGTGAAGTTTCCTACTGCAGGCAACTTTGTTCGATGTGAAGGGCTTTCCACCGGTGACTCCTACTGTTGCCGGTGGAAAGCCTTTTTGGGATGGTTTGCCGTCCGCAAAAGCAGAGATTTATCACAGGTGACTGAGCCGCTCCGTAGGTTCTTACCCTAAAAGGGCATGTAAAATTTTCATATTTCTGCTGAGGGTGGAAAACAGAAAACTTTTACAACAAAATACATATTTACTGGCCTTCCTGCAGTTATGTTTGACACTATGCAGTTACTTGCTAAAGAAATTAAACATTCATTGGATAGACAAAGCAAATTTATAGACTCAAATCTAATCTAGAAGTAAGAACTTGATGAACCGCAGAGATGAAATGGCTGATTATTTTCCGTTATTCTATTGCAGTAAATTCATTGCTAAGAGGTTACTAGATCTGGGTAAACCTGGTTGGTGTTAGGTGGGTCTGACCCTGCAAAGGTCTTATTCTTCTGACTGGCTACAGGATATTACAAAATTTTGTGCATTAAGCTACCAAGCAATGCCCTCCCCTTTAAGCAAAACAGGGGTGCAATGAGGCTGTGACCACAAAATACATATCGACAACAACAAGAGCCCCTCTGCACTCACCCATTATCAATATATATAGGACACTAACACAGTCTGTGCATTAAGCTACCAAGCAATGCCCTCCCTTTTAAACAAATCAGGGATTGTTTGTCCATATATTGCAGTAAATTCAAGCTGGCCAACTATGTTACAGTCTCCCCCGGTCTGGCCAGTCCTACACTCACTTTCACCTGATTTATTTAGAATTCTACTGCTTCATTATACATTTTTTCATAGGGAACTGAGTTTTACTTGTAAGTTGCTTGCTTTCCTCCTCCCTGTGGAAGCAGGGTCTGCTGTATTGTAGTTACACCGCTGATTGTGACATTTCTATTCTATATACCGTATACAGTATAGTGTGAGTGGGCCCCTAAGCTCAGGTAAGTGCCAGCAGCACAGAGTATGGGCAGGGAATCAGCAGAAAAGAAGATGGGGGGCTACTGGGGCATCTTTGGGGGCACAGATCTTCCCTGCTAAAGGGCTGTGGGTGCCTTGGGCTGGTACAGAAGCTCAAAGCATAATGTACAGCATTTCTAGCCTACGTCTTTATGTATTATGTAGCCTTGTAATTTTACTGCAACTAGATTATTAAGTACCTACATGTTCAGTAGTGTGCGGGGATATTAGTACAGTAAGCAGTAATATTAGTACATTGTGCAACTCACAACAAATTACACCCCTTTTCTGAATAAAGGAAACCAAATTCCAAAGCAGCCCTTAATACACATGTAGCCCAAATTGCTAGCTGTGTCTACTATTTTAGCATTTGAGCTGAAAAACAAAAAAACAACAACAAAAAAAGCATTCTATGCTCCAACGGCCACATTTCTATATCCCCGCCAGTAGCAAGTGTAAATAATAAATAGTTGTTAGGTTCTGATTTTGTTCGAATGCCACATGCGAGGAGAACAATTGCAATAGGGAAGAAAGAGGAATGGACGTGTGCCAGTTAATCAGAGATTTGCCAGATGGTTACACAATAGCATCGCACATGTTTACTGAGCCCACTTTTGCTTACAGAGAGAGATATTTTTTAATTGGCCTCTTATGGGTAAAAAGCAACATTTTTTTTTAATAAATGCCACTGGGACGACAGATTAATTGTACGGCAAAATATGTCGGCCGCGTTTGGAGCAGATTATCGGGACGGGTATGCAAAAATGTGTTTTTCAAACAGTTTCCGAACGAGCGGCGCGCTTCCCGCAGTTCAGAGAATGGATCAGACGTGGCTCTCGCCAATTACCGACAATCAGTTACAAATCGACACAGAGCAGGGAGAATTCACCGAGCTCAGAGGGGGGAGGCGATGGCTGTAATACACAGACCTGATCATCTCCTTTATTGGGTAGTAAATATTTAAGGCTAGATGATAAATGACAAACAGCGCACAGTAATAGAGCGAGACTGATGATACATTATATGCACATCCTTATCATTGCCATAAATACCATAAATCAGACTACTGGAAGGCTATACAAACAGACATGGCACCTCTCTAAGTCACCATGGCCTGCGCTGTGCTGGTACATGGAAAACATTTTTTAAAGTTGCCCTCCTTGGGGAACTTGCTTTCCTGGCCTTCTTTCATATTCCTTGCAGTTAGGGTTGCCACCTCTTTTTCTGGCCTTCGGGTTTGGAGGTCGGGCAGTGACGTCACTTGGGTACGGGTGATGATGTCATGGGGAAGGGAAATGGGCAGGCTAAGTGGGGAATGCGTGTATGGGGTGGTAAAATTAGCATGTGGGGGGGAAATGGGTGGGGCAGACATTGGGGCTCATTTATCAACACTGAGCAAATTTGCCCATGGGCAGTAACCCATGGAAACCAATCATTGATAGGTTTCCATGGGATCGGAGCCAGCTGCAGAAGGAACAATGAATGAAACAATTTGATTGGTTGCCATGGGTTACTGCCCGTGGGCAAATTTGCCCAGTGTTGATAAATGACCCCCACTGTCTCTATTTAAAAGGGGCTGATTAGCTATGGAGAAAGCCAGGGAAGGGATGGAATTATAGGTAAGGTTGCTAGCCTTACAAATTTATCAGCAGGTATATTGTTGGCAACTTTGTAATATTGGCACTGGCTGTAGCTGACAATTTACTGGCTAGGCCGGTCAAATACCAGCTGGGGGGCAACCGTACTTACAGTACGACCAGGAATTATCATGCTTTCGGGAGGGGGAAAATGTAGTATGTGAGATCCTAGAAAATATTTCACTTTGGTTACTTGTTGGTCAAAGTCAGATCTGCTGTATATTTGAGGTTGTTACTGGATTAATCCAATGTACCAGCACTATGGCTTTTGTCTGAGCTTTCAGAAGTGACCTCTAAGTTCCTTAATATGCTTTTTTGGGGGCGTATAACATCATTGCCTTTCAAATGGGGGCCCATTTCATCTTCCAGAAGTCATTGGGGCTCATTTATGATCAGAGCAGGAATCGTGTTTCTCTAAAATAGACTATGTCATAGCGCATATTGGTGATATTCAGGTCTATGTCAATAACTATGGTGACTTCATTTACACCAAAGATGCTTCCCTGCAGCTTTATTCGGATTTCTTCCTACTCTCCTCAATCAAATATATTGATAGAATTATGAGGGGGGAAATGCCATATTGCTCACACCTCCATGCGATATGGAAATTCCACAACCGGAAATATTCTCATTCACTAAATGTGCAGGTTGTTTGCGACCCTGTGCATAATGACCATTACCTCTGGCTTCCCTGGGAGTTGCCATGATTGTATATTCAGGGCCAGTCAGCTCATTTTGACTGTTTTTAGCTAGGCCTAAAGTCAGAGGGCTGAAAGGGTAAAAGCTTGTACCCCTAAAAGTGGGGAAGAGAATGGCATATACAAAGAGAGGCCAGTGTTCACTATGGCAGGCCTGGGTGCTGTCAGGGTTGTCATGAACTGAGCTCCCCTTGCCCCTATAACTCCGCTCATTATTACTTAAGGACGTCTTCATACAGCAAAGACTTTAGCAGAGCTTCAAACACAACATGAAATGCCAGGGGGAATAGCTCAGTGTAATTTGTACCAAGCCCTGTCAATAAAAGTGAGAAGATTTTAGGAGCTTAAGCAGAGGATTTGTGAATCACAGGCTTCTGTAAGACAGCTTGATTTTAGGTGCTCAGTTATCATCCAGGTATTGCAAAATGCAATTATTTTGTGATTCAGCCAGGAACAATCTGTGAAGATGCTGATCCTTTTTAGCGTGTGTCTGGATACAGTGTTTGAGCACTAAAGGGTGCAAAAGTGTGTCCCCTTGTGCTTATCCAAAAAGCCCTCATGTCTATGGCTATGCTCTACATGTAGCGCTGAACTGGAACGCCAACACTACGCTCTGTACCTAGTAATCAAGAAAAAATAAATTGAGCAGAAAAACTCAAGTTAAATTCACTAAAAGGTCCTGAATGTTAAACAATTTAAATCAACACATAAGTTTTTTAGTGAAAAGAACAAACATTTATTGGCTCAGAAGATTTAACACAAATTCAAAAAAACATAAGCCATACTATACCACAGTGGAAAGGAAAACCCAGTGCCTCATGGTACCCACTCTCCTTCCTAACGCGTTTCGCACCATTAGGTGCTTCATCAGAGGAAGTGTGGTGTGAACATGTCACTTCCTTTTTATACCCTAAAGGTATTAATTTTATACATTTTCCAGGGCCACTATTAAAGCCCTGCAACAAGCACATACTATATCCAACCTTTAAAAATACATCACACAGGGTTCACAAAGTGGCCCCATATTCAGCACAAATAATAACAAATGACCAAAAAAAGTGTGAATCACCTATCAAAATATATCAAAAATTATTTGTTAACAAAGAAAATTTGTAAATGCATGAATAAACTGAAATAAACATACATATACATATGCATCTAAGCAGTTCTGTACCTAGCCCTACAGCATGTGGCACATATAGGTGTCTAGGCTGAATGATGTGCAAGTTAGGGAACAGGTAGGGGGTGGGATAGGTTATATAGTTACATATGGTTGAAAAAAGACCAGAGTCCAACCCTTCCAAGTAACCCTGCACACACAACCCATACTTACCTATCTATACACTCACATACATAAACTATATATACAACCACTAATAGTAACTGTAGATATTAGTATCACAATAGCCTTGGATACTATGCTTGTTCAAGAACCCATCCAGGCCCCTCTTATAGGCATTAACAGAATCTGCCATTACCCCATCACTAGGAAGGGCATTCCCCAACCTCACTCACCGTGAGGAGCCCCAAATGGAAGCTCCGTTCCTCTAATCTAAAGGGGGGGCCTCTGGTACGTTGATCATTTTTATGGGAAAAAAGAACCCCCTCTATCTGCCTATAATCCCCTCTAATGTACTTGTACAGAGTAATCATGTCCCCTCGCAAGCGCCTCTTTTCCAGAGAAAACAACCCCAACCCTGACAGTCTCACCTCATAGCTTAAATCTTCCATCCCCAGGTTACTTCTATTTAAGAGGATTACCCCTCTTAAAGACTGAACTGCTGAATTCTGGCGGTGCTGGAGTCAGACTGGGGTACCTAGGGCCCACCAGGTTCCCAACTCAAGGGCCCACCACCCAGCCACTGCCGATCTGCCACCACCAGCTCTGCCCCAGTCACTGGTCCTCCTACTCCACTTTGGTGCAGTACGTACTTACTTAAACTGTCAATGAGGCGAGGGGAAAAAAATATAGATGGTTGTTCATTCTACAACTTGAATCTTTCCAATTTTGCTGATGATTACCAACAGGTTTGGGCCCACCGGGATTTATGGTTGTGGCCCAGTATGACCCTGGGCAATTCTCTACACAGGTTTCTGTGCTCTGTTTCAAAAAAAGGGCAGGGTGCAAGTTTGCGAACATGGTGGTTTAGGCTCATTTTTGCACTTTGGACCCTACATTTCTGTGTATTAAAGGAAGTATATACACCAAATGTCGTAGTATAAAAAAAAAGCAAACTAGATGCTAATATTTGGCTATATATGGGTAAATAAACCGGCAAGTCCTCAGTTAATAGAGATATCATTTTGCATTAACCAGATCACATGGTCTAGGAAACTCAAAACAGATGCTTTATTCAGTGCTGTTAAATGGACCCCTTCTAGAATGTGACAATGGTGACAAGTTAATAGAGAGAATGTGTTAGGTCAGAGGTTAATGATTTGTATGTAATGCAGGATCTTAAGTGGATGAGTCTTGTTTGAATTCCAATGTCAGAGCCTTCTGCTTGTAAGGAGATGAACCGTGGGTTGGGATAGACTGCGGTGCACTCGTTTGCCCTATTTCAGATAGGACATGGGTATCCCTGGAGCATTATAATTGTTATTATGCTGTTTCTTTAAATTCTCGTTTTGTTTGCCCATTGTTCATAGGGTGAGAAGCTCTGACATTCTGAGAAGCTTGAGAAACAGCTGACCTGCTAAGGGAAAGGATAGGGCAGAGCCCCAGCTCCACAGGACAGGCCAGGACTATTGCAGGGTGTTCCCAAGAAAGTTAAGAAGTATAAACACTCCCTGCTGACCTTCTATGTTTCTTTTTAATAAAGAGATTCTTTTGAGCGAGTGCTCCCATTTACCTTGTAAATGCTCTTTGAGATATTACCATATCTCTTGATATCTATGTGGTATAATATGGCTGCCTTGCTCTAAAGCATTTGTCCCCTGTGAGGAGCTATACAGATCAAATGTTATTGATTGGGAAAGAATACTATTAAGGAAATGCATAAGTGAGTATTCATTTTCAGTTTGTTTTTTATATTTAATACATAGGGTCTTTTACTGCACAAACATAAATGTAAAATGTTGCTAAAGTGTAAATTGAAAGTTTATTGAAAATGTTGGTTTGATAATTGTACACTATCTTTGCTCTGTATATTGATCATTTTGTTTAAAAAATGCACGTGGGAGTATGAGTTTTTTATGGGCGTAATTGTGTGTTGTATTGTATTTTGCAATTTTGCCTTGCTGTGTATGTTTATAGATGACAATAAACTTGACTCGACTTGATTCTGATGTATCATAAAGCCCCACCACTACTTGGAGATCCAGTTTGCTGAATCTCATTAAAAGATCAGTAACACCCAAACTACAATTCATTAATGTAACCTAGAATACTATTTATCTTGAACACTTACATTTTTAAGTAGATACCCTTTGTATATTGTAACCTGTTAATCATTAGCTTCGCTATGTTCAGCCATCTTTTATCTGCTCTGCACACAAGGCCCCAACCAGTCTGTAGTGTTTGTTTGTTATTGGGCACATTTTTGGCATATTGCCTGCCCTGCTCTTTAGGGTGGGTCTAAACAACCTGAAATCACACTGAGGCAGCTGCAATTGAGTTGAATGTAGAATGCCTGAAAGATGCAGCCCAATTTCATTCTGTATCCCATATACTTTTTGAAGGACTGGGAAAGGGCACTTTATCCTGATTTGTTCCCAAAGCTGCTGTGGCTCACTGGAGAATGTGGGCCAGTAAAGTCCTTCGTACTGCGGTGGTTCATGTAATCTAAAAATCTATCGCTGACATCCCTTTACAGCGATTGTTCATCAGTCACAACTGTCCCTACTCCAATGGAGCTTACAATCTAATGGTGCTGCCATGGGCCCACAAACACACACTAGCAGAGGCATCAGGCAACCTGACATTAGGGAGATAATGATCCAGTTCAGGCATTTTTAAAACTTTCTCACCATACAGTACTACAATACAGGTCTCAGAATGCCAGGACAAGGAGTTAGATAGATAGGTCAGTATAGGTGTATGTGTGTTCCGGCTTCTATTGGAAGGGTTGAGCTTGATGGGCTCTGGTCTTTTTTCAACCCAGCTTAACTATGTAACTATCATTAACTGCAAAAAAAAAGATGGGATCAGTTTGGGAATATGGGGTTTTGTGGTTAGCTTAATGGGCACTAAGTTAAGTTAGAAAGTGAATATATGGAGGCCAGGACTAACAGGATGTAAGGGTTTAAATGCTAAGAGGTTCATGGTATTAAAATTGGGTTTGGGAAAAAAATATGTTGCAGCAATGGCAGTGGATCTGGGAAGCTATGGAGTAAAGGTTGTTATTATCATGAGCTGACCCCACTGTCAGGCTTAAGGAAAGTTCTTCACTTCATGGCACAAGAGGCTTGCAGGCAATTCCCCTGTAAGTGAATGGGGGCTACTATTTGCCACAAGAGACAAACAATGGAAATATATACATTTCAAGTTTTGGTCAGCCAGTTTGGCAATTTGGACCATACTTCTAGTCTATCTGGACATGTATGGCTAGTCAAGGTACATTACAAAAAGTTATTTAATATTCTGGATGTTTTTTCTTAAATTAAAGTGTTTTAACTGCTCTATTTGGCAGAGGTGGTCTAGTTTGTGCCAGCCTGTTGTCTCCAAGGAATTTATGGTTTATCTCCCACAAGCTGATGGTGTGAGGCATATGCACATGTACCCAGCATTACTGTAGGGCAGTCTGCATCCAACCTTTGTAACTCAATATATATTAAATAATCCTGGTGGACCGGTTGGCCTAAAGGAAGAGAAAGAGTAGCCGTAGCTCCTCATTGATTCCAGATGTCCAGTAGATGGCCTACAGTTTCCATCCATTTGACCAGCTGGAGAACTGTACAGGTTGATCCATGTGTGCCCACCATTACAGTTATTTCATTGTAAACTGCCCATTCAGTACTCATTAACTGATTAAACCTTGTATACCTTTCTGCTTTGCTTACATTCTAAAAGTTGTTTTCTTTCTGGATCTACAGAACCACCCCAAAGTCATCTTGATGCTCATTCAGCAATTAAAAAAAAGACAAAAAACAAATCAACCCAGCAAATTAGATCTGTAAGAAAATGCAGCACAGTCAGCTCCTGAAAAATTATACACGTAATAGTTTGCATAAATGTAATTACACTTATTGGAATGTTTAAGGTTTTTTTTTTCCTTCTCTATTTCAGTACAGTTCCATCTCGCTGCATGTATTTGTAATTATCTCGACATTACCCAGCGGACTATTGAACGTGTGCGGCAAAGAAATAGAACAGGAGTTTTACAGCTGTCCTTCAGTGATCTGCCTGGATTGCACTCCAGGTTATTTTTCATTAGGTGATCACAGCAAAAGAACCGATCAAGTGCCGGTTTCTCAAAGGGCCCTTCCCTAATGAAGCACATGATCGAGGCCCACTAATGGAAAAAGCCTTCCTTTTTTTTTTAATTAGTCACCGGGGATCGAAATACCCTTATAACAATGTAAAAAGGGCACTGGGAAGGAATATATGATCAAATACTAAAGCAGAAAGGTTTATGCATATGCTTCATGCGTCTTTCCAACAAGTTCAGTGCTTTGTTGTAGCTTACAGCATTGTAGATGCGGAAAAAAGGCAAAGGGCCTCTGTGTGCTTTCTAACTGTGCCTCTAAAGGGATAAAAATAGCCATGTTGGTAAGCAGAATATATTTCAGGGTCAGTTTGAGGACCTTTTTATTTGGGCTATCCTATGATATAGAGTTGTCCAACTGGAGGCTCTTGGCTTGGCCCTCCAATGAAATGTTATAGCCTCAGCCTACCTAGAAGCTCCATTGCCCATCTTAGAGTACTATAAGAATATCTTCTATCACAACATCATCCACACCTTTACTGCCCTTACATTTATATTTTATACCTTTACCCCACTCTAAAGGGGTGACCTCTTGTCCTACAGATGTACTAAGCTCTATTTAGACATCACATGACATGCCATAAAATGTATTTGGATGGAAAATGTTGTTATAAGGATGTATTTAAATGGAGTTGCATGGTAAACAATGTGAGCCAAGTGTCAAAAGATGGATGGATGTCCTCTCATTGGCAGATCTCCTCCTACAATATGGATGTAGTTGTAGCATGTATGTATGTATGTATATAGTTGTAATATGTATGTACATGTATGTACATTCTGAAGTTATTTTAAAATAATGTACATGAGTTTAAAACCTGGCCTAGAAGCTTCTTAAAAGATTTGGTATCGGCACAACATGGCTGCTATAAGGGAAACCCCGTCTATCTGCAAGTCTATCCAACCAAAGTCATGTATTTCAGTTCTTTTAGGGCTGGGGACTCGTAGTGCTGACATCTTATTGGGGAAAGGCTTATACTTTCTTATATTCCTTGTGCATACAAATCCAATATTGCTCGTACTGAACTACTGATAACTAATAATGCTATCCATGTTCTTCTGTCCTGGTAACTCTAGAGCTCTTTGCTGATCAATTGTGGTTGCACCTAAATACATGCCCACACTTGCGTTTATTTGTGCCAAGCGCCATTGCGCCTGCCCAGTCTGTCCTGATGAATTGCCCCTATTGACACTGGGAAACTCTGGAGCTGATTTCAGGGTTGTGACTGCATCAATAGGCGCAGCAGATTCATGCCTAAAGAATCACACACAGATTTCAGTTTAATATGGATGACCGAAAACAATGCAATTACTCTCTGAAAATTATTAGTGCAATTGTGCCCTGTTCATAAAAATGTAGTTGAGCAAATTTTAGTGACTTGGAAGAAATTCTGCCAAGTGCAAATTACACTGGAATGGTGAAGAAAATGCTGCATTGTGGGTAAAAAATTGGGTCCAAAATCGCACTTTGCAATCCCCACTTAGGTTCATTAATGAATTATACATGATAAGCTGTTTTGTTGATTGAGATTGATCTGCAGTGGGGACTAATCTGCATTAAAGAAGGATTTTAATAAGTAAGAATATGTTCCATTCTGAATTTTGAACCATATATAAATATATATTCTTCTCTTCAGGGTCGGACTGGGCCGCCAGGATACCGGGAAAAACCCCAGTGGCCCAGACCCGATTCCTGTTATCACTCCCCTGGCCGCTGATGTCTTCCCCTGACGTGTTTTACTTACTTGCGTTTAGGGGAGGATATCGGGCTGGTGGCAGGGGCCCCTGCGGGAGGTAAGGGTGGCACGGTGGGGGCCCCCTGGGGAGGTGCCAGGGGCACCTTGGGAGGTGGGCCCTGCACCCCCCAGTCCGACACTGCCTCTCTTTCATAAATTTAATAAGTTAGGGGTCAGATAAAAGGGGGGTTCTGGCAATGTAGGAAGATTGGGGCTGTTCTGGCCTTGACACAGGACATGATGAGAAGCTGATAAATGTTTAAGGTAACACAGCTGCTTACCTAACAAAGGAAGGAAGGAAGGAAATACAATAGGAGGAAATTAGAATTGTAACAATAAAAAGCAGGCCCAGGGGCCAGATAATGTCCCTAGGTATAATCGGCTTTAATAAGTAAAGAAAGCAAAAAACCCAGGCAAATCAATAAGTGACAGGCCGTAAGCTGCCATATCACACGCTAAAGCCCAGCTTCATCATTCCTTGTGCGCTCCTCAGAACAAACGGTGATGGGAAATCTTTGGGAAGTAAATCAAATTGGTTCTTAATCTCAGAATCCCATAACATGAGAATATAGTCTGGTTTTAGGCAGCCCACAATCACTTGTTTTGTGACAACATTACAGCAGTAGAGAGAATCAATTTAAATTGGTCGGGTAAGGGAAAAGATGAATAAAATGCCTTTCCTGAGAATTGACAGCCCCGGCATCAAATGTTAGAGATTTTTTTTTTTACACCGCAAGGCACGTTTGTGAGCGAAACGACACAGGGAAAATCATTCTACACATAAGACATTTATTCATGTCTTTCATACGAGCCCTGCCAGGCTTTGGGCGAGAGGGGGATGTGTTATTTCACCTTATTTGCATTAAGGCTAAGGACCTTTTCCTCGGCAGTAGTGCAGATTTTTTTGCCAGGCATGGATTAAATTTCTGCATTTTGCTACCAGCAATCTTTTTTCATGAAACTGCAGCAAAAATGTGCTAAAAAAACACAAATTGACATCACACCCATTCACTTTAATGCATTTGGAGTGCAAAAAAAATTGGATGCATGGATTCACAGCGAATTTCCGCATTTCCCATTGCCGAATTGTTTCCCGAAACTTCTGTGAAAATTCGTCACACGGAAATTTTTAGCCGTGCGTCAAATTGGGCGCAGGTGTGTCAAAAAAGGGTGCGGTTGCATAAAAAAAGGCATAAAAAAAAGGACGACAAACAAAATAGACGCGGGCGACAAAAAAAAAACTGCACTGCGTTTCGCAAATTTTTTGCCGTTTTGAGAATTTTCCCGCTGTTTTGCGAATTGTATGGCGGACCGAAATTGGATAGATTCGCTCATCACTGTAAAAATAGTTGAACGCTAGGAAAAAACACCCATTTGGAGTAAAAAAACTAGAGAAACAATGCCCATAGACTTCAATGCATTTGGAGTGAGAAAAAAGTTGTGCATGTAAAACTATTGACTTCAATTCAGTATTCAAAAAAATTCAATTAAAATAAGCCTATTACAAATTTTTCAGGAGTTTTGTGAATTTTTTGGTGATGCGAAACGTGGCTCGTTACTATTTGGCAGCCTATGTGAAACTACATAACCTGTTAAAGGGGTTGTTCCACTTTAAGAGGGGTAATTGATCAAAATACCATCCATCTCATTCATGTTCATTTGGGAAAAAGTTGTCCCTATTCCAACTATAGTCTCCCAGCTCAGGGAGTCTGTCCTGCACCTTTGTCCTCATCAACCTGATGCTGTTTGCTCTTGTTTAGTCTACAATTATGTTGTTCAACTTTCTCCTGATCAGATTGATGCGGTTTGTTTTGATTAGAATTATGCTTAGTGTTCTTTGTCTCAGTACTACCATGGAAGCGCAAAGGATCTTGACCAGTGGGTTGGCCCACAGACCAATGGCATTGAATACAGAGTAAAACTCCAGTCTTTAACTTAGTAAAGCTGAGATATTGCTGATGTATGGGGAAAGGTAGGTTGAGGGATGACGGACAAAGAAATAAAAAAAAAGGAGAAGGGGCTGCTTATATAACTTAAAGCTTTTATGGAAGAAGACAACGTCATTGCCATTGCGCTATTTATGTCCATCCACTCCTCTATGTCTTCAATTCTTAATTATTTCCCCTACTCTATAAGAAATGGTTTTAGTTAGTAGGAATAGATTGGAGGGCTGGGGATACTTGAAGAGCAGACAAATTTGTCGTTACATTTTTAGGGTGGATATGGCATGGGACAATACTGGACAATACTGAAAAGAAGAGGTTTAAATGGCTCAACATTTGTTGGGGAGGGGAAGGTGTATGTCTTAAAGGAAAACTATACTCCAAACAATGTAGGTCTCTATAAAAATATATTGCATAGGTCACATCAGCCAATTACTGGGCAGAGTTCTGCCTTTTACTCCCACACTACTTCCTGTTACAGTCAGAGCTGCATTATTTCCTGTCAGCTGATCTCTGAGGGAGCACACAGCCCATCACTAAATGGCGGCTCAAGGGAAAGGATGTAAAAGGGAAATATTTACTGATATATATATATATTAGAGGGCACTTAACATAATATAAACTATCTGTTGGTTAAGTATTCATTCCGGGGTTATAGTTTTCCTGTTTTCCTGTCTTGTTTTGAATATTTTCCAACATTAAATGTCCTGTTGCTGCTTTATTGTCAAGATATCTAAGGGTAGGACCACCCTGGCAACTTAATCACCTAGTGTGCCTCTGATTATAAGCAAGATTTATTGTTTAGGGTTTAAAAAGTAGGTAGGGGGACTGGATTGTGCTTTACAGGTTCTTCCCCACTGATATCATGAGAAGACTCATTCAGGTTGCAAACAAACATCCATAGGGAAACACTGCAATCAATGTTCACTGGTGAATGTTTCAGCTGACAGCCTAAAGGGAAAATATGAACTTATTTCAAGTGACTTACAGACATCAATTGTCATATTAGAGTTGTCTGGCGTAGCCCTGAGAGCTTTGTCTGAGCCCTTAGTTAGTTTAACCTATACAGCAGCTCACGCTCTTATCAAAGTATATAGATTCCTTCTTTTACTAAAAAACCTACAATATAAGATACACAAAAAGTAAAAGTTCACACATTATATACAGTACAGGTATGGGATCCGTTATCTGGAAACCCCTTATCCAGAAAGTTCCAAATGACAGGAAGGCCATCTCCCATAGACTCCATTATAAGCAAATAATTCAATTTTTTTTTAAATCATTTTCTTTTTCTCTGTTATAATAAAATAATACCTTCTACTTGATCCCAACTAAGATACAATTGGATGCAGAACACCCCTATTGGGTTTATTTCATTTTTAAATTATTTTTTAGTAGATTTAAGGTATGGAGATCCAAATTACAGAAAGTTCCCTTATCCGGAAAACCCCAATTCCCGAGCATTCTGAATAATGGGTTCCATACTTGTGCTATTTTTAAAGCTCGTTTATAAAGACTGGGAAAATTTGCCCCAGTTGGGTAACTCATAGCAGCCAACCAAAACCTGGCGTTCATTATTCTGTCTGCAGCAGACTAATCACAGCTAATTGCTAACTGGCTGCTATAGGTCTGGAGTTTGATTTTTTCCCTCTTCAGTGATAAACAGAGGAAAAGGGAAAGCTGTACTCACAACTAAACACTGGTAAATGATAAACAGGTGACTGCATAATTCATACTCAAAGCAAAACACTTATTTTATACTCAGTATCAATGTACAGAAAGGATAGTAGGCATCATTATTTATATTTAAGGGTGCTGGAGCCTAAGGTACACCTAATCACCCATCCAAGTTCTTTGCACCTATGGAATTGGCAGCACAATAAATACCTAAAAAATAAATGAATGCCCTAACTAGAAACCAATGATGGAATTCTGTTTCAAGAGGTGTAATCTGATTGGAGGTTTGTGGTCAGTTGCATGTTCCTAACTGTGCCTAGCTGAGGAACGAGATAGAAGTGGCAGGAGCTGGAGGCCTTAAAGGAAAACTATACCCCCAGAATGAAACCAACTAAACCAACTGATTATATCATAGCAATTGGCCAATTACCAAACTGGAATATATAAATCAGTAAATATTGCTCTTTTACATCTTCCCCCTTGAGCCGCCATTTAGTGATGGGCTATGTGTTCCCTCAGAGATCAGCTGACAGGAAGTAATGCAGCTCTAACTGTAACAGGAAGAAGTGTGAGAGTAAAAGGCAGAACTCTGTCTATTCATTGGCTGATGGGGCCTAGCATGTATGTGTGCCTTGGCTTGTCTGTGTGCACTGCGCATCCTATGATCCCAGGGGGCGGCCCTTAGTACTTAAAATGGCAATTTTCTATTTAGGATTACCCAATGGCACATACTACTAAAAAACTATATATTTATGAAAATGGTTTATTTAGATGAAGCAGGGTTTTACATATGAGTTGTTTTATGTCATATAATTTTATAGAGACCTACACTGTTTGGGGGTATAGCTTTCCTTTAAAGCACGAGGTAAGGGCAGGGCTGAGCTGCGCCTATTGGTACTGCTCTTTGCATGGAACACCAGATTTTTTACCTAGCATGCCATACAAAGAGCTACAACCCTTGGGGGCGTACGTTCTAGCAAATGAGAACTGAGGGGCACCCTTTAGCGCTCTTGCTCTTGCCCCCCCAGGGTTGTAAATGTCCCCTAAGCTGTACTGCAGATATGATGCACTTAGCTGATATCATTTCTTCTTTCTTACTTCCCCCCTTCCACTTCTCCCCATCTCCATGCCTCATGATGACGCTAAATGAACAACTTTATAATGAGTTTTTAGACCCATTCCGATTTCTGGTTTGGTTTCTTGGAAGTACTGCTCATGGAATATTATGTTAAGAAATTAAAAAAGAAAAGAACATCTGTTCCCGAGGGTAACATTCAGTGTCCATCATTTTTATTAGATATATGGACAGCATCTTACACTTGTCACTTGCAGTCAGTCCTGTCAAAGGCCATAAATGTAACAGAGAAATATGAGGCAGCATTGCTAGACTGAACATGCAGGGACATGGCATTAGTAGGAATTGCCTCCCTGTCAATGCAGTAATAGTAGGACCCCCACTAAGAGCTGGATGGCTACAAGGTGGCAGTCACTGATGCAAATATATAACAGTTGTTAAACAACTGACCATGTCAGAATCTGTTGCTCCCCTTTTTTTGTGGTCCTGCCCCGCAGTTTCCATTGACATTTTGTTGCAGGGCCAATGCACATTCAGATGATTGCACTAAAATACATAACAAGTCATTTACTTACTATGGTGTGCAAATGGCAATGTCAGATGCAAATGGCATGTTTTTTACCCACAATGCAGTGTTCTCCCCATAATTCTAGTGGCATTGCAGTCACCAGGGAGTTGCATCTAAAGCAAATTTACCCGATGCGAATCAGACACAATTGTGGTGAATATTTTCTAAATTAAATTCCCTACCAGTCATATGAACTGAAGAAGCCACTCGGATGAGTGGTGAAACGTTTTCAAGAAAAACTCAGAAAAGTCCAGTTGTTTTAGACTTAATTCTACTAGATACTGTAATTTCTAGTATTTAGCATTAAAGTTACATGTGTGCGCTATGGTTTTGCCCCAGCTGTGCAATGGCAAGTGATGCAGGCCAATGTGGGAACCTTAGAGCTGCCTCCTGGTTTGGAGGTTGTGGTAGTTCTAGGGTTCCCTTGTATCAATAGGTGAAACTGTGTGAAATTTGGAAGAGGAGGCAGCTGGGCCGCTGAGGGAACCCTGGAGCATCCACCTGTTTAGGAGGTGGTGGTAGCTCTAGGATTCCCTTCTGTCAATAGGCAAAACTGTATGAATTTTGGAACAGGAGGTGGTTGAGCCCTACTATACAGATGTACAAGGTGCACATGTCGACACAAAATGGAATTTTTTGTGCAACTGACTGAGGCTAAGCACAATAATGGTGTGGTGATTGCCATAAGCTGCTGTGGGAACCCTGGAGCTACCACTTGGTTTGAGGTGGCATCAGCTCCAGGTTTTCCCTGTATCAATAGGGGCAACTGTGTGAAACAGGAGGCAGGTAAGACCAAGCAGTGCTAAGTACAACTATAAGAAGGTACAAGGAGGGCATGAGTACCTTTAATGAATTTTTCACGTATCTGTTGTGTAGTAAGTAAATGTACCCTATTATGATGTGCATAAAACATATATGGCATGTACATTGGATATAGAGTTAAACTAGCTACTGAAACTGGATTCTCGTCATATGAACCGGGGATAGTGATGGGCGAAATGTTTCGCCAGGCATGGATTCGCGGTGAATTTCCGCGTTTCCCCATTGGCGGATAGTTTTGCGAAACGGATGAAAAAATTTGCCGCGGAAAAATTCGCCGCACGTCCAAAAATTGACGTCGGCGTCAAAATAATAGTGGCGGGCGACAATTTTTTTTTGACGTGCAACATTTTCGCCATTTCGCGAATTTTCCGCCGTTTCGGAAAGCGAAATGGGACAGATTCGCTCATCACTAACTGGGGACAAAAAATTCCCAGTTACAGTAAGTAAAAACTAGGGAATTGGGGAGAGCTGACAGGCTATGCTTAAAGAAGCCATAGACAACTGAGTCTGACAGCCACAATCTCCAATATCTCTCAGAACTTACTGTAACACTTCTTCCATTTTATTCCCAGTAATAAGGTTTATGTTGAACATAGCGCTTTTATCTAAGGTAAAACAGACAGCTCGTTTAAAGTGTTCTCCAAACGGAGACATGAAGCGTCGGCAGCCACAGAAGATAGATGGTTTTACTGAAGATAATATGCTTGAATATGCCGTTAACTCTGTGCATTGTTCTCGCGATTTCATTGATCAAACCCACTGGTAAAAGCTCCAAATGTTTGTGAAAATCAGATAAAGGGCTATTCTCCAGAGATGCGACAGATATTTATTGACCACAAGCTTTCCTTATTGTAACCACGAAAAGCAAAGAATAAAGTTTAAAGAAACTCCAGTTCTTGTCTAGACACAATCTTGAAGCCTGTTCAGAGAATTTAGATTTGACAGGTTCCCTCTGTTCGAAATAAGAAAAAAGGGCATTAATGATCCTCCATTTGCATTCCCAAACCTTGTATTTTAAAGAGCACTTTCCTGGCTTTTTGCTGCTTTCCTTTCATACGGTGGTCAGTGGGAAGTCGTGTCGCCACAGAGTTAATTTGTTAGTTCAGGAAACTAAACAAAGCCCGTGTCAGAGTTAATAAAGGTATGTCTGACATGCTTGGAGAATAGGGAAGACATTTACTGCCAGCTGGATATCCCCATAATTATTCCTGGTTGCCCTACAGCAGGATTTTGCCATTGTCTTGTGAGACTAAGATGCAGAAAGCATTTTTATGAAAAAAAAAATATAAAGAATAAAAGGAAAGCCACTGAAGTCGAGGGAGTTGTACAGCCATGAGTCTCTCTGTGTTTTGATTCTTGTCTGGGCACTGGGAAAAAGAAATGAAAGTCAGACAATAGGGACAATTAGCTAATGGGAACACTGTTAGTGCTCAACACCTGGGTACAATGGGAAGAGAAAGAAAATCAAAAGATTTATGTGAAATGTACAAAGTGCAAAGATATTATTAAAATGATTATGCATTGCCAAAATTCCTCCAGCAATCTACTGTCAAATCTACAGTAATTCTTGTAGGCTATAGTTCTTGTATGGCTCTTGTAGGCATTAGTTCTTGTGTAGTTCTTGTATAACTCTTGTAGGCTATAGTTCTTGTATAGCTCTTGTAGGCTATAGTTCTTGTATATCTCTTGTAGGCATTAGTTCTTGTGTAGTTCTTGTATAACTCTTGTAGGCTATAGTTCTTGTATAGCTCTTGTAGGCTATAGTTCTTGTATATCTCTTGTAGGCATTAGTTCTTGTGTAGTTCTTGTATAACTCTTGTAGGCTATAGTTCTTGTATATCTCTTGTAGGCATTAGTTCTTGTGTAGTTCTTGTATAGCTCTTGTAGGCTATAGTTCTTGCATAGCTCTTGTAGGCTATAGTTCTTGTATAGCTCACTTTAGGCTGTATTTTTTTTGTATAGCTCCCTACTATCTGTTGTATAACACTTGAAGACTATAGTTCTTGTACAGTTTTTGTAGGTAATAGTTCTTGCCTAGTTCCTGTAGGCTATAACTCAATTGCAGGCAATAGTTCTTGTATAGTTCTTGTCAACAGCAGCTCTTGCATAATTCTTTTAGTCTATAGCTCTTGCAGGGTACAGTTCTTGTATAGCTCCCTTTAGGCTATATTTCTTGTATAGCTCCCTTTAGGCTATATTTCTTGTATAACACTTGTAGACTATAGTTCTTATACAGTTTTTGTAGGTTACAGTTCTTGCCTAGTTCCTGTAGGCTATAACTTTTGCAGGCAATAGTTCTTGTATAGTTCTTGTAGACAGCAGCTCTTGCATACTTCTTTTAGTTTATAACTCTTGTAGGCTACATTTCTTGTGTAGCTCCCTATAGGCTATATTTCTTGTATAGCCCTTGTAGGCAATAGTTCGTATATAGCTCCCTTTAGGCTGTATATCTTGTATAGCTCCCTTTAGGCTATATTTGTTGTATAACACTTGTAGGCTATAGTTCTTGTACAGTTTTTGTAGGTAACAGTTCTTGCCTAGTTCCTGTAGGCAATAACTCAATTGCAGGCAATAGTTCTTGTATAGTTCTTGTCAACAGCAGCTCTTGCTAATCAAATAATTCAGAATTTTAAAACTGATGTCCTTTTTCTCTGTAGTAATAAAACATATACCTGTACTTGATCCCAACTAAGATATAATTACCCCTTATTGGGGGCAGAACAGCCCTATTGGGTTTATTTAATGGTTAAATGATTCCCTTTTCTCTGTAATAATAAAATAGTACCTGTACTTGATCCCAACTAAGATATAATTACCCCTTATTGGGGGCAGAACAGCCCTATTGGGTTTATTTAATGGTTAAATGATTCCCTTTTCTCTGTAATAATAAAACAGTACCTGTACTTGATCCCAACTAAGATATAATTACCCCTTATTGGGGGCAGAACAGCCCTATTGGGTTTATTTAATGGTTAAATGATTCCCTTTTCTCTGTAATAATAAAACAGTACCTGTACTTGATCCCAACTAAGATATAATTACCCCTTATTGGGGCAGAACAGCCCTATTGGGTTTATTTAATGGTTAAATGATTCCCTTTTCTCTGTAATAATAAAACAGTACCTGTACTTGATCCCAACTAAGATATAAATAATCCTTATTGGAGGCAAAACAATCCTATTGGGTTTAATTAATGCTTTATTGATTTTTTAGCAGACTTAAGGTATGGAGATCCAAATTACGGAAAGACCCCTTATCCGGAATACCCTTGTACCCGAGCATTCTGGATAACGGGTCCTATACCTGTACTTGGAAAGAATGAATTAATAGTAATATTGAATTTTGAAATACATTTGGGCAGATCCCACTTTAATACCAATAATAATAACAATTATACTTTAAGTGCTGTTATCAGTATTGGAGTGCTCCCACTCCCCCTTTGATATCTGCCATGCAGCCCCCAGTGACTAGGGAACACATTGGTGACCCCACAAACAGTATCTATTGCAGTTGACAAGTTAATCATCAATAAACAGGAGTAAGCCATTTTTTGTTATTCATTAGCACCCCCAGCTTTTGACAAGTCTCATCTCCCAGCAATTATAAAGTGCAAATATCGAAGACTGAATTTTTACAGCAACCATTCTCCTCTGTTAGGGGCATTCACAGTTTATTGGAGATGACTTAATATAATATTCCGAGAGCTTATATTTAAACTTTTCTGCAGAACGTGTCAAAAAGTGCAAATTCAGAATAATCAGCAGAAGTCGCCTGAGTAATCTATTCCAGGATGTGAACTTTATAAAATACAAAATATAATGGAAAAATCACATGAAAAATGCTGTGCTTCCCACAGAGCCACTTTTAAAAATAGAAGGAACGAGTGGAAATTGGTATGTTGTCCTTGTTAGAATGCCTCCATACACTTAAAGAATTTTTACATTAATGTGTAGGTACTGTAGGTAGAGATGAGCAAACATGTATATTCATTGCACAAAATCAGGTAGAATATCTAAGAGAATCTAAAAATGCAATTCAATCTTTAAAGGTGAATATTCTATTGTAAAAAATGATGGGATTGTTTTGGAACAGGTAAGGTTTTATTAACAACATAGAAGCAGAATACAGAAAAGAACCAGTGACGAAATATTTAGCTAAGGATAGAGTTTCACAGTCACCAAACAGAGGTTGCAAAACACCATTATGTAATAAAGTACAGGTATAGGATCCGTTATCCAGAATGCTCAAGACCTGGGGTTTTCTGGATAAGGGGTCTTTCTAATTCAGATCTCCTACATTAAGTATGCTAAAAAAAAATATTTAACCAAATAGGATTGTTTTGCCCCAATAAGGATGCATTATATCTTAGTTAGGATCAAGTACAAGGTATTGTAAAGGGAATCATTTAACCATTAAATAAACCCAATAGGGCTGTTCTGCCCCCAATAAGGGGTAATTATATCTTAGTTGGGATCAAGTACAGGTACTGTTTTATTATTACAGAGAAAAGGGAATCATTTAACCATTAAATAAACCCAATAGGGCTTTTCTGCCCCCAATAAGGGGTAATTATATCTTAGTTGGGATCAAGTACAGGTACTGTTTTATTATTACAGAGAAAAGGGAATCATTTAACCATTAAATAAACCCAATAGGGCTTTTCTGCCCCCAATAAGGGGTAATTATATCTTAGTTGGGATCAAGTACAGGTACTGTTTTATTATTACAGAGAAAAGGGAATCATTTAACCATTAAATAAACCCAATAGGGCTTTTCTGCCCCCAATAAGGGGTAATTATATCTTAGTTGGGATCAAGTACAGGTACTGTTTTATTATTACAGAGAAAAGGGAATCATTTAACCATTAAATAAACCCAATAGGGCTGTTCTGCCCCCAATAAGGGGTAATTATATCTTAGTTGGGATCATGTACAGGTACTGTTTTATTATTACAGAGAAAAGGGAATCATTTAACCATTAAATAAACCCAATAGGGCTGTTCTGCCCCCAATAAGGGGTAATTATATCTTAGTTGGGATCAAGTACAGGTACTGTTTTATTATTACAGAGAAAAGGGAATCATTTAACCATTAAATAAACCCAATAGGGCTGTTCTGCCCCAATAAGGGGTAATTATATCTTAGTCGGGATCAAGTACAGGTACTGTTTTATTATTACAGAGAAAAGGGAATCATTTAACCATTAAATAAACCCAATAGGGCTGTTCTGCCCCCAATAAGGGGTAATTATATCTTAGTTGGGATCAAGTACAGGTACTGTTTTATTATTACAGAGAAAAAGGAAACCATTTTTAAAAATGTGAATTATTTCATTAAAATGGAGTCTATGGGAGATGGCCTTTCTGTAATTCGGAACTTTCTGGATAATGAGTTTCTGGATAAGGAGTCCCTTACCTGTATTACAGTCAACACTTGTAGGGATTGATTGTAGCCATTAGTGCAACTTCCCCATCACATAAGTAGTTACTGTTCTTTAATAAGAGCCAGTTTATCACTGCTAGACAATTCTTACATAGTTACATATAGTACATAGTTACATAGGGTTGAAAAAAGACCATCAAGTTCAACCCTTCCAAGTAAACCCAGCACACACAACCTATGCTTACCAATTCTGTGACAGTTCTAAGCCAGCCTTGAGGAACTGGGAGCATTGGGTTTTTCCAGTTGAGTGTATAAAGCCTTCTGGAACATGGAGGTTGGGGACTGTGTTTAACACCAGTGTTCAGTAAACACATTCCAGGGTTTAGGCAGATTGGGGTTTACATGACTTGGGATAAATGGGTGACTACTTTAGTCCAGTATTCCTGGATCCATGGGCAGTGCCATTGTGCGTGGCATAATACACCTGGATAGACTTCATTTTTGTCTGGTATAGTAGGGTCTATGGACCATACTGAAATACATTGTCAATTTTTGGCAGGCATGACGGTGGGCCCTATACACAGGCTTAAGCTGCCCAGTTGGTCCGAAAGTGAACAACTTTTATCAGTTCATGTATGTATAGCCAAGGCACCAAAATGCATAAAAGCAATTATGAAGGAATTTACTGTAATTCATTATGTATCACTTGAGGCAAATCAGCAAAAGATGAGCAGGGAATAACAATAAATTACAAATGTGGTTACAGACAAGGAAAAGGAAATTTAATTCAACATATTCTGCATAATAAGAAATCACTAATCAGTCTGCACCTTAATTACGGGGTAAATTTTAGGCACGATCTACAGATGAACTGGTAAAAGAAGAAGAAGAAACGAAAAAGGTCATCCAAATTAATAAGGAATATCACAAACCTTTAAGGTCAAATGTTATTGCAGAAAATGTTTCTAAAACTGACCAAAGATTTCATGAATTTGCCTTTTTTAAAATATATATATATAAAATTAACTGCTGAATATTTCTGTACCCTTTATGAAAATACATCAAAGAGAAAGAGGTTTAAATTACCACAGTGGCTGAACTGCATTATAAAACGTTGTAATCCAAAGAGATTTTGTGATTTATTTTTCAGTAAAGAATCCATGATGGAGTGAATTCCTCCCATAACAGCCATTTTGCATTCCATACGGGTGCCCCCTGGGGTCACATTCCACATATGAAGCTGAAAACACCCTTACACATAACCACTTTAATTAAAAACTCAACTTATTACTTTAAGTTAACTGGTAAAGCTATTTTGTTTAACTTATTACAACATATTTTCTTTACATTCCTATCTACTTTAATCCTTTTGAGATGAGCCCCTCAGTAAACGCACATTACTGCACCTAAATTAACCAGTTTTCATGCAATGACACATTTCTAAATGCCCTGTGGTTATTTACTCTTCTGAACACACAGTTGGTCTCATTTAGGAAACGATTAGGAAGTTTGCTTAGATATTATGCACATAAGCCACGCGTGTGGATGCTAATGTGGGTGTGGGTACATATACTGTAGGTCCCAGTCCACCACTAACAAGTATTATTAGCCAAATAGCCTATTAGTCTCCAAAAAAGACCAATTTTCTTGTAGTTAGACACTAAAGTTGTGTATTTGATGGGTTCTAATCTATCAGTGATCCCCAACCAGTGGCTCAGGAGCAACATGTTTCTAACCACCCCCTTTGATGTTGCTTACTGTGGCCTTGAAGTCGGTGCCAATTTTTACATTTCTGGCCTGGAGACAGAGACACAGTTTTACTCCAAGCAGAGCCTCCTTCAGGCCAGCAGCCCACATGGGGCTACCAAATAGCAAATCACAGCCCTTATTTGGCATCCCCAAAGATGCCTGCCCTATTCTGCCTGTGTGTGACATACTCTGTCTGCCCTATGCTGCTTGTGTGTGCCATACTCTGCCTGTGCTATGCTGCCTGTGTGTGCCATACTCTGCCTGCGCTATGCTGCCTGTGTGTGCCATACTCTGCCTGCACTATGCTGCCTGTGTGTGCGCCATACTCTGCCTGCCCTATGCTGCCTGTGTGTGCCATACTCTGCCTGCCCTATGCTGCCTGTGTGTGCCATACTCTGCCTGCCCTTTGCTGCTTGTGTGTGCCATGTTCATGATTGTGTGGCTCCCCAAGATTTTTTACATCTGAGTGTGGCTCACGTAAAAAAAAGTTGGGGATCCTTGTCATCTATATTAAACATGTGACTTAGAATACTACCTGCTTTATGTACATACAATGCTTCCTCTCTGTGCCCCTATTTTGCAACCTACACTTACCGCCCATTCAACTCTTATTACTAACAGTTTACTCAAACCTCTTTATATTGCCAGATTTCTGATCCAGAACATTGTACGGGCAATATATTTTGAAATAATGGATCGGTCAAGAAATCTATCTGGCCCCTTATACATCAGGGCCCCCAACAGCTATGGTGCTTTCCTGTTATATTTTTACTCAATAATAAAGACGACTATTACTCTTTAAGAGCAAGTCATTAACACCACTTACAGTCCTTAGCCAGTATCCCTGTTTACAACAAACTTGCCTCTTTTTATTATAATGGAAAATAAGCTGTTATTTAGTTTGCTGCCTAGTGGCAGATATTCTGTATAGCTGTTCAGCAGAAATCATGTACCAACCTTCATCTTAATTGCAGTTCTTTGTGGACTACCGTTGGCAACGCTCTTCATAACCCAGATTTATGTTTGCAGTCATCTGAGTGATCACCTGTTTTGCTTTGCATGTCAGGCACAGTCGTCTCTAATTTATATCTTTCCCCAGAATTCCCTCAGTATTATAAAAAAATCAAAAATCCCAGCACATGGAGCTGCTACGGGAGCAATATATACCTCCTTTCAACATTTTCCCAGTAAACAGCTCTTGTGTTGAAAATGGTATATAGGTTGTATATTTATTTAAAACATATCTGCTGTTTTTAGTTTTGTTGCACCAAATTATGTAGAGCAGTAAAATCGAAAACACTCCCATTCAGCTTGAATCTACTACCCTGGTTCTTTACATAAGATTATCAGATCGTTTGAAAGGGACACTCAAGTGGTGGGTTGCACTGATTGGATATATTCATATAAATGCAATCAGTGCCATTTATTCAGCTAGATATTCTAGAAGTGTCCCCTGGTTTTTCCATGATGTAGTATTCTTATTAACAGAGCAAATGTAGGAAGGGGAAAGCTTAGTTAATAAAGTTAAGTTCCCCAATTAAACATCCATGTATAAGGAGCTCCTCCTTATATTTATACCTGAAACACAGACAGCAATTAGGGTAAATGAGGGGCTTGCTCATATCATAAATACTTCTTAATATCTAACAGGGGCAGGTAGGAACTGTTAAACAAAATAATAATCCATTAGTGGCTCATTAATTAAATGAATAGGCAGAACGCATTATCAGTACAAGCCATATAGGTCTCAGGCAGAACATTTTGGTGGTTACCTGTGACTTGGGTCAGTAATCAGCATGCCTCGGCTGACTGATAAATATTATAGTTGCATTCTATATTTTTTGCCCTGTATTTCTGTTATGGTGCTAATTACTACACAATAATAACAATATATAGCAAGTTGTCCACTAGAGATGGAGTGAATTACATTTACTACCTGGGTGTATAGTTCTGTACCCAAGCTTGTCTTTGCCAAAATGCCATATATGAAGCTTTTGTGCCTAGTGCCAATGAGCCATTGTTCAGGCAGTAAATACCATTATTTTAGAATAGTATCTGTGAGAGTTTGAATGGCCTATAGCCATGTCCCAACCATGGGATGTCTATAGTAATGATGGGGCAACTTGTGGATTATCTACAAATAGGCTACAGTTTTGCTCCTATATTTGTGTATAGTTTGCACTTTATGGTTCATGCAGAGTTTGAAGAGACAGAGGCTCATTAGTGAAAAAGGCAGGGATTTTATCATGTTAAGAGTATAGTATAAGATGACTATATTGAATTATATCTAGGAATGCACTGAATCTGCTTTTTTGGGATTTGGCTGAATCCTGAGTCTTTTGCAAAGTATTTTGCTGAATCCTAAACCAAATTTAATTGTAAATTAGGGGAAGGATGAGGGGAAAAACAGATCAGTTTCCTTAATTGTTGACCTAAAGTCACTTGATTTAAGAGTGTAGATTGAATGAGGCCAGGCACTTGGATCTGGCCGCATCTGAATTCTGCTAAAGAATGCTTGGATTCAGGACAATCTCTAACTGTACAGTCAAGATTTTGTTCCCTAGCCTACAGTTTGAGCAGAAACCCTCCAAGATTGGGAGACACACCATGAGCATATTATAAGGGGGATCCTTGCTCTCTGGGAGCGTGCTAGAGTATTAGTGAAATGTGAGAGGGGGAAATGGATATGTTCATTGACTTAGTGATGAGACAACGCTCAGAATCAGTTTTTCCAAAACATACTCTGAACATTTCCATGCTGGAGTGAGAATTCCTTGAAATGGTATTTTTGTTATGCTCTGGCTTCCCAACTGAACCTTTCTTATCCCCCAGTTTGCTGTTATTTTGCTTTGACTGCGTAGGAGGACATTTAATCCTTGCTAGGAAATAATATAATTGAAGTCAATATTAGGCCTCGCCTATGTTACATGAACTTAATGAGCGTGAGAAGTAATAAATAAACAATCTTTTGTCCCATAACATATTTGTTGATCTAATAGAAGCAGGGCAGAGAGATTTGACCCTTCCAACACTTAATCCTTGTCTCCTTTGCTCCCACCATCACCTTTGAATCATTCTGCAGGGCTTATTTATTATACATGTAGTATCCTCCCCTGTCATTAAAATGCATACAGTGCAAATAGTGCAGAGGGGAGTGAGTATCTACTGAATTCTGTGATCATCACATGATCTGTTCTGAAAGGAAAAGTGGCCAAAATAATGGAACACATTGGGTAATTTTTGCACCCCATTTCCCCAGGTTAAATGGCACTATTATCAGTCTCTGGAATAAAAACTTTGCTGTTTTCCTCCCAAAATTGCAGAGTTAAAGTATGTTGTGGCTGTAACAGATAGAAAGTGAATGAACTTCAGACAGTACTCAGATTCTAACAAACGGCAGCGCACACAGCCGCACGTCATTTTACTCACAACAACCTTGAGAGTGCATTACTATGTGCCTCTGTGTCAGATCTGTCCTCCTTCACAATAGCGTGAGTGCCCCCATCTCGGTAATATTCCTGACAACTAATGCAGTTTCCTGAGTTTTCATTCCCACATTAACAAAAGCTGCTTTTATGGTGGTTCTGCGCCTGGGTAGAGTCGAGTGGCATAATAAGTGTGCGGCGTATGGCAATAGAATGTACTCTCTTGTTTTTAAAGCAATGCAAGGTACAGCATGAACCAAAATGTTCTCTCCTCACCGGCATTGGAAGAATAGAAGTTAAAAGGGACTGGAAA